>NW_026778948.1:0-1270000 GCF_030144855.1 Hypanus sabinus | reverse complement strand
CAGGTTTAAGGTGCTGGGGAGTAGGTACAGAGGAGATGTCGGGATAAGTTTTTTACTCAGAGAGTGGTGAGTGTGTGGAATGGTGGCAGCAACGGTGGTGGAGGCAGATACAATAGGGTCTTTTAAAAGACATGGATAGGTACATGGAGCTTAGGAAAAGAGATCTGTGGGGATGTCTAGTAATTCCTAAGGTTGGGACATGTTTGGCACGACTTTGTGGGCCTAAGGGCCTGTATGGTGCTGTAGGTTTTCTACATTTCCATGTTTCTACCTCCAACCTTTGTGTCATCATTAAATTTACTAACCCATCCCTCCACTTCCTCATTCAGGTCATTTATAAAAGTCACGAAGAGTAAGGGTCCCAGAACAGATCCCTGTGGCACACCACTGGTGAATGACCTCCGTGCAGAATATGACCCGTCTACAACCACTCTTTGCCTTCTGTGAGCAAGCCAGTTCTGGATCCACAAAGCAATGTCCCCTTGGATCCCATGCCTCCTTACTTTCTCAATAAGCCTTGCATGGGGTACCGTATCAAATGCCTTATGAAATCCATATACACTACATCCACTGCTCTTCCTTCATCAACGTATTTAGTCACATCCCCAAAAAATTCAAAGGCATAACCTGCCTTTGACAAAGCCATGCTTAATATTCCTAATTATATTATGCCCCTTAAAATGTTCATAAATCCTGCCTCTCAGGATCTTCTCCATCAACTCACTAACCACTGAAGCAAGATTCACTGGTCTATAATTTCCTGGGTAATCTCTACTTCCTTTCCTGAATAAAGGAACAACATCTGCAAACCTCCAAACCTAAGAACCTCTCCCCTCTCTATTGATGATGCAAAGATCATCACCAGAGGCTCAGTAATCTCCTCCCTCACCTCCCACAGTAGCCTGGGGTACATCTCGTACTGTCCCGGAGACTTATGCAACTTGAAGCTTTCCAAAAGCTCCTGAACTTTCTTACTGTCTATATGCTCAAGCTTTCTAATCTGCTGTAAATCATCCCTACAATCGCCAAGATCCTTTTCCATAGAGAATAGTAAAGCAGAACATTCATTAAGTATCTCAGCCATCTCCTCCGGTTCCATACACACTTTTCCACTGTCACACTTGATTGATCCTCTCACATCTTATCCTCTTGCTCTTCATGAACTGTAGAATCCCTTGGAGTTTTCTTTAATCCTGCTCACCAAGGCCTTCTCATGGCCCCTTCTGGCTCTCCTAATTTCATTCTTAAGCTCCTTCCTTCTGGCCTTATAATCTTATAGATGTCTATCATTATCCAGTGTTTGAACCTTTTGTAAGCTTTACTTTTCTTTTTGACTAGATTTGTAACAGCCTTTGTACACTATGGTACCCTACCATCCTTTCCCTGCCTCATTGGAAAGTACCTATGTAGAAAGCCATGCAAACATCCCCTGAATATTTGCCACATTTCTGCCATTTCCCTGAGAACACCTATTCCCAATTTATCCTTCCAAGTTCCTTCCTGATAGCCTCGTATTTCCCCTTCATTTCCCAGGTTCATTTCCCAATACAAGATCATGTACAGCCTCTCCTCTTGTAGGCTTATCTACATATTGTGTCAGGAAACCTTCCTGAACATACCTAACAAACTCCACCCCATCTAAACCCCTCGATCTAGGGAGATGCCAATCAATATTTGGTAAATTCAGAACTCCCACCACGACAACCCTGTTATTATTACACCTTTCCAGAAACTGTCTCCCTATCTGCTCCTCGATGTCCCTGTTACTATTGGGTGGTCTATAATACACACCCAGTAGAGTTATTGACCCCTTCCTGTCCCTAACCTCCACCCACAGAGAGACAGCGGACAATCCCTCCATGACTTCTTCCTTTTCTGCAGCCGTGACACTCTCTCTGATCAGCAGTGTTACACCCAGCTCTTTTGCCTCCCTCCTGGTCCTTTCTGAAACATCTAAAGCCTGGCACTCTAAGTAGCCATTCCTGTCCCTGAGCCAGCCAAGCCTCTGTAATGGCCACCGCATCATAGGTCCAAGTACCGATCCACGCTCTAAGCTCATCCACTTTGTTCACGATGCTTCTTGTATTAAAATAGACACATTTCAAACCATTGGCCTGAGCGTATCTCTTCTCTATCACCTGCCTATCCCCCTTCTCGCACTATCTCCAAGCTTTCTCTATTTGTGAGCCAACAGCCTCTTCCTCCATCTCTTCAGTTCGGTTCCCACCACCCAGAAATTCGAGTTTAAACTCTCCCCAGTAGCCTTAGCAAACCTCCCCGCCAGGATTTTGATCCCCCTGAGATTCAAGTGCAACCCGTCCTTTTTGTACAGGTCACACCTGCCCCAAAAGAGGTCCCAATGATCCAGAAATCTGAATCCCTGCCCCAAACCCTCAGCCACACATTTATCCTCCACCTCACTCTATTCCTATACTCACTGTCGCGTAGCACAGGCAGTAATCCCGAGATGACTACCTATGAGGTCCTGCTTCTCAGCTTCCTTCCTAACTCCCTGTAGTCTGATTTCAGGATCTCTTCCCTTTTCCTGCCTATGTTGTTGGTATCTATATGCACCACGACCTCTGGCTGTTCACCTTCCCAGCTCGGGATATCCTGATATGCGATCAGAAACATCCCAGACCCTGGCACCTGGGAGGCAAACTACCATCCGTATTTCTTTCCTGCGTCCACAGAATAACCTGACTGCCCTAAGTAAAGAGTCCCCTATCACTGCTGCCTTCTTTCCTACCCTTCTGAGCCACAGGGCCAGACTCCGTGCCAGAGGCATGGCCGCTGTTGCCTCCCCAGGTAGGCCGCCCTTCCCAACCATAGCTTGAATAAACTTTGAACGTTCTCCCTCTCTCAGACTTTCAGTCCCTTTCTCACTTGCACACTTTCTAACTCAGACTTCTCACACAGAAGCAGAAACACACACAACACACTCTCGATTTCAGCCTCTCACACTCCCTCTCCCTTTCCCTCCCACACTCTCTCACTTTCACACTAAAACCCACCCTTTTTTCTCTCTCTCTTACCACACACCATCTCCCTCGCCCTGCCCCTCACCGTTTGACCTTCTTCCTTCCGCTGCTCCCTGGAGGCAAAAGAGACAGAGGAGTAAACCCAGGCACACAAACCCCATGTTGGATCCCCTGCTGTTTCACAGTGACTCGAGTTCAAGGGTAACTGGCCATCAGATCACTGACCCAGCTCGCAGCTCGAGAGAGGGGGTTGGGTGGGGTGGAGAGTGATAAGAGAGTGGAGAGAGAGACACAGAGAGAGTGAGAGAATGTGAGAGGGAGAGAGAGACAGAGAGAGAGTGTGAGACAGAAGGAGATCACACAGGCACCAGGGTTTGGGCACTAAGTGAAGGAGGAGCAAGAGTCTGTACTACTTCAGGGTACTGTACTTCACAACAGGCCATTCGGCCTAACTCATTTATGCTTTCCTGACCTGGTCTCATCTACGCAGTTGGTCTAAACCTTTCCTGTCGGCGTTCCTGTCCAGATGCCTTTTAAATGTTGTTACTGTGCACACTCCATCAGGGGTAAAGCTCTCCTCAGCATTGAGCACAGCTACAGGGAGTACTGTCGCAGCAAAGCAGCACCCATTATCCAGGACACGCTCTCTTCTCTTTACCGCCACGAGGAGTCTCAGGACCCACACTACAAGGTTCAGGAACAGTTACTACCCCTCAACCATCAGGCTCTTGAAGCAGACGGGATAACATCACTGAACTGTTTCCACAACCTTAAGGCTCACTTTGAAGGACTCATCATCTCATGTTCTCAATATTTATTGATTATTTATTTATGATTGTTGTTCTTTTAATTTTTTTTTCTCAGCTCGGTCTGGCAAAACCGGAGGCATGGGCACAGACAGGCATAGTCATTTCTCAATTGCTAGGAACTTTCAGACTAGTGGTGTTTAGTATGGTGGCTTTCTGGAGATTTACATAGATATTACTATATACCCCTAATGTTTAAAGCTATTGTGTAGTGACTTTAGGTAGGATGATGCCAGTTGTAAATATTACCATTGGGACAATGTATACCCTGTTCATGTTCCATAGTCTTTCAATTTCCTCTTTTAATTCAGCACGTTTCCATTGTTCCCACTAAGTTTCTGTAAGTTATGTGTGTTTGGAATGACTATATCTATTAAATAAATTATTCTTGCTTGTTTATCCTATAATATTATATCCAGATGGTTATTATCAACTGCCCTGTCTGTAATAATAGATAGGCTGTAATATAATTTGCGGGACTGACTCTAAAACTGAATCAGACTAGTATTTATTGTAAGGTGTTGTGACTTTTATGAGTTTGTATTTTAAAGCAAGATTTTGGTGAACGATGTTTACCACTTGATTGTGCCTTTGTAAGTAATCAGATTGAGTTAAACTGCTACAGGATCCTGTAACGACTTGGATTGTTCCTAGTTTCTCTTGGCATTTTCTACATTTATCCTCTTGGATTTGTTAGTCTTTTATTATGTATTTCTGAATTTTTTGAGTTCAGTGCCTGGTCCTGTATTGCCAATAGCAACCCATGTTTCAGTCTCTTTTATTATTATTAGTTTCTTTGATTTGTGTATTTTCATAGTTCGTTGTGTTGGTCACCTGTCCATCCTGTTCCTTGTATATATTATGAATGCTTGCAAGAAGACGAATCTCAGGGTTGGTATAGTAATAGACAGACACTTTGATAATAAATTGACTTTGAACTTCCTCTGGCAGTTTGTTACATAGATGGATCATCCTCTGGGATCCGGGATCCTTGGATCCCGATTAAATCTCTCTCACCTCAAACCTGTGACCTCTGGTTCTTGATTGCCCAACCCTTGGGGAAAAGAAGACTGTGTACATTAACCTCTCAGTCTCAACCTGCCCGACCTCTCTACGTAACTCGAGTCCCAGCAACATCTTTGGCATCCTTTCCAGCTCAATCCTTTCCCTGGATGAAAACCTGGAGAGGCTGGAGCAGGGGATGCTCTCACACCTGCTTTGGGAAGATGTTTGAAAAGGTCCCTCGTGGGAGGCTCATCTAGAACATTAAGATGCATGGGATCCATCATGAATTGGCTACTGGGTTCAGAATCGACTTGTCCACAGAAAACAAGAGGGTAGTGGTCAATGGGCCATACTCTGGCTGATGGGCCATGACCAGTTTTGCTCTGCAGTGATCTGTACTGGGATATCAGTGATCTGGATGCAAGTGTGAATGATTTGGAGAATGGGTTTGGTGCATATGAAGACTGGTGGAGTGTAGGCAGTGTAGAAGACTGTCAAAACATACAGAGTGATAAACCTGTAGATCAGTTACAGGTACACCTGTGCAGAGAAATGGCAGATGGAGTTTAATCTGAGCAAGTGTAAAGTGTTGCACTTTGGGAGGTCAAATGTAAAGAGACAGGACACTTAATGGCAGGACCATAAGCAGAATTGATGGACCACCTTCTAGGTGAAAAAGCTGCCCCTTAGGCTCCCCCTCACCTTAAACCTGTGCCCTTTGGTTCTTGATTGCCCAACCCTGGGGAAAAAGACTGTGCTAAGTCACCCTAACTGTGCCCCTCGTGGTTTTATACACCTCTGTAAGGTCACCCCTCAGTCTCCTACACTCCAAGGAATAAAGTCCCAACCTGTCCAACCTCTCTCCATAACTCAGTCCCTCAAATCCCGGTAACATCCTCGTAAATCTCCTCTGCACCTTTTCCAGCTCAATGGCATCTTTCCTGCAGCAGGGCGACCAGAACTGAGCACAGTACTCCAAGTGTGGTCTCACCAATGTCTTGTACAACTGCAACATAACGTCCCAACCCCTGTACTCTGATGAAGCAAACTCCTTCTTCACTGCGCTGTCAACATGTGACTCCACTTTCAGGGAACAATGGCCTCAAACCCCTGGGTTTGTTCACTGTCAGGGAAGTTTAACCCTCTCGTCACTGATCCCCATTAACAGTCTCAGACAGCAGGTCAACACTCTCTAGGGATTCATTATCATGAGTGGTGATGCGCTTTGAGATGGTCACGGTGAGTTCAAACAGATGGGTCCCTCTGAGTAGCAATTGTGACCCAGATACTTAGAATAGATCTGCAGCTCTGATAAAATTGCCAGATCTAATTAGTTTGTGATTAGCTCCTTAATAACTGCAGGAAGATTTCACTCCAAAATTTTAGCAGGTAAACCCTTGAGAGTTGTAACTCAAAGGTGATGCTGTAATAATCTTTGTATCCTCTCAAAACCGGAAGTACCTTGCTGTTCCTTTCCCCGTGACTGTGGGTCAGATGCACACCGGGAGCACCGTGCACCGTTCACACCTCCTATTCCTACATGATATAAGAGCAGAATTAGGCCATTTGGCCCATCAAGTCTGCTCTGCCATTTCATCATGGCAGAACTATTTTCTCTTTCAGCCCCAGTCTCCTTCTTTCTCCCCATATCCCTTCATGCCCTGACTAATCAAGAATTTATCAACCTCCGCCTTAACCCAGTGACCTGGCCTCCACAACTGCCCGTGGCAACAAATTCCACAGATTCACCTCTCTCTGGCTAAAGAAATTCCTCCTCATCTCCATTTTAAAGGATGCCTCTCTATTCTGACACTGTGTCTTCTTGTCTTAGATGCTCCCATCATAGGAAACTTCCATTCTGGGCCTTTCACAATTTGATAGTTTTCAATGAGGTCACCCTCTTTCTTTGAATCCCAGTGGGTACAGGACCAAAGCCACCAAACACTCTTCATATGACAAGCCATTCAATCCTGGAATCATTTTTGTGAACCTCCTTTGAACCCTCTCCAATGTCAGCACATCCTTTCTTAGAGAAGGGGCCCCAAAACTACTCACAATACTCCAAGTGAGGCCTCACCAGAGCTTCATAAAGCCGCATACATTCTTGCTTTTATATTTCTCTCCTCTGAAAATGAATGCTAAAATTGCATTTGCCTTCCTCACCACTAACTCAACCTGCAATTTGACCTTTAAGGAATACTGCACAAGGAATCCTAGGTCCTCTTTGAACCTCAATGTCGTATTTACTCTTCGTTTAGAAAATAGTCTACCCTTTTATTTCTCTCACCAAAGTGCGTTCCATAAATTTCCAGACACTTTATCCTATCTGCCACTTTTCTTGCCCATTTTTCTAATCTGTCCTACTGTAGCCTCTTTGCTTCCTCAAAACTACCTGTCCCTGCAGCTATCAAAGCCACATCAAATCTGTCAACTAAGTCAATGATATAGAAATAAAAAGTGGTCCCAATACTGACCCTCACTAGTCACCAGTAGCCAATCAGAAAAGGCTCCTTTTATCCCCACACTTTGCCTCCTGCCAATCAGCCAATTCTCTATCCATGCTAGTATTTCTCCTGTACTACTGTGAGTTCTTAACTTGTTAAGCAGCTTCCTGTGTGGCACCTTGTCAAAAGCCTTCTGAAAATCCAAGTACAAAACATCCATTGTCTCTCCTTTGTCTATCCTGCTTCTTATTTATAGACAATAGACAATAGACAATAGGTGCAGAAGTAGACCATTCGGCCCCTCGAGTCTGCACCGCCATTCTGAGATCATGGCTGATCATTCACTATCAATACCCTGTCCCTGCCTTGTCCCCATATCCCTTGATTCCCCTATCCATCAGATATCTATCCAGCTCCTTCTTGAAAGCATCCAGAGAATTGGCCTCCACCGTCTTCCGAGGCAGTGCATTCCACACCTGCACAACTCTCTGGGAGAAGAAGCTCTTCCTCAACTCTGTTTTAAATAACTGACCTCTTATTCTCAATCCATGCCCTCTGGTACTGGACGCTCCCAACATCTGGAACATATTTCCTGCCTCAATCCTATCAAATCCTTTAATTATCTTAAACGTTTCAATCAGATCCCCTCTCAATCTCCTCAATTCCAGCGTGTACAAGCCCAATCTCTCCAATCTCTCTGCGTAAGACAGCCCTGCCATCCCAGGAACCAACCTAGTGAATCTACGCTGCACTTCCTCAATTGCCAGAATGTCCTTCCTTAAACCTGGAGACCAAAACTGTACACAATATTCCAGGTGTGGTCTCACCAGGGCCCTGTACAAATGCAAAAGAACATCCTTGCTCTTGTATTGCCCTTGGTAAATCCATGCTGGCTCGGCCTAATCCTATTTCTGCCATCTAGATGTGCCACTATTTCATCCTTAATAATGGACTCAAGCATCTTGCTTCAAGCATTTGAATCGGGAGCAAGTTACAGCTTGTGATTCAGCTGGGAGCTCAGAGAATTCGACCGTGTAGGTAGGATTTAAGCCTACCTGGTCAATACCTGTGGAGGAGGGGGAACTGCGCAGGCGCGAGTGACGTCAGCGTCGAGCGCGCACTTTAAAAGGCAGGACTTCTCTTCAGAGCGGGCAGCGAAGTCCGTGGAAGCAGAGTCCTGGGCTTCGGCTTAAGGGGACTTCGGTAAGCTTGTGTGATTGCTCGCTGAGGGGAAGAAGGTAAGGTCGCTAGGTGCTTTTTAGACATTCTGTTAATCCAGTTCAGGTATGGGGGAGACAGTCAGAGCAGTGGTGTGCTCCGTATGCAGTATGTGGGAGGTCAGGGTCAACACAGTTGTCCCTGATGACCACACCTGCAAAAGGTGCGTCCAGCTGCAGCTCCTATCAGCCCGAGTTAGGGAGTTGGAGCAGGAGCTGGATGAACTACGGATCATTCGGGAGGTGGAGGCAGAGATAGATAGGAGTTATCAGGAGGTAGTCACACCAAAAAACCAAGAAGTAGGCAGATGGGTGACGGTCCAGAGAGGCAGGGGGAGCAGGCAGAGAGAGCAGAGCACCCCTGCGACCATTCCCATTAACAATAAGTATACCGTACTGGATACTGTTGATGGGGAATGACCAGGAATGAGTTGTAGTGGTCCTGCCTCTGGCACAGAGGTTGAACCCTCAACTAGGAAGGGGAGGAGGGAAGAGAAGAGAGCGATAGTTTTAGGGGACTCTATAGTTAAGGGGGCAGATAGGAGATTTTGTGGGGCAGATCGGGAGTCTCGGATGGTATGTTGCCTCCCTGGTGCCAGGGTCCGGGACATCTCAGATCGGGTGCAGGCTATTCTTGAGAGTGAGGGCATGAACCCAGATGTAGTGGTCCATGTAGGGACCAATGATGTAGGTAAGGTGAGTGAGGGGGTCCTGCTTAGAGAGTTCAGGGAGTTAGGAGTGAAGCTGAAAGGCAGGACCTCCAGGGTGACGATCTCGGGATTGCTACCTGTGCCACGTGCGAGTGAGGCGAAGAATAGAATGATTAAGCACAATAATACGAGGCTGAGAGCATGGTGCAGGAAGGAAGGGTTCAGGTTTTTGGATAATTGGTCTTTGTTCCAGGGACATTGGGATCTGTTTCGAAGGGACGGTCTACATCTGAACCGGAGGGGTACTAACATTCTTGCAGGAGTATTTGCCAGTGCTGCTCGGGGGGGGGGGGGGGTTAAACTAGATGTGCAGGGGGCAGGGATCCAGATCCAGAGGGTTGGTCAGAAGGTGCATGGGGTTAAATGTTTACAAGGTTTGGGTGATCTTGAGAAGGTCATCAAAATTCAGGGTGCAATTTGCCCGATGGAAGTTCAAGGAGCTGGGTTAGGTACAGTAGACAGTGTTTTAAGCAAAGAGAGGAGGAATGGGCTAAGAATTCTATACTTGAATGCGCGTAGTGTCAGAAATAAGACAGATGAGCTTGAAGCTCAGATGAAAATGGGGAACTACGATATTGTTGGGATTACGGAGACATGGCTGCAAGGGGATCAGGCCTGGGAATTGAGTGTACCAGGGTATACGTGCTATCGTAGAGACAGAAATATGGGAAGAGAGGGTGGGGTGGCCCTGTTGGTGAGGAATGAGATTCAGTCCTTAGCAAGAGGTGACTTGGGAACAGGGGAAGTAGAGTCTGTGTGGATTGAGCTGAGGAACAGTAAGGGTAAAAAGACCCTAATGGGTGTTGTGTACAGGCCTCCAAACAGTAGCGTGGATATTGGGTACAAGTTGATTAGGGAGTTAACATTGGCATGTGCTAAAGGTAATGTAGTCGTTATGGGAGATTTCAACATGCAGGTGGACTGGGAGAATCAGGTAGGTGCTGGACCCCAGGATAGCGAGTTTGTGGAGTGTCTAAGGGATGTATTTTTGGAACAGCTTGTGCTTGAGCCAACCAGAAACGAGGCTATTTTGGACTTGGTGATGTGTAATGAACAGGAATTGATAAGTGATCTTGAAGTAAAGGAGCCATTAGGAAGTAGTGATCATAACATGATAAGTTTTTATCTACAATTTGAGAGGGACAGGGGCAAATCAGAGGTGTCAGTGTTGCAATTAAATAAAGGAGACTACTGAGCCATGAGGGAAGAGCTGGCCAAAGTTAAATGGGCGGATGCCCTGGCAGGAAAGACAGTGGATCAGCAGTGGCAGATATTCTTGGGCATAATACAAAAGATGCAAATGCAGTTCATTCCAATGAGAAGGAAGGATTCAAAGAGGGGGAAGGGGCCACAGTGGTTGACAAAGGAAGTCAGAGATTGTATAACATTAAAGAAAAAGAAGTATGACAGGGCTAAGATGAGTGGGAATACAGATGATTGGGAAAGTTTTAAGGAACAGCAGATCTTAACTAAAAAAGCAATACGGAGAGAAAAAATCAGGTATGAGCTCAGTCTAGCCAGGAATATAAAAGGGGATAGCAAAAGCTTTTTTAGCTATGTGAAGAGAAAGAAGATAGTTAAGAACAATGTTGGCCCCTTGAAGAATGAATTGGGAGAAATTGTTATGGGAAACAGGGAAATGGCAACAGAATTTAATGCATACTTTAGATCTGTCTTCACCAGGGAGGACACAAGCAATCTCCCAGATGTATGGATGGGCCAGGGTCATAAGATATCAGAGGAATTGAGACAGATTGACATTAGGAAAGAAACTGTGATGAGTAGACTGGTAGGACTGAAGGCTAATAAATCCCCGGGTCCAGATGGTCTGCATCTGAGGGTTCTAAAAGAGGTGGCTCAGGAAATTGCGGATGCATTGGTAATCATTTTCCAATGTTCCTTAGATTCAGGATCAGTTCCTGAAGATTGGAGAGTGGCTAATGTTGTCCCACTTTTCAAGAAGGGAGAGAAGGAGAAAACGGAGAACTATCGCCCTGTTAGCCTAACGTCAGTCGTGGGGAAGATAGACAATAGACAATAGGTGCAGAAGTAGACCATTCGGCCCCTCGAGTCTGCACCGCCATTCTGAGATCATGGCTGATCATTCACTATCAATACCCAGTCCCTGCCTTGTCCCCATATCCCTTGATTCCCCTATCCATCAGATATCTATCCAGCTCCTTCTTGAAAGCATCCAGAGAATTGGCCTCCACCGTCTTCCGAGGCAGTGCATTCCACACCTGCACAACTCTCTGGGAGAAGAAGCTCTTCCTCAACTCTGTTTTAAATAACTGACCTCTTATTCTCAATCCATGCCCTCTGGTACTGGACGCTCCCAACATCTGGAACATATTTCCTGCCTCAATCCTATCAAATCCTTTAATTATCTTAAACGTTTCAATCAGATCCCCTCTCAATCTCCTCAATTCCAGCGTGTACAAGCCCAATCTCTCCAATCTCTCTGCATAAGACAGCCCTGCCATCCCAGGAATCAACCTAGTGAATCTACGCTGCACTTCCTCAATTGCCAGAATGTCCTTCCTTAAACTTGGAGACCAAAACTGTACACAATATTCCAGGTGTGGTCTCACCAGGGCCCTGTACAAATGCAAAAGAACATCCTTGCTCTTGTACTCAATTCCCCTTGTAACAAAGGCCAACATTCCATTTGCCCTCTTCACTGCCTGTTGCACTTGCTCATTCACCTTCATTGACTGGTGAACTAGGACTCCTAGGTCTCTTTGCATTTCTCCCTTACCTAACTCTACACTGTTCAGACAATACTCTGCCCTCTTGTTCCTGCTTCCAAAGTGGATAACTTCACATTTATTCACATTGAATGACATCTGCCAAGTATCTGCCCACTCACTCAGCCTATCCAAGTCTCCCTGTATTCTCCTAACGTCCTCTTCGCATGTCACACTGCCACCCAGTTTAGTATCGTCAGCAAACTTGCTGATATAGTTTTCAATGCCCTCATCTAAATCATTGACATAAATTATAAAGAGCTGTGGTCCCAATACAGAGCCCTGTGGTACCCCACTAGTCACCTCCAGCCAGTCTGAGAAACACCCATTCACTGCTACCCTTTGCTTTCTATCTGCCAACCAGTTTTCTATCCATGTTGAAACCCTGCCCCCAATGCCATGAGCTCTGATTTTACTCACCAATCTCCTATGTGGCACCTTATCGAATGCCTTCTGAAAATCTAGGTACACAACATCTACTGGCTTACCCTCATCTAACATCCTTGTTACACCCTCAAAAAACTCCAACAGATTAGTCAAGCATGATTTGCCCTTGGTAAATCCATGCTGGCTCGGCCTAATCCTATTTCTGCCATCTAGATGTGCCACTATTTCATCCTTAATAATGGACTCAAGCATCTTCCCCACGACTGACGTTAGGCTAACAGGGCGATAGTTCTCCGTTTTCTCCTTCCCTCCCTTCTTGAAAAGTGGGACAACATTAGCCACTCTCCAATCTTCAGGAACTGATCCTGAATCTAAGGAACATTGGAAAATGATTACCAATGCATCCGCAATTTCCTGAGCCACCTCTTTTAGAACCCTCGGATGCAGACCATCTGGACCCGGGGATTTATTAGCCTACAGTCCTACCAGTCTACTCATCACAGTTTCTTTCCTAATCATCACAGTTAATCTGCCATTTCCTTGTCCCCCATTACTAGCTCTCCAACATAAATTTCCAGCAGTCCAATATCCATTCTCACCTCTCTTTTACAGTATGTATCTGAAGAAACTTTTGCAATCCTCTTCAATATTATCAACAACTTCATATTCTATCTTTTCTTAATAACTTTTTCGTTGCCTTCTGTTGGTATTTGAAACCTTCCCAATCCACTAACTTCTCACAATTTTTGCTCTAATATGTGCCCTCTTTGGTTTTTTTGTTGGCTTTGACTTTCCTTGTTAGCCATGGTTCTGTCAACTTGCCTTTAAAATACTTCTTTCTCTTTGGGATATAGAGTATCTATCCTGCGCCTTCTGAATTGCTTCAAAAAAATTCCAGCCATTGCTGCAATTAGCTTTAGGCTAGATCAGGCTTGGGCAAGATAAATTATCTGGCACGTTTCTCCTCCTGTTCTTGTTTGTTCATTCCTCATATGTAAGGGCATAGTTGTGCAGTAAGACTGGTTCCAGAGGCAGAGTTTTGTATTCTGTGTGGGATGTGAGACCTCCAGTCTCCATATCAACACATCTGCTCCAGGCTGCAGCTCCTAAGAGAATGTATTAAGGAACTGGAGCTGCAGCTCGATAACTTTCACTCAAATGGGAGAATGAGGAGGTGATAGACAGCAGCTACAGAAAGGTACCTGGAAGGACACAGGCAACTGGGTGACTGTCAGGTGAAGGAGGGGAAGGAACAGCCAGTGCAGAGCACACCTCTGACCGTTGGTTGAAATAATACATAATTGTACAACTTCAGATGCAGCTGAGGCCAATGGCGCACCAGGGAGGAGCCACAGTGAGCGGGTTACTGGGACTGAGACTGGGTCTGTGGCTCAGGGCACAGAGGTGAAGAGGACTACAGTGTTAGAGGAGATTCTCTGGTCAGAAGAGCAGAGGCGTTAGAGATACCCAGCTGGTGCGTTGCCAGGTACTAGGAACAGCTGCATGGCAATGGTGAACAGCCAGAAGACTGGGTGCATATCGGTAGATGAGGTGAGGTGGTCCAGCAGAGAGATTTTAGGGAGCTAGGTAGAAAGCTGAAAAGCAGGATCTCTGTGGTAGTAATCTCTGGACTGCTTCCTGTGCCACGAGCCACTGAGGGTAAGAGCAGGATGACTTGGCAGGTGAATGCACGGCTCAGGAACTGCTCCAGGGGCAGCAGGTCAGATTTAGGGATCATTGGAATCTCTTCTGGGGAAATTATGACTTGTAAAAAAGGGATAGATTATTCCTGAGCCCAAGAGGGTCAAATATCCTTGCAGGCAGGTTGGCTAGAGTTGTTCTGGTGGGTTTAAACTAATTTGGCAGTCTCCATATCCGTGTGTCAGACCCTCACTAGGAGCACCGTGTATGCTTCCTGTCTACATATCCGTGTGTCAGACCCACACCAGGAGCACCGTGCACGGTTCCCGTCTCCATATCAGTGTGTCAGACCCACACTAGGAGCACTGTGCACAGTTCCCGACTTCATATCCGTGTGTCATACCCACACTAGGAGCACAGTGCACGGTTCCTGTCTCCATATCTGTGTGTCAGACCCACACCAGGAGCACTGTGCACGGTTCCCGTCTCCATATCCGTGTGTCAGACCCACACCAGGAGCACCGTGCACGGTTCCCGTCTCCATATCAGTGTGTCAGACCCACACTAGGAGCACTGTGCACAGTTCCCGACTTCATATCCGTGTGTCAGACCCACACCAGGAGCACTGTGCACGGTTCCCGTCTCCATATCTGTATGTCAGACCCACACTAGGAACACTGCGCACGGTTCCCGTCTCCATATCCGTGTGTCAGACCCACACCAGGAGCACTGTGCACAGTTCCCGTCTCCATATACGTGCGTCAGACCCACACTAGGAGTACTGTGCACGGTTCCCGTCTCCATATCTGTGTGTCAGACCCACACCAGGAGCACTGTGCACGGTTCCCGTCTCCATATCCGCGTGTCAGACCCACACCAAGAGCACTGTGCGTGGTTCCCGTCTCCATATCCGTGTGTCAGACCCACACTAGGAGCACTGTGCATGGTTCCCGTCTCCATATCCGTGTGTCAGACCCACACCAGGAGCACTGTGCAAGGTTCCCATCTCCATATCCGTGTGTCAGACCCACACTAGGAACACTGTGCATGGTTCCCGTCTCCATATCCGTGTGTCAGACCCACACCAGGAGCACTGTGCAAGGTTCCCATCTCCATATCCGTGTGTCAGACCCACACTAGGGTCACTGTGCATGGTTCCCGTCTCCATATCCGTGTGTCAGACCCACACTAGGAGCACTGTGCAAGTTTCCCATCTCCATATCCGTGTGTCAGACCCACACTAGGAGCACTGTGCATGGTTCCCGTCTCCATATCCGTGTGTCAGAGCCACACTAGGAAAGTTAAAATTGCCTGCTAAACCATCCTTATGATTCTTGCAGAGTCTTGTGTTCCTCTAAATCCTTAGGATACTTATTAACCCATCAAGATGGTCGTACCCTTCTTATTCTTCAGTTTTACCAATAGCACCTCGCTAGTCAAGGGTCAGACCTACTCTCAGAACACCATGCTCAGTTTCCATCTCCATATCTCTGGATCAGACGAACACTGGGAGCACCAGTCTTTTGTATCCCCTGGATTAGATCTAAACTGAGAGAATGGTGCACAGTTCCCATCTCCACTTTACTGGGTCAGGCCCACACTGGGAGCATCTGCCACAGATCCTGTCTCCTAACCCTAGGACAAACCCACACCAGGAGCACAGTACAGAATTTCCACAACCCTGGGTCAGACATACGCTGGGAGCTCCATCTCCATATCCCTGGGTCAGACCCAAACTGGGAGCAATGTGCACACTTCCCATCTGTTTCCCTGGGCTAGACCCAAACTGGGAGCAATGCACACACTTACCGTCTCTATAAACAGGGATGACACCACATTGAGAACAGCATGCACAGTTCCCATCTCTGTATCATAGAGTCAGATCCACATCAGGGACATTATACACAGTTCCTGTCTCCAAATGTATAGCTCAGACCCACACCGGGAACACCGTACACTGTTATAGTCTCCATATCTAGGGCCAGACGCAGACAGGGAACTGTACACAGTTACAGTCTCCATATCTCGGGTCAGACCCACACCGGGAACACCGTACACTGTTACAGTCTCCATATCTAGGGTCAGACCCACACCAGGAACACTGTACACAGTTACAGTCTCCATATCTAGGGTCAGAACCACACAGGGAACAGTGTACACAGTTACAGTCTCCACATCTAGGGTCAGATCCACACCGGGAACACTGTACACAGTTACAGTCTTCATATCGAGGGACAGACCCACACCGGGAACACTGTACACAGTTACAGTCTCCATATCTAGGGTCAGACCCACACAGGGAACACTGTACACCGTTAGAGTCTCCACATCTAGGGTCAGACCCACACTGGGAACTCTGTACACAGTTAGAGTCTCCATATCTAGGGCCAGACCCACGCCGGGAACAATGTACACAGTTACAGTCTCCATATCTAGGGTCAGACCAACACCGGGAGCACTCTACACCGTTACAGTCTCCATATCTAGGGTCAGACCCACACAGGGAACACTGTACACTATTACAGTCTCCATATCTAGGGTCAGACCCACGCCGGGAACAATATACACAGTTACAGTCTCCACATCTAGGGTCAGACCCACACTGGGAACACTGTACACAGTTACAGTCTCCGCATCTAGGGTCAGACCCACACAGGGAACACTCTACACAGTTAGAGTCTCCATATCTAGGGCCAGACCCACGCCGGGAACAATGTACACAGTTACAGTCTCCATATCTAGAGTTGGACCCACACCAGGAACACTGTACACAGTTACCCTCTCCACATCTAGGGTCGGACCCACAGCGGGAACACTGTACACAGTTACAATCTCCACATCTAGGGTCAGACCCACACAGGGAACAATGTACACAGTGACAGTCTCCATATCTAGGGATAGACACACACTGGGAACATTGTACACAGTTACAGTCTCCATATCTAGGGTCAGACCCACACCGGGAGCACTCTACACCGTTACAGTCTCCACATCTAGGGTCAGATCCACACCGGGAACACTGTACACAGTTACAGTCTCCACATCTAGGGTCAGACCCACACCGGGAACACTGTACACAGTTACAGTCTGCACATCTAGGGTCAGATCCACACCGGGAACACTGTACACTGTTACAGTCTCGACATCTAGGGTCAGACCCACACTGGGAACACTGTACACAGTTACAGTCTCCATATCTAGGGTCAGACCCACACAGGGAACAGTGTACACAGTTACAGTCTCCATATCTAGGGTCAGACCCACACCAGGAACACTGTACACAGTTACACTCTCCACATCTAGGGTCAGACCCACACTGGGAACACTGTACACAGTTACAGTCTCCACATCTAGGGTCAGACCCACACTGGGAACACTGTACAAAGTAACAGTCTGCATATCTAGAGTCAGACCATCCCGGGGAACACTGTACACCGTTACAGTCTCCATATCTAGGCTCAGACCCACACGGGGAACACTGTACACTGTTACAGTCTCCATATCTAGGGACAGACCCACTACGGGAACACTGTAGACTGTTACAGTCTCCGTATCTAGGGACAGACCCACACCGGGAACTCTGTACACTGTTCCATTCTCCATATCTAGGGACAGACCCACACCGGGAACACTGTACACATTTACAGTCTCCATATTTATGGTCAGACCCACACTGGGAACACTGTATACAGTTACAGTCTCCATATCTAGAGTCAGACCAACCCCGGGAACAGTGTACACCGTTACAGTCTCCATATCTAGGCTCAGACCCACACCGGGAACACTGTACACTGTTACAGTCTCCATAGCTAGGGTCAGACCCACACCGGGAACACTGTACACAGTTACAGTCTCCATATCTAGGGACAGACCCACACCGGGAACACGGTACACTGTTCCAGTCTCCATATCTAGGGACAGACCCACACCAGGAACACTGTACACAGTAACAGTCTCCACACCTAGGGTCAGACCCACACGGGGAACACTGTACACATTTACAGTCTCCATATCTATGGTCAGACCCACACTGGGAACACTGTACACAGTTACAGTCTCCATATCTAGAGTCAGACCAACCCCGGGAACACTGTACAGCGTTACAGTCTCCATATCTAGGCTCAGACCCACACCGGGAACACTGTACACAGTTACAGTCTCCACATCTATGGTCAGACCCAAAAGGGGAACACTGTACACATTTACAGTCTCCATATCTAGGGTCAGACCCACACTGGGAACACTGTACACAGTTACAGTCTCCATATTTAGGGTCAGACCAACACCGGGGAGACTGTACACCGTTACAGTCTCCATATCTAGGCTCAGACCCACACCGGGAACAATGTACACTCTTACAGTCTCCACATCTGGGGTCAGACCCACACGGGGAACACTGTACACTGTTACAGTCTCCATAGCTAGGGTCAGACCCACACCGGGAACACTGTACACAGTTACAGTCTCCATATCTAGGGTCAGACCCACACCGGGAACACTGTACAGAGTTACAGTCTCCATATCTCGGGTCAGACCCACACCGGGAACACTCTACACAGTTACAGTCTCCCTATCTAGGGACAGACCCACACCAGGAACACTGTACACAGTTACAGTCTCCACATCTGAGGTCAGACACACACTGGGAACAAGGTACACAGTTACAGTCTCCACATCTAGGGACAGACCCACACCGGGAACACTGTACACAGTTACAGCTTCCATATCTAGGGTCAGACCCACACCAGGAACACTGTACACAGTTACAGTCTCCCTATCTCGGGACAGACCCACACCGGGATCACTCTACACAGTTACAGTCTCCACATCTAGGGTCAGACCCACTCAGGGAACACTGTACACAGTTACTGTCTCCACATCTAGGGTCAGACCCACTCAGGGAACACTGTACACTGTTACAGTCTCCACATCTAGGGTCAGACCCTCACTGGGAACACTGTACACAGTTTCAGTCTCCATATCTAGGGTCAGATCCACACCAGGAACACTGTACACAGTTACATTCTCCACATCTAGGGTCAGACCCACTCAGGGAACACTGTACACTGTTACAGTCTCCACATCTAGGGTCAGACCCTCACTGGGAACACTGTACACAGTTTCAGTCTCCATATCTAGGGTCAGACCCACACCAGGAACACTGTACACAGTTACACTCTGCACATCTAGGGTCAGACCCACACTGGGAACACTGTACACAGTTACAGTCTCCACATTTAGGGTCAGCCCCACACTGGGAACACTGTACACAGTAAGAGTCTCCATATCTAGAGTCAGACCATCCCGGGGAACACTGTACACCGTTACAGTCTCCATATCTAGGCTCAGACCCACACGGGGAACACTGTACACTGTTACAGTCTCCATATCTAGGGACAGACCCACAACGGGAACACTGTAGACTGTTACAGTCTCCGTATCTAGGGACAGACCCACACCGGGAACTCTGTACACTATTCCATTCTCCATATCTAGGGTCATACCCACACTGGGAACACTGTACACAGTTACAGTCTCCATATCTAGGGTCAGACCCACACTGGGAACACTGTACACAGTTACAGTCTCCACATCTGGGGTCAGACACACACTGGGAACACTGTACACAGTTAAAGTCACAACATCTAGGGACAGACCCACACAGGGAGCACTGTACGCAGTTACAGTCTGCATATCTAGGGTCAGACCCACAGCGGGAACACAGTACACAGTTGCAGTCTCCACATCTAGGGTCAGACCCACTCAGGGAACACTGTACACTGTTACAGTCTCCACATCTAGGGTCAGACCCTCACTGGGAACACTGCAGACTGTTACAGTCTCCATATCTAGGGTCAGACCCTCACCGGGAGCACTGTACACTGTAACAGTCTCTATATCTAGGGTCCGACCCACACTGGGAACACTGTACACAGTTACAGTCTCCATATCTAGGGAAAGTCTCACACCGGGAACACTGCACACTGTTACAGTCTCCACATCTAGGGTCAGACCCACACCGGGAACACTGTACACAGTTACAGTCTCCATATCTAGGGACACACCCACACCGGGAACACTCTACACAATTACAGTCTCCATATCTAGGGTCCGACCCACACTGGGAACACTGTACACAGTAACAGTCTCCATACCTAGGGACAGACCCACACCGGGAACACTGTACACAGTTACAGTCTCCATATCTAGGGACAGACCCACACCGGGAACAGTCTACACAGTTACAGTCTCCACATCTAGGGTCAGACCCACACCGGGAACACTGCACACTGTTACAGTCTCCACATCTAGGGTCAGACCCACACCGGGAACACTGTACACAGTTACAGTCTCCATATCTAGGGACAGACCCACACCGGGAACACTCTACACAGTTACAGTCTCCACATCTAGGGTCAGACCCGCACCGGGAACACTGCACACTGTTACAGTCTCCATATCTAGGGTTAGACCCTCACCGGGAACACTGTACACTGTTACTGTCTCCATATCTAGGGTCAGACCCACACTAGAACACTGTATACAGTTATTGTCTCCATATCTAGGGACAGACCCACACCAGGAACACTGTACACAGTTACAGTCTCCACATCTGGGGTCAGACACACACTGGGAACACTGTACACAGTTAAAGTCACAACATCTAGGGACAGACCCACACAGGGAGCACTGTACGCAGTTACAGTCTCCATATCTAGGGTCAGACCCACACCGGGAACACAGTACACAGTTGCAGTCTCCACATCTAGGGTCAGACCCACTCAGGGAACACTGTACACTGTTACAGTCTCCACATCTAGGGTCAGACCCTCACTGGGAACACTGTACACAGTTTCAGTCTCCATATCTAGGGTCAGACCCACATCAGGAACACTGTACACAGTTACACTCTCCACATCTAGGGTCAGACCCACACTGGGAACACTGTACACAGTTACAGTCTCCACATCTTGGGTCAGACCCACACTGGGAACACTGTACATAGTAACAGTCTGCATATCTAGAGTCAGACCATCCTGGGGAACACTGTACACCGTTACAGTCTCCATATCTAGGCTCAGACCCACACGGGGAACACTGTACACTGTTACAGTCTCCATATCTAGGGACAGACCCACAACGGGAACACTGTATACTCTTACAGTCTCCGTATCTAGGGACAGACCCACACCAGGAACACTGTACACTGTTACACTCTCCACATCTAGGCTCAGACCCACACTGGGAAAACTGTACACAGTTACAGTCTCCACATCTAGGGTCAGACCCACACGGGGAACACTGTACACATTTACAGTCTCCATATCTATGGTCAGACCCACACTGGGAACACTGTATACAGTTACAGTCTCCATATCTAGAGTCAGACCAACCCCGGGAACAGTGTACACCGTTACAGTCTCCATATCTAGGCTCAGACCCACACCGGGAACACTGTACACTGTTACAGTCTCCATAGCTAGGGTCAGACCCACACCGGGAACACTGTACACAGTTACAGTCTCCATATCTAGGGACAGACCCACACCGGGAACACTGTACACTGTTCCAGTCTCCATATCTAGAGACAGACCCACACCGGGAACACTGTACACTGTTACAGTCTCCATACCTAGGGTCAGACCCACACTGGGAACACTGTACACAGTTACAGTCTCCATATCTAGGGACAGACCCACACCAGGAACACTGTACACAGTAACAGTCTCCACATCTAGGGTCAGACCCTCACGGGGAACACTGTACACATTTACAGTATCCATATCTATGGTCAGACCCACACTGGGAATACTGTACACAGTTACAGTCTCCATATCTAGAGTCAGACCAACCCCGGGAACACTGTACAGCGTTACAGTCTCCATATCTAGGCTCAGACCCACACCGGGAACACTGTACACAGTTACAGTCTCCACATCTATGGTCAGACCCAAAAGGGGAACACTGTACACATTTACAGTCTCCATATCTAGGGTCAGACCCTCACTGGGAACACTGTACACAGTTTCAGTCTCCATATCTAGGGTCAGATCCACACCAGGAACACTGTACACAGTTACATTCTCCACATCTAGGGTCAGACCCACTCAGGGAACACTGTACACTGTTACAGTCTCCACATCTAGGGTCAGACCCTCACTGGGAACACTGTACACAGTTTCAGACTCCATATCTAGGGTCAGACCCACACCAGGAACACTGTACACAGTTACACTCTGCACATCTAGGGTCAGACCCACACTGGGAACACTGTACACAGTTACAGTCTCCACATTTAGGGTCAGCCCCACACTGGGAACACTGTACACAGTAAGAGTCTCCATATCTAGAGTCAGACCATCCCGGGGAACACAGTACACCGTTACAGTCTCCATATCTAGGCTCAGACCCACACGGGGAACACTGTACACTGTTACAGTCTCCATATCTAGGGACAGACCCACAACGGGAACACTGTAGACTGTTACAGTCTCCGTATCTAGGGACAGACCCACACCGGGAACTCTGTACACTGTTCCATTCTCCATATCTAGGGTCATACCCACACTGGGAACACTGTACACAGTTACAGTCTCCATATCTAGGGTCAGACCCACACTGGGAACACTGTACACAGTTACAGTCTCCACATCTGGGGTCAGACACACACTGGGAACACTGTACACAGTTAAAGTCACAACATCTAGGGACAGACCCACACAGGGAGCACTGTACGCAGTTACAGTCTCCATATCTAGGGTCAGACCCACACCAGGAACACTGTACACTGTTACACTCTCCACATCTAGGCTCAGACCCACACTGGGAAAACTGTACACAGTTACAGTCTCCACATCTAGGGTCAGACCCACACGGGGAACACTGTACACATTTACAGTCTCCATATCTATGGTCAGACCCACACTGGGAACACTGTATACAGTTACAGTCTCCATATCTAGAGTCAGACCAACCCCGGGAACAGTGTACACCGTTACAGTCTCCATATCTAGGCTCAGACCCACACCGGGAACACTGTACACTGTTACAGTCTCCATAGCTAGGGTCAGACCCACACCGGGAACACTGTACACAGTTACAGTCTCCATATCTAGGGACAGACCCACACCGGGAACACTGTACACTGTTCCAGTCTCCATATCTAGAGACAGACCCACACCGGGAACACTGTACACTGTTACAGTCTCCATACCTAGGGTCAGACCCACACTGGGAACACTGTACACAGTTACAGTCTCCATATCTAGGGACAGACCCACACCAGGAACACTGTACACAGTAACAGTCTCCACATCTAGGGTCAGACCCTCACGGGGAACACTGTACACATTTACAGTATCCATATCTATGGTCAGACCCACACTGGGAATACTGTACACAGTTACAGTCTCCATATCTAGAGTCAGACCAACCCCGGGAACACTGTACAGCGTTACAGTCTCCATATCTAGGCTCAGACCCACACCGGGAACACTGTACACAGTTACAGTCTCCACATCTATGGTCAGACCCAAAAGGGGAACACTGTACACATTTACAGTCTCCATATCTAGGGTCAGACCCTCACTGGGAACACTGTACACAGTTTCAGTCTCCATATCTAGGGTCAGATCCACACCAGGAACACTGTACACAGTTACATTCTCCACATCTAGGGTCAGACCCACTCAGGGAACACTGTACACTGTTACAGTCTCCACATCTAGGGTCAGACCCTCACTGGGAACACTGTACACAGTTTCAGACTCCATATCTAGGGTCAGACCCACACCAGGAACACTGTACACAGTTACACTCTGCACATCTAGGGTCAGACCCACACTGGGAACACTGTACACAGTTACAGTCTCCACATTTAGGGTCAGCCCCACACTGGGAACACTGTACACAGTAAGAGTCTCCATATCTAGAGTCAGACCATCCCGGGGAACACTGTACACCGTTACAGTCTCCATATCTAGGCTCAGACCCACACGGGGAACACTGTACACTGTTACAGTCTCCATATCTAGGGACAGACCCACAACGGGAACACTGTAGACTGTTACAGTCTCCGTATCTAGGGACAGACCCACACCGGGAACTCTGTACACTGTTCCATTCTCCATATCTAGGGTCATACCCACACTGGGAAAACTGTACACAGTTACAGTCTCCATATCTAGGGTCAGACCCACACTGGGAACACTGTACACAGTTACAGTCTCCACATCTGGGGTCAGACACACACTGGGAACACTGTACACAGTTAAAGTCACAACATCTAGGGACAGACCCACACAGGGAGCACTGTACGCAGTTACAGTCTGCATATCTAGGGTCAGACCCACAGCGGGAACACAGTACACAGTTGCAGTCTCCACATCTAGGGTCAGACCCACTCAGGGAACACTGTACACTGTTACAGTCTCCACATCTAGGGTCAGACCCTCACTGGGAACACTGCAGACTGTTACAGTCTCCATATCTAGGGTCAGACCCTCACCGGGAGCACTGTACACTGTAACAGTCTCTATATCTAGGGTCAGACCCACACCGGGAACACTGTACACAGTTACAGTCTCCATATCTAGGGAAAGTCTCACACCGGGAACACTGCACACTGTTACAGTCTCCACATCTAGGGTCAGACCCACACCGGGAACACTGTACACAGTTACAGTCTCCATATCTAGGGACACACCCACACCGGGAACACTCTACACAATTACAGTCTCCATATCTAGGGTCCGACCCACACTGGGAACACTGTACACAGTAACAGTCTCCATACCTAGGGACAGACCCACACCGGGAACACTGTACACAGTTACAGTCTCCATATCTAGGGACAGACCCACACCGGAAACAGTCTACACAGTTACAGTCTCCACATCTAGGGTCAGACCCACACCGGGAACACTGCACACTGTTACAGTCTCCACATCTAGGGTCAGACCCACACCGGGAACACTGTACACAGTTACAGTCTCCATATCTAGGGACAGACCCACACCGGGAACACTCTACACAGTTACAGTCTCCACATCTAGGGTCAGACCCGCACCGGGAACACTGCACACTGTTACAGTCTCCATATCTAGGGTTAGACCCTCACCGGCAACACTGTACACTGTTACTGTCTCCATATCTAGGGTCAGACCCACACTAGAACACTGTATACAGTTATTGTCTCCATATCTAGGGACAGACCCACACCAGGAACACTGTACACAGTTACAGTCTCCACATCTGGGGTCAGACACACACTGGGAACACTGTACACAGTTAAAGTCACAACATCTAGGGACAGACCCACACAGGGAGCACTGTACGCAGTTACAGTCTCCATATCTAGGGTCAGACCCACACCGGGAACACAGTACACAGTTGCAGTCTCCACATCTAGGGTCAGACCCACTCAGGGAACACTGTACACTGTTACAGTCTCCACATCTAGGGTCAGACCCTCACTGGGAACACTGTACACAGTTTCAGTCTCCATATCTAGGGTCAGACCCACATCAGGAACACTGTACACAGTTACACTCTCCACATCTAGGGTCAGACCCACACTGGGAACACTGTACAAAGTAACAGTCTCCATATCTAGAGTCAGACCATCCCCGGGAACACTGGACACCGTTACAGTCTGCATATCTAGGCTCAGACCCACACCGGGAACACTGTACACTGTTACAGTCTCCATAGCTAGGGTCAGACCCACACCGGGAACACTGTACACAGTTACAGTCTCCATATCTAGGGACAGACCCACACCGGGAAACTGTACACTTTTCTAGTCTCCATATCTAGGGACAGACCCACACCGGGAACACTGTACACATTTACAGTCTCCATATCTATGGTCAGACCCACACTGGGAACACTGTATACAGTTTCAGTCTCCATATCTAGAGTCAGACCAACCCCGGGAACAGTGTACACCGTTACAGTCTCCATATCTAGGCTCAGACCCACACCGGGAACACTGTACACTGTTACAGTCTCCATAGCTAGGGTCAGACCCACACCGGGAACACTGTACACAGTTACAGTCTCCATATCTAGGGACAGACCCACACCGGGAACACTGTACACTGTTCCAGTCTCCATATCTAGAGACAGACCCACACCGGGAACACTGTACACTGTTACAGTCTCCATACCTAGGGTCAGACCCACACTGGGAACACTGTACACAGTTACAGTCTCCATATCTAGGGACAGACCCACACCAGGAACACTGTACACAGTAACAGTCTCCACATCTAGGGTCAGACCCTCACGGGGAACACTGTACACATTTACAGTATCCATATCTATGGTCAGACCCACACTGGGAATACTGTACACAGTTACAGTCTCCATATCTAGAGTCAGACCAACCCCGGGAACACTGTACAGCGTTACAGTCTCCATATCTAGGCTCAGACCCACACCGGGAACACTGTACACAGTTACAGTCTCCACATCTATGGTCAGACCCAAAAGGGGAACACTGTACACATTTACAGTCTCCATATCTAGGGTCAGACCCACTCTGGGAACACTGTACACAGTTACAGTCTCCATATTTAGGGTCAGACCAACACCGGGAATACTGTACACCGTTACAGTCTCCATATCTAGGCTCAGACCCACACCGGGAACAATGTACACTCTTACAGTCTCCACATCTGGGGTCAGACCCACACGGGGAACACTGTACGCTGTTACAGTCTCCATAGCTAGGGTCAGACCCACACCGGGCACACTGTACACAGTTACAGTCTCCATATCTAGGGTCAGACCCACACCGGGAACACTGTACACAGTTACAGTCTCCATATCTCGGGTCAGACCCACACCGGGAACACTCTACACAGTTACAGTCTCCCTATCTAGGGACAGACCCACACCAGGAACACTGTACACAGTTACAGTCTCCACATCTGAGGTCAGACACACACTGGGAACACGGTACACAGTTACAGTCTCCACATCTAGGGACAGACCCACACCGGGAACACTGTACACAGTTACAGCTTCCATATCTAGGGTCAGACCCACACCAGGAACACTGTACACAGTTACAGTCTCCATATCTCGGGACAGACCCACACCGGGATCACTCTACACAGTTACAGTCTCCACATCTAGGGTCAGACCCACTCAGGGAACACAGTACACAGTTACTGTCTCCACATCTAGGGTCAGACCCACTCAGGGAACACTGTGCACTGTTACAGTCTCCACATCTAGGGTCAGACCCTCACTGGGAACACTGTACGCAGTTTCAGTCTCCATATCTAGGGTCAGATCCACACCAGGAACACTGTACACAGTTACATTCTCCACATCTAGGGTCAGACCCACTCAGGGAACACTGTACACTGTTACAGTCTCCACATCTACGGTCAGACCCTCACTGGGAACACTGTACACAGTTTCAGTCTCCATATCTAGGGTCAGACCCACACCAGGAACACTGTACACAGTTACACTCTGCACATCTAGGGTCAGACCCACACTGGGAACACTGTACACAGTTACAGTCTCCAC
Organism: Hypanus sabinus; assembly: GCF_030144855.1. Classification (NCBI taxonomy): domain Eukaryota; kingdom Metazoa; phylum Chordata; class Chondrichthyes; order Myliobatiformes; family Dasyatidae; genus Hypanus; species Hypanus sabinus. The sequence continues at coordinate 1,242,517 of NW_026778948.1, read as the reverse complement.
ATCTAGGGTCAGCCCCACACAGGGAACACTGTACACAGTAACAGTCTCCATATCTAGAGTCAGACCATCCCGGGGAACACTGTACACCGTTACAGTCTCCATATCTAGGCTCAGACCCACACGGGGAACACTGTACACTGTTACAGTCTCCATATCTAGGGACAGACCCACAACGGGAACACTGTAGACTGTTACAGTCTCCGTATCTAGGGACAGACCCACACCGGGAACTCTGTAAACTGTTCCATTCTCCATATCTAGGGTCATACCCACACTGGGAACACTGTACACAGTTACAGTCTCCATATCTAGGGTCAGACCCACACTGGGAACATTGTAAACAGTTACAGTCTCCATATCTAGGGTCAGACCCACACCAGGAACACTGTACACAGTTACACTCTCCACATCTAGGGTCAGACCCACACTGGGAACACTGTACACAGTTACAGTCTCCACATCTAGGGTCAGACCCACACGGGGAACACTGTACACATTTACAGTCTCCATATCTATGGACAGACCCAAACTGGGAACACTGTACACAGTTATAGTCTCCATATCTAGAGTCAGACCAACCCCGGGAACACTGGACACCGTTACAGTCTGCATATCTAGGCTCAGACCCACACCGGGAACACTGTACACTGTTACAGTCTCCATAGCTAGGGTCAGACCCACACCGGGAACACTGTACACAGTTACAGTCTCCATATCTAGGGACAGACCCACACCGGGAAACTGTACACTTTTCTAGTCTCCATATCTAGGGACAGACCCACACCGGGAACACTGTACACTGTTACAGTCTCCATACCTAGGGTCAGACCCACTCTGGGAACACTGTACACAGTTACAGTCTCCATATCTTGGGACAGACCCACAACAGGAACACTGTACACAGTAACAGTCTCCACATCTAGGGTCAGACCCACACGGGGAACACTGTACACATTTACAGTCTCCATATCTATGGTCAGACCCACACTGGGAACACTGTACACAGTTACAGTCTCCATATCTAGAGTCAGACCAACCCCGGGAACACTGTACACCGTTACAGTCTCCATATCTAGGCTCAGGCCCACACCGGGAACACTGTACACAGTTACACTCTCCACATCTAGGGTCAGACCCACATTGGGAACACTGTACACAGTTACAGTCTCCACATATATGGTCAGACCCACAAGGGGAACACTGTACACATTTACCGTCTCCATATCTAGGGTCAGCCCCACACTGGGAACACTGTACACAGTTACAGTCTCCATATCTAGGGTCAGACCAACCCGGGAAGACTGTACACCGTTACAGTCTCCATATCTAGGCTCAGACGCCACCGGGAACAATGTACACTGTTACAGTCTCCACATCTGGGGTCATACCCACACGGGGAACACTGTACACTGTTACAGTCTCCATAGTTAGGGTCAGACCCACACCGGAACACTGTACACAGTTACAGTCTCCATATCTAGGGTCAGACCCACACCGGGAACACTGTACACAGTTACCGTCTCCATATCTCGGGACAGACCCACACCGGGAACACTGTACACAGTTACAGTTTCCATATCTAGGGTCAGACCCACACCGGGATCACTCTACACAGTTACAGTCTCCACATCTAGGGTCAGACCCACACGGGGAACACTATACACAGTTACAGTCTCCATATCTAGGGTCAGACCCACACCGGGAACACTGTACCCAGTTACACTCTCCACATCTAGGGTCAGACCCACACTGGGAACACGGCACACAGTTACAGTCTCCACATAATGTGTCAGACCCACACGGGGAACATTGTACACAGTTACAGTCTCCTTAGCTAGGCTCAGACTCACACCCGGAACAATGTACACTGTTACAGACTCCACATCTAGGGTCAGAACCACACCGGGAACACTGTACACTGTTACAGTCTCCATATCTAGGGTCAGCCCCACACTGGGAACACTGTACACAGTTACAGTATCCATATTTAGGGTCAGACCAACCCCGGGAAGACTGTACACCGTTACAGTCTCCATATCTAGGCTCAGACCCCACCGGGAACAATGTACACTGTTACAGTCTCCACATCTGGGGTCAGACCCACACCGGGAACACTGTACACAGTTACAGTCTCCATATCTCGGGTCAGACCCACACCGGGAACACTCTACACAGTTACAGTCTCCCTATCTAGGGACAGACCCACACCAGGAACACTGTACACAGTTACAGTCTCCACATCTGAGGTCAGACACACACTGGGAACACGGTACACAGTTACAGTCTCCACATCTAGGGTCAGTCCCACTCAGGGAACACTGTACGCAGTTACAGTCTCCACATCTAGGGATAGACCCACACTGGGAACATTGTACAGAGTTACAGTCTCCATATCTAGGGACAGACCCACACCGGGAACACTGTACACAGTTACTGTCTCCACATCTAGGGTCAGACCCACACGGGGAACACTATACACATTTACAGTCTCCATATCTAGTATCAGACCCACACCGGGAACACTGTACACAGTTACACTCTCCACATCTAGGGTCAGACCCACACTGGGAACACGGTACACAGTTACAGTCTCCACATAATGTGTCAGACCCACACGGGGAACACTGTACACATTTACAGTCTACATATCTAGGGTCAGACCCACACTGGGAACACTGTACACAGTTACAGTCTCCATATCTAGGGTCAGACCAACCCCGGGAACACTGTATACAGTTACAGTCTCCATATCTAGAGTCAGACCAACCCCGGGAACAGTGTACACTGTTACAGTCTCCATACCTAGGGTCAGACCCACACTGGGAACACTGTACACAGTTACAGTCTCCATATCTAGGGACAGACCCACACCAGGAACACTGTACACAGTAACAGTCTCCACATCTAGGGTCAGACCCTCACGGGGAACACTGTACACATTTACAGTATCCATATCTATGGTCAGACCCACACTGGGAATACTGTACACAGTTACAGTCTCCATATCTAGAGTCAGACCAACCCCGGGAACACTGTACAGCGTTACAGTCTCCATATCTAGGCTCAGACCCACACCGGGAACACTGTACACAGTTACAGTCTCCACATCTATGGTCAGACCCAAAAGGGGAACACTGTACACATTTACAGTCTCCATATCTAGGGTCAGACCCTCACTGGGAACACTGTACACAGTTTCAGTCTCCATATCTAGGGTCAGATCCACACCAGGAACACTGTACACAGTTACATTCTCCACATCTAGGGTCAGACCCACTCAGGGAACACTGTACACTGTTACAGTCTCCACATCTAGGGTCAGACCCTCACTGGGAACACTGTACACAGTTTCAGTCTCCATATCTAGGGTCAGACCCACACCAGGAACACTGTACACAGTTACACTCTGCACATCTAGGGTCAGACCCACACTGGGAACACTGTACACAGTTACACTCTGCACATCTAGGGTCAGACCCACACTGGGAACACTGTACACAGTTACAGTCTCCACATTTAGGGTCAGCCCCACACTGGGAACACTGTACACAGTAAGAGTCTCCATATCTAGAGTCAGACCATCCCGGGGAACACTGTACACCGTTACAGTCTCCATATCTAGGCTCAGACCCACACGGGGAACACTGTACACTGTTACAGTCTCCATATCTAGGGACAGACCCACAACGGGAACACTGTAGACTGTTACAGTCTCCGTATCTAGGGACAGACCCACACCGGGAACTCTGTACACTGTTCCATTCTCCATATCTAGGGTCATACCCACACTGGGAACACTGTACACAGTTACAGTCTCCATATCTAGGGTCAGACCCACACTGGGAACACTGTACACAGTTACAGTCTCCACATCTGGGGTCAGACACACACTGGGAACACTGTACACAGTTAAAGTCACAACATCTAGGGACAGACCCACACAGGGAGCACTGTACGCAGTTACAGTCTGCATATCTAGGGTCAGACCCACAGCGGGAACACAGTACACAGTTGCAGTCTCCACATCTAGGGTCAGACCCACTCAGGGAACACTGTACACTGTTACAGTCTCCACATCTAGGGTCAGACCCTCACTGGGAACACTGCAGACTGTTACAGTCTCCATATCTAGGGTCAGACCCTCACCGGGAGCACTGTACACTGTAACAGTCTCTATATCTAGGGTCCGACCCACACTGGGAACACTGTACACAGTTACAGTCTCCATATCTAGGGAAAGTCTCACACCGGGAACACTGCACACTGTTACAGTCTCCACATCTAGGGTCAGACCCACACCGGGAACACTGTACACAGTTACAGTCTCCATATCTAGGGACACACCCACACCGGGAACACTCTACACAATTACAGTCTCCATATCTAGGGTCCGACCCACACTGGGAACACTGTACACAGTAACAGTCTCCATACCTAGGGACAGACCCACACCGGGAACACTGTACACAGTTACAGTCTCCATATGTAGGGACAGACCCACACTGGGAACACAGTACAAAGTAACAGTCTGCATATCTAGAGTCAGACCATCCTGGGGAACACTGTACACCGTTACAGTCTCCATATCTAGGCTCAGACCCACACGGGGAACACTGTACACTGTTACAGTCTCCATATCTAGGGACAGACCCACAACGGGAACACTGTAGACTGTTACAGTCTCCGTATCTAGGGACAGACCCACACCGGGAACACTGTACACTGTTACCGTCTCCGTATCTAGAGTCATACCCACACTGGGAACACTGTACACAGTTACAGTCTCCATATCTAGGGTCAGACCCACACTGGGAACACTGTACACAGTTACAGTCTCCATATCTAGGGTCAGACCCACACCAGGAACACTGTACACTGTTACACTCTCCACATCTAGGCTCAGACCCACACTGGGAAAACTGTACACAGTTACAGTCTCCACATCTAGGGTCAGACCCACACGGGGAACACTGTACACATTTACAGTCTCCATATCTATGGTCAGACCCACACTGGGAACACTGTATACAGTTACAGTCTCCATATCTAGAGTCAGACCAACCCCGGGAACAGTGTACACCGTTACAGTCTCCATATCTAGGCTCAGACCCACACCGGGAACACTGTACACTGTTACAGTCTCCATAGCTAGGGTCAGACCCACACCGGGAACACTGTACACAGTTACAGTCTCCATATCTAGTGACAGACCCACACCGGGAACACTGTACACTGTTCCAGTCTCCATATCTAGAGACAGACCCACACCGGGAACACTGTACACTGTTACAGTCTCCATACCTAGGGTCAGACCCACACTGGGAACACTGTACACAGTTACAGTCTCCATATCTAGGGACAGACCCACACCAGGAACACTGTACACAGTAACAGTCTCCACATCTAGGGTCAGACCCTCACGGGGAACACTGTACACATTTACAGTATCCATATCTATGGTCAGACCCACACTGGGAATACTGTACACAGTTACAGTCTCCATATCTAGAGTCAGACCAACCCCGGGAACACTGTACAGCGTTACAGTCTCCATATCTAGGCTCAGACCCACACCGGGAACACTGTACACAGTTACAGTCTCCACATCTATGGTCAGACCCAAAAGGGGAACACTGTACCCATTTACAGTCTCCATATCTAGGGTCAGACCCACTCTGGGAACACTGTACACAGTTACAGTCTCCATATTTAGGGTCAGACCAACACCGGGAATACTGTACACCGTTACAGTCTCCATATCTAGGCTCAGACCCACACCGGGAACAATGTACACTCTTACAGTCTCCACATCTGGGGTCAGACCCACACGGGGAACACTGTACGCTGTTACAGTCTCCATAGCTAGGGTCAGACCCACACCGGGCACACTGTACACAGTTACAGTCTCCATATCTAGGGTCAGACCCACACCGGGAACACTGTACACAGTTACAGTCTCCATATCTCGGGTCAGACCCACACCGGGAACACTCTACACAGTTACAGTCTCCCTATCTAGGGACAGACCCACACCAGGAACACTGTACACAGTTACAGTCTCCACATCTGAGGTCAGACACACACTGGGAACACGGTACACAGTTACAGTCTCCACATCTAGGGACAGACCCACACCGGGAACACTGTACACAGTTACAGCTTCCATATCTAGGGTCAGACCCACACCAGGAACACTGTACACAGTTACAGTCTCCATATCTCGGGACAGACCCACACCGGGATCACTCTACACAGTTACAGTCTCCACATCTAGGGTCAGACCCACTCAGGGAACACAGTACACAGTTACTGTCTCCACATCTAGGGTCAGACCCACTCAGGGAACACTGTACACAGTTACATTCTCCACATCTAGGGTCAGACCCACTCAGGGAACACTGTACACTGTTACAGTCTCCACATCTACGGTCAGACCCTCACTGGGAACACTGCACACAGTTTCAGTCTCCATATCTAGGGTCAGACCCACACCAGGAACACTGTACACAGTTACAGTCTCCACATCTAGGGTCAGCCCCACACAGGGAACACTGTACACAGTAACAGTCTCCATATCTAGAGTCAGACCATCCCGGGGAACACTGTACACCGTTACAGTCTCCATATCTAGGCTCAGACCCACACGGGGAACACTGTACACTGTTACAGTCTCCATATCTAGGGACAGACCCACAACGGGAACACTGTAGACTGTTACAGTCTCCGTATCTAGGGACAGACCCACACCGGGAACTCTGTACACTGTTCCATTCTCCATATCTAGGGTCATACCCACACTGGGAACACTGTACACAGTTACAGTCTCCATATCTAGGGTCAGACCCACACTGGGAACATTGTAAACAGTTACAGTCTCCATATCTAGGGTCAGACCCACACCAGGAACACTGTACACAGTTACACTCTCCACATCTAGGGTCCGACCCACACTGGGAACACTGTACACAGTTACAGTCTCCACATCTAGGGTCAGACCCACACGGGGAACACTGTACACATTTACAGTCTCCATATCTATGGACAGACCCAAACTGGGAACACTGTACACAGTTATAGTCTCCATATCTAGAGTCAGACCAACCCCGGGAACACTGGACACCGTTACAGTCTGCATATCTAGGCTCAGACCCACACCGGGAACACTGTACACTGTTACAGTCTCCATAGCTAGGGTCAGACCCACACCGGGAACACTGTACACAGTTACAGTCTCCATATCTAGGGACAGACCCACACCGGGAAACTGTACACTTTTCTAGTCTCCATATCTAGGGACAGACCCACACCTGGAACACTGTACACTGTTACAGTCTCCATACCTAGGGTCAGACCCACTCTGGGAACACTGTACACAGTTACAGTCTCCATATCTTGGGACAGACCCACAACAGGAACACTGTACACAGTAACAGTCTCCACATCTAGGGTCAGACCCTCACGGGGAACACTGTACACATTTACAGTATCCATATCTATGGTCAGACCCACACTGGGAATACTGTACACAGTTACAGTCTCCATATCTAGAGTCAGACCAACCCCGGGAACACTGTACAGCGTTACAGTCTCCATATCTAGGCTCAGACCCACACCGGGAACACTGTACGCTGTTACAGTCTCCATAGCTAGGGTCAGACCCACACCGGGCACACTGTACACAGTTACAGTCTCCATATCTAGGGTCAGACCCACACCGGGAACACTCTACACAGTTACAGTCTCCCTATCTAGGGACAGACCCACACCAGGAACACTGTACACAGTTACAGTCTCCACATCTGAGGTCAGACACACACTGGGAACACGGTACACAGTTACAGTCTCCACATCTAGGGACAGACCCACACCGGGAACACTGTACACAGTTACAGCTTCCATATCTAGGGTCAGACCATCCCGGGGAACACTGTACACCGTTACAGTCTCCATATCTAGGCTCAGACCCACACGGGGAACACTGTACACTGTTACAGTCTCCATATCTAGGGACAGACCCACAACGGGAACACTGTAGACTGTTACAGTCTCCGTATCTAGGGACAGACCCACACCGGGAACTCTGTACACTGTTCCATTCTCCATATCTAGGGTCATACCCACACTGGGAACACTGTACACAGTTACAGTCTCCATATCTAGGGTCAGACCCACACTGGGAACATTGTAAACAGTTACAGTCTCCATATCTAGGGTCAGACCCACACCAGGAACACTGTACACAGTTACACTCTCCACATCTAGGGTCAGACCCACACTGGGAACACTGTACACAGTTACAGTCTCCACATCTAGGGTCAGACCCACACGGGGAACACTGTACACATTTACAGTCTCCATATCTATGGACAGACCCAAACTGGGAACACTGTACACAGTTATAGTCTCCATATCTAGAGTCAGACCAACCCCGGGAACACTGGACACCGTTACAGTCTGCATATCTAGGCTCAGACCCACACCGGGAACACTGTACACTGTTACAGTCTCCATAGCTAGGGTCAGACCCACACCGGGAACACTGTACACAGTTACAGTCTCCATATCTAGGGACAGACCCACACCGGGAAACTGTACACTTTTCTAGTCTCCATATCTAGGGACAGACCCACACCTGGAACACTGTACACTGTTACAGTCTCCATACCTAGGGTCAGACCCACTCTGGGAACACTGTACACAGTTACAGTCTCCATATCTTGGGACAGACCCACAACAGGAACACTGTACACAGTAACAGTCTCCACATCTAGGGTCAGACCCTCACGGGGAACACTGTACACATTTACAGTATCCATATCTATGGTCAGACCCACACTGGGAATACTGTACACAGTTACAGTCTCCATATCTAGAGTCAGACCAACCCCGGGAACACTGTACAGCGTTACAGTCTCCATATCTAGGCTCAGACCCACACCGGGAACACTGTACGCTGTTACAGTCTCCATAGCTAGGGTCAGACCCACACCGGGCACACTGTACACAGTTACAGTCTCCATATCTAGGGTCAGACCCACACCGGGAACACTCTACACAGTTACAGTCTCCCTATCTAGGGACAGACCCACACCAGGAACACTGTACACAGTTACAGTCTCCACATCTGAGGTCAGACACACACTGGGAACACGGTACACAGTTACAGTCTCCACATCTAGGGACAGACCCACACCGGGAACACTGTACACAGTTACAGCTTCCATATCTAGGGTCAGACCCACACCAGGAACACTGTACACAGTTACAGTCTCCATATCTCGGGACAGACCCACACCGGGATCACTCTACACAGTTACAGTCTCCACATCTAGGGTCAGACCCACTCAGGGAACACAGTACACAGTTACTGTCTCCACATCTAGGGTCAGACCCACTCAGGGAACACTGTGCACTGTTACAGTCTCCACATCTAGGGTCAGACCCTCACTGGGAACACTGTACACAGTTTCAGTCTCCATATCTAGGGTCAGATCCACACCAGGAACACTGTACACAGTTACATTCTCCACATCTAGGGTCAGACCCACTCAGGGAACACTGTACACTGTTACAGTCTCCACATCTACGGTCAGACCCTCACTGGGAACACTGTACACAGTTTCAGTCTCCATATCTAGGGTCAGACCCACACCAGGAACACTGTACACAGTTACACTCTGCACATCTAGGGTCAGACCCACACTGGGAACACTGTACACAGTTACAGTCTCCACATCTAGGGTCAGCCCCACACAGGGAACACTGTACACAGTAACAGTCTCCATATCTAGAGTCAGACCATCCCGGGGAACACTGTACACCGTTACAGTCTCCATATCTAGGCTCAGACCCACACGGGGAACACTGTACACTGTTACAGTCTCCATATCTAGGGACAGACCCACAACGGGAACACTGTAGACTGTTACAGTCTCCGTATCTAGGGACAGACCCACACCGGGAACTCTGTACACTGTTCCATTCTCCATATCTAGGGTCATACCCACACTGGGAACACTGTACACAGTTACAGTCTCCATATCTAGGGTCAGACCCACACTGGGAACATTGTAAACAGTTACAGTCTCCATATCTAGGGTCAGACCCACACCAGGAACACTGTACACAGTTACACTCTCCACATCTAGGGTCAGACCCACACTGGGAACACTGTACACAGTTACAGTCTCCACATCTAGGGTCAGACCCACACGGGGAACACTGTACACATTTACAGTCTCCATATCTATGGACAGACCCAAACTGGGAACACTGTACACAGTTATAGTCTCCATATCTAGAGTCAGACCAACCCCGGGAACACTGGACACCGTTACAGTCTGCATATCTAGGCTCAGACCCACACCGGGAACACTGTACACTGTTACAGTCTCCATAGCTAGGGTCAGACCCACACCGGGAACATTGTACACAGTTACAGTCTCCATATCTAGGGACAGACCCACACCGGGAAACTGTACACTTTTCTAGTCTCCATATCTAGGGACAGACCCACACCGGGAACACTGTACACTGTTACAGTCTCCATACCTAGGGTCAGACCCACTCTGGGAACACTGTACACAGTTACAGTCTCCATATCTTGGGACAGACCCACAACAGGAACACTGTACACAGTAACAGTCTCCACATCTAGGGTCAGACCCACACGGGGAACACTGTACACATTTACAGTCTCCATATCTATGGTCAGACCCACACTGGGAACACTGTACACAGTTACAGTCTCCATATCTAGAGTCAGACCAACCCCGGGAACACTGTACACCGTTACAGTCTCCATATCTAGGCTCAGGCCCACACCGGGAACACTGTACACAGTTACACTCTCCACATCTAGGGTCAGACCCACATTGGGAACACTGTACACAGTTACAGTCTCCACATATATGGTCAGACCCACAAGGGGAACACTGTACACATTTACCGTCTCCATATCTAGGGTCAGCCCCACACTGGGAACACTGTACACAGTTACAGTCTCCATATCTAGGGTCAGACCAACCCCGGGAAGACTGTACACCGTTACAGTCTCCATATCTAGGCTCAGACGCCACCGGGAACAATGTACACTGTTACAGTCTCCACATCTGGGGTCATACCCACACGGGGAACACTGTACACTGTTACAGTCTCCATAGTTAGGGTCAGACCCACACCGGAACACTGTACACAGTTACAGTCTCCATATCTAGGGTCAGACCCACACCGGGAACACTGTACACAGTTACCGTCTCCATATCTCGGGACAGACCCACACCGGGAACACTGTACACAGTTACAGTTTCCATATCTAGGGTCAGACCCACACCGGGATCACTCTACACAGTTACAGTCTCCACATCTAGGGTCAGACCCACACGGGGAACACTATACACAGTTACAGTCTCCATATCTAGGGTCAGACCCACACCGGGAACACTGTACCCAGTTACACTCTCCACATCTAGGGTCAGACCCACACTGGGAACACGGCACACAGTTACAGTCTCCACATAATGTGTCAGACCCACACGGGGAACACTGTACACAGTTACAGTCTCCTTAGCTAGGCTCAGACTCACACCCGGAACAATGTACACTGTTACAGACTCCACATCTAGGGTCAGAACCACACCGGGAACACTGTACACTGTTACAGTCTCCATATCTAGGGTCAGCCCCACACTGGGAACACTGTACACAGTTACAGTATCCATATTTAGGGTCAGACCAACCCCGGGAAGACTGTACACCGTTACAGTCTCCATATCTAGGCTCAGACCCCACCGGGAACAATGTACACTGTTACAGTCTCCACATCTGGGGTCAGACCCACACCGGGAACACTGTACACAGTTACAGTCTCCATATCTCGGGTCAGACCCACACCGGGAACACTCTACACAGTTACAGTCTCCCTATCTAGGGACAGACCCACACCAGGAACACTGTACACAGTTACAGTCTCCACATCTGAGGTCAGACACACACTGGGAACACGGTACACAGTTACAGTCTCCACATCTAGGGTCAGTCCCACTCAGGGAACACTGTACGCAGTTACAGTCTCCACATCTAGGGATAGACCCACACTGGGAACATTGTACAGAGTTACAGTCTCCATATCTAGGGACAGACCCACACCGGGAACACTGTACACAGTTACTGTCTCCACATCTAGGGTCAGACCCACACGGGGAACACTATACACATTTACAGTCTCCATATCTAGTATCAGACCCACACCGGGAACACTGTACACAGTTACACTCTCCACATCTAGGGTCAGACCCACACTGGGAACACGGTACACAGTTACAGTCTCCACATAATGTGTCAGACCCACACGGGGAACACTGTACACATTTACAGTCTCCATATCTAGGGTCAGACCCACACTGGGAACACTGTACACAGTTACAGTCTCCATATCTAGGGTCAGACAAACCCCGGGAACACTGTACACAGTTACAGTCTCCATATCTAGGGTCAGACCCACACCGGGAACACTGTACACAGTTACAGTCTCCATATCTCGGGACAGACCCACACCGGGAACACTGTACACAGTTACAGTTTCCATATCTAGGGTCAGACCCACACCGGGATCACTCTACACAGTTACAGTCTCCACATCTAGGGTCAGACCCACACGGGGAACACTATACACAGTTACAGTCTCCATATCTAGGGTCAGACCCACACCGGGAACACTGTACACTGTTACAGTCTCCATATCTAGGGTCATACCCACACTGGGAATACTGTACACAGTTACACTCTCCACATCTAGGGTCAGACCCACACCGGGAACAGTGTACACTGTTACAGTCTCCATATCTAGGGTCAGACACTCACCGGGAACACTGTACACTGTTACAGTCTCCATACCTAGGGACAGTCCCACACTGGGAACTCTGTACACAGTTATAGTCTCCATATCTAGGGACAGACCCACACCAGGAACACTGTACACAGTTACAGTCTCCACATTTGGGGTCAGACCTGCACTGGGAACACTGTAGACAGTTACAGTCTCCACATCTTGGGTCAGACCCACACCGGGAACACTGCACACTGTTACAGTCTCCATATCTAGGGTCAGACCCTCACCGGGAGCACTGTACACTGTTACAGTCTCTATATCTAGGGTCCGACCCACACTGGGAACACTGTACACAGTTACAGTCTCCATATCTAGGGAAAGACTCACACCGGGAACACTGCACACTGTTACAGTCTCCACATCTAGGGTCAGACCCACACCGGGAACACTGTACACAGTTACAGTCTCCATATCTAGGGACAGACCCACACCGGGAACACTCTCACAATTACAGTCTCTATATCTAGGGTTTGACCCACACTGGGAACACTGTACACAGTTACAGTCTTCAAATCTAGGGCCAGACCCACACCGGGAACACTGTACACAGTTACAGTCTCCATATCTAGGGACAGACCCACACCGGGAACAGTCTACACAGTTACATTCTCCACATCTAGGGTCAGACCCACACCGGGAACACTGCACACTGTTACAGTCTCCACATCTAGGGTCAGACCCACACCGGGAACACTCTACACAGTTACAGTCTCCACATCTAGGGTCAGACCCGCACCGGGAACACTGCACACTGTTACTGTCTCCATATCTAGGGTCAGACCCTCACCGGGAACACTGTACACTGTTACAGTCTCCATATCTAGGGTCAGACCCACACTGGGAACACTGTACACAGTTATTGTCTCCATATCTAGGGACAGACCCACACCAGGAACACTGTACACAGTTACAGTCTCCACATCTAGGGACAGACCCACACAGGGAGCACTGTACACAGTTACAGTCTCCACATCTAGGGTCAGACCCACACGGGGAACACTGTACACATTTACAGTCTCCATATCTATGGTCAGACCCACACTGGGTACACTGTACACAGTTACAGTCTCCATATCTAGAGTCAGACCAACCCCGGGAAAACTGTACACCGTTACAGCCTCCATATCTAGGCTCAGACCCACACCGGGAACACTGTACACTGTTACAGTCTCCATAGCTAGTGTCAGACCCACACCGGGAACACTGTACACAGTTACAGTCACCATATCTAGGGACAGACCCACACCGGGAACAGTGTACACTCTTCCAGTCTCCATATCTAGGGACAGACCCACACCAGGAACACTGTACACAGTAACCGTCTCCACATCTAGGGTCAGACCCACACTGGGAACACTGTACACAGTTACCGTCTCCATATCTAGAGTCAGACCAACCCCGGGAAAACTGTACACCGTTACAGTCTTCAAATCTAGGGCCAGACCCACACCGGGAACACTGTACACAGTTACAGTCTCCACATTTGGGGTCAGACCTGTACTGGGAACACTGTAGACAGTTACAGTCTCCACATCTTGGGTCAGACCCACACCGGGAACACTGCACACTGTTACAGTCTCCATATCTAGGGTCAGACCCTCACCGGGTACACTGTACACTGTTACAGACTCTATATCTAGGGTCCGACCCACACTAGGAACACTGTACACAGTTACAGTCTCCATATCTAGGGAAAGACTCACACCGGGTACACTGCACACTGTTACAGTCTCCACATCTAGGGTCAGACCCACACCGGGAACACTGTACACAGTTACAGTCTCCATATCTAGGGACAGACCCACACCGGGAACACTCTCACAATTACAGTCTCTATATCTAGGGTCCGACCCACACTGGGAACACTCTACACAGTTACAGTCTTCAAATCTAGGGCCAGACCCACACCGGGAACACTGTACACAGTTACAGTCTCCATATCTAGGGACAGACCCACACCGGGAACAGTCTACACAGTTACATTCTCCACATCTAGGGTCAGACCCACACCGGGAACACTGCACACTGTTACAGTCTCCACATCTAGGGTCAGACCCACACTGGGAACACTGTATACAGTTACAGTCTCCATATCCAGGGACAGACCCACACAGGGAACACTCTACACAGTTACAGTCTCCACATCTAGGGTCAGACCCGCACCGGGAACACTGCACACTGTTACTGTCTCCATATCTAGGGTCAGACCCTCACCGGGAACACTGTACACTGTTACAGTCTCCATATCTAGGGTCAGACCCACACTGGGAACACTGTACACAGTTATTGTTTCCATATCTAGGGACAGACCCACACCAGGAACACTGTACACAGTTACAGTCTCCACATCTAGGGACAGACCCACACAGGGAGCACTGTACACAGTTACAGTCTCCACATCTAGGGTCAGACCCACACGGGGAACACTGTACACATTTACAGTCTCCATATCTATGGTCAGACCCACATTGGGTACACTGTACACAGTTACAGTCTCCATATCTAGAGTCAGACCAACCCCGGGAACACTGTACACCGTTACAGTCTCCATATCTAGGCTCAGACCCACACCGGGAACACTGTACACTGTTACAGTCTCCATAGCTAGTGTCAGACCCACACCGGGAACACTGTAGACAGTTACAGTCACCATATCTAGGGACAGACCCACACTGGGAACACTGTACACTGTTCCAGTCTCCATATCTAGGGACAGACCCACACCAGGAACACTGTACACAGTAACAGTCTCCACATCTAGGGTCAGACCCACACTGGGAAAACTGTACACAGTTACAGTCTCCATATCTAGAGTCAGACCAACCCCGGGAAAACTGTACACCGTTACAGTCGCCATATCTAGGCTCAGACCCACACCGGGAACACTGTACACAGTTACACTCTCCACATCTAGGGTCAGACCCACACTGGGAACACTGTACACAGTTACAGTCTCCATATTTAGGGTCAGACCAACCCCGGGAAGACTGTACACCGTTACAGTCTCCATATCTAGGCTCAGACCCACACCGGGAACAATGTACACTGTTACAGTCTCCACATCTGGGGTCAGACCCACACGGGGAACACTGTACACTGTTACAGTCTCCATAGCTAGGGTCAGACACACACCGGGAACACTGTACACAGTTACAGTCTCCATATCTAGGGACAGACAGACACCGGGAACACTGTACACTGTTACAGTCTCCGTATCTAGGGTCTTACCCACACTGGGAACATTGTACACTGTTACAGTTTCCATAACTAGGGTCAGACCCACACTGGGAACACTCTACACAGTTACAGTCTCCATATCTAGGGACAGACCAACAACAGGAACACTGTACACAGTAACAGTCTCCACATCTAGGGTCAGACCCACACGGGGAACACTGTACACATTTACAGTCTCCATATCTATGGTCAGACCCACACTGGGAACACTGTACACAGTTACAGTCTCCATATCTAGAGTCAGACCAACCCCGGGAAAACTGTACACCGTTACAGTCTCCATATCTAGGCTCTGACCCACACCGGGAACACTGTACACAGTTACAGTCTCCATATCTAGGGACAGACCCACACCGGGAACAGTCTACACAGTTACATTCTCCACATCTAGGGTCAGACCCACACCGGGAACACTGCACACTGTTACAGTCTCCACATCTAGGGTCAGACCCACACTGGGAACACTGTATACAGTTACAGTCTCCATATCCAGGGACAGACCCACACAGGGAACACTCTACACAGTTACAGTCTCCACATCTAGGGTCAGACCCGCACCGGGAACACTGCACACTGTTACTGTCTCCATATCTAGGGTCAGACCCTCACCGGGAACACTGTACACTGTTACAGTCTGCATATCTAGGGTCAGACCCACACTGGGAACACTGTACACAGTTATTGTCTCCATATCTAGGGACAGACCCACACCAGGAACACTGTACACAGTTACAGTCTCCACATCTAGGGACAGACCCACACAGGGAGCACTGTACACAGTTACAGTCTCCACATCTAGGGTCAGACCCACACGGGGAACACTGTACACATTTACAGTCTCCATATCTATGGTCAGACCCACATTGGGTACACTGTACACAGTTACAGTCTCCATATCTAGAGTCAGACCAACCCCGGGAACACTGTACACCGTTACAGTCTCCATATCTAGGCTCAGACCCACACCGGGAACACTGTACACTGTTACAGTCTCCATAGCTAGTGTCAGACCCACACCGGGAACACTGTAGACAGTTACAGTCA
Organism: Hypanus sabinus; assembly: GCF_030144855.1. Classification (NCBI taxonomy): domain Eukaryota; kingdom Metazoa; phylum Chordata; class Chondrichthyes; order Myliobatiformes; family Dasyatidae; genus Hypanus; species Hypanus sabinus. The sequence continues at coordinate 1,225,347 of NW_026778948.1, read as the reverse complement.
CCATATCTAGGGACAGACCCACACTGGGAACACTGTACACTGTTCCAGTCTCCATATCTAGGGACAGACCCACACCAGGAACACTGTACACAGTAACAGTCTCCACATCTAGGGTCAGACACACACTGGGAAAACTGTACACAGTTACAGTCTCCATATCTAGAGTCAGACCAACCCCGGGAAAACTGTACACCGTTACAGTCGCCATATCTAGGCTCAGACCCACACCGGGAACACTGTACACAGTTACACTCTCCACATCTAGGGTCAGACCCACACTGGGAACACTGTACACAGTTACAGTCTCCATATTTAGGGTCAGACCAACCCCGGGAAGACTGTACACCGTTACAGTCTCCATATCTAGGCTCAGACCCACACCGGGAACAATGTACACTGTTACAGTCTCCACATCTGGGGTCAGACCCACACGGGGAACACTGTACACTGTTACAGTCTCCATAGCTAGGGTCAGACACACACCGGGAACACTGTACACAGTTACAGTCTCCATATCTAGGGACAGACAGACACCGGGAACACTGTACACTGTTACAGTCTCCGTATCTAGGGTCTTACCCACACTGGGAACATTGTACACTGTTACAGTTTCCATAACTAGGGTCAGACCCACACTGGGAACACTCTACACAGTTACAGTCTCCATATCTAGGGACAGACCAACAACAGGAACACTGTACACAGTAACAGTCTCCACATCTAGGGTCAGACCCACACGGGGAACACTGTACACATTTACAGTCTCCATATCTATGGTCAGACCCACACTGGGAACACTGTACACAGTTACAGTCTCCATATCTAGAGTCAGACCAACCCCGGGAAAACTGTACACCGTTACAGTCTCCATATCTAGGCTCTGACCCACACCGGGAACACTGTACACAGTTACACTCTCCACATCTAGGGTCAGACCCACATTGGGAACACTGTGCACAGTTACAGTCTCCACATCTATGGTCAGACCCACAAGGGGAACACTGTACACATTTACAGTCTCCATATCTAGCGTCAGACCCACACTGGGAACACTGTACACAGTTACAGTCTCCATATTTAGGGTCAGACCAACACCGGGAAGACTGTACACCGTTACAGTCTCCATATCTAGGCTCAGACCCAGACCGGGAACAATGTACACTGTTACAGTCTCCACATCTGGGGTCAGACCCACACCGGGAACACTGTACACAGTTACAGTCACCATATCTAGGGACAGACCCACACCGGGAACACTGTACACTGTTCCAGTCTCCATATCTAGGGACAGACCCACACCAGGAACACTGTACACAGTAACAGTCTCCACATCTAGGGTCAGACCCACACGGGGAACACTGTAAACATTTACAGTCTCCATATCTATGGTCAGACCCACACTGGGTACACTGTACACAGTTACAGTCTCGATATCTAGAGTCAGACCAACCCCGGGAATACTGTACACCGTTACAGCCTCCATATCTAGGCTCAGACCCACACCGGGAACACTGTACACTGTTACAGTCTCCATAGCTAGTGTCAGACCCACACCGGGAACACTGTACACAGTTACAGTCACCAGTTCTAGGGACAGACCCACACCGGGAACAGTGTACACTGTTCCAGTCTCCATATCTAGGGACAGACCCACACCAGGAACACTGTACACAGTAACCGTCTCCACATCTAGGGTCAGACCCACACTGGGAACACTGTACACAGTTACCGTCTCCATATCTAGAGTCAGACCAACCCCGGGAAAACTGTACACCGTTACAGTCTTCAAATCTAGGGCCAGACCCACACCGGGAACACTGTACACAGTTACAGTCTCCACATTTGGGGTCAGACCTGTACTGGGAACACTGTAGACAGTTACAGTCTCCACATCTTGGGTCAGACCCACACCGGGAACACTGCACACTGTTACAGTTTCCATATCTAGGGTCAGACCCTCACCGGGAGCACTGTACACTGTTACAGACTCTATATCTAGGGTCCGACCCACACTAGGAACACTGTACACAGTTACAGTCTCCATATCTAGGGAAAGACTCACACCGGGTACACTGCACACTGTTACAGTCTCCACATCTAGGGTCAGACCCACACCGGGAACACTGTACACAGTTACAGTCTCCATATCTAGGGACAGACCCACACCGGGAACACTCTCACAATTACAGTCTCTATATCTAGGGTCCGACCCACACTGGGAACACTCTACACAGTTACAGTCTTCAAATCTAGGGCCAGACCCACACCGGGAACACTGTACACAGTTACAGTCTCCATATCTAGGGACAGACCCACACCGGGAACAGTCTACACAGTTACATTCTCCACATCTAGGGTCAGACCCACACCGGGAACACTGCACACTGTTACAGTCTCCACATCTAGGTTCAGACCCACACTGGGAACACTGTATACAGTTACAGTCTCCATATCCAGGGACAGACCCACACAGGGAACACTCTACACAGTTACAGTCTCCACATCTAGGGTCAGACCCGCACCGGGAACACTGCACACTGTTACTGTCTCCATATCTAGGGTCAGACCCTCACCGGGAACACTGTACACTGTTACAGTCTCCATATCTAGGGTCAGACCCACACTGGGAACACTGTACACAGTTATTGTCTCCATATCTAGGGACAGACCCACACCAGGAACACTGTACACAGTTACAGTCTCCACATCTAGGGACAGACCCACACAGGGAGCACTGTACACAGTTACAGTCTCCACATCTAGGGTCAGACCCACACGGGGAACACTGTACACATTTACAGTCTCCATATCTATGGTCAGACCCACATTGGGTACACTGTACACAGTTACAGTCTCCATATCTAGAGTCAGACCAACCCCGGGAACACTGTACACCGTTACAGTCTCCATATCTAGGCTCAGACCCACACCGGGAACACTGTACACTGTTACAGTCTCCATAGCTAGTGTCAGACCCACACCGGGAACACTGTAGACAGTTACAGTCACCATATCTAGGGACAGACCCACACCGGGAACACTGTACACTGTTCCAGTCTCCATATCTAGGGACAGACCCACACCAGGAACACTGTACACAGTAACAGTCTCCACATCTAGGGTCAGACCCACACTGGGAAAACTGTACACAGTTACAGTCTCCATATCTAGAGTCAGACCAACCCCGGGAAAACTGTACACGGTTACAGTCGCCATATCTAGGCTCAGACCCACACCGGGAACACTGTACACAGTTACACTCTCCACATCTAGGGTCAGACCCACACTGGGAACACTGTACACAGTTACAGTCTCCATATTTAGGGTCAGACCAACCCCGGGAAGACTGTACACCGTTACAGTCTCCATATCTAGGCTCAGACCCACACCGGGAACAATGTACACTGTTACAGTCTCCACATCTGGGGTCAGACCCACACGGGGAACACTGTACACTGTTACAGTCTCCATAGCTAGGGTCAGACACACACCGGGAACACTGTACACAGTTACAGTCTCCATATCTAGGGACAGACAGACACCGGGAACACTGTACACTGTTACAGTCTCCGTATCTAGGGTCTTACCCACACTGGGAACATTGTACACTGTTACAGTTTCCATAACTAGGGTCAGACCCACACTGGGAACACTCTACACAGTTACAGTCTCCATATCTAGGGACAGACCAACAACAGGAACACTGTACACAGTAACAGTCTCCACATCTAGGTTCAGACCCACACGGGGAACACTGTACACATTTACAGTCTCCATATCTATGGTCAGACCCACACTGGGAACACTGTACACAGTTACAGTCTACATATCTAGAGTCAGACCAACCCCGGGAAAACTGTACACCGTTACAGTCTCCATATCTAGGCTCTGACCCACACCGGGAACACTGTACACAGTTACACTCTCCACATCTAGGGTCAGACCCACATTGGGAACACTGTGCACAGTTACAGTCTCCACATCAATGGTCAGACCCACAAGGGGAACACTGTACACATTTACAGTCTCCATATCTAGCGTCAGACCCACACTGGGAACACTGTACACAGTTACAGTCTCCATATTTAGGGTCAGACCAACACCGGGAAGACTGTACACCGTTACAGTCTCCATATCTAGGCTCAGACCCAGACCGGGAACAATGTACACTGTTACAGTCTCCACATCTGGGGTCAGACCCACACCGGGAACACTGTACACAGTTACAGTCACCATATCTAGGGACAGACCCACCCCGGGAACACTGTACACTGTTCCAGTCTCCATATCTAGGGACAGACCCACACCAGGAACACTGTACACAGTAACAGTCTCCACATCTAGGGTCAGACCCACACTGGGAAAACTGTACACAGTTACAGTCTCCATATCTAGAGTCAGACCAACCCCGGGAAAACTGTACACCGTTACAGTCGCCATATCTAGGCTCAGACCCACACCGGGAACACTGTACACAGTTACACTCTCCACATCTAGGGTCAGACCCACACTGGGAACACTGTACACAGTTACAGTCTCCATATTTAGGGTCAGACCAACCCCGGGAAGACTGTACACCGTTACAGTCTCCATATCTAGGCTCAGACCCACACCGGGAACAATGTACACTGTTACAGTCTCCACATCTGGGGTCAGACCCACACGGGGAACACTGTACACTGTTACAGTCTCCATAGCTAGGGTCAGACACACACCGGGAACACTGTACACAGTTACAGTCTCCATATCTAGGGACAGACAGACACCGGGAACACTGTACACTGTTACAGTCTCCGTATCTAGGGTCTTACCCACACTGGGAACATTGTACACTGTTACAGTTTCCATAACTAGGGTCAGACCCACACTGGGAACACTCTACACAGTTACAGTCTCCATATCTATGGACAGACCAACAACAGGAACACTGTACACAGTAACAGTCTCAACATCTAGGGTCAGACCCACACGGGGAACACTGTACACATTTACAGTCTCCATATCTATGGTCAGACTCACACTGGGAACACTGTACACAGTTACAGTCTCCATATCTAGAGTCAGACCAACTCCGGGAAAACTGTACACCGTTACAGTCTCCATATCTAGGCTCTGACCCACACCGGGAACACTGTACACAGTTACACTCTCCACATCTAGGGTCAGACCCACATTGGGAACACTGTGCACAGTTACAGTCTCCACATCTATGGTCAGACCCACAAGGGGAACACTGTACACATTTACAGTCTCCATATCTAGCGTCAGACCCACACTGGGAACACTGTACACAGTTACAGTCTCCATATTTAGGGTCAGACCAATACCGGGAAGACTGTACACCGTTACAGTCTCCATATCTAGGCTCAGACCCAGACCGGGAACAATGTACACTGTTACAGTCTCCACATCTGGGGTCAGACCCACACCGGGAACACTGTACACAGTTACAGTCACCATATCTAGGGACAGACCCACACCGGGAACACTGTACACTGTTCCAGTCTCCATATCTAGGGACAGACCCACACCAGGAACACTGTACACAGTAACAGTCTCCACATCTAGGGTCAGACCCACACTGGGAAAACTGTACACAGTTACAGTCTCCATATCTAGAGTCAGACCAACCCCGGGAAAACTGTACACCGTTACAGTCGCCATATCTAGGCTCAGACCCACACCGGGAACACTGTACACAGTTACACTCTCCACATCTAGGGTCAGACCCACACTGGGAACACTGTACACAGTTACAGTCTCCATATTTATGGTCAGACCAACCCCGGAAAGACTGTACACCGTTACAGTCTCCATATCTAGGCTCAGACCCACACCGGGAACAATGTACACTGTTACAGTCTCCACATCTGGGGTCAGACCCACACGGGGAACACTGTACACTGTTACAGTCTCCATAGCTAGGGTCAGACACACACCGGGAACACTGTACACAGTTACAGTCTCCATATCTAGGGACAGACAGACACCGGGAACACTGTACACTGTTACAGTCTCCGTATCTAGGGTCTTACCCACACTGGGAACATTGTACACTGTTACAGTTTCCATAACTAGGGTCAGACCCACACTGGGAACACTCTACACAGTTACAGTCTCCATATCTAGGGACAGACCAACAACAGGAACACTGTACACAGTAACAGTCTCCACATCTAGGGTCAGACCCACACTGGGAACACTGTACACATTTACAGTCTCCATATCTATGGTCAGACCCACACTGGGAACACTGTACACAGTTACAGTCTCCATATCTAGGCTCAGACCCACACCGGGAACACTGTACACAGTTACACTCTCCACATCTAGGGTCAGACCCACACTGGGAACACTGTACACAGTTACAGTCTCCATATTTAGGGTCAGACCAACCCCGGGAAGACTGTACACCGTTACAGTCTCCATATCTAGGCTCAGACCCACACCGGGAACAATGTACACTGTTACAGTCTCCACATCTGGGGTCAGACCCACACGGGGAACACTGTACACTGTTACAGTCTCCATAGCTAGGGTCAGACACACACCGGGAACACTGTACACAGTTACAGTCTCCATATCTAGGGACAGACAGACACCGGGAACACTGTACACTGTTACAGTCTCCGTATCTAGGGTCTTACCCACACTGGGAACATTGTACACTGTTACAGTTTCCATAACTAGGGTCAGACCCACACTGGGAACACTCTACACAGTTACAGTCTCCATATCTATGGACAGACCAACAACAGGAACACTGTACACAGTAACAGTCTCCACATCTAGGGTCAGACCCACACGGGGAACACTGTACACATTTACAGTCTCCATATCTATGGTCAGACTCACACTGGGAACACTGTACACAGTTACAGTCTCCATATCTAGAGTCAGACCAACTCCGGGAAAACTGTACACCGTTACAGTCTCCATATCTAGGCTCTGACCCACACCGGGAACACTGTACACAGTTACACTCTCCACATCTAGGGTCAGACCCACATTGGGAACACTGTGCACAGTTACAGTCTCCACATCTATGGTCAGACCCACAAGGGGAACACTGTACACATTTACAGTCTCCATATCTAGCGTCAGACCCACACTGGGAACACTGTACACTGTTACAGTCTCCATATTTAGGGTCAGACCAATACCGGGAAGACTGTACACCGTTACAGTCTCCATATCTAGGCTCAGACCCAGACCGGGAACAATGTACACTGTTACAGTCTCCACATCTGGGGTCAGACCCACACCGGGAACACTGTACACAGTTACAGTCACCATATCTAGGGACAGACCCACACCGGGAACACTGTACACTGTTCCAGTCTCCATATCTAGGGACAGACCCACACCAGGAACACTGTACACAGTAACAGTCTCCACATCTAGGGTCAGACCCACACTGGGAAAACTGTACACAGTTACAGTCTCCATATCTAGAGTCAGACCAACCCCGGGAAAACTGTACACCGTTACAGTCGCCATATCTAGGCTCAGACCCACACCGGGAACACTGTACACAGTTACACTCTCCACATCTAGGGTCAGACCCACACTGGGAACACTGTACACAGTTACAGTCTCCATATTTATGGTCAGACCAACCCCGGAAAGACTGTACACCGTTACAGTCTCCATATCTAGGCTCAGACCCACACCGGGAACAATGTACACTGTTACAGTCTCCACATCTGGGGTCAGACCCACACGGGGAACACTGTACACTGTTACAGTCTCCATAGCTAGGGTCAGACACACACCGGGAACACTGTACACAGTTACAGTCTCCATATCTAGGGACAGACAGACACCGGGAACACTGTACACTGTTACAGTCTCCGTATCTAGGGTCTTACCCACACTGGGAACATTGTACACTGTTACAGTTTCCATAACTAGGGTCAGACCCACACTGGGAACACTCTACACAGTTACAGTCTCCATATCTAGGGACAGACCAACAACAGGAACACTGTACACAGTAACAGTCTCCACATCTAGGGTCAGACCCACACTGGGAACACTGTACACATTTACAGTCTCCATATCTATGGTCAGACCCACACTGGGAACACTGTACACAGTTACAGTCTCCATATCTAGGCTCAGACCCACGCCGGGAACACTGTACACAGTTACACTCTCCACATCTAGGGTCAGACCCACACTGGGAACACTGTACACAGTTATAGTCTCCATATCTATGGACAGACCAACAACAGGAACACTGTTCACAGTAACAGTCTCCACATCTAGGGTCAGACCCACACGGGGAACACTGTACACATTTACAGTCTCCATATCTATGGTCAGACTCACACTGGGAACACTGTACACAGTTACAGTCTCCATATCTAGAGTCAGACCAACTCCGGGAAAACTGTACACCGTTACAGTCTCCATATCTAGGCTCTGACCCACACCGGGAACACTGTACACAGTTACACTCTCCACATCTAGGGTCAGACCCACATTGGGAACACTGTGCACAGTTACAGTCTCCACATCTATGGTCAGACCCACAAGGGGAACACTGTACACATTTACAGTCTCCATATCTAGCGTCAGACCCACACTGGGAACACTGTACACAGTTACAGTCTCCATATTTAGGGTCAGACCAATACCGGGAAGACTGTACACCGTTACAGTCTCCATATCTAGGCTCAGACCCAGACCGGGAACAATGTACACTGTTACAGTCTCCACATCTGGGGTCAGACCCACACCGGGAACACTGTACACAGTTACAGTCACCATATCTAGGGACAGACCCACACCGGGAACACTGTACACTGTTCCAGTCTCCATATCTAGGGACAGACCCACACCAGGAACACTGTACACAGTAACAGTCTCCACATCTAGGGTCAGACCCACACTGGGAAAACTGTACACAGTTACAGTCTCCATATCTAGAGTCAGACCAACCCCGGGAAAACTGTACACCGTTACAGTCGCCATATCTAGGCTCAGACCCACACCGGGAACACTGTACACAGTTACACTCTCCACATCTAGGGTCAGACCCACACTGGGAACACTGTACACAGTTACAGTCTCCATATTTATGGTCAGACCAACCCCGGAAAGACTGTACACCGTTACAGTCTCCATATCTAGGCTCAGACCCACACCGGGAACAATGTACACTGTTACAGTCTCCACATCTGGGGTCAGACCCACACGGGGAACACTGTACACTGTTACAGTCTCCATAGCTAGGGTCAGACACACACCGGGAACACTGTACACAGTTACAGTCTCCATATCTAGGGACAGACAGACACCGGGAACACTGTACACTGTTACAGTCTCCGTATCTAGGGTCTTACCCACACTGGGAACATTGTACACTGTTACAGTTTCCATAACTAGGGTCAGACCCACACTGGGAACACTCTACACAGTTACAGTCTCCATATCTAGGGACAGACCAACAACAGGAACACTGTACACAGTAACAGTCTCCACATCTAGGGTCAGACCCACACTGGGAACACTGTACACATTTACAGTCTCCATATCTATGGTCAGACCCACACTGGGAACACTGTACACAGTTACAGTCTCCATATCTAGGCTCAGACCCACACCGGGAACACTGTAAACAGTTACACTCTCCACATCTAGGGTCAGACCCACACTGGGAACACTGTACACAGTTACATTCTCCATATTTAGGGTCAGACCAACCCCGGGAAGACTGTACACCGTTACAGTCTCCATATCTAGGCTCAGACCCACACCGGGAACAATGTACACTGTTACAGTCTCCACATCTGGGGTCAGACCCACACGGGGAACACTGTACACTGTTACAGTCTCCATAGCTAGGGTCAGACACACACCGGGAACACTGTACACAGTTACAGTCTCCATATCTAGGGACAGACAGACACCGGGAACACTGTGCACTGTTACAGTCTCCGTATCTAGGGTCTTACCCACACTGGGAACATTGTACACTGTTACAGTTTCCATAACTAGGGTCAGACCCACACTGGGAACACTCTACACAGTTACAGTCTCCATATCTATGGACAGACCAACAACAGGAACACTGTACACAGTAACAGTCTCCACATCTAGGGTCAGACCCACACGGGGAACACTGTACACATTTACAGTCTGCATATCTATGGTCAGACTCACACTGGGAACACTGTACACAGTTACAGTCTCCATATCTAGAGTCAGACCAACTCCGGGAAAACTGTACACCGTTACAGTCTCCATATCTAGGCTCTGACCCACACCGGGAACACTGTACACAGTTACACTCTCCACATCTAGGGTCAGTCCCACATTGGGAACACTGTGCACAGTTACAGTCTCCACATCTATGGTCAGACCCACAAGGGGAACACTGTACACATTTACAGTCTCCATATCTAGCGTCAGACCCACACTGGGAACACTGTACACAGTTACAGTCTCCATATTTAGGGTCAGACCAATACCGGGAAGACTGTACACCGTTACAGTCTCCATATCTAGGCTCAGACCCAGACCGGGAACAATGTACACTGTTACAGTCTCCACATCTGGGGTCAGACCCACACCGGGAATACTGTACACAGTTACAGTCACCATATCTAGGGACAGACCCACACCGGGAACACTGTACACTGTTCCAGTCTCCATATCTAGGGACAGACCCACACCAGGAACACTGTACACAGTAACAGTCTCCACATCTAGGGTCAGACCCACACTGGGAAAACTGTACACAGTTACAGTCTCCATATCTAGAGTCAGACCAACCCCGGGAAAACTGTACACCGTTACAGTCTCCATATCTAGGGTCAGACCCACACCGGGAACACTGTACACAGTTACACTCTCCACATCTAGGGTCAGACCCACACTGGGAACACTGTACACAGTTACAGTCTCCATATTTATGGTCAGACCAACCCCGGAAAGACTGTACACCGTTACAGTCTCCATATCTAGGCTCAGACCCACACCGGGAACAATGTACACTGTTACAGTCTCCACATCTGGGGTCAGACCCACACGGGGAACACTGTACACTGTTACAGTCTCCATAGCTAGGGTCAGACACACACCGGGAAGACTGTACACAGTTACAGTCTCCATATCTAGGGACAGACAGACACCGGGAACACTGTACACTGTTACAGTCTCCGTATCTAGGGTCTTACCCACACTGGGAACATTGTACACTGTTACAGTTTCCATAACTAGGGTCAGACCCACACTGGGAACACTCTACACAGTTACAGTCTCCATATCTAGGGACAGACCAACAACAGGAACACTGTACACAGTAACAGTCTCCACATCTAGGGTCAGACCCACACTGGGAACACTGTACACATTTACAGTCTCCATATCTATGGTCAGACCCACACTGGGAACACTGTACACAGTTACAGTCTCCATATCTAGAGTCAGACCAACCCCGGGAAAATTGTACACCGTTACAGTCTCCATATCTAGGCTCTGACCCACACCGGGAACACTGTACACAGTTACACTCTCCACATCTAGGGTCAGACCCACATTGGGAACACTGTGCACAGTTACAGTCTCCACATCTATGGTCAGACCCACAAGGGGAACACTGTACACATTTACAGTCTCCATATCTAGGGTCAGACCCACACTGGGAACACTGTACACAGTTACAGTCTCCATATTTCGGGTCAGACGAACACCGGGAAGACTGTACACCGTTACAGTCTCCATATCTCGGGTCAGACCCACACCGGGAAAACTCTACACAGTTACAGTCTCCCTATCTAGGGACAGACACACACCAGGAACACTGTACACAGTTACAGTCTCCACATCTGGGGTCAGACACACACTGGGAACACGGTATACAGTTACAGTCTCCACATCTAGGGACAGACCCACACCGGGAACACTGTACACAGTTACAGCTTCCATATCTAGGGTCAGACCCACAGCAGGAACACTGTACACAGTTACAGTCTTCATATCTAGGGACAGACCCACACCGGGAACACTCTACACAGTAACAGTCTCCACATCTAGGGTCAGACCCACTCAGGGAACACTGTACACAGTTACAGTCTCCACATCTAGGGTCAGACCCACACGGGGAACACTATACACAGTTACAGTCTCCATATCTAGGGTCAGACTTTCACCGGGAACACTGTACACAGTTACACTCTCCACATCTAGGGTCAGACCCACACTGGGAACACGGTACACAGTTACAGTCTCCACATAATGTGTCAGACCCACACGGGGAACACTGTACACATTTACAGTCTCCATATCTAGGGTCAGACCCACACTGGGAACACTGTACACAGTTACAGTCTCCATATCTTGGGTCAGACCAACCCCGGGAACACAGTACGCCGTTACAGTCTCCATAGCAAGGCTCAGACTGACACCGGGAACAATGTACACTGTTACAGACTCCACTTCTAGTGTCAGACCCACACGGGGAACACTGTACACTGTTACAGTCTCCATAGCTAGGGTCAAACCCACACCGGGAACACTGTACACAGATACAGTCTCCATATCTAGGGTCAGACCCTCACCGGGAACACTCTACACAGTTACAGTCTCCATATCTACGGACAGACCTACACCGGGAACACTCTACACAGTTACAGTCTCCACATCTAGGGTCCGACCCACACTGGGAATACTGTACACAGTTACAGTCTCCACATCTATTGTCAGACACACACTGGGAACACTGTACACAGTTATAGTCTCCACATCTAGGGACAGACCCACACTGGGTACACGTTACACTGTTACAGTCTCCACATCTAGGGTCAGACCCACAACGGGAACACTGTACACTGTTACAGTCTCCATATCTAGGGTCATACCCACACTGGGAATACTGTACACAGTTACAGTCTCCACATCTAGGGTCAGACCCACACCGGGAACACTGCACTTTGTTACAGTCTCCATATCTAGGGTCAGACACTCACCGGGAACACTGCACACTGTTACAGTCTCCATATCTAGGGTCAGACCCACACTGGGAACTCTGTACACAGTTGCAGTCTCCATATCTAGTGTCAGACCCACACTGGGAACACTGTACACAGTAACAGTCTCCACAACTAGGGTCAGACCCACACGGGGAACACTGTACACATTTACAGTCTCCATATCTATGGTCAGACCCACACTGGGAACACTGTACACAGTTACAGTCTCCATATCTAGAGTCAGACCAACCCCGGGAAAACTGTACACCGTTACAGTCTCCATATCTAGGCTCAGACCCACACCGGGAACACTGTACACAGTTACACTCTCCACATCTAGGGTCAGACCCACATTGGGAACACTGTGCACAGTTACAGTCTCCATATTTAGGGTCAGACCAACCCCGGGAAGACTGTACACCGTTACAGCCTCCATATCTAGGCTCAGACCCACACCGGGAACAATGTACACTGTTACAGTCTCCACATCTGGGGTCAGACCCACACTGGGAACACTTTACACTGTTACAGTCTCCATAGCTAGGGTCAGACACACACCGGGAACACTGTACACAGTTACAGTCTCCATATCTAGGGTTAGACCCACACCGGGAACACTGTACACAGTTACAGTCTCCATATCTCGGGTCAGACCCACACCGGGAACACTGTACACAGTTACAGTCTCCCTATCTAGGGACAGACCCAGACCGGGAACACTGTACACAGTTACAGTCTCCATATCTAGGGTCAGACCAACCCCGGGAACACAGTACACCGTTACAGTCTCCATAGCAAGGCTCAGACTCACACCGGGAACAATGTACACTGTTACAGACTCCACTTCTAGGGTCAGACCCACACGGGGAACACTGTACACTGTTACAGTCTCCACATCTAGGGTCCGACCCACACTGGGAATACTGTACACAGTTACAGTCTCCACATCTATTGTCAGACACACACTGGGAACACTGTACACAGTTATAGTCTCCACATCTAAGTACAGTCCCACACTGGGTACACGGTACACTGTTACAGTCTCCACATCTAGGGTCAGACCCACACCGGGAACACTGTACACAGTTACAGTCTCCATATCTAGGGACAGACCCACACCAGGAACACTCTACACAGTTACCGTCTCCACATCTATGGTCAGACACACACCGGGAACACTGCACACTGTTACAGTCTCCATATCTAGGGTCAGACCCTCACTGGGAACACTGTACACTGTTACAGTCTCGATATCTAGGGTCAGACCAACACTCGGAACACTGTACACAGTTATTGTCTCCATATCTAGGGACAGACCCACACCAGGAACACTGTACACAGTTAAATTCTCCACATCTAGGGACAGACTCACACAGGGAACACTGTACACAGTTACAGTCTCCATATCTAGGGTCAGACCCACACTGAGAACACTGTATACAGTTACAGTCTCCATATCTAGGGTCAGACCCGCACCGGGAACACTGTACACAGTTACAGTCTCCATATGTAGGGACAGACCCACACAGGGAACACTGTACACAGTTACAGTCTCCATATCTAGGGTCAGACCCACACCGGGAACACTGTACACAGTTACCGTCTGCATATCTAGGGTCAGACCCACACCGGGAACACTGTACACAGTTACAGTCTCCCTATCTAGGGACAGACCCACACCAGGAACACTGTACACAGTTACAGTCTCCACATCTGGGGTCAGTCACACAGTGGGAACACTGTACACAGTTACACTCTCCACATCTAGGGTCAGACCCACACTGGGAACACTGTACACAGTTACAGTCTCCACATCATGTGTCAGACCCACACGGGGAATACTATACACATTTACAGTCTCCATATCTAGGGTCAGACCCACACTGGGAACACTGTACACAGTTACAGTCTCCATATCTAGGGTCAGACGAACCCCGGGAACACTGTACACCGTTACAGAATCCATATATAGGCTCAGACTCACACCGGGAATAATGTACACTGTTACAGTCTCCCCATCTAGGGTCAGACCCACACGGGGAACACTGTACACAGTTACATTCTCCATATCTAGGGTCAGACCAACATCGGGAACAGTGTACACAGTTACAGTCTCCATACCTCCGGTCAGATCCTCACCGGGAACACTCTACACAGTTACAGTCTCCACATCTAGGGTGAGACCCAAACCGGGAACAGTGCACACTGTTACAGACTCCACTTCTAGTGTCAGACCCACACGGGGAACACTGTACACTGTTACGGTCTCCATATCTAGGGTCATACGCACACTGGTAACACTGTACACTGTTACAGTCTACACATCTAGGGTCAGACGCACACCTGGAACACTGCACACTGTTACAGCCTCCATATCTAGGGTCAGATACTCACCGGGAACACTGTACACTGTTACAGTCTCAATAACTAGGGTGAGACCCACACTGGGAACTCTGTACACTGTTACAGTCTCCATATCAAGGGACAGACCCACACCAGGAACACTCTACACAGTTACAGTCTCCACATCTGGGGTCAGAGACACACCGGGAACACTGCACACTGTTACAGTCTCCATATCTAGGGTCAGACCCTCACCGGGAACACTGCACACTGTTACAGTCTCCATATCTAGGGTCAGACCCTCACCGGGAACACTGTACACTGTTACAGTCTCCATATCTAGGGTCATACCCACAGTGGGAATACTGTACACAGTTACAGTCTCCACATCTAGGGTCAGACCCACACCGGGCACACTGCATTTTGTTACAGTCTCCATATCTAGGGTCAGACACTCACCGGGAACACAGCACACTGTTACAGTCTCCATATCTAGGGTCAGACCCACACTGGGAACTCTGTACACAGTTGCAGTCTCCATATCTAGTGTCAGACCCACACTGGGAACACTGTACACAGTAACAGTCTCCACATCTAGGGTCAGACCCACACGGGGAACACTGTACACATTTACAGTCTCCATATCTATGGTCAGACCCACACTGGGAACTCTGTACACAGTTGCAGTCTCCATATCTAGTGTCAGACCCACACTGGGAACACTGTACACAGTAACAGTCTCCACATCTAGGGTCAGACCCACACGGGGAACACTATACACAGTTACAGTCTCCATATCTAGGGTCAGACCCTCACCGTGAACACTGTACACAGTTAAACTCTCCACATCTAGGGTCAGACCCACACTGGGAACACGGTACACAGTTACAGTCTCCACATAATGTGTCAGACCCACACGGGGAACACTGTACACATTTACAGTCTCCATATTTAGGGTCAGACCAACCCTGGGAAGACTGTACACTGTTACAGTCTCCATATCTAGGCTCAGACCCACACCGGGAACAATGTACACTGTTACAGTCTCCACATCTGGGGTCAGACCCACACGGGGAACACTGTACACTGTTACAGTCTCCATAGCTAGGGTCAGACACACACCGGGAACACTGTACACAGTTACAGTCTCCATATCTAGGGTCAGACCCACACCGGGAACACTGTACACAGTTACAGTCTCCATATCTCGGGTCAGACCCACACCGGGAACACTCTACACAGTTACAGTCTCCCTATCTAGGGACAGACCCACACCAGGAACACTGTACACAGTTACAGTCTCCACATCTGGGGTCAGACACACACTGGGAACACGGTACACAGTTACAGTCTCCACATCTAGGGATAGACCCACACCGGGAACACTGTACACAGTTACAGTCACCATATCTAGGGTCAGACCCACACCAGGAACACAGTACACAGTTACAGTCTCCATATCTAGGGACAGACCAACACCGGGAACACTCTACACAGTTACAGTCTCCACATCTAGGGTCAGACCCACTCAGGGAACACTGTACACAGTTACAGTCTCCACATCTAGGGTCAGACCCACACGGGGAACACTATACACAGTTACATTCTCCATATCTAGGGTCAGACCCTCACCATGAACACTGTACACAGTTAAACTCTCCACATCTAGGGTCAGACCCAGACTGGGAACACGGTACACAGTTACAGTCTCCACATAATTTGTCAGACCCACACGGGGAACACTGTACACATTTACAGTCTCCATATCTAGGGTCAGACCCACACTGGGAACACTGTACACAGTTACAGTCTCCATATCTAGGGTCAGACCAACCCCGGGAACACAGTACACCGTTACAGTCTCCATAGCAAGGCTCAGACTCACACCGGGAACAATGTACACTGTTACAGACTCCACTTCTAGGGTCAGACCCACACGGGGAACACTGTACACATTTACAGTCTCCATATCTAGGGTCAGACCCACACTGGGAACACTGTACACAGTTACAGTCTCCATATCTAGGGTCAGACCAACCCCGGGAACACAGTACACCGTTACAGTCTCCATAGCAAGGCTCAGACTCACACCGGGAACAATGTACACTGTTACAGACTCCACTTCTAGGGTCAGACCCACACGGGGAATACTCTTCACAGTTACAGTCTCCACATCTATTGTCAGACACACACTGGGAACACTGTACACAGTTATAGTCTCCACATCTAGGGACAAACCCACACTGGGTACACGGTACACTGTTACAGTCTCCACATCTAGGGTCAGACCCACACCGGGAACACTGTACACTGTTACAGTCTCCACATCTAGGGTCAGACCCACACGGGGAACACTGTACACAGTTACATTCTCCATATCTAGGGTCAGACCAACATCGGGAACACTGTACACAGTTACAGTCTCCATACCTCCGGTCAGATCCTCACCGGGAACACTCTACACAGTTACAGTCTCCACATCTAGGGTGAGACCCACACCGGGAACAGTGCACACTGTTACAGACTCCACTTCTAGTGTCAGACCCACACGGGGAACACTGTACACTGTTACGGTCTCCATATCTAGGGTCATACGCACACTGGGAACACTGTACACTGTTACAGTCTACACATCTAGGGTCAGACGCACACCTGGAACACTGCACACTGTTACAGCCTCCATATCTAGGGTCAGATACTCACCGGGAACACTGTACACTGTTACAGTCTCAATAACTAGGGTGAGACCCACACTGGGAACTCTGTACACTGTTACAGTCTCCATATCAAGGGACAGACCCACACCAGGAACACTCTACACAGTTACAGTCTCCACATCTGGGGTCAGAGACACACCGGGAACACTGCACACTGTTACAGTCTCCATATCTAGGGTCAGACCCTCACCGGGAACACTGTACACAGTTATAGTCTCCACATCTAGGGACAGACCCACACTGGGTACACTGTACACTGTTACAGTCTCCATATCTAGGGTCAGACCCACACCGGGAACACTGTACACAGTTACAGTCTCCACATCTAGGGTCAGACCCACACAGGGCACACTGCATTTTGTTACAGTCTCCATATCTAGGGTCAGACACTCACCGGGAACACTGCACACTGTTACAGTCTCCATATCTAGGGTCAGACCCACACTGGGAACTCTGTACACAGTTGCAGTCTCCATATCTAGTGTCAGACCCACACTGGGAACACTGTACACAGTAACAGTCTCCACATCTAGTGTCAGACCCACACGGGGAACACTGTACACATTTACAGTCTCCATATCTATGGTCAGACCCACACTGGGAACACTGTACACAGTTACAGTCTCCATATCTAGAGTCAGACCAACCCCGGGAAAACTGTACACCGTTACAGTCTCCATATCTAGGCTCAGACCCACACCGGGAACACTGTACAGAGTTACACTCTCCACATCTAGGGTGACACCCACATTGGGAACACTTTGCACAGTTACAGTCTCCACATCTATGGTCAGACCCACAAGGGGAACACTGTACACATTTACAGTCTCCATATCTAGGGTCAGACCCACACTGGGAACACTGTACACAGTTACAGTCTCCATATTTAGGGTCAGACCAACCCCGGGAAGACTGTACACCGTTACAGTCTCCATATCTAGGCTCAGACCCACACCGGGAACAATGTACACTGTTACAGTCTCCACATCTGGGGTCAGACCCACACGGGGAACACTGTACACTGTTACAGTCTCCATAGCTAGGGTCAGACACACACCGGGAAAACTGTACACAGTTACATTCTCCATATCTAGGGTCAGACCCACACCGGGAACACTGTACACAGTTACAGTCTCCATATCTCAGGTCAGACCCACACCGGGAACACTCTACACAGTTACAGTCTCCCTATCTAGGGACAGACCCACACCAGGAACACTGTACACAGTTACAGTCTCCACATCTGGGGTCAGACACACACTGGGAATACGGTACACAGTTACAGTCTCCACATCTAGGGATAGACCCACACCGGGAACACTGTACACAGTTACAGTCTCCATATCTAGGGTCAGACCCACACCAGGAACACTGTACACAGTTACAGTCTCCATATCTAGGGACAGACCAACTCCGGGAACACTCTACACAGTTACAGTCTCCACATCTAGGGTCAGACCCACTCAGGGAACACTGTATACAGTTACAGTCTCCACATCTAGGGTCAGACCCACACGGGGAACACTATACACAGTTACAGTCTCCATATCTAGGGTCAGACCCTCACCGTGAACACTGTACACAGTTAAACTCTCCACATCTAGGGTCAGACCCACACTGGGAACACGGTACACAGTTACAGTCTCCACATAATGTGTCAGACCCACACGGGGAACACTGTACACATTTACAGTCTCCATATTTAGGGTCAGACCAACCCCGGGAGGACTGTACACTGTTACAGTCTCCATATCTAGGCTCAGACCCACACCGGGAACAATGTACACTGTTACAGTCTCCACATCTGGGGTCAGACCCACACGGGGAACACTGTACACTGTTACAGTCTCCATAGCTAGGGTCAGACACACACCGGGAACACTGTACACAGTTACAGTCTCCATATCTAGGGTCAGACCCACACCGGGAACACTGTACACAGTTACAGTCTCCATATCTCGGGTCAGACCCACACCGGGAACACTCTACACAGTTACAGTCTCCCTATCTAGGGACAGACCCACACCAGGAACACTGTACACAGTTACATTCTCCACATCTGGGGTCAGACACACACTGGGAACACGGTACACAGTTACAGTCTCCACATCTAGGGATAGACCCACACCGGGAACACTGTACACAGTTACAGTCACCATATCTAGGGTCAGACCCACACCAGGAACACAGTACACAGTTACAGTCTCCATATCTAGGGACAGACCAACACCGGGAACACTCTACACAGTTACAGTCTCCACATCTAGGGTCAGACCCACTCAGGGAACACTGTACACAGTTACAGTCTCCACATCTAGGGTCAGACCCACACGGGGAACACTATACACAGTTACATTCTCCATATCTAGGGTCAGACCCTCACCGTGAACACTGTACACAGTTAAACTCTCCACATCTAGGGTCAGACCCAGACTGGGAACACCGTACACAGTTACAGTCTCCACATAATGTGTCAGACCCACACGGGGAACACTGTACACATTTACACTCTCCATATCTAGGGTCAGACCCACACTGGGAACACTGTACACAGTTACAGTCTCCATATCTAGGGTCAGACCAACCCCGGGAACACAGTACACCGTTACAGTCTCCATCGCAAGGCTCAGACTCACACCGGGAACAATGTACACTGTTACAGACTCCACTTCTAGGGTCAGACCCACAGTGGGAATACTGTACACAGTTACAGTCTCCACATCTATTGTCAGACACACACTGGGAACACTGTACACAGTTATAGTCTCCACATCTAGGGACAAACCCACACTGGGTACACGGTACACTGTTACAGTCTACACATCTAGGGTCAGACCCACACCGGGAACACTGTACACTGTTACAGTCTCCACATCTAGGGTCAGACCCACACCGGGAACACTGTACACCGTTACAGTCTCCATAGCAAGGCTCAGACTCACACCGGGAACAATGTACACTGTTACAGACTCCACTTCTAGGGTCAGACCCACACGGGGAATACTCTTCACAGTTACAGTCTCCACATCTATTGTCAGACACACACTGGGAACACTGTACACAGTTATAGTCTCCACATCTAGGGACAAACCCACACTGGGTACACGGTACACTGTTACAGTCTCCACATCTAGGGTCAGACCCACACCGGGAACACTGTACACTGTTACAGTCTCCACATCTAGGGTCAGACCCACACGGGGAACACTGTACACAGTTACATTCTCCATATCTAGGGTCAGACCAACATCGGGAACACTGTACACAGTTACAGTCTCCATACCTCCGGTCAGATCCTCACCGGGAACACTCTACACAGTTACAGTCTCCACATCTAGGGTGAGACCCACACCGGGAACAGTGCACACTGTTACAGACTCCACTTCTAGTGTCAGACCCACACGGGGAACACTGTACACTGTTACGGTCTCCATATCTAGGGTCATACGCACACTGGGAACACTGTACACTGTTACAGTCTACACATCTAGGGTCAGACGCACACCTGGAACACTGCACACTGTTACAGCCTCCATATCTAGGGTCAGATACTCACCGGGAACACTGTACACTGTTACAGTCTCAATAACTAGGGTGAGACCCACACTGGGAACTCTGTACACTGTTACAGTCTCCATATCAAGGGACAGACCCACACCAGGAACACTCTACACAGTTACAGTCTCCACATCTGGGGTCAGAGACACACCGGGAACACTGCACACTGTTACAGTCTCCATATCTAGGGTCAGACCCTCACCGGGAACACTGTACACAGTTATAGTCTCCACATCTAGGGACAGACCCACACTGGGTACACTGTACACTGTTACAGTCTCCATATCTAGGGTCAGACCCACACCGGGAACACTGTACACAGTTACAGTCTCCACATCTAGGGTCAGACCCACACAGGGCACACTGCATTTTGTTACAGTCTCCATATCTAGGGTCAGACACTCACCGGGAACACTGCACACTGTTACAGTCTCCATATCTAGGGTCAGACCCACACTGGGAACTCTGTACACAGTTGCAGTCTCCATATCTAGTGTCAGACCCACACTGGGAACACTGTACACAGTAACAGTCTCCACATCTAGTGTCAGACCCACACGGGGAACACTGTACACATTTACAGTCTCCATATCTATGGTCAGACCCACACTGGGAACACTGTACACAGTTACAGTCTCCATATCTAGAGTCAGACCAACCCCGGGAAAACTGTACACCGTTACAGTCTCCATATCTAGGCTCAGACCCACACCGGGAACACTGTACAGAGTTACACTCTCCACATCTAGGGTGACACCCACATTGGGAACACTTTGCACAGTTACAGTCTCCATATCTAGGGTCAGACCAACCCCGGGAACACAGTACACCGTTACAGTCTCCATAGCAAGGCTCAGACTCACACCGGGAACAATGTACACTGTTACAGACTCCACTTCTAGGGTCAGACCCACACGGGGAATACTCTTCACAGTTACAGTCTCCACATCTATTGTCAGACACACACTGGGAACACTGTACACAGTTATAGTCTCCACATCTAGGGACAAACCCACACTGGGTACACGGTACACTGTTACAGTCTCCACATCTAGGGTCAGACCCACACCGGGAACACTGTACACTGTTACAGTCTCCACATCTAGGGTCAGACCCACACGGGGAACACTGTACACAGTTACATTCTCCATATCTAGGGTCAGACCAACATCGGGAACACTGTACACAGTTACAGTCTCCATACCTCCGGTCAGATCCTCACCGGGAACACTCTACACAGTTACAGTCTCCACATCTAGGGTGAGACCCACACCGGGAACAGTGCACACTGTTACAGACTCCACTTCTAGTGTCAGACCCACACGGGGAACACTGTACACTGTTACGGTCTCCATATCTAGGGTCATACGCACACTGGGAACACTGTACACTGTTACAGTCTACACATCTAGGGTCAGACGCACACCTGGAACACTGCACACTGTTACAGCCTCCATATCTAGGGTCAGATACTCACCGGGAACACTGTACACTGTTACAGTCTCAATAACTAGGGTGAGACCCACACTGGGAACTCTGTACACTGTTACAGTCTCCATATCAAGGGACAGACCCACACCAGGAACACTCTACACAGTTACAGTCTCCACATCTGGGGTCAGAGACACACCGGGAACACTGCACACTGTTACAGTCTCCATATCTAGGGTCAGACCCTCACCGGGAACACTGTACACAGTTATAGTCTCCACATCTAGGGACAGACCCACACTGGGTACACTGTACACTGTTACAGTCTCCATATCTAGGGTCAGACCCACACCGGGAACACTGTACACAGTTACAGTCTCCACATCTAGGGTCAGACCCACACAGGGCACACTGCATTTTGTTACAGTCTCCATATCTAGGGTCAGACACTCACCGGGAACACTGCACACTGTTACAGTCTCCATATCTAGGGTCAGACCCACACTGGGAACTCTGTACACAGTTGCAGTCTCCATATCTAGTGTCAGACCCACACTGGGAACACTGTACACAGTAACAGTCTCCACATCTAGTGTCAGACCCACACGGGGAACACTGTACACATTTACAGTCTCCATATCTATGGTCAGACCCACACTGGGAACACTGTACACAGTTACAGTCTCCATATCTAGAGTCAGACCAACCCCGGGAAAACTGTACACCGTTACAGTCTCCATATCTAGGCTCAGACCCACACCGGGAACACTGTACAGAGTTACACTCTCCACATCTAGGGTGACACCCACATTGGGAACACTTTGCACAGTTACAGTCTCCACATCTATGGTCAGACCCACAAGGGGAACACTGTACACATTTACAGTCTCCATATCTAGGGTCAGACCCACACTGGGAACACTGTACACAGTTACAGTCTCCATATTTAGGGTCAGACCAACCCCGGGAAGACTGTACACCGTTACAGTCTCCATATCTAGGCTCAGACCCACACCGGGAACAATGTACACTGTTACAGTCTCCACATCTGGGGTCAGACCCACACGGGGAACACTGTACACTGTTACAGTCTCCATAGCTAGGGTCAGACACACACCGGGAAAACTGTACACAGTTACATTCTCCATATCTAGGGTCAGACCCACACCGGGAACACTGTACACAGTTACAGTCTCCATATCTCAGGTCAGACCCACACCGGGAACACTCTACACAGTTACAGTCTCCCTATCTAGGGACAGACCCACACCAGGAACACTGTACACAGTTACAGTCTCCACATCTGGGGTCAGACACACACTGGGAATACGGTACACAGTTACAGTCTCCACATCTAGGGATAGACCCACACCGGGAACACTGTACACAGTTACAGTCTCCATATCTAGGGTCAGACCCACACCAGGAACACTGTACACAGTTACAGTCTCCATATCTAGGGACAGACCAACTCCGGGAACACTCTACACAGTTACAGTCTCCACATCTAGGGTCAGACCCACTCAGGGAACACTGTATACAGTTACAGTCTCCACATCTAGGGTCAGACCCACACGGGGAACACTATACACAGTTACAGTCTCCATATCTAGGGTCAGACCCTCACCGTGAACACTGTACACAGTTAAACTCTCCACATCTAGGGTCAGACCCACACTGGGAACACGGTACACAGTTACAGTCTCCACATAATGTGTCAGACCCACACGGGGAACACTGTACACATTTACAGTCTCCATATTTAGGGTCAGACCAACCCCGGGAGGACTGTACACTGTTACAGTCTCCATATCTAGGCTCAGACCCACACCGGGAACAATGTACACTGTTACAGTCTCCACATCTGGGGTCAGACCCACACGGGGAACACTGTACACTGTTACAGTCTCCATAGCTAGGGTCAGACACACACCGGGAACACTGTACACAGTTACAGTCTCCATATCTAGGGTCAGACCCACACCGGGAACACTGTACACAGTTACAGTCTCCATATCTCGGGTCAGACCCACACCGGGAACACTCTACACAGTTACAGTCTCCCTATCTAGGGACAGACCCACACCAGGAACACTGTACACAGTTACATTCTCCACATCTGGGGTCAGACACACACTGGGAACACGGTACACAGTTACAGTCTCCACATCTAGGGATAGACCCACACCGGGAACACTGTACACAGTTACAGTCACCATATCTAGGGTCAGACCCACACCAGGAACACAGTACACAGTTACAGTCTCCATATCTAGGGACAGACCAACACCGGGAACACTCTACACAGTTACAGTCTCCACATCTAGGGTCAGACCCACTCAGGGAACACTGTACACAGTTACAGTCTCCACATCTAGGGTCAGACCCACACGGGGAACACTATACACAGTTACATTCTCCATATCTAGGGTCAGACCCTCACCGTGAACACTGTACACAGTTAAACTCTCCACATCTAGGGTCAGACCCAGACTGGGAACACCGTACACAGTTACAGTCTCCACATAATGTGTCAGACCCACACGGGGAACACTGTACACATTTACACTCTCCATATCTAGGGTCAGACCCACACTGGGAACACTGTACACAGTTACAGTCTCCATATCTAGGGTCAGACCAACCCCGGGAACACAGTACACCGTTACAGTCTCCATCGCAAGGCTCAGACTCACACCGGGAACAATGTACACTGTTACAGACTCCACTTCTAGGGTCAGACCCACAGTGGGAATACTGTACACAGTTACAGTCTCCACATCTATTGTCAGACACACACTGGGAACACTGTACACAGTTATAGTCTCCACATCTAGGGACAAACCCACACTGGGTACACGGTACACTGTTACAGTCTACACATCTAGGGTCAGACCCACACCGGGAACACTGTACACTGTTACAGTCTCCACATCTAGGGTCAGACCCACACCGGGAACACTGTACACAGTTACAGTCTCCATATCTAGGGACAGACCCACACCAGGAACACTCTACACAGTTACCGTCTCCACATCTAGGGTCAGACACACACCGGGAACACTGTACACTGTTACAGTCTCCATATCTAGGGTCAGACCAACACTGGGAACACTGTACACAGTTATTGTCTCCATATCTAGGGACAGACCCACACCAGGAACACTGTACACAGTTAAATTCTCCACATCTAGGGACAGACCCACAAAGGAAACACTGTACACAGTTACAGTCTCCATATCTAGGGTCAGACCCACACCGGGAACACTGTACACAGTTACAGTCTCCTTATCTAGTGTCAGACCCACACCGGGAACACTGTACACAGTTACAGTCTCCACATCTAGGGTCAGACCCACACCGGGAACCGTGCACACTGCTTCATTCTCCATACCTAGGGTCAGACCCTCACCGGGAACACTCTACACAGTTACATTCTCCACATCTAGGGTCCGACCCACACTGGGAATACTGTACACAGTTACAGTCTCCACGTCTATGGTTAGACCGACACTTTGATCACTGTACACAGTTACAGTCTCCACATCTAGTGTCAGACACACACTGGGAACACTGTACACAGTTAAAGTCTCCACCTCTAGGGACAGACCCACACTGGGTACACGGTACAGTGTTACAGTCTCCACATCTAGGGTCAGACCCACACCGGGAACACTGTACTTTGTTACTGTCTGCATATCTAGGGTCAGACACTCACCGGGAACACTGTACACTGTTACAGTCTCCATATCTAGGGTCAGACCCACACTGGGAACTCTGTATACATTTACAGTCTCCATATCTAGGGACAGACCAACACCAGGAACACTGTACACAGTTACAGTCTCCACATCGTGGTTCAGACACACACTGGGAACACTGTACACAGTAACAGTCTCCATATCTAGGGTCAGACCCACACCGGGAACACTGTACACAGTTACAGTCTCCACATCTAGGGACAGACCCACACCGGGAACACTGTACACAGTTACAGTCACCATATCTATTGTCAGACCCACACCGGGAACACTATACACAGTTACAGTCTCCATATCTAGGGACAGACCCTCACCGGGAACACTGCACACTGTTATAGTCTCCACATCTAGGGTCAGACCCACACCGGGAACACTGTACACAGTTACTGTCTCCACATCTAGGGACAGACCCACACAGGGAACACTGTACACAGTTTCAGTCTCCATATCTAGGGTCAGACCCACACCGGGAACACTGTACACAGTTACAGTCTCCATATCTAGGGACAGACCCACACCGGGAACACTCTACACAGTTACAGTTTCCACATCTAGGGTCAGACCCACACCGGGAACACTGCACACTGTTACAGTCTCCATATCTAGGGTCAGACCCTCACCGGGAACACTGTACACTGTTACAGTCTCCATATCTAGGGACAGACCCACACTGGGAACACTGTACAGAGTTACAGTCTCCACATCTAGGGTCAGACCCACTCAGGGAACACTGTACACAGTTACAGTCTCCACATCTAGGGTCAGACCCACACTGGGAACACTGTACACCATTACAGTCTCCATATCTAGGGTCAGACCCACACGGGGAACACTGTACACAGTTACACTCTCCACATCTAGGGTCAGACCCACACTGGGAACACTGTAGACCGTTACAGTCTCCATATCTAGGGTCAGACCAACCCCGGGAACACTGTACACCGTTACAGTCTCCATATCTAGGCTCAGACTCACACCGGGAAAAATGTACACTGTTACAGTCTCCACATCTAAGGTCAGACCCACACGGGGAACACTGTACACTGTTACAGTCTCCACATCTAGGGTCAGACCCACACCGGGAACACTGTACACTGTTACGGTCTCCATATCTAGGGTCATACGCACACTGGGAACACTGTACACTGTTACAGTCTACACATCTAGGGTCAGACGCACACCTGGAACACTGCACACTGTTACAGTCTCCATATCTAGGGTCAGACACTCACCGGGAAGACTGTACACTGTTACAGTCTCCATATCTAGGGACAAACCCACACCAGGAACACTGTACACAGTTACAGTCTCCACATCTGTGGTCAGAGACACACTGGGAACAGTGTACACAGTTACAGTCTCCACATCTAGGGTCAGACCCACACCCAGAACACTGTACACAGTTACAGTCTCCATATCTAGGGACAGACCCACACCACGAACACTCTACACAGTTACCGTCTCCACATCTAGGGTCAGACCCACACTGGGAACACTGCACACTGTTACAGTCTCCATATCTAGGGTCAGACCCTCACCGGGAACAATGTACAGTGTTACAGTCTCCATATCTAGGGTCAGACGCACAGTGGGAACACTGTACACAGTTATTGTCTCCATATCTAGGGACAGACCCGCACCAGGAACACTGTACACAGTTAAAGTCTCCCCATCTAGGGACAGACCCACACAGGGAACACTGTACACAGTTACAGTCTCCATACCTAGGGTCAGACCCTCACTGGGAACACTCTACACAGTTACATTCTCCACATCTAGGGTCCGACCCATACTGGGAATACTGTACACAGTTACAGTCTCCACATCTATGGTTAGACCCACACTTTGAACACTGTACACAGTTACAGTCTCCATATCTAGGGTCAGACACTCACCGGGAACACTGTACACTGTTACAGTCTCCATAACTAGGGTGAGACCCTCACTGGGAACTCTGTACACTGTTACAGTCTCCACATCTAGGGTCAGACCAACACGGGGAACACTGTACACAGTTACAGTCTCCATATCTAGGGGCAGACACACACTGGAAACACTGTACAGTGTTACAGTCTCCATACCTAGGGTCAGACCCTCACTGGGAACACTCTACACAGTTACATTCTCCACATCTAGGGTCCGACCCTCACTGGGAATACTGTACACAGTTACAGTCTCCACATCTATGGTTAGACCCACACTTTGAACACTGTACACAGTTACAGTCTCCATATCTAGGGTCAGACCCACACTGGGAACACTGTAGACCGTTACAGTCTCCGTATCTAGGGTCAGACCAACCCCGGGAACACTGTACACCGTTACAGTCTCCATATCTAGGCTCAGACTCACACCGGGAAAAATGTACACTGTTACAGTCTCCACATCTAGGGTCAGACCCACACGGGGAACACTGTACACTGTTACAGTCTCCACATCTAGGGTCAGACCCACACCGGGAACACTGTACACTGTTACGGTCTCCATATCTAGGGTCATACGCACACTGGGAACACTGTACACTGTTACAGTCTACACATCTAGGGTCAGACGCACACCTGGAACACTGCACACTGTTACAGTCTCCATATCTAGGGTCAGACACTCACCGGGAAGACTGTACACTGTTACAGTCTCCATAACTAGGGTGAGACCCACACTGGGAACTCTGTACACTGTTACAGTCTCCATATCTAGGGACAAACCCACACCCGGAACACTGTACACAGTTACAGTCTCCACATCTGTGGTCAGAGACACACTGGGAACAGTGTACACAGTTACAGTCTCCACATCTAGGGTCAGACCCACACCCGGAACACTGTACACAGTTACAGTCTCCATATCTAGGGACAGACCCACACCAGGAACACTCTACACAGTTACCGTCTCCACATCTAGGGTCAGACCCACACTGGGAACACTGCACACTGTTACAGTCTCCATATCTAGGGTCAGACCCTCACCGGGAACAATGTACAGTGTTACAGTCTCCATATCTAGGGTCAGACGCACACTGGGAACACTGTACACAGTTATTGTCTCCATATCTAGGGACAGACCCGCACCAGGAACACTGTACACAGTTACAGTCTCCATACCTAGGGTCAGACCCTCACTGGGAACACTCTACACAGTTACATTCTCCACATCTAGGGTCCGACCCACACTGGGAATACTGTACACAGTTACAGTCTCCACATCTATGGTTAGACCCACACTTTGAACACTGTACACAGTTACAGTCTCCATATCTAGGGTCAGACACTCACCGGGAACACTGTACACTGTTACAGTCTCCATAACTAGGGTGAGACCCTCACTGGGAACTCTGTACACTGTTACAGTCTCCACATCTAGGGTCAGACCAACACGGGGAACACTGTACACAGTTACAGTCTCCATATCTAGGGGCAGACACACACTGGAAACACTGTACACTGTTACAGTCTCCATACCTAGGGTCAGACCCTCACTGGGAACACTCTACACAGTTACATTCTCCACATCTAGGGTCCGACCCTCACTGGGAATACTGTACACAGTTACAGTCTCCACATCTATGGTTAGACCCACACTTTGAACACTGTACACAGTTACAGTCTCCATATCTAGGGTCAGACACTCACCGGGAACACAGTACACTGTTACAGTCTCCATAACTAGGGTGAGATCCACACTGGGAACTCTGTACACAGTTACAGTCTCCACATCTAGGGACAGCCCCACACCGGGAACACTGTACACAGTTACATTCTCCACATCTAGGGTCTGACCCACACTGGGAATACTGTACACAGTTACTGTCTCCACATCTGGGGTCAGAGACACACCGGGAACACTGTACACAGTTACAGCCTCCACATCTAGGGTCAGACCCACTCAGGGACACTGTACACAGTTACAGCCTCCACATCTAGGGTGAGACCTACACCGGGAACACTGTACACAGTTACAGTCTCCATATATAGGGACAGACCCACACCGGGAACACTCTACACAGTTACAGTCTCCACATCTAGGGTCAGACCCACAACGGGAACACTGCAAACTGTTACAGTCTCCATATCTAGGGTCAGACCCTCACCGGGAACACTGTACACTGTTACAGTCTCCATATCTAGGGTCAGACCCACACCGGGAACACTGTACACAGTTATTGTCTCCATATCTAGGTACAGACCCACACCAGGAACACTGTACACAGTTACAGTCTCCATATCTAGGGTCAGACACACACTGGGAACACTGTACACAGTTACACTCTCCACATCTAGGGTCAGACCCACACTGGGAACACTGTACACAGTTACAGTCTCCACATCATGTGTCAGACCCACACGGGGAACACTATACACATTTACAGTCTCCATATCTAGGGTCAGACCCACACTGGGAACACTGTACACCGTTACAGTCTCCATATCTAGGGTCAGACGAACCCCGGGAACACTGTACACTGTTACAGTCTCCATATCTAGGGTCAGACCCACACTGGGAACACTGTACACAGTTACAGTCTCCACATCTAGGGTCAGACCCACTCAGGGACACTGTACACAGTTACAGTCTCCATATCTAGGGTCAGACCCACACGGGGAACACTGTACACAGTTACACTCTCCACATCTAGGGTCAGACCCACACTGGGAACACTGTACACAGTTACAGTCTCCACATCATGTGTCAGACCCACACGGGGAACACTATACACATTTACAGTGTCCATATCTAGGGTCAGACCCACACTGGGAACACTGTATACAGTTACAGTCTCCATATCTAGGGTCAGACCAACCCCTGGAACACTGTACACCGTTACAGTCTCCATATCTAGGCTCAGACTCACACCGGGAACAATGTACACTGTTACAGTCTCCACATCTAGGGTCAGACCCACACGGGGAACACTGTACACTGTTACAGTCTCCATAGCTAGGGTCAGACCCACACCGGGAACACTGTACACAGTTACAGTCTACATATCTAGGGTCAGACCCACATCGGGAACACTGTACACAGTTACAGTCTCCATACCTCGGGTCAGATCCTCACCGGGATCACTCTACACAGTTACAGTCTCCATATCTACGGACAGACCCATACCGGGAACACTCTACACAGTTACAGTCTCCACATCTAGGGTCCGACCCACACTGGGAATACTGTACACAGTTACAGTCTCCACATCTAGGGTCAGACGCACACCTGGAACACTGCACACTGTTACAGTCTCCATATCTAGGGTCAGACAAACACTGGAAACACTGTACACATTTATAGTCTCCACATCTAGGGAGAGACCCACACCGGGAACACTGTACACTGTTACGGTCTCCATATCTAGGGTCATACGCACACTGGGAACACTGTACACTGTTACAGTCTGCACATCTAGGGTCAGACCCACACTGGGAACACTGTACACTGTTACGGTCTCCATATCTAGGGTCATACGCACACTGGGAACACTGTACACTGTTACAGTCTGCACATCTAGGGTCAGACGCACTCCTGGAACACTGCACACTGTTACAGTCTCCATATCTAGGGTCAGATACTCACCGGGAACACTGTACACTGTTACAGTCTCAATAACTAGGGTGAGACCCACACTGGGAACTCTGTACACTGTTACAGTCTCCATATCTAGGGACAGACCCACACCAGGAACACTGTACACAGTTACAGTCTCCACATCTGGGGTCTGTCACACAGTGGGAACACTGTACACAGTTACACTCTCCACATCTAGGGTCAGACCCACACTGGGAACACTGTACACAGTTACAGTCTCCACATCATGTGTCAGACCCACTGGGAATACTATACACATTTACAGTCTCCATATCTAGGGTCAGACCCACACTGGGAACACTGTACACAGTTACAGTCTCCACATCTAGGGACAGCCCCACACCGGGAACACTGTACACAGTTACAGTCTCCATATCTAGTGTCAGACCCACACCGGGAACACTGTACACAGTTACAGTCTCCATATCTAGGGTCAGACACACATTGGAAACACTGTACACATTTATAGTCTCCACATCTAGGGACAGACCCACACTGGGAACACGGTACACTGTTACAGTCTCCACATCTAGGGTCAGACCCACACCGGGAACACTGTACACTGTTACGGTCTCCATATCTAGGGTCATACCCACACTGGGAATACTGTACACAGTTACAGTCTACACATCTAGGGTCAGACACACACCTGGAACACTGCACACTGTTACAGTCTCCATATCTAGGGTCAGACACTCACCTGGAACACTGCACACTGTTACAGTCTCCATAACTAGGGTGAGATCCACACTGGGAACTCTGTACACAGTTACAGTCTCCAAATCTAGGGACAGCCCCACACCGGGAACACTGTACACAGTTACAGTCTCCATATCTAGTGTCAGACCCACACCGGGAACACTGTACACAGTTACAGTGTCCACATCTAGGGTCCGACCCACACTGGGAATACTGTACACAGTTACAGTCTCCACATCTATGGTTAGACCCACACTTTGAACACTGTACACAGTTACAGTCTCCATATCTAGGGTCAGACACTCACCGGGAACACTGTACACTGTTACAGTCTCCATAACTAGGGTGAGACCCACACTGGGAACTCTGTACACTGTTACAGTCTCCATATCTAGGGACAGACCCACACCAGGTACACTGTACACAGTTACAGTCTCCACATCTGGGGTCAGAGACACACCGGAAACGCTGTACACAGTTACAGTCTCCATATCTAGTGTCAGACCCACACCGGGAACACTGTACACAGTTACAGCCTCCACATCTAGGGTCAGACCCACACCGGGAACACTGCACCCTGTTACAGTCTCCATACCTAGGTTCAGACCCTCACCGGGAACACTGTACACTGTTACAGTCTCTATATCTAGGGTCCGACCCACACTGGGAACACTGTACACAGTTACACTCTCCACATCTAGGGTCAGACCCACACTGGGAACACTGTACACAGTTACAGTCTCCACATCATGTGTCAGACCCACACGGGGAACACTATACACATTTACAGTCTCCATATCTAGGGTAAGACCCATACTGGGAACACTGTACACCATTACAGTCTCCATATCTAGGGTCAGAGGAACCCCGGGAACACTGTACACTGTTACAGTCTCCATATCTAGGGTCAGACGAACCCCGGGAACACTGTACACTGTTACAGTCTCCATATCTAGGGTCAGACCCACACTGGGAACACTGTACACAGTTACAGTCTCCACATCTAGGGTCAGACCCACTCAGGGACACTGTACACAGTTACAGTCTCCACATCTAGGGTTAGACCCACACTGGGAACACTGTACACCATTACATTCTCCATATCTAGGGTCAGACCCACACGGGGAACACTGTACACAGTTACACTCTCCACATCTAGGGTCAGACCCACACTGGGAACACTGTACACAGTTACAGTCTCCACATCATGTGTCAGACCCACACGGGGAACACTATACACATTTACAGTGTCCATATCTAGGGTCAGACCCACACTGGGAACACTGTACACTGTTACAGTCTCCATACCTAGGGTCAGACCCTCACTGGGAACACTCTACACAGTTACATTCTCCACATCTAGGGTCCGACCCTCACTGGGAATACTGTACACAGTTACAGTCTCCACATCTATGGTTAGACCCACACTTTGAACACTGAACACAGTTACAGTCTCCATATCTAGGGTCAGACCCACACTGGGAACACTGTAGACCGTTACAGTCTCCGTATCTAGGGTCAGACCAACCCCGGGAACACTGTACACCGTTACAGTCTCCATATCTAGGCTCAGACTCACACAGGGAAAAATGTACACTGTTACAGTCTCCACATCTAGGGTCAGACCCACACGGGGAACACTGTACACTGTTACAGTCTCCACATCTAGGGTCAGACCCACACCGGGAACACTGTACACTGTTACGGTCTCCATATCTAGGGTCATACGCACACTGGGAACACTGTACACTGTTACAGTCTACACATCTAGGGTCAGACGCACACCTGGAACACTGCACACTGTTACAGTCTCCATATCTAGGGACAGACCCACATCGGGAACACTGTACACAGTTACAGTCTCCATATCTAGGGACAGACCCACATCGGGAACACTGTACACAGTTACAGTCTCCACATCTAGGGTCAGACCCACTCCGGAAACACTGCTCACTGTTACAGTCTCCATACCTAAGGTCAGACCCTCACTGGGAACACTCTACACAGTTACATTCTCAACATCTAGGGTCCGACCCTCACTGGGAATACTGTACACAGTTAAAGTCTCCACATCTATGGTTAGACCCACACTTTGAACACTGTACACAGTTACAGTCTCCATATCTAGGGTCAGACACTCACCGGGAACACTGTACACAGCTACAGTCTCCATATATAGGGACAGACCCACACCGGGAACACTCTACACAGTTACAGTCTCCACATCTAGGGTCAGACCCACAACGGGAACACTGCACACTGTTACAGTCTCCATATCTAGGGTCAGACCCTCACTGGGAACACTGTACACTGTTACAATCTCCATATCTAGGGACAGACCCACACCGGGAACACTGTACACAGTTATTGTCTCCATATCTAGGTACAGACCCACACCAGGAACACTGTACACAGTTACAGTCTCCACATCTAGGGTCAGACCCACACTGGGAACACTGTACACAGTTACAGTCTCCACATCATGTGTCAGACCCACACGGGGAACACTATACACATTTACAGTGTCCATATCTAGGGTCAGACCCACACTGGGAACACTGTATACAGTTACAGTCTCCATATCTAGGGTCAGACCAACCCCTGGAACACTGTACACCGTTACAGTCTCCATATCTAGGCTCAGACTCACACCGGGAACAATGTACACTGTTACAGTCTCCACATCTAGGGTCAGACCCACACGGGGAACACTGTACACTGTTACAGTCTCCATAGCTAGGGTCAGACCCACACCGGGAACACTGTACACAGTTACAGTCTACATATCTAGGGTCAGACCCACATCGGGAACACTGTACACAGTTACAGTCTCCATACCTCGGGTCAGACCCTCACCGGGATCACTCTACACAGTTACAGTCTCCATATCTACGGACAGACCCATACCGGGAACACTCTACACAGTTACAGTCTCCACATCTAGGGTCCGACCCACACTGGGAATACTGTACACAGTTACAGTCTCCACATCTAGGGTCAGACGCACACCTGGAACACTGCACACTGTTACAGTCTCCATATCTAGGGTCAGACAAACACTGGAAACACTGTACACATTTATAGTCTCCACATCTAGGGAGAGACCCACACCGGGAACACTGTACACTGTTACGGTCTCCATATCTAGGGTCATACGCACACTGGGAACACTGTACATTGTTACAGTCTGCACATCTAGGGTCAGACCCACACTGGGAACACTGTACACTGTTACGGTCTCCATATCTAGGGTCATACGCACACTGGGAACACTGTACACTGTTACAGTCTGCACATCTAGGGTCAGACGCACACCTGGAACACTGCACACTGTTACAGTCTCCATATCTAGGGTCAGATACTCACCGGGAACACTGTACACTGTTACAGTCTCAATAACTAGGGTGAGACCCACACTGGGAACTCTGTACACTGTTACAGTCTCCATATCTAGGGACAGACCCACACCAGGAACACTGTACACAGTTACAGTTTCCACATCTGGGGTCTGTCACACAGTGGGAACACTGTACACAGTTACACTCTCCACATCTAGGGTCAGACCCACACTGGGAACACTGTACACAGTTACAGTCTCCACATCATGTGTCAGACCCACTGGGAATACTATACACATTTACAGTCTCCATATCTAGGGTCAGACCCACACTGGGAACACTGTACACAGTTACAGTCTCCACATCTAGGGACAGCCCCACACCGGGAACACTGTACACAGTTACAGTCTCCATATCTAGTGTCAGACCCACACCGGGAACACTGTACACAGTTACAGTCTCCACATCTAGGGACAGACCCACACTGGGAACACGGTACACTGTTACAGTCTCCACATCTAGGGTCAGACCCACACCGGGAACACTGTACACTGTTACGGTCTCCATATCTAGGGTCATACCCACACTGGGAATACTGTACACAGTTACAGTCTACACATCTAGGGTCAGACACACACCTGGAACACTGCACACTGTTACAGTCTCCATATCTAGGGTCAGACACTCACCTGGAACACTGCACACTGTTACAGTCTCCATAACTAGGGTGAGATCCACACTGGGATCTCTGTACACAGTTACAGTCTCCAAATCTAGGGACAGCCCCACACCGGGAACACTGTACACAGTTACAGTCTCCATATCTAGTGTCAGACCCACACCGGGAACACTGTACACAGTTACAGTCTCCACATCTAGGGTCCGACCCACACTGGGAATACTGTACACAGTTACAGTCTCCACATCTATGGTTAGACCCACACTTTGAACACTGTACACAGTTACAGTCTCCATATCTAGGGTCAGACACTCACCGGGAACACTGTACACTGTTACAGTCTCCATAACTAGGGTGAGACCCACACTGGGAACTCTGTACACTGTTACAGTCTCCATATCTAGGGACAGACCCACACCAGGTACACTGTACACAGTTACAGTCTCCACATCTGGGGTCAGAGACACACCGGAAACACTGTACACAGTTACAGTCTCCATATCTAGTGTCAGACCCACACCGGGAACACTGTACACAGTTACAGCCTCCACATCTAGGGTCAGACCCACACCGGGAACACTGCACCCTGTTACAGTCTCCATACCTAGGTTCAGACCCTCACCGGGAACACTGTACACTGTTACAGTCTCTATATCTAGGGTCCGACCCACACTGGGAACACTGTACACAGTTACACTCTCCACATCTAGGGTCAGACCCACACTGGGAACACTGTACACAGTTACAGTCTCCACATCATGTGTCAGACCCACACGGGGAACACTATACACATTTACAGTCTCCATATCTAGGGTAAGACCCACACTGGGAACACTGTACACCATTACAGTCTCCATATCTAGGGTCAGACACTCACCGGGAACACTGTACACTGTTACAGTCTCCATAACTAGGGTGAGATCCACACTGGGAACTCTGTACACAGTTACAGTCTCCACATCTAGGGACAGCCCCACACCGGGAACACTGTACACAGTTACATTCTCCACATCTAGGGTCTGACCCACACTGGGAATACTGTACACAGTTACTGTCTCCACATCTGGGGTCAGTGACACACCGGGAACACTGTACACAGTTACAGCCTCCACATCTAGGGTCAGACCCACTCAGGGACACTGTACACAGTTACAGCCTCCACATCTAGGGTGAGACCTACACCGGGAACACTGTACACAGTTACAGTCTCCATATATAGGGACAGACCCACACCGGGAACACTCTACACAGTTACAGTCTCCACATCTAGGGTCAGACCCACAACGGGAACACTGCACACTGTTACAGTCTCCATATCTAGGGTCAGACCCTCACCGGGAACACTGTACACTGTTACAGTCTCCATATCTAGGGTCAGACCCACACCGGGAACACTGTACACAGTTATTGTCTCCATATCTAGGTACAGACCCACACCAGGAACACTGTACACCGTTACAGTCTCCATATCTAGGGTCAGACGAACCCCGGGAACACTGTACACTGTTACAGTCTCCATATCTAGGGTCAGACCCACACTGGGAACACTGTACACAGTTACAGTCTCCACATCTAGGGTCAGACCCACTCAGGGACACTGTACACAGTTACAGTCTCCACATCTAGGGTTAGACCCACACTGGGAACACTGTACACCATTACATTCTCCATATCTAGGGTCAGACCCACACGGGGAACACTGTACACAGTTACACTCTCCACATCTAGGGTCAGACCCACACTGGGAACACTGTACACAGTTACAGTCTCCACATCATGTGTCAGACCCACACGGGGAACACTATACACATTTACAGTGTCCATATCTAGGGTCAGACCCACACTGGGAACACTGTATACAGTTACAGTCTCCATATCTAGGGTCAGACCAACCCCTGGAACACTGTACACCGTTACAGTCTCCATATCTAGGCTCAGACTCACACCGGGAACAATGTACACTGTTACAGTCTCCATAGCTAGGGTCAGACCCACACCGGGAACACTGTACACAGTTACAGTCTACATATCTAGGGTCAGACCCACATCGGGAACACTGTACACAGTTACAGTCTCCATACCTCGGGTCAGACCCTCACCGGGATCACTCTACACAGTTACAGTCTCCATATCTACGGACAGACCCATACCGGGAACACTCTACACAGTTACAGTCTCCACATCTAGGGTCCGACCCACACTGGGAATACTGTACACAGTTACAGTCTCCACATCTAGGGTCAGACGCACACCTGGAACACTGCACACTGTTACAGTCTCCATATCTAGGGTCAGACAAACACTGGAAACACTGTACAGATTTATAGTCTCCACATCTAGGGAGAGACCCACACCGGGAACACTGTACACTGTTACGGTCTCCATATCTAGGGTCATACGCACACTGGGAACACTGTACATTGTTACAGTCTGCACATCTAGGGTCAGACCCACACTGGGAACACTGTACACTGTTACGGTCTCCATATCTAGGGTCATACGCACACTGGGAACACTGTACACTGTTACAGTCTGCACATCTAGGGTCAGACGCACACCTGGAACACTGCACACTGTTACAGTCTCCATATCTAGGGTCAGATACTCACCGGGAACACTGTACACTGTTACAGTCTCAATAACTAGGCTGAGACCCACACTGGGAACTCTGTACACTGTTACAGTCTCCATATCTAGGGACAGACCCACACCAGGAACACTGTACACAGTTACAGTCTCCACATCTGGGGTCTGTCACACAGTGGGAACACTGTACACAGTTACACTCTCCACATCTAGGGTCAGACCCACACTGGGAACACTGTACACAGTTACAGTCTCCACATCATGTGTCAGACCCACTGGGAATACTATACACATTTACAGTCTCCATATCTAGGGTCAGACCCACACTGGGAACACTGTACACAGTTACAGTCTCCACATCTAGGGACAGCCCCACACCGGGAACACTGTACACAGTTACAGTCTCCATATCTAGTGTCAGACCCACACCGGGAACACTGTACACAGTTACAGTCTCCATATCTAGGGTCAGACACACATTGGAAACACTGTACACATTAATAGTCTCCACATCTAGGGACAGACCCACACTGGGAACACGGTACACTGTTACAGTCTCCACATCTAGGGTCAGACCCACACCGGGAACACTGTACACTGTTACGGTCTCCATATCTAGGGTCATACCCACTCTGGGAATACTGTACACAGTTACAGTCTACACATCTAGGGTCAGACACACACCTGGAACACTGCACACTGTTACAGTCTCCATATCTAGGGTCAGACCCTCACTGGGAACACTGTACACTGTTACAATCTCCATATCTAGGGACAGACCCACACCGGGAACACTGTACACAGTTATTGTCTCCATATCTAGGTACAGACCCACACCAGGAACACTGTACACAGTTACAGTCTCCACATCTAGGGTCAGACCCACACTGGGAACACTGTACACAGTTACAGTCTCCACATCATGTGTCAGACCCACACGGGGAACACTATACACATTTACAGTCTCCATATCTAGGGTCAGACCCACACTGGAACACTGTACACCGTTACAGTCTCCATATCTAGGGTCAGACGAACCCCGGGAACACTGTACACTGTTACAGTCTCCATATCTAGGGTCAGACCCACACTGGGAACACTGTAGACAGTTACAGTCTCACATCTAGGGTCAGACCCACTCAGGGACACTGTACACAGTTACAGTCTCCACATCTAGGGTTAGACCCACACTGGGAACACTGTACACCATTACATTCTCCATATCTAGGGTCAGACCCACACTGGGAACACTGTACACAGTTACAGTCTACACATCTAGGGTGAGACCTACACCGGGAACACTGTACACAGTTACAGTCTCCATATATAGGGACAGACCCACACCGGGAACACTCTACACAGTTACAGTCTCCACATCTAGGGTCAGACCCACAACGGGAACACTGCACACTGTTACAGTCTCCATATCTAGGGTCAGACCCTCACTGGGAACACTGTACACAGTTATTGTCTCCATATCTAGGGACAGCCCCACACCGGGAACACTGTACATAGTTACAGTCTCCATATCTAGTGTCAGACCCACACCGGGAACACTGTACACAGTTATAGTCTCCACATCTAGGGTCAGACCCACACCGGAAACACTGCACACTGTTACAGTCTCCATATCTAGGGTCAGACCCTCATTGGGAACACTCTACACAGTTACATTCTCCACATCTAGGGTCCGACCCACACTGGGAATACTGTACACAGTTACAGTCTCCACATCTGGGGTCAGAGACACACTGGGAACACTGTACACAGTTACAGCCTCCACATCTAGGGTCAGACCCACTCAGGGACACTGTACACAGTTACAGCCTCCATACCTAGGGTCAGACCCTCACTGGGAACACTCTACACAGTTACATTCTCCACATCTAGGGTCCGACCCACACTGGGAATACTGTACACAGTTACAGTCTCCACATCTATGGTTAGACCCACACTTTGAACACTGTACACAGTTACAGTCTCCATATCTAGGGTCAGACACTCACCGGGAACACTGTACACTGTTACAGTCTCCATAACTAGGGTGAGACCCTCACTGGGAATACTGTACACAGTTACAGTCTCCACATCTATGGTTAGACCCACACTTTGAACACTGTACACAGTTACAGTCTCCATATCTAGGGTCAGACACTCACCGGGAACACTGTACACTGTTACAGTCTCCATAACTAGGGTGAGACCCACACTGGGAACTCTGTACACTGTTACAGTCTCCATATCTAGGGACAGACCCACACCAGGTACACTGTACACAGTTACAGTCTCCACATCTGGGGTCAGAGACACACCGGAAACACTGTACACAGTTACAGTCTCCATATCTAGTGTCAGACCCACACCGGGAACACTGTACACAGTTACAGCCTCCACATCTAGGGTCAGACCCACACCGGGAACACTGCACCCTGTTACAGTCTCCATACCTAGGTTCAGACCCTCACCGGGAACACTGTACACTGTTACAGTCTCTATATCTAGGGTCCGACCCACACTGGGAACACTGTACACAGTTACACTCTCCACATCTAGGGTCAGACCCACACTGGGAACACTGTACACAGTTACAGTCTCCACATCATGTGTCAGACCCACACGGGGAACACTATACACATTTACAGTCTCCATATCTAGGGTAAGACCCACACTGGGAACACTGTACACCATTACAGTCTCCATATCTAGGGTCAGACACTCACCGGGAACACTGTACACTGTTACAGTCTCCATAACTAGGGTGAGATCCACACTGGGAACTCTGTACACAGTTACAGTCTCCACATCTAGGGACAGCCCCACACCGGGAACACTGTACACAGTTACATTCTCCACATCTAGGGTCTGACCCACACTGGGAATACTGTACACAGTTACTGTCTCCACATCTGGGGTCAGAGACACACCGGGAACACTGTACACAGTTACAGCCTCCACATCTAGGGTCAGACCCACTCAGGGACACTGTACACAGTTACAGCCTCCACATCTAGGGTGAGACCTACACCGGGAACACTGTACACAGTTACAGTCTCCATATATAGGGACAGACCCACACCGGGAACACTCTACACAGTTACAGTCTCCACATCTAGGGTCAGACCCACAACGGGAACACTGCACACTGTTACAGTCTCCATATCTAGGGTCAGACCCTCACCGGGAACACTGTACACTGTTACAGTCTCCATATCTAGGGTCAGACCCACACCGGGAACACTGTACACAGTTATTGTCTCCATATCTAGGTACAGACCCACACCAGGAACACTGTACACAGTTACAGTCTCCATATCTAGGGTCAGACACACACTGGGAACACTGTACACAGTTACACTCTCCACATCTAGGGTCAGACCCACACTGGGAACACTGTACACAGTTACAGTCTCCACATCATGTGTCAGACCCACACGGGGAACACTATACACATTTACAGTCTCCATATCTAGGGTCAGACCCACACTGGGAACACTGTACACCGTTACAGTCTCCATATCTAGGGTCAGACGAACCCCGGGAAC
Source organism: Hypanus sabinus (assembly GCF_030144855.1). Taxonomy (NCBI): domain Eukaryota; kingdom Metazoa; phylum Chordata; class Chondrichthyes; order Myliobatiformes; family Dasyatidae; genus Hypanus; species Hypanus sabinus. The sequence goes on along the minus strand of NW_026778948.1, from coordinate 1,182,136 downwards.
ACTGTACACTGTTACAGTCTCCATATCTAGGGTCAGACCCACACTGGGAACACTGTACACAGTTACAGTCTCCACATCTAGGGTCAGACCCACTCAGGGACACTGTACACAGTTACAGTCTCCACATCTAGGGTTAGACCCACACTGGGAACACTGTACACCATTACATTCTCCATATCTAGGGTCAGACCCACACGGGGAACACTGTACACAGTTACACTCTCCACATCTAGGGTCAGACCCACACTGGGAACACTGTACACAGTTACAGTCTCCACATCATGTGTCAGACCCACACGGGGAACACTATACACATTTACAGTGTCCATATCTAGGGTCAGACCCACACTGGGAACACTGTATACAGTTACAGTCTCCATATCTAGGGTCAGACCAACCCCTGGAACACTGTACACCGTTACAGTCTCCATATCTAGGCTCAGACTCACACCGGGAACAATGTACACTGTTACAGTCTCCACATCTAGGGTCAGACCCACACGGGGAACACTGTACACTGTTACAGTCTCCATAGCTAGGGTCAGACCCACACCGGGAACACTGTACACAGTTACAGTCTACATATCTAGGGTCAGACCCACATCGGGAACACTGTACACAGTTACAGTCTCCATACCTCGGGTCAGACCCTCACCGGGATCACTCTACACAGTTACAGTCTCCATATCTACGGACAGACCCATACCGGGAACACTCTACACAGTTACAGTCTCCACATCTAGGGTCCGACCCACACTGGGAATACTGTACACAGTTACAGTCTCCACATCTAGGGTCAGACGCACACCTGGAACACTGCACACTGTTACAGTCTCCATATCTAGGGTCAGACAAACACTGGAAACACTGTACACATTTATAGTCTCCACATCTAGGGAGAGACCCACACCGGGAACACTGTACACTGTTACGGTCTCCATATCTAGGGTCATACGCACACTGGGAACACTGTACATTGTTACAGTCTGCACATCTAGGGTCAGACCCACACTGGGAACACTGTACACTGTTACGGTCTCCATATCTAGGGTCATACGCACACTGGGAACACTGTACACTGTTACAGTCTGCACATCTAGGGTCAGACGCACACCTGGAACACTGCACACTGTTACAGTCTCCATATCTAGGGTCAGATACTCACCGGGAACACTATACACTGTTACAGTCTCAATAACTAGGCTGAGACCCACACTGGGAACTCTGTACACTGTTACAGTCTCCATATCTAGGGACAGACCCACACCAGGAACACTGTACACAGTTACAGTCTCCACATCTGGGGTCTGTCACACAGTGGGAACACTGTACACAGTTACACTCTCCACATCTAGGGTCAGACCCACACTGGGAACACTGTACACAGTTACAGTCTCCACATCATGTGTCAGACCCACTGGGAATACTATACACATTTACAGTCTCCATATCTAGGGTCAGACCCACACTGGGAACACTGTACACAGTTACAGTCTCCACATCTAGGGACAGCCCCACACCGGGAACACTGTACACAGTTACAGTCTCCATATCTAGTGTCAGACCCACACCGGGAACACTGTACACAGTTACAGTCTCCATATCTAGGGTCAGACACACATTGGAAACACTGTACACATTTATAGTCTCCACATCTAGGGACAGACCCACACTGGGAACACGGTACACTGTTACAGTCTCCACATCTAGGGTCAGACCCACACCGGGAACACTGTACACTGTTACGGTCTCCATATCTAGGGTCATACCCACTCTGGGAATACTGTACACAGTTACAGTCTACACATCTAGGGTCAGACACACACCTGGAACACTGCACACTGTTACAGTCTCCATATCTAGGGTCAGACCCTCACTGGGAACACTGTACACTGTTACAATCTCCATATCTAGGGACAGACCCACACCGGGAACACTGTACACAGTTATTGTCTCCATATCTAGGTACAGACCCACACCAGGAACACTGTACACAGTTACAGTCTCCACATCTAGGGTCAGACCCACACTGGGAACACTGTACACAGTTACAGTCTCCACATCATGTGTCAGACCCACACGGGGAACACTATACACATTTACAGTCTCCATATCTAGGGTCAGACCCACACTGGGAACACTGTACACAGTTACAGTCTCCACATCTAGGGTCAGACCCACAACGGGAACACTGCACACTGTTACAGTCTCCATATCTAGGGTCAGACCCACACCGGGAACACTGTACACAGTTATTGTCTCCATATCTAGGGACAGCCCCACACCGGGAACACTGTACACAGTTACAGTCTCCATATCTAGGGACAGACCCACATCGGGAACACTGTACACAGTTACAGTCTCCATATCTAGGGACAGACCCACATCGGGAACACTGTACACAGTTACAGTCTCCACATCTAGGGTCAGACCCACTCCGGAAACACTGCTCACTGTTACAGTCTCCATACCTAGGGTCAGACCCTCACTGGGAACACTCTACACAGTTACATTCTCAACATCTAGGGTCCGACCCTCACTGGGAATACTGTACACAGTTAAAGTCTCCACATCTATGGTTAGACCCACACTTTGAACACTGTACACAGTTACAGTCTCCATATCTAGGGTCAGACACTCACCGGGAACACTGTACACAGTTACAGTCTGCATATATAGTGACAGACCCACACCGGGAACACTCTACACAGTTACAGTCTCCACATCTAGGGTCAGACCCACAACGGGAACACTGCACACTGTTACAGTCTCCATATCTAGGGTCAGACCCTCACTGGGAACACTGTACACTGTTACAATCTCCATATCTAGGGACAGACCCACACCGGGAACACTGTACACAGTTATTGTCTCCATATCTAGGTACAGACCCACACCAGGAACACTGTACACAGTTACAGTCTCCACATCTAGGGTCAGACCCACACTGGGAACACTGTACACAGTTACAGTCTCCACATCATGTGTCAGACCCACACGGGGAACACTATACACATTTACAGTCTCCATATCTAGGGTCAGACCCACACTGGGAACACTGTACACCGTTACAGTCTCCATATCTAGGGTCAGACGAACCCCGGGAACACTGTACACTGTTACAGTCTCCATATCTAGGGTCAGACCCACACTGGGAACACTGTAGACAGTTACAGTCTCACATCTAGGGTCAGACCCACTCAGGGACACTGTACACAGTTACAGTCTCCACATCTAGGGTTAGACCCACACTGGGAACACTGTACACCATTACATTCTCCATATCTAGGGTCAGACCCACACTGGGAACACTGTACACAGTTACAGTCTCCACATCTTGGGTGAGACCTACACCGGGAACACTGTACACAGTTACAGTCTCCATATATAGGGACAGACCCACACCGGGAACACTCTACACAGTTACAGTCTCCACATCTAGGGTCAGACCCACAACGGGAACACTGCACACTGTTACAGTCTCCATATCTAGGGTCAGACCCTCACTGGGAACACTGTACACAGTTATTGTCTCCATATCTAGGGACAGCCCCACACCGGGAACACTGTACACAGTTACAGTCTCCATATCTAGTGTCAGACCCACACCGGGAACACTGTACACAGTTATAGTCTCCACATCTAGGGTCAGACCCACACCGGAAACACTGCACACTGTTACAGTCTCCATATCTAGGGTCAGACCCTCATTGGGAACACTCTACACAGTTACATTCTCCATATCTAGGGTCCGACCCACACTGGGAATACTGTACACAGTTACAGTCTCCACATCTGGGGTCAGAGACACACTGGGAACACTGTACACAGTTACAGCCTCCACATCTAGGGTCAGACCCACTCAGGGACACTGTACACAGTTACAGCCTCCACATCTAGGGTGAGTCCTACACCGGGAACACTGTACACAGTTACAGTCTCCATATATAGGGACAGACCCACACCGGGAACACTCTACACAGTTACAGTCTCCACATCTAGGGTCAGACCCACAACGGGAACACTGCACACTGTTACAGTCTCCATATCTAGGGTCAGACCCTCACTGGGAACACTGTACACTGTTACAATCTCCATATCTAGGGACAGACCCACACCGGGAACACTGTACACAGTTATTGTCTCCATATCTTGGTACAGACCCACACCAGGAACACTGTACACAGTTACAGTCTCCACATCTAGGGTCAGACCCACACTGGGAACACTGTACACAGTTACAGTCTCCACATCATGTGTCAGACCCACACGGGTAACACTATACACATTTACAGTCTCCATATCTAGGGTCAGACCCACACTGGGAACACTGTACACCGTTACAGTCTCCATATCTAGGGTCAGACGAACCCCGGGAACACTGTACACTGTTACAGTCTCCATATCTAGGGTCAGACCCACACTGGGAACACTGTAGACAGTTACAGTCTCACATCTAGGGTCAGACCCACTCAGGGACACTGTACACAGTTACAGTCTCCACATCTAGGGTTAGACCCACACTGGGAACACTGTACACCATTACATTCTCCATATCTAGGGTCAGACCCACACTGGGAACACTGTACACAGTTACAGTCTCCACATCATGTGTCAGACCCACACGGGGAACACTATACACATTTACAGTGTCCATATCTAGGGTCAGACCCACACTGGGAACACTGTATACAGTTACAGTCTCCATATCTAGGGTCAGACCAACCCCTGGAACACTGTACACCGTTACAGTCTCCATATCTAGGCTCAGACTCACACCGGGAACAATGTACACTGTTACAGTCTCCACATCTAGGGTCAGACCCACACGGGGAACACTGTACACTGTTACAGTCTCCATAGCTAGGCTCAGACCCACACCGGGAACACTGTACACAGTTACAGTCTACATATCTAGGGTCAGACCCACATCGGGAACACTGTACACAGTTACAGTCTCCATACCTCGGGTCAGACCCTCACCGGGATCACTCTACACAGTTACAGTCTCCATATCTACGGACAGACCCACACCGGGAACACTCTACACAGTTACAGTCTCCACATCTAGGGTCCGACCCACACTGGGAATACTGTACACAGTTACAGTCTCCACATCTAGGGTCAGACCCACACTTTGAACACTGTACACAGTTACACTGTCCACATCTAGGGTCAGACAAACACTGGAAACACTGCACACATTTATAGTCTCCACATCTAGGGACAGACCCACACCGGGAACACTGTACACTGTTACAGTCTGCACATCTAGGGTCAGACGCACACCTGGAACACTGCACACTGTTACAGTCTCCATATCTAGGGTCAGATACTCACCGGGAACACTGTACACTGTTACAGTCTCAATAACTAGGGTGAGACCCACACTGGGAACTCTGTACACTGTTACAGTCTCCATATCTAGGGACAGACCCACACCAGGAACACTGTACACAGTTACAGTCTCCACATCTGGGGTCAGAGACACACCGGGAACACTGTACACAGTTACAGTCTCCATATCTAGGGACAGACCCACACTGGGAACACTCTACACAGTTACAGTCTCCACATCTAGGGTCAGACCAACAACGGGAACACTGCACACTGTTACAGTCTCCATATCTAGGGTCAGACCCTCTCCGGGAACACTGTACACTGTTACAGTCTCCACATATAGGGTCAGACCCACAACGGGAACACTGCACACTGTTACAGTCTCCATATCTAGGGTCAGACCCTCACTGGGAACACTGTACACTGTTACAATCTCCATATCTAGGGACAGACCCACACCGGGAACACTGTACACAGTTATTGTCTCCATATCTTGGTACAGACCCACACCAGGAACACTGTACACAGTTACAGTCTCCACATCTAGGGTCAGACCCACACTGGGAACACTGTACACAGTTACAGTCTCCACATCATGTGTCAGACCCACACGGGTAACACTATACACATTTACAGTCTCCATATCTAGGGTCAGACCCACACTGGGAACACTGTACACCGTTACAGTCTCCATATCTAGGGTCAGACGAACCCCGGGAACACTGTACACTGTTACAGTCTCCATATCTAGGGTCAGACCCACACTGGGAACACTGTAGACAGTTACAGTCTCACATCTAGGGTCAGACCCACTCAGGGACACTGTACACAGTTACAGTCTCCACATCTAGGGTTAGACCCACACTGGGAACACTGTACACCATTACATTCTCCATATCTAGGGTCAGACCCACACTGGGAACACTGTACACAGTTACAGTCTCCACATCATGTGTCAGACCCACACGGGGAACACTATACACATTTACAGTGTCCATATCTAGGGTCAGACCCACACTGGGAACACTGTATACAGTTACAGTCTCCATATCTAGGGTCAGACCAACCCCTGGAACACTGTACACCGTTACAGTCTCCATATCTAGGCTCAGACTCACACCGGGAACAATGAACACTGTTACAGTCTCCACATCTAGGGTCAGACCCACACGGGGAACACTGTACACTGTTACAGTCTCCATAGCTAGGGTCAGACCCACACCGGGAACACTGTACACAGTTACAGTCTACATATCTAGGGTCAGACCCACATTGGGAACACTGTACACAGTTACAGTCTCCATACCTCGGGTCAGACCCTCACCGGGATCACTCTACACAGTTACAGTCTCCATATCTACGGACAGACCCACACCGGGAACACTCTACACAGTTACAGTCTCCACATCTAGGGTCCGACCCACACTGGGAATACTGTACACAGTTACAGTCTCCACATCTAGGGTCAGACCCACACTTTGAACACTGTACACAGTTACACTGTCCACATCTAGGGTCAGACAAACACTGGAAACACTGCACACATTTATAGTCTCCACATCTAGGGACAGACCCACACCGGGAACACTGTACACTGTTACAGTCTGCACATCTAGGGTCAGACGCACACCTGGAACACTGCACACTGTTACAGTCTCCATATCTAGGGTCAGATACTCACCGGGAACACTGTACACTGTTACAGTCTCAATAACTAGGGTGAGACCCACACTGGGAACTCTGTACACTGTTACAGTCTCCATATCTAGGGACAGACCCACACCAGGAACACTGTACACAGTTACAGTCTCCACATCTGGGGTCAGAGACACACCGGGAACACTGTACACAGTTACAGTCTCCATATCTAGGGACAGACCCACACTGGGAACACTCTACACAGTTACAGTCTCCACATCTAGGGTCAGACCAACAACGGGAACACTGCACACTGTTACAGTCTCCATATCTAGGGTCAGACCCTCTCCGGGAACACTGTACACTGTTACAGTCTCCATATCTAGGGTCAGACCCACACCGGGAACACTGTACACAGTTATTGTCTCCATATCTAGGGACAGCCCCACACCGGGAACACTGTACACAGTTACAGTCTCCACATCTATGTTTAGACCCACACTTTGAACACTGTACACAGTTACAGTCTCCATATCTAGGGTCAGACACTCACCGGGAACACTGTACACTGTTACAGTCTCCATAACTAGGGTGAGACCCACACTGGGAACTCTGTACACTGTTACAGTCTCCACATCTAGGGTCAGACCAACACGGGGAACACTGTACATTGTTACAGTCTCCATAGCTAGGGTCAGACCCACACCGGGAACACTGTACACAGTTACAGTCTCCATATCTAGGGACAGACCCACATCGGGAACACTGTACACAGTTACAGTCTCCATACCTCGGGTCAGACCCTCACCGGGAACACTCTACACAGTTACAGTCTCCATATCTACGGACAGACCCACACCGGGAACACTCTACACAGTTACAGTCTCCACATCTAGGGTCCGACCCACATTGGGAATACAGTACACAGTTACAGTCTCCACATCTAGGGTCAGACACACACTTTGAACACTGTACACAGTTACAGTCTCCATATCTAGGGTCAGACACACATTGGAAACACTGTACACATTTATAGTCTCCACATCTAGGGACAGACCCACACTTGGAACACGGTACACTGTTACAGTCTCCACATCTATGGTCAGACCCACACCGGGAACACTGTACACTGTTACGGTCTCCATATCTAGGGTCATACCCACACTGGGAATACTGTACACAGTTACAGTCTACACATCTAGGGTCAGACGCACACATGGAACACTGCACACTGTTACAGTCTCCATAACTAGGGTGAGATCCACACTGGGAACTCTGTACACAGTTACAGTCTCCACATCTAGGGACAGCCCCACACCGGGAACACTGTACACAGTTACAGTCTCCATATCTAGTGTCAGACCCACACCGGGAACACTGTACACAGTTACAGTCTCCACATCTAGGGTCAGACCCACACCGGAAACACTGCACACTGTTACAGTCTCCATATCTAGGGTCAGACCCTCACTGGGAACACTCTACACAGTTACATTCTCCACATCTAGGGTCCGACCCACACTGGGAATACTGTACACAGTTACAGTCTCCACATCTATGGTTAGACCCACACTTTGAACACTGTACACAGTTACAGTCTCCATATCTAGGGTCAGACACTCACCGGGAACACTGTACACTGTTACAGTCTCCATAACTAGGGTGAGACCCACACTGGGAACTCTGTACACTGTTACAGTCTCCATATCTAGGGACAGACCCACACCAGGAACACTGTACACAGTTACAGTCTTCACATCTGGGGTCAGAGACACACCGGAAACACTGTACACAGTTACAGTCTCCATATCTAGTGTCAGACCCACACCAGGAACACTGTAAACAGTTACAGCCTCCACATCTAGGGTCAGACCCACACCGGGAACACTGCACCCTGTTACAGTCTCCGTACCTAGGTTCAGACCCTCACCGGGAACACTGTACACTGTTACAGTCTCTATATCTAGGGTCCGACCCACACTGGGAACACTGTACACAGTTACACTCTCCACATCTAGGGTCAGACCCACACTGGGAACACTGTACACAGTTACACTCTCCACATCATGTGTCAGACCCACACGGGGAACACTATACACATTTACAGTCTCCATATCTAGGGTAAGACCCACAGTGGGAACACTGTACACCGTTACAGTCTCCATATCTAGGGTCAGACGAACCCCGGGAACACTGTACACTGTTACAGTCTCCATATCTAGGGTCAGACGAACCCCGGGAACACTGTACACTGTTACAGTCTCCATATCTAGGGTCAGACCCACACTGGGAACATTATACACAGTTACAGTCTCCACATCTAGGGTCAGACCCACTCAGGGACACTGTTCACAGTTACAGTCTCCACATCTAGGGTTAGACCCACACTGGGAACACTGTACACCATTACATTCTCCATATCTAGGGTCAGACCCACACGGGGAACACTGTACACAGTTACACTCTCCACATCTAGGGTCAGACCCACACTGGGAACACTGTACACAGTTACAGTCTCCACATCATGTGTCAGACCCACACGGGGAACACTATACACATTTACAGTGTCCATACCTAGGGTCAGACCCTCACTGGGAACACTCTACACAGTTACATTCTCAACATCTAGGGTCCGACCCTCACTGGGAATACTGTACACAGTTAAAGTCTCCACATCTATGGTTAGACCCACACTTTGAACACTGTACACAGTTACAGTCTCCATATCTAGGGTCAGACACTCACCGGGAACACTGTACACAGTTACAGTCTCCATATATAGTGACAGACCCACACCGGGAACACTCTACACAGTTACAGTCTCCACATCTAGGGTCAGACCCACAACGGGAACACTGCACACTGTTACAGTCTCCATATCTAGGGTCAGACCCTCACTGGGAACACTGTACACTGTTACAATCTCCATATCTAGGGACAGACCCACACCGGGAACACTGTACACAGTTATTGTCTCCATATCTAGGTACAGACCCACACCAGGAACACTGTACACAGTTACAGTCTCCACATCTAGGGTCAGACCCACACTGGGAACACTGTACACAGTTACAGTCTCCACATCATGTGTCAGACCCACACGGGGAACACTATACACATTTACAGTCTCCATATCTAGGGTCAGACCCACACTGGGAACACTGTACACCGTTACAGTCTCCATATCTAGGGTCAGACGAACCCCGGGAACACTGTACACTGTTACAGTCTCCATATCTAGGGTCAGACCCACACTGGGAACACTGTAGACAGTTACAGTCTCACATCTAGGGTCAGACCCACTCAGGGACACTGTACACAGTTACAGTCTCCACATCTAGGGTTAGACCCACACTGGGAACACTGTACACCATTACATTCTCCATATCTAGGTTCAGACCCACACTGGGAACACTGTACACAGTTACAGTCTCCACATCTTGGGTGAGACCTACACCGGGAACACTGTACACAGTTACAGTCTCCATATATAGGGACAGACCCACACCGGGAACACTCTACACAGTTACAGTCTCCACATCTAGGGTCAGACCCACAACGGGAACACTGCACACTGTTACAGTCTCCATATCTAGGGTCAGACCCTCACTGGGAACACTGTACACAGTTATTGTCTCCATATCTAGGGACAGCCCCACACCGGGAACACTGTACACAGTTACAGTCTCCATATCTAGTGTCAGACCCACACCGGGAACACTGTACACAGTTATAGTCTCCACATCTAGGGTCAGACCCACACCGGAAACACTGCACACTGTTACAGTCTCCATATCTAGGGTCAGACCCTCATTGGGAACACTCTACACAGTTACATTCTCCACATCTAGGGTCCGACCCACACTGGGAATACTGTACACAGTTACAGTCTCCACATCTGGGGTCAGAGACACACTGGGAACACTGTACACAGTTACAGCCTCCACATCTAGGGTCAGACCCACTCAGGGACACTGTACACAGTTACAGCCTCCACATCTAGGGTGAGTCCTACACCGGGAACACTGTACACAGTTACAGTCTCCATATATAGGGACAGACCCACACCGGGAACACTCTACACAGTTACAGTCTCCACATCTAGGGTCAGACCCACAACGGGAACACTGCACACTGTTACAGTCTCCATATCTAGGGTCAGACCCTCACTGGGAACACTGTACACTGTTACAATCTCCATATCTAGGGACAGACCCACACCGGGAACACTGTACACAGTTATTGTCTCCATATCTTGGTACAGACCCACACCAGGAACACTGTACACAGTTACAGTCTCCACATCTAGGGTCAGACCCCACACTGGGAACACTGTACACAGTTACAGTCTCCACATCATGTGTCAGACCCACACGGGTAACACTATACACATTTACAGTCTCCATATCTAGGGTCAGACCCACACTGGGAACACTGTACACCGTTACAGTCTCCATATCTAGGGTCAGACGAACCCCGGGAACACTGTACACTGTTACAGTCTCCATATCTAGGGTCAGACCCACACTGGGAACACTGTAGACAGTTACAGTCTCACATCTAGGGTCAGACCCACTCAGGGGACACTGTACACAGTTACAGTCTCCACATCTAGGGTTAGACCCACACTGGGAACACTGTACACCATTACATTCTCCATATCTAGGGTCAGACCCACACTGGGAACACTGTACACAGTTACAGTCTCCACATCATGTGTCAGACCCACACGGGGAACACTATACACATTTACAGTGTCCATATCTAGGGTCAGACCCACACTGGGAACACTGTATACAGTTACAGTCTCCATATCTAGGGTCAGACCAACCCCTGGAACACTGTACACCGTTACAGTCTCCATATCTAGGCTCAGACTCACACCGGGAACAATGTACACTGTTACAGTCTCCACATCTAGGGTCAGACCCACACGGGGAACACTGTACACTGTTACAGTCTCCATAGCTAGGCTCAGACCCACACCGGGAACACTGTACACAGTTACAGTCTACATATCTAGGGTCAGACCCACATCGGGAACACTGTACACAGTTACAGTCTCCATACCTCGGGTCAGACCCTCACCGGGATCACTCTACACAGTTACAGTCTCCATATCTACGGACAGACCCACACCGGGAACACTCTACACAGTTACAGTCTCCACATCTAGGGTCCGACCCACACTGGGAATACTGTACACAGTTACAGTCTCCACATCTAGGGTCAGACCCACACTTTGAACACTGTACACAGTTACACTGTCCACATCTAGGGTCAGACAAACACTGGAAACACTGCACACATTTATAGTCTCCACATCTAGGGACAGACCCACACCGGGAACACTGTACACTGTTACAGTCTGCACATCTAGGGTCAGACGCACACCTGGAACACTGCACACTGTTACAGTCTCCATATCTAGGGTCAGATACTCACCGGGAACACTGTACACTGTTACAGTCTCAATAACTAGGGTGAGACCCACACTGGGAACTCTGTACACTGTTACAGTCTCCATATCTAGGGACAGACCCACACCAGGAACACTGTACACAGTTACAGTCTCCACATCTGGGGTCAGAGACACACCGGGAACACTGTACACAGTTACAGTCTCCATATCTAGGGACAGACCCACACTGGGAACACTCTACACAGTTACAGTCTCCACATCTAGGGTCAGACCAACAACGGGAACACTGCACACTGTTACAGTCTCCATATCTAGGGTCAGACCCTCTCCGGGAACACTGTACACTGTTACAGTCTCCACATATAGGGTCAGACCCACAACGGGAACACTGCACACTGTTACAGTCTCCATATCTAGGGTCAGACCCTCACTGGGAACACTGTACACTGTTACAATCTCCATATCTAGGGACAGACCCACACCGGGAACACTGTACACAGTTATTGTCTCCATATCTTGGTACAGACCCACACCAGGAACACTGTACACAGTTACAGTCTCCACATCTAGGGTCAGACCCACACTGGGAACACTGTACACAGTTACAGTCTCCACATCATGTGTCAGACCCACACGGGTAACACTATACACATTTACAGTCTCCATATCTAGGGTCAGACCCACACTGGGAACACTGTACACCGTTACAGTCTCCATATCTAGGGTCAGACGAACCCCGGGAACACTGTACTCTGTTACAGTCTCCATATCTAGGGTCAGACCCACACTGGGAACACTGTAGACAGTTACAGTCTCACATCTAGGGTCAGACCCACTCAGGGACACTGTACACAGTTACAGTCTCCACATCTAGGGTTAGACCCACACTGGGAACACTGTACACCATTACATTCTCCATATCTAGGGTCAGACCCACACTGGGAACACTGTACACAGTTACAGTCTCCACATCATGTGTCAGACCCACACGGGGAACACTATACACATTTACAGTGTCCATATCTAGGGTCAGACCCACACTGGGAACACTGTATACAGTTACAGTCTCCATATCTAGGGTCAGACCAACCCCTGGAACACTGTACACCGTTACAGTCTCCATATCTAGGCTCAGACTCACACCGGGAACAATGAACACTGTTACAGTCTCCACATCTAGGGTCAGACCCACACGGGGAACACTGTACACTGTTACAGTCTCCATAGCTAGGGTCAGACCCACACCGGGAACACTGTACACAGTTACAGTCTACATATCTAGGGTCAGACCCACATTGGGAACACTGTACACAGTTACAGTCTCCATACCTCGGGTCAGACCCTCACCGGGATCACTCTACACAGTTACAGTCTCCATATCTACGGACAGACCCACACCGGGAACACTCTACACAGTTACAGTCTCCACATCTAGGGTCCGACCCACACTGGGAATACTGTACACAGTTACAGTCTCCACATCTAGGGTCAGACCCACACTTTGAACACTGTACACAGTTACACTGTCCACATCTAGGGTCAGACAAACACTGGAAACACTGCACACATTTATAGTCTCCACATCTAGGGACAGACCCACACCGGGAACACTGTACACTGTTACAGTCTGCACATCTAGGGTCAGACGCACACCTGGAACACTGCACACTGTTACAGTCTCCATATCTAGGGTCAGATACTCACCGGGAACACTGTACACTGTTACAGTCTCAATAACTAGGGTGAGACCCACACTGGGAACTCTGTACACTGTTACAGTCTCCATATCTAGGGACAGACCCACACCAGGAACACTGTACACAGTTACAGTCTCCACATCTGGGGTCAGAGACACACCGGGAACACTGTACACAGTTACAGTCTCCATATCTAGGGACAGACCCACACTGGGAACACTCTACACAGTTACAGTCTCCACATCTAGGGTCAGACCAACAACGGGAACACTGCACACTGTTACAGTCTCCATATCTAGGGTCAGACCCTCTCCGGGAACACTGTACACTGTTACAGTCTCCATATCTAGGGTCAGACCCACACCGGGAACACTGTACACAGTTATTGTCTCCATATCTAGGGACAGCCCCACACCGGGAACACTGTACACAGTTACAGTCTCCACATCTATGTTTAGACCCACACTTTGAACACTGTACACAGTTACAGTCTCCATATCTAGGGTCAGACACTCACCGGGAACACTGTACACTGTTACAGTCTCCATAACTAGGGTGAGACCCACACTGGGAACTCTGTACACTGTTACAGTCTCCACATCTAGGGTCAGACCAACACGGGGAACACTGTACATTGTTACAGTCTCCATAGCTAGGGTCAGACCCACACCGGGAACACTGTACACAGTTACAGTCTCCATATCTAGGGACAGACCCACATCGGGAACACTGTACACAGTTACAGTCTCCATACCTCGGGTCAGACCCTCACCGGGAACACTCTACACAGTTACAGTCTCCATATCTACGGACAGACCCACACCGGGAACACTCTACACAGTTACAGTCTCCACATCTAGGGTCCGACCCACATTGGGAATACAGTACACAGTTACAGTCTCCACATCTAGGGTCAGACACACACTTTGAACACTGTACACAGTTACAGTCTCCATATCTAGGGTCAGACACACATTGGAAACACTGTACACATTTATAGTCTCCACATCTAGGGACAGACCCACACTTGGAACACGGTACACTGTTACAGTCTCCACATCTATGGTCAGACCCACACCGGGAACACTGTACACTGTTACGGTCTCCATATCTAGGGTCATACCCACACTGGGAATACTGTACACAGTTACAGTCTACACATCTAGGGTCAGACGCACACATGGAACACTGCACACTGTTACAGTCTCCATAACTAGGGTGAGATCCACACTGGGAACTCTGTACACAGTTACAGTCTCCACATCTAGGGACAGCCCCACACCGGGAACACTGTACACAGTTACAGTCTCCATATCTAGTGTCAGACCCACACCGGGAACACTGTACACAGTTACAGTCTCCACATCTAGGGTCAGACCCACACCGGAAACACTGCACACTGTTACAGTCTCCATATCTAGGGTCAGACCCTCACTGGGAACACTCTACACAGTTACATTCTCCACATCTAGGGTCCGACCCACACTGGGAATACTGTACACAGTTACAGTCTCCACATCTATGGTTAGACCCACACTTTGAACACTGTACACAGTTACAGTCTCCATATCTAGGGTCAGACACTCACCGGGAACACTGTACACTGTTACAGTCTCCATAACTAGGGTGAGACCCACACTGGGAACTCTGTACACTGTTACAGTCTCCATATCTAGGGACAGACCCACACCAGGAACACTGTACACAGTTACAGTCTTCACATCTGGGGTCAGAGACACACCGGAAACACTGTACACAGTTACAGTCTCCATATCTAGTGTCAGACCCACACCAGGAACACTGTAAACAGTTACAGCCTCCACATCTAGGGTCAGACCCACACCGGGAACACTGCACCCTGTTACAGTCTCCGTACCTAGGTTCAGACCCTCACCGGGAACACTGTACACTGTTACAGTCTCTATATCTAGGGTCCGACCCACACTGGGAACACTGTACACAGTTACACTCTCCACATCTAGGGTCAGACCCACACTGGGAACACTGTACACAGTTACACTCTCCACATCATGTGTCAGACCCACACGGGGAACACTATACACATTTACAGTCTCCATATCTAGGGTAAGACCCACAGTGGGAACACTGTACACCGTTACAGTCTCCATATCTAGGGTCAGACGAACCCCGGGAACACTGTACACTGTTACAGTCTCCATATCTAGGGTCAGACGAACCCCGGGAACACTGTACACTGTTACAGTCTCCATATCTAGGGTCAGACCCACACTGGGAACATTATACACAGTTACAGTCTCCACATCTAGGGTCAGACCCACTCAGGGACACTGTTCACAGTTACAGTCTCCACATCTAGGGTTAGACCCACACTGGGAACACTGTACACCATTACATTCTCCATATCTAGGGTCAGACCCACACGGGGAACACTGTACACAGTTACACTCTCCACATCTAGGGTCAGACCCACACTGGGAACACTGTACACAGTTACAGTCTCCACATCATGTGTCAGACCCACACGGGGAACACTATACACATTTACAGTGTCCATATCTAGGGTCAGACCCACACTGGGAACACTGTACACAGTTACAGTCTCCATATCTAGGGTCAGACCAACCCCTGGAACACTGTACACCGTTACAGTCTCCATATCTAGGCTCAGACTCACACCGGGAACAATGTACACTGTTACAGTCTCCACATCTAGGGTCAGACCCACACGGGGAACACTGTACACTGTTACAGTCTCCATAGCTAGGGTCAGACCCACACCGGGAACACTGTACACAGTTACAGTCTACATATCTGGGGTCAGACCCACATCGGGAACACTGTACACAGTTACAGTCTCCATACCTCGGGTCAGACCCTCACCGGGATCACTCTACACAGTTACAGTCTCCATATCTACGGACAGACCCACACCGGGAACACTCTACACAGTTACAGTCTCCACATCTAGGGTCCGACCCACACTGGGAACACTGTACACAGTTACAGACTCCACATCATGTGTCAGACCCACACGGGGAACACTATACACATTTACAGTGTCCATATCTAGGGTCAGACCCACACTGGGAACACTGTACACAGTTACAGTCTCCATATCTAGGGTCAGACCAACCCCTGGAACACTGTACACCGTTACAGTCTCCATATCTAGGCTCAGACTCACACCGGGAACAATGTACACTGTTACAGTCTCCACATCTAGGGTCAGACCCACACGGGGAACACTGTACACTGTTACAGTCTCCATATCTAGGGACAGACCCACACCAGGAACACTGTACACAGTTACAGTCTCCACATATGGGGTCAGAGACACACCGGGAACACTGTACACAGTTACAGTCTCCATATCTAGGGACAGACCCACACTGGGAACACTCTACACAGTTACAGTCTCCACATCTAGGGTCAGACCCACAACGGGAACACTGCACACTGTTACAGTCTCCATATCTAGGGTCAGACCCACACCGGGAACACTGTACACAGTTATTGTCTCCATATCTAGGGACAGCCCCACACCGGGAACACTGTACACAGTTACAGTCTCCATATCTAGGGACAGACCCACATCGGGAACACTGTACACAGTTACAGTCTCCATACCTCGGGTCAGACCCTCACCGGGAACACTCTACACAGTTACAGTCTCCACATCTAGGGTCCGACCTACACTGGGAATACATTACACAGTTACAGTCTCCACATCTAGGGACAGCCCCACACCGGGAACACTGTACACAGTTACAGTCTCCATATCTAGTGTCAGACCCACACCAGGAACACTGTACACAGTTACAGTCTCCACATCTAGGGTCAGACCCACACCGGAAACACTGCACACTGTTACAGTCTCCATATCTAGGGTCAGACCCTCACTGGGAACACTCTACACAGTTACATTCTCCACATCTAGGGTCCGACCCACACTGGGAATACTGTACACAGTTACAGTCTCCACATCTATGGTTAGACCCACACTTTGAACACTGTACACAGTTACAGTCTCCATATCTAGGGTCAGACACTCACCGGGAACACTGTACACTGTTACAGTCTCCATAACTAGGGTGAGACCCACACTGGGAACTCTGTACACTGTTACAGTCTCCATATCTAGGGACTGACCCACACCAGGAACACTGTACACAGTTACAGTCTCCACATCTAGTGTCAGACACACACTGGAAACACTGTACACATTTATAGTCTCCACATCTAGGGTCAGAGACACACCGGAAACACTGTACACAGTTACAGTCTCCATATCTAGTGTCAGACCCACACCGGGAACACTGTACACAGTTACAGCCTCCACATCTAGGGTCAGACCCACACCGGGAACACTGCACCCTGTTACAGTCTCCATACCTAGGTTCAGACCCTCACCGGGAACACTGTACACTGTTACAGTCTCTATATCTAGGGTCCGACCCACACTGGGAACACTGTACACAGTTACACTCTCCACATCATGTGTCAGACCCACACGGGGAACACTATACACATTTACAGTCTCCATATCTAGGGTAAGACCCACAGTGGGAACACTGTACACCATTACAGTCTCCATATCTAGGGTCAGACGAACCCCGGGAACACTGTACACTGTTACAGTCTCCATATCTAGGGTCAGACGAACCCCGGGAACACTGTACACTGTTACAGTCTCCATATCTAGGGTCAGACCCACACTGGGAACACTGTACACAGTTACAGTCTCCACATCTAGGGTCAGACCCACTCAGGGACACTGTTCACAGTTACAGTCTCCACATCTAGGGTTAGACCCACACTGGGAACACTGTACACCATTACATTCTCCATATCTAGGGTCAGACCCACACGGGGAACACTGTACACAGTTACACTCTCCACATCTAGGGTCAGACCCACACTGGGAACACTGTACACAGTTACAGTCTCCACATCATGTGTCAGACCCACACGGGGAACACTATACACATTTACAGTGTCCATATCTAGGGTCAGACCCACACTGGGAACACTGTACACAGTTACAGTCTCCATATCTAGGGTCAGACCAACCCCTGGAACACTGTACACCGTTACAGTCTCCATATCTAGGCTCAGACTCACACCGGGAACAATGTACACTGTTACAGTCTCCACATCTAGGGTCAGACCCACACGGGGAACACTGTACACTGTTACAGTCTCCATAGCTAGGGTCAGACCCACACCGGGAACACAGTACACAGTTACAGTCTACATATCTGGGGTCAGACCCACATCGGGAACACTGTACACAGTTACAGTCTCCATACCTCGGGTCAGACCCTCACCGGGATCACTCTACACAGTTACAGTCTCCATATCTACGGACAGACCCACACCGGGAACACCCTACACAGTTACAGTCTCCACATCTAGGGTCCGACCCACACTGGGAATACTGTACACAGTTACAGTCTCCACATTTAGGGTCAGACCCACACGGGGAACACTGTACACAGTTACACTCTCCACATCTAGAGTCAGACCCACACTGGGAACACTGTACACAGTTACAGTCTCCACATCATGTGTCAGACCCACACGGGGAACACTATACACATTTACAGTGTCCATATCTAGGGTCAGACCCACACTGGGAACACTGTACACAGTTACAGTCTGCATATCTAGGGTCAGACCAACCCCTGGAACACTGTACACCGTTACAGTCTCCATATCTAGGCTCAGACTCACACCGGGAACAATGTACACTGTTACAGTCTCCACATCTAGGGTCAGACCCACACGGGGAACACTGTACACTGTTACAGTCTCCATAGCTAGGGTCAGACCCACACCGGGAAAACTGTACACAGTTACAGTCTCCATATCTACGGACAGACCCACACCGGGAACACTCTACACAGTTACAGTCTCCACATCTAGGGTCCGACCCACACTGGGAATACTGTACACAGTTACAGTCTCCACATCTAGGGTCAGACCCACACTGGAAACACTGTACACATTTATAGTCTCCACATCTAGGGACAGACCCACTCTGGGAACACTGTACACTGTTACGGTCTCCATATCTAGGGTCATACGCACACTGGGAACACTGTACACTGTTACAGTCTACACATCTAGGGTCAGACGCACACCTGGAACACTGCACACTGTTACAGTCTCCATATCTAGGGTCAGATACTCACCGGGAACACTGTACACTGTTACAGTCTCAATAACTAGGGTGAGACCCACACTGGGAACTCTGTACACTGTTACAGTCTCCATATCTAGGGACAGACCCACACCAGGAACACTGCACACAGTTACAGTCTCCACATCTGGGGTCAGAGACACACCGGGAACACTGTACACAGTTACAGTCTCCATATCTAGGGACAGACCCACACTGGGAACACTCTACACAGTTACAGTCTCCACATCTAGGGTCAGACCCACAACGGGAACACTGCACACTGTTACAGTCTCCATATATAGGGTCAGACCCTCACCGGGAACACTGTACACTGTTACAGTCTCCATATCTAGGGTCAGACCCACACCGGGAACACTGTACACAGTTATTGTCTCCATATCTAGGGACAGACCCACACCAGGAACACTGTACACAGTTACAGTCTCCATATCTAGGGTCAGACACACACTGGGAACACTGTACACAGTTACACTCTCCACATCTAGGGTCAGACCCACACTGGGAACACTGTACACAGTTACAGTCTCCATATCTAGGGTCAGACACTCACCGGGAACACTGTACACTGTTACAGTCTCCATAACTAGGGTGAGACCCACACTGGGAACTCTGTACACTGTTACAGTCTCCATATCTAGGGACAGACCCACACCAGGAACACTGTACACAGTTACAGTCTTCACATCTGGGGTCAGAGACACACCGGAAACACTGTACACAGTTACAGTCTCCATATCTAGTGTCAGACCCACACCGGGAACAATGTACACAGTTACAGCCTCCACATCTAGGGTCAGACCCACACCGGGAACACTGCACCCTGTTACAGTCTCCGTACCTAGGTTCAGACCCTCACCGGGAACACTGTACACTGTTACAGTCTCTATATCTAGGGTCCGACCCACACTGGGAACACTGTACACAGTTACACTCTCCACATCTAGGGTCAGACCCACACTGGGAACACTGTACACAGTTACAGTCTCCACATCATGTGTCAGACCCACACGGGGAACACTATACACATTTACAGTCTCCATATCTAGGGTAAGACCCACAGTGGGAACACTGTACACCGTTACAGTCTCCATATCTAGGGTCAGACGAACCCCGGGAACACTGTACACTGTTACAGTCTCCATATCTAGGGTCGGACGAACCCCGGGAACACTGTACACTGTTACAGTCTCCATATCTAGGGTCAGACCCACACTGGGAACATTGTACACAGTTACAGTCTCCACATCTAGGGTCAGACCCACTCAGGGACACTGTTCACAGTTACAGTCTCCACATCTAGGGTTAGACCCACACTGGGAACACTGTACACCATTACATTCTCCATATCTAGGGTCAGACCCACACGGGGAACACTGTACACAGTTACACTCTCCACATCTAGGGTCAGACCCACACTGGGAACACTGTACACAGTTACAGTCTCCACATCATGTGTCAGACCCACACGGGGAACACTATACACATTTACAGTGTCCATATCTAGGGTCAGACCCACACTGGGAACACTGTACACAGTTACAGTCTCCATATCTAGGGTCAGACCAACCCCTGGAACACTGTACACCGTTACAGTCTCCATATCTAGGCTCAGACTCACACCGGGAACAATGTACACTGTTACAGTCTCCACATCTAGGGTCAGACCCACACGGGGAACACTGTACACTGTTACAGTCTCCATAGCTAGGGTCAGACCCACACCGGGAACACTGTACACAGTTACAGTCTACATATCTGGGGTCAGACCCACATCGGGAACACTGTACACAGTTACAGTCTCCATACCTCGGGTCAGACCCTCACCGGGATCACTCTACACAGTTACAGTCTCCATATCTACGGACAGACCCACACCGGGAACACTCTACACAGTTACAGTCTCCACATCTAGGGTCCGACCCACACTGGGAATACTGTACACAGTTACAGTCTCCACATTTAGGGTCAGACCCACACTTTGAACACTGTACACAGTTACACTGTCCACATCCAGGGTCAGACAAACACTGGAAACACTGTACACATTTATAGTCTCCACATCTAGGGTCAGACCCGCACCGGGAACACTGTACACTGTTACAGTCTACACATCTAGGGTCAGACGCACACCTGGAACACTGCACACTGTTACAGTCTCCACATCTATGGTTAGACCCACACTTTGAACACTGTACACAGTTACAGTCTCCATATCTAGGGTCAGACACTCACCGGGAACACTGTACACTGTTACAGTCTCCATAACTAGGGTGAGACCCACACTGGGAACTCTGTACACTGTTACAGTCTCCATATCTAGGGACAGACCCACACCAGGAACACTGTACACAGTTACAGTCTTCACATCTGGGGTCAGAGACACACCGGAAACACTGTACACAGTTACAGTCTCCATATCTAGTGTCAGACCCACACCAGGAACACTGTAAACAGTTACAGCCTCCACATCTAGGGTCAGACCCACACCGGGAACACTGCACCCTGTTACAGTCTCCGTACCTAGGTTCAGACCCTCACCGGGAACACTGTACACTGTTACAGTCTCTATATCTAGGGTCCGACCCACACTGGGAACACTGTACACAGTTACACTCTCCACATCTAGGGTCAGACCCACACTGGGAACACTGTACACAGTTACACTCTCCACATCATGTGTCAGACCCACACGGGGAACACTATACACATTTACAGTCTCCATATCTAGGGTAAGACCCACAGTGGGAACACTGTACACCGTTACAGTCTCCATATCTAGGGTCAGACGAACCCCGGGAACACTGTACACTGTTACAGTCTCCATATCTAGGGTCAGACGAACCCCGGGAACACTGTACACTGTTACAGTCTCCATATCTAGGGTCAGACCCACACTGGGAACATTATACACAGTTACAGTCTCCACATCTAGGGTCAGACCCACTCAGGGACACTGTTCACAGTTACAGTCTCCACATCTAGGGTTAGACCCACACTGGGAACACTGTACACCATTACATTCTCCATATCTAGGGTCAGACCCACACGGGGAACACTGTACACAGTTACACTCTCCACATCTAGGGTCAGACCCACACTGGGAACACTGTACACAGTTACAGTCTCCACATCATGTGTCAGACCCACACGGGGAACACTATACACATTTACAGTGTCCATATCTAGGGTCAGACCCACACTGGGAACACTGTACACAGTTACAGTCTCCATATCTAGGGTCAGACCAACCCCTGGAACACTGTACACCGTTACAGTCTCCATATCTAGGCTCAGACTCACACCGGGAACAATGTACACTGTTACAGTCTCCACATCTAGGGTCAGACCCACACGGGGAACACTGTACACTGTTACAGTCTCCATAGCTAGGGTCAGACCCACACCGGGAACACTGTACACAGTTACAGTCTACATATCTGGGGTCAGACCCACATCGGGAACACTGTACACAGTTACAGTCTCCATACCTCGGGTCAGACCCTCACCGGGATCACTCTACACAGTTACAGTCTCCATATCTACGGACAGACCCACACCGGGAACACTCTACACAGTTACAGTCTCCACATCTAGGGTCCGACCCACACTGGGAACACTGTACACAGTTACAGACTCCACATCATGTGTCAGACCCACACGGGGAACACTATACACATTTACAGTGTCCATATCTAGGGTCAGACCCACACTGGGAACACTGTACACAGTTACAGTCTCCATATCTAGGGTCAGACCAACCCCTGGAACACTGTACACCGTTACAGTCTCCATATCTAGGCTCAGACTCACACCGGGAACAATGTACACTGTTACAGTCTCCACATCTAGGGTCAGACCCACACGGGGAACACTGTACACTGTTACAGTCTCCATATCTAGGGACAGACCCACACCAGGAACACTGTACACAGTTACAGTCTCCACATATGGGGTCAGAGACACACCGGGAACACTGTACACAGTTACAGTCTCCATATCTAGGGACAGACCCACACTGGGAACACTCTACACAGTTACAGTCTCCACATCTAGGGTCAGACCCACAACGGGAACACTGCACACTGTTACAGTCTCCATATCTAGGGTCAGACCCACACCGGGAACACTGTACACAGTTATTGTCTCCATATCTAGGGACAGCCCCACACCGGGAACACTGTACACAGTTACAGTCTCCATATCTAGGGACAGACCCACATCGGGAACACTGTACACAGTTACAGTCTCCATACCTCGGGTCAGACCCTCACCGGGAACACTCTACACAGTTACAGTCTCCACATCTAGGGTCCGACCTACACTGGGAATACATTACACAGTTACAGTCTCCACATCTAGGGACAGCCCCACACCGGGAACACTGTACACAGTTACAGTCTCCATATCTAGTGTCAGACCCACACCAGGAACACTGTACACAGTTACAGTCTCCACATCTAGGGTCAGACCCACACCGGAAACACTGCACACTGTTACAGTCTCCATATCTAGGGTCAGACCCTCACTGGGAACACTCTACACAGTTACATTCTCCACATCTAGGGTCCGACCCACACTGGGAATACTGTACACAGTTACAGTCTCCACATCTATGGTTAGACCCACACTTTGAACACTGTACACAGTTACAGTCTCCATATCTAGGGTCAGACACTCACCGGGAACACTGTACACTGTTACAGTCTCCATAACTAGGGTGAGACCCACACTGGGAACTCTGTACACTGTTACAGTCTCCATATCTAGGGACTGACCCACACCAGGAACACTGTACACAGTTACAGTCTCCACATCTAGTGTCAGACACACACTGGAAACACTGTACACATTTATAGTCTCCACATCTAGGGTCAGAGACACACCGGAAACACTGTACACAGTTACAGTCTCCATATCTAGTGTCAGACCCACACCGGGAACACTGTACACAGTTACAGCCTC
Source organism: Hypanus sabinus (assembly GCF_030144855.1). Lineage (NCBI taxonomy): Eukaryota > Metazoa > Chordata > Chondrichthyes > Myliobatiformes > Dasyatidae > Hypanus > Hypanus sabinus. The sequence continues at coordinate 1,156,890 of NW_026778948.1, read as the reverse complement.
CACATCTAGGGTCAGACCCACACCGGGAACACTGCACCCTGTTACAGTCTCCATACCTAGGTTCAGACCCTCACCGGGAACACTGTACACTGTTACAGTCTCTATATCTAGGGTCCGACCCACACTGGGAACACTGTACACACTTACACTCTCCACATCATGTGTCAGACCCACACGGGGAACACTATACACATTTACAGTCTCCATATCTAGGGTAAGACCCACAGTGGGAACACTGTACACCATTACAGTCTCCATATCTAGGGTCAGACGAACCCCGGGAACACTGTACACTGTTACAGTCTCCATATCTAGGGTCAGACGAACCCCGGGAACACTGTACACTGTTACAGTCTCCATATCTAGGGTCAGACCCACACTGGGAACACTGTACACAGTTACAGTCTCCACATCTAGGGTCAGACCCACTCAGGGACACTGTTCACAGTTACAGTCTCCACATCTAGGGTTAGACCCACACTGGGAACACTGTACACCATTACATTCTCCATATCTAGGGTCAGACCCACACGGGGAACACTGTACACAGTTACACTCTCCACATCTAGGGTCAGACCCACACTGGGAACACTGTACACAGTTACAGTCTCCACATCATGTGTCAGACCCACACGGGGAACACTATACACATTTACAGTGTCCATATCTAGGGTCAGACCCACACTGGGAACACTGTACACAGTTACAGTCTCCATATCTAGGGTCAGACCAACCCCTGGAACACTGTACACCGTTACAGTCTCCATATCTAGGCTCAGACTCACACCGGGAACAATGTACACTGTTACAGTCTCCACATCTAGGGTCAGACCCACACGGGGAACACTGTACACTGTTACAGTCTCCATAGCTAGGGTCAGACCCACACCGGGAACACAGTACACAGTTACAGTCTACATATCTGGGGTCAGACCCACATCGGGAACACTGTACACAGTTACAGTCTCCATACCTCGGGTCAGACCCTCACCGGGATCACTCTACACAGTTACAGTCTCCATATCTACGGACAGACCCACACCGGGAACACCCTACACAGTTACAGTCTCCACATCTAGGGTCCGACCCACACTGGGAATACTGTACACAGTTACAGTCTCCACATTTAGGGTCAGACCCACACGGGGAACACTGTACACAGTTACACTCTCCACATCTAGAGTCAGACCCACACTGGGAACACTGTACACAGTTACAGTCTCCACATCATGTGTCAGACCCACACGGGGAACACTATACACATTTACAGTGTCCATATCTAGGGTCAGACCCACACTGGGAACACTGTACACAGTTACAGTCTGCATATCTAGGGTCAGACCAACCCCTGGAACACTGTACACCGTTACAGTCTCCATATCTAGGCTCAGACTCACACCGGGAACAATGTACACTGTTACAGTCTCCACATCTAGGGTCAGACCCACACGGGGAACACTGTACACTGTTACAGTCTCCATAGCTAGGGTCAGACCCACACCGGGAAAACTGTACACAGTTACAGTCTCCATATCTACGGACAGACCCACACCGGGAACACTCTACACAGTTACAGTCTCCACATCTAGGGTCCGACCCACACTGGGAATACTGTACACAGTTACAGTCTCCACATCTAGGGTCAGACCCACACTGGAAACACTGTACACATTTATAGTCTCCACATCTAGGGACAGACCCACTCTGGGAACACTGTACACTGTTACGGTCTCCATATCTAGGGTCATACGCACACTGGGAACACTGTACACTGTTACAGTCTACACATCTAGGGTCAGACGCACACCTGGAACACTGCACACTGTTACAGTCTCCATATCTAGGGTCAGATACTCACCGGGAACACTGTACACTGTTACAGTCTCAATAACTAGGGTGAGACCCACACTGGGAACTCTGTACACTGTTACAGTCTCCATATCTAGGGACAGACCCACACCAGGAACACTGCACACAGTTACAGTCTCCACATCTGGGGTCAGAGACACACCGGGAACACTGTACACAGTTACAGTCTCCATATCTAGGGACAGACCCACACTGGGAACACTCTACACAGTTACAGTCTCCACATCTAGGGTCAGACCCACAACGGGAACACTGCACACTGTTACAGTCTCCATATATAGGGTCAGACCCTCACCGGGAACACTGTACACTGTTACAGTCTCCATATCTAGGGTCAGACCCACACCGGGAACACTGTACACAGTTATTGTCTCCATATCTAGGGACAGACCCACACCAGGAACACTGTACACAGTTACAGTCTCCATATCTAGGGTCAGACACACACTGGGAACACTGTACACAGTTACACTCTCCACATCTAGGGTCAGACCCACACTGGGAACACTGTACACAGTTACAGTCTCCATATCTAGGGTCAGACACTCACCGGGAACACTGTACACTGTTACAGTCTCCATAACTAGGGTGAGACCCACACTGGGAACTCTGTACACTGTTACAGTCTCCATATCTAGGGACAGACCCACACCAGGAACACTGTACACAGTTACAGTCTTCACATCTGGGGTCAGAGACACACCGGAAACACTGTACACAGTTACAGTCTCCATATCTAGTGTCAGACCCACACCGGGAACAATGTACACAGTTACAGCCTCCACATCTAGGGTCAGACCCACACCGGGAACACTGCACCCTGTTACAGTCTCCGTACCTAGGTTCAGACCCTCACCGGGAACACTGTACACTGTTACAGTCTCTATATCTAGGGTCCGACCCACACTGGGAACACTGTACACAGTTACACTCTCCACATCTAGGGTCAGACCCACACTGGGAACACTGTACACAGTTACAGTCTCCACATCATGTGTCAGACCCACACGGGGAACACTATACACATTTACAGTCTCCATATCTAGGGTAAGACCCACAGTGGGAACACTGTACACCGTTACAGTCTCCATATCTAGGGTCAGACGAACCCCGGGAACACTGTACACTGTTACAGTCTCCATATCTAGGGTCGGACGAACCCCGGGAACACTGTACACTGTTACAGTCTCCATATCTAGGGTCAGACCCACACTGGGAACATTGTACACAGTTACAGTCTCCACATCTAGGGTCAGACCCACTCAGGGACACTGTTCACAGTTACAGTCTCCACATCTAGGGTTAGACCCACACTGGGAACACTGTACACCATTACATTCTCCATATCTAGGGTCAGACCCACACGGGGAACACTGTACACAGTTACACTCTCCACATCTAGGGTCAGACCCACACTGGGAACACTGTACACAGTTACAGTCTCCACATCATGTGTCAGACCCACACGGGGAACACTATTCACATTTACAGTGTCCATATCTAGGGTCAGACCCACACTGGGAACACTGTACACAGTTACAGTCTCCATATCTAGGGTCAGACCAACCCCTGGAACACTGTACACCGTTACAGTCTCCATATCTAGGCTCAGACTCACACCGGGAACAATGTACACTGTTACAGTCTCCACATCTAGGGTCAGACCCACACGGGGAACACTGTACACTGTTACAGTCTCCATAGCTAGGGTCAGACCCACACCGGGAACACTGTACACAGTTACAGTCTACATATCTGGGGTCAGACCCACATCGGGAACACTGTACACAGTTACAGTCTCCATACCTCGGGTCAGACCCTCACCGGGATCACTCTACACAGTTACAGTCTCCATATCTACGGACAGACCCACACCGGGAACACTCTACACAGTTACAGTCTCCACATCTAGGGTCCGACCCACACTGGGAATACTGTACACAGTTACAGTCTCCACATTTAGGGTCAGACCCACACTTTGAACACTGTACACAGTTACACTGTCCACATCCAGGGTCAGACAAACACTGGAAACACTGTACACATTTATAGTCTCCACATCTAGGGTCAGACCCGCACCGGGAACACTGTACACTGTTACAGTCTACACATCTAGGGTCAGACGCACACCTGGAACACTGCACACTGTTACAGTCTCCATATCTAGGGTCAGATACTCACCGGGAACACTGTACACTGTTACAGTCTACACATCTAGGGTCAGACGCACACCTGGAACACTGCACACTGTTACAGACTCCATATCTAGGGTCAGATACTCACCGGGAACACTGTACACTGTTACAGTCTCCATATCTAGGGACAGACCCACACCAGGAACACTGTACACAGTTACAGTCTCCACATCTGGGGTCAGAGACACACCGGGAACACTGTACACAGTTACAGCCTCCATATCTAGGGACAGACCCACACTGGGAACACTCTACACAGTTACAGTCTCCATATCTAGGGTCAGACCCACAACGGGAACACTGCACACTGTTACAGTCTCCATATCTAGGGTCAGACCCACACCGGGAACACTGTACACAGTTATTGTCTCCATATCTAGGGACAGCCCCACACCGGGAACACTGTACACAGTTACAGTCTCCATATCTAGGGACAGACCCACATCGGGAACACTGTACACAGTTACAGTCTCCATACCTCGGGTCAGACCCTCACCGGGAACACTCTACACAGTTACAGTCTCCACATCTAGGGTCCGACCTACACTGGGAATACATTACACAGTTACAGTCTCCACATCTAGGGTCAGACACACACTTTGAACACTGTACACAGTTACAGTCTCCATATCTAGGGTCAGACACACATTGGAAACACTGTACACATTTATAGTCTCCACATCTAGGGACAGACCTACACTGGGAACACGGTACACTGTTACAGTCTCCACATCTAGGGTCAGACCCACACCGGGAATACTGTACACAGTTACAGTCTACACATCTAGGGTCAGACGCACACCTGGAACACTGCACACTGTTACAGTCTCCATATCTAGGGTCAGACACTCACCGGGAACACTGCACACTGTTACAGTCTCCATAACTAGGGTGAGATCCACACTGGGAACTCTGTACACAGTTACAGTCTCCACATCTAGGGGCAGCCCCACACCGGGAACACTGTACACAGTTACAGTCTCCATATCTAGTGTCAGACCCACACCAGGAACACTGTACACAGTTACAGTCTCCACATCTAGGGTCAGACCCACACCGGAAACACTGCACACTGTTACAGTCTCCATATCTAGGGTCAGACCCTCACTGGGAACACTCTACACAGTTACATTCTCCACATCTAGGGTCCGACCCACACTTTGAACACTGTACACAGTTACAGTCTCCATATCTAGGGTCAGACACTCACCGGGAACACTGTACACTGTTACAGTCTCCATAACTAGGGTGAGACCCACACTGGGAACTCTGTACACTGTTACAGTCTCCATATCTAGGGACAGACCCACACCAGGAACACTGTACACAGTTACAGTCTCCACATCTAGTGTCAGACACACACTGGAAACACTGTACACATTTATAGTCTCCACATCTAGGGTCAGAGACACACCGGAAACACTGTACACAGTTACAGTCTCCATATCTAGTGTCAGACCCACACCGGGAACACTGTACACAGTTACAGCCTCCACATCTAGGGTCAGACCCACACCGGGAACACTGCACCCTGTTACAGTCTCCATACCTAGGTTCAGACCCTCACCGGGAACACTGTACACTGTTACCGTCTCTATATCTAGGGTCCGACCCACACTGGGAACACTGTACACAGTTACACTCTCCACATCATGTGTCAGACCCACACGGGGAACACTATACACATTTACAGTCTCCATATCTAGGGTAAGACCCACAGTGGGAACACTGTACACCGTTACAGTCTCCATATCTAGGGTCAGACGAACCCCGGGAACACTGTACACTGTTACAGTCTCCATATCTAGGGTCAGACGAACCCCGGGAACACTGTACACTGTTACAGTCTCCATATCTAGGGTCAGACCCACACTGGGAACACTGTACACAGTTACAGTCTCCACATCTAGGGTCAGACCCACTCAGGGACACTGTTCACAGTTACAGTCTCCACATCTAGGGTTAGACCCACACTGGGAACACTGTACACCATTACATTCTCCATATCTAGGGTCAGACCCACACGGGGAACACTGTACACAGTTACACTCTCCACATCTAGGGTCAGACCCACACTGGGAACACTGTACACAGTTACAGTCTCCACATCATGTGTCAGACCCACACGGGGAACACTATACACATTTACAGTGTCCATATCTAGGGTCAGACCCACACTGGGAACACTGTACACAGTTACAGTCTCCATATCTAGGGTCAGACCAACCCCTGGAACACTGTACACCGTTACAGTCTCCATATCTAGGCTCAGACTCACACCGGGAACAATGTACACTGTTACAGTCTCCACATCTAGGGTCAGACCCACACGGGGAACACTGTACACTGTTACAGTCTCCATAGCTAGGGTCAGACCCACACCGGGAACACTGTACACAGTTACAGTCTCCATACCTCGGGTCAGACCCTCACCGGGATCACTCTACACAGTTACAGTCTCCATATCTACGGACAGACCCACACCGGGAACACTCTACACAGTTACAGTCTCCACATCTAGGGTCCGACCCACACTGGGAATACTGTACACAGTTACAGTCTCCACATTTAGGGTCAGACCCACACGGGGAACACTGTACACAGTTACACTCTCCACATCTAGAGTCAGACCCACACTGGGAACACTGTACACAGTTACAGTCTCCACATCATGTGTCAGACCCAGACGGGGAACACTATACACATTTACAGTGTCCATATCTAGGGTCAGACCCACACTGGGAACACTGTACACAGTTACAGTCTGCATATCTAGGGTCAGACCAACCCCTGGAACACTGTACACCGTTACAGTCTCCATATCTAGGCTCAGACTCACACCGGGAACAATGTACACTGTTACAGTCTCCACATCTAGGGTCAGACCCACACGGGGAACACTGTACACTGTTACAGTCTCCATAGCTAGGGTCAGACCCACACCGGGAACACTGTACACAGTTACTGTCTACATATCTAGGGTCAGACCCACATCGGGAACACTGTACACAGTTACAGTCTCCACATCTAGGGTCAGACCCACACCGGGAACACTGTACACAGTTACAGTCTCCATATCTACGGACAGACCCACACCGGGAACACTCTACACAGTTACAGTCTCCACATCTAGGGTCCGACCCACACTGGGAATACTGTACACAGTTACAGTCTCCACATCTAGGGTCAGACCCACACTGGAAACACTGTACACATTTATAGTCTCCACATCTAGGGACAGACCCACTCTGGGAACACTGTACACTGTTACGGTCTCCATATCTAGGGTCATACGCACACTGGGAACACTGTACACTGTTACAGTCTACACATCTAGGGTCAGACGCACACCTGGAACACTGCACACTGTTACAGTCTCCATATCTAGGGTCAGATACTCACCGGGAACACTGTACACTGTTACAGTCTCAATAACTAGGGTGAGACCCACACTGGGAACTCTGTACACTGTTACAGTCTCCATATCTAGGGACAGACCCACACCAGGAACACTGTACACAGTTACAGTCTCCATATCTAGGGTCAGACACACACTGGGAACACTGTACACAGTTACACTCTCCACATCTAGGGTCAGACCCACACTGGGAACACTGTACACAGTTACAGTCTCCATATCTAGGGTCAGACACTCACCGGGAACACTGTACACTGTTACAGTCTCCATAACTAGGGTGAGACCCACACTGGGAACTCTGTACACTGTTACAGTCTCCATATCTAGGGTCAGACGAACCCCGGGAACAATGTACACTGTTACAGTATCCACATCTAGGGTCAGACCAACACGGGGAACACTGTACACTGTTACAGTCTCCATAGCTAGGGTCAGACCCACACCGGGAACACTGTACACAGTTACAGTCTCCATATCTAGGGACAGACACACATCGAGAATACTGTACACAGTTACAGTCTCCATACCTCGGGTCAGACCCTCACCGGGAACACTCTACACAGTTACAGTCTCCATATCTACGGACAGACCCACACCGGGAACACTCTACACAGTTACAGTCTCCACATCTAGGGTCAGACACACACTTTGAACACTGTACACAGTTACAGTCTCCATATCTAGGGTCAGACACAAACTGGAAACACTGTACAGATTTATAGTCTCCACATCTAGGGACAGACCCACACTGGGAACACGGTACACTGTTACAGTCTCCACATCTAGGGTCAGACCCACACCGGGAATACTGTACACTGTTACGGTCTCTGTATCTAGGGTCATACCCACACTGGGAATACTGTACACAGTTACAGTCTACACATCTAGGGTCAGACGCACACCTGGAACACTGTACACTGTTACAGTCTCCACATCTGGGGTCAGAGACACACTGGGAACACTGTACACAGTTACAGTCTCGACATCCAGGGACAGACCCACACCGGGAACACTGTACACAGTTACAGTCTCCATATCTAGTGTCAGACCCACACCGGGAACACTGTACACGGTTACAGTCTCCACATCTAGGGTCAGACCCACACCGGGAACACTGCACACTGTTACAGTCTCCATACCTAGGGTCAGACCCTCATCGGGAACACTCTACACAGTTACATTCTCCACATCTAGGGTCCGACCCACACTGGGAATACTGTACACAGTTACAGTCTCCACATCTATGGTTAGACCCACACTTTGAACACTGTACACAGTTACAGTCTCCACATCTAGTGTTAGACACACACTGGGAACACTGTACACAGTTACAGTCTCCACATCTAGAGTCAGACCCACACCGGGAACACAGTACACTGTTACAGTCTCCATATCTAGGGTCATAACCACACTGGGAATACTGTACACAGTTCCAGTCTCCACATCTAGGGTCAGACACTCACCGGGAACACTGTACACTGTTACAGTCTCCATATCTAGGGTCAGACCCACACTGGTAACTCTGTACACAGTTACAGTCTCCATATCTATGGACAGACCCACACCAGGAACACTGTACACAGTTACAGTCTCCACATCTGGGGTCAGACACACACTGGGAACACTGTACTCAGTTACAGTCTCCACATCTAGGGACAGACCCACACCGGGAACACTGTACACAGTTACAGTCTCCATATCTAGTGTCAGACCCACACCGGGAACACTGTACACAATTACAGTCTCCATATCTAGGGACAGACCCTCACCGGGAACACTGCACACTGTTATAGTCTCCACATCTAGGGTCAGACCCACACCGGGAACACTGTACACAGTTACAGTCTCCATATCTAGGGACAGACCCACACCAGGAACACTCAACACAGTTACCGTCTCCACATCTAGGGTCAGACCTACACCGGGAACACTGCACACTGTTACAGTCTCCATATCTAGGGTCAGACCCTCACCGGGAACACTGTACACTGTTACAGTCTCCATATCTAGGGTCAGACCCACACTGGGAACACTATACACAGTTATTGTCTCCATATCTAGGGACAGACCCACACCAGGAACACTGTACACAGTTAAAGTCTCCACATCTAGGGACAGACCCACACAGGGAACACTGCACACAGTTACAGTCTCCATATCTAGGGTCAGACCCACACCGGAAACACTGTACGCAGTTACAGTCTCCATATCTAGGGTCAGACCCACACCGGGAACACTGTACACAGTTACAGTCTCCATATCTAGGGACAGACCCACACCGGGAATACACTACACAGTTACAGTTTCCACATCTAGGGTCAGACCCAGACGGGGAACACAGTACACTGTTACAGTCTCCATAGCTAGGGTCAGTCCCACACCGGGAACACTGTACACAGTTACAGTCTCCATATATAGTGTCAGACCCACACTTTGAACACTGTACACAGTTACAGTATCCACATCTAGGGTCAGACACACACTGGAAACACTGTACACATTTATACTCTCCACATCTAGGGACAGACCCACACTGGGAATACGGTACACTGTTACAGTCTCCACATCTAGGGTCAGACCCACACCGGGAACACTGTACACAGTTAAGTCTCCCCATCTAGGGTCAGACCCACACCGGGAACACTGCACTTTGTTACAGTCTCCATATCTAGGGTCAGACACTCACCGGGAACACTGTACACTGTTACAGTCTCCACATCTAGGGACAGACCCGCACCGGGAACACTGTTCACTGTTACAGTCTCCATATCTAGGGTCATACCCACACTGGGAATACTGTACACAGTTACACTCTCCACATCTAGGGTCAGACACACATTGGGAACACTGTACACAGTTACAGTCTCCATATCTAGGGTCAGACGAACCCCGGGAATACTGTACACCGTTACAGTCTCCATATCTAGGGTCAGACCCACACGGGGAACACTGTACACTGTTACAGTCTCCATAGCTAGGGTCAGACCCACATCGGGAACACTGTACACAGTTACAGTCTCCATACCTCGGGTCAGACCCTCACCGGGAACACTCTACACAGTTACAGTCTCCATATCCACGGACAGACCCACACCAGGAAAACTCTATACAGTTACATTCTCCACATCTAGGGTCCGACCCACACTGGGAATACTGTACACAGTTACAGTCTCCACATCTAGGGTCAGACCCACACTTTGAACACTGTACACTGTTACAGTCTCCACATCTAGTGTCAGACACACACTGGAAACACTGTACACATTTATAGTCTCCACATCTAGGGACAGACGCACACTGGGAACACGGTACACCGTTACAGTCTCCACATCTAGTGTTAGACACACACTGGGAACACTGTACACAGTTACAGTCTCCACATCTAGAGTCAGACCCACACCGGGAACACAGTACACTGTTACAGTCTCCATATCTAGGGTCATAACCACACTGGGAATACTGTACACAGTTCCAGTCTCCACATCTAGGGTCAGACACTCACCGGGAACACTGTACACTGTTACAGTCTCCATATCTAGGGTCAGACCCACACTGGTAACTCTGTACACAGTTACAGTCTCCATATCTATGGACAGACCCACACCAGGAACACTGTACACAGTTACAGTCTCCACATCTGGGGTCAGACACACACTGGGAACACTGTACTCAGTTACAGTCTCCACATCTAGGGACAGACCCACACCGGGAACACTGTACACAGTTACACTCTCCATATCTAGTGTCAGACCCACACCGGGAACACTGTACACAATTACAGTCTCCATATCTAGGGACAGACCCTCACCGGGAACACTGCACACTGTTATAGTCTCCACATCTAGGGTCAGACCCACACCGGGAACACTGTACACAGTTACAGTCTCCATATCTAGGGACAGACCCACACCAGGAACACTCAACACAGTTACCGTCTCCACATCTAGGGTCAGACCTACACCGGGAACACTGCACACTGTTACAGTCTCCATATCTAGGGTCAGACCCTCACCGGGAACACTGTACACTGTTACAGTCTCCATATCTAGGGTCAGACCCACACTGGGAACACTATACACAGTTATTGTCTCCATATCTAGGGACAGACCCACACCAGGAACACTGTACACAGTTAAAGTCTCCACATCTAGGGACAGACCCACACAGGGAACACTGCACACAGTTACAGTCTCCATATCTAGGGTCAGACCCACACCGGAAACACTGTACGCAGTTACAGTCTCCATATCTAGGGTCGGACCCACACCGGGAACACTGTACACAGTTACAGTCTCCATATCTAGGGACAGACCCACACCGGGAATACACTACACAGTTACAGTTTCCACATCTAGGGTCAGACCCAGACGGGGAACACAGTACACTGTTACAGTCTCCATAGCTAGGGTCAGTCCCACACCGGGAACACTGTACACAGTTACAGTCTCCATATATAGTGTCAGACCCACACTTTGAACACTGTACACAGTTACAGTATCCACATCTAGGGTCAGACACACACTGGAAACACTGTACACATTTATACTCTCCACATCTAGGGACAGACCCACACTGGGAATACGGTACACTGTTACAGTCTCCACATCTAGGGTCAGACCCACACCGGGAACACTGTACACAGTTAAGTCTCCCCATCTAGGGTCAGACCCACACCGGGAACACTGCACTTTGTTACAGTCTCCATATCTAGGGTCAGACACTCACCGGGAACACTGTACACTGTTACAGTCTCCACATCTAGGGACAGACCCGCACCGGGAACACTGTTCACTGTTACAGTCTCCATATCTAGGGTCATACCCACACTGGGAATACTGTACACAGTTACACTCTCCACATCTAGGGTCAGACACACATTGGGAACACTGTACACAGTTACAGTCTCCATATCTAGGGTCAGACGAACCCCGGGAATACTGTACACCGTTACAGTCTCCATATCTAGGGTCAGACCCACACGGGGAACACTGTTCACTGTTACAGTCTCCATAGCTAGGGTCAGACCCACATCGGGAACACTGTACACAGTTACAGTCTCCATACCTCGGGTCAGACCCTCACCGGGAACACTCTACACAGTTACAGTCTCCATATCCACGGACAGACCCACACCAGGAAAACTCTATACAGTTACATTCTCCACATCTAGGGTCCGACCCACACTGGGAATACTGTACACAGTTACAGTCTCCACATCTAGGGTCAGACCCACACTTTGAACACTGTACACTGTTACAGTCTCCACATCTAGTGTCAGACACACACTGGAAACACTGTACACATTTATAGTCTCCACATCTAGGGACAGACGCACACTGGGAACACGGTACACCGTTACAGTCTCCACATCTAGGGTCAGACCCACACAGGGAACACTGCACACTGTTACAGTCTCCATATCTAGGGTCATACTCACACTGGGAATACTGTACACAGTTACAGTCTACAAATCTAGGGTCAGACGCACACCTGGAACACTGCACACTCTTACAGTCTCCATATCTAGGCTCAGACACTCACCGGGAACACTGCACACTGTTACAGTCTCCATAACTAGGGTGAGACCCACACTGGGAACTCTGTACACTGTTACAGTCTCCATATCTAGGGACAGACCCACACCAGGAACACTCTACACAGTTACAGTCTCCACATCTGGGGTCAGACCCACACTGGGAACACTGTACACCATTAACTTCTCCATATCTAGGGTCAGAACCTCACCGGGAACACTCTACACAGTTACATTCTCCACATCCAGGGTCCGCCCCACACTGGGAATACTGTACACAGTTACAGTCTCCACATGTATGGTTAGACCCACACTTTGAACACTGTACACAGTTTCAGTCTCCATACCTAGGGTCAGACCAACCCCGGGAACACTGTACACCGTTACAGTCTCCATATCTAGGCTCAGACTCACACCGGGAACAATGTACACTGTGACAGTCTCCACATCTAGTGTCAGACCCACATCGGGCACACTGTACACAGATACAGTCTCCATATCTAGTGTCAGACCCACACCGGGAACACTGTACACAGTTACAGTCTCCATATCTAGGGACAGACCCTCACCGGGAACACTGCACACTATTATAATCTCCACATCTAGGGTCAGACCCACACCGGGAACACTGTACACAGTTACAGTCTCCATATCTAGGGACAGACCCACACCAGGTACACTCTACACAGTTACCGTCTCCACATCTAGGGTCAGACCCACACCGGGAACACTGCACACTGTTACAGTCTCCATATCTAGGGTCAGACCCTCACCGGGAACACTGTACACTGTTACAGTCTCCATTTCTAGGGTCAGACCCACACTGGGAACACTGTACACAGTTATTGTCTCCATATCTAGGGACAGACCCACACCAGGAACACTGTCCACAGTTAAAGTCTCCACATCTAGGGACAGACCCACACAGGGAACACTGTACACAGTTACAGTCTCCATATCTAGGGTCAGACCCACACCGGGAACACTGTACACAGTTACAGTCTCCATATCTAGGGACAGACCCACACCGGGAACACTCTACACAGTTACAGTTTCCACATCTACGGTCAGACCCACACCGGGAACACTGCACACTGTTACAGTCTCCATATCTAGGCTCAGACACTCACCGGGAACACTGCACACTGTTACAGTCTCCATAACTAGGGTGAGACCCACAATGGGAACTCTGTACACTGTTACAGTCTCCATATCTAGGGACAGACCCACACCAGGAACACTCTACACAGTTACAGTCTCCACATCTGGGGTCAGACCCACACTGGGAACACTGTACACCATTAACTTCTCCATATCTAGGGTCAGAACCTCACCGGGAACACTCTACACAGTTACATTCTCCACATCCAGGGTCCGACCCACACTGGGAATACTGTACACAGTTACAGTCTCCATATCTAGGGTCAGACCCTCACCGGGAACACTGTACACTGTTACAGTCTCCATAGGTAGGGTCAGACCCACACCGGGAACACTGTACACAGTTACAGTCTCCATATCTAGGGTCAGACCCACTCCGGGAATACAGTACACAGTTAAAGTCTCCATATCTCGGGTCAGACCCACACCGGGAACACTCTACACAGTTACGGTCTCCCTATCTAGGGACAGACCCACACCAGGAACACTGTACACAGTTACAGTCTCCATAACTAGGGTGAGACCCACACTGGGAACTCTGTACACTGTTACAGTCTCCATATCTAGGGACATACCCACACCAGGAACACTGTACACAGTTACCGTCTCCACATCTGGGGTCAGACACACACTGGGAACACTGTACACAGTTACAGTCTCCACATCTAGGGACAGACCCACACCGGGACCACTGTACACAGTTACAGTCTCCATATCTAGTGTCAGACCCACACGGGGAACACTGTACACAGTTACAGTCTCCATATCTAGGGACAGACCCTCACAGGGAACACTGCACACTATTATAGTCTCCATATCTAGGGACAGACCCACACCAGGAACACTGTAAACAGTTACAGTCTCCACATCTGGGGTCAGACACTCACTGGGAACACTGTACACAGTTACAGTCTCCACATCTAGGGACAGACCCACACCGGGACCACTGTACAGTCTCCATATCTAGTGTCAGACCCACACGGGGAACACGGTACACAGTTACAGTCTCCATATCTAGGGACAGACCCTCACCGGGAACACTGCACACTATTATAGTCTCCACATCTAGGGTCAGACCCACACTGGGAACACTGTACACAGTTACAGTCTCCATATCTAGGGACAGACCCACACCAGGAACACTCTACACAGTTACAGTCTCCACATCTGGGGTCAGACACACACTGGGAACACTGTACACAGTTACAGTCTCCACATCTCGGGACAGACCCACACCGGGACCACTGTACACAGTTACAGTCTCCATATCTAGTGTCAGACCCACACGGGGAACACTGTACACAGTTACAGTCTCCATATCTAGGGACAGACCCTCACCGGGAACACTGCACACTATTATAGTCTCCACATCTAGGGTCAGACCCACACTGGGAACACTGTACACAATTACAGTCTCCATATCTAGGGACAGACCCACACCAGGAACACTCTACACAGTTACCGTCTCCATATCTAGGGTCAGACCCACACGGGGAACACTGCACACTGTTACAGTCTCCATATCTAGGGTCAGACCCTCACCGGGAACACTGTACACTGTTACAGTCTCCATTTCTAGGGTCAGACCCACACTGGGAACACTGTACACAGTTATTGTCTCCATATCTAGGGACAGACCCACACCAGGAACACTGTACACAGTTAAAGTCTCCACATCTACGGACAGACCCACACAGGGAACAGTGTACACTGTTACAGTCTCCATATCTAGGGTCAGACCCACACCGCGAACACTGTACACAGTTACAGTCTCCATATCTAGGGTCAGACCCACACCGGGAACACTGTACACAGTTACAGTCTCCATATCTAGGGACAGGCCCACACCGGGAACACTGCACACTGTTACAGTCTCCATATCTAGGGTCAGACCCTCACCGGGAACACTGTACACTGTTACAGTCTCCATATCTAGGGTCAGACCCACACTGGGAACACAGTACACAGTTACAGTCTCCACATCTAGGGACAGACCCACTCAGGGAACACTGTACACATTTACAGTCTCCACATCTAGGGTCAGACCCACACTAGGAACACTGTACACCATTACAGTCTCCATATCTAGGGTCAGACCCACACCGGGAACACTGTACACAGTTACACTCTCCACATCTAGGGTCAGACCCACACTTTGAACACTGTACACAGTTACAGTCTCCATATCTAGGGTCAGACCCACACTGGGAACACTGTACACAGTTACATTCTCCATATCTAGGGTCAGACCAACCCCGGGAACACTGTACACCGTTACAGTCTCCATATCTAGGCTCAGACCCACACCGGGAACATTGTACACTGTTACAGTCTCTACATCTAGTTTTAGACCCGCACGCGGAACACTGTACACTGTTACAGTCTCCATAGCTAGGGTCAGACCCACACCGGGAACACTGTACACAGTTACAGTCTCCATATCTAGGGTCAGACCCACACCGGGAATACAGTACACAGTTACAGTCTCCATATCTCGGGTGAGACCCACACCAGGAACACTCTACACAGTTACAGTCTCCCTATCTAGGGACAGACCCACACCAGGAACACTGTACACAGTTACAGTCTCCACATCTGGGGTCAGACACACACTGGGAACACTGTACACAGTTACACTCTCCATATCTAGGGTCAGACCCACACTGGGAACACTGTACACAGTTACAGTCTACACATCATGTGTCAGACCCACATGGGGAACACTGTACACATTTACAGTCTCCATATCTAGGGTCAGACCCACACTGGGAACACTGTACACAGTTACAGTCTCCATACCTAGGGTCAGACCCACACCGGGAACACTGTACACCGTTACAGTCTCCATATCTAGGCTCAGACTCACACCGGGAACAATGTACACTGTGACAGTCTCCACATCTAGTGTCAGACCCACATCGGGAACACTGTACACAGTTACAGTCTCCATATCTACGGACAGACCCACACCGGGAACACTCTACACAGTTACAGTCTCCACATCTAGGGTCCGACCCACACTGGGAATACTGTACACAGTTACAGACTCCACATCTAGGGTCAGACCCACACTTTGAACTCTGTACACAGTTACAGTCTCCACATCTAGGGTCAGACACACACTGGAAACAATGTACACATTTATAGTCTCCACATCTAGGGTCAGACCAACCCCAGGAACACTGTACAGCGTTACAGACTCCATATCTAGGCTGAGACCCACACCGGGAACAATGTACACTGTTACTGTCTCCACATCTAGGGTCAGACCCACACGGGGAACACTGTACGCTGTTACAGTCTCCATAGCTAGGGTCAGACCAACACCAGGAACACTGTACACAGTTACAGTCTCCATATCTAGGGACAGACCCACACGGGGAACACTGTACACTGTTCCAGTCTCCATATCTAGGGACAGACCCACACCGGGAGCACTGTACACTGTTACAGTCTCCGTATCTAGGGTCATACCCACACTGGGAACACTGTAGACAGTTACAGTCTCCACATCTAGGGTCAGACCCACACAGGGAACTCTGTTCACTGTTACAGTCTCCACATCTAGGGTCAGACCCACACCGGGAACACTGTACACAGTTACAGTCTCCACATCTATGGTTAGACCCACACTTTGAACACAGTACACAGTTACAGTCTCCACATCTGGTGTTAGACACACACTGGGTACACGGTACAC
Organism: Hypanus sabinus; assembly: GCF_030144855.1. Taxonomy (NCBI): domain Eukaryota; kingdom Metazoa; phylum Chordata; class Chondrichthyes; order Myliobatiformes; family Dasyatidae; genus Hypanus; species Hypanus sabinus. Next base: position 1,139,014 of record NW_026778948.1, on the reverse strand, counting down.
TGTTACAGTCTCCATATCTAGGGTCATACCCACACTGGGAATACTGTACACAGTTACAGTCTCCACATCTAGGGTCAGACACACACTGGGAACACTGCACTTTGTTACAGTCTCCATATCTAGGGTCAGACACTCACCGGGAACACTGTACACTGTTACAGTCTCCATATCTAGGGTCAGACCCACACTGGGAACTTTGTACACAGTTACAGTCTCCATATCTAGGGACAGACCCACACCAGGAACACTGTACACAGTTACAGTCTCCACATCTGGGGCCAGACACACACTGGGAACACTGTACACAGTTACAGTCTCCACATCTAGGGACAGAACCACACCGGGAACACTGTACACAGTTACAGTCTCCATATCTAGTGTCAGACCCACACCGGGAACACTGTACACAGTTACAGTCTCTCTATCTAGGGACAGACCCTCACCGGGAACACTGCACACTGTTATAGTCTCCACATCTAGGGTCAGACCCACACCGGGAACACTGTACACAGTTACAGTCTCCATATCTAGGGACAGACCCACACCAGGAACACTCTACACAGTTACCGTCTCCACATCTAGGGTCAGACCTACACCGGGAACACTGCACACTGTTACAGTCTCCATATCTAGGGTCAGACCCACACCGGGAACACTGTACACAGTTACACTCTCCACATCTAGGGTCAGACCCACATTGGGAACACAGTACACAGTTACAGTCTCCACATCATGTGTCAGACCCACACGGGGAACACTGTACACATTTACAGTCTCCATATCTAGGGTCAGTCCCACACTGGGAACACTGTACACAGTTACATTCTCCATATCTAGGGTCAGACGAACCCCGAGAACACTGTACACAGTTACAGTCTCCACATCTATGGTCAGACCCACACTGGGAACACAGTACACCAATACAGTCTCCATATCTAGGGTTAGACCCACACCGGGAACACTGTACACAGTTACAGTCTCCACATCAAGGGTCAGACCCACATCGGGAATACAGTACACAGTTACAGTCTCCATATCTCGGGTCAGACCCACACCGGGAACACTCTACACAGTTACAGTCTCCCTATCTAGGGACAGACCCACACCAGGAACACTGTAAACAGTTACAGTCTCCACATCTGGGGTCAGACACACACGGGGAACACTGTACACAGTTACACTCTCCACATCTAGGGTCAGACCCACACTGGGAACACTGTACACAGTTACAGCCTCCACATCATGTGTCAGACCCACACGGGGAACACTATACACATTTACAGTCTCCATATCTAGGGTCGGACCCACACTGGGAACACTGTAGACAGTTACAGTCTCCATATCTAGGGTCAGACGAACCCCGGGAACACTGTACACCGTTACAGTCTCCATATCTAGGCTCAGACTCACACCGGGAACACTGTACACTGTTACAGTCTCCGTATCTAGGGTCATACTCACACTGGGAACACTGTAGACAGTTACAGTCTCCACATCTAGGGTCAGACCCACACTGGGAACACTGTACACAGTTACTGTCTCCATATCTAGGGACAGACCCACACCAGGAACACTCTACACAGTTACCGTCTCCATATCTAGGGTCAGACCCACACGGGGAACACTGCACACTGTTACAGTCTCCATATCTAGGGTCAGACCCTCACCGGGAACACTGTACACTGTTACAGTCTCCATTTCTAGGGTCAGACCCACACTGGGAACACTGTACACAGTTATTGTCTCCATATCTAGGGACAGACCCACACCAGGAACACTGTACACAGTTAAAGTCTCCACATCTACGGACAGACCCACACAGGGAACACTGTACACAGTTACAGTCTCGATATCTAGGGTCAGACCCACACCGCGAACACTGTACACAGTTACAGTCTCCATATCTAGGGTCAGACCCACACCGGGAACACTGTACACAGTTACACTCTCCACATCTAGGGTCAGACCCACACTTTGAACACTGTACACAGTTACAGTCTCCATATCTAGGGTCAGACCCACACTGGGAACACTGTACACAGTTACATTCTCCATATCTAGGGTCAGACCAACCCCGGGAACACTGTACACCGTTACAGTCTCCATATCTAGGCTCAGACCCACACCGGGAACATTGTACACTGTTACAGTCTCTACATCTAGTTTTAGACCCGCACGCGGAACACTGTACACTGTTACAGTCTCCATAGCTAGGGTCAGACCCACACCGGGAACACTGTACACAGTTACAGTCTCCATATCTGGGGTCAGACCCACACCGGGAATACAGTACACAGTTACAGTCTCCAGATCTCGGGTCAGACCCACACCAGGAACACTCTACACAGTTACAGTCTCCCTATCTAGGGACAGACCCACACCAGGAACACTGTACACAGTTACAGTCTCCACATCTGGGGTCAGACACACACTGGGAACACTGTACACAGTTACACTCTCCATATCTAGGGTCAGACCCACACTGGGAACACTGTACACAGTTACAGTCTACACATCATGTGTCAGACCCACATGGGGAACACTGTACACATTTACAGTCTCCATATCTAGGGTCAGACCCACACTGGGAACACTGTACACAGTTACAGTCTCCATACCTAGGGTCAGACCCACACCGGGAACACTGTACACCGTTACAGTCTCCATATCTAGGCTCAGACTCACACCGGGAACAATGTACACTGTGACAGTCTCCACATCTAGTGTCAGACCCACATCGGGAACACTGTACACAGATACAGTCTCCATATCTACGGACAGACCCACACCGGGAACACTCTACACAGTTACAGTCTCCACATCTAGGGTCCGACCCACACTGGGAATACTGTACACAGTTACAGTCTCCACATCTAGGGTCAGACACACACTGGAAACAATGTACACATTTATAGTCTCCACATCTAGGGTCAGACCAACCCCAGGAACACTGTACAGCGTTACAGACTCCATATCTAGGCTGAGACCCACACCGGGAACAATGTACACTGTTACTGTCTCCACATCTAGGGTCAGACCCACACGGGGAACACTGTACGCTGTTACAGTCTCCATAGCTAGGGTCAGACCAACACCGGGAACACTGTACACAGTTACAGTCTCCATATCTAGGGACAGACCCACACGGGGAACACTGTACACTGTTCCAGTCTCCATATCTAGGGACAGACCCACACCGGGAACACTGTACACTGTTACAGTCTCCGTATCTAGGGTCATACCCACACTGGGAACACTGTAGACAGTTACAGTCTCCACATCTAGGGTCAGACCCACACCGGGAACACTGTACACAGTTACAGTCTCCATATCTAGGGACAGACCCACACCAGGAACACTCTACACAGTTACCGTCTCCACATCTAGGGTCAGACCTACACCGGGAACACTGCACACTGTTACAGTCTACATATCTAGGGTCAGACCCACACCGGGAACACTGTACACAGTTACACTCTCCACATCTAGGGTCAGACCCACATTGGGAACACAGTACACAGTTACAGTCTCCACATCATGTGTCAGACCCACACGGGGAACACAGTACACCAATACAGTCTCCATATCTAGGGTTAGACCCACACCGGGAACACTGTACACAGTTACAGTCTCCACATCAAGGGTCAGACCCACATCGGGAATACAGTACACAGTTACAGTCTCCATATCTCGGGTCAGACCCACACCGGGAACACTCTACACAGTTACAGTCTCCCTATCTAGGGACAGACCCACACCAGGAACACTGTAAACAGTTACAGTCTCCACATCTGGGGTCAGACACACACGGGGAACACTGTACACAGTTACACTCTCCACATCTAGGGTCAGACCCACACTGGGAACACTGTACACAGTTACAGCCTCCACATCATGTGTCAGACCCACACGGGGAACACTATACACATTTACAGTCTCCATATCTAGGGTCGGACCCACACTGGGAACACTGTAGACAGTTACAGTCTCCATATCTAGGGTCAGACGAACCCCGGGAACACTGTACACCGTTACAGTCTCCATATCTAGGCTCAGACTCACACCGGGAACACTGTACACTGTTACAGTCTCCGTATCTATGGTCATACTCACACTGGGAACACTGTAGACAGTTACAGTCTCCACATCTAGGGTCAGACCCACACTGGGAACACTGTACACAGTTACAGTCTCCATATCTAGGGACAGACCCACACCAGGAACACTCTACACAGTTACCGTCTCCATATCTAGGGTCAGACCCACACGGGGAACACTGCACACTGTTACAGTCTCCATATCTAGGGTCAGACCCTCACCGGGAACACTGTACACTGTTACAGTCTCCATTTCTAGGGTCAGACCCACACTGGGAACACTGTACACAGTTATTGTCTCCATATCTAGGGACAGACCCACACCAGGAACACTGTACACAGTTAAAGTCTCCACATCTACGGACAGACCCACACAGGGAACACTGTACACAGTTACAGTCTCGATATCTAGGGTCAGACCCACACCGCGAACACTGTACACAGTTACAGTCTCCATATCTAGGGTCAGACCCACACCGGGAACACTGTACACAGTTACAGTCTCCATATCTAGGGACAGGCCCACACCGGGAACACTGCACACTGTTACAGTCTCCATATCTAGGGTTAGACCCTCACCGGGAACACTGTACACTGTTACAGTCTCCATATCTAGGGTCAGACCCACACTGGGAACACAGTACACAGTTACAGTCTCCACATCTAGGGACAGACCCACTCAGGGAACACTGTACACATTTACAGTCTCCACATCTAGGGTCAGACCCACACTGGGAACACTGTACACCATTACAGTCTCCATATCTAGGGTCAGACCCACACCGGGAACACTGTACACAGTTACACTCTCCACATCTAGGGTCAGACCCACACTTTGAACACTGTACACAGTTACAGTCTCCATATCTAGGGTCAGACCCACACTGGGAACACTGTACACAGTTACATTCTCCATATCTAGGGTCAGACCAACCCCGGGAACACTGTACACCGTTACAGTCTCCATATCTAGGCTCAGACCCACACCGGGAACATTGTACACTGTTACAGTCTCTACATCTAGTTTTAGACCCGCACGCGGAACACTGTACACTGTTACAGTCTCCATAGCTAGGGTCAGACCCACACCGGGAACACTGTACACAGTTACAGTCTCCATATCTGGGGTCAGACCCACACCGGGAATACAGTACACAGTTACAGTCTCCAGATCTCGGGTCAGACCCACACCAGGAACACTCTACACAGTTACAGTCTCCCTATCTAGGGACAGACCCACACCAGGAACACTGTACACAGTTACAGTCTCCACATCTGGGGTCAGACACACACTGGGAACACTGTACACAGTTACACTCTCCATATCTAGGGTCAGACCCACACTGGGAACACTGTACACAGTTACAGTCTACACATCATGTGTCAGACCCACATGGGGAACACTGTACACATTTACAGTCTCCATATCTAGGGTCAGACCCACACTGGGAACACTGTACACAGTTACAGTCTCCATACCTAGGGTCAGACCCACACCGGGAACACTGTACACCGTTACAGTCTCCATATCTAGGCTCAGACTCACACCGGGAACAATGTACACTGTGACAGTCTCCACATCTAGTGTCAGACCCACATCGGGAACACTGTACACAGTTACAGTCTGCATATCTAGGGACAGACCAACACCGGGAACACTCTACACAGTTACAGTTTCCACATCTAGGGTCAGACACACACCGGGAACACTGCACTGTTACAGTCTCCATATCTAGGGTCAGACCCACACTGGGAACACAGTACACAGTTACGATCTCCACATCTAGGGTCAGACCCACTCAGGGAACACTGTACACAGTTACAGTCTCCACATCTAGGGTCAGACCCACACTGGGAACACTGTACACCATTACAGTCTCCATATCTAGGGTCAGACCCACACCGGGAACACTGTACACAGTTACTCTCTCCACATCTAGGGTCAGACCCACATTGGGAACACAGTACACAGTTACAGTCTCCACATCATGTGTCAGACCCACACGGGGAACACTGTACACATTTACAGTCTCCATATCTAGGGTCAGTCCCACACTGGGAACACTGTACACAGTTACATTCTCCATATCTAGGGTCAGACGAACCCCGAGAACACTGTACACAGTTAGAGTCTCCACATCTATGGTCAGACCCACACTGGGAACATAGTACACCAATACAGTCTCCATATCTAGGGTTAGACCCACACCGGGAACACTGTACACAGTTACAGTCTCCACATCAAGGGTCAGACCCACATCGGGAATACAGTACACAGTTACAGTCTCCATATCTCGGGTCAGACCCACACCGGGAACACTCAACACAGTTACAGTCTCCCTATCTAGGGACAGACCCACACCAGGAACACTGTAAACAGTTACAGTCTCCACATCTGGGGACAGACACACACGGGGAACACTGTACACAATTACACTCTCCACATCTAGGGTCAGACCCACACTGGGAACACTGTACACAGTTACAGCCTCCACATCATGTGTCAGACCCACACGGGGAACACTATACACATTTACAGTCTCCATATCTAGGGTCGGACCCACACTGGGAACACTGTAGACAGTTACAGTCTCCATATCTAGGGTCAGACGAACCCCGGGAACACTGTACACCGTTACAGTCTCCATATCTAGGCTCAGACTCACACCGGGAACACTGTACACTGTTACAGTCTCCGTATCTAGGGTCATACCCACACTGGGAACACTGTAGACAGTTACAGTCTCCACATCTAGGGTCAGACCCACACAGGGAACTCTGTTCACTGTTACAGTCTCCACATCTAGGGTCAGACCCACACCGGGAACACTGTACACAGTTACAGTCTCCACATCTATGGTTAGACCCACACTTTGAACACAGTACACAGTTACAGTCTCCACATCTGGTGTTAGACACACACTGGGAACACTGTACACAGTTATAGTCTCCACATCTAGGGACAGACCCACACTGGGTACACGGTACACTGTTACAGTCTCCATATCTAGGGTCATACCCACACTGGGAATACTGTACACAGTTACAGTCTCCACATCTAGGGTCAGACACACACTGGGAACACTGCACTTTGTTACAGTCTCCATATCTAGGGTCAGACACTCACCGGGAACACTCTACACAGTTACGGTCTCCCTATCTAGGGACAGACCCACACCAGGAACACTGTACACAGTTACAGTCTCCATATCTAGGGTGAGACCCACACTGGGAACTCTGTACACTGTTACAGTCTCCATATCTAGGGACATAACCACACCAGGAATACTGTACACAGTTACCGTCTCCACATCTGGGGTCAGACACACACTGGGAACACTGTACACAGTTACAGTCTCCACATCTAGGGACAGACCCACACTGGGACCACTGTACACAGTTACAGTCTCCATATCTAGTGTCAGACCCACACGGGGAACACTGTACACATTTACAGTCTCCATATCTAGGGACAGACCCTCACCGGGAACACAGCACACTATTATAGTCTCCACATCTAGGGACAGACCCACACCAGGAACACTGTACACAGTTACAGTCTCCACATCTGGGGTCAGACACACACTGGGAACACTGTACACAGTTACAGTCTCCACATCTAGGGACAGACCCACACCGGGACCACTGTACACAGTTACAGTCTCCATATCTAGTGTCAGACCCACACGGGGAACACTGTACACAGTTACAGTCTCCATATCTAGGGACAGACCCTCACCGGGAACACTGCACACTATTATAGTCTCCACATCTAGGGTCAGACCCACACTGGGAACACTGTACACAGTTACAGTCTCCATATCTAGGGACAGACCCACACCAGGAACACTCTACACAGTTACAGTCTCCACATCTGGGGTCAGCACACACTGGGAACACTGTACACAGTTACAGTCTCCACATCTAGGGACAGACCCACACCGGGACCACTGTACACAGTTACAGTCTCCATGTCTAGTGTCAGACCCACACGGGGAACACTGTACACAGTTACAGTCTCCATATCTACGGACAGACCCTCACCGGGAACACTGCACACTATTATAGTCTCCACATCTAGGGTCAGACCCACACTGGGAACACTGTACACAGTTACAGTCTCCATATCTAGGGACAGACCCACACCAGGAACACTCTACACAGTTACCGTCTCCACATCTAGGGTCAGACCCACACGGGGAACACTGCACACTGTTACAGTCTCCATATCTGGGGTCAGACCCTCACCGGGAACACTGTACACTGTTACAGTCTCCATTTCTAGGGTCAGACCCACACTGGGAACACTGTACACAGTTATTGTCTCCATATCTAGGGACAGACCCACACCAGGAACACTGTACACAGTTAAAGTCTCCACATCTACGGACAGACCCACACAGGGAACACTGTACACAGTTACAGTCTCCATATCTAGGGTCAGACCCACACCGGGAACACTGTACACAGTTACAGTCTCCATATCTAGGGACAGGCCCACACCGGGAACACTGCACACTGTTACAGTCTCCATATCTAGGGTCAGACCCTCACCGGGAACACTGTACACTGTTACAGTCTCCATATCTAGGGTCAGACCCACACTGGGAACACAGTACACAGTTACAGTCTCCACATCTAGGGACAGACCCACTCAGGGAACACTGTACACATTTACAGTCTCCACATCTAGGGTCAGACCCACACTGGGATCACTGTACACCATTACAGTCTCCATATCTAGGGTCAGACCCACACCGGGAACACTGTACACAGTTACACTCTCCACATCTAGGGTCAGACCCACACTTTGAACACTGTACACAGTTACAGTCTCCACATCATGTGTCAGTCCCACACGGGGAACTCTGTACACATTTACAGTCTCCATATCTAGGGTCAGACCCACACAGGGAACACTGTACACAGTTACATTCTCCATATCTAGGGTCAGACCAACCCCGGGAACACTGTAAACCGTTACAGTCTCCATATCTAGGCTCAGACCCACACCGGGAACATTGTACACTGTTACAGTCTCTACATCTAGTTTTAGACCCGCACGCGGAACACTGTACACTGTTACAGTCTCCATAGCTAGGGTCAGACCCACACCGGGAACACTGTACACAGTTACAGTCTCCATATCTAGGGTCAGACCCACACCGGGAATACAGTACACAGTTACAGTCTCCATATCTCGTGGTCAGACCCACACCAGGAACACTCTACACAGTTACAGTCTCCCTATCTAGGGACAGACCAACACCAGGAACACTGTACACAGTTACAGTCTCCACATCTGGGGTCAGACACACACTGGGAACACTGTACACAGTTACACTATCCATATCTAGGGTCAGACCCACACTGGGAACACTGTACACAGTTACAGTCTACACATCATGTGTCAGACCCACACGGGGAACACTATACACATTTACAGTCTCCATATCTAGGGTCAGACCCACACTGGGAACACTGTACACAGTTACAGTCTCCATACCTAGGTTCAGACCAACCCCGGGAACACTGTACACCGTTACAGTCTCCATATCTAGGCTCAGACTCACACCGGGAACAATGTACACTGTGACAGTCTCCACATCTAGTGTCAGACCCACATCAGGAACACTGTACACAGTTACAGTCTCCATATCTACGGACAGACCCACACCGGGAACACTCTACACAGTTACAGTCTCCACATCTAGGGTCCGACCCACACTGGGAATACTGTACACAGTTACAGACTCCACATCTAGGGTCAGACCCACACTTTGAACACTGTACACAGTTACAGTCTCCACATCTAGGGTCAGACACACACTGGAAACAATGTACACATTTATAGTCTCCACATCTAGGGTCAGACCAACCCCAGGAACACTGTACAGCGTTACAGTCTCCATAACTAGGCTGAGACCCACACCGGGAACAATGTACACTGTTACTGTCTCCACATCTAGGGTCAGACCCATACAGGGAACACTGTACGCTGTTGCAGTCTCCATAGCTAGGGTCAGACCAACACCGGGAACACTGTACACAGTTACAGTCTCCATATCTAGGGACAGACCCACACGGGGAACACTGTACACAGTTCCAGTCTCCATATCTAGGGACAGACCCACACCGGGAACACTGTACACAGTTATTGTCTCCATATCTAGGGACAGACCCACACCAGGAACACTGTACACAGTTAAAGTCTCCACATCTACGGACAGACCCACACAGGGAACACTGTACACAGTTACAGTCTCCATATCTAGGGTCAGACCCACACCGGGAACACTGTACACAGTTACAGTCTCCATATCTAGGGACAGGCCCACACCGGGAACACTGCACACTGTTACAGTCTCCATATCTAGGGTCAGACCCTCACCGGGAACACTGTACACTGTTACAGTCTCCATATCTAGGGTCAGACCCACACTGGGAACACAGTACACAGTTACAGTCTCCACATCTAGGGACAGACCCACTCAGGGAACACTGTACACATTTACAGTCTCCACATCTAGGGTCAGACCCACACTGGGATCACTGTACACCATTACAGTCTCCACATCTAGGGTCAGACACACACTGGAAACAATGTACACATTTATAGTCTCCACATCTAGGGTCAGACCAACCCCAGGAACACTGTACAGCGTTACAGTCTCCATATCTAGGCTGAGACCCACACCGGGAACAATGTACACTGTTACTGTCTCCACATCTAGGGTCAGTCCCATACAGGGAACACTGTACGCTGTTGCAGTCTCCATAGCTAGGGTCAGACCAACACCGGGAACACTGTACACAGTTACAGTCTCCATATCTGGGGACAGACCCACACGGGGAACACTGTACACAGTTGCAGTCTCCATATCTAGGGACAGACCCACACCGGGAACACTGTACACAGTTACAGTCTCCATATCTAGGGACAGACCCACACCAGGAACACTGTACACAGTTACAGTCTCCATATCTAGAGACAGGCCCACACCGGGAACACTGCACACTGTTACAGTCTCCATATCTAGGGTCAGACCCTCACCGGGAACACTGTACACTGTTACAGTCTCCATATCTAGGGTCAGACCCACACTGGGAACACAGTACACAGTTACAGTCTCCACATCTAGGGACAGACCCACTCAGGGAACACTGTACACATTTACAGTCTCCACATCTAGGGTCAGACCCACACTGGGATCACTGTACACCATTACAGTCTCCATATCTAGGGTCAGACCCACACCGGGAACACTGTACACAGTTACACTCTCCACATCTAGGGTCAGACCCACACTTTGAACACTGTACACAGTTACAGTCTCCACATCATGTGTCAGTCCCACACGGGGAACTCTGTACACATTTACAGTCTCCATATCTAGGGTCAGACCCACACTGGGAACACTGTACACAGTTACATTCTCCATATCTAGGGTCAGACCAACCCCGGGAACACTGTACACCGTTACAGTCTCCATATCTAGGCTCAGACCCACACCGGGAACATTGTACACTGTTACAGTCTCTACATCTAGTTTTAGACCCGCACGCGGAACACTGTACACTGTTACAGTCTCCATAGCTAGGGTCAGACCCACACCGGGAACACTGTACACAGTTACAGTCTCCATATCTAGGGTCAGACCCACACCGGGAATACAGTACACAGTTACAGTCTCCATATCTCGTGGTCAGACCCACACCAGGAACACTCTACACAGTTACAGTCTCCCTATCTAGGGACAGACCAACACCAGGAACACTGTACACAGTTACAGTCTCCACATCTGGGGTGAGACACACACTGGGAACACTGTACACAGTTACACTATCCATATCTAGGGTCAGACCCACACTGGGAACACTGTACACAGTTACAGTCTACACATCATGTGTCAGACCCACACGGGGAACACTATACACATTTACAGTCTCCATATCTAGGGTCAGACCCACACTGGGAACACTGTACACAGTTACAGTCTCCATACCTAGGTTCAGACCAACCCCGGGAACACTGTACACCGTTACAGTCTCCATATCTAGGCTCAGACTCACACCGGGAACAATGTACACTGTGACAGTCTCCACATCTAGTGTCAGACCCACATCAGGAACACTGTACACAGTTACAGTCTCCATATCTACGGACAGACCCACACCGGGAACACTCTACACAGTTACAGTCTCCACATCTAGGGTCCGACCCACACTGGGAATACTGTACACAGTTACAGACTCCACATCTAGGGTCAGACCCACACTTTGAACACTGTACACAGTTACAGTCTCCACATCTAGGGTCAGACACACACTGGAAACAATGTACACATTTATAGTCTCCACATCTAGGGTCAGACCAACCCCAGGAACACTGTACAGCGTTACAGTCTCCATATCTAGGCTGAGACCCACACCGGGAACAATGTACACTGTTACTGTCTCCACATCTAGGGTCAGACCCATACAGGGAACACTGTACGCTGTTGCAGTCTCCATAGCTAGGGTCAGACCAACACCGGGAACACTGTACACAGTTACAGTCTCCATATCTAGGGACAGACCCACACGGGGAACACTGTACACAGTTCCAGTCTCCATATCTAGGGACAGACCCACACCGGGAACACTGTACACTGTTACAGTCTCCGTATCTAGGGTCATACCCACACTGGGAACACTGTAGACAGTTACAGTCTCCACATCTAGGGTCAGACCCACACAGGGAACTCTGTACACTGTTACAGTCTCCACATCTAGGGTCAGACCCACACCGGGAACACTGTACACAGTTACAGTCTCCACATCTATGGTTAGACCCACACTTTGAACACAGTACACAGTTACAGTCTCCACATCTGGTGTTAGACACACACTGGGAACACTGTACACAGTTATAGTCTCCACATCTAGGGACAGACCCACACTGGGTACACGGTACACTGTTACAGTCTCCATATCTAGGGTCATACCCACACTGGGAATACTGTACACAGTTACAGTCTCCACATCTAGGGTCAGACACACACTGGGAACACTGCACTTTGTTACAGTCTCCATATCTAGGGTCAGACACTCACCGGGAACACTGTACACTGTTACAGTCTCCATATCTAGGGTCAGACCCACACTGGGAACTCTGTACACAGTTACAGTCTCCATATCTAGGGACAGACCCACACCAGGAACACTGTACACAGTTACAGTCTCCACATCTGGGGCCAGACACACACTGGGAACACTGTACACAGTTACAGTCTCCACATCTAGGGACAGAACCACACCGGGAACACTGTACACAGTTACAGTCTCCATATCTAGTGTCAGACCCACACTGGGAACACTGTACACAGTTACAGTCTCTCTATCTAGGGACAGACCCTCACCGGGAACACTGCACACTGTTATAGTCTCCACATCTAGGGTCAGACCCACAACGGGAACACTGTACACAGTTACAGTCTCCTTATCTAGGGACAGACCCACACCAGGAACACTCTACACAGTTACCGTCTCCACATCTAGGGTCAGACCTACACCGGGAACACTGCACACTGTTACAGTCTCCATATCTAGGGTCAGACCCTCACCGGGAATACTGTACACTGTTACAGTCTCCATATCTAGGGTCAGACCCACACTGGGAACACTGTACACAGTTATTGTCTGCATATCTAGGGAGAGACGCACACCAGGAACACTGTACACAGTTAAAGTCTCCACATCTAGGGACAGACCCACACAGGGAACACTGTACACAGTTACAGTCTCCATATCTAGGGTCAGACCCACACCGGGAACACTGTACACAGTTACAGTCTCCATATCTAGGGTCAGACCCACACCGGGAATACTGCACACTGTTACAGTCTCCATATCTAGGGTCAGACCCTCACCGGGAACACTGTACACTGTTACAGTCTCCATATCTAGGGTCAGACCCACACTGGGAACACAGTACACAGTTACAGTCTCCACATCTAGGGACAGACCCACTCAGGGAACACTGTACACATTTACAGTCTCCACATCTAGGGTCAGACCCACACTGGGATCACTGTACACCATTACAGTCACCATATCTAGGGTCAGACCCACACCGGGAACACTGTACACAGTTACACTCTCCACATCTAGGGTCAGACCCACACTTTGAACACTGTACACAGTTACAGTCTCCACATCATGTGTCAGTCCCACACGGGGAACTCTGTACACATTTACAGTCTCCATATCTAGGGTCAGACCCACACTGGGAACACTGTACACAGTTACATTCTCCATATCTAGGGTCAGACCAACCCCGGGAACACTGTACACCGTTACAGTCTCCATATCTAGGCTCAGACCCACACCGGGAACATTGTACACTGTTACAGTCTCTACATCTAGTTTTAGACCCGCACGCGGAACACTGTACACTGTTACAGTCTCCATAGCTAGGGTCAGACCCACACCGGGAACACTGTACACAGTTACAGTCTCCATATCTAGGGTCAGACCCACACCGGGAACACTCTACACAGTTACAGTCTCCCTATCTAGGGACAGACCAACACCAGGAACACTGTACACAGTTACAGTCTCCACATCTGGGGTCAGACACACACTGGGAACACTGTACACAGTTACACTATCCATATCTAGGGTCAGACCCACACTGGGAACACTGTACACAGTTACAGTCTACACATCATGTGTCAGACCCACACGGGGAACACTATACACATTTACAGTCTCCATATCTAGGGTCAGACCCACACTGGGAACACTGTACACAGTTACAGTCTCCATACCTAGGTTCAGACCAACCCCGGGAACACTGTACACCGTTACAGTCTCCATATCTAGGCTCAGACTCACACCGGGAACAATGTACACTGTGACAGTCTCCACATCTAGTGTCAGACCCACATCAGGAACACTGTACACAGTTACAGTCTCCATATCTACGGACAGACCCACACCGGGAACACTCTACACAGTTACAGTCTCCACATCTAGGGTCCGACCCACACTGGGAATACTGTACACAGTTACAGTCTCCACATCTAGGGTCAGACACACACTGGAAACAATGTACACATTTATAGTCTCCACATCTAGGGTCAGACCAACCCCAGGAACACTGTACAGCGTTACAGTCTCCATATCTAGGCTGAGACCCACACCGGGAACAATGTACACTGTTACTGTCTCCACATCTAGGGTCAGACCCACACAGGGAACACTGTACGCTGTTGCAGTCTCCATAGCTAGGGTCAGACCAACACCGGGAACACTGTACACAGTTACAGTCTCCATATCTAGGGACAGACCCACACGGGGAACACTGTACACAGTTCCAGTCTCCATATCTAGGGACAGACCCACACCGGGAACACTGTACACTGTTACAGTCTCCGTATCTAGGGTCATACCCACACTGGGAACACTGTAGACAGTTACAGTCTCCACATCTAGGGTCAGACCCACACAGGGAACTCTGTACACTGTTACAGTCTCCACATCTAGGGTCAGACCCACACCGGGAACACTGTACACAGTTACAGTCTCCACATCTATGGTTAGACCCACACTTTGAACACAGTACACAGTTACAGTCTCCACATCTGGTGTTAGACACACACTGGGAACACTGTACACAGTTATAGTCTCCACATCTAGGGACAGACCCACACTGGGTACACGGTACACTGTTACAGTCTCCATATCTAGGGTCATACCCACACTGGGAATACTGTACACAGTTACAGTCTCCACATCTAGGGTCAGACACACACTGGGAACACTGCACTTTGTTACAGTCTCCATATCTAGGGTCAGACACTCACCGGGAACACTGTACACTGTTACAGTCTCCATATCTAGGGTCAGACCCACACTGGGAACTCTGTACACAGTTACAGTCTCCATATCTAGGGACAGACCCACACCAGGAACACTGTACACAGTTACAGTCTCCACATCTGGGGCCAGACACACACTGGGAACACTGTACACAGTTACAGTCTCCACATCTAGGGACAGAACCACACCGGGAACACTGTACACAGTTACAGTCTCCATATCTAGTGTCAGACCCACACCGGGAACACTGTACACAGTTACAGTCTCTCTATCTAGGGACAGACCCTCACCGGGAACACTGCACACTGTTATAGTCTCCACATCTAGGGTCAGACCCACAACGGGAACACTGTACACAGTTACAGTCTCCTTATCTAGGGACAGACCCACACCAGGAACACTCTACACAGTTACCGTCTCCACATCTAGGGTCAGACCTACACCGGGAACACTGCACACTGTTACAGTCTCCATATCTAGGGTCAGACCCTCACCGGGAATACTGTACACTGTTACAGTCTCCATATCTAGGGTCAGACCCACACTGGGAACACTGTACACAGTTATTGTCTGCATATCTAGGGAGAGACGCACACCAGGAACACTGTACACAGTTAAAGTCTCCACATCTAGGGACAGACCCACACAGGGAACACTGTACACAGTTACAGTCTCCATATCTAGGGTCAGACCCACACCGGGAACACTGTACACAGTTACAGTCTCCATATCTAGGGTCAGACCCACACCGGGAATACTGTACACAGTTACAGTCTCCATATCTAGGGACAGACCCACACCGGAACACTCTACACAGTTACAGTTTCCACATCTAGGGTCAGACACACACCGGGAACACTGCACACTGTTACAGTCTCCATATCTAGGGTCAGACCCACACTGGGAACACAGCACACAGTTGCAGTCTCCACATCTAGGGTCAGACCCACTCAGGGAACACTGTACACAGTTACAGTCTCCACATCTAGGGTCAGACCCACACTGGGAACACTGTACACCATTACAGTCTCCATATCTAGGGTCAGACCCACACCGGGAACACTGTACACAGTTACACTCTCCACATCTAGTGTCAGACCCACATTGGGAACACTGTACACAGTTACAGTCTCCACATCATGTGTCAGACCCACACGGGGAACACTGTACACATTTACAGTCTCCATATCTAGGGTCAGTCCCACACTGGGAACACTGTACACAGTTACATTCTCCATATCTAGGGTCAGACGAACCCCGGGAACACTGTACACAGTTACAGTCTCCACATCTATAGTCAGACCCACACTGGGAACACTGTACACCAATACAGTCTCCATATCTAGGGTTAGACCCACACCGGGAACACTGTACACAGTTACAGTCTCCACATCAAGGGTCAGACCCACATCGGGAATACAGTACACATTTACAGTCTCCATATCTCGGGTCAGACCCACACCGGGAACACTCTACACAGTTACAGTCTCCCTATCTAGGGACAGACCCACACCGGGAACACTGTACACTGTTACAGTCTCCGTATCTAGGGTCATACCCACACTGGGAACACTGTAGACAGTTACAGTCTCCACATCTAGGGTCAGACCCACACAGGGAACTCTGTACACTGTTACAGTCTCCACATCTAGGGTCAGACCCACACCGGGAACACTGTACACAGTTACAGTCTCCACATCTATGGTTAGACCCACACTTTGAACACAGTACACAGTTACAGTCTCCACATCTGGTGTTAGACACACACTGGGAACACTGTACACAGTTATAGTCTCCACATCTAGGGACAGACCCACACTGGGTACACGGTACACTGTTACAGTCTCCATATCTAGGGTCATACCCACACTGGGAATACTGTACACAGTTACAGTCTCCACATCTAGGGTCAGACACACACTGGGAACACTGCACTTTGTTACAGTCTCCATATCTAGGGTCAGACACTCACCGGGAACACTGTACACTGTTACAGTCTCCATATCTAGGGTCAGACCCACACTGGGAACTCTGTACACAGTTACAGTCTCCATATCTAGGGACAGACCCACACGGGGAACACTGTACACAGTTCCAGTCTCCATATCTAGGGACAGACCCACACCGGGAACACTGTACACTGTTACAGTCTCCGTATCTAGGGTCATACCCACACTGGGAACACTGTAGACAGTTACAGTCTCCACATCTAGGGTCAGACCCACACAGGGAACTCTGTACACTGTTACAGTCTCCACATCTAGGGTCAGACCCACACCGGGAACACTGTACACAGTTACAGTCTCCACATCTATGGTTAGACCCACACTTTGAACACAGTACACAGTTACAGTCTCCACATCTGGTGTTAGACACACACTGGGAACACTGTACACAGTTATAGTCTCCACATCTAGGGACAGACCCACACTGGGTACACGGTACACTGTTACAGTCTCCATATCTAGGGTCATACCCACACTGGGAATACTGTACACTGTTACAGTCTCCATATCTAGGGTCGGACCCACACTGGGAACACTGTAGACAGTTACAGTCTCCATATCTAGGGTCAGACGAACCCCGGGAACACTGTACACCGTTACAGTCTCCATATCTAGGCTCAGACTCACACCGGGAACAATGTACACTGTTACAGTCTCCACATCTAGGGTCAGACCCAGACGGGGAACACAGTACACTGTTACAGTCTCCATATCTAGTGTCAGACCCACACTTTGAACACTGTACACAGTTACAGTCTCCATATCTAGTGTCAGACCCACACTTTGAACACTGTACACAGTTACAGTATCCACATCTAGGGTCAGACACACACTGGGAACACTGCACTTTGTTACAGTCTGCATATCTAGGGTCAGACACTCACCGGGAACACTGTACACTATTACAGTCTCCATATCTAGGGTCAGACCCACACTGGGAACTCTGTACACAGTTACAGTCTCCATATCTAGGGACAGACCCACACCAGGAACACTGTACACAGTTACAGTCTCCACATCTAGTGTCAGACACACACTGGAAACACTGTACACATTTATAGTCTCCACATCTAGGGTCAGACCAACCCCGGGAACAAAGTACAGCGTTACAGTCTCCATATCTAGGCTGAGACCCACACTGGGAACAATGTACACTGTTACAGTCTCCACATCTAGGGACAGACCCACACCGGGAACACTGTACACTGTTACAGTCTCCGTATCTAGGGTCATACCCACACTGGGAACACTGTAGACAGTTACAGTCTCCACATCTAGGGTCAGACCCACACAGGGAACTCTGTACACTGTTACAGTCTCCACATCTAGGGTCAGACCCACACCGGGAACACTGTACACTGTTACAGTCTCCATATCCAGGGTCATACCCACACTGGGAACACTGTACACAGTTACAGTCTCCACATCTATGGTTAGACCCACACTTTGAACACTGTACACAGTTACAGTCTCCACATCTGGTGTTAGACACACACTGGGAACACTGTACACAGTTACAGTCTCCACATCTATGGTTAGACCCACACTGGGAACACTGTACACAGTTACAGTCTCCACATCTAGGGGCAGACCCACACCGGGAACACTGTACACTGTTACAGTCTCCGTATCTAGGGTCATACTCACACTGGGAACACTGTAGACAGTTACAGTCTCCACATCTAGGGTCAGACCCACACAGGGAACTCTGTACACTGTTACAGTATCCACATCTAGGGTCAGACCCACACCGGGAACACTGTACACAGTTACCGTCTCCATATCTAGGGAAAGACCCACACCAGGAACACTGTACACAGTTACAGTCTCCACATCTAGGGTCAGACACACACTGGAAACACTGTACACATTTATAGTCTCCACATCTAGGGTCAGACCAACCCCGGGAACACTGTACAGCGTTACAGTCTCCATATCTAGGCTGAGACCCACACCGGGAACAATGTACACTGTTACAGTCTCCACATCTAGGGTCAGACCACACGGGGAACACTGTACGCTGTTACAGTCTCCATATCTAGGGTCGGACCTACACTGGGAACACTGTACATAGTTACAGTCTCCATATCTAGGGTCAGACGAACCCCGGGAACACTGTACACCGTTACAGTCTCCATATCTAGGCTCAGACTCACACCGGGAACAATGTACACTGTTACAGTCTCCATATCTAGGTTCAGACCCACACGGGGAACACAGTACACTGTTACAGTCTCCATATCTAGTGTCAGACCCACACTTTGAACACTGTACACAGTTACAGTCTCCATATCTAGTGTCAGACCCACACTGTGAACACTGTACACAGTTACAGTATCCACATCTAGGGTCAGACCCACACCGGGAACACTGCACTTTGTTACAGTCTGCATATCTAGGGTCAGACACTCACCGGGAACACTGTACACTATTACAGTCTCCATATCTAGGGTCAGACCCACACTGGGAACTCTGTACACAGTTACTGTCTCCATATCTACGGACAGACCCACACCAGGAACACTGTACACAGTTACAGTCTCCACATCTAGGGTCAGACACACACTGGAAACACTGTACACATTTATAGTCTCCACATCTAGGGTCAGACCAACCCCGGGAACACTGTACAGCGTTACAGTCTCCATATCTAGGGTGAGACCCACACCGGGAACAATGTACACTGTTACAGTCTCCACATCTAGGGTCAGACCCACACGGGGAACACTGTACGCTGTTACAGTCTCCATAGCTAGGATCAGACCAACACCGGGAACACTGTACACAGTTACAGTCTCCATATCTAGGGACAGACCCACACCGGGAACACTGTACACTGTTCCAGTCTCCATATCTAGGGACAGACCCACACCGGGAACACTGTACACTGTTACAGTCTCCGTATCTAGGGTCATACCCTCACTGGGAACACTGTAGACAGTTACAGTCTCCACATCTAGGGTCAGACCCACACAGGGAACTCTGAACACTGTTACAGTCTCCACATCTAGGGTCAGACCCACACCGGGAACACTGTATACTGTTACAGTCTCCATATCCAGGGTCATACCCACACTGGGAACACAGTACACAGTTACAGTCTCCACATCTATGGTTAGACCCACACTTTGAACACTGTACACAGTTACAGTCTCCACATCTGGTGTTAGACACACACTGGGAACATTGTACACAGTTATAGTCTCCACATGTAGGGACAGACCCACACTGGGTACACGGTACACTGTTACAGTCTCCATACCTAGGGTCAGACCCTCACCGGGAACACTCTACACAGTTACATTCTCCACATCTAGGGTCCGACCCACACTGGGAATACTGTACACAGTTACAGTCTCCACATCTATGGTTAGACCCACACTGGGAACACTGTACACAGTTACAGTCTCCACATCTAGGGACAGACCCACACCGGGAACACTGTACACTGTTACAGTCTCCGTATCTAGGGTCATACTCACACTGGGAACACGGTAGACAGTTACAGTCTCCACATCTAGGGTCAGACCCACACAGGGAACTCTGTACACTGTTACAGTCTCCACATCTAGGGTCAGACCCACACCGGGAACACTGTACACTGTTACAGTCTCCATATCCAGGGTCATACCCACACTGGGAACACTGTACACAGTTACAGTCTCCACATCTATGGTTAGACCCAAACTGGGAACACTGTACACAGTTACAGTCTCCACATCTAGGGACAGACCCACACCGGGAACACTGCACTTTGTTACAGTCTCCATATCTAGGGTCATACCCACACTGGGAATACTGTACACAGTTACAGTCTCCACATCTAGGGTCAGACCCACACTGGGAACACTCTACACAGTTACAGTTTCCACATCTAGGGTCAGACCCACACCGGGAACACTGCACACTGTTACAGTCTCCACATCTAGGGTCAGACCCACACTGGGAACACTGTACACCATTACAGTCTCCATATCTAGGGACAGACACTGACCGGGAACACTGTACACTGTTACAGTCTACATATCTAGGGTCAGACCCACACTGGGAACTCTGTACACAGTTAAAGTCTCCATATCTAGGGACAGACCCACACCAGGAACACTGTACACAGTTACAGTCTCCATATCTAGTGTCAGACCCACCCCTGGAACACTGTACACAGTTACAGTCTCCATATCTAGGGACAGACCCTCACCGGGAACACTGCACACTGTTATAGTCTCCACATCTAGGGTCAGACCCACACCGGGAACACTGTACACAGATACAGTCTCCATATCTAGGGACAGACCCACACCAGGAACACTCTACACAGTTACCGTCTCCATATCTAGGGTCAGACCTGCACCGGGAACACTGCACACTGTTACAGTCTCCATATCTAGGGTCAGACCCTCCCAGGGAACACTGTACACTGTTACAGTCTCCATTTCTAGGGTCAGACCCACACTGGGAACACTGTACACAGTTATTGTCTGCATATCTAGGGACAGACCCACACCAGGAACACTGTACACAGTTAAAGTCTCCACATCTAGGGACAGACCCACACAGGGAACACTGTACACAGTTACAGTCTCCATATCTAGGGTCAGACCCACACCGGGAACACTGTACACAGATACTGTCTCCATATCTAGGGTCAGACCCACACCGGGAATACTGTACACCGTTACAGTCTCCATATCTAGGGACAGACCCACACCGGGAACACTCTACACAGTTACAGTTTCCACATCTAGGGTCAGACCCACACCGGGAACACTGCACACTGTTACAGTCTCCACATCTAGGGTCAGACCCACACTGGGAACACGGTACACCATTACAGTCTCCATATCTAGGGTCAGACCCATACCGGGAACACTGTACACAGTTACACTCTCCACACCTAGGGTCAGACCCACATTGGGAACACTGTACACAGTTACAGTCTCCACATCATGTGTCAGACCCACACGGGGAACACTGTACACATTTACAGTCTCCATATCTAGGGTCGGACCCACACTGGGAACACTGTACACAGTTACAGTCTCCATATCTAGGGTCAGATGAACCCCGGGAAGACTGTACACCGTTACAGTCTCCATATCTAGGCTCAGACTCACACCGGGAACAATGTACACTGTTACAGTCTCCACATCTAGGGTCAGACACTCACCGGGAACACTGTACACTATTACAGTCTCCATATCTAGTGTCAGACCCACACTGGGAACTCTGTACACAGTTACAGTCTCCATATCTAGGGACAGACCCACACCAGGAACACTGTACACAGTTACAGTCTCCACATCTAGGGTCAGACACACACTGGAAACACTGTACACATTTATAGTCTCCACATCTAGGGTCAGACCAACCCCGGGAACACTGTACAGCGTTACAGTCTCCAGATCTAGGCTGAGACCCACACCGGGAACAATGTACACTGTTACAGTCTCCACATCTAGGGTCAGACACACACTGGAAACACTGTACACAGTTACAGTATCCACATCTAGGGTCAGACCCACACCGGGAACACTGCACTTTGTTACAGTCTGCATATCTAGGGTCAGACACTCACCGGGAACACTGTACACTATTACAGTCTCCATATCTAGGGTCAGACCCACACTGGGAACTCTGTACACAGTTACTGTCTCCATATCTACGGACAGACCCACACCAGGAACACTGTACACAGTTACAGTCTCCACATCTAGGGTCAGACACACACTGGAAACACTGTACACATTTATAGTCTCCACATCTAGGGTCAGACCAACCCCGGGAACACTGTACAGCGTTACAGTCTCCATATCTAGGGTGAGACCCACACCGGGAACAATGTACACTGTTACAGTCTCCACATCTAGGGTCAGACCCACACGGGGAACACTGTACGCTGTTACAGTCTCCATAGCTAGGATCAGACCAACACCGGGAACACTGTACACAGTTACAGTCTCCATATCTAGGGACAGACCCACACCGGGAACACTGTACACTGTTCCAGTCTCCATATCTAGGGACAGACCCACACCGGGAACACTGTACACTGTTACAGTCTCCGTATCTAGGGTCATACCCTCACTGGGAACACTGTAGACAGTTACAGTCTCCACATCTAGGGTCAGACCCACACAGGGAACTCTGAACACTGTTACAGTCTCCACATCTAGGGTCAGACCCACACCGGGAACACTGTATACTGTTACAGTCTCCATATCCAGGGTCATACCCACACTGGGAACACAGTACACAGTTACAGTCTCCACATCTATGGTTAGACCCACACTTTGAACACTGTACACAGTTACAGTCTCCACATCTGGTGTTAGACACACACTGGGAACATTGTACACAGTTATAGTCTCCACATGTAGGGACAGACCCACACTGGGTACACGGTACACTGTTACAGTCTCCATACCTAGGGTCAGACCCTCACCGGGAACACTCTACACAGTTACATTCTCCACATCTAGGGTCCGACCCACACTGGGAATACTGTACACAGTTACAGTCTCCACATCTATGGTTAGACCCACACTGGGAACACTGTACACAGTTACAGTCTCCACATCTAGGGACAGACCCACACCGGGAACACTGTACACTGTTACAGTCTCCGTATCTAGGGTCATACTCACACTGGGAACACGGTAGACAGTTACAGTCTCCACATCTAGGGTCAGACCCACACAGGGAACTCTGTACACTGTTACAGTCTCCACATCTAGGGTCAGACCCACACCGGGAACACTGTACACTGTTACAGTCTCCATATCCAGGGTCATACCCACACTGGGAACACTGTACACAGTTACAGTCTCCACATCTATGGTTAGACCCAAACTGGGAACACTGTACACAGTTACAGTCTCCACATCTAGGGACAGACCCACACCGGGAACACTGCACTTTGTTACAGTCTCCATATCTAGGGTCATACCCACACTGGGAATACTGTACACAGTTACAGTCTCCACATCTAGGGTCAGACCCACACTGGGAACACTCTACACAGTTACAGTTTCCACATCTAGGGTCAGACCCACACCGGGAACACTGCACACTGTTACAGTCTCCACATCTAGGGTCAGACCCACACTGGGAACACTGTACACCATTACAGTCTCCATATCTAGGGACAGACACTGACCGGGAACACTGTACACTGTTACAGTCTACATATCTAGGGTCAGACCCACACTGGGAACTCTGTACACAGTTAAAGTCTCCATATCTAGGGACAGACCCACACCAGGAACACTGTACACAGTTACAGTCTCCATATCTAGTGTCAGACCCACCCCTGGAACACTGTACACAGTTACAGTCTCCATATCTAGGGACAGACCCTCACCGGGAACACTGCACACTGTTATAGTCTCCACATCTAGGGTCAGACCCACACCGGGAACACTGTACACAGTTACAGTCTCCATATCTAGGGACAGACCCACACCAGGAACACTCTACACAGTTACCGTCTCCATATCTAGGGTCAGACCTGCACCGGGAACACTGCACACTGTTACAGTCTCCATATCTAGGGTCAGACCCTCCCAGGGAACACTGTACACTGTTACAGTCTCCATTTCTAGGGTCAGACCCACACTGGGAACACTGTACACAGTTATTGTCTGCATATCTAGGGACAGACCCACACCAGGAACACTGTACACAGTTAAAGTCTCCACATCTAGGGACAGACCCACACAGGGAACACTGTACACAGTTACAGTCTCCATATCTAGGGTCAGACCCACACCGGGAACACTGTACACAGATACTGTCTCCATATCTAGGGTCAGACCCACACCGGGAATACTGTACACCGTTACAGTCTCCATATCTAGGGACAGACCCACACCGGGAACACTCTACACAGTTACAGTTTCCACATCTAGGGTCAGACCCACACCGGGAACACTGCACACTGTTACAGTCTCCACATCTAGGGTCAGACCCACACTGGGAACACTGTACACCATTACAGTCTCCATATCTAGGGTCAGACCCATACCGGGAACACTGTACACAGTTACACTCTCCACACCTAGGGTCAGACCCACATTGGGAACACTGTACACAGTTACAGTCTCCACATCATGTGTCAGACCCACACGGGGAACACTGTACACATTTACAGTCTCCATATCTAGGGTCGGACCCACACTGGGAACACTGTACACAGTTACAGTCTCCATATCTAGGGTCAGATGAACCCCGGGAAGACTGTACACCGTTACAGTCTCCATATCTAGGCTCAGACTCACACCGGGAACAATGTACACTGTTACAGTCTCCACATCTAGGGTCAGACACTCACCGGGAACACTGTACACTATTACAGTCTCCATATCTAGTGTCAGACCCACACTGGGAACTCTGTACACAGTTACAGTCTCCATATCTAGGGACAGACCCACACCAGGAACACTGTACACAGTTACAGTCTCCACATCTAGGGTCAGACACACACTGGAAACACTGTACACATTTATAGTCTCCACATCTAGGGTCAGACCAACCCCGGGAACACTGTACAGCGTTACAGTCTCCAGATCTAGGCTGAGACCCACACCGGGAACAATGTACACTGTTACAGTCTCCGTATCTAGGGTCATACCCACACTGGGAACACTGTAGACAGTTACATTCTCCACATCTAGGGTCAGACCCACACAGGGAACTCTGTACACTGTTACAGTCTCCACATCTAGGGTCAGACCCACACCGGGAACTCTGTACACTGTTACAGTCTCCATATCCAGGGTCATACCCACACTGGGAACACTGTACACAGTTACAGTCTCCACATCTATGGTTAGACCCACGCTTTGAACACTGTACACAGTTACAGTCTCCACATCTGGTGTTAGACACACACTTGGAACATTGTACACAGTTATAGTCTCCACATCTAGGGACAGACCCACACTGGGTACACGGTACACTGTTACAGTCTCCATACCTAGGGTCAGACCCTCACCGGGAACACTCTACACAGTTACATTCTCCACATCTAGGGTCCGACCCACACTGGGAATACTGTACACAGTTACAGTCTCCACATCTATGGTTAGACCCACACTTTGAACACTGTACACAGTTACAGTCTCCACATCTAGGGACAGACCCACACTGGGTACACGGTACACTGTTACAGTCACCACATCTAGGGTCAGACCCACACCGGGAACACTGTACACTGTTACAGTCTCCATATCTAGGGTCATGCCCACACTGGGAATACTGTACACAGTCACAGTGTCCACATCTAGGGTCAGACCCACACTGGGAACACTGTACACAGTTACAGTCTCCATATCTAGGGTCAGACACTCACCGGGAACACTGTACACTGTTACAGTCTCCATATCTAGGGTCAGACACACACTGGGAACTCTGTACACAGTCACAGTCTCCATATCTAGGGACAGACCCACACCAGGAACACTGTACACAGTTACAGTCTCCACATCTGGGGTCAGACACACACTGGGAACACTGTAGACAGTTACAGTCTCCACATCTAGGGACAGACCCACACCGGGAACACTGTACACAGTTACCGTCTCCATATCTAGTGTCAGACCCACACCGGGAACACTGTACACAGTTACAGTCTCCATATCTAGGGACAGACCCTCACCGGGAACACTGCACACTGTTATAGTCTCCACATCTAGGGTCAGACCCACACCGGGAACACTGTACACAGTTACAGTCTCCATATCTAGGGACAGACCCACACCAGGAACACTCTACACAGTTACCGTCTCCATATCTAGGGTCAGACCTGCACCGGGAACACTGCACACTGTTACAGTCTCCATATCTAGGGTCAGACCCTCCCCGGGAACACTGTACACTGTTACAGTCTCCATTTCTAGGGTCAGACCCACACTGGGAACACTGTACACAGTTATTGTCTGCATATCTAGGGACAGACCCACACCAGGAACACTGTACACAGTTAAAGTCTCCACATCTAGGGACAGACCCACACAGGGAACACTGTACACAGTTACAGTCTCCATATCTAGGGTCAGACCCACACCGGGAACACTGTACACAAATACTGTCTCCATATCTAGGGTCAGACCCACACCGGGAATACTGTACACCGTTACAGTCTCCATATCTAGGGACAGACCCACACCGGGAACACTCTACACAGTTACAGTTTCCACATCTAGGGTCAGACCCACACCGGGAACACTGCACACTGTTACAGTCTCCACATCTAGGGTCAGACCCACACTGGGAACACTGTACACCATTACAGTCTCCATATCTAGGGTCAGACCCATACCGGGAACACTGTACACAGTTACACTCTCCACACCTAGGGTCAGACCCACATTGGGAACACTGTACACAGTTACAGTCTCCACATCATGTGTCAGACCCACACGGGGAACACTGTACACATTTACAGTCTCCATATCTAGGGTCGGACCCACACTGGGAACACTGTACACAGTTACAGTCTCCATATCTAGGGTCAGATGAACCCCGGGAAGACTGTACACCGTTACAGTCTCCATATCTAGGCTCAGACTCACACCGGGAACAATGTACACTGTTACAGTCTCCACATCTAGGGTCAGACACTCACCGGGAACACTGTACACTATTACAGTCTCCATATCTAGTGTCAGACCCACACTGGGAACTCTGTACACAGTTACAGTCTCCATATCTAGGGACAGACCCACACCAGGAACACTGTACACAGTTACAGTCTCCACATCTAGGGTCAGACACACACTGGAAACACTGTACACATTTATAGTCTCCACATCTAGGGTCAGACCAACCCCGGGAACACTGTACAGCGTTACAGTCTCCAGATCTAGGCTGAGACCCACACCGGGAACAATGTACTCTGTTACAGTCTCCGTATCTAGGGTCATACCCACACTGGGAACACTGTAGACAGTTACATTCTCCACATCTAGGGTCAGACCCACACAGGGAACTCTGTACACTGTTACAGTCTCCACATCTAGGGTCAGACCCACACCGGGAACTCTGTACACTGTTACAGTCTCCATATCCAGGGTCATACCCACACTGGGAACACTGTACACAGTTACAGTCTCCACATCTATGGTTAGACCCACGCTTTGAACACTGTACACAGTTACAGTCTCCACATCTGGTGTTAGACACACACTTGGAACATTGTACACAGTTATAGTCTCCACATCTAGGGACAGACCCACACTGGGTACACGGTACACTGTTACAGTCTCCATACCTAGGGTCAGACCCTCACCGGGAACACTCTACACAGTTACATTCTCCACATCTAGGGTCCGACCCACACTGGGAATACTGTACACAGTTACAGTCTCCACATCTATGGTTAGACCCACACTTTGAACACTGTACACAGTTACAGTCTCCACATCTAGGGACAGACCCACACTGGGTACACGGTACACTGTTACAGTCTCCACATCTAGGGTCAGACCCACACCGGGAACACTGTACACTGTTACAGTCTCCATATCTAGGGTCATGCCCACACTGGGAATACTGTACACAGTCACAGTGTCCACATCTAGGGTCAGACCCACACTGGGAACACTGTACACAGTTACAGTCTCCATATCTAGGGTCAGACACTCACCGGGAACACTGTACACTGTTACAGTCTCCATATCTAGGGTCAGACACACACTGGGAACTCTGTACACAGTCACAGTCTCCATATCTAGGGACGGACCCACACCAGGAACACTGTACACAGTTACAGTCTCCACATCTGGGGTCAGACACACATTGGGAACACTGTACACAGTTACAGTCTCCACATCTAGGGACAGACCCACACCGGGAACACTGTACACAGTTACCGTCTCCATATCTAGTGTCAGACCCACACCGGGAACACTGTACACAGTTACAGTCTCCATATCTAGGGACAGACCCTCACCGGGAACACTGCACACTGTTATAGTCTCCACATCTAGGGTCAGACCCACACCGGGAACACTGTACACAGTTACAGTCTCCATATCTAGGGACAGACCCACACCAGGAACACTCTACACAGTTACCGTCTCCACTTCTAGGGTCAGACCTACACCGGGAACACTGCACACTGTTACAGTCTCCATATCTAGGGTCAGACCCTCACCGGGAACACTGTACACTGTTACAGTCTCCATATCTAGGGTCAGACCCACACTGGGAACACTGTACACAGTTATTGTCTGCATATCTAGGGACAGACCCACACCAGGAACACTGTACACAGTTAAAGTCTCCACATCTAGGGACAGACCCACACAGGGAACAATGTACACAGTTACAGTCTCCATATCTAGGGTCAGACCCACACCGGGAACACTGTACACTGTTACAGTCTCCATATCTAGGGTCAGACCCACACTGGGAACTCTACACACAGTTACAGTCTCCATATCTAGGGACAGACCCACACCAGGAACACTGTACACAGTTACAGTCTCCACATCTGTGGTCAGACACACACTGGGAACACTGTACACAGTTACAGTCTCCACATCTAGGGACAGACCCGCACCGGGAACACTGTTCACTGTTAGAGTTTCCATATCTAGGGTCATACCCACACTGGGAAAACTGTACACAGTTACACTCTCCACATCTAGGGTCAGACCCACACTGGAAACACTGTACACATTTATAGTCTCCACATCTAGGGTCAGATCCACACTGGGAACACTGTACACCGTTACAGTCTCCACATCTAGTGTCAGACACACACTGGAAACACTGTACACATTTATAGTCTCCACATCTAGGGACAAACGCACACTGGGAACACGGTACACCGTTAAAGTCTCGATATCTAGGGTCAGACCCACACGGGTACACTGTACACTGTTACAGTCTCCATATCTAGGGTCAGACCCACACCGGGAACACTGTACACAGTTACATTCTCCATATGTAGGGTCAGACCCACATCGGGAACACTGTACACAGTTACAGTCTCCATATGTCTGGTTAGATCCTCACCGGGAACACTCTACACAGTTACAGTCTCCATATCTACGGACAGACCCACACCAGGAACACTCTATACAGTTACAGTCTCCACATCTAGGGTCCGACCCACACTGGGAACACTGTACACAGTTACAGTCTCCACATCTAGGGTCAGACCCACACTGGGAACACTGTACACCATTACAGTCTGCATATCTAGGGTCAGACCCATACCGGGAACACTGTACACAGTTACACTCTCCACATCTAGGGACAGACCCTCACCGGGAACACTGCACACTGTTATAGTCTCCACATCTAGGTTCAGACCCACACCGGGAACACTGTACACAGTTACAGTCTCAATATCTAGGGACAGACCCACACCAGGAACACTCTACACAGTTACCGTCTCCACTTCTAGGGTCAGACCTACACCGGGAACACTGCACACTGTTACAGTCTCCATATCTAGGGTCAGACCCTCACCGGGAACACTGTACACTGTTACAGTCTCCATATCTAGGGTCAGACCCACACTGGGAACACAGTACACAGTTATTGTCTGCATATCTAGGGACAGACCCACACCAGGAACACTGTACACAGTTAAAGTCTCCACATCTAGGGACAGACCCACACAGGGAACAATGTACACAGTTACAGTCTCCATATCTAGGGTCAGACCCACACCGGGAACACTGTACACTGTTACAGTCTCCATATCTTGGGTCAGACCCACACTGGGAACTCTGTACACAGTTACAGTCTCCATATCTAGGGACAGACCCACACCAGGAACACTGTATACAGTTACAGTCTCCACATCTGGGGTCAGACACACACTGGGAACACTGTACACAGTTACAGTCTCCACATCTAGGGACAGACCCGCACCGGGAACACTGTTCACTGTTAGAGTCTCCATATCTAGGGTCATACCCACAGTGGGAATACTGTACACAGTTACACTCTCCACATCTAGGGTCAGACCCACACTGGGAACACTGTACACAGTTACAGTCTCCACATCATGTGTCAGACCCACACGGGGAACAGTGTACACAGTTACAGTCTCCACATCTAGTGTCAGACACACACTGGAAACACTGTACACATTTATAGTCTCCACATCTAGGGTCAGACCCACACGGGTACACTGTACACTGTTACAGTCTCCATATCTAGGGTCAGACCCACACCGGGAACACTGTACACAGTTACATTCTCCATATCTAGGGTCAGACCCACATCGGGAACACTGTACACAGTTACAGTCTCCATAGGTCTGGTTAGATCCTCACCGGGAACACTCTACACAGTTACAGTCTCCATATCTACGGACAGACCCACACCAGGAAAACTCTATACAGTTACAGTCTCCACATCTAGGGTCTGACCCACACTGGGAACACTGTACACAGTTACAGTCTCCACATCTAGGGACAGACCCTCACCGGGAACACTGCACACTGTTATAGTCTCCACATCTAGGGTCAGACCCACACCGGGAACACTGTACACAGTTACACTCTCCACATCTAGGGACAGACCCTCACCGGGAACACTGCACACTGTTATAGTCTCCACATCTAGGGTCAGACCCACACCGGGAACACTGTACACAGTTACAGTCTCCATATCTAGGGACAGACCCACACCACGAACACTCTACACAGTTACCGTCTCCACTTCTAGGGTCAGACCTACACCGGGAACACTGCACACTGTTACAGTCTCCATATCTAGGGTTAGACACTCACCGGGAACACTGTACACAGTTACAGTCTCCACATCTGTGGTCAGACACACACTGGGAACACTGTACACAGTTACAGTCTCCACATCTAGGGACAGACCCGCACCGGGAACACTGTTCACTGTTAGAGTCTCCATATCTAGGGTCATACCCACACTGGGAAAACTGTACACAGTTACACTCTCCACATCTAGGGTCAGACCCACACTGGGAAAAATGTACACAGTTACAGTCTCCACATCATGTGTCAGACCCACATGGGGAACAGTGTACACAGTTACAGTCTCCACATCTAGTGTCAGACACACACTGGAAACACTGTACACATTTATAGTCTCCACATCTAGGGTCAGATCCACACTGGGAACACTGTACACCGTTACAGTCTCCACATCTAGTGTCAGACACACACTGGAAACACTGTACACATTTATAGTCTCCACATCTAGGGACAAACGCACACTGGGAACACGGTACACCGTTACAGTCTCGATATCTAGGGTCAGACCCACACGGGTACACTGTACACTGTTACAGTCTCCATATCTAGGGTCAGACCCACACCGGGAACACTGTACACAGTTACAGTCTCCATATGTCTGGTTAGATCCTCACCGGGAACACTCTACACAGTTACAGTCTCCATATCTACGGACAGACCCACACCAGGAACACTCTATACAGTTACAGTCTCCACATCTAGGGTCCGACCCACACTGGGAACACTGTACACAGTTACAGTCTCCACATCTAGGGTCAGACCCACACTGGGAACACTGTACACCATTACAGTCTGCATATCTAGGGTCAGACCCATACCGGGAACACTGTACACAGTTACACTCTCCACATCTAGGGACAGACCCTCACCGGGAACACTGCACACTGTTATAGTCTCCACATCTAGGGTCAGACCCACACCGGGAACACTGTACACAGTTACAGTCTCCATATCTAGGGACAGACCCACACCAGGAACACTCTACACAGTTACCGTCTCCACTTCTAGGGTCA
Organism: Hypanus sabinus; assembly: GCF_030144855.1. Lineage (NCBI taxonomy): Eukaryota > Metazoa > Chordata > Chondrichthyes > Myliobatiformes > Dasyatidae > Hypanus > Hypanus sabinus. The sequence continues at coordinate 1,105,283 of NW_026778948.1, read as the reverse complement.
GACCTACACCGGGAACACTGCACACTGTTACAGTCTCCATATCTAGGGTCAGACCCTCACCGGGAACACTGTACACTGTTACAGTCTCCATATCTAGGGTCAGACCCACACTGGGAACACTGTACACAGTTATTGTCTGCATATCTAGGGACAGACCCACACCAGGAACACTGTACACAGTTAAAGTCTCCACATCTAGGGACAGACCCACACAGGGAACAATGTACACAGTTACAGTCTCCATATCTAGGGTCAGACCCACACCGGGAACACTGTACACTGTTACAGTCTCCATATCTTGGGTCAGACCCACACTGGGAACTCTGTACACAGTTACAGTCTCCATATCTAGGGACAGACCCACACCAGGAACACTGTATACAGTTACAGTCTCCACATCTGGGGTCAGACACACACTGGGAACACTGTACACAGTTACAGTCTCCACATCTAGGGACAGACCCGCACCGGGAACACTGTTCACTGTTAGAGTCTCCATATCTAGGGTCATACCCACAGTGGGAATACTGTACACAGTTACACTCTCCACATCTAGGGTCAGACCCACACTGGGAACACTGTACACAGTTACAGTCTCCACATCATGTATCAGACCCACACGGGGAACAGTGTACACAGTTACAGTCTCCACATCTAGTGTCAGACACACACTGGAAACACTGTACACATTTATAGTCTCCACATCTAGGGTCAGACCCACACGGGTACACTGTACACTGTTACAGTCTCCATATCTAGGGTCAGACCCACACCGGGAACACTGTACACAGTTACATTCTCCATATCTAGGGTCAGACCCACATCGGGAACACTGTACACAGTTACAGTCTCCATAGGTCTGGTTAGATCCTCACCGGGAACACTCTACACAGTTACAGTCTCCATATCTACTGACAGACCCACACCAGGAACACTCTATACAGTTACAGTCTCCACATCTAGGGTCTGACCCACACTGGGAACACTGTACACAGTTACAGTCTCCACATCTAGGGTCAGACCCACACTGGGAACACTGTACACCATTACAGTCTCCATATCTAGGGTCAGACCCATACCGGGAACACTGTACACAGTTACACTCTCCACATCTAGGGACAGACCCTCACCGGGAACACTGCACACTGTTATAGTCTCCACATCTAGGGTCAGACCCACACCGGGAACACTGTACACAGTTACAGTCTCCATATCTAGGGACAGACCCACACCACGAACACTCTACACAGTTACCGTCTCCACTTCTAGGGTCAGACCTACACCGGGAACACTGCACACTGTTACAGTCTCCATATCTAGGGTTAGACACTCACCGGGAACACTGTACACTGTTACAGTCTCCATATCTAGGGTCAGACCCACACTGGGAACACTGTACACAGTTATTGTCTGCATATCTAGGGACAGACCCACACCAGGAACACTGTACACAGTTAAAGTCTCCACATCTAGGGACAGACCCACACAGGGAACAATGTACACAGTTACAGTCTCCATATCTAGGGTCAGACCCACACCGGGAACACTGTACACTGTTACAGTCTCCATATCTAGGGTCAGACCCACACTGGGAACTCTGTACACAGTTACAGTCTCCATATCTAGGGACAGACCCACACCAGGAACACTGTACACAGTTACAGTCTCCACATCTGGGGTCAGACACACACTGGGAACACTGTACACAGTTACAGTCTCCACATCTAGGGACAGACCCGCACCGGGAACACTGTTCACTGTTAGAGTCTCCATATCTAGGGTCATACCCACACTGGGAATACTGTACACAGTTACACTCTCCACATCTAGGGTTAGACCCACACTGGGAACACTGTACACAGTTACAGTCTCCACATCATGTGTCAGACCCACACGGGGAACAGTGTACACAGTTACAGTCTCCACATCTAGTGTCAGACACACACTGGAAACACTGTACACATTTATAGTCTCCACATCTAGGGTCAGACCCACACTGGGAACACTGTACACCGTTACAGTCTCCACATCTAGTGTCAGACACACACTGGAAACACTGTACGCATTTATAGTCTCCACATCTAGGGACAGACGCACACTGGGAACACGGTACACCGTTACAGTCTCGATATCTAGGGTCAGACCCACACGGGTACACTGTACACTGTTACAGTCTCCATATCTAGGGTCAGACCCACACCGGGAACACTGTACACTGTTACAGTCTCCATATCTAGGGTCAGACCCACACTGGGAACACTGTACACAGTTACAGTCTCCATATCTAGGGTCAGACCCTCACCGGGAACACTCTACACAGTTACAGTCTCCATATCTACGGACAGACCCACACCAGGAACACTCTATACAGTTTTAGTCTCCACATCTAGGGACAGACCCACACCAGGAACACTGTACACAGTTAAAGTCTCCACATCTAGGGACAGACCCACACAGGGAACAATGTACACAGTTACAGTCTCCATATCTAGGGTCAGACCCACACCGGGAACACTGTACACTGTTACAGTCTCCATATCTAGGGTCAGACCCACACTGGGAACTCTACACACAGTTACAGTCTCCATATCTAGGGACAGACCCACACCAGGAACACTGTACACAGTTACAGTCTCCACATCTGTGGTCAGACACACACTGGGAACACTGTACACAGTTACAGTCTCCACATCTAGGGACAGACCCGCACCGGGAACACTGTTCACTGTTAGAGTCTCCATATCTAGGGTCATACCCACACTGGGAAAACTGTACACAGTTACACTGTCCACATCTAGGGTCAGACCCACACTGGGAAAAATGTACACAGTTACAGTCTCCACATCATGTGTCAGACCCACATGGGGAACAGTGTACACAGTTACAGTCTCCACATCTAGTGTCAGACACACACTGGAAACACTGTACACATTTATAGTCTCCACATCTAGGGTCAGATCCACACTGGGAACACTGTACACCGTTACAGTCTCCACATCTAGTGTCAGACACACACTGGAAACACTGTACACATATATAGTCTCCACATCTAGGGACAAACGCACACTGGGAACACGGTACACCGTTACAGTCTCGATATCTAGGGTCAGACCCACACGGGTACACTGTACACTGTTACAGTCTCCATATCTAGGGTCAGACCCACACCGGGAACACTGTACACAGTTACAGTCTCAATATCTAGGGACAGACCCACACCAGGAACACTCTACACAGTTACCGTCTCCACTTCTAGGGTCAGACCTACACCGGGAACACTGCACACTGTTACAGTCTCCATATCTAGGGTCACACCCTCACCGGGAACACTGTACACTGTTACAGTCTCCATATCTAGGGTCAGACCCACACTGGGAACACTGTACACAGTTATTGTCTGCATATCTAGGGACAGACCCACACCAGGAACACTGTACACAGTTAAAGTCTCCACATCTAGGGACAGACCCACACAGGGAACAATGTACACAGTTACAGTCTCCATATCTAGGGTCATACCCACAGTGGGAATACTGTACACAGTTACACTCTCCACATCTAGGGTCAGACCCACACTGGGAACACTGTACACAGTTACAGTCTCCACATCATGTGTCAGACCCACACGGGGAACAGTGTACACAGTTACAGTCTCCACATCTAGTGTCAGACACACACTGGAAACACTGTACACATTTATAGTCTCCACATCTAGGGTCAGACCCACACGGGTACACTGTACACTGTTACAGTCTCCATATCTAGGGTCAGACCCACACCGGGAACACTGTACACAGTTACATTCTCCATATCTAGGGTCAGACCCACATCGGGAACACTGTACACAGTTACAGTCTCCATAGGTCTGGTTAGATCCTCACCGGGAACACTCTACACAGTTACAGTCTCCATATCTACGGACAGACCCACACCAGGAACACTCTATACAGTTACAGTCTCCACATCTAGGGTCTGACCCACACTGGGAACACTGTACACAGTTACAGTCTCCACATCTAGGGTCAGACCCACACTGGGAACACTGTACACCATTACAGTCTCCATATCTAGGGTCAGACCCATACCGGGAACACTGTACACAGTTACACTCTCCACATCTAGGGACAGACCCTCACCGGGAACACTGCACACTGTTATAGTCTCCACATCTAGGGTCAGACCCACACCGGGAACACTGTACACAGTTACAGTCTCCATATCTAGGGACAGACCCACACCACGAACACTCTACACAGTTACCGTCTCCACTTCTAGGGTCAGACCTACACCGGGAACACTGCACACTGTTACAGTCTCCATATCTAGGGTTAGACACTCACCGGGAACACTGTAAACTGTTACAGTCTCCATATCTAGGGTCAGACCCACACTGGGAACACTGTACACAGTTATTGTCTGCATATCTAGGGACAGACCCACACCAGGAACACTGTACACAGTTAAAGTCTCCACATCTAGGGACAGACCCACACAGGGAACAATGTACACAGTTACAGTCTCCATATCTAGGGTCAGACCCACACCGGGAACACTGTACACTGTTACAGTCTCCATATCTAGGGTCAGACCCACACTGGGAACTCTGTACACAGTTACAGTCTCCATATCTAGGGACAGACCCACACCAGGAACACTGTACACAGTTACAGTCTCCACATCTGTGGTCAGACACACACTGGGAACACTGTACACAGTTACAGTCTCCACATCTAGGGACAGACCCGCACCAGGAACACTGTTCACTGTTAGAGTCTCCATATCTAGGGTCATACCCACACTGGGAATACTGTACACAGTTACACTCTCCACATCTAGGGTCAGACCCACACTGGGAACACTGTACACAGTTACAGTCTCCACATCATGTGTCAGACCCACACGGGGAACAGTGTACACAGTTACAGTCTCCACATCTAGTGTCAGACACACACTGGAAACACTGTACACATTTATAGTCTCCACATCTAGGGTCAGACCCACACTGGGAACACTGTACACCGTTACAGTCTCCACATCTAGTGTCAGACACACACTTGAAACACTGTACACATTTATAGTCTCCACATCTAGGGACAGACGCACACTGGGAACACGGTACACCGTTACAGTCTCGATATCTAGGGTCAGACCCACACGGGTACACTGTACACTGTTACAGTCTCCATATCTAGGGTCAGACCCACACCGGGAACACTGTACACTGTTACAGTCTCCATATCTAGGGTCAGACCCACACTGGGAACACTGTACACAGTTACAGTCTCCATATCTACGGACAGACCCACACCAGGAACACTCTATACAGTTACAGTCTCCACATCTAGGGTCCGACCCACACTGGGAACACTGTACACAGTTACAGTCTCCACATCTAGGGTCAGACCCACACTGGGAACACTGTACACCATTACAGTCTCCATATCTAGGGTCAGACCCATACCGGGAACACTGTACACAGTTACACTCTCCACATCTAGGGTCAGACCCACATTGGGAACACTGTACACAGTTACAGACTCCACATCATGTGTCAGACCCACACGGGGAACACTGTACACATTTACAGTCTCCATATCTAGGGTCGGACCCACACTGGGAACACTGTACACAGTTACAGTCTCCATATCTAGGGTCAGACGAACCCCGGGAACACTGTACACCTTTACAGTCTCCATATCTAGGCTCAGACACTCACCGGGAACACTGTACACTATTACAGTCTCCATATCTAGTGTCAGACCCACACTGGGAACTCTGTACACAGTTATAGTCTCCATATCTAGGGACAGACCCACACCAGGAACACTGTACACAGTTACAGTCTCCACATCTAGGGTCAGACACACACTGGAAACACTGTACACATTTATAGTGTCCACATCTAGGGTCAGACCAACCCCGGGAACACTGTACAGCGTTACAGTCTCCAGATCTAGGCTGAGACCCACACCGGGAACAATGTACACTGTTACAGTCTCCGTATCTAGGGTCATACCCACACTGGGAACACTGTACACAGTTACAGTCTCCACATCTAGGGTCAGACCCACACAGGGAACTCTGTACACTGTTACAGTCTCCACATCTAGGTTCAGACCCACACCGGGAACACTGTACACTGTTACAGTCTCCATATCCAGGGTAATACCCACACTGGGAACACTGTACACAGTTACAGTCTCCACATCTATGGTTAGACCCACGCTTTGAACACTGTACACAGTTACAGTCTCCACATCTGGTGTTAGACACACACTGGGAACACTGTACACAGTTATAGTCTCCACATCTAGGGACAGACCCACACTGGGTACACGGTACACTGTTACAGTCTCCATACCTAGGGTCAGACCCTCACCGGGAACACTCTACACAGTTACATTCTCCACATCTAGGGTCCGACCCACACTGGGAATACTGTACACAGTTACAGTCTCCACATCTATGGTTAGACCCACACTTTGTACACTGTACACAGTTACAGTCTCCACATCTAGGGACAGACCCACACTGGGTACACGGTACACTGTTACAGTCTCCACATCTAGGGTCAGACCCACACCGGGAACACTGTACACTATTACAGTCTCCATATCTAGGGTCATGCCCACACTGGGAATACTGTACACAGTTACAGTGTCCACATCTAGGGTCAGACCCACACTGGGAACACTGCACTTTGTTACAGTCTCCATATCTAGGGTCAGACACTCACCGGGAACACTGTACACTGTTACAGTCTCCATATCTAGGGTCAGACCCACACTATGAGCTCTGTACACAGCTACAGTCTCCATATCTAGGGACAGACCCACACCAGGAACACTGTACACAGTTACAGTCTCCACATCTGGGGTCAGACACACACTGGGAACACTGTACACAGTTACCGTCTCCATATCTAGTGTCAGACCCACACCGGGAACACTGTACACAGTTACAGTCTCCATATCTAGGGACAGACCCTCACCGGGAACACTGCACACTGTTATAGTCTCCACATCTAGGGTCAGACCCACACCGGGAACACTGTACACAGTTACAGTCTCCATATCTAGGGACAGACCCACACCAGGAACACTCTACACAGTTACCGTCTCCACATCTAGGGTCAGACCTAAACCGGGAACACTGCACACTGTTACAGTCTCCATATCTAGGGTCCGACCCACACTGGGAACACTGTACACAGTTATTGTCTGCATATCTAGGGACAGACCCACACCAGGAACACTGTACACAGTTAAAGTCTCCACATCTAGGGACAGACCCACACAGGGAACACTGTACACAGTTACAGTCTCCATATCTAGGGTCAGACCCACACCGGGAACACTGTACACAGTTACAGTCTCCATATCTAGGTTCAGACTCACACCGGGAATACTGTACACAGTTACAGTCTCCATATCTAGGGACAGACCCACACCGGGAACACTGTACACAGTTACAGTCTCCACATCTAGCGACAGATCAACACTGGGAACACTGTACACAGTTACAGTCTCCACATCTATGGTTAGACCCACGCTTTGAACACTGTACACAGTTACAGTCTCCACATCTGGTGTTAGACACACACTGGGAACACTGTACACAGTTATAGTCTCCACATCTAGGGACAGACCCACACTGGGTACACGGTACACTGTTACAGTCTCCATACCTAGGGTCAGACCCTCACCGGGAACACTCTACACAGTTACATTCTCCACATCTAGGGTCCGACCCACACTGGGAATACTGTACACAGTTACAGTCTCCACATTTATGGTTAGACCCACACTTTGAACACTGTACACAGTTACAGTCTCCACATCTAGGGACAGACCCACACTGGGTACACGGTACACTGTTACAGTCTCCACATCTAGGGTCAGACCCACACCGGGAACACTGTACACTGTTACAGTCTCCATATCTAGGGTCATGCCCACACTGGGAATACTGTACACAGTTACAGTGTCCACATCTAGGGTCAGACCCACTGTAACGTTCTCCTTCGGGTGTAACGAAACGCCGAATTTAACGTCCGGATAAACCACAGTTAATAAGAACCAGATCGCAGTAAGATTAACCATTTACTGTTCACTCTTCACATTAACATATGATGAAAACTGTTGATAAAACAATACAAGATTGATACAGTATTTGTTCCTTCCTTAATATCACATTTCAAGTGTAAATACTTGCAAAGGTGACTATAACTAAATTACACTAAGGTGCAGTATACAGGGAGAGTTTACCTGCTCCATTGACTACTTTAAATACACTTCCATGCAAACTATCCGTGACTCTTTAACTAACGAAAGCATAAACATTATCTACCGTCGTTACTTCTAACAGGATCGGCATTAACATCTTAGTTCAATATATCGATTATCTATTAACTTACAGCGTTGCTCTCACTGTGATTTCTCATGCCTGCAAAACTGCTTGTGCTCAGGTGAGCCTCGTGGAAAGCCCCCACCCTCGCGCTAATTTCAAACCGGTGTTTTCCCACAAGACGCGGCGAAACCGGATGTGACGTCATCACATGCCGATATATTTTACATGCAATGAATATACTTTAAACACTCCTAATTCTAACTAGAAAATACTATTGAATGAATTACTAAGCGAAAATATTATAAACTAAATAACTGTCGTAAAGACAGCACACCCACACTGGGAACACTGCACTTTGTTACAGTCTCCATATCTAGGGTCAGACACTCACCGGGAACACTGTACACTGTTACAGTCTCCATATCTAGGGTCAGACCCACACTATGAGCTCTGTACACAGTTACAGTCTCCATATCTAGGGACAGACCCACACCAGGAACACTGTACACAGTTACAGTCTCCACATCTGGGGTCAGACACACACTGGGAACACTGTACACAGTTACCGTCTCCATATCTAGTGTCAGACCCACACCGGGAACACTGTACACAGTTACAGTCTCCATATCTAGGGACAGACCCTCACCGGGAACACTGCACACTGTTATAGTCTCCACATCTAGGGTCAGACCCACACCGGGAACACTGTACACAGTTACAGTCTCCATATCTAGGGACAGACCCACACCAGGAACACTCTACACAGTTACCGTCTCCACATCTAGGGTCAGACCTACACCGGGAACACTGCACACTGTTACAGTCTCCATATCTAGGGTCAGACCCTCACCGGGAACACTGTACACTGTTACAGTCTCCATATCTAGGGTCAGACCCACACTGGGAACACTGTACACAGTTATTGTCTGCATATCTAGGGACAGACCCACACCAGGAACACTGTACACAGTTAAAGTCTCCACATCTAGGGACAGACCCACACAGGGAACACTGTACACAGTTACAGTCTCCATATCTAGGGTCAGACCCACACCGGGAACACTGTACACAGTTACAGTCTCCATATCTAGGGTCAGACCCACACCGGGAATACTGTACACAGTTACAGTCTCCATATCTAGGGACAGACCCACACCGGGAACACTGTACACAGTTACAGTCTCCACATCTAGGGTCAGACCCACACTGGGAACACTGTACACCATTACAGTCTCCATATCTAGGGTCAGACCCACACCGGGAACACTGTACACAGTTACACTCTCCATATCTAGGGTCAGACCCACATTGGGAACACTGTACACAGTTACATTCTCCATATCTAGGGTCAGACCAACCCCGGGAACACTGTACACAGTTACAGTCTCCACATCTATGGTCAGACCCACACTGGGAACACTGTACACCATTACAGTCTCCATATCTAGGGTTAGACCCACACCGGGAACACTGTACACAGTTACAGTCTCCATATCTAGGGTCAGACCCATACCGGGAACACTGTACACTGTTACAGTCTCCACATCAAGGGTCAGACCCACACCGGGAATACAGTACGCAGTTACAGTCTCCATATCTCGGGTCAGACCCACACCGGGAACACTCTACACAGTTACAGTCTCCCTTTCTAGGGTCAGACACTCACCGGGAACACTGTACACTGTTACAGTCTCCATATCTAGGGTCAGACCCACACTGGGAACTCTGTACACAGTTACAGTCTCCATATCTAGGGACAGATCCACACCAGGAACACTGTACACAGTTACAGTCTCCACATCTGGGGTCAGTCACAGACTGGGAACACTGTACACAGTTACAGTCTCCACATCTAGGGACAGACCCGCACCGGGAACACTGTTCACTGTTAGAGTCTCCATATCTAGGGTCATACCCACACTGGGAATACTGTACACAGTTACACTCTCCACATCTAGGGTCAGACCCACACTGGGAACACTGTACACAGTTACAGTCTCCACATCATGTGTCAGACCCACACGGGGAACAGTGTACACAGTTACAGTCTCTACATCTAGTGTCAGACACACACTGGAAACACTGTACACATTTATAGTCTCCACATCTAGGGTCAGACCCACACTGGGAACACTGTACACCGTTACAGTCTCCACATCTAGTGTCAGACACACACTGGAAACACTGTACACATTTATAGTCTCCACATCTAGGGACAGACGCACAGTGGGAACACGGTAAACCGTTACAGTCTCCATATCTAGGGTCAGACCCACACGGGTACACTGTACACTGTTACAGTCGCCATATCTAGGGTCAGACCCACACCGGGAACACTGTACACAGTTACAGTCTCCACATCTAGGGTCCGACCAACACTGGGAATACTGTACACAGTTACAGTCTCCACATCTAGGGTCAGACCCACACTTTGAACACTGTACACAGTTACAGTCTCCACATCTAGTGTCGGACACACACTGGAAACACTGTACACATTTATAGTCTCCACATCTAGGGACAGACGCACACTGGGAACACGGTACACCGTTACAGTCTCCACATCTAGGGTCAGACCCACACCGGGAACACTGTACACTGTTACGGTCTCCATATCTAGGGTCATACCCACACTGGGAATACTGCACACAGTTACAGTCTGCACATCTAGGGTCAGACGCACACCTGGAACACTGCACACTGTTACAGTCTCCATATCTAGGGTCAGACCCACACGGGTACACTGTACACTGTTACAGTCTCCATATCTAGGGTCAGACCCACACCGGGAACACTGTACACAGTTACATTCTCCATATCTAGGATTAGACCCTCACCGGGAACACTCTACACAGTTACAGTCTCCATATCTACGGACAGACCCACACCAGGAACACTCTATACAGTTACAGTCTCCACATCTAGGGTCCGACCCACACTGGGAATACTGTACACAGTGACAGTCTCCACATCTAGGGTCAGACCCACACTTTGAACACTGTACGCAGTTACAGTCTCCACATCTAGTGTCAGACACACACTGGAAACACTGTACACATTTATACTCTCCACATCTAGGGACAGACGCACACTGGGAACACGGTACACCCTTACAGTCTCCACATCTAGGGTCAGACCCACACCGGTAACACTGTACACTGTTACGGTCTCCACATCTGGGGTCAGACCCACACTGGGAACACTGTACACCATTACATTCTCCATATCTAGGGTCAGACCCTCAACGGGAACACTCTACACAGTTACATTCACCACATGTAGGGTCCGACCCACACTGGGAATACTGTACACAGTTACAGTCTCCACATGTATGGTTAGACCCACACTTTGAACACTGTACATAGTTACAGTCTCCACATCTAGTGTCAGACACACACCGGGAACTCTCTACAAAGTTACAGTCTCCACATCTAGGGTCCGACCCACACTGGGAATACTGTACACAGTTACAGTCTCCACATCTAGGGTCAGACCCACACTTTGAACACTGTACACAGTTACAGTCTCCACATCTAGTGTCAGACACACACTGGAAACACTGTACACATTTATAGTCTCCACATCTAGGGACAGACGCACACTGGGAACACGGTACACCGTTACAGTCTCCACATCTAGGGTCAGACCCACACCGGGAACACTGTACACTGTTACGGTCTCCATATCTAGGGTCATACCCACACTGGGAATACTGCACACAGTTACAGTCTGCACATCTAGGGTCAGATGCACACCTGGAACACTGCACACTGTTACAGTCTCCATATCTAGGGTCAGACCCACACGGGTACACTGTACACTGTTACAGTCTCCATATCTAGGGTCAGACCCACACCGGGAACACTGTACACAGTTACATTCTCCATATCTAGGGTCAGACCCACATCGGGAACACTGTACACAGTTACAGTCTCCATATCTACGGACAGACCCACACCAGGAACACTCTATACAGTTACAGTCTCCACATCTAGGGTCCGACCCACACTGGGAATACTGTACACAGTTACAGTCTCCACATCTAGGGTCAGACCCACACTTTAAACACTGTACACAGTTACAGTCTCCACATCTAGTGTCAGACACACACTGGAAACACTGTACACATTTATACTCTCCACATCTAGGGACAGACGCACACTGGGAACACGGTACACCCTTACAGTCTCCACATCTAGGGTCAGACCCACACCGGTAACACTGTACACTGTTACGGTCTCCACATCTGGGGTCAGACCCACACTGGGAACACTGTACACCATTACATTCTCCATATCTAGGGTCAGACCCTCAACGGGAACACTCTACACAGTTACATTCACCACATGTAGGGTCCGACCCACACTGGGAATACTGTACACAGTTACAGTCTCCACATGTATGGTTAGACCCACACTTTGAACACTGTACATAGTTACAGTCTCCACATCTAGTGTCAGACACACACCGGGAACTCTCTACAAAGTTACAGTCTCCACATCTAGGGTCCGACCCACACTGGGAATACTGTACACAGTTACAGTCTCCACATCTAGGGTCAGACCCACACTTTGAACACTGTACACAGTTACAGTCTCCACATCTAGTGTCAGACACACACTGGAAACACTGTACACATTTATAGTCTCCACATCTAGGGACAGACGCACACTGGGAACACGGTACACCGTTACAGTCTCCACATCTAGGGTCAGACCCACACCGGGAACACTGTACACTGTTACGGTCTCCATATCTAGGGTCATACCCACACTGGGAATACTGCACACAGTTACAGTCTGCACATCTAGGGTCAGATGCACACCTGGAACACTGCACACTGTTACAGTCTCCATATCTAGGGTCAGACCCACACGGGTACACTGTACACTGTTACAGTCTCCATATCTAGGGTCAGACCCACACCGGGAACACTGTACACAGTTACATTCTCCATATCTAGGGTCAGACCCACATCGGGAACACTGTACACAGTTACAGTCTCCATATCTACGGACAGACCCACACCAGGAACACTCTATACAGTTACAGTCTCCACATCTAGGGTCCGACCCACACTGGGAATACTGTACACAGTTACAGTCTCCACATCTAGGGTCAGACCCACACTTTAAACACTGTACACAGTTACAGTCTCCACATCTAGTGTCAGACACACACTGGAAACACTGTACACATTTATAGTCTCCACATCTAGGGACAGACGCACACTGGGAACACGGTACACCGTTACAGTCTCCACATCTAGGGTCAGACCCACACCGGTAACACTGTACACTGTTACGGTCTCCATATCTAGGGTCATACCCACACTGGGAATACTGTACACTGTTACAGTCTCCATATCTAGGGTCAGACGCACACCTGGAACACTGCACACTGTTACAGTCTCCATATCTAGGGTCAGACACTCACCGGGAACACTGCACACTGTTACAATCTCCATGACTAGGGTGAGACCCACACTGGGAACTCTGTACACTGTTACAGACTCCATATCTAGGGACAGACCCACACCAGGAGCACTGTACACAGTTACAGTCTCCACATCTGGGGTCAGACCCACACTGGGAACACTGTACACAGTTACAGTCTCCATAGCTAGGGTCAGACCCTCACCGGGAACACTCTACACAGTTACATTCACCACATGTAGGGTCCGACCCACACTGGGAATACTGTACACAGTTACAGTCTCCACATGTATGGTTAGACCCACACTTTGAACACTGTACATAGTTACAGTCTCCACATCTAGTGTCAGACACACACCGGGAACTCTCTACACATTTACAGTCTCCACATCTAGGGTCCGACCCACACTGGGAATACTGTACACAGTTACAGTCTCCACATCTAGGGTCAGACCCACACTTTGAACACTGTACACAGTTACAGTCTCCACATCTAGTGTCAGACACACACTGGAAACACTGTACACATTTATAGTCTCCACATCTAGGGACAGACGCACACTGGGAACACGGTACACCGTTACAGTCTCCACATCTAGGGTCAGACCCACACCGGGAACACTGTACACTGTTACGGTCTCCATATCTAGGGTCATACCCACACTGGGAATACTGTACACAGTTACAGTCTACACATCTAGGGTCAGACGCACACCTGGAACACTGCACACTGTTACAGTCTCCATATCTAGGGTCAGACACTCACCGGGAACACTGCACACTGTTACAGTCTCCATATCTAGGGTCAGACCCACACTGGGAACTCTGTACACAGTTACAGTCTCCATATCTAGGGACAGACCCACACCAGGAACACTGTACACAGTTACAGTCTCCACATCTGGGTCAGACACACACTGGGAACACTGTACACAGTTACAGTCTCCACATCTGGGACAGACCCACACCGGGACCACTGTACACAGTTACAGTCTCCATATCTAGTGTCAGACCCACACCGGGAATACTGTACACAGTTACAGTCTCCATATCTAGGGTCAGACCCACACCGGGAACACTGTACACAGTTACAGTCTCCATATCTAGGGACAGACCCACACCAGGAACACTGTACACAGTTACCGTCTCCACATCTAGGGTCAGACCCACACCGGGAACACTGCACACTGTTACAGTCTCCATTTCTAGGGTCAGACCCACACTGGGAACACTGTACACAGTTATTGTCTCCATATCTAGCTCAGACCCACACCAGGAACACCGTACACAGTTAAAGTCGCCACATCTAGGGACAGACCCACACAGGGTACACTGTACACAGTTACAGTCTCCATATCTAGGGTCAGACCCACACCGGGAACACTGTACACAGTTACAGTCTCTATATCTATGGTCAGACCCACACCGGGAACAATGTACACAGTTACAGTCTCCATATCTAGCGACAGACCCACACCGGGAACACTCTACACAGTTACAGTTTCCACATCTAGGGTCAGACCCACACCGGGAACACTGCACACTGTTACAGTCTCCATATCTAGGGTCAGACCCACACCGGGAACACTGCACACTGTTACAGTCTCCATTTCTAGGGTCAGACCCACACTGGGAACACTGTACACAGTTATTGTCTCCATATCTAGCTCAGACCCACACCAGGAACACCGTACACAGTTACAGTCTCCACATCTGGGACAGACCCACACCGGGACCACTGTACACAGTTACAGTCTCCATATCTAGTGTCAGACCCACACCGGGAATACTGTACAGAGTTACAGTCTCCATATCTAGGGACAGACCCACACCAGGAACACTGTACACAGTTACAGTCTCCACATCTGGGTCAGACACACACCGGGAACACTGTACACAGTTACAGTCTCCACATCTAGGGACAGACCCTCACCGGGAACACTGTACACAGTTACAGTCTCCATATCTAGGGACAGACCCACACCAGGAACACTGTACACAGTTACAGTCTCCACATCTGGGCCAGACACACACTGGGAACACTGTACACAGTTACAGTCTCCACATCTGGGACAGACCCACACCGGGACCACTGTACACAGTTACAGTCTCCATATCTAGTTTCAGACCCACACCGGGAACACTGTACACAGTTACAGTCTCCATATGTAGGGACAGACCCACACCAGGAACACCGTACACAGTTACCGTCTCCACATCTAGGGTCAGACCCACACCGGGAACACTGCACACTGTTACAGTCTCCATATCTAGGGTCAGACCCTCACCGGGAACACTGTACACTGTTACAGTCTCCATATCTAGGGTCAGACCCACACTGGGAACACTGTACACAGTTACAGTCTCCACATCTAGTGTCAGACCCACTCAGGGAACACTGTACACAGTTACAGTCTCCACATCTAGGGTCAGACCCACACTGGGAACACTGTACACCATTACAGTCTCCATATCTAGGGTCAGACCCACACCGGGAACACTGTACACAGTTACACTCTCCACATCTAGGGGCAGACCCACATTGGGAACACTGTACACAGTTACAGTCTCCACATCATGTGTCAGACCCACACGGGGAACACTGTACACATTTACAGTCTCCATATCTAGGGTCAGACCCTCACCGGGAACACTCTACACAGTTACATTCACCACATGTAGGGTCCGACCCACACTGGGAATACTGTACACAGTTACAGTCTCCACATGTATGGTTAGACCCACACTTTGAACACTGTACATAGTTACAGTCTCCACATCTAGTGTCAGACACACACCGGGAACTCTCTACACAGTTACAGTCTCCACATCTAGGGTCCGACCCACACTGGGAATACTGTACACAGTTACAGTCTCCACATCTAGGGTCAGACCCACACTTTGAACACTGTACACAGTTACAGTCTCCACATCTAGTGTCAGACACACACTGGAAACACTGTACACAGTTACAGTCTCCACATCTAGGGTCCGACCCACACTGGGAATACTGTACACAGTTACAGTCTCCACATCTAGAGTCAGACCCACACTTTGAACACTGTACACAGTTACAGTCTCCATATCTAGGGACAGACCCACACCAGGAACACTGTACACAGTTACAGTCTCCACATCTGGGCCAGACACACACTGGGAACACTGTACACAGTTACAGTCTCCACATCTGGGACAGACCCACACCGGGACCACTGTACACAGTTACAGTCTCCATATCTAGTGTCAGTCCCACACCGGGAATACTGTACACAGTTACAGTCTCCATATCTAGGGACAGACCCTCACCGGGAACACTGCACACTATTATAGTCTCCACATCTAGGGTCAGACCCACACCGGGAACACTGTACACAGTTACAGTCTCCATATGTAGGGACAGACCCACACCAGGAACACCGTACACAGTTACCGTCTCCACATCTAGGGTCAGACCCACACCGGGAACACTGCACACTGTTACAGTCTCCATATCTAGGGTCAGACCCTCACCGGGAACACTGTACACTGTTACAGTCTCCATATCTAGGGTCAGACCCACACTGGGAACACTGTACACAGTTACAGTCTCCACATCTAGTGTCAGACCCACTCAGGGAACACTGTACACAGTTACAGTCTCCACATCTAGGGTCAGACCCACACTGGGAACACTGTACACCATTACAGTCTCCATATCTAGGGTCAGACCCACACCGGGAACACTGTACACAGTTACACTCTCCACATCTAGGGGCAGACCCACATTGGGAACACTGTACACAGTTACAGTCTCCACATCATGTGTCAGACCCACACGGGGAACACTGTACACATTTACAGTCTCCATATCTAGGGTCAGACCCACACTGGGAACACTGTACACAGTTACATTCTCCATATCTACGGTCAGACCAACCCCGGGAACACTGTACACCGTTACAGTCTCCATATCTAGGCTCAGACCCACACCGGGAACAATGTACACTGTTACAGTCTCTACATCTAGGGTTAGACCCGCACGGGGAACACTGTACACTGTTACACTCTCCATAGCTAGAGTCAGACCCACACCGGGAACACTGTACACAGTTACAGTCTCCACATCTGGGGTCAGACACACACTGGGAACACTGTACACAGTTAGAGTCTCCATATCTAGGGTCAGACCCACACTGGGAACACTGTACACAGTTACAGTCTCCACATCATGTGTCAGACCCACACGGGGAACACTATACACATTTACAGTCTCCATATCTAGGGTCAGACCCACACCGGGAACAATGTACACAGTTACAGTCTCCACATCTAGGGTCAGACCCACATCGGGAACACTGTACACAGTTACAGTCTCCATATCTACGGACAGACCCACACCGGGAACACTCTACACAGTTACAGTCTCCACATCTAGGGTCCGACCCACACTGGGAATACTGTACACAGTTACAGTGTCCACATCTAGGGTCAGGCCCACACTTTGAACACTGTACACAGTGACAGTCTCCACATCTAGGGTCAGACACACACTGGAAACGCTGTACACATTTATAGTCTCCACATCTAGGGTCAGACCAACCCCGGGAACACTGTACAGCGTTACAGTCTCCATATCTAGGCTGAGACCCACACCGGGAACAATGTACACTGTTACAGTCTCCACATCTAGGGTCAGACCCACACGTGGAACACTGTACACTGTTACAGTCTCCATAGCTAGGATCAGACCAACTCCGGGAACACTGTACACAGTTACAGTCTCCATATCTAGGGACAGACCCACACCGGGAACACTGTACACTGTTCCAGTCTCCATATCTAGGGTCAGACCCACGCCGGGAACACTGTACACTGTTACAGTCTCCTTATCTAGGGTCATACCCACACTGGGAACACTGTACACAGTTACAGTCTGTATATCTAGGGTCAGACCCACACTGGGAACACTGCACACAGTTACAGTCTCCATATCTAGGGTCAGACCCACACTGGGAACACTGTACACAGTTACAGTCTCCATATCTAGGGTCCGACCCACACCGGGAACACTGTACACTGTTACAGTCTCCACATCTAGGGTCAGACCCACACCGGGAACACTGTACAACGTTACAGTCTCCACATCTAGGGACATACCCACACCGGGAACACTGTACACAGTTATAGTCTCCACATCTAGGGTCAGACCCACACTGGGAACACTGTACATTGTTACAGTCTCCATAGCTAGGGTCAGACCCACGCCGGGAACACTGTACACAGTTATAGTCTCCACATCTAGGGACAGACCCACACTGGGAACACTGTACACAGTTACAGTCTCCACATCTAGGGTCAGACCCACACAGGGAACACTGTACACTGTTACAGTCTCCATATCTAGGGTCATACCCACACTGGGAACACTGTATACAGTTACAGTCTCCACATCTAGGGTCAGACCCACACTGGGAACACTGCACACTGTTACAGTCTCCATATCTAGGGTCAGACCCTCACCAGGAACACTGTACACTGTTACAGTCTCCATATCTAGGGTCAGACCCACACTGGGAACACTGTACACAGTTACAGTCTCCATATCTAGGCTCAGACCCACACCGGGAACAATGTACACTGTTACAGTCTCCACATCATGCGTCAGACCCACACTGGGAACACTGTACACATTTACAGTCTCCACATCTAGGGTCGGACCCACACCGGGAACACTGTACACAGTTACAGTCTCCACATCTAGGGTCAGACCCACACTGGGAACACTGTACACTGTTACAGTCTCCATATCTAGGGTCAGACCCACACTGTGAACACTGTACACAGTTACAGTCTCCACATCTAGGGTCAGACCCACGCCGGGAACAATGTACACAGTTACAGTCTCCACATCTAGGGTCAGACCCACGCCGGGAACAATGTACACTGTTACAGTCTCCATATGTAGGGTCAGACCCACGCTGGGAACACTGTACACAGTTACAGTCTCCACATCTAGGTTCAGACCCACGCCGGGAACAATGTACACAGTTACAGTCTCCACATCTAGGGTCAGACCCTCGCCGGGAAGACTGTACACAGTTACAGTCGCCACATCTAGGGACAGACCCACACCGTGGACACTGTACACTGTTACAGTCTCCACATCTAGGGTCAGACCCACACCGGGAACACTGTACACTGTTACAGTCGCCACATCTAGGGACAGACCCACACCGTGGACACTGTACACTGTTACAGTCTCCACATCTAGGGTCAGACCCACACTGGGAACACTGTACACTGTTACAGTCGCCACATCTAGGGACAGACCCACACAGGGAACACTGTACACTGTTACAGTCTCCACATCTAGGGTCAGACCCACACTGGGAACACTGTACACTGTTACAGTCTCCATATCTACGGACAGACCCACACTGGGAACACTGTACACAGTTACAGTCGCCACATCTAGGGACAGACCCACATCGGGACACTGTACACTGTTACAGTCTCCATATCTAGGGTCAGACCCTCACCGGGAACACTGTACACTGTTACAGTCTCCATATCTAGGGTCAGACCCACACTGTGAACACTGTACACAGTTACAGTCTCCACATCTAGGGTCAGACCCACGCCGGGAACAATGTACACAGTTACAGTCTCCACATCTAGGGTCAGACCCACGCCGGGAACAATGTACACTGTTACAGTCTCCATATGTAGGGTCAGACCCACGCTGGGAACACTGTACACAGTTACAGTCTCCACATCTAGGTTCAGACCCACGCCGGGAACAATGTACACAGTTACAGTCTCCACATCTAGGGTCAGACCCTCGCCGGGAAGACTGTACACAGTTACAGTCGCCACATCTAGGGACAGACCCACACCGTGGACACTGTACACTGTTACAGTCTCCACATCTAGGGTCAGACCCACACCGGGAACACTGTACACTGTTACAGTCGCCACATCTAGGGACAGACCCACACCGTGGACACTGTACACTGTTACAGTCTCCACATCTAGGGTCAGACCCACACTGGGAACACTGTACACTGTTATAGTCGCCACATCTAGGGACAGACCCACACAGGGAACACTGTACACTGTTACAGTCTCCACATCTAGGGTCAGACCCACACAGGGAACACTGTACACAGTTACAGTCTCCACATCTAGGGTCAGACCCACACTGGGAACACTGTACACTGTTACAGTCTCCATATCTACGGACAGACCCACACTGGGAACACTGTACACAGTTACAGTCGCCACATCTAGGGACAGACCCACACTGGGAACACTGTACACAGTTACAGTCGCCACATCTAGGGACAGACCCACACTGGGAACACTGTACACAGTTACAGTCTCCACATCTAGGGTCAGACCCACACGGGGAACACTGTACACTGTTACAGTCTCCATATCTAGGGTCAGACCAACACCGGGAACACTGTACACAGTTACAGTCGCCACATCTAGGGACAGACCCACACCGGGAACACTGTACTCAGTTACAGTCTCCATATCTAGGGACAGACCCACACCGGGAACACTGTACCCAGTTACAGTCTCCATATCTAGGGTCAGACCCACGCCAGGAACAATGTACACTGTTACAGTCTCCACATCTGGGGTCAGACCCACACCGGGAACACTGTACACTGTTACAGTCTCCATATCTAGGGTCAGACCCACACCGGGAACACTGTACACTGTTACAGTCTCCATATCTAGGGACAGACCCACACCGGGAACACTGTACACAGTTACAGTCTCCATATCTAGGGACAGACCCACACCGTGGACACTGTACACTGTTACAGTCTCCACATCTAGGGACAGACCCACACCGTGGACACTGTACACTGTTACAGTCTCCATATCTAGGGACAGACCCACACCGTGGACACTGTACACTGTTACAGTCTCCATATCTCGGGGCGGACTGTCAGAATGCTGAGCAGGGATCCAATCGCTGACCCAGTGATGTTAATTGAGTAACAAATCCTGAGGTGCAAACAAAGTCGGCGTCAAAGTTCAGGCTGAGATCAAAACATCCAGAGAAATCCAAAAACCAGAATCGGAAAACAGGCCGAGTCGATATTCAGACGGACAGAGTAGAGATACAAATGCTGGAAAACTCACTGGCTCAGTCTTTCAACAAACAGATGATAGGTGGAGCACAATGAGACGCGGGCAATAATGGGAAACGGGTGAGAGATGAATTACTCAGTGATACAGGGGCCAGA
Source organism: Hypanus sabinus (assembly GCF_030144855.1). Lineage (NCBI taxonomy): Eukaryota > Metazoa > Chordata > Chondrichthyes > Myliobatiformes > Dasyatidae > Hypanus > Hypanus sabinus. The sequence goes on along the minus strand of NW_026778948.1, from coordinate 1,083,256 downwards.
GTGGAGCAGGAGCGGGGACAGGAGCAGATAGTAGTACAAACACAGACTGACACCCAGGGGGAAATACACAAAAAGACAGAGTTCAACTGCAGTTACTGTCGGTACCCTACTCCCCCCCTTGGCGTCACAGCAGGTAGACCTGGGTGCTGTCGATGAAAATCCCTGATGAGAGAGGGGTCCAGGATGTTACGGGTGGGGACCCAGTACCTCTCCTCAGGACCGTAGCCCTCCCAGTCCACAAGGTACTGCAGACCACGGCCCCAGTGATGAACGTCCAGCAGTCGACGCACTGTGAAGGCCCCTGACCCATCAGTGAGCTGTGTGGCGGGGGGGAGTGGATTGGGGACAGGACACAGCGTGTGACTCATGAAAGGTTTGATGTGGGACACACGGAAGGTGGGGTGAATGCAGCGGAGAGTGGAGGGGAGCTTGAGATGGACGGCAGCAGGGCTGATGACTTCAGCAATGGGAAAGGGGCCAATGAAGCGCGGGCGAGCTTGCAGGAATCCACCTCGCGGGGCAGGTCTCAAGTTGAAAGCCACACACGCGGTAACGTGAGGCCTTGGAGCAATGGCGGTCAGCTTGACGCTTGATCCTAGCAGCGGTACAGAGAAGGGTAGAGCAAGTGTGCCTCCATGTTCATTGACAGTGGCAGATGGAACGCCAACCTCGTCCTCCTGGGCAGGAAACAGTGGACACGCACAAAATGCTGGTGGAACGCAGCAGACCAGGCAGCATCTATAGGAGAAGCGCTGTCGATGTTTCGGGCCGAGATGAAGGGTCCTGACAAAGGGTCTCAGCTCGAAACGTCGACAGTGCTTCTCCTTATAGATGCTGCCTGGCCTGCTGTGTTCCACCAGCATTTTGTGTGTGTTGCTTGAATTTCCAGCATCTGCAGATTTCCTCGTGTTTGCTCTTAAGAAAACAGTGGTGGTTGGTAGCCGAGGCAGCTCTCGAAAGGGGACAGACCAGTGGATGAGGATGGATGAGAGTTAAGTCGAGTTTATTGTCATTTCAAACTTAAACTGCAGATACAGTAAACAGCAAAAATGAAATAATGTTCCTCCAGGACCCTGGTGCTACATAAAACAACATAAAAACTGCTCTGGACTACAGACCTACACAGGACTACATAAAGAGCACAAAACAGTGCAGGGCAGTACAATAATTAATAAACAAGACAATAGGCACAGTAGTGGACAAATTACAATATAATAATAAATGATGTAGATGTCAGTCTAGACTCTGAGTATTGAGGAGTCTGATGGCTTGGGGGAAGAAACTGTTACACAGTCTGGTCGTGAGAGCCCGAATGCTTCAGTATCTTTTCCCAGATGGCAGGAGGGAGAAGAGTTTGTGTGAGGGATGCGTGAGGTCCTTCATAATGCTGTTTGCTTTGCAGATGCAGTGTTGTGTAAGTGTCCGTAATGGCAGGAAGAGAGACCCCAATGATCTTCTCAGCTGACCTCACTATCCGCTGCAGGGTCTTGCGATCCGAGATGCTGCAATTTCTGAACCAGGCAGTGATGCAGCTGCTCAGGATGCTCTCAATACAACCCCTGTAGAATGTGATGAGGATGGGGGGTGGGAGATGGACTTTCCCCAGCCTTCGCAGAAAGTAGAGACACTGCTGGGCTTTCTTTGCTATGGAGCTGGTGTTGAGGGACCAGGTGAGATTCTCCACCAGGTGAACACCTAGATTTGGTGCTCTTAACGATCTCGATGGGATTGGTCACTCCGCGCCCTCCTGAAGTCAACAACCATCTCTTTTGTTTTGTTCACATTAAGAGACAGGTTGTCGGCTCTGCACCAGTCCATTAGCCGCTGCACCTCCTCTCCGTAAACTGACTCGTCGTTCTTGCTGATGAGACCCACCACGGTCCTGTCATCGGCGAACTTGATGATGCGGTTCGAGCTGTGTGTTGCAGCACAGTCGTGGGTCAGCAGGGTGAACAGCAGTGGACTGAGCCTTGGGGAACCCCCGTGCTCAGTGTGATGGTGTTGGAGATGCTGCTCCTGATCCGGACTGACTAAGGTCTCCCAGTCAGGAAGTCTAGGATCCAGTTGCAGAGGGAGGTGTTCAGGCCCAGTAGGCTCAGCTTTCCAATCAGTTTCTGAGGGATGATCGTGTTGAATGCTGAATTGAAGTCTATGAACAGCATCCAAACGTACGTGTCTTTTTTGTCCAGGTGGAGGGTGGTGGCAATGGTGTCATCTGTTGAGCGGTTGGGACGGTACGCAAACTGCAGGGGGTCCAGTGAGGGGGGCATCAGGGTCTTGATATGCCCCATGACGAGCCTCTCGAAGCACTTCATGATGATGGATGTAAGTGCAACGGGACAGTAGTCATTTAGGCAGGACACTGAAGACTTCTTCGGCACGGGGACGACGGTGGCTGCCTTGAAGCACGTTGGAACGGTGGCGCTGCTCAGGGAGATGTTGAAGATGTCAGTGAGAACATCTGCTAGCTGGTCTGCACATCCTCTGAGCACTCTACCAGGGATGTTGTCTGGTCCAGCAGCCTTTCGTGGGTTGACCCTGCACAGGGTTCTTCTCACATCGGCCACGGTGAGACACAGCACCTGGTCATTCGCAGGAGGGGTGGACTTCCTCGCCACCACGTCATTTTCCGCCTCAAACCGGGCGTAGAAGTTATTCAGCGCATTTGGGAAGGAGGCATCACCTATACAGTCAGGTGATGTTGTCTTGTAATTGGTGATGTCCTGGATGCCCTTCCATATGCGCCGCGTGTCTGCACTGTCCTGGAAGTGGCTGTGGATTAGCTGGGCGTGTGCACACTTTGCCCCTCTGATGGCTCGGGACAGTTTGGCCCTCGCTGTTGTTAGGGCTGCCTTGTCGCCTGCTCTGAAGGCGGAGTCACTGGTCCTCAGCAGCGCACGCACCTCCGCAGTCATCCATGGCCTCTGGTTGGCCCGTATAGTGATGGTCTTGGACAGAGTAACATCATCAATGCACTTGCTGATGTAGCTGGTCACTGATGCTGTGTACTCCTCTAAGCTGGTAGAGTTGCCATCGGTTGCAGCCTCCCTGAGCATGTGCCAGTCAGTGTGCTCAAAGCAGTCTTGAAGAGCAGAGATGGCTCCTGCTGGCCAGGTTTTCACCTGCTTCTGAACTGGTCTGGAGCGCCTGGCGAGCGGTCTGTATGCTGGGATTAGCATAACAGAGATGTGGTCTGAGTAACCGAGGTGGTGGTTGGGCTCTGTCCGGTACGCATCGGGGATGTTTGTGTAAACCAGGTCCAACGCGTTCTCCCCCTCGTTGCAAAGTCCACATACTGATGGAATTTGGGGAGCACTGACTTGAGGTTCGCGTGGTTAAAATCTCCGGCGACAATAAACAGACAATCAGGTAGCGTTGGGGAGATATGTACACACCGACTATGAGGACAGTGGTGAATTCCTGTGGTAAATAAAATGGTCTGCATCTAACAGCCACAAACTCCACCAGCGATGAGCAGTGTCTAGAGACCAGCACAGAGTTCTTGCACCACTCCGTGTTGATGTAAATACACACACCGCACAGAGCTGATCTCCGCCAGCCCGGAACAAGGCGAGTCCGTCTAGCTGAACGGCGGTGTCCAGAACTCCGTCGCTAAGTCACGTTTCCGTGAAAACAAAAGCGCAGCAGACTCTGAACTCCCGCTGAGTAGGCTGCTGGAGTCGGATGTAGTCCAATCTATTGTCCAAGTAGCGGACACTTGAGAGCAGAATGGATGGGAGAGCAGGCTGGCTAGCGTTTGTTTTTAGCCTGCTTGCCGTGCTTCCGCTTCCTTGCACACCGCTCACAACGTCCCCACCCCCTGGCTCCCGGCATCAGGTGACACCGCGGACTGTAGGCTTGGTCCCTGACGCAGGCCGAGGTCGCGTATCTTCTCCAGCAGACCCTCATGAGGGTTTGTTGTTGGGCAATTTCTGTAGCATAGTGATGGTAGATATGGATACCAGTTGCTCTGTTGTCCATGTGCAACTTAAAAGAAAAAATTGTGCCTTAGTTTAAATAAATAAGTAACACCAGGTCTGGAGAGGCCGCAGCTGCCTTGCTGCTGGGCATTCTCGGCCCAGGGTAGCTGCCGACTCCACGCGGAGCGGTTCTGTGAGATCAGACACCACAATACAGTCTCCAGCTGTTGGTTGGCCCACTCGGTCTGGCCATTGGTCTGTGGGTGGAATCCTGAAGACAGACTCAGAGGCACCCAGAAGATTACACAAGATTACACAAGATTACACAAGAAGTCGGATGTGAATTGAGAGCCCCTGTCTGACATAACATTTACAGAAAAGCTATGTGATTTTAAAAAAAACTAGTAATACTACTAATAAGACAGTACTCCAACATGCCCGTACAAAAAGATCTTTAATGAGAACATTAAATGAGAGGAAACTTAAATTCCTCGTCATCAGAAAGGGAGAAATAGAATGCCTTACTTTACAAGGCTGTAGGCCTGAGAAACGCGGCAGAGGAAGGCAAAGGAGGAAATATATGGACACTGTGAAAGAACTAACAGATCTAAGTGTGCGAGATATCATTGACACTGCGTGGGATTAGTTGATGTGGAAAGCCATGATCACCCAAGTGTGTAACGCTCAAGACACATGAAGAAGAAGACTAGTAATTTGGCTGTTTCTTTGGCAGTTTTGGTAAAGGAATGAAGTGTACAGACTTGGAGAAACGATCAACTACTGTGAGAACCATCTGATGGTTCAAGACCGGTGACAAAATCCAGGGCAATGAGGAACCAGGGTCTCTTGGGGATACGCAGGGGTTGTAACAGAGCAGCGGGTGACTGGTTAGAGTTTTTGCCTTGAGCACAGACTGAACAGGCTGAGTCAAAGTTGCAGATGTCACCTCCTATGGAGGGCCACCAGAACCACCGACTGATGAAGGCCTGAATATGCTTAGTTCCAGGGTGACAGGATGACCGGGAAGAATTACCCCATTGCAATATCTGTGAGCGGACAGAGCAGGGAACATAAACCCGTTGGTGGGGCATTGACTAGGGCTGCCTCGCTCTGTTGTGCACAATGGATTCGATTTCCCATTGCGCTGCACCCACAAGGCAGTGAGCAGGGAGGGTGACATCGGGGACCTCAGGGGTCTCAGAGGAGGGAAATCTTTGCAGAGGGCATCAGGTTTTCCATTCTTGGAACCAGGGAGGAAGGACAGAGTAAAATTGAATCTTGAGACAAACAGGGACCAACGGGCTTGGTGGGAGTTGAAATGCTTGGCAGTACAAATATTTTCCAGATTCTTGTGATCAGTCCAGACTTAGAATGGCATCTTGGATCCCTCCAGCAAATGCCTCCACTCCTCCAGCGCTAGCTTCACAGCCAGCAGCTCCTGGTTTCTGACATCGTAATTCTGCTCCGTGGGAGTGAGGCGGTGAGAGAAAGCACAGGGGTGAACCTTCTCATCCTTGGCCGAGCGCTGAGAGAGAACAGCTCCTACACCAGTGTCAGACGCATCCACCTCCACAATGAACTGACGGTCGGTGTCGGGGCAGAGGTGAAATGTTCCTTCAGGTCAGAGAATGCTTTCTCAGCAGCAGGGGACCAGGAGAATCTGACAGCTGATGAGGTAAGAGCAGTGAGTGGTGCAGCCAGTGTACTGTAACTTCTGATGAAGCAGCGATGGAAGTTAGCAAAGCCCAAGAAGCGTTGCAACTCCCGATGAGTCAAAGGTTGGGGTCATTCAACCACCGCCTTGACCTTCTGTTGGTCCGTCTGAATGGAACCGCCTGAAATTACATACCCCAGGAGGGAGACTGTAATGTGATGACACCCACATTTGTCAGCCTTCACAAAGAGCTAGCTCTTCAAGAAGGCGCTGGAGAACCCTATGGACGCGACCTGTGTGTTCAGCAAGGGGCTTAGAAAAAAATCAAAATATCATCGAAATACTCAAAAACAAATTGGTTCAGCATGTTCCTGCGAACGTCATTTACCAGGGCTTGGAAGACGGCGGGGGCATTGGTGAGACAGAATGGCATGACCAGATACTCGTAGTGGCCATCTTCCACTCATCTCCTTCTCGGATGCAGACGCGATGGTAGGAGATCAGGCTTGGTAAAACTGCGGCAGCTTGCCAAGGTCAATGAGCGGAACTTAACAGTGACTTCATTCAGTCCCCAGTAATCAATGCACGGACATAAGGAGCCCCCCTTCTTTTTAAGAAAGTAAAAAAGGAAGATGGTCGGATGATGCTTGAAGCCAAAGACTCTTGAATGTACTTACTCATGGCTTCTGTTTCAGGTACGGACAGGGAATACACGGGACATGTGCCAGTCAGGAGGTCAATGGCACAATCATATGGACGATGAGGCGGTAGGGAAGTGGCCCAGGACTTGCTAAATACAGCCTTGAGCCATGACATGGGTGATGTTAGCCAGTCTCTGACTGTGCAAGGCATTGGCTACCAATGGTGACTGGAGAGCAGATGTGGGTAATCCCCACTGGGTAGCCAAGCCGGAATCGATAAAATACCCCTCCGCACCAGAATCAACCAAGACGGAGACTGCTCGCAATGGGAGCCCCACTCCAGAGAAGCAGGTATGAGAGTGAGTGGCATCGAGGAGGGCTGGACAGGAGTCACTCCTCATCCCTACTGGTGAGCCAGACTCACACAGGGAACACTGGACACAGTTCCTCTCTCTGTTTCCAGAGACGGAGCCACACAGGGAAAATTATGCACAGTTCCAATCCCCTTACAAATCAGTCAGACCCACACCGGGAACACTGTACACAGTTCCTCTCTCCGTTTCCAGAGATGGACCCACACAGGGAAAATTGTGCACAGTTCCAATCCCCTTACAAATCGGTCAGACCCACACCGGGAACACTGTACACAGTTCCAGGCTCTATATCTGGGGTCAGACCCACACCAGGAACTCTGTGCACAGTTCCACTCTCCATACCTCTAATTTAGACCCACTCGGGAACACTGCACACAGTACGAGTCTCCATATCTAGGGTCGGTCTGACACCGATAACACTGTGCACAGATCCAGTCTTCATATCTAAAGGTTGGACCTGCACACGGAACACTGCACAATTGCAGCCACCACAACTACAGATTGGACCCACACCACGAACCATATACACAGTTCCAGTCTCCATTCCTATAGGTTGGACCAGACCGTGAACCCTATACGCAGTTCCGGTCTCCATTTGTATAGGTCGGACACAAAACTGGGAACACTGTACACAGTTCCAGTCTACATATCTATAGGTCAGACCCACACCAGAAACACTGTGCACAGTTCCACTCTCTATTCCTATAAGTTGGGCTCACACTGGGAACACAGTGCACAGCTCCAGTATCCAAACCTAGAGATTGGACCAACACGAGGAGAACAGTGCACAGTTCCGGTCTCCATTCCTGTAGGTCGCACCCACACTGAGAACACTGTGCACAGTTCCAGTCTCCATATCTAGGGTCGGACCCACACCAGGGACACTGTGCACAATTCCAGTATCCATCTCTAGGGTTCATCCCACACTGGGAAGACTGTGTTTGACAAATCTTACTGAATTGTTTGACAAATTTTATTGAATTTTTTGAAGAGGTTATGAGGAAAGTTGACGAGGGTAAAGCAGTGGATGTTGTCTATATGGACTTCAGTAAGGCCTTTGACAAGGTTCAGCATGGAAGGTTAGTTAGGAAAGTTTAAATCGTTAGGTATTAATATTGAAGTAGTAAAATGGGTTCCACAGTGGCTGGATGGGAGATGCCAGAGAGTAGTGGTGGATAACTGTTTGTCAGGTTGGAGGCCGGTGACTAGTGGTGTGCCTCAGGGATCTGTACTGGGTTACTGGGTCCAATGTTGTTTGTCATATACATTAATGATCTGGATGATGGGGTGGTAAATTGGATTAGGAAGCATGCAGATGATACTAAGGTAGGTGGCATTGTGGATAATGAAGTAGGTTTTCAAAGCTTGCAGAGAGATTTAGGCCAGTTAGAAGAGTGGGCTGAGCGATGGCAGATGGAGTTTAATGCTGATAAGTGTGAGGTGCTACATTTTGGTAGGAATAATCCAAATAGGACATACATGGTAAATGGTAGGGCATTGAAGAATGCAGTAGAACAGAGTGATCTAGGAATAATGGTGCATAGTTCCCTGAAGGTGGAATCTCATGTGGATAGGGTGGTGAAGAAGGCTTTTGGTATGCTGGCCTTTATAAATCAGAGCATTGAGTATAGGAGTTGAGATGTAATGTTAAAATTGTACAAGGCATTGGTAAGGCCGAATTTGGAGTATTGTGTACAGTTCTGGTCACTGAATTATAGGAAAGATGTCAACACAATAGAGAGAGTACGGAGAACATTTACTAGAATATTACCTGGGTTTCAGCACCTGTACAGGGAAAGAATGAACAAGTTAGGTCTTTATTCTTTGGAGCGTAGAAGGTTGAGGGGGGGACTTGATAGAGGTATTTAAAATTGTGAGGGGGATAGATAGAGTTGACATGGATAGGCTTTTTCCATTGAGAATAGGGAATATTCAAACAAGAAGACATGAGTTGAGAGTTAGGGGGCAAAAGTTAAAGGGTAACACGAGGGAGAATTTCTTTACTCAAAGAGTGGTAGCTGTGTGGAACAAGCTTCCAGTAGAAGTGGTAGAGGCAGGTTTGGTATTGTCATTTAAAGTAAAATTGGATAGGTATATGGACAGGAAGGGAATGGAGGGTTATGGGCTGAGTGTGGGTCAGTGGGACTAGGTGAGAGTAAGCGTTCGACACGGACTAGAAGGGCCGAGATGGCCTGTTTCTGTGCTGTAATTGTTATATGGTTATACACAGTTACAGTCTGCATACCAAGTCGGACCCACCCCGGGAACACAGTGCACAGTTCCCGTCTCCATATCTATAGGTTGGACCCATCCCGGGAACACTGTACACAGATCCCGTCTCCACACCTATAGTTCGGACCCAGACCGGGAATACTGTACGAATTTCCACTCTCCATACCTGTAGTTTGGATGCACACTGGGAAAGTTAAAATCACCCATTACAACAACCCGTTCCAAAATCTGCCTCCCTATCTGCTCCTCGATGTCTCTGTTTCTATTGCGGAGTCTATACAAAACACCCAGTTGAGTTATTTCCCCCTTCTGTTTCTGACTTCCACTCACAATGCCTCAGTGGACAATCCCTCCATGACTTGTTCCTTTTCTGCACCCGTGATACTATCCCTGATTAGCAATGACACTCCCCCACCTCTTTTGCTCCCTCCCTGTCCTTTCTGAAACATCTGAAGCCCAGCACACTCAGCAGCCATTGCTGCACCTGAGACGTCCAGGTTTCTGTAATGGCCACAACATCACAGTTCCACGTATTAATCCACACTCTATCTTCATCTGCCTTGTTTATGTGGGTCAGATCCACACAGGAACACTGTACACAGTTCCCATCTCCATATCTAGGAGTCAGACCCATACCAGGAATACTGTGCTCAGTTCCCTTCTCCATATTCTCTGTATCCGACTCACACTGGAAGCACCGTGTAGAGTTCCCATCTAAACATCCCTGGGTCTGACCCACACTGAACTTTGCACAATTCCCATCTCTAGAAATTCAGTACGGTGCTCCTGTTGTGCGTCTGACCCAGGAGTACAGAGTACGGAATTGTACATGGTTCATTGTGGATCTCACCCAGGAATACAGAGACAGGAATTGTACATAGTTCAGTGTGCGTCTGACCCAGGAATACAGAGAACGGAATTGTGCTTAATTAGTGTGCGTCTCACTCAGGAATACAAGATGGGAATTGTACATAGTTCAGTGTGGGTCTCACCCAGGGATATTTAGATGGGAACTCTACACGGTGCTTCCAGTGTGGGTCAGATACAGGGAATATGGAGATGGGAACTGTGTACAGTGTTCCCTGTGTGGGTCCGACCCACATTGACAAGGCAGATGAACTTAGAGCATGGATTAATACGTGGAACTGTGAGGTTGTGGCCATTACAGAAACCTGGACGTCTCAGGTGCAGCAATGGCTGCTGAGTGTGCTGGGCTTCAGATGTTTCAGAAAGGACAGGGAGGGAGCAAAAGAGGTGGGGGAGTGTCATTGCTAATCAGGGATAGTATCACGGGTGCGGAAAAGGAACAAGTCATGGAGGGATTGTCCACTGAGGCATTGTGAGTGGAAGTCAGAAACAGGAAGGGGGAAATAACTCTACTGGGTGTTTTGTATAGACCCCGCAACAGAAACACAGACATCGAGGAGCAGATAGGGAGGCAGATTTTGGAACGGGTTGTTGTGATGGGTGATTTTAACTTTCCTAATATTGACTGGCATCTCCTTAAAGTGAGGGGTTTAGATGGGGTGGAGGGGTTTGTTAGGTGTGTTTGGGAAGGTTTCCTGATGCAATATGTAGATAAGCCAACTAGAGGAGAGGCTGTACTTGATCTGGTATTGGGAAATGAACCTGGTCAGATGTGAGGTCTCTTGGTGGGAGAGCATTTTGGAGGTAGTGATCACAACTCTATCTCCTTTACCGTAGCGCTGGAGCGGGATGGGACCAGGCAATTTGGGAAAACATTTGATTGGGGTAGGGGGAAATATGATGCTATTAAGCTACTTGGGAACATAAGTTGGGAGCAGATGCTTGTGGTAATGCGCGGCAGAAATGTGAACATTTGCATGGAGTTCTGCACAGGTATGTTCCTTTGAGGCAGGGAAAGGATGGTAGGGTAAAAGAACCATGGTGTACAAAGGCAGTGGAAAATCTAGTTTATAAAAAAGAGTTTACGAAAGGTTCAGGAAACTAGGTACTACTAGAGCTCTAGAAAATTACAAGGTTGCTGGGAAGGAGTTTAAGAATGGAATTAGGAGAGGCAGCATTTATGAGCATTTGGAGAGACTACATGTTGTTTGTCATATACATGAATGATCTGGATGATGGGGTTAAATTAGATTAGTAAGTATGCAGATGATACTAAGATAGGTGGTGTTGTGGATAATGAAGTAGGTTTTCAAAGCTTGCAGAGAGATTTAGGCCAGTTAGAGGAGTGGGCTGAAAGATGGCAGATGGAGTTTAATGCTGATAAGTGTGGGGTGTTACATCATAAATAGTAGGGCATTGAAGAATGCAGTAGAATTCTAGGAATAATGGTGCACAGTTCCAGCCATGCACAGTTCCTGTCTCTATATCCGTCATTCAGACTGACGCTGGGCCACCACGTACACTTATTTCACTGGGTCAGTCCCACACAGGGAGCACCATGAATAATTTCCATCTCCATATCTCTTGATCAGACCCACACCAACAGCATATTGCACAGTTCCTGTTTCTGTATCCCTACACCAGACCCACACCACGAACACCATGCACAATTCTCGTCCACGTCTCCCTGTGTCCGGTCCAGACCGGGAACATCATGGGCAGTTTCCTTCTCTGTATTACTGGGTCAGAATCACACAGGGAGCACTGTGCACAGTTCTGTCTCACTATCCCTGGGTCAGACCCACACCGAGAGCACCATCTCAGTATCCCTGTGCCAAACCCACTGTGGGAGCATTGTGCACAGTTCCTGTCTCTGTATCCATCATTCAGACATACTGGGCACCATGTATACTAACTGTAAAGGGGGTTTCTTTTTTTTTCTTTGTTATTGTTGGAAAAGGGTTTCCTTTTGTTAACTAGCAGGAATGCTAATTTACTGATAACGAGAATGGTATTCCTTTGTAAACCAAATGGGGATTAATGTTCTTTCTTCTGAGTCTGTAAGCTTTTGTTGACGGGCTTTTGGGCAGATCGGCGCGAGGGGGTCGAGAGAGAGGACGCAATGCTCTAAGCTGGGCGAGGATCGGACCCCAAAGGGGGGTCCGAGGCCGGGAGATTCTCTGAGGAGGGGGGGGATGAAGCTAGATGTGCTTGGTTGACCACTCGGAGGGTCCTGAGCTGTTTGGAGAGTCGAGGAGTTCGGAGGGGATCGAATGGTGGCCAGAAGACTTCAGAAATTGAGCTCCAACGGCTGTGCACGAAGTGGTTTGGACTTTGATAAGTTTGGCGCCTTTTCTTTAATTTTCTCTTCATATATACTGTATCGTTATTAATCACTTAGTTATAGTAACCTTTATAAATTGTACTCATTTAATCGCATATGGGGTACTGTCTGGTTTTGGGCGAGGCTAGACAAGAACGAGCTGAGCGAGCCTGAGGCGACCCAGGGGGTTACATAACTATCTCCATTTCACTGTCCCACACCGGGAGCACCATGTATAGTTCCTGTCACCTCATTCCTACATCAGACCCACACCAGGAGCACCGTGCACAGCTTCCGTTTCCATATGCCTGTGTCAGTCCCCCACTGGGAGCACATGCGTCGTTCCTGTCTCTGTATCCCTGGGTCAAATCCATACCAGGAGTACAGTGCACAGTTCCCGTCTCCATATCCCCCAGTCAGAACCACACCAGGAGTACCACAAACCTTTTCTGTTTCTCTATCAACCCAGCCAGGCCCACAATGGAGCACTATTCACATTTCCTATCACACACCAGGGGCAGCATGCACAGTTCAAGTCTGGATACTCCCCTGGGTCAAACCCACACCAGGAGCTCTGTACACAGTTCCCGTCACTGTATGCTGCGTCAGACCCACATAAGGGGCACCAAGCACAGTTTCTGTCTCTGTATTCCTGTGTCAGACTCACACCAGGAGCTCTGTACACAGTTCCCGTCACTGTATCCCTGGGTCAGGCCCACACTGAGATCACCGTTTATAGTTCCAGTCTGCACATCTTTGGGTCAGACCACATGTGCACATTTCCTGTCTCCAAATCACCCTCAGTCTGGCCTGCACCTGAAGCACATGCATAATTCCCATCACCGCACTCCTGTGTCAGACCCAGACCGTGAACACCGTGGATAGTTCCTTTCTTGTACTATTGTGTCAGACCCACACCGGGAGCACTGTGCACAATTCCTCTCTCAGACCCACACCGGGAGCACTGTGCACAGTTCCTCTCTCAGACCCACACCGGGAGCACTGTGCACAGTTCCTCTCTCAGACCCACACCGGGAGCACTGTGCACAATTCCTCTCTCAGACCCACACCGGGAGCACTGTGCACAGTTCCTCTCTCAGACCCACACCGGGAGCACTGTGCACAATTCCTCTCTCAGACCCACACCGGGAGCACTGTGCACAGTTCCTCTCTCAGACCCACACCGGGAGCACTGTGCACAATTCCTCTCTCAGACCCACACCGGGAGCACTGTGCACAGTTCCTCTCTCAGACCCACACCGGGAGCACTGTGCACAGTTCCTCTCTCAGACCCACACCGGGAGCACTGCGCACAATTCCTCTCTCAGACCCACACCGGGAGCACTGCGCACAGTTCCTCTCTCAGACCCACACCGGGAGCACTGTGCACAGTTCCTCTCTCAGACCCACACCGGGAGCACTGTGCACAGTTCCTCTCTCAGACCCACACCGGGAGCACTGTGCACAATTCCTCTCTCAGACCCACACCGGGAGCACTGTGCACAGTTCCTCTCTCAGACCCACACCGGGAGCACTGTGCACAGTTCCTCTCTCAGACCCACACCGGGAGCACTGTGCACAGTTCCTCTCTCAGACCCACACCGGGAGCACTGTGCACAATTCCTCTCTCAGACCCACACCGGGAGCACTGTGCACAATTCCTCTCTCAGACCCACACCGGGAGCACTGTGCACAATTCCTCTCTCAGACCCACACCGGGAGCACTGTGCACAGTTCCTCTCTCAGACCCACACCGGGAGCACTGTGCACAGTTCCTCTCTCAGACCCACACCGGGAGCACTGTGCACAATTCCTCTCTCAGACCCACACCGGGAGCACTGTGCACAGTTCCTCTCTCAGACCCACACCGGGAGCACTGTGCACAGTTCCTCTCTCAGACCCACACCGGGAGCACTGTGCACAGTTCCTCTCTCAGACCCACACCGGGAGCACTGTGCACAGTTCCTCTCTCAGACCCACACCGGGAGCACTGTGCACAGTTCCTCTCTCAGACCCACACCGGGAGCACTGCGCACAGCTCCCGTCTTTGCTTCCCTGGGTCACACCCATCCAAGGAGTTCGGTGCACAGATCAGTGTCTCTGTATCTCTGGGTCAGACCCACACTGGGAGCACTGTGCACAGTTCCCATCTCTGTATCCCTGAGTCAGTCCCACACGACTGTTCTCGTCTTTGTATCCTTGGGTCATACCCACACCGGGAGAACTGTTCCTGTCTCTGTATCCGTCATTCAGTCTCACACTGGGAGCACAGGGTCCAGTTTTTGTCTTAGTATCCCTGTACCAGAACCACAGCAGGAGCACAGTGCACAGATGCTGCCCCGTTTGCTTGGTCTGAACCCACAGAGGGAGCACCGTGCACAGCTTCTATCTCCATATCTCTGGGTCAGATGCCCACTTGGAGCACCGCGTATTGTTCCTGTTTCTGCATCCCTGGGTCACACACGTACTGGCAGCACCACGCACAGTTTCATACTTCATATACCCTGGCCAATTCACCTCAGGACCACTATGAACGGTCTCTGTTTCTGGTCAGTCCCACAACAGGACCTCCATGGATAGCTTCTGTCTCTGTATACCTACGTCAGACTTAAACCGGGACCACCGTGCACAGTTCCTCTCTCAGACCCACACCGGGAGCACCATGCACAGCTCCTTTCTCTGTACTCTTGTGTCAGACCCACACCGGGAGCACCATGCACAGTTCCTCTCTCAGACCCACACTGGGAGCACCATGCACAGTTCCTGTCTCTGTATCCCTGCTTTAGACCCACACCAGGCCTGTGTCTGTATGTTCGGTTCAAACCCACACGGGGAGCACCATGCACAGTTCCTGTCTCTGTATCCCTGCTTTAGACCCACACCAGGCCTGTGTCTGTATGTTCGGTTCAAACCCACACGGGGAGCACCATGCACAGTTCCTGTCTCTGTATCCCTGCTTTAGACCCACACCAGGCCTGTGTCTGTATGTTCGGTTCAAACCCACACGGGGAGCACCATGCACAGTTCCTGTCTCTGTATCCCTGCTTTAGACCCACACCAGGCCTGTGTCTGTATGTTCGGTTCAAACCCACACGGGGAGCACCATGCACAGTTCCTGTCTCTGTATCCCTGCTTTAGACCCACACCAGGCCTGTGTCTGTATGTTCGGTTCAAACCCACACGGGGAGCACCATGCACAGTTCCTGTCTCTGTATCCCTGCTTTAGACCCACACCAGGCCTGTGTCTGTATGTTCGGTTCAAACCCACACGGGGAGCACCATGCACAGTTCCTGTCTCTGTATCCCTGCTTTAGACCCACACCAGGCCTGTGTCTGTATGTTCGGTTCAAACCCACACGGGGAGCACCATGCACAGTTCCTGTCTCTGTATCCCTGCTTTAGACCCACACCAGGCCTGTGTCTGTATGTTCGGTTCAAACCCACACGGGGAGCACCATGCACAGTTCCTGTCTCTGTATCCCTGCTTTAGACCCACACCAGGCCTGTGTCTGTATGTTCGGTTCAAACCCACACGGGGAGCACCATGCACAGTTCCTGTCTCTGTATCCCTGCTTTAGACCCACACCAGGCCTGTGTCTGTATGTTCGGTTCAAACCCACACGGGGAGCACCATGCACAGTTCCTGTCTCTGTATCCCTGCTTTAGACCCACACCAGGCCTGTGTCTGTATGTTCGGTTCAAACCCACACGGGGAGCACCATGCACAGTTCCTGTCTCTGTATCCCTGCTTTAGACCCACACCAGGCCTGTGTCTGTATGTTCGGTTCAAACCCACACGGGGAGCACCATGCACAGTTCCTGTCTCTGTATCCCTGCTTTAGAC
Organism: Hypanus sabinus; assembly: GCF_030144855.1. Lineage (NCBI taxonomy): Eukaryota > Metazoa > Chordata > Chondrichthyes > Myliobatiformes > Dasyatidae > Hypanus > Hypanus sabinus. Next base: position 1,067,401 of record NW_026778948.1, on the reverse strand, counting down.
CCACACCAGGCCTGTGTCTGTATGTTCGGTTCAAACCCTGTGTGGTGAACTATGTGCCTGTCTGAACACGCCCCTGCTGACTGCTCCTGTGGCTCCTCCCACAGGCCCCTGTATAAAGGCGATCTGAGGCCTGACGCTCGGCCTCAGTCTCCAGGACATAGTATGATGGACACTCACTCCTGGTTCGTTCTTCCAGTCAATAAAAGCCGATATCTCGCCTTACGTCTCAGTGTGAGTTATTGATGGTGCATCAAACCCACACGGGGAGCACCATGCACAGTTCCTGTTTCTGTATCCCTGCTTTAGACCCACACCAGGCCTGTGTCTGTATGTTCGGTTCAAACCCACACGGGGAGCACCATGCACAGTTCCTGTCTCTGTATCCCTGCTTTAGACCCACACCAGGCCTGTGTCTGTATGTTCGGTTCAAACCCACACGGGGAGCACCATGCACAGTTCCTGTCTCTGTATCCCTGCTTTAGACCCACACCAGGCCTGTGTCTGTATGTTCGGTTCAAACCCACACGGGGAGCACCATGCACAAGTTGCCATCTCCACTCCCTTCTACAAAGTGTCTCACTATCCACTTCCCAGCAGGCTATTCCATCTGCCGCTTTGTTGCCCATCCTCCCAATCTGTCCAAGACTTTCTGCAGCCCCTCTGCTTCCTCAAAACTACCTTTCTCCTCCATCTATCTTCATAACCTCTGTAAACTTTGCCAAAAAGGCATCAATTCCATCATCCAAATCATTAACGTATAACGTAATATGTTCCACAGATCCCCATGGTACACCGCCAATCGCTGACTGCCTGCCAGAACAGGCTCCTTTTATTCCCATTCTTTGCCTCCTGTCAATCAGCAAGACGTCTATCCATAAACAAGAGAAATTCTGCAGACACTTGAAATCTGAGCAACACACTCAAAATGCTGGAGGAACTCAGCAGGCCAGGCAGCGTCTGTGGAAAAGAGTACAGTCGATGTTTTGGGCTGAAACGCTTTGGCAGAACTGGAGAAAAAAAGCTGATTGAGTAGATTTGAAACGTGGGGAAGGGGAGAGAAATGCCAGGCGATCGGTGAAACTTGGAGGGGGAGAGATGAAGCAAAGAGGTGGGAGATTGATTGTTGAAAGAGACAGAGGGTCATGAAAGAAAGAAAAATCGGGGGCTGAGCACCAGGGTGGGCAAGGAGATAAAATGAGGGAAGGGCAAGAGGGTGGGAAATGGTGAATGGGGGGGGAGAGGCATTACTGGAAGTTTGAGAAACCAATGTTCATGCCATCAGGTTGGAGGCTACCCAAACGGAATATAAGGTGTTGTTCCTCCAACCTGAGTGTGGCTTCATCATGACATACCTTAATGGGAATGGGAAGTGGAATTGAAATGGGTGGCCACTGGTAGATCCTACTTGCTCTGACAGATGGAGTGTAGATATTCAACAGCCTCCCAATCTACGTCGGGTCTCACCAATATACAAGAGGCCACACTGGGAGTACCGATCACAGTAGATGACCCCAACAGGCTCACGGGTGAAGTGTCGCCTCACCTGGAAGCACTTTTTGGAGCCCTGAATGGTGGTGAGGGAGGAGGTGTAGGGGCAGGTGAAGCACTTGTTCCACTTACAAGAACAAGGGCCAGGAGGGAGATCAATAGGGACGGACGAATGGACAAGGGAGTCACATGGGGAGCAACCCCTGTGGAAAGCAGAAAGTTGGGGGGGGGGGGGAGATGTGCTTGATGGTGGGATCTAGTTGGAGTCGGCAGAGGTTTCGGAGAATTATGGATAATTATGGATAATTTTGGATAAGGCTGCACAGAGGAACAACACCTTATATTCCGTTTGGGCAGCCTCCAACCTGATGGCATGAACATCGATTTCTCAAACTTCTGGTAATGATCCCCCCCTTCACCATTTCCCATCCCCTTGTTCCTCTCTCATGTTATTTATCTCCTTGCCCTCCCACCTCCTCCCCCCCCCCCCACCATTTTTTCCCTTCTTCCTTGGCTTTCTATCATGGACAGTGCTCAGTCAAGACAGACTGGAGAATTGGTCTAGATGGATAGGTGGATACTTCATTGATCCCAAAGGAAATTACAGCATCACAGTCGCATTACAAGTGCACAGATATGCAAATATTAGAAGAGACATAAGAAAGAATAAAAAATAAGTTAGCACCAACAGTCTAACAGGAGGGGGGGTCACCACTTCCCCTGCTACAAGTCTGCTATAGAGTCTAATGGCCAAGGGTACGAATGACCTCATAGAGCGCTCTTTGGAACAGAGCAGTTGTCTCTAATGTTCAGCCAAGGTGGTACGCAGAGGGTGAGAAACATTGTCCAGGATTGCCAGGGATTCCCACAGGTGTTATGGGTAGAATTGAGAAATAAGCAAGGTATGACCACATTAATGGGGCAATATTAAAGACCACCAACAGTCTGAGAGATTCATAGGAATAAATTTGTAGAGAGACTGCAGACTGTTGCAAGAAACATAAGGTTGCTAATAACTGGTGATTTTAACTTTCCACATATTGACTGGGACTCCCGTACTGTAAAAGCAGTAGATGGGACAGAGTTTGTCAAATGTGTTCCGGAACATTTCCGTAATCAGTACATAGAAGTCCCAACAAGAGAGTGCGCAATATTTGATCTGCTATTAAGGAATGAGACAGGGCAGGTGACAGAAGTTTGTGTCTGGGAACACTTTGCACCTGGTGATCGCAATGCAATTTGTTTCAAAGTACATATACAAAAAGATAGATGTGGTCTGCGAGTTGAGTTTGCAAACTGGAGAAAGGTCAATCTTGATGGTATTGGTGAGTGTGGATTGGAACAGGCTGTTTTATGGCAAAGGTGTGTTTATTAAGTGGGAGGCTTTCAAAAGTGAAATTTTGAGAGTACAAAGCTTGTATGTGTCTGTCAAAATAAAATGTTAACATAACAGAGAGAGTACAGAGGAGATTTTCTAGAATGTTACCTGGGTTTAAGTTACAGAGAAAGGTTGAACAAGTTAGATCTTTGTTCTTTGGACCATTGGAAGGTTGAGGGGGGACTTGATAGAGATTTAAAATTAAGAGAGGGATAGATAGAATTGACGTGGATAAGCTTTTTCCGTTGAGAGTAGGGGAGATTCAAACAAGAGGACATGAGTTGAGAGTTAGGGGGCAAAAGTTTAAGAGTAACACTAAGGGGAATTTCTTTACTCAGAGAATGGTAGCTGTGTGGAATGAGCTTCCAGTAGAAGTGGTAGAGGCAGGTTCGATATTGTCATTTAAAGTAAAATTGGAATAGGTATATGGACAGAAAAGGAATGGAGGGTTATGGGCTGAGTACAGATCGGTGGTTTTAGGTGAAAGTAAGCATTCAGCATGGACTAGAAGGGCCGAGATGGCCTGTTTCTGCGCTGTAATTGTTATATGGTTATAACAGGTATCTCTTGGTTTGCGAGAGATACCGAGGCCTGGTTAAGAAGAGAAGGAGATGCATGGCAGATATAGGCAGATAGGAACAAATCAGGTATCCAGAAATGTAGGAGAACACTTTAGAAAGAAATCAGGAGGGCTAAAAGAAGGCATTAGGTTGCCCTAACAGACAAGGTGAAGGGAAATCCGAAGGGATTCTACAGATAAATTAAGAGCAAAAGGATTGCAAGGGACAAAATTGGCCCTCTGGAGATTACAATGGTAATCCACGTGTGGAGCCAAAGGAGATAGGGTGATCTTAAATACACTCTTTGCATCTCCATTTACTCAGGAGATGGACACAGTCTATGGAAGTGAGGCAAATTGCCATCAGCTTCATGAACCCTGTACATATTCAGAGGAGGATGTGCTTCCTGTCTTGAGGCAAATTAGGGTGGATAAATTGAGTTGCACTTGAATCTGAAGGGGGGGCCAATATACTTGTGGGCAAAGAATGCAAGACTGCATTGAACATTCAAAAGGTATTATTTTGGCTTCACTGGCCAGATATAAACTGGTGGCTGCTTGAGACATGGTCTTGCCACGCCTCATCTCTCCCAGCTTTAGTGTATTCTTCCTTGCCATTGAAATCCTCTCAGTTCACATCTAACCCGGCCATGCTCTCCACCCTCGAAATTTTTAATCAATTTCACTGCCACTATAAGTTCACATCAGCTTCAGTTTTGGTCCCATTCATAGAAACCATCTATCTCTCCCCTCCACACTCAATTCAGTTTTTAGACATTGGGGTTTGAACAGTCTTCTGCGCATTAAGGATTTGTACACTGGTAATATTTTTGATATTTGATATATTATATATTTGATAGTTTTGATAACCTGCGTAGTAAATATGGTCTTCCGCATCATCATTTTTTAAAATATCTGCAGATTTGCCACTTTGTCAAGGAACAATTTCCCTCTTTTTCTGATCTACCACGGGCTATGTTGTGGGAAAAACTCACTCTCAGCTTTAATGATAAAGGGATGATCTCTGCTCTATACTCTCAGCTGATGTCTTTGGAAGTTCAAGATTTAAACAAAACTAAGACCAGGTGGGAAGATGACCTTGGTACGGATCTGGCTGAGGAATTGGGCAAAAGCATTGAATAGGGTTCATTCCTCGTCATCATGTGCTAAACTGGGGCTCATACAATTTAAAGTTTTACACAGGGTACATTTAAGTAAAGCCAGGCTTGCTGACAGATATTCCGGGACAGACGCTGGCTGTGACAGGTGTTCCTTCTCTCCGGCTGGTTTAGTGCATACATTTTGGTCTTGCCCTGGGATTGATGGCTATTGGACACTGGTTTTTAAAATTATCAGTGAGGTTTTGGGGGTGACACTGAGACCTTGCCCGCTTATAGCTGTATTTGGTGTGGCAGATGATACTTTGGGTTTAAGTGCAAGCCAATCAGATATTGTTGCATTTACATCGCTTTGGGCTGGTAGGAGAATCTTGCTGGGCTGGAAATCTGCCACTCCCCCATCGGCTGCTGCTTGGTTAGAGGGCGTAATGTTTTTTTCTGAAATTAGAAAAGATTAAGTTCACTCTGAGGGTGTCTGTGAAAAAGTTCTTTCTTTCTTTTCTTTCTTTCTAAATCTTTTTATTAATATTAGTAATATGGACAGAATACAGATGATATATTGATAAAGAAATTACCAACATACACATTCCATTACATATGAAAAAAAAACATACATAATAGTTACAATATAAATGAGTTTACCAAGACATAAGCCATAAGATATATGTATGGACATAGTAAATCTAAATATTTCATAATGTATAATATAAAAAAACAGAAAAAAAGAAAAAAAAACAAAAAAAAATTTATATAATGCAAAACTAACTAATCTAATCTAATAACTATAACTAATAAGTAATATAAAAGAAAAAAAAACAAACAAAAGAGAAGGAAAAAAAAAGTGGGCTGTTTATAATATCTCACAAAAATAAGTATTCATCAATGCCGTCACTTCCGGTCCTCTCAAAATACATAAGCTAAAAGCTGGGAAATCAAATGTACTTGGCACAGGGTCATATTACATCATATGAAACTGTTGAATAAATGGTCTCCATAACTTTTCAAATTTAATAGAAGTCTCAAAAGTACCACTTCTAATTTTTTCTAAATTTAAACATAACATAGTTTGAGAGAACCAATTAAATACAGTGGGAGGATCAATTTCTTTCCAATTCAACAATATAGATCTTCTAGCCATCAGAGTTAGAAATGCAATCATTCGACGGGCTGAAGAAGATAAATGCTGTGAATCTAACATTGGTAAACCAAAAATTGCGGTAATAGGATGAGGTTGTAAATCAATATTCAAAACCGCAGAAATAATATCAAAAATATCTTTCCAATATTTCTCCAAAAATGAACACGACCAAAACATGTGAGTTAAAGACGCAATTTCAGAATGACATCTATCACAAATAGGACTTATATGAGAGTAAAAATGAGCTAATTTATCCTTGGACATATGGGCCCTATGTACAACCTTAAATTGAATTAGTGAATGTTTGGCAAAAGTTCTATTTGAAATGGGGACCTTCCTCGTCATATTTTGGGAGTCTGAAGGAATTCCCTACTAGTTGAGGGCATCTGATTGTACTTGGGAAGTTGCCTCTCTTTTAACACGCATATGGTTTACCTCACAGGGTGGTTGATGAATTGTAATATGAGTGTATTCTGGATCATCTGACATGTTGTGAATGTGTGTGGGCCTTCGTCTTGAAGTAGTGTGAGGGTATGGCTGTGAAATGTCCCTATTTGTATTTGTGAATTGTTGTATTGTAAATACATTAGCTGCCATGGTATGTTCGGGGAGGGAGGGTGAGGGGAGGTTTGTTTAGGGGTAAGGTACAAAAGCAAAATGGAGGAAAATGTAATTCATTATGTATTCTGTATTGTGTCATTCCTTCAATAAAAATATATTAAAAAAGAATGCAAGACTGAAGGTGCTGTATTCAAATGCACATAGCATTCGGAATAAGGTGGATGAACTTGTGGCACAGTTATAGATTGGGCATCACTGAGTTGTGGCTAAAAGAGGCCATGGTTGGGAACTTAACATCAAAGGATATATTTTGTATAGAAAGGACAGGCAGGAAGGTATATGTGGTGGTGTGACTCTGTTGGTAAGAGATGGAATTACATCTTGAATAACAGGTGACACAGGGTCAGAGAATGGCAAATCTTTGTGGGTGGAGTTAAAAAACTGCAAGGGTTAAAAAACCATTATGGGAATCATAGTTTGGCCTCCAAATAGTAGCCAGGATGTGCGGTTGCAAAGAGAGCTGGAAAGGGCATGCAGTAAGGGTAATGTCACAACTGTAATGGAGGTCTTGAATATGCAAGGAGATTAGGAAAATCAGATTGCAAGAGAGGGAATATGTTGAATGCATACACGATGGCTTTTTAGAGCAGCTTGTGCTTGAGCTTACTTGTGGAAAGGCCATCTTAGACTGGGTGTTGTGTCTACGGACTCTCTGTGTGTGGAGGTTAGGAACAGGAAGGGGTCAATAACTTTACTGTGTGATTTTTATAGACCGTCTAATAGAAACAGGGATATCGAAGAGCAGATAGGGAAACAGATCCTGGAAAGGTGTAATAATAACAGATTTGTCATGATGGAAGATTTTAATTTCCCAAATATTGATTGGCAACTCCCTAGAGCAAAGGGTTTAGACGGGATGGAGTTTGTTAGGCGAGGGCAGGAAGGTTTCTTGTATGCCGATAAGCCTACAAGAGGAGAGGCTGTACTTGATTTGGTATTGGGAAATGAATCTGGTCAGGTGTCAGACCTCTCAGTGGAAGAGCATTTTGGAGACAGTGATCACAATTCTATCTCCTTTACAATAGGATTAGAGAGAGATAGGAACAGAGAAGTTAGAAAAGTGTTTAATTGTAAGGGGAATTATGAGGCTATCAGGCAGGAAATCTGAGGCTTAAATTGGAAACAGATGTTCTCAGGGAAAAGTACAGAAGAAATGTGGCGAATGTTCAGGGGATATTTGTGTAGAGTTCTGCATAGGTGCGTTCCAATGAGACAAGGAAGTTATGGTAGGGTACTGGAACCGTGGTGTACAAAGGCTGTAATAAATCTAGTCAAGAAGCAAAGCTTACAAAAGTTTCAGAGAGCTAGGTAATGTTAGAGATCTAGAAGATTATAAGGCTAACAGGAAGGAGCTTAAGAAGGAAGTTAAGAGAGCCAGAAGGGGCCATGAGAAGGCCTTGGTGGGCAGAATTAAGGAAAACCCCAAAGCATTCTACAAGTAAGAGGATAAGATGTGAAAGAATAGGATCTATCAAATGTGACAGTGGGAAGTGTGTATGGAACCGGAGGAAATAGCAGAGGTACTTAATGAATACTTTACTTCAGTATTCACTATGGAAAAAGATCTTGGTGATTGTAGTGATGACTTGCAGCAGACTGAAAAGCTTGAGCATGTAGATATTAAGAAAGAGGATGTGTTGGGGATCTTGGAAAGCATCAAGTTGGATAAGTCGCCAGGACCGGATGAAAATGTACTGTGGGAGGCAAGAGAGGAGATTGATGAGCCTCTGGTAATGATCTCTGCATCATCAATGGGGATGGGAGAGGTTCTGGAGGATTGGAGGGCTGCAGATGTTGTTCCTTTATTCAAGAAAGGGAGTAGAGATAGCCCAGAAAATTATAAACCAGTGAGTCTTACCTCAGTGGTCGGTAAGTTGATAGAGAAGATCCTGAGAGGCAGGATTTGTGAACATTTGGAGAGGCATAATATGATTAGGAGTAGTCAGCATGGCTTTGTCAAAGGCAGATTGTGCCTTACAAGCCTGATTGAATTTTTTGAGGATGTGTCTAAACACATTGATGGAGGAAGAGCAGTAGATGTAGTGTATATGGATTTCAGCAAGGCATTTGATGTGGTACCCCATGCAAGGCTTATTGAGAAAATAAGGAGGCATGGGATCCAAGGGGACATTGCTTTGTGGATCCAGAACTGACTTGCCCACAGAAGGCAAAGAATGGTTGTAGACGGGTCATATTCTGCATGGAGGTTAATCACCAGTGGAATGCCTTGGGGATCTGTCTTGGGACCCTTACTCTTTGTGATTTTTATAAATGACCTAGATGAGAAAGTGGAGGGATGGATTAGTAAGTTTGCTGATGATACAAAGGATGGAGGTGTTGTGGATAGTGTGGAGGGCTGTCAGAGGTTACAGCGAGTCATTGATAGGATGCAAAATTGGGCTGAGATGTGACAGATGGAGTTCAACCCAGATAAGTGTGAAGTGGTTCATTTTGGTAGGTTAAATATGATGGCAGAATATAATATTAATGGTAAGACTCTTGGCAGTGTGGAGGATCAGAGGGATTTTGGAGTCCATAGGACACTCAAAGCAGCTTCACAGGTTGACTCTGTGTTAAGAAGGCGTACAGTGTATTGGCCTTCATCAAATGTGGAATTCAATTTAGGAGCCGAGAGGTAATGTTGCAGCTATATAGGATGCTGATCAGACCCCACTTGGAGTACTGTGCTCAGTTCTGGTCACCTCACTACAGGAAGGATGTGGAAACCATAGAGAGGGTGCAGAGGAGATTTACAAGGATGTTGCCTGGACTGGGGAGCATGCCTTATGAGAATAGGTTGAGTGAACTCGGCCTTTTCTTGTTGGAGCGAAGGAGGATGAGAGGTGACCTGATAAAGGTGTACAAGCTGATGAGAGACATTGATCGTGTGGATAGTCAGAAGCTTTTTCCCAGGGCTGAGATGGTTGCCACAAGAGGACACAGGTTTAAGATGCTGGGGAGTAGGTACAGAGGAGATGTCAGGGGTAAGATTTTTACTCAGAGATTGGTGAGTGCGTGGAATGGGCTGCTGGCAACGGTGGTGGGGGTGGATATGATAGGGTCTTTTAAGAGGCTTTTAGATAGATACATGGAGCTTAGAAAAATAGAGGGCTACAGGTAAGCCTGGAAATTTCTAAGGTAGGGACGTGTTCTGCACAACTTTGTGGGCTGAAGGGCCTGTATTGTGCTGTAGGTTTACTATGTTTCTATGTTTCTATCTTATTAGTCAGCTTAACTGCCTTAGGAGGCAATGATCATAATATGATTGAATTCATACTGTAGTTGTGAGGGAGGAGCATAAGTCTCATGTCTAGTATCGCAATGGAATAAAGGGAATTACAGAGGCATGAGACAGGAGCTTGCCCAGGTGGATTGGAGGGGGATATTGGTGGGGATGACAGCAGAGCAGAGATGGCTGAAGTTTCTGGGAATAATTCACAAGGTGCAGGATAGATATGTCCCACAGAAGAAATTATTACATGGCAGGGGTAGACAACCATGGCTGACAAAGCAAGTTAAGGACTGCATAAAAGCCAAGGAAATGCATATAAGGTAACAAAAGTGAGTGGGAAACTGGATGACTGGGAAACCTTTAAAATCCATCAGAAAGCAACTAAAGAAGAAGGAAAAAGATGAAATATGAGGGTAAACTAGTCAATAATATAAAGCAGGATATTAATTTTTTCAATTATATAAGAGTAAAAGGAAGGTGAGAGTTGATATTGGACTTCTAGAAAATGATGCTGGTGAGGTAGTAATGGGGGACAAAGAAAAGGCAGCTGAATTTAATGAATACTTTGCATCTGTCTTCACTAGGGAAGACACGAGCAGTGGGCCAGAGGTCCATGAGTGTCAGGGAGCAGGAGTGAGTGCCATTGGTATTACAAAGGAAAATGTGCTGGGCAAACGGAATGGTCTTAAAGTGGATAAGTCACCTGGACCAGATGGACGACATCCCAGAGTCCTGAGAGAGGTTGCTGAAGAGATAAAGGATTCATTGGTCATGATCTTTCAAGAATCACTTGATTCTGGCATGGTTCCAGATTGCAAATGTCACTCCATTCCTTAAGAAGGGAGGAGGCAAAGGAAAGGAAATGATAGGCCAGTTAGCCTAACCTCAGTGTTGGAGTGCGTTATTAAGGATGAGATTTTGGGACACTTGGAGACTAATGATAAAATGTCAAAGTCAGCACAGTCTCTGTAAAGGGAAATCTTGCCTGACAAATCCGTTAAGAGTTCTTCAATGAAGTCCTCCCTGGTTGTTACAAAGGAGAGGCAGTGGGTGTCATTTACTTGGATTTTCAAAAAGCATTTGATAGGTACCATACATGATAAAATCCTATAGCATTACAGCAAAGATACTGGCATGGATAGCAGAATGGCTGACAAGTAGGAGGTAGCAAGTGTGAATAAAAAGGGCCTTTCCTGGTTGGCTGCCAGTGACTAGTGGTGTTCCTCATTGGTGTCAGCATTGGGACTGCCGTTTGTCAATAATTTGGATAATGGAACTGATGACTTTGTAGCAATGTTTGTGGATGATTTGAAGATAGGTGGTGCTGAGGAAGCAATGCAATTGCAGCAGGACAAATTGGAAGAATGGGCTAAAAAGTGACAGATGGAATACAGTATTGGGAAATGTATGATAATGCATTTTGGGAAAAGGAACAATATGTGGACTATTATCTAAATGGGGAGAAGGTTCAAACATCAGAGATGGAAAAGGACGCAGGAGTCCTCGTGCAAGACTCCCAGAAGGTTCATTTACAGGTTCAATCTGTGATAAAGAAGGCAAATGCAATGTTGGCATTTATTTCAAGGGGAATAGAATATAAAAGGAGATAATTCTGAGGCTTTATAAGTCACTAGTGAGGCCATACTTGGAGTATTGGCAACAATTTTGGGCCCCATATCTCAGAAAGGATGTGTTGTCATTGGAGAGAGTCCAGAGGAGGTTCACGGGGATGATTCTGGGAATGAAGGGGTTAACATATGAGGAGCATTTGGCATTTGGGCCTGTACTCACTGGAATTTAGAAGAATGCGTGGCGATCTCATTGAAACCTACCGAATGTTGAAAGGACCAGATAGGGTGGATGTGGAGAGGATGTTTTCTCGCTTGGGGGTAGCCAGAACTAGAAGGCGCAGCCTCAAAATTGAGAGGTGACCTTTCAGAACACAAGGAAGGCGGAATAATTTTTTTTATCCAAAGAGTGTTCTGGCACAAATGTGGTGGAGGCCAAATCAGTTGTTGTATTGAAGTGGAAGTTGACAGATTCCTGATTGGTCAGGGCATCAAAGGATATGGTGAGAAGGCAGATATGTGGGGTTGTATGGGATCTGGGATCAGCCACGATGGAATGGTGGATCAGACTTGATGGGCCAAATGGTCTGCTACTATGTCTTATGGCCTTATAAATCCTCAGGGCCTGACAAGGTGTGTTCACTCAGATCCTATGGGTGGCAAGTGCAGAAATTGCTGGGGTTCTAGCAGAAACAGCAAAGTAAACAGCATTATGAAGGACCCCGTGCACCCCTCATACAATCTCTTCTCCCTCCTGCTGTCTGGGAAAAGACTCCGAAGCATTCGGGCTCTCACAACCAGACTGTGTAAGTTTCTTCCCCCAAGCTATCAGACTCCTCAATACCCGAAGCCTGGACTGACACCTTGCCCTACTGTCCTGTTTATTATTTATTGTGTAGTCCTGTGTAGGTCTGTAGTCTAGTGTAGATTTCTCTGTGTTATTTTTTTATTACGTAGTTCAGTCTAGTTTTTGTACTGTGTCATGTAGCACCATGGTCCTGAAAAACATTGTCTCATTTTTACTATGCACTGTACCAGCAGTTATGGTCGAAATGACAATAAAAGTGATTTGACTTGACAAATATTCAAATCATCCTTAGTAACAGGTGAGGTACCAGGGGTTTGGAGGATAGCCAATGTTATTTTATTGCTTAAGAAAGGCTCCAAAAATAAACAAGTAATTGATAGGCCAGTGAGCCTAACATCAGAAGTGAGAAAGTTATTGGAAAGTATTCTCAGGGATCGGATATTTTTGATTTTTGTTGTCTCCAAGAGGATTCCGGGAACAGATGCCCCTGTTCTGTTATTATTTAGTATTTTTTTGTAAGGGAGGAGGGATTTAGGGTAGATGGACCTGTTGTGTTATTATTTGGTATTTTTGTGAGAGAGGAGGGGTTTGGGGTAGATGGACCTGTTGTGTTATTATTTGTATCAGTTATTGCTTTTTGTTATGAGAGAGGACAATGGCGGAATTAACCCTGTAATCAGTCCATAAATAGTTTGTTGTAATCCTGTCCTAAGAGTTTAATAGTGAATTAACCCTGTATTGTCAGTGATGAATTTCAATCCATAAATACAGTGTGTTGTAATTCTGTCCTGAGGGTTTAATAGTGAATTAAACCTGTTTTGTCAGTAATTAATTTCAATCCATGGATTCAATGTGTTGTGATCCTGTCCTGAGGGTTTCATGGTGAATTAAACCTGTTTTGTCAGAGATTAATTGTAATCCTCAGATTCAAATTCATAATCCTGTCCTGAGACTTCTATAGTGAATTAACCCTGTAAAGTCAGCGATGTTGTTTTATCTCTGAATGAAATACGCTGCAGCTTGGGGTGAGGGTTTTATCGTGAATGAACTCTGTAAGGTCAGTGATGATATCTAATCTGTGAATATTTGCCACCTGGGCTGTACAGAGGAGCATGTTTAGTAATAGACTGGGACAACTGTGCTGCTCCAAAGAGGTCATATGAATTCATTCTTGCCCTTGGCCATTAGGCTCTATAGCTGGGAAAGTGATAAATCCTCCCTCTTGTTACACTGTTTGAGGTAATTTATTTTTTATTCTTTCTTTCTTCTCTTCTAATATTTGTATATTTGTATATCTGTGCACTTGTAATGTTATTGTGACACTGAAATTTCCTTTTGGATCAATGAAGTGTCGATCTATCTACAGTATATTGTAATCTTGTGGTCAGGATTTAATAGACAATAGACAATAGGTGCAGAATTAGACCATTCGGCCCCTCGAACCTGTACTGCCATTTTGAGATCATGGCTGATCAATTACTATCATTACCCGGTTCCTGCCTTGTCCCCACATTCCTTGATTCCCCTATCCATAAGATACCTATCTAGCTCCTTCTTGAAAGCATCCAGAGAAATGGCCTCCACTGCCTTCTGAGGCAGTGCATTCCAGACCCCCACAACTCTCTGGGAGAAGAAGTTTTTCCTTAACTCTGTCCTAAATGACCTACCCCTTATTCTCAAACCATGCCCTCTGGTACTGGACTCTCCCAGCATCTGGAACATATTTCCTACCTCTATCTTGTCCAATCCCTTAATAATCTTATATGTTTCAATCAGATCCACTCTCAATCTCCTTAATTCCAGAGAGTACAAGCCCAGTCTCTCTAACCTTTCTGCGTAAGACAGTCCAGACATCCCAGGAATTAACCTCGTGAATCTACGCTGCACTTCCTCTACAGCCAGGATGTCCTTCCTTAACCATGGAGACCAAAACTGTACACAATACTCCAGGTGTGGTCTCACCAGGGCTCTGTACAAATGCAAGAGGATTTCCTTGCTCTTGTACTCAATTCCCTTTATAATAAAGGCCAACATTCCATTAGACTTCTTCACTGCCTGCTGCACTTGCTCATTCACCTTCAGTGACTGATGAACAAGGACTCCGAGATCCTTTTGTATTTCTCCCTTACCCAACTCTACACCGTTCAGATAATAATCTGCCTTCCTGTTCTTACTCCCAAAGTGGATAACCTCACACTTATTCCAATTAAACGCCATCTGCCAAGTATCTGACCACTCACCCAGCCTATCCAAGTCACCCTGAATTCTCCTAACATCCTCATCACATGTCACACTGCCACCCAGCAAATTTGCTGATGTTATTTTTCATGCCTTCATCCAAATCGTTAATGTAAATGGTAAACAGCTGTGGTCCCAATACCGAGCCCTGTGGCACCCCACTAGTCACCACCTACCATTCCGAGAAACACCCATTCACCGTTACCCTTTGTTTTCTATCTGCCAACCAGTTTTCTATCTATGTCAATATCTTACCCCGATGCCCTGAGCTTTGATTTTACCCACCAATCTCCTATGTGGGACCTTATCAAATGCCTTCTGAAAATAGGTAATCAACCCTGTAATATCAGTGATGGTGTTTAACGCACAAATACAAAATACATATTGTAATCTAGGAGAGAGGGTTTAGTTGTGAATTAACCCTACAATGTCAGTGATGACGTTTCATTCATAGAAGCAGTATATTGTAATCTTGGGGTCAGGGTTTTACAGTCAATTAACCCTGTAATGTTAGTGACGCTGTTATATCTGTGGATACAGTACATTGTAATCTAAGGATGTGAACTACCTTTGTAATGCCAGCGACAAAGACCCAGTACATTGTAAACTTGGGATGTGGGTGTTGTAGTGAATTAACCTTGTAAAGACAGTTTTTAAAAAATTATTCATTTATGAGATGTGGCGTCGCCAGCTGAGCCAGCATTTATTGCCCATCCCGAGTTGCCTTTGGGAAGGAGGTGGTGAGCTGTCTTCTTGAATCACAGCAGTCCCCGAAGTGCAGGTGCACCCACAGTGCTGTTAGGGAGGGAATTCCATGATTCTGACCCAGTGACAATGAAGGAATGGCGACATGTTTCCAAGTCAGGATGGTGAGTGACTTGGAGGGGACTTCCTAGTGGCGGTGATCCCAGGTATCTGCCGTTCCAGTTCTGCTAGACGGTCGTGGGTCTGGAAGGTGCTGCCCGTTCTGCTAGACGGTGGTGGTTGTGGGTCTGGAAGGTGCTTCCCGTTCTGCTAGACATTCGTGGTCGTGGGTCTGGAATGTGCTGCCCGTTCTGCTAGACGGTGGTGGTTGTGGGTCTGGAAGGTGCTTCCCGTTCTGCTAGACATTCGTGGTCGTGGGTCTGGAATGTGCTGCCCGTTCTGCTAGACGGTGGGGGTTGTGGGTCTGGAATGTGCTGCCCGTTCTGCTAGATTGTGGTGGTCGTGGGTCTGGATGGTGCTTCCCGTTCTGCTAGACATTCGTGGTCATGGGTCTGGAAGTTGCTTCCCGTTCTGCTAGACATTCGTGTTCGTGGGTCTGGAAGGTGCTGCCCGTTCTGCTAGACGGTGGGGGTTGTGGGTCTGGAAGGTGCTGCCCGTTCTACTAGATGGTGGTGGTCGTGGGTCTGGATGGTGCTTCCCATTCTGCTAGACAGTCGTGGTCGTGGGTCTGGAAGGTGCTGCCCGTTCTGCTAGACGTTCGTGATCGTGGGTCTGGAAGCTGCTTCCCGTTCTGCTAGACGGTGGTGGTCGTGGGACTGGAAGGTGCTGCCCGTTCTGCTAGACGGTGGGGGTCGTGGGTCTGGAAGGTGCTTCCCGTTCTGCTAGACGGTCGTGCTCGTTGGTCTGGAAGCTGCTGCCCGTTCTGCTAGACGGTGGTGGTCATGGGATTGGAAGGTGCTTCCCATTCTGCTAGACGGTCGTGGACGTGGGTCTGGAAGATGCTGCCCGTTCTGCTAGACATTCGTGGTTGTGGGTCTGGAATGTGCTGCCCGTTCTGCTAGACGGTCGTGGTCGTGGGTCTGGAAGGTGCGTCCCGTTCTGCCAGACGGTAGTGGGCGTGGGTCTGGAAGGTGCTGCCCGTTCTGCTAGACGGTGGTGGTTGTGGGTCTGGAAGGTGCTTCCCGTTCTGCTAGACGGTCGTGGTCGTGGGTCGTGAAGGTGCTTCCCGTTCTGCTAGACGGTCGTGGTCGTGGGTCTGGAAGGTGCTGCCCGTTCTGCTAGACTGTGGTGGTCGTGGGTCTGGATGGTGCTTCCCGTTCTGCTAGACGGTCGTGGTCGTGGGTCTGGAAGGTGCTTCCCGTTCTGCCAGACGGTGGTGGTCGTGGGTCTGGAAGGTGCTGCCCGTTCTGCTAGACGGTGGTGGTTGTGGGTCTGGAAGGTGCTTCCCGTTCTGCAAGACTCTGGTGGTCGTGGGACTGGAAGGTGCTTCCCGTTCTGCTAGACGGTCGTGGTCGTGGGTCTGGAAGGTGCTGCCCGTTCTGCTAGACGTTCGTGATCGTGGGTCTGGAAGCTGCTTCCCGTTCTGCTAGACGGTGGTGGTCGTGGGTCTGGAAGATGCTGCCCGTTCTGCTAGACGTTCGTGCTCGTTGGTCTGGAAGCTGCTGCCCGTTCTGCTAGACGGTGGTGGTCATGGGATTGGAAGGTGCTTCACATTCTGCTAGACGGTCTTGGACGTCGGTCTGGAAGGTGCTTCCCGTTCTGCCAGACAGTGGAGGTCGTGGGTCTGGAAGGTGCTGCCCGTTCTGCTAGACGGTCGTGGTCGTGGGTCTGGAAGGTGCTGCCCGTTCTGCTAGACGGTGGTGGTTGTGGGTCTGGAAGGTGGTTCCCGTTCTGCCAGACGGTAGTGGACGTGGGTCTGGAAGGTGCTGCCCGTTCTGCTAGACGGTGGTGGTTGTGGGACTGGAAGGTGCTTCCCGTTCTGCTAGACGGTCGTGGTCGTGGGTCTGGAAGGTGCTGCCTGTTCTGCTAGACGGTGGTGGTCGTGGGTCTGGAAGCTGCTTCCCGTTCTGCTAGACGGTGGTGTTCGTGGGTCTGGAAGGTGCTGCCCGTTCTGCTAGACTGTGGTGGTCGTGGGTCTGGATGGTGCTTCCCGTTCTGCTAGACGGTCGTTGTCGTGGGTCTGGAAGGTGCTGCCCGTTCTGCTAGACGTTCGTGATGGTGGGTCTGGAAGCTGCTTCCCGTTCTGCTAGACGGTGGTGGTCGTGGGTCTGGAAGGTGCTTCCCGTTCTGCCAGACGGTGGTGGTCGTGGGTCTGGAAGGTGCTGCCCGTTCTGCTAGACGGTGGTGGTCGTGGGTCTGGAAGGTGCTTCCCGTTCTGCTAGACGGTGGTGGTCGTGGGTCTGGAAGGTGCTTCCCGTTCTGCCAGACGGTAGTGGTAGTGGGTCTGGAAGGTGCTGCCCGTTCTGCTAGACGGTGGTGGTCGTGGGTCTGGAAGGTGCTTCCCGTTCTGCTAGACGGTGGTGGTCGTGGGTCTGGAAGGTGCTGCCCGTTCTGCTAGACGGTGGGGGTCGTGGGTCTGGAAGGTGCTGCCCGTTCTGCTAGACGGTCGTGCTCGTTGGTTTGGAAGCTGCTGCCCGTTCTGCTAGATGGTGGTGGTCATGGGATTGGAAGGTGCTTCCCATTCTGCTAGACGGTCTTGGACGTGGGTCTGGAAGGTGCTGCCCGTTCTGCCAGACGGTCGTGGTCGTGGGTCTGGAAGGTGCTGCCCGTTCTGCCAGACGGTCGTGGTTGTGGGTCTGGAAGGTGCTGCCCGTTCCGCAAGACAGAGGCAGTCGTCGGTCTGGAAGGTGCTTCCCGTTCTGCTAGACGGTGTTGGTCGTGGGTCTGGAAGGTGCTTCCCGTTCTGCCAGACAGTGGTGGTCGTGGGTCTGGAAGGTGCTGCCCGTTCTGCTAGACGGTCGTGGTCGTGGGTCTGGAAGGTGCGTCCCGTTCTGCCAGACGGTAGTGGACGTGGGTCTGGAAGGTGCTGCCCGTTCTGCTAGACGGTGGTGGTTGTGGGTCTGCAAGGTGCTTCCCGTTCTGCTAGACGGTGGTGGTCGTGGGTCTGGAAGGTGCTGCCCGTTCTGCTAGACGGTGGTGGTCGTGGGTCTGGAAGGTGCTGCCCGTTCTGCTAGACTGTGGTGGTCGTGGGTCTGGATGGTGCTTCCCGTTCTGCTAGACGGTCGTGGTCGTGGGTCTGGAAGGTGCTGCCCGTTCTGCTAGACGTTCGTGATGGTGGGTCTGGAAGCTGCTTCCCGTTCTGCTAGACGGTGGTGGTCGTGGGTCTGGAAGGTGCTTCCCGTTCGGCCAGACGGTGGTGGTCGTGGGTCTGGAAGGTGCTGCCCGTTCTGCAAGACGGTCGTGGTCGTGGGTCTGGAAGGTGCTTCCCGTTCTGCTAGACGGTCGTGGTCGTGGGTCTGGAAGCTGCTTCCCGTTCTGCTAGACGGTGGTGGTCGTGGGTCTGGAAGGTGCTTCCCGTTCGGCCAGACGGTGGTGGTCGTGGGTCTGGAAGGTGCTGCCCGTTCTGCTAGACGGTCGTGGTCGTGGGTCTGGAAGGTGCTTCCCGTTCTGCTAGACGGTCGTGGTCGTGGGTCTGGAAGGTGCTGCCCGTTCTGCTAGACGGTGGTGGTCGTGGGTCTGGAAGCTGCTTCCCGTTCTGCTAGACGGTGGTGGTCGTGGGTCTGGAAGGTGCTGCCCGTTCTGCTAGACGTTCGTGATCGTGGGTCTGGAAGCTGCTTCCCGATCTGCTAGACGGTGGTGGTCGTGGGTCTGGAAGGTGCTGCCCGTTCTTCTAGACGGTGGTGGTCGTGGGTCTGGAAGGTGCTGCCCGTTCTGCTAGACGGTGGTGGTCGTGGGTCTGGAAGCTGCTTCCCGTTCTGCTAGACGGTGGTGGTCGTGGGTCTGGAAAGTGCTGCCTGTTCTGCTAGACGGTTGTGGTCGTGGGTCTGGAGGAGCTGCCCATTCTGCTAGACGGTCTTGGACGTGGGTCTGGAAGGTGCTGCCCGTTCTTCTAGACGGTAGTGGTCGTGAGTCTGGAAGGTGCTGCCCATTCTGCCAGACGGTCGTGGTCGTGGGTCTGGAAGGTGCTGCCCATTCTGCTAGACGGTGGTGGTCGTGGGTCTGGAAGGTGCTGCCCATTCTGCCAGACGGTAGTGGTCGTGAGTCTGGAAGGTGCTGCCCATTCTGCCAGACGGTCGTAGTTGTGGGTCTGGAAGGTGCTGCCCATTCTGCTAGACGGTGGTGGTCGTGGGTCTGGAAGGTGGTTCCCGTTCTGCTACACGGTGGAGGTCGTGGGTCTGGAAGGTGCTGCCTGTACTGCTAGACGGGGGTGATCGTGGGTCAGGAAGGTGCTTCCCGTTCTGCTAGACGGTGGTGGTCGTGGGGCTGGAAGGTGCTGCCCATTCGGCTAGATGGTTGTGGTCGTCGGTCTGGATGGTGCTTCCCATTCTGTTAGACGGTGGTGGTTGTGGGTCTGGAAGGTGCTGCCCGTTCTGCTAGATATTCGTGTTCGTGGGTCTGGAAGGTGCTGCCCGTTCTGCTAGATGGTGGTGGTCGTGGGTCTGGATGGTGCAGCCCGTTCTGCTACACGGTGGTGGTCGAGGGACTGGAAAGTGCTTCCTGTTCTGCTAGATGGTGGTGGTTGTGAGTCTGGAACGTGCTGCCCGTTCTGCTAGACGGTGGTGGTCATGGGTCTGGAAGGTGCTTCCCTTTCCGCTAGACATTCGTGGTCGTGGGTCTGGAAGGTGCTGCCTGTTCCGCTGGACGGTGGTGGTCGTGGGTCTGGAAGGTGCTGCCCGTTCTGCTAGAAATTCGTGTTCGTGGGTCTGAAAGGTGCTTCCCGTTCTGCTAGACGGTCGTGGTCGTGGGTCTGGAAGGTGCTGCCCGTTCTGCTAGACGTTCGTGATGGTGGGTCTGGAAGCTGCTTCCCGTTCTGCTAGACGGTGGTGGTCGTGGGTCTGGAAGGTGCTTCCCGTTCGGCCAGACGGTGGTGGTCGTGGGTCTGGAAGGTGCTGCCCGTTCTGCTAGACGGTCGTGGTCGTGGGTCTGGAAGGTGCTTCCCGTTCTGCTAGACGGTCGTGGTCGTGGGTCTGGAAGGTGCTGCCCGTTCTGCTAGACGGTGGTGGTCGTGGGTCTGGAAGCTGCTTCCCGTTCTGCTAGACGGTGGTGGTCGTGGGTCTGGAAGGTGCTGCCCGTTCTGCTAGACGTTCGTGATCGTGGGTCTGGAAGCTGCTTCCCGATCTGCTAGACGGTGGTGGTCGTGGGTCTGGAAGGTGCTGCCCGTTCTGCTAGACGGTGGTGGTCGTGGGTCTGGAAGGTGCTGCCCGTTCTGCTAGACGGTGGTGGTCGTGGGTCTGGAAGCTGCTTCCCGTTCTGCTAGACGGTGGTGGTCGTGGGTCTGGAAAGTGCTGCCCGTTCTGCCAGACGGTAGTGGTCGTGAGTCTGGAAGGTGCTGCCCATTCTGCCAGACGGTCGTAGTTGTGGGTCTGGAAGGTGCTGCCCATTCTGCTAGACGGTGGTGGTCGTGGGTCTGGAAGGTGGTTCCCGTTCTGCTACACGGTGGAGGTCGTGGGTCTGGAAGGTGCTGCCTGTACTGCTAGACGGGGGTGATCGTGGGTCAGGAAGGTGCTTCCCGTTCTGCTAGACGGTGGTGGTCGTGGGGCTGGAAGGTGCTGCCCATTCGGCTAGATGGTTGTGGTCGTCGGTCTGGATGGTGCTTCCCATTCTGTTAGACGGTGGTGGTTGTGTGTCTGGAAGGTGCTGCCCGTTCTGCTAGATATTCGTGTTCGTGGGTCTGGAAGGTGCTGCCCGTTCTGCATGATGGTGGTGATCGTGGGTCTGGATGGTGCAGCCCGTTCTGCTACACGGTGGTGGTCGAGGGACTGGAAAGTGCTTCCTGTTCTGCTAGATGGTGGTGGTTGTGAGTCTGGAACGTGCTGCCCGTTCTGCTAGACGGTGGTGGTCATGGGTCTGGAAGGTGCTGCCCGTTCTGCTAGAAATTCGTGTTCGTGGGTCTGAAAGGTGCTTCCCGTTCTGCTAGACGGTGGTGGTCGTGGGTCTGGAAGGTGCTGCCCGTTCTGCTAGACGGTGGTGGTCGTGGGTCTGGAAGGTGCTGCCCGTTCTGCTAGACTGTGGTGGTCGTGGGTCTGGATGGTGCTTCCCGTTCTGCTAGACGGTCGTGGTCGTGGGTCTGGAAGGTGCTGCCCGTTCTGCTAGACGTTCGTGATGGTGGGTCTGGAAGCTGCTTCCCGTTCTGCTAGACGGTGGTGGTCGTGGGTCTGGAAGGTGCTTCCCGTTCGGCCAGACGGTGGTGGTCGTGGGTCTGGAAGGTGCTGCCCGTTCTGCTAGACGGTCGTGGTCGTGGGTCTGGAAGGTGCTTCCCGTTCTGCTAGACGGTCGTGGTCGTGGGTCTGGAAAGTGCTGCCCGTTCTGCTAGACGGTGGTGGTCGTGGGTCTGGAAGCTGCTTCCCGTTCTGCTAGACGGTGGTGGTCGTGGGTCTGGAAGGTGCTGCCCGTTCTGCTAGACGTTCGTGATCGTGGGTCTGGAAGCTGCTTCCCGATCTGCTAGACGGTGGTGGTCGTGGGTCTGGAAGGTGCTGCCCGTTCTGCTAGACGGTGGTGGTCGTGGGTCTGGAAGGTGCTGCCCGTTCTGCTAGACGGTGGTGGTCGTGGGTCTGGAAGCTGCTTCCCGTTCTGCTAGACGGTGGTGGTAGTGGGTCTGGAAAGTGCTGCCCGTTCTGCTAGACGGTTGTGGTCGTGGGTCTGGAGGAGCTGCCCATTCTGCTAGATGGTCTTGGACGTGGGTCTGGAAGGTGCTGCCCGTTCTTCTAGACGGTAGTGGTCGTGAGTCTGGAAGGTGCTGCCCATTCTGCCAGACGGTCGTGGTCGTGGGTCTGGAAGGTGCTGCCCATTCTGCTAGACGGTGGTGGTCGTGGGTCTGGAAGGTGCTGCCCATTCTGCCAGACGGTAGTGGTCGTGAGTCTGGAAGGTGCTGCCCATTCTGCCAGACGGTCGTAGTTGTGGGTCTGGAAGGTGCTGCCCATTCTGCTAGACGGTGGTGGTCGTGGGTCTGGAAGGTGGTTCCCGTTCTGCTACACGGTGGAGGTCGTGGGTCTGGAAGGTGCTGCCTGTACTGCTAGACGGGGGTGATCGTGGGTCAGGAAGGTGCTTCCCGTTCTGCTAGACGGTGGTGGTCGTGGGGCTGGAAGGTGCTGCCCATTCGGCTAGATGGTTGTGGTCGTGGGTCTGGATGGTGCTTCCCATTCTGTTAGACGGTGGTGGTTGTGGGTCTGGAAGGTGATGCCCGTTCTGCTAGATATTCATGTTCGTGGGTCTGGAAGGTGCTGCCCGTTCTGCTAGATGGTGGTGGTGGTGGGTCTGGATGGTGCAGCCCGTTCTGCTACACGGTGGTGGTCGAGGGACTGGAAAGTGCTTCCTGTTCTGCTAGATGGTGGTGGTTGTGAGTCTGGAACGTGCTGCCCATTCTGCTAGACGGTGGTGGTCATGGGTCTGGAAGGTGCTTCCCTTTCCGCTAGACATTCGTGGTCGTGGGTCTGGAAGGTGCTGCCTGTTCTGCTGGACGGTGGTGGTCGTGGGTCTGGAAGGTGCTGCCCGTTCTGCTAGAAATTCGTGTTCGTGGGTCTGAAAGGTGCTTCCCGTTCTGCTAGACGGTGGTGGTCGTGGGTCTGGAAGGTTTTTCCCGTTCTGCTAGACGGTGGTGGTCGTGGGTCTGGAAGGTTCTGCCCGTTCTGCTAGACGGTGGTGGTCGTGGGTCTGGAAGGTTCTGCCCGTTCTGCTAGACGGTGGTGGTCGTGGGTTTGGAAGGTGCTTCCCTTTCTGCTAGACATTCGTGGTTCGTGGGTCTGGAAGATGTGGCCCGTTCTGCTAGACGGTGGTCGTCGTGGGTCTGGAAGGTGCTTCCCGTTCTGCTAGACGGTGGTGGTCTTGGGGCTGGAAGGTTCTGCCCATTCTGCTAGATGGTTGTGGTCGTGGGTCTGGATGGTGCTTCCCATTCTGTTAGACGGTGGTGGTCATGGGTCTGGAAGGTGCTGCCCGTTCTGCTAGATATTCGTGTTCGTGGGTCTGGAAGGTGCTGCCTGTTCAGCCAGACGGTCATGATCCTGGGTCTGGAATGTGCTGTCCGTTCTGCTAGATGGTGGTGGTTGAGGGTCGGGATGGTGCTGCCCGTTCTGCTAGATGGTGGTGTTCGTGGGTCTGAAAGGTGCTTCCCGTTCTGCTAGACTGTGGTGGTCCTGGGTCTGGATGGTGCTTCCCGTTCTGCTAGACGGTGGTGGTCGTGAGACTGGAAGGTGCTTCCCGTTCTGCTAGACGGTGGTGGTCGTGGGTCTGGAATGTGCTGCCCGTTCTGTTGGACGGTGGTGATCGTGGGTCTGGAAGGTGCTTCCCGTTCTGCTAGAAATTCGTGGTCGTGGGTCTGGAAGGTGCTGCCCGATCTGCTAGACGGTCGTAGTTGTGGGTCTGGAAGGTGCTGCCCATTCTGCTAGATGGTGGTGGTCGTGGGGCTGGAAGGTGGTTCCCGTTCTGCTACACGGTGGAGGTCGTAGGTCTGGAAGGTGCTGCCCGTACTGCTAGACGGGGGTGATCGTGGGTCAGGAAGGTGCTTCCCGTTCTGCTAGACGGTGGTGGTCGTGGGGCTGGAAGGTGCTGCCCATTCTGCTAGATGGTTGTGGTCGTGGGTCTGGATGGTGCTTCCCATTCTGTTAGACGGTGGTGGTCATGGGTCTGGAAGGTGCTTCCCGTTCTGCCAGACAGTGGCGGTCGTGGGTCTGGAAGGTGCTGCCCGTTCTGCTAGACGGTGTTGGTCGTGGGTCTGGAAGGTGCTTCCCGTTCTGCCAGACAGTGGTGGTCGTGGGTCTGGAAGGTGCTGCCCGTTCTGCTAGACGGTCGTGGTCGTGGGTCAGGAAGGTGCGTCCCGTTCTGCCAGACGGTAGTGGACGTGGGTCTGGAAGGTGCTGCCCGTTCTGCTAGACTGTGGTGGTCATGGGATTGGAAGGTGCTTCCCATTCTGCTAGACGGTCTTGGACGTGGGTCTGGAAGGTGCTGCCCGTTCTGCCAGACGGTCGTGGTCGTGGGTCTGGAAGGTGCTGCCCGTTCTGCCAGACGGTCGTGGTCGTGGGTCGGGAAGGTGCTGCCCGTTCCGCAAGACAGAGGCAGTCATCGGTCTGGAAGGTGCTTCCCGTTCTGCTAGACGGTGTTGGTCGTGGGTCTGGAAGGTGCTGCCCGTTCTGCCAGACGGTAGTGGACGTGGGTCTGGAAGGTGCTGCCCGTTCTGCTAGACGGTGGTGGTTGTGGGTCTGGAAGGTGCTTCCCGTTCTGCTAGACGGTCGTGGTCGTGGGTCTGGAAGGTGCTGCCCATTCTGGTAGACGCTGGTGGTCGTGGGTCTGGAAGCTGCTTCCCGTTCTGCTAGACGGTGGTGTTCGTGGGTCTGGAAGGTGCTGCCCGTTCTGCTAGACTGTGGTGGTCGTGGGTCTGGATGGTGCTTCCCGTTCTGCTAGACGGTCGTGGTCGTGGGTCTGGAAGGTGCTGCCCGTTCTGCTAGACTTTCGTGATGGTGGGTCTGGAAGCTGCTTCCCGTTCTGCTAGACGGTGGTGGTCGTGGGTCTGGAAGGTGCTTCCCGTTCTGCCAGACGGTGGTGGTCGTGGGTCTGGAAGGTGCTGCCCGTTCTGCTAGACGGTCGTGGTCGTGGGTCTGGAAGGTGCTTCCCGTTCTGCCAGACGGTGGAGGTCGTGGGTCTGGAAGGTGCTGCCCGTTCTGCTAGACGGTGGTGGTTGTGGGTCTGGAAGGTGCTTCCCGTTCTGCAAGACTCTGGTGGTCGTGGGACTGGAAGGTGCTTCCCGTTCTGCTAGACGGTCGTGGTCGTGGGTCTGGAAGGTGCTGCCCGTTCTGCTAGACGTTCGTGATCGTGGGTCTGGAAGCTGCTTCCCGTTCTGCTAGACGGTGGTGGTCGTGGGTCTGGAAGGTGCTGCCCGTTCTGCTAGACGTTCGTGCTCGTTGGTCTGGAAGCTGCTGCCCGTTCTGCTAGACGGTGGTGGTCATGGGATTGGAAGGTGCTTCCCATTCTGCTAGACGGTCTTGGACGTGGGTCTGGAAGGTGCTGCCCGTTCTGCCAGACGGTCGTGGTCGTGGGTCTGGAAGGTGCGGCCCGTTCTGCCAGACGGTCGTGGTCGTGGGTCTGGAAGGTGCTGCCCGTTCCGCAAGACAGAGGCAGTCGTCGGTCTGGAACGTGCTGCCCGTTCTGCTAGACGGTCGTGGTCGTGGGTCTGGAAGGTGCGTCCCGTTCTGCCAGACGGTAGTGGACGTGGGTCTGGAAGGTGCTGCCCGTTCTGCTAGACGGTGGTGGTTGTGGGACTGGAAGGTGCTTCCCGTTCTGCTAGACGGTCGTGGTCGTGGGTCTGGAAGGTGCTGCCCGTTCTGCTAGACGGTGGTGGTCGTGGGTCTGGAAGCTGCTTCCCGTTCTGCTAGACGGTGGTGGTTGTGGGTCTGGAAGGTGCTGCCCGTTCTGCTAGACTGTGGTGGTCGTGGGTCTGGATGGTGCTTCCCGTTCTGCTAGACGGTCGTTGTCGTGGGTCTGGAAGGTGCTGCCCGTTCTGCTAGACGTTCGTGATGGTGGGTCTGGAAGCTGCTTCCCGTTCTGCTAGACGGTGGTGGTCGTGGGTCTGGAAGGTGCTTCCCGTTCTGCCAGACGGTGGTGGTCGTGGGTCTGGAAGGTGCTGCCCGTTCTGCTAGATGGTCGTGGTCGTGGGTCTGGAAGGTGCTTCCCGTTCTGCCAGACGGTAGTGGTCGTGGGTCTGGAAGGTGCTGCCCGTTCTGCTAGACGGTCGTGGTCGTGGGTCTGGAAGGTGCTGCCCGTTCTGCTAGACGGTGGTGGTCGTGGGGCTGGAAGGTGCTGCCCATTCTGCTAGATGGTTGTGGTCGTGGGTCTGGATGGTGCTTCCCATTCTGTTAGACGGTGGTGGTCATGGGTCTGGAAGGTGCTTCCCGTTCTGCCAGACAGTGGTGGTCGTGGGTCTGGAAGGTGCTGCCCGTTCTGCTAGACGGTGTTGGTCGTGGGTCTGGAAGGTGCTTCCCGTTCTGCCAGACAGTGGTGGTCGTGGGTCTGGAAGGTGCTGCCCGTTCTGCTAGACGGTCGTGGTCGTGGGTCTGGAAGGTGCGTCCCGTTCTGCCAGACGGTAGTGGACGTGGGTCTGGAAGGTGCTGCCCGTTCTGCTAGACTGTGGTGGTCATGGGATTGGAAGGTGCTTCCCATTCTGCTAGACGGTCTTGGACGTGGGTCTGGAAGGTGCTGCCCGTTCTGCCAGACGGTCGTGGTCGTGGGTCTGGAAGGTGCTGCCCGTTCTGCCAGACGGTCGTGGTCGTGGGTCGGGAAGGTGCTGCCCGTTCCGCAAGACAGAGGCAGTCGTCGGTCTGGAAGGTGCTTCCCGTTCTGCTAGACGGTGTTGGTCGTGGGTCTGGAAGGTGCTGCCCGTTCTGCCAGACGGTAGTGGACGTGGGTCTGGAAGGTGCTGCCCGTTCTGCTAGACGGTGGTGGTTGTGGGTCTGGAAGGTGCTTCCCGTTCTGCTAGACGGTCGTGGTCGTGGGTCTGGAAGGTGCTGCCCATTCTGGTAGACGCTGGTGGTCGTGGGTCTGGAAGCTGCTTCCCGTTCTGCTAGACGGTGGTGGTCGTGGGTCTGGAAGGTGCTGCCCGTTCTGCTAGACTGTGGTGGTCGTGGGTCTGGATGGTGCTTCCCGTTCTGCTAGACGGTCGTGGTCGTGGGTCTGGAAGGTGCTGCCCGTTCTGCTAGACGTTCGTGATGGTGGGTCTGGAAGCTGCTTCCCGTTCTGCTAGACGGTGGTGGTCGTGGGTCTGGAAGGTGCTTCCCGTTCTGCCAGACGGTGGTGGTCGTGGGTCTGGAAGGTGCTGCCCGTTCTGCTAGACGGTCGTGGTCGTGGGTCTGGAAGGTGCTTCCCGTTCTGCCAGACGGTGGTGGTCGTGGGTCTGGAAGGTGCTGCCCGTTCTGCTAGACGGTGGTGGTTGTGGGTCTGGAAGGTGCTTCCCGTTCTGCAAGACTCTGGTGGTCGTGGGACTGGAAGGTGCTTCCCGTTCTGCTAGACGGTCGTGGTCGTGGGTCTGGAAGGTGCTGCCCGTTCTGCTAGACGTTCGTGATCGTGGGTCTGGAAGCTGCTTCCCGTTCTGCTAGACGGTGGTGGTCGTGGGTCTGGAAGGTGCTGCCCGTTCTGCTAGACGTTCGTGCTCGTTGGTCTGGAAGCTGCTGCCCGTTCTGCTAGACGGTGGTGGTCATGGGATTGGAAGGTGCTTCCCATTCTGCTAGACGGTCTTGGACGTGGGTCTGGAAGGTGCTGCCCGTTCTGCCAGACGGTCGTGGTCGTGGGTCTGGAAGGTGCGGCCCGTTCTGCCAGACGGTCGTGGTCGTGGGTCTGGAAGGTGCTGCCCGTTCCGCAAGACAGAGGCAGTCGTCGGTCTGGAACGTGCTGCCCGTTCTGCTAGACGGTCGTGGTCGTGGGTCTGGATGGTGCTGCCCGTTCTGCTAGACGGTCGTGGTCGTGGGTCTGGAAGGTGCTTCCCGTTCTGCCAGACGGTGGTGGTCGTGGGTCTGGAAGGTGCTGCCCGTTCTGCTAGACGGTGGTGGTTGTGGGTCTGGAAGGTGCTTCCCGTTCTGCAAGACTCTGGTGGTCGTGGGACTGGAAGGTGCTTCCCGTTCTGCTAGACGGTCGTGGTCGTGGGTCTGGAAGGTGCTGCCCGTTCTGCTAGACGTTCGTGATCGTGGGTCTGGAAGCTGCTTCCCGTTCTGCTAGACGGTGGTGGTCGTGGGTCTGGAAGGTGCTGCCCGTTCTGCTAGACGTTCGTGCTCGTTGGTCTGGAAGCTGCTGCCCGTTCTGCTAGACGGTGGTGGTCATGGGATTGGAAGGTGCTTCCCATTCTGCTAGACGGTCTTGGACGTGGGTCTGGAAGGTGCTGCCCGTTCTGCCAGACGGTCGTGGTCGTGGGTCTGGAAGGTGCGGCCCGTTCTGCCAGAAGGTCGTGGTCGTGGGTCTGGAAGGTGCTGCCCGTTCCGCAAGACAGAGGCAGTCGTCGGTCTGGAACGTGCTGCCCGTTCTGCTAGACGGTCGTGGTCGTGGGTCTGGAAGGTGCGTCCCATTCTGCCAGACGGTAGTGGACGTGGGTCTGGAAGGTGCTGCCCGTTCTGCTAGACGGTGGTGGTTGTGGGACTGGAAGGTGCTTCCCGTTCTGCTAGACGGTCGTGGTCGTGGGTCTGGAAGGTGCTGCCCGTTCTGCTAGACGGTGGTGGTCGTGGGTCTGGAAGCTGCTTCCCGTTCTGCTAGACGGTGGTGGTTGTGGGTCTGGAATGTGCTGCCCGTTCTGCTAGACTGTGGTGGTCGTGGGTCTGGATGGTGCTTCCCGTTCTGCTAGAAATTCGTGGTCGTGGGTCTGGAAGGTGCTGCCCGATCTGCTAGACGGTCGTAGTTGTGGGTCTGGAAGGTGCTGCCCATTCTGCTAGATGGTGGTGGTCGTGGGGCTGGAAGGTGGTTCCCGTTCTGCTACACGGTGGAGGTCGTAGGTCTGGAAGGTGCTGCCCGTACTGCTAGACGGGGGTGATCGTGGGTCAGGAAGGTGCTTCCCGTTCTGCTAGACGGTGGTGGTCGTGGGGCTGGAAGGTGCTGCCCATTCTGCTAGATGGTTGTGGTCGTGGGTCTGGATGGTGCTTCCCATTCTGTTAGACGGTGGTGGTCATGGGTCTGGAAGGTGCTTCCCGTTCTGCCAGACAGTGGCGGTCGTGGGTCTGGAAGGTGCTGCCCGTTCTGCTAGACGGTGTTGGTCGTGGGTCTGGAAGGTGCTTCCCGTTCTGCCAGACAGTGGTGGTCGTGGGTCTGGAAGGTGCTGCCCGTTCTGCTAGACGGTCGTGGTCGTGGGTCTGGAAGGTGCGTCCCGTTCTGCCAGACGGTAGTGGACGTGGGTCTGGAAGGTGCTGCCCGTTCTGCTAGACTGTGGTGGTCATGGGATTGGAAGGTGCTTCCCATTCTGCTAGACGGTCTTGGACGTGGGTCTGGAAGGTGCTGCCCGTTCTGCCAGACGGTCGTGGTCGTGGGTCTGGAAGGTGCTGCCCGTTCTGCCAGACGGTCGTGGTCGTGGGTCTGGAAGGTGCTTCCCGTTCTGCTAGACGGTCGTGGTCGTGGGTCTGGAAGGTGCTGCCCGTTCTGCTAGACGTTCGTGGTCGTGGGTCTGGAAGGTGCTGCCCGTTCTGCCAGACGGTAGTGGACGTGGGTCTGGAAGGTGCTGCCCGTTCTGCTAGACGGTGGTGGTTGTGGGTCTGGAAGGTGCTTCCCGTTCTGCTAGACGGTCGTGGTCGTGGGTCTGGAAGGTGCTGCCCATTCTGGTAGACGCTGGTGGTCGTGGGTCTGGAAGCTGCTTCCCGTTCTGCTAGACGGTGGTGTTCGTGGGTCTGGAAGGTGCTGCCCGTTCTGCTAGACTGTGGTGGTCGTGGGTCTGGATGGTGCTTCCCGTTCTGCTAGACGGTCGTGGTCGTGGGTCTGGAAGGTGCTGCCCGTTCTGCTAGACGTTCGTGATGGTGGGTCTGGAAGCTGCTTCCCGTTCTGCTAGACGGTGGTGGTCGTGGGTCTGGAAGGTGCTTCCCGTTCTGCCAGACGGTGGTGGTCGTGGGTCTGGAAGGTGCTGCCCGTTCTGCTAGACGGTCGTGGTCGTGGGTCTGGAAGGTGCTTCCCGTTCTGCCAGACGGTGGTGGTCGTGGGTCTGGAAGGTGCTGCCCGTTCTGCTAGACGGTGGTGGTTGTGGGTCTGGAAGGTGCTTCCCGTTCTGCAAGACTCTGGTGGTCGTGGGACTGGAAGGTGCTTCCCGTTCTGCTAGACGGTCGTGGTCGTGGGTCTGGAAGGTGCTGCCCGTTCTGCTAGACGTTCGTGATCGTGGGTCTGGAAGCTGCTTCCCGTTCTGCTAGACGGTGGTGGTCGTGGGTCTGGAAGGTGCTGCCCGTTCTGCTAGACGTTCGTGCTCGTTGGTCTGGAAGCTGCTGCCCGTTCTGCTAGACGGTGGTGGTCATGGGATTGGAAGGTGCTTCCCATT
Organism: Hypanus sabinus; assembly: GCF_030144855.1. Lineage (NCBI taxonomy): Eukaryota > Metazoa > Chordata > Chondrichthyes > Myliobatiformes > Dasyatidae > Hypanus > Hypanus sabinus. The sequence goes on along the minus strand of NW_026778948.1, from coordinate 1,037,415 downwards.
CTGCTAGACGGTCTTGGACGTGGGTCTGGAAGGTGCTGCCCGTTCTGCCAGATGGTCGTGGTCGTGGGTCTGGAAGGTGCGGCCCGTTCTGCCAGACGGTCGTGGTCGTGGGTCTGGAAGGTGCTGCCCGTTCCGCAAGACAGAGGCAGTCGTCGGTCTGGAACGTGCTGCCCGTTCTGCTAGACGGTCGTGGTCGTGGGTCTGGAAGGTGCGTCCCGTTCTGCCAGACGGTAGTGGACGTGGGTCTGGAAGGTGCTGCCCGTTCTGCTAGACGGTGGTGGTTGTGGGACTGGAAGGTGCTTCCCGTTCTGCTAGACGGTCGTGGTCGTGGGTCTGGAAGGTGCTGCCCGTTCTGCTAGACGGTGGTGGTCGTGGGTCTGGAAGCTGCTTCCCGTTCTGCTAGACGGTGGTGGTTGTGGGTCTGGAAGGTGCTGCCCGTTCTGCTAGACTGTGGTGGTCGTGGGTCTGGATGGTGCTTCCCGTTCTGCTAGACGGTCGTTGTCGTGGGTCTGGAAGGTGCTGCCCGTTCTGCTAGACGTTCGTGATGGTGGGTCTGGAAGCTGCTTCCCGTTCTGCTAGACGGTGGTGGTCGTGGGTCTGGAAGGTGCTTCCCGTTCTGCCAGACAGTGGTGGTCGTGGGTCTGGAAGGTGCTGCCCGTTCTGCTAGATGGTCGTGGTCGTGGGTCTGGAAGGTGCTTCCCGTTCTGCCAGACGGTAGTGGTCGTGGGTCTGGAAGGTGCTGCCCGTTCTGCTAGACGATCGTGGTCGTGGGTCTGGAAGGTGCTGCCCGTTCTGCTAGACGGTGGTGGTCGTGGGGCTGGAAGGTGCTGCCCATTCTGCTAGATGGTTGTGGTCGTGGGTCTGGATGGTGCTTCCCATTCTGTTAGACGGTGGTGGTCATGGGTCTGGAAGGTGCTTCCCGTTCTGCCAGACAGTGGTGGTCGTGGGTCTGGAAGGTGCTGCCCGTTCTGCTAGACGGTGTTGGTCGTGGGTCTGGAAGGTGCTTCCCGTTCTGCCAGACAGTGGTGGTCGTGGGTCTGGAAGGTGCTGCCCGTTCTGCTAGACGGTCGTGGTCGTGGGTCTGGAAGGTGCGTCCCGTTCTGCCAGACGGTAGTGGACGTGGGTCTGGAAGGTGCTGCCCGTTCTGCTAGACTGTGGTGGTCATGGGATTGGAAGGTGCTTCCCATTCTGCTAGACGGTCTTGGACGTGGGTCTGGAAGGTGCTGCCCGTTCTGCCAGACGGTCGTGGTCGTGGGTCTGGAAGGTGCTGCCCGTTCTGCCAGACGGTCGTGGTCGTGGGTCGGGAAGGTGCTGCCCGTTCCGCAAGACAGAGGCAGTCGTCGGTCTGGAAGGTGCTTCCCGTTCTGCTAGACGGTGTTGGTCGTGGGTCTGGAAGGTGCTGCCCGTTCTGCCAGACGGTAGTGGACGTGGGTCTGGAAGGTGCTGCCCGTTCTGCTAGACGGTGGTGGTTGTGGGTCTGGAAGGTGCTTCCCGTTCTGCTAGACGGTCGTGGTCGTGGGTCTGGAAGGTGCTGCCCATTCTGGTAGACGCTGGTGGTCGTGGGTCTGGAAGCTGCTTCCCGTTCTGCTAGACGGTGGTGGTCGTGGGTCTGGAAGGTGCTGCCCGTTCTGCTAGACTGTGGTGGTCGTGGGTCTGGATGGTGCTTCCCGTTCTGCTAGACGGTCGTGGTCGTGGGTCTGGAAGGTGCTGCCCGTTCTGCTAGATGTTCGTGATGGTGGGTCTGGAAGCTGCTTCCCGTTCTGCTAGACGGTGGTGGTCGTGGGTCTGGAAGGTGCTTCCCGTTCTGCCAGACGGTGGTGGTCGTGGGTCTGGAAGGTGCTGCCCGTTCTGCTAGACGGTCGTGGTCGTGGGTCTGGAAGGTGCTTCCCGTTCTGCCAGACGGTGGTGGTCGTGGGTCTGGAAGGTGCTGCCCGTTCTGCTAGACGGTGGTGGTTGTGGGTCTGGAAGGTGCTTCCCGTTCTGCAAGACTCTGGTGGTCGTGGGACTGGAAGGTGCTTCCCGTTCTGCTAGACGGTCGTGGTCGTGGGTCTGGAAGGTGCTGCCCGTTCTGCTAGACGTTCGTGATCGTGGGTCTGGAAGCTGCTTCCCATTCTGCTAGACGGTGGTGGTCGTGGGTCTGGAAGGTGCTGCCCGTTCTGCTAGACGTTCGTGCTCGTTGGTCTGGAAGCTGCTGCCCGTTCTGCTAGACGGTGGTGGTCATGGGATTGGAAGGTGCTTCCCATTCTGCTAGACGGTCTTGGACGTGGGTCTGGAAGGTGCTGCCCGTTCTGCCAGACGGTCGTGGTCGTGGGTCTGGAAGGTGCAGCCCGTTCTGCCAGACGGTCGTGGTCGTGGGTCTGGAAGGTGCTGCCCGTTCCGCAAGACAGAGGCAGTCGTCGGTCTGGAACGTGCTGCCCGTTCTGCTAGACGGTCGTGGTCGTGGGTCTGGAAGGTGCTGCCCGTTCTGCTAGACGGTCGTGGTCGTGGGTCTGGAAGGTGCTTCCCGTTCTGCCAGACGGTGGTGGTCGTGGGTCTGGAAGGTGCTGCCCGTTCTGCTAGACGGTGGTGGTTGTGGGTCTGGAAGGTGCTTCCCGTTCTGCAAGACTCTGGTGGTCGTGGGACTGGAAGGTGCTTCCCGTTCTGCTAGACGGTCGTGGTCGTGGGTCTGGAAGGTGCTGCCCGTTCTGCTAGACGTTCGTGATCGTGGGTCTGGAAGCTGCTTCCCGTTCTGCTAGACGGTGGTGGTCGTGGGTCTGGAAGGTGCTGCCCGTTCTGCTAGACGTTCGTGCTCGTTGGTCTGGAAGCTGCTGCCCGTTCTGCTAGACGGTGGTGGTCATGGGATTGGAAGGTGCTTCCCATTCTGCTAGACGGTCTTGGACGTGGGTCTGGAAGGTGCTGCCCGTTCTGCCAGACGGTCGTTTTCGTGGGTCTGGAAGGTGCGGCCCGTTCTGCCAGAAGGTCGTGGTCGTGGGTCTGGAAGGTGCTGCCCGTTCCGCAAGACAGAGGCAGTCGTCGGTCTGGAACGTGCTGCCCGTTCTGCTAGACGGTCGTGGTCGTGGGTCTGGAAGGTGCGTCCCGTTCTGCCAGACGGTAGTGGACGTGGGTCTGGAAGGTGCTGCCCGTTCTGCTAGACGGTGGTGGTTGTGGGACTGGAAGGTGCTTCCCGTTCTGCTAGACGGTGGTGGTCGTGGGTCTGGAAGGTGCTTCCCGTTCTGCCAGACGGTGGTGGTCGTGGGTCTGGAAGGTGCTGCCCGTTCTGCTAGACGGTCGTGGTCGTGGGTCTGGAAGGTGCTTCCCGTTCTGCCAGACGGTGGTGGTCGTGGGTCTGGAAGGTGCTGCCCGTTCTGCTAGACGGTGGTGGTTGTGGGTCTGGAAGGTGCTTCCCGTTCTGCAAGACTCTGGTGGTCGTGGGACTGGAAGGTGCTTCCCATTCTGCTAGACGGTCTTGGACGTGGGTCTGGAAGGTGCTGCCCGTTCTGCCAGACGGTCGTGGTCGTGGGTCTGGAAGGTGCGGCCCGTTCTGCCAGACGGTTGTGGTCGTGGGTCTGGAAGGTGCTGCCCGTTCCGCAAGACAGAGGCAGTCGTCGGTCTGGAACGTGCTGCCCGTTCTGCTAGACGGTCGTGGTCGTGGGTCTGGAAGGTGCTGCCCGTTCTGCTAGACGGTCGTGGTCGTGGGTCTGGAAGGTGCTTCCCGTTCTGCCAGACGGTGGTGGTCGTGGGTCTGGAAGGTGCTGCCCGTTCTGCTAGACGGTGGTGGTTGTGGGTCTGGAAGGTGCTTCCCGTTCTGCAAGACTCTGGTGGTCGTGGGACTGGAAGGTGCTTCCCGTTCTGCTAGACGGTCGTGGTCGTGGGTCTGGAAGGTGCTGCCCGTTCTGCTAGACGTTCGTGATCGTGGGTCTGGAAGCTGCTTCCCGTTCTGCTAGACGGTAGTGGACGTGGGTCTGGAAGGTGCTGCCCGTTCTGCTAGACGGTGGTGGTTGTGGGTCTGGAAGGTGCTTCCCGTTCTGCTAGACGGTCGTGGTCGTGGGTCTGGAAGGTGCTGCCCATTCTGGTAGACGCTGGTGGTCGTGGGTCTGGAAGCTGCTTCCCGTTCTGCTAGACGGTGGTGTTCGTGGGTCTGGAAGGTGCTGCCCGTTCTGCTAGACTGTGGTGGTCGTGGGTCTGGATGGTGCTTCCCGTTCTGCTAGACGGTCGTGGTCGTGGGTCTGGAAGGTGCTGCCCGTTCTGCTAGACGTTCGTGATGGTGGGTCTGGAAGCTGCTTCCCGTTCTGCTAGACGGTGGTGGTCGTGGGTCTGGAAGGTGCTTCCCGTTCTGCCAGACGGTGGTGGTCGTGGGTCTGGAAGGTGCTGCCCGTTCTGCTAGACGGTCGTGGTCGTGGGTCTGGAAGGTGCTTCCCGTTCTGCCAGACGGTGGTGGTCGTGGGTCTGGAAGGTGCTGCCCGTTCTGCTAGACGGTGGTGGTTGTGGGTCTGGAAGGTGCTTCCCGTTCTGCAAGACTCTGGTGGTCGTGGGACTGGAAGGTGCTTCCCGTTCTGCTAGACGGTCGTGGTCGTGGGTCTGGAAGGTGCTGCCCGTTCTGCTAGACGTTCGTGATCGTGGGTCTGGAAGCTGCTTCCCGTTCTGCTAGACGGTGGTGGTCGTGGGTCTGGAAGGTGCTGCCCGTTCTGCTAGACGTTCGTGCTCGTTGGTCTGGAAGCTGCTGCCCGTTCTGCTAGACGGTGGTGGTCATGGGATTGGAAGGTGCTTCCCATTCTGCTAGACGGTCTTGGACGTGGGTCTGGAAGGTGCTGCCCGTTCTGCCAGATGGTCGTGGTCGTGGGTCTGGAAGGTGCGGCCCGTTCTGCCAGACGGTCGTGGTCGTGGGTCTGGAAGGTGCTGCCCGTTCCGCAAGACAGAGGCAGTCGTCGGTCTGGAACGTGCTGCCCGTTCTGCTAGACGGTCGTGGTCGTGGGTCTGGAAGGTGCGTCCCGTTCTGCCAGACGGTAGTGGACGTGGGTCTGGAAGGTGCTGCCCGTTCTGCTAGACGGTGGTGGTTGTGGGACTGGAAGGTGCTTCCCGTTCTGCTAGACGGTCGTGGTCGTGGGTCTGGAAGGTGCTGCCCGTTCTGCTAGACGGTGGTGGTCGTGGGTCTGGAAGCTGCTTCCCGTTCTGCTAGACGGTGGTGGTTGTGGGTCTGGAAGGTGCTGCCCGTTCTGCTAGACTGTGGTGGTCGTGGGTCTGGATGGTGCTTCCCGTTCTGCTAGACGGTCGTTGTCGTGGGTCTGGAAGGTGCTGCCCGTTCTGCTAGACGTTCGTGATGGTGGGTCTGGAAGCTGCTTCCCGTTCTGCTAGACGGTGGTGGTCGTGGGTCTGGAAGGTGCTTCCCGTTCTGCCAGACAGTGGTGGTCGTGGGTCTGGAAGGTGCTGCCCGTTCTGCTAGATGGTCGTGGTCGTGGGTCTGGAAGGTGCTTCCCGTTCTGCCAGACGGTAGTGGTCGTGGGTCTGGAAGGTGCTGCCCGTTCTGCTAGACGGTCGTGGTCGTGGGTCTGGAAGGTGCTGCCCGTTCTGCTAGACGGTGGTGGTCGTGGGGCTGGAAGGTGCTGCCCATTCTGCTAGATGGTTGTGGTCGTGGGTCTGGATGGTGCTTCCCATTCTGTTAGACGGTGGTGGTCATGGGTCTGGAAGGTGCTTCCCGTTCTGCCAGACAGTGGTGGTCGTGGGTCTGGAAGGTGCTGCCCGTTCTGCTAGACGGTGTTGGTCGTGGGTCTGGAAGGTGCTTCCCGTTCTGCCAGACAGTGGTGGTCGTGGGTCTGGAAGGTGCTGCCCGTTCTGCTAGACGGTCGTGGTCGTGGGTCTGGAAGGTGCGTCCCGTTCTGCCAGACGGTAGTGGACGTGGGTCTGGAAGGTGCTGCCCGTTCTGCTAGACTGTGGTGGTCATGGGATTGGAAGGTGCTTCCCATTCTGCTAGACGGTCTTGGACGTGGGTCTGGAAGGTGCTGCCCGTTCTGCCAGACGGTCGTGGTCGTGGGTCTGGAAGGTGCTGCCCGTTCTGCCAGACGGTCGTGGTCGTGGGTCGGGAAGGTGCTGCCCGTTCCGCAAGACAGAGGCAGTCGTCGGTCTGGAAGGTGCTTCCCGTTCTGCTAGACGGTGTTGGTCGTGGGTCTGGAAGGTGCTGCCCGTTCTGCCAGACGGTAGTGGACGTGGGTCTGGAAGGTGCTGCCCGTTCTGCTAGACGGTGGTGGTTGTGGGTCTGGAAGGTGCTTCCCGTTCTGCTAGACGGTCGTGGTCGTGGGTCTGGAAGGTGCTGCCCATTCTGGTAGACGCTGGTGGTCGTGGGTCTGGAAGCTGCTTCCCGTTCTGCTAGACGGTGGTGGTCGTGGGTCTGGAAGGTGCTGCCCGTTCTGCTAGACTGTGGTGGTCGTGGGTCTGGATGGTGCTTCCCGTTCTGCTAGACGGTCGTGGTCGTGGGTCTGGAAGGTGCTGCCCGTTCTGCTAGATGTTCGTGATGGTGGGTCTGGAAGCTGCTTCCCGTTCTGCTAGACGGTGGTGGTCGTGGGTCTGGAAGGTGCTTCCCGTTCTGCCAGACGGTGGTGGTCGTGGGTCTGGAAGGTGCTGCCCGTTCTGCTAGACGGTCGTGGTCGTGGGTCTGGAAGGTGCTTCCCGTTCTGCCAGACGGTGGTGGTCGTGGGTCTGGAAGGTGCTGCCCGTTCTGCTAGACGGTGGTGGTTGTGGGTCTGGAAGGTGCTTCCCGTTCTGCAAGACTCTGGTGGTCGTGGGACTGGAAGGTGCTTCCCGTTCTGCTAGACGGTCGTGGTCGTGGGTCTGGAAGGTGCTGCCCGTTCTGCTAGACGTTCGTGATCGTGGGTCTGGAAGCTGCTTCCCATTCTGCTAGACGGTGGTGGTCGTGGGTCTGGAAGGTGCTGCCCGTTCTGCTAGACGTTCGTGCTCGTTGGTCTGGAAGCTGCTGCCCGTTCTGCTAGACGGTGGTGGTCATGGGATTGGAAGGTGCTTCCCATTCTGCTAGACGGTCTTGGACGTGGGTCTGGAAGGTGCTGCCCGTTCTGCCAGACGGTCGTGGTCGTGGGTCTGGAAGGTGCAGCCCGTTCTGCCAGACGGTCGTGGTCGTGGGTCTGGAAGGTGCTGCCCGTTCCGCAAGACAGAGGCAGTCGTCGGTCTGGAACGTGCTGCCCGTTCTGCTAGACGGTCGTGGTCGTGGGTCTGGAAGGTGCTGCCCGTTCTGCTAGACGGTCGTGGTCGTGGGTCTGGAAGGTGCTTCCCGTTCTGCCAGACGGTGGTGGTCGTGGGTCTGGAAGGTGCTGCCCGTTCTGCTAGACGGTGGTGGTTGTGGGTCTGGAAGGTGCTTCCCGTTCTGCAAGACTCTGGTGGTCGTGGGACTGGAAGGTGCTTCCCGTTCTGCTAGACGGTCGTGGTCGTGGGTCTGGAAGGTGCTGCCCGTTCTGCTAGACGTTCGTGATCGTGGGTCTGGAAGCTGCTTCCCGTTCTGCTAGACGGTGGTGGTCGTGGGTCTGGAAGGTGCTGCCCGTTCTGCTAGACGTTCGTGCTCGTTGGTCTGGAAGCTGCTGCCCGTTCTGCTAGACGGTGGTGGTCATGGGATTGGAAGGTGCTTCCCATTCTGCTAGACGGTCTTGGACGTGGGTCTGGAAGGTGCTGCCCGTTCTGCCAGACGGTCGTTTTCGTGGGTCTGGAAGGTGCGGCCCGTTCTGCCAGAAGGTCGTGGTCGTGGGTCTGGAAGGTGCTGCCCGTTCCGCAAGACAGAGGCAGTCGTCGGTCTGGAACGTGCTGCCCGTTCTGCTAGACGGTCGTGGTCGTGGGTCTGGAAGGTGCGTCCCGTTCTGCCAGACGGTAGTGGACGTGGGTCTGGAAGGTGCTGCCCGTTCTGCTAGACGGTGGTGGTTGTGGGACTGGAAGGTGCTTCCCGTTCTGCTAGACGGTGGTGGTCGTGGGTCTGGAAGGTGCTTCCCGTTCTGCCAGACGGTGGTGGTCGTGGGTCTGGAAGGTGCTGCCCGTTCTGCTAGACGGTCGTGGTCGTGGGTCTGGAAGGTGCTTCCCGTTCTGCCAGACGGTGGTGGTCGTGGGTCTGGAAGGTGCTGCCCGTTCTGCTAGACGGTGGTGGTTGTGGGTCTGGAAGGTGCTTCCCGTTCTGCAAGACTCTGGTGGTCGTGGGACTGGAAGGTGCTTCCCATTCTGCTAGACGGTCTTGGACGTGGGTCTGGAAGGTGCTGCCCGTTCTGCCAGACGGTCGTGGTCGTGGGTCTGGAAGGTGCGGCCCGTTCTGCCAGACGGTTGTGGTCGTGGGTCTGGAAGGTGCTGCCCGTTCCGCAAGACAGAGGCAGTCGTCGGTCTGGAACGTGCTGCCCGTTCTGCTAGACGGTCGTGGTCGTGTGTCTGGAAGGTGCTGCCCGTTCTGCTAGACGGTCGTGGTCGTGGGTCTGGAAGGTGCTTCCCGTTCTGCCAGACGGTGGTGGTCGTGGGTCTGGAAGGTGCTGCCCGTTCTGCTAGACGGTGGTGGTTGTGGGTCTGGAAGGTGCTTCCCGTTCTGCAAGACTCTGGTGGTCGTGGGACTGGAAGGTGCTTCCCGTTCTGCTAGACGGTCGTGGTCGTGGGTCTGGAAGGTGCTGCCCGTTCTGCTAGACGTTCGTGATCGTGGGTCTGGAAGCTGCTTCCCGTTCTGCTAGACGGTGGTGGTCGTGGGTCTGGAAGGTGCTGCCCGTTCTGCTAGACGTTCGTGCTCGTTGGTCTGGAAGCTGCTGCCCGTTCTGCTAGACGGTGGTGGTCATGGGATTGGAAGGTGCTTCCCATTCTGCTAGACGGTCTTGGACGTGGGTCTGGAAGGTGCTGCCCGTTCTGCCAGACGGTCGTTTTCGTGGGTCTGGAAGGTGCGGCCCGTTCTGCCAGAAGGTCGTGGTCGTGGGTCTGGAAGGTGCTGCCCGTTCCGCAAGACAGAGGCAGTCGTCGGTCTGGAACGTGCTGCCCGTTCTGCTAGACGGTCGTGGTCGTGGGTCTGGAAGGTGCGTCCCGTTCTGCCAGACGGTAGTGGACGTGGGTCTGGAAGGTGCTGCCCGTTCTGCTAGACGGTGGTGGTTGTGGGACTGGAAGGTGCTTCCCGTTCTGCTAGACGGTCGTGGTCGTGGGTCTGGAAGGTGCTGCCCGTTCTGCCTGACGGTCGTGGTCGTGGGTCTGGAAGCTGCTTCCCGTTCTGCTAGACGGTGGTGGTTGTGGGTCTGGAAGGTGCTGCCCGTTCTGCTAGACTGTGGTGGTCGTGGGTCTGGATGGTGCTTCCCGTTCTGCTAGACGGTCGTTGTCGTGGGTCTGGAAGGTGCTGCCCGTTCTGCTAGACGTTCGTGATGGTGGGTCTGGAAGCTGCTTCCCGTTCTGCTAGACGGTGGTGGTCGTGGGTCTGGAAGGTGCTTCCCGTTCTGCCAGACGGTGGTGGTCGTGGGTCTGGAAGGTGCTGCCCGTTCTGCTAGATGGTCGTGGTCGTGGGTCTGGAAGGTGCTTCCCGTTCTGCCAGACGGTAGTGGTCGTGGGTCTGGAAGGTGCTGCCCGTTCTGCTAGACGGTGGTGGTCGTGGGTCTGGAAGGTGCTTCCCGTTCTGCTAGACGGTGGTGGTCGTGGGTCTGGAAGGTGCTGCCCGTTCTGCTAGACGGTCGTGGTCGTGGGTCTGGAAGGTGCGTCCCGTTCTGCCAGACGGTAGTGGACGTGGGTCTGGAAGGTGCTGCCCGTTCTGCTAGACGGTGGTGGTTGTGGGACTGGAAGGTGCTTCCCGTTCTGCTAGACGGTGGTGGTCGTGGGTCTGGAAGGTGCTTCCCGTTCTGCCAGACGGTGGTGGTCGTGGGTCTGGAAGGTGCTGCCCGTTCTGCTAGACGGTCGTGGTCGTGGGTCTGGAAGGTGCTTCCCGTTCTGCCAGACGGTGCTGGTCGTGGGTCTGGAAGGTGCTGCCCGTTCTGCTAGACGGTGGTGGTTGTGGGTCTGGAAGGTGCTTCCCGTTCTGCAAGACTCTGGTGGTCGTGGGACTGGAAGGTGCTTCCCATTCTGCTAGACGGTCTTGGACGTGGGTCTGGAAGGTGCTGCCCGTTCTGCCAGACGGTCGTGGTCGTGGGTCTGGAAGGTGCGGCCCGTTCTGCCAGACGGTCGTGGTCGTGGGTCTGGAAGGTGCTGCCCGTTCCGCAAGACAGAGGCAGTCGTCGGTCTGGAACGTGCTGCCCGTTCTGCTAGACGGTCGTGGTCGTGGGTCTGGAAGGTGCTGCCCGTTCTGCTAGACGGTCGTGGTCGTGGGTCTGGAAGGTGCTTCCCGTTCTGCCAGACGGTGGTGGTCGTGGGTCTGGAAGGTGCTGCCCGTTCTGCTAGACGGTGGTGGTTGTGGGTCTGGAAGGTGCTTCCCGTTCTGCAAGACTCTGGTGGTCGTGGGACTGGAAGGTGCTTCCCGTTCTGCTAGACGGTCGTGGTCGTGGGTCTGGAAGGTGCTGCCCGTTCTGCTAGACGTTCGTGATCGTGGGTCTGGAAGCTGCTTCCCGTTCTGCTAGACGGTGGTGGTCGTGGGTCTGGAAGGTGCTGCCCGTTCTGCTAGACGTTCGTGCTCGTTGGTCTGGAAGCTGCTGCCCGTTCTGCTAGACGGTGGTGGTCATGGGATTGGAAGGTGCTTCCCATTCTGCTAGACGGTCTTGGACGTGGGTCTGGTAGGTGCTGCCCGTTCTGCCAGACGGTCGTTTTCGTGGGTCTGGAAGGTGCGGCCCGTTCTGCCAGAAGGTCGTGGTCGTGGGTCTGGAAGGTGCTGCCCGTTCCGCAAGACAGAGGCAGTCGTCGGTCTGGAACGTGCTGCCCGTTCTGCTAGACGGTCGTGGTCGTGGGTCTGGATGGTGTTTCCCGTTCTGCTAGACGGTGGTGGTCGAGGGACTGGAAAGTGCTTCCTGTTCTGCTAGACGGTGGTGTTTGTGAGTCTGGAACGTGCTGCCCGTTCTGCTAGACGGTGGTGGTCATGGGTCTGGAAGGTGCTTCCCTTTCCGCTAGACATTCGTGGTCGTGGGTCTGGAAGGTGCTGCCTGTTCTGCTAGACGGTGGTGGTCGTGGGTCTGGAAGGTGCTGCCCGTTCTGCTAGAAATTCGTGTTCGTGGGTCTGGAAGGTGCTTCCCGTTGTGCTAGACGGTGGTGGTCGTGGGTCTGGAAGGTTTTTCCCGTTCTGCTAGACGGTGGTGGTCTTGGGTCTGGAAGGTTCTGCCCGTTCTGCTAGACGGTGGTGGTCGTGGGTTTGGAAGGTGCTTCCCTTTCTGCTAGACATTCGTGGTTCGTGGGTCTGGAAGGTGCTGCCCGTTCTGCTAGAAATTCGTGGTCGTGGGTCTGGAAGGTGCTGCCCAATCTGCTAGACGGTCGTAGTTGTGGGTCTGGAAGGTGCTGCCCATTCTGCTAGATGGTGGTGGTCGTGGGGCTGGAAGGTGCTGCCCGTACTGCTAGACGGGGGTGATCGTGGGTCAGGAAGGTGCTTCCCGTTCTGCTAGATGGTGGTGTTCGTGGGTCTGGAAGATGCTGCCCATTCTGCTAGATGGTTGTGGTCGTGGGTCTGGATGGGGCTTCCCATTCTGTTAGACGGTGGTGGTCGTGGGTCTGGAAGGTGCTGCCCGTTCTGCTAGATATTCGTGTTCGTGGGTCTGGAAGGTGCTGCCTGTTCAGCCAGACGGTCATGATCCTGGGTCTGGAATGTGCTGCCCGTTCTGCTAGGCAGTGGTGGTCATGGGTCTGGAAGGTGCTTCCCGTTCTGCTAGACGGTCGAGGTCGTGGGACTGGAAGGTGCTTCCCGTTCTGCTAGACGGTGGTGGTCGAGGGTCTGGATGGTGCTGCCCGTTCTGCTAGATGGTGGTGTTCGTGGGTCTGGAAGGGGCTTCCCATTCTTTTAGACGGTGGTGGTCGTGGGTCTGAAAGGTGCTTCCCGTTCTGCTAGACTGTGGTGGTCCTGGGTCTGGATGGTGCTTCCCGTTCTGCTAGATGGTGGTGGTCGTGGGTCTGGAATGTGCTGCCCGTTCTGCTACACGGTGGTGGTCGTCGGTCTGGAAGGTGCTTCCCGTTCTGCTAGACGGTGGTGGTCGTGGGTCTGGATGGTGTTTCCCGTTCTGCTAGACGATGGTGGTCGAGGGACTGGAAAGTGCTTCCTGTTCTGCTAGACGGTGGTGGTTGTGAGTCTGGAACGTGCTGCCCGTTCTGCTAGACGGTGGTGGTCGTGGGTTTGGAAGGTGCTTCCCTTTCTGCTAGACATTCGTGGTTCGTGGGTCTGGAATGTGCTGCCTGTTCTGCTAGACATTTGTGGTCGTGGGTCTGGAAGGTGTGGCCCGTTTTGCTAGACGGTGGTCGACGTGGGTCTGGCAGGTGCTTCCCGTTCTGCTAGACATTCGTGGTCGTTGGTCTGGAAGGTGCTGCCCGTTCTGCGAGACGGTGGTGGTCATTGGATTGGAAGGTGCTGCCCGTTCTGCTAGACGGTGGTGGTCGTGGTTCTGGAAGGTGCTTCCCGTTCTGCTAGACGGTGGTGGTCGTGGTTCTGGAAGGTGCTTCCCGTTCTGCTAGTCTGTGGTGGTCGTGGGTCTGGAAGGTTGTGCCCGTTCTGCTAGACGGTGGTGGTCGTGGGTCTGGAAGGTGCTTCCTGTTCTGCTAGACGGTCTTGGTTGTGGTTCTGGAAGGTGCCTCCCGTACTGCTAGACGGTTGTGGTTGTGGGTCTGGAAGGTGCTGCCCATTCAGCTACACAGTGGTGGTCGTCGGTCTGGAAGGTGCTTCCCGTTGTGCTAGAAATTCGTGGTCGTGGGTCTGGAAGGTGCTCCCCGTTCTGCTAGACTGTGGTGTTCGTGGGTCTGGATGGTGCTTCCCGTTCTGCTAGACGGTGGTGGTCGTGGGACTGGAAGGTGCTTCCCGTTCTGCTAGACATTCGTGGTCGTGGATCTGGAAGGTGCTGCCCATTCTGCTAGACGGTGGTGGTCGTGGGTTTGGAAGGTGCTTCCCTTTCTGCTAGACTGTGGTGGTCCTGGGTCTGGATGGTGCTTCCCGTTCTGCTAGACGGTGGTGGTCGTGGGACTGGAAGGTCCTTCCCGTTCTGCTAGACGGTGGTGGTCCTGGGGCTGGAAGGTGCTTCCCGTTCTGCTGGACGGTGGTGATCGTGGGTCTGGAAGGTGCTGCCCGTTCTGCTACATGGTGGTGGTCGTCGGTCTGGAAGGTGCTTCCCGTTCTGCTAGAAATTCGTGGTCGTGGGTCTGGAAGGTGCTGCCCGATCTGCTAGACGGTCGTAGTTGTGGGTCTGGAAGGTGCTGCCCATTCTGCTAGATGGTGGTGGTCGTGGGGCTGGAAGGTGGTTCCCGTTCTGCTACACGGTGGAGGTCGTGGGTCTGGAAGGTGCTGCCCGTACTGCTAGACGGGGGTGATCGTGGGTCAGGAAGGTGCTTCCCGTTCTGCTAGACGGTCGAGGTCGTGGGACTGGAAGGTGCTTCCCGTTCTGCTAGACGGTGGTGGTCGAGGGTCTGGATGGTGCTTCCTGTTCTGCTAGACTGTGGTGGTCCTGGGTCTGGATGGTGCTTCCCGTTCTGCTAGACGGAGGTGGTCGTGGGACTGGAAGGTGCTTCCCGTTCTGCTAGACGGTGGTGGTCGTGGGTCTGGAAGGTGCTGCCCGTTCTGCTAGACGGTGGTGGTCATGGGTCTGGAAGGTGCTTCCCTTTCCGCTAGACATTCGTGGTCGTGGGTCTGGAAGGTGCTGCCTGGTCTGCTAGACGGTGGTGGTCGTGGGTCTGGAAGGTGCTGCCCGTTCTGCTAGAAATTCGTGTTCGTGGGTCTGAAAGGTGCTTCCCGTTCTGCTAGACGGTGGTGGTCGTGGGTCTGGAAGGTTTTTCCCGTTCTGCTAGACGGTGGTGGTCGTGGGTTTGGAAGGTTCTGCCCGTTCTGCTAGACGGTGGTGGTCGTGGGTTTGGAAGGTGCTTCCCTTTCTGCTAGACATTCGTGGTTCGTGGGTCTGGAATGTGCTGCCTGTTCTGCTAGACATTCGTGGTCGTGGGTCTGGAAGGTGTGGCCCGTTCTGCTAGACGGTGGTCGTCGTGGGTCTGGAAGGTGCTTCCCGTTTTGCTAGACGATGGTGGTCGTGGGGCTGGAAGGTGCTGCCCATTCTGCTTGATGGTTGTGGTCGTGGGTCTGGAATGTGCTGCCCGTTCTGCTACACGGTGGTGGTCGTCGGTCTGGAAGGTGCTTCCCGTTCTGCTAGACGGTGGTGGTCGAGGGACTGGAAAGTGCTTCCTGTTCTGCTAGACGGTGGTGGTTGTGAGTCTGGAACGTGCTGCCCGTTCTGCTAGACGGTGGTGGTCATGGGTCTGGAAGGTGCTTCCCTTTCCGCTAGACATTCGTGGTCGTGGGTCTGGAAGGTGCTTCCTGTTCTGCTAGACGGTGGTGGTCGTGGGTCTGGAAGGTGCTGCCCGTTCTGCTAGAAATTTGTGTTCGTGGGTCTGGAAGGTGCTTCCCGTTCTGCTGGACTGTGGTGGTCGTGGGACTGGAAGGTTTTTCCCGTTCTGCTAGACGGTGGTGGTCGTGGGTCTGGAAGGTTCTGCCCGTTCTGCTAGACGGTGGTGGTCGTGGGTATGGAAGGTGCTTCCCTTTCTGCTAGACATTCGTGGTTCGTGGGTCTGGAATGTGCTGCCTGTTCTGCTAGACATTTGTGGTCGTGGGTCTGGAAGGTGTGGCCCGTTCTGCTAGACGGTGGTCGTCGTGGGTCTGGAAGGTGCTTCCCGTTCTGCTAGACGGTGGTGGTCATGGGATTGGAAGGTGCTGTCCGTTCTGCTAGACGGTGGTGGTCGTGGTTCTGGAAGGTGCTTCCCGTTCTGCTAGTCTGTGGTGGTCGTGGGTCTGGAAGGTTGTGCCCGTTCTGCTAGACTGTGGTGGTCGTGGGTCGTGAAGGGGCTTCCCGTTCTGCTAGACTGTGGTGGTCGTGGATCTTGAAGGTGCTGCCTGTTCTGCTAGATGGTGGTGTTCGTGGGTCTGGAAGGGGCTTCCCATTCATTTAGACGGTGGTGGTCGTGGGTCTTGAAGGTGCTTCCCGTTCTGCTAGACGGTGGTGGTCGTGGGTCTGGATGGTGTTTCCCGTTCTGCTAGACGGTGGTGGTCGAGGGACTGGAAAGTGCTTCCAGTTCTGCTAGACGGTGGTGTTTGTGAGTCTGGAACGTGCTGCCCGTTCTGCTAGACGGTGGTGGTCATGGGTCTGGAAGGTGCTGCCCTTTCCGCTAGACATTCGTGGTCGTGGGTCTGGAAGGTGCTGCCTGTTCTGCTAGACGGTGGTGGTCGTGGGTCTGGAAGGTGCTGCCCGTTCTGCTAGAAATTCGTGTTCGTGGGTCTGGAAGGTGCTTCCCGTTCTGCTAGACGGTGGTGGTCGTGGGTCTGGAAGGTTTTTCCCGTTCTGCTAGACGGTGGTGGTTGTGGGTCTGGAAGGTTCTGCCCGTTCTGCTAGACGGTGGTGTTCGTGGGTTTGGAAGGTGCTTCCCTTTCTGCTAGACATTCGTGGTTCGTGGGTCTGGAAGGTGTGGCCCGTTATGCTAGACGGTGGTCGTCGTGGGTCTGGAAGGTGCTTCCCGTTCTGCTAGACGGTGGTGGTCCTGGGGCTGGAAGGTTCTGCCCATTCTGCTAGATGGTTGTGGTCGTGGGTCTGGATGGTGCTTCCCATTCTGTTAGACGGTGGTGGTCATGGGTCTGGAAGGTGCTGCCCGTTCTGCTAGATATTCGTGTTCGTGGGTCTGGAAGGTGCTGCCTGTTCAGCCAGACGTTCATGATCCTGGGTCTGGAATGTGCTGCCCGTTCTGCTAGGCAGTGGTGGTCGTGGGTCTGGAAGGAGCTTCCCGTTCTGCTAGACGGTCGAGGTCGTGGGACTGGAAGGTGCTTCCCGTTCTGCTAGACGGTGGTGGTCGAGGGTCGGGATGGAGCTGCCCGTTCTGCTAGATGGTGGTGTTCGTGGGTCTGGAAGGGGCTTCCCATTCTTTTAGACAGTGGTGGTCGTGGGTCTGAAAGGTGCTTCCCGTTCTGCTAGACTGTGGTGGTCCTGGGTCTGGATGGTGCTTCCCGTTCTGCTAGACGGTGGTGGTCGTGGGACTGGAAGGTGCTTCCCGTTCTGCTAGACGGTGGTGGTCATGGGTCTGGAAGGTGCTGCCCGTTCTGCTGGACGGTGGTGGTCGTCGGTCTGGAAGGTGCTTCCCGTTCTGCTAGAAATTCGTGGTCGTGGGTCTGGAAGGTGCTGCCCGATCTGCTAGACGGTCGTAGTTGTGGGTCTGGAAGGTGCTGCCCATTCTGCTAGATGGTGGTGGTCGTGGGGCTGGAAGGTGGTTCCCGTTCTGCTACACGGTGGAGGTCGTGGGTCTGGGAGGTGCTGCCCGTACTGCTAGACGGGTGTGATCGTGGGTCAGGAAGGTGCTTCCCGTTCTGCTAGACGGTGGTGGTCGTGGGGCTGGAAGGTGCTGCCCATTCTGCTAGACGGTGGTGGTCATGGGTCTGGAAGGTGCTGCCCGTTCTGCTGGACGGTGGTGGTCGTCGGTCTGGAAGGTGCTTCTCGTTCTGCTAGAAATTCGTGGTCGTGGGTCTGGAAGGTGCTGCCCGATCTGCTAGACGGTCGTAGTTGTGGGTCTGGAAGGTGGTTCCCGTTCTGCTACACGGTGGAGGTCGTGGGTCTGGAAGGTGCTGCCCGTACTGCTAGACGGGGGTGATCGTGGGTCAGGAAGGTGCTTCCCGTTCTGCTAGACGGTGGTGGTCGTGGGGCTGGAAGGTGCTGCCCATTCTGCTAGATGGTTGTGGTCGTGGGTCTGGATGGGGCTTCCCATTCTGTTAGACGGTGGTGGTCGTGGGTCTGGAAGGTGCTGCCCGTTCTGCTAGATATTCGTGTTCGTGGGTCTGGAAGGTGCTGCCTGTTCAGCCAGACGGTCATGATCCTGGGTCTGGAATGTGCTGCCCGTTCTGCTAGGCAGTGGTGGTCGTGGGTCTGGAAGGTGCTTCCCGTTCTGCTAGACGGTCGAGGTCGTGGGACTGGAAGGTGCTTCCCGTTCTGCTAGACGGTGGTGGTCGAGGGTCTGGATGGTGCTGCCCGTTCTGCTAGATGGTGGTGTTCGTGGGTCTGGAAGGGGCTTCCCATTCTTTTAGACTGTGGTGGTCGTGGGTCTGGATGGTGCTGACCGCTCTGCTAGACGGTGGTGGTCGAGGGTCTGGATGGTGCTGACCGCTCTGCTAGACGGTGGTGGTCATGGGTCTGGAAGGTGCTGCCCGTTCTGCTAGATATTCGTGTTCGTGGGTCTGGAAGGCGCTGCCTGTTCAGCCAGACGTTCATGATCCTGGGTCTGGAATGTGCTGCCCGTTCTGCTAGGCAGTGGTGGTCGTGGGTCTGGAAGGAGCTTCCCGTTCTGCTAGACGGTCGAGGTCGTGGGACTGGAAGGTGCTTCCCGTTCTGCTAGACGGTGGTGGTCGAGGGTCGGGATGGAGCTGCCCGTTCTGCTAGATGGTGGTGTTCGTGGGTCTGGAAGGGGCTTCCCATTCTTTTAGACAGTGGTGGTCGTGGGTCTGAAAGGTGCTTCCCGTTCTGCTAGACTGTGGTGGTCCTGGGTCTGGATGGTGCTTCCCGTTCTGCTAGACGGTGGTGGTCGTGGGACTGGAAGGTGCTTCCCGTTCTGCTAGACGGTGGTGGTCATGGGTCTGGAAGGTGCTGCCCGTTCTGCTGGACGGTGGTGGTCGTCGGTCTGGAAGGTGCTTCCCGTTCTGCTAGAAATTCGTGGTCGTGGGTCTGGAAGGTGCAGCCCGATCTGCTAGACGGTTGTAGTTGTGGGTCTGGAAGGTGCTGCCCATTCTGCTAGATGGTGGTGGTCGAGGGGCTGGAAGGTGGTTCCCGTTCTGCTACACGGTGGAGGTCGTGGGTCTGGAAGGTGCTGCCCGTACTGCTAGACGGGGGTGATCGTGGGTCAGGAAGGTGCTTCCCGTTCTGCTAGACGGTGGTGGTCGTGGGGCTGGAAGGTGCTGCCCATTCTGCTAGATGGTTGTGGTCGTGGGTCTGGATGGGGCTTCCCATTCTGTTAGACGGTGGTGGTCGTGGGTCTGGAAGGTGCTGCCCGTTCTGCTAGATATTCGTGTTCGTGGGTCTGGAAGGTGCTGCCTGTTCAGTCAGACGGTCATGATCCTGGGTCTGGAATGTGCTGCCCGTTCTGCTAGGCAGTGGTGGTCGTGGGTCTGGAAGGTGCTTCCCGTTCTGCTAGACGGTCGAGGTCGTGGGACTGGAAGGTGCTTCCCGTTCTGCTAGACGGTGGTGGTCGAGGGTCTGGATGGTGCTGCCCGTTCTGCTAGATGGTGGTGTTCGTGGGTCTGGAAGGGGCTTCCCGTTCTGCTAGACGGTGGTGATCGTGGGTTTGGAAGGTGCTGCCCGTTCTTATAGACGGTGGTGGTCGTGGGTCTGGAAGGGGCTTCCCGTTCAGTTTGACGGTGGTGGTCGTGTGTCTGGAAGGTGCTTCCCGTTCTGGTAGACGGTCGTGGTCGTTGGTCTGGAAGCTGCTGACCGTTCAGGTAGACGGTGGTGATCTTGGGTTTGGAAGGTGCTGCCCGTTCTTCTAGACGGTGGTGGTCGTGGGTCTGGAAGGGGCTTCCCGTTCTGGTAGACGGTCGTTGTCGTTGGTCTGGAAGGTGCTGACCGTTCTGCTAGACGGTGGTGGTCGTGGGTCTGGAAGGTGCTGCCCGTTCTGCTGTACGGTGGTGGTCGTTGGTCTGGAAGGTGCTTCCCGTTCTGCCAGACGGTTGTGGTCGTGGTCTGGAAGGTGCTGCCCATTCTGTTAGACGGTGGTGGTCATGGGACTGGAAGGTGCTTCCCGTTCTGCTAGACGGTCGTGATCGTGTGTCTGGAAGCTGCTCACCATTCTGCTAGACAATGGTGGTCGTGGGTCTGGAAGGTTGTGCCCGTTCTGTTAGACGGTGGTGGTCGTGGGTCTGGAAGGTGCTTCCTTTTCTGCTAGACGGTCTTGGCTGTGGTTCTGGAAAGTGCTTCCCGTTCTGCTAGACTGTGGTGATCGTGGGTCTGGAACGTGCTTCCCGTTCTGCTAGACGGTTGTGGTTGTGGGTCTGGAAGGTGCTGCCCGTTCAGCTACACGGAGGTGGTCGTCGGTCTGGAAGGTGCTTCCCGTTGTGCTAGAAATTCGTGGTCGTGGGTCTGGAAGGTGCTGCCCGTTCTGCTAGACGGTGGTGTTCGTGGGTCTGGATGGTGCTTCCCGTTCTGCTAGACGGTGGTAGTCGTGGGACTGGAAGGTGCTTCCCGTTCTGCTAGACGGTGGTGGTCGTGGGTCTGGAAGGTGCTGCCCGTTCTGTTGGATGGTGGTGTTTGTGGTTCTGGAAGGTGCTTCCCTTTCTGCCATACGGTTGTTGTCGTTGGTCTGGGAGGTGCTTCCCTTTCTGCTAGAAATTCGTGGTCGTGGGTATGGAAGGTGCTTCCCGTTCTGCCAGACGGTTGTGGTCGTGGTCTGGAAGGTGCTGCCCATTCTGTTAGACGGTGGTGGTCATGGGACTGGAAGGTGCTTCCCGTTCTGCTAGACGGTCGTGATCGTGTGTCTGGAAGCTGCTCACCATTCTGCTAGACAATGGTGGTCGTGGGTCTGGAAGGTTGTGCCCGTTCTGTTAGACGGTGGTGGTCGTGGGTCTGGAAGGTGCTTCCTTTTCTGCTAGACGGTCTTGGCTGTGGTTCTGGAAAGTGCTTCCCGTTCTGCTAGACTGTGGTGATCGTGGGTCTGGAACGTGCTTCCCGTTCTGCTAGACGGTTGTGGTTGTGGGTCTGGAAGGTGCTGCCCGTTCAGCTACACGGAGGTGGTCGTCGGTCTGGAAGGTGCTTCCCGTTGTGCTAGAAATTCGTGGTCGTGGGTCTGGAAGGTGCTGCCCGTTCTGCTAGACGGTGGTGTTCGTGGGTCTGGATGGTGCTTCCCGTTCTGCTAGACTGTGGTGATCGTGGGTCTGGAACGTGCTTCCCGTTCTGCTAGACGGTTGTGGTTGTGGGTCTGGAAGGTGCTGCCCGTTCAGCTACACGGAGGTGGTCGTCGGTCTGGAAGGTGCTTCCCGTTGTGCTAGAAATTCGTGGTCGTGGGTCTGGAAGGTGCTGCCCGTTCTGCTAGACGGTGGTGTTCGTGGGTCTGGATGGTGCTTCCCGTTCTGCTAGACGGTGGTAGTCGTGGGACTGGAAGGTGCTTCCCGTTCTGCTAGACGGTGGTGGTCGTGGGTCTGGAAGGTGCTGCCCGTTCTGTTGGATGGTGGTGTTTGTGGTTCTGGAAGGTGCTTCCCTTTCTGCCATACGGTTGTTGTCTTTGGTCTGGGAGGTGCTTCCCTTTCTGCTAGAAATTCGTGGTCGTGGGTATGGAAGGTGCTGCCGTTCTGCTAGACGGTGGTGGTCGTAGGTTTGGAAGGTGCTTCCCGTTCTGCCAGACGGTTGTGGTCGTGGTCTGGAAGGTGCTGCCCATTCTGTTAGACTGTGGTGGTGATGGGACTGGAAGGTGCTTCCCGTTCTGCTAGACGGTCGTGATCGTGTGTCTGGAAGCTGCTCACCATTCTGCTAGACAATGGTGGTTGTGGGTCTGGAAGGTTGTGCCCGTTCTGTTAGACGGTGGTGGTCGTGGGTCTGGAAGGTGCTTCCTTTTCTGCTAGACGGTCTTGGCTGTGGTTCTGGAAAGTGCTTCCCGTTCTGCTAGACTGTGGTGATCGTGGGTCTGGAACGTGCTTCCCGTTCTGCTAGACGGTTGTGGTTGTGGGTCTGGAAGGTGCTGCCCGTTCAGCTACACGGTGGTGGTCGTGGGTCTGGATGGTGCTTCCCGTTCTGCTAGACGGTGGTGGTCGTGGGACTGGAAGGTGCTTCCCGTTCTGCTAGACGGTGGTGGTCGTGGGTCTGGAAGGTGCTGCCCGTTCTGTTGGACGGTGGTGTTTGTGGTTCTGGAAGGTGCTTCCCTTTCTGCCATACGGTTGTTGTCGTTGGTCTGGGAGGTGCTTCCCTTTCTGCTAGAAATTCGTGGTCGTGGGTATGGAAGGTGCTGCCGTTCTGCTAGACGGTGGTGGTCGTAGGTTTGGAAGGTGCTTCCCTTTCTGCTAGACATTCGTGGTCGTGGGTCTGGAAGGTGCTGCCCGTTCTGCTACACGGTGGTGGTCGTCAGTCTGGAAAGTGCTTCCCGTTCTGCTAGAAATTCGTGGTCGTGGGTCTGGAAGGTGCTGCCCGTTCTGCTAGACGGTGGTGGTCGTGGGTCTGGATGGTGCTTCCCGTTCTGCTAGACGGTGGTGGTCGAGCGACTGGAAAATGCTTCCTGTTCTGCTAGACGGTGGTGGTTGTGAGTCTGGAAGTTGCTGCCCGTTCTGCTATACGGTGGTGGTCATGTTTCTGGAAGGTGCTTCCCTTTCCGCTAGACATTCGTGGTCGTGGGTCTGGAAGGTGCATCCTGTTCTGCTAGGCGGTGGTGGTTGTGAGTCTGGAAGGTGCTGCCCGTTCTGCTAGACATTCGTGGTCGTGGGTCTGGAAGGTGCTGCCCGTTCTGCTAGACGGTGGTGGTCATGGGTCTGGAAGGTGCTTCCCTTTCCGCTAGACATTCGTGGTCGTGGGTCTGGAAAGTGCTTCCTTTTCTGCTAGACAGTGGTGGTTGTGAGTCTGGAAGTTGCTGCCCGTTCTGCTAGACGGTGGTGGTCATGGGTCTGGAAGGTGCTTCCCTTTCCGCTAGACATTCGTGGTCGTGGGTCTGGAAGGTGCTTCCTGTTCTGCTAGGCGGTGGTGGTTGTGAGTCTGGAAGGTGCTTCCCGTTCGGCTAGACGGTGGTGGTCGTGGGTCTGGAAGGTGCTTCCCTTTCTGCCAGACATTCGTGGTCGTGGGTCTGGAAGGTGTGGCCCGTTCTGCTAGACGGTGGTGTTCGTGGTTGTGGAAGGTGCTTCCCGTTCTGCTAGACTGTGGTGGTCATGGATCTTGAAGGTGCTGCCCGTTCTGCTAGATGGTGTTGGTTGTGTGTCTGGAAGGTTGTGCCCGTTCTGGTAGACGGTGGTGATCTTGGGTTTGGAAGGTGCTGCCCGTTCTTCTAGACGGTGGTGGTCGTGGGTCTGGAAGGGGCTTCCCGTTCAGTTTGACGGTGGTGGTCGTGTGTCTGGAAGGTGCTTCCCGTTCTGCTAGACGGTGGTGGTCGTGGGTCTGGAAGGTGCTGCCCGTTCTGCTGTACGGTGGTGATCGTTGGTCTGGAAGTTGCTTCCCTTTCTGTTAGACGGTGGTGGTCGTAGGTCTGGAAGGTGCTGCTCATTCTACTAGACGGTGGTGGTCATGGGACTGGAAGGTGCTTCCCGTTCTGCTAGACGGTCGTGATCGTGTGTCTGGAAGCTGCTTACCGTTCTGCTAGACGGTGGTGGTCGAGGGTCTGGAAGGGGCTTCGCGTTCTGTTAGACGGTGGTGGTCGTGTGTCTGGAAGGTGCTTCCCGTTCTGCCAGACGGTTGTGGTCGTGGTCTGGAAGGTGCTGCCCATTCTGTAAGACGGTGGTGGTCATGGGACTGGAAGGTGCTTCCCGTTCTGGTAGACGGTCGTGGTCGTTGGTCTGGAAGGTGCTGACCGTTCTGCTAGACGGTGGTTGTCGTGGGTCTGGAAGGTGCTTCCTGTTCAGCTAGATGGTCTTGGCTGTGGTTCTGGAAAGTGCTTCCCGTTCTGCTAGACTGTGGTGATCGTGGGTCTGGAACGTGCTCCCCGTTCTGCTAGACGGTTGTGGTTGTGGGTCTGGAAGGTGCTGCCCGTTCAGCTACATGGTGGTGGTCGTCGGTCTGGAAGATGCTTCCCGTTATGCTAGAAATTCGTGGTCGTGGGTCTGGAAGGTGCTGCCCGTTCTGCTAGACGGTGGTGTTCATGGGTCTGGATGGTGCTTCCCGTTCTGCTAGACGGTGGTGTTCGTGGGCTGGATGGTGCTTCGCGTTCTGCTAGACGGTGGTGGTCGTGGGACTGGAAGGTGCTTCCCGTTCTACTAGACGGTGGTGGTCGTGGGTCTGGAAGGTGCTTCCCGTTCGGCTAGACGGTGGTGGTCGTGGGTCTGGAAAGTGCTTCCCTTTCTGCTAGACATTCGTGGTCGTGGGTCTGGAAGGTGTGGCCCGTTCTGCTAGACGGTGGTGGTCGTGGTTCTGGAAGGTGCTGCCCGTTCTGCTAGACGGTGGTGGTCGTGTGTCTGGAAGGTGCTTCCCGTTCTGGTAGACGGTGGTGATCTTGGGTTTGGAAGGTGCTGCCCGTTCTTCTAGACGGTGGTGGTCGTGGGTCTGGAAGGTGATTCCCGTTCTGGTAGACGGTCGTGGTCGTTGGTCTGGAAGGTGCTGACCGTTCTGCTAGACGGTGGTGGTCGTGGGTCTGGAAGGTGCTGCGCGTTCTGCTGTACGGTGGTGGTCGTTGGTCTGGAAGTTGCTTCCCGTTCTGGTAGACGGTGGTGGTCGTAGGTCTGGAAGGTGCTGCCCATTCTGCTAGACGGTGGTGTTCATGGGACTGGAAGGTGCTTCCCGTTCTGCTAGACAGTCGTGATCGTGTGTCTGGAAGCTGCTTACCGTTCTGCTAGACAATGGTGGTCGTGGGTCTGGAAGGTTGTGCCCGTTCAGCTAGACAGTGGTGGTCGTGGGTCTGGAAGGGGCTTCGCGTTCTGTTAGACAGTGGTGGTCGTGGGTCTGGAAGGTGCTTCCCGTTCTGCCAGACGGTTGTGGTCGTGGTCTGGAAGGTGCTGCCCATTCTGTTAGACGGTGGTGGTCATGGGACTGGAAGGTGCTTCCCTTTCTGCTAGACGGTCGTGATCGTGTGTCTGGAAGCTGCTTACCGTTCTGCTAGACAATGGTGGTCGTGGGTCTGGAAGGTTGTGCCCGTTCTGCTAGACGGTGGTGGTCGTGGGTCTGGAAGGGGCTTCGCGTTCTGTTAGACGGTGGTGGTCGTGGGTCTGGAGGGTGCTTCCTGTTCAGCTAGACGGTTGTGGTTGTGGGTCTGGAAGGTGCTGCCCGTTCAGCTAGATGGTCTTGTCTGTGGTTCTGGAAGGTGCTTCCCGTTCTGCTAGACTGTGGTGATCGTGGGTCTGGAACATGCTTCCCGTTCTGCTAGACGGTTGTGGTTGTGGGACTGGAAGGTGCTGCCCGTTCAGCTACATGGTGGTGGTCGTCGGTCTGGAAGATGCTTCCCGTTGTGCTAGAAATTCGTGGTCGTGGGTCTGGAAGGTGCTGCCCGTTCTGCTAGACGGTGGTGTTCGTGGGTCTGGATGGTGCTTCCCGTTCTGCTAGACGGTGGTGGTCGTTGGTCTGGAAGGTGTTTCCCGTTCTACTAGACGGTGGTGGTCGTGGGTCTGGAAGGTGCTGCCCGTTTTGTTGGACGGTGGTGGTTTTGGTTCTGGAAGGTTCTGCCCGTTCTGCTACACGGTGGTGGTCGTCGGTTTGGACGGTGCTACCGGTTGTGCTAGATATTCGTGTCCGTGGGTCTGGAAGGTGTTTCCCTTTCAGCTAGACATTCGTGGTCGTTGGTCTGGAAGGTGCTGCCGTTCTGCTAGACGGTGGTGGTCGTGGGTCTGCAATGTGCTGCTCGTTCTGCTGGACGGTGGTTTTCTTGGTCTGGAAGGTGCTGCCCGTTCTGCTACACGGTGATGGTCGTCGGTCTGGAAGGTGCTTCCCGTTCTGCTAGAAATTCGTGGTCGTGGGTTCGGAAGGTGCTGCCCGTTCTGCTAGACGGTGGTGGTCGTGGGTCTGGAAGGTGCTGCCCGTTCTGCTGTACGGTGGTGGTCGTTGGTCTGGAAGTTGCTTCCCGTTCTGGTAGACGGTGGTGGTCGTCGGTCTGGAAGGTGCTGCCCATTCTGCTAGACGGTGGTGGTCATGGGACTGGAAGGTGCTTCCCGTTCTGCTAGACGGTCGTGATCGTGTGTCTGGAAGCTGCTTACCATTCTGCTAGACAATGGTGGTCGTGGGTCTGGAAGGTTGTGCCCGTTCAGCTAGACAGTGGTGGTCGTGGGTCTGGAAGGGGCTTCGCGTTCCGTTAGACAGTGGTGGTCGTGGGTCTGGAAGGTGCTTCCCGTTCTGCCAGACGGTTGTGGTCGTGGTCTGGAAGGTGCTGCCCATTCTGTTAGACGGTGGTGGTTATGGGTCTGGAAGGTGCTTCCCGTTCTGCTAGACGGTCGTGATCGTGTGTCTGGAAGCTGCTTACCGTTCTGCTAGACAATGGTGGTCGTGGGTCTGGAAGGTTGTGCCCGTTCTGCTAGACGGTGGTGGTCGTGGGTCTGGAAGGGTCTTCGCGTTCTGTTAGACGGTGGTGGTCGTGGGTCTGGAAGGTGCTTCCTGTTCAGCTAGACGGTTGTGGTTGTGGGTCTGGAAGGTGCTGCCCGTTCAGCTAGATGGTCTTGTCTGTGGTTCTGGAAGGTGCTTCCCGTTCTGCTAGACTGTGGTGATCGTGGGTCTGGAACGTGCTTCCCGTTCTGCTAGACGGTTGTGGTTGTGGGTCTGGAAGGTGCTGCCCGTTTTGTTGGACGGTGGTGGTTTTGGTTCTGGAAGGTGCTGCCCGTTCTGCTACACGGTGGTGGTCGTCGGTTTGGACGGTGCTACCGGTTGTGCTAGACATTCGTGTCCGTGGGTCTGGAAGGTGTTTCCCTTTCAGCTAGACATTCGTGGTCGTTGGTCTGGAAGGTGCTGCCGTTCTGCTAGACGGTGGTGGTCGTGGGTCTGCAATGTGCTGCTCGTTCTGCTGGACGGTGGTTTTCTTGGTCTGGAAGGTGCTGCCCGTTCTGCTACACGGTGATGGTCGTCGGTCTGGAAGGTGCTTCCCGTTCTGCTAGAAATTCGTGGTCTTGGGTTTGGAAGGTGCTGCCCGTTCTGCTAGACGGTGGTGGTCGTGGGTCTGGAAGGTGCTGCCCGTTCTGCTGTACGGTGGTGGTCGTTGGTTTGGAAGTTGCTTCCCGTTCTGGTAGACGGTGGTGGTCGTAGGTCTGGAAGGTGCTGACCGTTCTGCTAGACGGTGGTGGTCGTGGGTCTGGAAGGTGCTGCCCGTTCTGCTGTACGGTGGTGGTCGTTGGTCTGGAAGTTGCTTCCCGTTCTGGTAGACGCTGGTGGTCGTAGGTCTGGAAGGTGCTGCCCATTCTGCTAGACGGTGGTGGTCATGGGACTGGAAGGTGCTTCCCGTTCTGCTAGACGGTCGTGATCGTGTGTCTGGAAGCTGCTTACCATTCTGCTAGACAATGGTGGTCGTGGGTCTGGAAGGTTGTGCCCGTTCAGCTAGACAGTGGTGGTCGTGGGTCTGGAAGGGGCTTCGCGTTCTGTTAGACAGTGGTGGTCGTGGGTCTGGAAGGTGCTTCCCGTTCTGCCAGACGGTTGTGGTCGTGGTCTGGAAGGTGCTGCCCATTCTGTTAGACGGTGGTGGTTATGGGACTGGAAGGTGCTTCCCGTTCTGCTAGACGGTCGTGATCGTGTGTCTGGAAGCTGCTTACCGTTCTGCTAGACAATGGTGGTCGTGGGTCTGGAAGGTTGTGCCCGTTCTGCTAGACTGTGGTGGTCGTGGGTCTGGAAGGGGCTTCGCGTTCTGTTAGACGGTGGTGGTCGTGGGTCTGGAAGGTGCTTCCTGTTCAGCTAGACGGTTGTGGTTGTGGGTCTGGAAGGTGCTGCCCGTTCAGCTAGATGGTCTTGTCTGTGGTTCTGGAAGGTGCTTCCCGTTCTGCTAGACTGTGGTGATCGTGGGTCTGGAACGTGCTTCCCGTTCTGCTAGACGGTTGTGGTTGTGGGTCTGGAAGGTGTTGCCCGTTCAGCTACATGGTGCTGTTCGTGGGTCTGGATGATGCTTCGCGTTCTTTTAGACGGTGGTGGTCGTGGGTCTGGAAGGTGCTTCCTGTTCTGCTAGACGGTCTTGGCTGTGGTTCTGGAAGGTGCTTCCCGTTCTGCTAGACTGTGGTGATCGTGGGTCTGGAACGTGCTTCCCGTTCTGCTAGACGGTTGTGGTTGTGGGTCTGGAATGTGCTGCCCGTTCAGCTACACGGTGGTGGTCGTCGGTCTGGAAGGTGCTTCCCGTTGTGCTAGAAATTCGTGTTCGTGGGTCTGGAAGGTGCTGCCCGTTCTGCTAGACGGTGGTGTTCGTGGGTCTGGATGGTGCTTCCCGTTCAGTTTGACGGTGGTGGTCGTGGGTCTAGAAGGTTGTGCCCGTTCTGCTAGACTGGTGGTCGTGGGTCGTGAAGTGGCTTCCCGTTCTGCTAGACGGTGGTGATCGTGGGTCGTGAAGGGGCTTCCCGTTCTGCTAGACTGTGGTGGTCGTTGGTCTGGAAGCTGCTGACCTTTAAGGTAGACGGTGGTGATCTTGGGTTTGGAAGGTGCTGCCCGTTCTTCTAGACGGTGGTGGTCGTGGGTCTGGAAGGGGCTGCCCGTTCAGCTACATGGTGGTGGTCGTCGGCCTGGAAGATGCTTCCCGTTGTGCTAGAAATTCGTGGTCGTGGGTCTGGAAGGTGCTGCCCGTTCTGCTAGACGGTGGTGTTCGTGGGTCTGGATGGTGCTTCCCGTTCTGCTAGACGGTGGTGGTCGTGGGACTGGAAGGTGCTTCCCGTTCTACTAGACGGTGGTGGTCGTGGGTCTGGAAGGTGCTGCCCGTTTTGTTGGACTGTGGTGGTTTTGGTTCTGGAAGGTGCTGCCCGTTCTGCTACACGGTGGTGGTCGTCGGTTTGGACGGTGCTTCCGGTTCTGCTAGACATTCGTGTCCGTGGGTCAGAAAGGTGCTTCCCTTTCAGCTAGACATTCGTGGTCGTTGGTCTGGAAGGTGCTGCCGTTCTGCTAGACGGTGGTGGTTGTGGGTCTGCAATGTGCTGCTCGTTCTGCTGGACGGTGGTGATCTTGGTCTGGAAGGTGCTGCCCGTTCTGCTACACGGTGATGGTCGTCGGTCTGGAAGGTGCTTCCCGTTCTGCTAGAAATTCGTGGTCGTGGGTTTGGAAGGTGCTGCCCTTTCTGCTAGACGGTGGTGGTCGTGGGTCTGGAAGGTGCTGCCCGTTCTGCTGTACGGTGGTGGTCGTTGGTCTGGAAGTTGCTTCCCCTTCTGGTAGACGGTGGTGGTCGTAGGTCTGGAAGGTGCTGCCCATTCTGCTAGACGGTGGTGGTCATGGGACTGGAAGGTGCTTCCCGTTCTGCTAGACGGTCGTGATCGTGTTTCTGGAAGCTGCTTACCATTCTGCTAGACAATGGTGGTCGTGTGTCTGGAAGGTTGTGCCGGTTCAGCTAGACAGTGGTGTCGTGGGTCTAGAAGGGGCTTCGCGTTCTGTTAGACAGTGGTGGTCGTGGGTCTGGAAGGTGCTTCCCGTTCTGCCAGACGGTTGTGGTCGTGGTCTGGAAGGTGCTGCCCATTCTGTTAGACGGTGGTGGTCATGGGACTGGAAGGTGCTTCCCGTTCTGCTAGACGGTCGTGATCGTGTGTCTGGAAGCTGCTTACCGTTCTGCTAGACAATGGTGGTCGTGGGATTGGAAGGTTGTGCCCGTTCTGCTAGACAGTGGTGGTCGTGGGTCTGGAAGGGGCTTCGTGTTCTGTTAGACGGTGGTGGTCGTGGGTCTGGAAGGTGCTTCCTGTTCAGCTAGATGGTCTTGGCTGTGGTTCTGGAAGGTGCTTCCCGTTCTGCTAGACGGTGGTGGTCGTGGGACTGGAAGGTGCTTCCCGTTCTGCTAGACGGTGGTGGTCGTGGGTCTGGAAGGTGCTGCCCGTTCTGTTGGACGGTGGTGGTTGTGGTTCTGGAAGGTGCTGCCCGTTCTGCTACACGGTGGTGGTCGTCGGTTTGGACAGTGCTTCCGGTTCTGCTAGACATTCGTGGTCGTGGGTCTGGAAGGTGCTTCCCGTTCTGCTAGACCGTGGTGGTTGTGGGTGTGGAATGTGCTTCCCTTTCTGCCATGCGGTTGTTGTCGTTGGTCTGGGAGGTGCTTCCCTTTCTGCTAGACATTCGTGGTCGTGGGTTTGGAAGGTTCTGCCCTTTCTGCTAGACGGTGTTGGTTGTGTGTCTGGAAGGTTGTGCCCGTTCTTCTAGACGGTGGTGGTCGTGGGTCTGGAAGGGGCTTCCCGTTCAGTTTGACGGTGGTGGTCGTGTGTCTGGAAGGTGCTGCCTGTTCTGGTAGACGGTCGTGGTTGTTGGTCTGGAAGCTGCTGACCGTTCATGTAGACGGTGGTGATCTTGGGTTTGGAAGGTGCTGCCCGTTCTTCTAGACGGTGGTGGTCGTGGGTCTGGAAGGGGCTTCCCGTTCTGGTAGACGGTCGTGGTCGTTGGTCTGGAATGTGCTGACCGTTCTGCTAGACGGTGGTGGTCGTGGGTCTGGAAGGTGCTGCCCGTTCTGCTGTACGGTGGTGGTCGTTGGTCTGGAAGTTGCTTCCCGTTCTGGTAGACGGTGGTGGTCGTGGGTCTGGAAGGTGCTGCCCATTCTGCTAGACGGTGGTGGTCATGGGACTGGAAGGTGCTTCCCGTTCTGCTAGACGGTCGTAATCGTGTGTCTGGAAGCTGCTTACCGTTCTGCTAGACAATGGTGGTCGTGGGTCTGGAAGGTTGTGCCCGTTCAGCTAGACAGTG
Organism: Hypanus sabinus; assembly: GCF_030144855.1. Lineage (NCBI taxonomy): Eukaryota > Metazoa > Chordata > Chondrichthyes > Myliobatiformes > Dasyatidae > Hypanus > Hypanus sabinus. Next base: position 1,007,893 of record NW_026778948.1, on the reverse strand, counting down.
GTGGTCGTGGGTCTGGAAGGGGCTTCGCGTTCCGTTAGACAGTGGTGGTCGTGGGTCTGGAAGGTGCTTCCCGTTCTGCCAGACGGTTGTGGTCGTGGTCTGGAAGGTGCTGCCCATTCTGTTAGACGGTGGTGGTCATGGGACTGGAAGGTGCTTCCCGTTCTGCTAGACGGTCGTGATCGTGTGTCTGGAAGCTGCTTACCGTTCTGCTAGACAATGGTGGTCGTGGGTCTGGAAGGTTGTGCCCGTTCAGCTAGACAGTGGTGGTCGTGGGTCTGGATGGTGCTTCCTGTTCTGCTAGACGGTGGTGGTCGTGCGACTGGAAAGTGCTTCCTGTTCTGCTAGACGGTGGTGGTTGTGAGTCTGGAAGGTGCTGCCCGTTCTGCTAGACGGTGGTCGTCATGGCTCTGGAAGGTGCTTCCCTTTCCGCTAGACATTCGTGGTAGTGGGTCTGGAAGGTGCTTCCTGTTCTGCTAGGCGGTGGTGGTTGTGAGTCTGGAAGGTGCTGCCCGTTCTGCTAGACGGTGGTGGTCATCGGTCTCAAAGTGCTTCCCTTTCTGCTAGACATTCGTGGTCGTGGGTCTGGAAGGTGTGGCCCGTTCTGCTAGACGGTGGTGGTCGTGTGTCTGGAAGGTGCTTCCCGTTCTGGTAGACGGTGGTGATCTTGGGTTTGGAAGGTACTGCCCGTTCTTCTAGACGGTGGTGGTCGTGGGTCTGGAAGGTGCTTCCCGTTCTGGTAGACGGTCGTGGTCGTGTGTCTGGAAGCTGCTTACCGTTCTGCTAGACAATGGTGGTCGTGGGTCTGGAAGGTAGTGCCCGTTCTGCCAGACGGTTGTGGTCATGGTCTGGAAGGTGCTGCCCATTCTGTTAGACGGTGGTGGTCATGGGACTGGAAGGTGCTTCCCGTTGTGCTAGACGGTCGTGATCGTGTGTCTGGAAGCTGCTTACCGTTCTGCTAGACAATGGTGGTCGTGGGTCTGGAAGGTTGTGCCCGTTCTGCTAGACGGTGGTGGTTGTGGGTCTGCAATGTGCTGCTCGTTCTGCTGGACGGTGGTGATCTTGGTCTGGAAGGTGCTGCCCGTTCTGCTACACGGTGATGGTCGTCGGTCTGGAAGGTGCTTCCCGTTCTGCTAGAAATTCGTGGTCGTGGGTTTGGAAGGTGCTGCCCGTTCTGCTAGAAGGTGGTGGTCGTGGGTCTGGAAGGTGCTGCCCGTTCTGCTGTACGGTGGTGGTCGTTGGTCTGGAAGTTGCTTCCCCTTCTGGTTGACGGTGGTGGTCGTAGGTCTGGAAGGTGCTGCCCATTCTGCTAGACGGTGGTGGTCATGGGACTGGAAGGTGCTTCCCGTTCTGCTAGACGGTCGTGATCGTGTTTCTGGAAGCTGCTTACCATTCTGCTAGACAATGGTGGTCGTGTGTCTGGAAGGTTGTGCCGGCTCAGCTAGACAGTGGTGTCGTGGGTCTAGAAGGGGCTTCGCGTTCTGTTAGACAGTGGTGGTCGTGGGTCTGGAAGGTGCTTCCCGTTCTGCCAGACGGTTGTGGTCGTGGTCTGGAAGGTGCTGCCCATTCTGTTAGACGGTGGTGGTCATGGGACTGGAAGGTGCTTCCCGTTCTGCTATACGGTCGTGATCGTGTGTCTGGAAGCTGCTTACCGTTCTGCTAGACAATGGTGGTCGTGGGATTGGAAGGTTGTGCCCGTTCTGCTAGACAGTGGTGGTCGTGGGTCTGGAAGGGGCTTCGTGTTCTGTTAGACGGTGGTGGTCGTGGGTCTGGAAGGTGCTTCCTGTTCAGCTAGATGGTCTTGGCTGTGGTTCTGGAAGGTGCTTCCCGTTCTGCTAGACGGTGGTGGTCGTGGGACTGGAAGGTGCTTCCCGTTCTGCTAGACGGTGGTGGTCGTGGGTCTGGAAGGTGCTGCCCGTTCTGTTGGACGGTGGTGGTTGTGGTTCTGGAAGGTGCTGCCCGTTCTGCTACACGGTGGTGGTCGTCGGTTTGGACAGTGCTTCCGGTTCTGCTAGACATTCGTGGTCGTGGGTCTGGAAGGTGCTTCCCGTTCTGCTAGACCGTGGTGGTTGTGGGTGTGGAATGTGCTTCCCTTTCTGCCATGCGGTTGTTGTCGTTGGTCTGGGAGGTGCTTCCCTTTCTGCTAGACATTCGTGGTCGTGGGTTTGGAAGGTTCTGCCCTTTCTGCTAGACGGTGTTGGTTGTGTGTCTGGAAGGTTGTGCCCGTTCTTCTAGACGGTGGTGGTCGTGGGTCTGGAAGGGGCTTCCCGTTCAGTTTGACGGTGGTGGTCGTGTGTCTGGAAGGTGCTGCCTGTTCTGGTAGACGGTCGTGGTTGTTGGTCTGGAAGCTGCTGACCGTTCAGGTAGACGGTGGTGATCTTGGGTTTGGAAGGTGCTGCCCGTTCTTCTAGACGGTGGTGGTCGTGGGTCTGGAAGGGGCTTCCCGTTCTGGTAGACGGTCGTGGTCGTTGGTCTGGAATGTGCTGACCGTTCTGCTAGACGGTGGTGGTCGTGGGTCTGGAAGGTGCTGCCCGTTCTGCTGTACGGTGGTGGTCGTTGGTCTGGAAGTTGCTTCCCGTTCTGGTAGACGGTGGTGGTCGTGGGTCTGGAAGGTGCTGCCCATTCTGCTAGACGGTGGTGGTCATGGGACTGGAAGGTGCTTCCCGTTCTGCTAGACGGTCGTAATCGTGTGTCTGGAAGCTGCTTACCGTTCTGCTAGACAATGGTGGTCGTGGGTCTGGAAGGTTGTGCCCGTTCAGCTAGACAGTGGTGGTCGTGGGTCTGGAAGGGGCTTCGCGTTCCGTTAGACAGTGGTGGTCGTGGGTCTGGAAGGTGCTTCCCGTTCTGCCAGACGGTTGTGGTCGTGGTCTGGAAGGTGCTGCCCATTCTGTTAGACGGTGGTGGTCATGGGACTGGAAGGTGCTTCCCGTTCTGCTAGACGGTCGTGATCGTGTGTCTGGAAGCTGCTTACCGTTCTGCTAGACAATGGTGGTCGTGGGTCTGGAAGGTTGTGCCCGTTCAGCTAGACAGTGGTGGTCGTGGGTCTGGATGGTGCTTCCTGTTCTGCTAGACGGTGGTGGTCGTGCGACTGGAAAGTGCTTCCTGTTCTGCTAGACGGTGGTGGTTGTGAGTCTGGAAGGTGCTGCCCGTTCTGCTAGACGGTGGTCGTCATGGCTCTGGAAGGTGCTTCCCTTTCCGCTAGACATTCGTGGTAGTGGGTCTGGAAGGTGCTTCCTGTTCTGCTAGGCGGTGGTGGTTGTGAGTCTGGAAGGTGCTGCCCGTTCTGCTAGACGGTGGTGGTCATCGGTCTCAAAGTGCTTCCCTTTCTGCTAGACATTCGTGGTCGTGGGTCTGGAAGGTGTGGCCCGTTCTGCTAGACGGTGGTGGTCGTGTGTCTGGAAGGTGCTTCCCGTTCTGGTAGACGGTGGTGATCTTGGGTTTGGAAGGTACTGCCCGTTCTTCTAGACGGTGGTGGTCGTGGGTCTGGAAGGTGCTTCCCGTTCTGGTAGACGGTCGTGGTCGTGTGTCTGGAAGCTGCTTACCGTTCTGCTAGACAATGGTGGTCGTGGGTCTGGAAGGTAGTGCCCGTTCTGCCAGACGGTTGTGGTCATGGTCTGGAAGGTGCTGCCCATTCTGTTAGACGGTGGTGGTCATGGGACTGGAAGGTGCTTCCCGTTGTGCTAGACGGTCGTGATCGTGTGTCTGGAAGCTGCTTACCGTTCTGCTAGACAATGGTGGTCGTGGGTCTGGAAGGTTGTGCCCGTTCTGTTAGATGGTGGTGGTCGTGGGTCTGGAAGGAGCTTCCTGTTCTGCTAGACGGTCTTGGCTGTGGCTCTGGAAGGTGCTTCCCGTTCTGCTAGACTGTGGTGATCGTGGGTCTGGAACGTGCTTCCCGTTCTGCTAGACGGTTGTGGTTGTGGGTCTGGAAGGTGCTGCCCGTTCAGCTACACGGTGGTGGTCGTCGGTCTGGAAGGTGCTTCCCGTTGTGCTAGAAATTCGTGGTCGTGGGTCTGGAAGGTGCTGCCCGTTCCGCTAGACGGTGGTGTTCGTGTGTCTGGATGGTGCTTCCCGTTCTGCTAGACGGTGGTGGTCGTGGGACTGGAAGGTGCTTCCCGTTCTACTAGACGGTGGTGGTCGTGGGTCTGGAAGGTGCTGCCCGTTCTGTTGGACGGTGGTGGTTTTGGTTCTGGAAGGTGCTGCCCGTTCTGCTACACGGTGGTGGTCGTGGGTCTGGATGGTGCTTCCCGTTCTGCTAGACGGTGGTGGTCGAGCGACTGGAAAGTGCTTCCTGTTCTGCTAGACGGTGGTGGTTGTGAGTCTGGAAGGTGCTGCCCGTTCTGCTAGACGGTAGTGGTCATGGGTCTGGAAGGTGCTTCCCTTTCCGCTAGACATTCGTGGTAGTGGGTCTGGAAGGTGCTTCCTGTTCTGCAAGGCGGTGGTGGTTGTGAGTCTGGAAGGTGCTGCCCGTTCTGCTAGACGGTGGTGGTCATCGGTCTCAAAGTGCTTCCCTTTCCGCTAGACATTCGTGGTCGTGGGTCTGGAAGGTGCTGCCCGTTCTGCTAGAAATTCATGTTCTTGGGTCTGGAAGGTGCTTCCCGTTCGGCTAGACGGTGGTGGTCGTGGGTCTGGAAGGTGCTTCCCTTTCTGCTAGACATTCGTTGTCGTGGGTCTGGAAGGTGTGGCCCTTTCTGCTAGACGGTGGTGGTCGTGGTTCTGGAAGGTGCTGCCCGTTCTGCTAGACATTCGTGGTCGTGGGTCTGGAATGTGCTGCCCGTTCTGCTAGACGGTGGTGGTCGTGTGTCTGGAAGGTGCTTCCCGTTCTGGTAGACGGTGGTGATCTTGGGTTTGGAAGGTGCTGCCCGTTCTTCTAGACGGTGGTGGTCGTGGGTCTGGAAGGTGCTTCCCGTTCGGGTAGACGGTCGTGGTCGTTGGTCTGGAAGGTGCTGACCGTTCGGCTAGACGGTGGTTGTCGTGGGTCTGGAAGGTGCTGCCCGTTCTGGTAGACGGTGGCGGTCGTAGGTCTGGAAGGTGCTGCCCATTCTGCTAGACGGTGGTGGTCATGGGACTGGAAGGTGCTTCCCGTTCTGCTAGACGGTCGTGATCGTGTGTCTGGAAGCTGCTTACCATTCTGCTAGACAATGGTGGTCGTGGGTCTGGAAGGTTGTGCCCGTTCTGTTAGACGGTGGTGGTCGTGGGTCTGGAAGGTGCTTCCTGTTCTGCTAGACGGTCTTGGCTGTGGCTCTGGAAGGTGCTTCCCGTTCTGCTAGACTGTGGTGATCGTGGGTCTGGAACGTGCTTCCCGTTCTGCTAGACGGTTGTGGTTGTGGGTCTGGAAGGTGCTGCCCGTTCAGCTACACGGTGGTGGTCGTCTGTCTGGAAGGTGCTTCCCGTTGTGCTAGAAATTCGTGGTCGTGGGTCTGGAAGGTGCTGCCCGTTCTGCTAGACGGTGGTGTTCGTGGGTCTGGATGGTGCTTCCCGTTCTGCTAGACGGTGGTGGTCGTGGGACTGGAAGGTGCTGCCCGTTCTGCTGGACGGTGGTGATCGTGGGTCTGGAAGGTGCTGCCTGTTCTGCTACACGGTGGTGGTCGTCGGTCTGGAAGGTGCTTCCCGTTCTGCTAGAAATTCGTGGTCGTGGGTCTGGAAGGTGCTGCCCGTTCTGCTAGACGGTGGTGGTCGAGGGACTGGAAAGTGCTTCCTGATCTGCTAGACGGTGGTGGTCATGGGACTGGAAGGTGCTTCCCTTTCCGCTAGACATTCGTGGTCGTGGGTCTGGAAGGTGCTTCCTGTTCTGCTAGGCGGTGGTGGTTGTGAGTCTGGAAGGTGCTGCCCGTTCTGCTAGACGGTGGTGGTCATGGGTCTGGAAGGTGCTTCCCTTTCCTCTAGACATTCGTGGTCGTGGGTCTGGAAGGTGCTGCCCGTTCTGCTAGAAATTCGTGTTCGTGGGTCTGGAAGGTGCTTCCCGTTTGGCTAGACGGTGGTGGTCTTGGGTCTGGAAGGTGCTTCCCTTTCTCCCAGACATTCGTGGTCGTGGGTCTGGAAGGTGTGGCCCGTTCTGCTAGACGGTGGTGTTCGTGGTTCTGGAAGGTGCTTCCCGTTCTGCTAGACTGTGGAGGTCATGGATCTTGAAGGTGCTGCCCGTTCTGCTAGACGGTGTTGTTTGTGTGTCTGGAAGGTTGTGCCCGTTCTGCTAGACTTTGGTGGTCATGGGTCGTGAAGGGGCTTCCCGTTCTGCTAGTCTGTGGTGGTCGTGGGTCTGGAAGGTGCTTCCCGTTCTGGTAGACGGTCGTGGTCGTTGGTCTGGAAGGTGCTGCCTGTTCTGCTACACGGTGGTGGTCGTCGGTCTGGAAGGTGCTTCCCGTTGTGCTAGAAATTCGTGGTCGTGGGTCTGGAAGGTGCTGCCCGTTCTGCTAGACGGTGGTGGTCGTGGGACTGGAAGGTGCTTCCCGTTCTGCTAGACGGTGGTGGTCGTGGGTCTGGAAGGTGTTGCCCGTTCTGTTGGACGGTGGTGGTTTTGGTTCTGGAAGGTGCTGCCCGTTCTGCTACACGGTGGTGGTCGTGGGTCTGGATGGTGCTTCCCGTTCTGCTAGACGGAGGTGGTCGAGCGACTGGAAAGTGCTTCCTGTTCTGCTAGACGGTGGTGGTTGTGAGTCTGGAAGGTGCTGCCCGTTCTGCTAGACGGTGGTGGTCATGGGTCATGAAGGTGCTTCCCTTTCCGCTAGACATTCATGGTAGTGGGTCTGGAAGGTGCTTCCTGTTCTGCTAGACGGTTGTGGTTGTGGGTCTGGAAGGTGCTGCCCGTTCAGCTACACGGTTGTGGTCGTCTGTCTGGAAGGTGCTTCCCGTTGTGCTAGAAATTCGTGGTCGTGGGTCTGGAAGGTGCTGCCCGTTCTGCTAGACGGTGGTGTTCGTGGGTCTGGATGGTGCTTCCCGTTCTGCTAGACGGTGGTGGTCGTGGGACTGGAAGGTGCTGCCCGTTCTGCTGGACGGTGGTGATCGTGGGTCTGGAAGGTGCTGCCTGTTCTGCTACACGGTGGTGGTCGTCGGTCTGGAAGGTGCTTCCCGTTCTGCTAGAAATTCGTGGTCGTGGGTCTGGAAGGTGCTGCCCGTTCTGCTAGACGGTGGTGGTCGAGGGACTGGAAAGTGCTTCCTGATCTGCTAGACGGTGGTGGTCATGGGACTGGAAGGTGCTTCCCTTTCCGCTAGACATTCGTGGTCGTGGGTCTGGAAGGTGCTTCCTGTTCTGCTAGGCGGTGGTGGTTGTGAGTCTGGAAGGTGCTGCCCGTTCTGCTAGACGGTGGTGGTCATGGGTCTGGAAGGTGCTTCCCTTTCCTCTAGACATTCGTGGTCGTGGGTCTGGAAGGTGCTGCCCGTTCTGCTAGAAATTCGTGTTCGTGGGTCTGGAAGGTGCTTCCCGTTTGGCTAGACGGTGGTGGTCTTGGGTCTGGAAGGTGCTTCCCTTTCTCCCAGACATTCGTGGTCGTGGGTCTGGAAGGTGTGGCCCGTTCTGCTAGACGGTGGTGTTCGTGGTTCTGGAAGGTGCTTCCCGTTCTGCTAGACTGTGGAGGTCATGGATCTTGAAGGTGCTGCCCGTTCTGCTAGACGGTGTTGTTTGTGTGTCTGGAAGGTTGTGCCCGTTCTGCTAGACTTTGGTGGTCATGGGTCGTGAAGGGGCTTCCCGTTCTGCTAGTCTGTGGTGGTCGTGGGTCTGGAAGGTGCTTCCCGTTCTGGTAGACGGTCGTGGTCGTTGGTCTGGAAGGTGCTGCCTGTTCTGCTACACGGTGGTGGTCGTCGGTCTGGAAGGTGCTTCCCGTTGTGCTAGAAATTCGTGGTCGTGGGTCTGGAAGGTGCTGCCCGTTCTGCTAGACGGTGGTGGTCGTGGGACTGGAAGGTGCTTCCCGTTCTGCTAGACGGTGGTGGTCGTGGGTCTGGAAGGTGTTGCCCGTTCTGTTGGACGGTGGTGGTTTTGGTTCTGGAAGGTGCTGCCCGTTCTGCTACACGGTGGTGGTCGTGGGTCTGGATGGTGCTTCCCGTTCTGCTAGACGGAGGTGGTCGAGCGACTGGAAAGTGCTTCCTGTTCTGCTAGACGGTGGTGGTTGTGAGTCTGGAAGGTGCTGCCCGTTCTGCTAGACGGTGGTGGTCATGGGTCATGAAGGTGCTTCCCTTTCCGCTAGACATTCATGGTAGTGGGTCTGGAAGGTGCTTCCTGTTCTGCTAGGCGGTGGTGGTTGTGAGTCTGGAAGGTGCTGCCCGTTCTGCTAGACGGTGGTGGTCATCGGTCTCAAAGTGCTTCCCTTTCCGCTAGACATTCGTGGTCGTGGGTCTGGAAGGTGCTGCCCGTTCTGCTAGAAATTCGTGTTCGTGGGTCTGGAAGGTGCTTCCCGTTCGGCTAGACGGTGGTGGTCGTGGGTCTGGAAGCGGCTTCGCGTTCTGTTAGACGGTGGTGGTCGTAGGTCTGGAAGGTGCTTCCCGTTCTGCCAGACGGTTGTGGTCATGGTCTGGAAGGTGCTGCCCATTCTGTTAGACGGTGGTGGTCAAGGGACTGGAAGGTGCTTCCCGTTGTGCTAGACGGTCGTGATCGTTGGTCTGGAAGGTGCTGCCTGTTCTGCTACACGGTGGTGGTCGTCGGTCTGGAAGGTGCTTCCCGTTGTGCTAGAAATTCGTGGTCGTGGGTCTGGAAGGTGCTGCCCGTTCTGCTAGACGGTGGTGGTCATGGGACTGGAAGGTGCTTCCCGTTCTGCTAGACGGTGGTGGTCGTGGGTCTGGATGGTGCTTCCCGTTCTGCTAGACGGAGGTGGTCGAGCGACTGGAAAGTGCTTCCTGTTCTGCTAGACGGTGGTGGTTGTGAGTCTGGAAGGTGCTGCCCGTTCTGCTAGACGGTGGTGGTCATGGGTCATGAAGGTGCTTCCCTTTCCGCTAGACATTCATGGTAGTGGGTCTGGAAGGTGCTTCCTGTTCTGCTAGGCGGTGGTGGTTGTGAGTCTGGAAGGTGCTGCCCGTTCTGCTAGACGGTGGTGGTCATCGGTCTCAAAGTGCTTCCCTTTCCGCTAGACATTCGTGGTCGTGGGTCTGGAAGGTGCTGCCCGTTCTGCTAGAAATTCGTGTTCGTGGTTCTGGAAGGTGCTTCCCGTTCGGCTAGACGGTGGTGGTCGTGGGTCTGGAAGGTGCTTCGCGTTCTGCTAGACATTCGTGGTCGTGGGTCTGGAAGGTGTGGCCCGTTTTGCTAGACGGTGGTGGTCGTGGGTCTGGAAGCGGCTTCGCGTTCTGTTAGACGGTGGTGGTCGTAGGTCTGGAAGGTGCTTCCCGTTCTGCCAGACGGTTGTGGTCATGGTCTGGAAGGTGCTGCCCATTCTGTTAGACGGTGGTGGTCAAGGGACTGGAAGGTGCTTCCCGTTGTGCTAGACGGTCGTGATCGTTTGTCTGGAAGCTGCTTACCATACTGCTAGACAATGGTGGTCGTGGGTCTGGAATGTTGTGCCCGTTCTGTTAGATGGTGGAGGTCGTGGGTCTGGAAGGTGCTTCCGGTTCTGCTAGACGGTCTTGGCTGTGGTTCTGGAAGGTGCTACCCGTTCTGCTAGACTGTGGTGATCGTGGGTCTGGAACGTGCTTCCCGTTCTGCTAGACGGTTGTGGTTGTGGGTCTGGAAGGTGCTGCCCGTTCAGCTACACGGTGGTGGTCGTCGGTCTGGAAGGTGCTTCCCGTTGTGCTAGAAATTCGTGGTCGTGGGTCTGGAAGGTGCTGCCCGTTCTGCTAGACGGTGGTGTTCGTGGGTCAGAATGGTGCTTCCCGTTCTGCTAGACGGTGGTGGTCGTGGGACTGGAAGGTGCTGCCCGTTCTGCTGGACGGTGGTGATCGTGGGTCTGGGAGGTGCTGCTTGTTCTGCTACACGGTGGTGGTCGTCGGTCTGGAAGGTGCTTCCCGTTCTGCTAGAAATTCGTGGTCGTGGGTCTGGAAGGTGCTGCCCGTTCTGCTAGACGGTGGTGGTCGTGGGTCTGGATGGTGCTTCCCGTTCTGCTAGACGGTGGTGGTCGAGGGACTGGAAAGTGCTTCCTGTTCTGCTAGACGGTGGTGGTCATGGGTCTGGAAGGTGCTTCCCTTTCCGCTAGACATTCGTGGTCGTGGGTCTGGAAGGTGCTTCCTGTTCTGCTAGGCGGTGGTGGTTGTGAGTCTGGAAGGTGCTGCCCGTTCTGCTAGACGGTGGTGGTCATGGGTCTGGAAGGTGCTTCCCTTTCCTCTAGACATTCGTGGTCGTGGGTCTGGAAGGTGCTGCCCGTTCTGCTAGAAATTCGTGTTCGTGGGTCTGGAAGGTGCTTCCCGTTTGGCTAGACGGTGGTGGTCTTGGGTCTGGAAGGTGCTTCCCTTTCTGCCAGACATTCGTGGTCGTGGGTCTGGAAGGTGTGGCCCGTTCTGCTACACGGTGGTGTTCGTGGTCCTGGAAGGTGCTTCCCGTTCTGCTAGACTGTGGAGGTCATGGATCTTGAAGGTGCTGCCCGTTCTGCTAGACGGTGTTGTTTGTGTGTCTGGAAGGTTGTGCCCGTTCTGCTAGACTTTGGTGGTCATGGGTCGTGAAGGGGCTTCCGGTTCTGCTAGACTGTGGTGGTCGTGTGTCTGGAAGCTGCTTCCCGTTCTGGTAGACGGTCGTGGTCGTTGGTCTGGAAGGTGCTGACCGTTCTGCTGGACGGTGGTGATCGTGGGTCTGGAAGGTGCTACCCATTCTGCTAGACGGTGGTGGTCATGGGACTGGAAGGTGCTTCCCGTTCTGCTAGACGGTCGTGATCGTGTGTCTGGAAGCTGCTTACCGTTCTGCTAGACAATGGTGGTCGTGGGTCTGGAAGGTTGTGCCCGTTCTGCTAGACGGTGGTGGTCGTGGGTCTGGAAGGGCTTCGCGTTCTGTTAGACGGTGGTGGTCGTAGGTCTGGAAGGTGCTTCCCGTTCTGCCAGACGGTTGTGGTCATGGTCTGGAAGGTGCTGCCCATTCTGTTAGACGGTGGTGGTCATGGGACTGGAAGGTGCTTCCCGTTCTGCTAGACGGTCGTGATCGTGTGTCTGGAAGCTGCTTACCGTTCTTCTAGACAATGGTGGTCGTGGGTCTGGAAGGTTGTGCCCTTTCTGTTAGACGGTGGTGGTCGTGGGTCTGGAAGGTGCTTCCTGTTCTGCTAGACGGTCTTGGCTGTGGTTCTGGAAGGTGCTTCCCGTTCTGCTAGACTGTGGTGATCGTGGGTCTGGAACGTGCTTCCCGTTCTGCTAGACGGTTGTGGTTGTGGGTCTGGAAGGTGCTGCCTGTTCAGCTACACGGTGGTGGTCGTCGGTCTGGAAGGTGCTTCCCGTTGTGCTAGAAATTCGTGTTCGTGGGTCTGGAAGGTGCTGCCCGTTCTGCTAGACGGTGGTGTTCGTGGGTCTGGATGGTGCTTCCCGTTCTGCTAGACGGTGGTGTTCGTGGGTCTGGTTGGTGCTTCCCGTTCTGCTAGACGGTGGTGGTCGTGGGACTGGAAGGTGCTTCCCGTTCTGCTAGACGGTGGTGGTCGTGGCTCTGGAAGGCGCTGCCCGTTCTTTTGGACGGTGGTGTTTGTGGTTCTGGAAGGTGCTTCCCTTTCTGCCATACGGTTGTTGCCATTGGTCTGGGAGGTGCTTCCCTTTCTGCTAGACATTCGTGGTCGTGGGTATGGAAGGTGCTGCCGTTCTGCTAGACGGTGGTGGTCGTGGGTCTGCAATGTGCTGCTCGTTCTGCTGGACGGTGGTGATCTTGGTCTGGAAGGTGCTGCCCGTTCTGCTACACGGTGGTGGTCGTCGGTCTGGAAGATGCTTCCCGTTCTGCTAGAAATTCGTGGTCGTGGGTCTGGAAGGTGCTGCCCGTTCTGCTAGACGGTGGTGGTCGTGGGTCTGGATGGTGCTTCCCGTTCTGCTAGACGGTTGTGGTCGAGCGACTGGAAAGTGCTTCCTGTTCTGCTAGACGGTGGTGGTCATGGGTCTGGAAGGTGCTGCCCGTTCTGCTAGACGGTGGTGATCGTGGTTCTGGAAGGTGCTGCCCGTTCTGCTACACGGTGGTGGTCGTCGGTCTGGAAGGTGCTTCCCTTTCTGCTAGAAATTCGTGGTCGTGGGTCTGGAAGGTGCTGCCCGTTCTGTTGGACGGTGTTGTTTGTGGTTCTGGAAGGTGCTTCCCTTTCTGCCATACCGTTGTTGTCGTTGGTCTGGGAGGAGCTTCCCTTTCTGCTAGACATTCGTGGTCGTGGGTATGGAGGTGCTGCCGTTCTGCTAGAAATTCGTGGTCGTGGGTCTGGAAGGTGCTGCCCGTTCTGCTAGACGGTGGTGGTCGTGGGTCTGGATGGTGCTTCCCGTTCTGCTAGAAATTCGTGGTCGTGGGTCTGGAAGGTGCTGCCCGTTCTGCTAGACGGTGGTGGTCGTGGGTCTGGATGGTGCTTCCCGTTCTGCTAGACGGTTGTGGTCGAGCGACTGGAAAGTGCTTCCTGTTCTGCTAGACGGTGGTGGTCATGGGTCTCGAAGGTGCTTCCCTTTCCGCTAGACATTCGTGGTCATGGGTCTGGAAGGTGCTGTCCGTTCTGCTAGAAATTCGTTTTCGTGGGTCTGGAAGGTGCTTCCCGTTCGGCTAGACGGTGGTGGTCGTGGGTCTGGAAGGTGCTTCCCTTTCTGCCAGACATTCGTGGTCGTGGGTCTGGAAGGTGCTTCCCGTTCTGCTAGACTGTGGTGGTCATGGATCTTGAAGGTGCTGCCCGTTCTGCTAGACGGTGTTGGTCGTCGGTCTGGAAGGTGCTTCCCGTTCTACTAGACAGTGGTGGTCGTGGGTCTGGAAGGTGCTGCCCGTTCTGTTGGACGGTGGTGGTTTTGGTTCTGGAAGGTGCTGCCCGTTCTGCTACACGGTGGTGATCGTCGGTTTGGACGGTGCTTCCGGTTCTGCTAGACATTCGTGTTCGTGGGTCTGGAAGGTGCTTCCCTTTCAGCTAGACATTCATGGTCGTTGGTCTGGAAGGTGCTGCCGTTCTGCTAGACGGTGGTGGTCGTGGGTCTGCAATGTGCTGCTCGTTCTGCTGGACGGTGGTGATCTTGGTCTGGAAGGTGCTGCCCGTTCTGCTACACGGTGGTGGTCGTCGGTCTGGAAGATGCTTCCCGTTTTGCTAGAAATTCGTGGTCGTGGGTCTGCAAGGTGCTGCCCGTTCTGCTAGACGGTGGTGGTCGTGGGTCTGGATGGTGCTTCCCGTTCTGCTAGACGGTGGTGGTCGAGCGACTGGAAAGTGCTTCCTGTTCTGCTAGACGGTGGTGGTTGTGAGTCTGGAAGGTGCTGCCCGTTCTGCTAGACGGTGGTGGTCATGGGTCTGGAAGGTGCTTCCCTTTCCGCTAGACATTCGTGGTAGTGGGTCTGGAAGGTGCTTCCTGTTCTGCTAGGCGGTGGTGGTTGTGAGTCTGGAATGTGCTGCCCGTTCTGCGAGACGGTGGTGGTCATGGGTCTGGAAGGTGCTTCACTTTCCGCTAGACATTCGTGGTCGTGGGTCTTGAAGCTGCTTCCCATTCTGCTAGACGGTGGTGGTCGAGGGTCTGGAAGGGGCTTCGCGTTCTGTTAGACGGTGGTGGTCGTGGGTCTCGAAGGTGCTTCCTGTTCAGCTAGATGGTCTTGGCTGTGGTTCTGGAAGGTGCTTCCCGTTCTGCTAGATGGTTGTGGTTGTGGGTCTGGAAGGTGCTGCCCGTTCAGCTACATGGTGGTGGTCGTCGGTCTGGAAGATGCTTCCCGTTGTGCTAGAAATTCGTGGTCGTGGGTCTGGAAGGTGCTGCCCGTTCTGCTAGACAGTGGTGTTCGTGGGTCTGGATGGTGCTTCCCGTTCTGCTAGACGGTGGTGGTCGTGGGACTGGAAGGTGCTTCCCGTTCTACTAGACGGTGGTGGTCGTGGGTCTGGATGGTGCTTCCCGTTCTGCTAGATGGTGGTGGTCGAGAGACTGGAAAGTGCTTCCTGTTCTGCTAGACGGTGGTGGTTGTGAGTCTGGAAGGTGCTGCCCGTTCTGCTAGACGGTGGTGGTCATGGGTCTGGAAGGTGCTTCCCTTTCCGCTAGACATTCGTGGTAGTGGGTCTGGAAGGTGCTTCCTGTTCTGCTAGGCGGTGGTGGTTGTGAGTCTGGAAGGTGCTGCCCGTTCTGCTAGACGGTGGTGGTCATCGGTCTCAAAGTGCTTCCCTTTCCGCTAGACATTCGTGGTCGTGGGTCTGGAAGGTGCTGCCCGTTCTGCTAGAAATTCGTGTTCGTGGGTCTGGAAGGTGCTTCCCGTTCGGCTAGACGGTGGTGGTCGTGGGTCTGGAAGGTGCTTCCCTTTCTGCTAGACATTCGTGGTCGTGGGTCTGGAAGGTGTGGCCCGTTCTGCTAGACGGTGGTGGTCGTGGTTCTGGAAGGTGCTGCCCGTTCTGCTAGACATTCGTGGTCGTGGGTCTGGAATGTGCTGCCCGTTCTGCTAGACGGTGGTGGTCGTGGGTCTGGAAGGTGCTGCCTGTTCTTCTAGACGGTGGTGGTCGTGGGTCTGGAAGGTGCTTCCTGTTCTGGTAGACGGTCGTGGTCGTTGGTCTGGAAGGTGCTGACCGTTCTGCTAGACGGTGGTTGTCGTGGGTCTGGAAGGGGCTTCGCGTTCTTTTAGACGGTGGTGGTCGTGGGTCTGGAAGGTGCTTCCTGTTCTGCTAGACGGTCTTGGCTGTGGTTCTGGAAGGTGCTTCCCGTTCTGCTAGACTGTGGTGATCGTGGGTCTGGAACGTGCTTCCCTTTCTGCTAGACGGTTGTGGTTGTGGGTCTGGAAGGTGCTGCCCGTTCAGCTACACGGTGGTGGTCGTCGGTCTGGAAGGTGCTTCCCGTTCTGCTAGACATTCGTGGTAGTTGGTCTGGAAGGTGCTTCCTGTTCTGCTAGGCGGTGGTGGTTGTGAGTCTGGAAGGTGCTGCCCGTTCTGCTAGACGGTGGTGGTTATCGGTCTCAAAGTGCTTCCCTTTCCGCTAGACATTCGTGGTCGTGGGTCTGGAAGGTGCTGCCCGTTCTGCTAGAAATTCGTGTTCGTGGGTCTGGAAGGTGCTTCCCGTTCGGCTAGACGGTCGTGGTCGTGGGTCTGGATGGTGCTTCCCTTCATGCTAGACATTCGTGGTCGTGGGTCTGGAAGGTGTGGCCCGTTCTGCTAGACGGTGGTGGTCGTGGTTCTGGAAGGTGCTGCCCGTTCTGCTAGACATTCGTGGTCGTGGGTCTGGAATGTGCTGCCCGTTCTGCTAGACGGTGGTGGTCGTGTGTCTGGAAGGTGCTTCCCGTTCTGGTAGACGGTGGTGATCTTGGGTTTGGAAGGTGCTGCGCGTTCTTCTAGACGGTAGTGGTCGTGGGTCTGGAAGGTGCTTCCCGTTCTGGTAGACGGTAGTGGTCGTGGGACTGGAAGCTGCTTACCGTTCTGCTAGACAATGGTGGTCGGGAGTCTGGAAGGTTGTGCCCGTTCTGCTAGACGGTGGTTGTCTTGGGTCTGGAAGGGGCTTCGCGTTCCGTTAGACGGTGGTGGTCGTAAGTCTGGAAGGTGCTTCCCGTTCTGCCAGACGGTTGTGGTCATGGTCTGGAAGGTGCTGCCCATTCTGTTAGACGGTGGTGGTCATGGGACTGGAAGGTGCTTCCCTTTATGCTAGACATTCGTGGTCGTGGGTCTGGAAGGTTGTGCCCGTTCTGTTAGACGGTGGTGGTCGTGGGTCTGGAAGGTGCTTCCTGTTCTGCTAGACGGTCTTGGCTGTGGTACTGGAAGGTGCTTCCCGTTCTGCTAGACTGTGGTGATCGTGGGTCTGGAACGTGCTTCCCGTTCTGCTAGACGGTTGTGGTTGTGGGTCTGGAAGGTGCTGCCCGTTCAGCTACACGGTGGTGGTCGTCGGTCTGGAAGGTGCTTCCCGTTGTGCTAGAAATTCGTGGTCGTGGGTCTGGAAGGTGCTGCCCGTTCTGCTAGACGGTGGTGTTCGTGGGTCTGGATGGTGCTGCCCGTTCTGTTGGACGGTGGTGGTTTTGGTTCTGGAAGGTGCTGCCCGTTCTGCTGCACGGTGGTGGTCGTGGGTCTGGATGGTGCTTCCCGTTCTGCTAGACGGTGGTGGTCGAGCGACTGGAAAGTGCTTCCTGTTCTGCTAGACGGTGGTGGTTGTGAGTCTGGAAGGTGCTGCCCGTTCTGCTAGATGGTGGTGGTCATGGGTCTGGAAGGTGCTTCCCTTTCCGCTAGACATTCGTGGTAGTGGGTCTGGAAGGTGCTTCCTGTTCTGCTAGGCGGTGGTGGTTGTGAGTCTGAAGGTGCTGCCCGTTCTGCTTGACGGTGGTTGTCATCGGTCTCAAAGTGCTTCCCTTTCCGCTAGACATTCATGGTCGTGGGTCTGGAAGGTGCTTCCCGTTCGGCTAGACGGTGCTGGTCGTGGGTCTGGAAGGTGCTTCCCTTTCTGCTAGACATTCGTGGTCGTGGGTCTGGAAGGTGTGGCCCGTTCTGCTAGACGGTGGTGGTCGTGGTTCTGGAAGGTGCTGGCCGTTCTGCTAGACATTCGTGGTCGTGGGTCTGGAATGTGCTGCCCGTTCTGCTAGACGGTGGTGGTCGTGTGTCTGGAAGGTGCTTCCCGTTCCGGTAGATGGTGGTGATCTTGGGTTTGGAAGGTGCTGCCCGTTCTTCTAGACGGTGGTGGTCGTGGGTCTGGAAGGTGCTTCCTGTTCTGGTAGACGGTCGTGGTCGTTGGTCTGGAAGGTGCTGACCGTTCTGCTAGACGGTGGTTGTCGTGGGTCTGGAAGGGGCTTCGCGATCTTTTAGACGGTGGTGGTCGTAAGTCTGGAAGGTGCTTCCCCTTCTGCCAGACGGTTGTGGTCATGGTCTGGAAGGTGCTGCCCATTCTGTTAGACGGTGGTGGTCATGGGACTGGAAGGTGCTTCCCTTTATGCTAGACATTCGTGGTCGTGGGTCTGGAAGGTTGTGCCCGTTCTGTTAGACGGTGGTGGTCGTGGGTCTGGAAGGTGCTTCCTGTTCTGCTAGACGGTCTTGGCTGTGGTTCTGGAAGGTGCTTCCCGTTCTGCTAGACTGTGGTGATCGTGGGTCTGGAACGTGCTTCCCGTTCTGCTAGACGGTTGTGGTTGTGGGTCTGGAAGGTGCTGCCCGTTCAGCTACACGGTGGTGGTCGTCGGTCTGGATGGTGCTTCCCGTTGTACTAGAAATTCGTGGTCGTGGGTCTGGAAGGTGCTGCCCGTTCTGCTAGACGGTGGTGTTAGTGGGTCTGGATGGTGCTGCCCGTTCTGTTGGACGGTGGTGGTCGAGCGACTGGAAAGTGCTTCCTGTTCTGCTAGACGGTGGTGGTTTTGGTTCTGGAAGGTGCTGCCCGTTCTGCTGCACGGTGGTGGTCGTGGGTCTGGATGGTGCTTCCCGTTCTGCTAGACGGTGGTGGTCGAGCGACTGGAAAGTGCTTCCTGTTCTGCTAGACGGTGGTGGTTGTGAGTCTGGAAGGTGCTGCCCGTTCTGCTAGACGGTGGTGGTCATGGGTCTGGAAGGTGCTTCCCTTTCCGCTAGACATTCGTGGTAGTGGGTCTGGAAGGTGCTTCCTGTTCTGCTAGGCGGTGGTGGTTGTGAGTCTGAAGGTGCTGCCCGTTCTGCTAGACGGTGGTTGTCATCGGTCTCAAAGTGCTTCCCTTTCCGCTAGACATTCGTGGTCGTGGGTCTGGAAGGTGCTTCCCGTTCGGCTAGACGGTGGTGGTCGTGGGTCTGGAAGGTGCTTCCCTTTCTGCTAGACATTCGTGGTCGTGGGTCTGGAAGGTGTGGCCCGTTCTGCTAGACGGTGGTGGTCGTGGTTCTGGAAGGTGCTGGCCGTTCTGCTAGACATTCGTGGTCGTGGGTCTGGAATGTGCTGCCCGTTCTGCTAGACGGTGGTGGTCGTGTGTCTGGAAGGTGCTTCCCGTTCCGGTAGACGGTGGTGATCTTGGGTTTGGAAGGTGCTGCCCGTTCTTCTAGACGGTGGTGGTCGTGGGTCTGGAAGGTGCTTCCCTTTCCGCTAGACATTCGTGGTAGTGGGTCTGGAAGGTGCTTCCTGTTCTGCTAGGCGGTGGTGGTTGTGAGTCTGGAAGGTGCTGCCCGTTCTGCTAGACGGTGGTGGTCATCGGTCTCAAAGTGCTTCCCTTTCCGCTAGACATTCGTGGTCGTGGGTCTGGAAGGTGCTGCCCGTTCTGCTAGAAATTCGTGTTCGTGGGTCTGGAAGGTGCTTCCCGTTCGGCTAGACGGTGGTGGTCGTGGGTCTGGAAGGTGCTTCCCTTTCTGCTAGACATTCGTGGTCGTGGGTCTGGAAGGTGTGGCCCGTTCTGCTAGACGGTGGTGGTCGTGGTTCTGGAAGGTGCTGCCCGTTCTGCTAGACATTCGTGGTCGTGGGTCTGGAATGTGCTGCCCAGTTCTGGTAGACGGTGGTGATCTTGGGTTTGGAAGGTGCTGCCCGTTCTTCTAGACGGTGGTGGTCGTGGGTCTGGAAGGTGCTTCCCGTTCTGGTAGACGGTGGTGATCTTGGGTTTGGAAGGTGCTGCCCGTTCTTCTAGACGGTGGTGGTCGTGGGTCTGGAAGGTGCTTCCCGTTCTGGTAGACGGTCGTGGTCGTTGGTCTGGAAGGTGCTGACCGTTCTGCTAGACGGTGGTGGTCATGGGACTGGAAGGTGCTTCCCGTTCTGCTAGACGGTCATGATCGTGTGTCTGGAAGCTGCTTACCGTTCTGCTAGACAATGGTGGTCGTGGGTCTGGAAGGTTGTGCCCGTTCTGCTAGACGGTGGTTGTCGTGGGTCTGGAAGGGGCTTCGCGTTCTGTTAGACGGTGGTGGTCGTAGGTCTGGAAGGTGCTTCCCGTTCTGCCAGACGGTTGTGGTCATGGTCTGGAAGGTGCTGCCCATTCTGTTAGACGGTGGTGGTCATGGGACTGGAAGGTGCTTCCCGTTCTGCTAGATGGTCGTGATGGTGTGTCTGGAAGCTGCTTACCGTTCTGCTAGACAATGGTGGTCGTGGGTCTGGAAGGTTGTGCCCGTTCTGTTAGACGGTGGTGGTCGTGGGTCTGGAAGGTGCTTCCTGTTCTGCTAGACGGTCTTGGCTGTGGTTCTGGAAGGTGCTTCCCGTTCTGCTAGACTGTGGTGATCGTGGGTCTGGAACGTGCTTCCCGTTCTGCTAGACGGTTGTGGTTGTGGGTCTGGAAGGTGCTGCCCGTTCAGCTACACGGTGGTGGTCGTCGGTCTGGAAGGTGCTTCCCGTTCTGCCAGACGGTTGTGGTCATGGTCTGGAAGGTGCTGCCCATTCTGTTAGACGGTGGTGGTCATGGGACTGGAAGGTGCTTACCGTTGTGCTAGACGGTCGTGATCGTGTGTCTGGAAGCTGCTTACCGTTCTTCTAGACAATGGTGGTCGTGGGTCTGGAAGGTTGTGCCCGTTCTGTTAGACGGTGGTGGTCGTGGGTCTGGAAGGTGCTTCCTGTTCTGCTAGACGGTCTTGGCTGTGGTTCTGGAAGGTGCTTCCCGTTCTGCTAGACTGTGGTGATCGTGGGTCTGGAACGTGCTTCCCGTTCTGCTAGACGGTTGTGGTTGTGGGTCTGGAAGGTGCTGCCCGTTCAGCTACACGGTGGTGGTCGTCGGTCTGGAAGGTGCTTCCCGTTGTGCTAGAAATTCGTGGTCGTGGGTCTGGAAGGTGCTGCCCGTTCTGCTAGACGGTGGTGTTCGTGGGTCTGGATGGTGCTGCCCGTTCTGTTGGACGGTGGTGGTTTTGGTTCTGGAAGGTGCTGCCCGTTCTGCTGCACGGTGGTGGTCGTGGGTCTGGATGGTGCTTCCCGTTCTGCTAGACGGTGGTGGTCGAGCGACTGGAAAGTGCTTCCTGTTCTGCTAGACGGTGGTGGTTGTGAGTCTGGAAGGTGCTGCCCGTTCTGCTAGATGGTGGTGGTCATGGGTCTGGAAGGTGCTTCCCTTTCCGCTAGACATTCGTGGTAGTGGGTCTGGAAGGTGCTTCCTGTTCTGCTAGGCGGTGGTGGTTGTGAGTCTGGAAGGTGCTGCCCGTTCTGCTAGACGGTGGTTGTCATCGGTCTCAAAGTGCTTCCCTTTCCGCTAGACATTCATGGTCGTGGGTCTGGAAGGTGCTTCCCGTTCGGCTAGACGGTGCTGGTCATGGGTCTGGAAGGTGCTTCCCTTTCTGCTAGACATTCGTGGTCGTGGGTCTGGAAGGTGTGGCCCGTTCTGCTAGACGGTGGTGGTCGTGGTTCTGGAAGGTGCTGGCCGTTCTGCTAGACATTCGTGGTCGTGGGTCTGGAATGTGCTGCCCGTTCTGCTAGACGGTGGTGGTCGTGTGTCTGGAAGGTGCTTCCCGTTCCGGTAGACGGTGGTGATCTTGGGTTTGGAAGGTGCTGCCCGTTCTTCTAGACGGTGGTGGTCGTGGGTCTGGAAGGTGCTTCCTGTTCTGGTAGACGGTCGTGGTCGTTGGTCTGGAAGGTGCTGACCGTTCTGCTAGACGGTGGTTGTCGTGGGTCTGGAAGGGGCTTCGCGTTCTTTTAGACGGTGGTGGTCGTAAGTCTGGAAGGTGCTTCCCCTTCTGCCAGACGGTTGTGGTCATGGTCTGGAAGGTGCTGCCCATTCTGTTAGACGGTGGTGGTCATGGGACTGGAAGGTGCTTCCCTTTATGCTAGACATTCGTGGTCGTGGGTCTGGAAGGTTGTGCCCGTTCTGTTAAACGGTGGTGGTCGTGGGTCTGGAAGGTGCTTCCTGTTCTGCTAGACGGTCTTGGCTGTGGTTCTGGAAGGTGCTTCCCGTTCTGCTAGACTGTGGTGATCGTGGGTCTGGAACGTGCTTCCCGTTCTGCTAGACCGTTGTGGTTGTGGGTCTGGAAGGTTCTGCCCGTTCAGCTACACGGTGGTGGTCGTCGGTCTGGATGGTGCTTCCCGTTGTGCTAGAAATTCGTGGTCGTGGGTCTGGAAGGTGCTGCCCGTTCTGCTAGACGGTGGTGTTCGTGGGTCTGGATGGTGCTGCCCGTTCTGTTGGACGGTGGTGGTCGAGCGACTGGAAAGTGCTTCCTGTTCTGCTAGACGGTGGTGGTTTTGGTTCTGGAAGGTGCTGCCCGTTCTGCTGCACGGTGGTGGTCGTGGGTCTGGATGGTGCTTCCCGTTCTGCTAGACGGTGGTGGTCGAGCGACTGGAAAGTGCTTCCTGTTCTGCTAGACGGTGGTGGTTGTGAGTCTGGAAGGTGCTGCCCGTTCTGCTAGACGGTGGTGGTCATGGGTCTGGAAGGTGCTTCCCTTTCCGCTAGACATTCGTGGTAGTGGGTCTGGAAGGTGCTTCCTGTTCTGCTAGGCGGTGGTGGTTGTGAGTCTGGAAGGTGCTGCCCGTTCTGCTAGACGGTGGTGGTCGTGGGTCTGGAAGGTGCTTCCCGTTCTGGTAGACGGTGGTGATCTTGGGTTTGGAAGGTGCTGCCCGTTCTTGTAGACGGTGGTGGTCGTGGGTCTGGAAGGTGCTTCCCGTTCTGGTAGACGGTCGTGGTCGTTGGTCTGGAAGGTGCTGACCGTTCTGCTAGACGGTGGTGGTCATGGGACTGGAAGGTGCTTCCCGTTCTGCTAGACGGTCATGATCGTGTGTCTGGAAGCTGCTTACCGTTCTGCTAGACAATGGTGGTCGTGGGTCTGGAAGGTTGTGCCCGTTCTGCTAGACGGTGGTTGTCGTGGGTCTGGAAGGGGCTTCGCGTTCTGTTAGATGGTGGTGGTCGTAGGTCTGGAAGGTGCTTCCCGTTCTGCCAGACGGTTGTGGTCATGGTCTGGAAGGTGCTGCCCATTCTGTTAGACGGTGGTGGTCATGGGACTGGAAGGTGCTTACCGTTGTGCTAGACGGTCATGATCGTGTGTCTGGAAGCTGCTTACCGTTCTTCTAGACAATGGTGGTCGTGGGTCTGGAAGGTTGTGCCCGTTCTGTTAGACGGTGGTGGTCGTGGGTCTGGAAGGTGCTTCCTGTTCTGCTAGACGGTCTTGGCTGTGGTTCTGGAAGGTGCTTCCCGTTCTGCTAGACTGTGGTGATCGTGGGTCTGGAACGTGCTTCCCGTTCTGCTAGACGGTTGTGGTTGTGGGTCTGGAAGGTGCTGCCCGTTCAGCTACACGGTGGTGGTCGTCGGCCTGGAAGGTGCTTCCCGTTGTGCTAGAAATTCGTGGTCGTGGGTCTGGAAGGTGCTGCCCGTTCTGCTAGACGGTGGTGTTCGTGGGTCTGGATGGTGCTTCCCGTTCTGCTAGACGGTGGTGGTCGAGCGACTGGAAAGTGCTTCCTGTTCTGCTAGTCGGTGGTGGTTGTGAGTCTGGAAGGTGCTGCCCGTTCTGCTAGACGGTGGTGGTCATGGGTCTGGAAGGTGCTTCCCTTTCCGCTAGACATTCGTGGTAGTGGGTCTGGAAGGTGCTTCCTGTTCTGCTAGGCGGTGGTGGTTGTGAGTCTGGAAGGTGCTGCCCGTTCTGCTAGACGGTGGTTGTCATCGGTCTCAAAGTGCTTCCCTTTCCGCTAGACATTCATGGTCGTGGGTCTGGAAGGTGTTTCCCGTTCGGCTAGACGGTGCTGGTCGTGGGTCTGGAAGGTGCTTCCCTTTCTGCTAGACATTCGTGGTCGTGGGTCTGGAAGGTGTGGCCCGTTCTGCTAGACGGTGGTGGTCGTGGTTCTGGAAGGTGCTGGCCGTTCTGCTAGACATTCGTGGTCGTGGGTCTGGAATGTGCTGCCCGTTCTGCTAGACGGTGGTGGTCGTGTGTCTGGAAGGTGCTTCCCGTTCCGGTAGACGGTGGTGATCTTGGGTTTGGAAGGTGCTGCCCGTTCTTCTAGACGGTGGTGGTCGTGGGTCTGGAAGGTGCTTCCTGTTCTGGTAGACGGTCGTGGTCGTTGGTCTGGAAGGTGCTGACCGTTCTGCTAGACGGTGGTTGTCGTGGGTCTGGAAGGGGATTCGCGTTCTTTTAGACGGTGGTGGTCGTAAGTCTGGAAGGTGCTTCCCCTTCTGCCAGACGGTTGTGGTCATGGTCTGGAAGGTGCTGCCCATTCTGTTAGACGGTGGTGGTCATGGGACTGGAAGGTGCTTCCCTTTATGCTAGACATTCGTGGTCGTGGGTCTGGAAGGTTGTGCCCGTTCTGTTAGACGGTGGTGGTCGTGGGTCTGGAAGGTGCTTCCTGTTCTGCTAGACGGTCTTGGCTGTGGTTCTGGAAGGTGCTTCCCGTTCTGCTAGACTGTGGTGATCGTGGGTCTGGAACGTGCTTCCCGTTCTGCTAGACGGTTGTGGTTGTGGGTCTGGAAGGTGCTGCCCGTTCAGCTACACGGTGGTGGTCGTCGGTCTGGATGGTGCTTCCCGTTGTGCTAGAAATTCGTGGTCGTGGGTCTGGAAGGTGCTGCCCGTTCTGCTAGACGGTGGTGTTCGTGGGTCTGGATGGTGCTGCCCGTTCTGTTGGACGGTGGTGGTCGAGCGACTGGAAAGTGCTTCCTGTTCTGCTAGACGGTGGTGGTTTTGGTTCTGGAAGGTGCTGCCCGTTCTGCTGCACGGTGGTGGTCGTGGGTCTGGATGGTGCTTCCCGTTCTGCTAGACGGTGGTGGTCGAGCGACTGGAAAGTGCTTCCTGTTCTGCTAGACGGTGGTGGTTGTGAGTCTGGAAGGTGCTGCCCGTTCTGCTAGACGGTGGTGGTCATGGGTCTGGAAGGTGCTTCCCTTTCCGCTAGACATTCGTGGTAGTGGGTCTGGAAGGTGCTTCCTGTTCTGCTAGGCGGTGGTGGTTGTGAGTCTGGAAGGTGCTGCCCGTTCTGCTAGACGGTGGTTGTCATCGGTCTCAAAGTGCTTCCCTTTCCGCTAGACATTCGTGGTCGTGGGTCTGGAAGGTGTGGCCCGTTCTGCTAGACGGTGGTGGTCGTGGTTCTGGAAGGTGCTGGCCGTTCTGCTAGACATTCGTGGTCGTGGGTCTGGAATGTGCTGCCCGTTCTGCTAGACGGTGGTGGTCGTGTGTCTGGAAGGTGCTTCCCGTTCCGGTAGACGGTGGTGATCTTGGGTTTGGAAGGTGCTGCCCGTTCTTCTAGACGG
Source organism: Hypanus sabinus (assembly GCF_030144855.1). NCBI lineage: Eukaryota > Metazoa > Chordata > Chondrichthyes > Myliobatiformes > Dasyatidae > Hypanus > Hypanus sabinus. The sequence continues at coordinate 983,865 of NW_026778948.1, read as the reverse complement.
TGGTGGTCGTGGGTCTGGAAGGTGCTTCCCTTTCCGCTAGACATTCGTGGTCGTGGGTCTGGAAGGTGCTGCCCGTTCTGCTAGAAATTCGTGTTCGTGGGTCTGGAAGGTGCTTCCCGTTCGGCTAGACGGTGGTGGTCGTGGGTCTGGAAGGTGCTTCCCTTTCTGCTAGACATTCGATGTCGTGGGTCTGGAAGGTGTGGCCCGTTCTGCTAGACGGTGGTGGTCGTGGTTCTGGAAGGTGCTGCCCGTTCTGCTAGACATTCGTGGTCGTGGGTCTGGAATGTGCTGCCCGTTCTGGTAGACGGTGGTGATCTTGGGTTTGGAAGGTGCTGCCCGTTCTTCTAGACGGTGGTGGTCGTGGGTATGGAAGGTGCTTCCCGTTCTGGTAGACGGTGGTGATCTTGGGTTTGGAAGGTGCTGCCCGTTCTTCTAGACGGTGGTGGTCGTGGGTCTGGAAGATGCTTCCCGTTCTGGTAGACGGTCGTGGTCGTTGGTCTGGAAGGTGCTTCCCGTTCTGCTAGACAATGGTGGTCGTGGGTCTGGAAGGTTGTGCCCGTTCTGCTAGACGGTGGTTGTCGTGGGTCTGGAAGGGGCTTCGCGTTCTGTTAGACAGTGGTGGTCGTAGGTCTGGAAGGTGCTTCCCGTTCTGCCAGACGGTTGTGGTCATGGTCTGGAAGGTGCTGCCCATTCTGTTAGACGGTGGTGGTCATGGGACTGGAAGGTGCTTACCGTTGTGCTAGACGGTCGTGATCGTGTGTCTGGAAGCTGCTTACCGTTCTGCTAGACAATGGTGGTCGTGGGTCTGGAAGGTTGTGCCCGTTCTGTTAGACGGTGGTGGTCGTGGGTCTGGAAGGTGCTTCCTGTTCTGCTAGACGGTCTTGGCTGTGGTTCTGGAAGGTGCTTCCCGTTCTGCTAGACTGTGGTGATCGTGGGTCTGGAACGTGCTTCCCGTTCTGCTAGACGGTTGTGGTTGTGGGTCTGGAAGGTGCTGCCCGTTCAGCTACACGGTGGTGGTCATCGGTCTGGAAGGTGCTTCTCGTTGTGCTAGAAATTCGTGGTCGTGGGTCTGGAAGGTGCTGCCCGTTGTGCTAGAAATTCGTGGTCGTGGGTCTGGAAGGTGCTGCCCGTTCTGCTAGACGGTGGTATTCGTGGGTCTGGATGGTGCTTCCCGTTCTGCTAGACAGTGGTGGTCGTGGGTGTGGATGGTGCTTCCCGTTCTGCTAGACGGTGGTGGTCGAGGGACTGGAAAGTTCTTCCTGTTCTGCTAGACGGTGGTGGTCATGGGTCTGGAAGTTGCTTCCCTTTCCGCTAGACATTCGTGGTCGTGGGTTTGGAAGGTGCTTCCTGTTCTGCTAGGCGGTGGTGGTTGTGAGTCTGGAAGGTGCTTCCCTTTCCTCTAGACATTCGTGGTCGTGGGTCTGGAAGGTGCTGCCCGTTCTGCTAGACGGTGGTGGTCATGGGTCTCGAAGGTGCTTCCCTTTCCTCTAGACATTCGTGGTCGTGGGTCTGGAAGGTGCTGCCCGTTCTGCTAGATGGTCGTGGTCGTGGGTCTGGAAGGTGCTGACCGTTCTGCTAGATGGTCGTGGTCGTGGGTCTGGAAGGTGCTGACCGTTCTTCTAGACGGTGGTGGTCGTGGGTTTGGAAGGTGCTTCCCTTTCTGCTAGACATTCGTGGTCGTGGGTCTGGAATGTGCTGCCCGTTCTGCTAGACGGTGGTGGTCGTGGGTCTGGAAGGTGCTGACCGTTCTGCTAGACGGTGGTGGTCGTGGGTCTTGAAGGTGCTGCCCGTTCTGCTAGATGGTCATGGTCGTGGGTCTGGAAGGTGCTGACCGTTCTGCTAGACAGTGGTGGTCGTGGGTTTGGAAGGTGCTTCCCTTTCTGCTGGACATTCGTGGTTCGTGGGTCTGGAATGTGCTGCCTGTTCTGCTACACGGTGGTGGTCGTCGGTCTGGAAGGTGCTTCCCGTTCTGCTAGAAATTCGTGGTCGTGGGTCTGGAAGGTGCTGCCCGTTCTGCTAGACGGTGGTGGTCGTGGGTCTGGAAGGTGATTCCCATTTTGCTAGACATTCGTGGTTCGTGGGTCTGGAATGTGCTGCCTGTTCTGCTAGACTTTCGTGGTCGAGTGTCTGGATGGTGCTTCCCGTTCTGCTAGACGGTGGTGGTCGTGGGTATGGAAGGTGCTTCCCGTTCTGGTAGACGGTGGTGATCTTGGGTTTGGAAGGTGCTGCCCGTTCTTCTAGACGGTGGTGGTCGTGGGTCTGGAAGATGCTTCCCGTTCTGGTAGACGGTCGTGGTCGTTGGTCTGGAAGGTGCTGACCGTTCTGCTAGACGGTGGTGGTCATGGGACTGGAAGGTGCTTCCCGTTCTGCTAGACAATGGTGGTCGTGGGTCTGGAAGGTTGTGCCCGTTCTGCTAGACGGTGGTTGTCGTGGGTCTGGAAGGGGCTTCGCGTTCTGTTAGACAGTGGTGGTCGTAGGTCTGGAAGGTGCTTCCCGTTCTGCCAGACGGTTGTGGTCATGGTCTGGAAGGTGCTGCCCATTCTGTTAGACGGTGGTGGTCATGGGACTGGAAGGTGCTTACCGTTGTGCTAGACGGTCGTGATCGTGTGTCTGGAAGCTGCTTACCGTTCTTCTAGACAATGGTGGTCGTGGGTCTGGAAGGTTGTGCCCGTTCTGTTAGACGGTGGTGGTCGTGGGTCTGGAAGGTGCTTCCTGTTCTGCTAGACGGTCTTGGCTGTGGTTCTGGAAGGTGCTTCCCGTTCTGCTAGACTGTGGTGATCGTGGGTCTGGAACGTGCTTCCCGTTCTGCTAGACGGTTGTGGTTGTGGGTCTGGAAGGTGCTGCCCGTTCAGCTACACGGTGGTGGTCATCGGTCTGGAAGGTGCTTCTCGTTGTGCTAGAAATTCGTGGTCGTGGGTCTGGAAGGTGCTGCCCGTTGTGCTAGAAATTCGTGGTCGTGGGTCTGGAAGGTGCTGCCCGTTCTGCTAGACGGTGGTATTCGTGGGTCTGGATGGTGCTTCCCGTTCTGCTAGACAGTGGTGGTCGTGGGTGTGGATGGTGCTTCCCGTTCTGCTAGACGGTGGTGGTCGAGGGACTGGAAAGTTCTTCCTGTTCTGCTAGACGGTGGTGGTCATGGGTCTGGAAGTTGCTTCCCTTTCCGCTAGACATTCGTGGTCGTGGGTTTGGAAGGTGCTTCCTGTTCTGCTAGGCGGTGGTGGTTGTGAGTCTGGAAGGTGCTTCCCTTTCCTCTAGACATTCGTGGTCGTGGGTCTGGAAGGTGCTGCCCGTTCTGCTAGACGGTGGTGGTCATGGGTCTCGAAGGTGCTTCCCTTTCCTCTAGACATTCGTGGTCGTGGGTCTGGAAGGTGCTGCCCGTTCTGCTAGATGGTCGTGGTCGTGGGTCTGGAAGGTGCTGACCGTTCTGCTAGATGGTCGTGGTCGTGGGTCTGGAAGGTGCTGACCGTTCTTCTAGACGGTGGTGGTCGTGGGTTTGGAAGGTGCTTCCCTTTCTGCTAGACATTCGTGGTCGTGGGTCTGGAATGTGCTGCCCGTTCTGCTAGACGGTGGTGGTCGTGGGTCTGGAAGGTGCTGACCGTTCTGCTAGACGGTGGTGGTCGTGGGTCTTGAAGGTGCTGCCCGTTCTGCTAGATGGTCATGGTCGTGGGTCTGGAAGGTGCTGACCGTTCTGCTAGACAGTGGTGGTCGTGGGTTTGGAAGGTGCTTCCCTTTCTGCTGGACATTCGTGGTTCGTGGGTCTGGAATGTGCTGCCTGTTCTGCTACACGGTGGTGGTCGTCGGTCTGGAAGGTGCTTCCCGTTCTGCTAGAAATTCGTGGTCGTGGGTCTGGAAGGTGCTGCCCGTTCTGCTAGACGGTGGTGGTCGTGGGTCTGGAAGGTGATTCCCATTTTGCTAGACATTCGTGGTTCGTGGGTCTGGAATGTGCTGCCTGTTCTGCTAGACTTTCGTGGTCGAGTGTCTGGATGGTGCTTCCCGTTCTGCTAGACTGTGGTGGTCGTGGGTCTGGAAGGTGCTGCCCGTTCTGCTACACGGTGGTGGTCGTCGGTCTGGAAGGTGCTTCCCGTTCTGCTAGAAATTCGTGGTCGTGGGTCTGGAAGGTGTTGCCCGTTCTGCTAGACGGTGGTGGTCGTGGGTCTGGATGGTGCTTCCCGTTCTGCTAGGCGGTGGTGGTTGTGAGTCTGGAAGGTGCTGCCCGTTCTGCTAGACGGTGGTGGTCGTGGGTCTCGAAGGTGCTTCCCTTTCCTCTAGACATTCGTGGTCGTGGGTCTGGAAGGTGCTGCCCGTTCTGCTAGACGGTGGTGGTCATGGGTCTCGAAGGTGCTTCCCTTTCCTCTAGACATTCGTGGTCGTGGGTCTGGAAGGTGCTGCCCGTTCTGCTAGACGGTGGTGGTCGTGGGTCTTGAAGGTGCTGCCCGTTCTGCTAGATGGTCGTGGTCGTGGGTCTGGAAGGTGCTGACCGTTCTTCTAGACGGTGGTGGTCGTGGGTTTGGAAGGTGCTTCCCTTTCTGCTAGACATCCGTGGTTCGTGGGTCTGGAATGTGCTGCCCGTTCTGCTAGACGGTGGTGGTCGTGGGTCTGGATGGTGCTGCCCGTTCTGCTAGATGGTCGTGGTCGTGGGTCTGGAAGGTGCTGACCGCTCTGCTAGACGGTGGTGGTCGTGGGTCTTGAAGGTGCTGCCCGTTCTGCTAGATGGTCATGGTCGAGTGTCTGGATGGTGCTTCCCGTTCTGCTAGACTGTGGTGGTCGTGGGTCTGGAAGGTGCTGCCCGTTCTGCTACACGGTGGTGGTCGTCGGTCTGGAAGGTGCTTCCCGTTCTGCTAGAAATTCGTGGTCGTGGGTCTGGAAGGTGTTGCCCGTTCTGCTAGACGGTGGTGGTCGTGGGTCTGGATGGTGCTTCCCGTTCTGCTAGGCGGTGGTGGTTGTGAGTCTGGAAGGTGCTGCCCGTTCTGCTAGACGGTGGTGGTCGTGGGTCTCGAAGGTGCTTCCCTTTCCTCTAGACATTCGTGGTCGTGGGTCTGGAAGGTGCTGCCCGTTCTGCTAGACGGTGGTGGTCATGGGTCTCGAAGGTGCTTCCCTTTCCTCTAGACATTCGTGGTCGTGGGTCTGGAAGGTGCTGCCCGTTCTGCTAGACGGTGGTGGTCGTGGGTCTTGAAGGTGCTGCCCGTTCTGCTAGATGGTCGTGGTCGTGGGTCTGGAATGTGCTGACCGTTCTTCTAGACGGTGGTGGTCGTGGGTTTGGAAGGTGCTTCCCTTTCTGCTAGACATCCGTGGTTCGTGGGTCTGGAATGTGCTGCCCGTTCTGCTAGACGGTGGTGGTCGTGGGTCTGGATGGTGCTGCCCGTTCTGCTAGATGGTCGTGGTCGTGGGTCTGGAAGGTGCTGACCGCTCTGCTAGACAGTGGTGGTCGTAGGTTTGGAAGGTGATTCCCATTCTGCTAGACATTCGTGGTTCGTGGGTCTGGAATGTGCTGCCTGTTCTGCTAGACTTTCGTGGTCGTGGGTCTGGAAGGTGTGGCCCATTCTGCTAGACGGTGGTCATGGGACTGGAAGGTGCTTCCCGTTCTGCTAGACGGTCGTGATCGTGTTTCTGGAAGCTGCTTACCGTTCTGCTAGACAATGGTGGTCGTGGGTCTGGAAGGTTGTGCCCGTTCTGGTAGACGGTGGTGGTCGTGGTCTGGAAGGTGCTGCCCGTTCTGTTAGACGGTGGTGTTCATGGGACTGGAAGGTGCTTCCCGTTCTGCTAGACGGTCGTGATCGTGTGTCTCGAAGGTTGTGCCCGTTCTGCTAGACAGTGGTGGTCGTGGGTCTGGAAGGGGCTTCGCGTTCTGTTAGACGGTGGTGGTCGTGGGTCTGGAAGGTGCTTCCTGTTCAGCTAGATGGACTTCGCTGTGATTCTGGAAGGTGCTTCCCGTTCTGCTAGACTGTGGTGATCGTGGGTCTGGAACGTGCTTCCCGTTCTGCTAGACGGTTGTGGTTGTGGGTCTGGAAGGTGCTGCCCATTCAGCTACACGGTGGTGGTCGTCGGTCTGGAAGGTGCATCCCGTTGTGCTAGAAATTCGTGGTCGTGGGTCTGGAAGGTGCTGCCCGTTCTGCTAGACGGTGGTGTTCGTGGGTCTGGATGGTGCTTCCCGTTCTGCTAGACGGTGGTGGTCGTGGGACTGGAAGGTGCTTCCCGTTCTGCTAGACGGTGGTGGTCGTGGGTCTGGAAGGTGCTGCCCGTTCTGTTGGACGGTGGTGTTTGTCGTTCTGGAAGGTGCTTCCCTTTCTGCCATACGGTTGTTGTTGTTGGTCTGGGAGGTGCTTCCCTTTCTGCTAGACATTCGTGGTCGTGGGTATGGAAGGTGCTGCCGTTCTGCTAGACGGTGGTGATCGTGGGTCTGGAAGGTGCTGCCCGTTCTGCTACACGGTGGTGGTCGTCGGTCTGGAAGGTGCTTCCCGTTCTGCTAGAAATTCGTGGTCGTGGGTCTGGAAGGTGCTGCCCATTCTGCTAGACGGTGTTGGTTGTGTGTCTGGAAGGTGCTGCCTGTTCTGCTAGACGGTCGTGATCGTGTGTCTTGAAGGGGCTTCCCGTTCAGTTTGACGGTGGTGGTCGTGGGTTTGGAAGGGTCTGCCAGTTCTGCTAGACTGTGGTGGTCGTGGGTTTGGAAGGGTCTGCCCGTTCTGCTAGACTGTGGTGGTCGTGGGTTTGGAAGGTGCTTCCCTTTCTGCTAGACATTTGTGGTTCGTGGGTCTGGAATGTGCTGCCCGTTCTGCTAGACTTTCGTGGTCATGGGTCTGGAAGGTGTGGCCCGTTCTGCTAGACAGTGGTCGTCGTGGGTCTGGAAGGTGCTTCTCGTTCTGCTAGACATTCGTGGTCGTTGGTCTGGAAGGTGCTGCCCGTTCTGCTAGACGGTGGTGTTCGTGGGTCTGGATGGTGCTTCCCGTTCTGCTAGATGGTGGTGGTCGTGGGTCTGGAAGGTGCTGCCCTTTCTGCTAGAAATTCGTGTTCCTGGGTCTGGAAGGTTCTTCCCGTTCTGCTAGACGGTGGTGGTCGTGGGTCTGGAAGGTTTTTTCCCGTTCTGCTAGACGGTGGTGGTCGTGGGTCTGGAAGGTGCTGCCCGTTCTGCTAGACGGTGGTGGTCGTGGAACCGGAAAGTGCTTCATGTTCTGCTAGACGGTGGTGATCGTGGGTCGTGAAGGGGCTTCCCGTTCTGGTAGACGGTGGTGGTCGTGTGTCTGGAAGGTGCTGACCTTTCAGGTAGACGGTGGTGATCTTGGGTTTGGAAGGTGCTGCGCGTTCTTCTAGACGGTAGTGGTCGTGGGTCTGGAAGGTGCTTCCCGTTCTGGTAGACGGTCGTGGTCGTTGGTCTGGAAGGTGCTGACCGTTCTGCTAGACGGTGGTTGTCGTGGGTCTGGAAGGTGCTGCCCGTTCTGGTGGACGGTGGTGGTCATGGGACTGGAAGTTGCTTCCCGTTCTGCTAGACGGTCTTGATCGTGTGTCAGGAAGCTGCTTATCGTTCTGCTAGACAATGGTGGTCGGGAGTCTGGAAGGTTGTGCCCGTTCTGCTAGACGGTGGTTGTCTTGGGTCTGGAAGGGGCTTTGCGTTCCGTTAGACGGTGGTGGTCGTAAGTCTGGAAGTTGCTTCCCGTTCTGCCAGACGGTTGTGGTCATGGTCTGGAAGGTGCTGCCCATTCTGTTAGACGGTGGTGGTCATGGGACTGGAAGGTGCTTCCCTTTATGCTAGACATTCGTGGTCGTGGGTCTGGAACGTGCTTCCCGTTCTGCTAGACGGTTGTGGTTGTGGGTCTGGAAGGTGCTGCCCGTTCAGCTACACGGTGGTGGTCATCGGTCTGGAAGGTGCTTCTCGTTGTGCTAGAAATTCGTGGTCGTGGGTCTGGAAGGTGCTGCCCGTTGTGCTAGAAATTCGTGGTCGTGGGTCTGGAAGGTGCTGCCCGTTCTGCTAGACGGTGGTATTCGTGGGTCTGGATGGTGCTTCCCGTTCTGCTAGACAGTGGTGGTCGTGGGTGTGGATGGTGCTTCCCGTTCTGCTAGACGGTGGTGGTCGAGGGACTGGAAAGTGCTTCCTGTTCTGCTAGACGGTGGTGGTCATGGGTCTGGAAGTTGCTTCCCTTTCCGCTAGACATTCGTGGTCGTGGGTCTGGAAGGTGCTTCCTGTTCTGCTAGGCGGTGGTGGTTGTGAGTCTGGAAGGTGCTTCCCTTTCCTCTAGACATTCGTGGTCGTGGGTCTGGAAGGTGCTGCCCGTTCTGCTAGACGGTGGTGGTCATGGGTCTCGAAGGTGCTTCCCTTTCCTCTAGACATTCGTGGTCGTGGGTCTGGAAGGTGCTGCCCGTTCTGCTAGATGGTCGTGGTCGTGGGTCTGGAAGGTGCTGACCGTTCTGCTAGATGGTCGTGGTCGTGGGTCTGGAAGGTGCTGACCGTTCTTCTAGACGGTGGTGGTCGTGGGTTTGGAAGGTGCTTCCCTTTCTGCTAGACATTCGTGGTCGTGGGTCTGGAATGTGCTGCCCGTTCTGCTAGACGGTGGTGGTCGTGGGTCTGGAAGGTGCTGACCGTTCTGCTAGACGGTGGTGGTCGTGGGTCTTGAAGGTGCTGCCCGTTCTGCTAGATGGTCATGGTCGTGGGTCTGGAAGGTGCTGACCGTTCTGCTAGACGGTGGTGGTCGTGGGTCTGGAAGGTGCTGCCCGTTCTGCTAGACGGTGGTGGTCATGGGTCTCGAAGGTGCTTCCCTTTCCTCTAGACATTCGTGGTCGTGGGTCTGGAAGGTGCTGCCCGTTCTGCTAGATGGTCGTGGTCGTGGGTCTTGAAGGTGCTGACCGTTCTGCTAGATGGTCGTGGTCGTGGGTCTGGAAGGTGCTGACCGTTCTTCTAGACGGTGGTGGTCGTGGGTTTGGAAGGTGCTTCCCTTTCTGCTAGACATTCGTGGTCGTGGGTCTGGAATGTGCTGCCCGTTCTGCTAGACGGTGGTGGTCGTGGGTCTGGAAGGTGCTGACCGTTCTGCTAGACGGTGGTGGTCGTGGGTCTTGAAGGTGCTGCCCGTTCTGCTAGATGGTCGTGGTCGTGGGTCTGGAAGGTGCTGACCGTTCTGCTAGATGGTCGTGGTCGTGGGTCTGGAAGGTGCTTCCTGTTCTGCTAGGCGGTGGTGGTTGTGAGTCTGGAAGGTGCTTCCCTTTCCTCTAGACATTCGTGGTCGTGGGTCTGGAAGGTGCTGCCCGTTCTGCTAGACGGTGGTGGTCATGGGTCTCGAAGGTGCTTCCCTTTCCTCTAGACATTCGTGGTCGTGGGTCTGGAAGGTGCTGCCCGTTCTGCTAGATGGTCGTGGTCGTGGGTCTGGAAGGTGCTGACCGTTCTGCTAGATGGTCGTGGTCGTGGGTCTGGAAGGTGCTGACCGTTCTTCTAGACGGTGGTGGTCGTGGGTTTGGAAGGTGCTTCCCTTTCTGCTAGACATTCGTGGTCGTGGGTCTGGAATGTGCTGCCCGTTCTGCTAGACGGTGGTGGTCGTGGGTCTGGAAGGTGCTGACCGTTCTGCTAGACGGTGGTGGTCGTGGGTCTTGAAGGTGCTGCCCGTTCTGCTAGATGGTCATGGTCGTGGGTCTGGAAGGTGCTGACCGTTCTGCTAGACGGTGGTGGTCGTGGGTCTGGAAGGTGCTGCCCGTTCTGCTAGACGGTGGTGGTCATGGGTCTCGAAGGTGCTTCCCTTTCCTCTAGACATTCGTGGTCGTGGGTCTGGAAGGTGCTGCCCGTTCTGCTAGATGGTCGTGGTCGTGGGTCTTGAAGGTGCTGACCGTTCTGCTAGATGGTCGTGGTCGTGGGTCTGGAAGGTGCTGACCGTTCTTCTAGACGGTGGTGGTCGTGGGTTTGGAAGGTGCTTCCCTTTCTGCTAGACATTCGTGGTCGTGGGTCTGGAATGTGCTGCCCGTTCTGCTAGACGGTGGTGGTCGTGGGTCTGGAAGGTGCTGACCGTTCTGCTAGACGGTGGTGGTCGTGGGTCTTGAAGGTGCTGCCCGTTCTGCTAGATGGTCATGGTCGTGGGTCTGGAAGGTGCTGACCGTTCTGCTAGACGGTGGTGGTCGTGGGTCTGGAAGGTGCTGCCCGTTCTGCTAGACGGTGGTGGTCATGGGTCTCGAAGGTGCTTCCCTTTCCTCTAGACATTCGTGGTCGTGGGTCTGGAAGGTGCTGCCCGTTCTGCTAGATGGTCGTGGTCGTGGGTCTGGAAGGTGCTGACCGTTCTGCTAGATGGTCGTGGTCGTGGGTCTGGAAGGTGCTGACCGTTCTTCTAGACGGTGGTGGTCGTGGGTTTGGAAGGTGCTTCCCTTTCTGCTAGACATTCGTGGTCGTGGGTCTGGAATGTGCTGCCCGTTCTGCTAGACGGTGGTGGTCGTGGTTCTGGAAGGTGCTGACCGTTCTGCTAGACGGTGGTGGTCGTGGGTCTTGAAGGTGCTGCCCGTTCTGCTAGATGGTCATGGTCGTGGGTTTGGAAGGTGCTTCCCTTTCTGCTGGACATTCGTGGTTCGTGGGTCTGGAATGTGCTGCCTGTTCTGCTACACGGTGGTGGTCGTCGGTCTGGAAGGTGCTTCCCGTTCTGCTAGAAATTCGTGGTCGTGGGTCTGGAAGGTGCTGCCCGTTCTGCTAGACGGTGGTGGTCGTGGGTCTGGAAGGTGATTCCCATTCTGCTAGACATTCGTGGTTCGTGGGTCTGGAATGTGCTGCCTGTTCTGCTAGACTTTCGTGGTCGAGTGTCTGGATGGTGCTTCCCGTTCTGCTAGACTGTGGTGGTCGTGGGTCTGGAAGGTGCTTCCCTTTCTGCCATACGGTTGTTGTTGTTGGTCTGGGAGGTGCTTCCCTTTCTGCTAGACATTCGTGGTCGTGGGTATGGAAGGTGCTGCCGTTCTGCTAGACGGTGGTGATCGTGGGTCTGGAAGGTGCTGCCCGTTCTGCTACACGGTGGTGGTCGTCGGTCTGGAAGGTGCTTCCCGTTCTGCTAGAAATTCGTGGTCGTGGGTCTGGAAGGTTCTGCCCATTCTGCTAGACGGTGTTGGTTGTGTGTCTGGAAGGTGCTGCCTGTTCTGCTAGACGGTCGTGATCGTGTGTCTTGAAGGGGCTTCCCGTTCAGTTTGACGGTGGTGGTCGTGGGTTTGGAAGGGTCTGCCAGTTCTGCTAGACTGTGGTGGTCGTGGGTTTGGAAGGGTCTGCCCGTTCTGCTAGACTGTGGTGGTCGTGGGTTTGGAAGGTGCTTCCCTTTCTGCTAGACATTTGTGGTTCGTGGGTCTGGAATGTGCTGCCCGTTCTGCTAGACTTTCGTGGTCATGGGTCTGGAAGGTGTGGCCCGTTCTGCTAGACAGTGGTCGTCGTGGGTCTGGAAGGTGCTTCTCGTTCTGCTAGACATTCGTGGTCGTTGGTCTGGAAGGTGCTGCCCGTTCTGCTAGACGGTGGTGTTCGTGGGTCTGGATGGTGCTTCCCGTTCTGCTAGATGGTGGTGGTCGTGGGTCTGGAAGGTGCTGCCCTTTCTGCTAGAAATTCGTGTTCCTGGGTCTGGAAGGTTCTTCCCGTTCTGCTAGACGGTGGTGGTCGTGGGTCTGGAAGGTTTTTTCCCGTTCTGCTAGACGGTGGTGGTCGTGGGTCTGGAAGGTGCTGCCCGTTCTGCTAGACGGTGGTGGTCGTGGAACCGGAAAGTGCTTCATGTTCTGCTAGACGGTGGTGATCGTGGGTCGTGAAGGGGCTTCCCGTTCTGGTAGACGGTCGTGGTCGTTGGTCTGGAAGCTGCTGACCTTTCAGGTAGACGGTGGTGATCTTGGGTTTGGAAGGTGCTGCCCGTTCTTCTAGACGGTGGTGGTCATGGGTCTGGAAGGTGCTTCCCTTTCCGCTAGACATTCGTGGTCGTGGGTCTGGAATGTGCTGCCCGTTCTGCTAGACGGTGGTGGTCGTGTGTCTGGAAGGTGCTTCCCGTTCTGGTAGACGGTGGTGATCTTGGGTTTGGAAGGTGCTGCGCGTTCTTCTAGACGGTAGTGGTCGTGGGTCTGGAAGGTGCTTCCCGTTCTGGTAGATGGTCGTGGTCGTTGGTCTGGAAGGTGCTGACCGTTCTGCTAGACGGTGGTTGTCGTGGGTCTGGAAGGTGCTGCCCGTTCTGGTGGACGGTGGTGGTCATGGGACTGGAAGGTGCTTCCCGTTCTGCTAGACGGACGTGATCGTGTGTCAGGAAGCTGCTTACCGTTCTGCTAGACAATGGTGGTCGGGAGTCTGGAAGGTTGTGCCCGTTCTGCTAGACGGTGGTTGTCTTGGGTCTGGAAGGGGTTTGCGTTCCGTTAGACGGTGGTGGTCGTAAGTCTGGAAGTTGCTTCCCGTTCTGCCAGACGGTTGTGGTCATGGTCTGGAAGGTGCTGCCCATTCTGTTAGACGGTGGTGGTCATGGGACTGGAAGGTGCTTCCCTTTATGCTAGACATTCGTGGTCGTGGGTCTGGAACGTGCTTCCCGTTCTGCTAGACGGTTGTGGTTGTGGGTCTGGAAGGTGCTGCCCGTTCAGCTACACGGTGGTGGTCATCGGTCTGGAAGGTGCTTCTCGTTGTGCTAGAAATTCGTGGTCGTGGGTCTGGAAGGTGCTGCCCGTTGTGCTAGAAATTCGTGGTCGTGGGTCTGGAAGGTGCTGCCCGTTCTGCTAGACGGTGGTATTCGTGGGTCTGGATGGTGCTTCCCGTTCTGCTAGACAGTGGTGGTCGTGGGTGTGGATGGTGCTTCCCGTTCTGCTAGACGGTGGTGGTCGAGGGACTGGAAAGTGCTTCCTGTTCTGCTAGACGGTGGTGGTCATGGGTCTGGAAGTTGCTTCCCTTTCCGCTAGACATTCGTGGTCGTGGGTCTGGAAGGTGCTTCCTGTTCTGCTAGGCGGTGGTGGTTGTGAGTCTGGAAGGTGCTTCCCTTTCCTCTAGACATTCGTGGTCGTGGGTCTGGAAGGTGCTGCCCGTTCTGCTAGACGGTGGTGGTCATGGGTCTCGAAGGTGCTTCCCTTTCCTCTAGACATTCGTGGTCGTGGGTCTGGAAGGTGCTGCCCGTTCTGCTAGACGGTGGTGGTCGTGGGTCTTGAAGGTGCTGCCCGTTCTGCTAGATGGTCATGGTCGTGGGTCTGGAAGGTGCTGACCGTTCTGCTAGACAGTGGTGGTCGTGGGTTTGGAAGGTGCTTCCCTTTCTGCTGGACATTCGTGGTTCGTGGGTCTGGAATGTGCTGCCTGTTCTGCTACACGGTGGTGGTCGTCGGTCTGGAAGGTGCTTCCCGTTCTGCTAGAAATTCGTGGTCGTGGGTCTGGAAGGTGCTGCCCGTTCTGCTAGACGGTGGTGGTCGTGGGTCTGGAAGGTGATTCCCATTCTGCTAGACATTCGTGGTTCGTGGGTCTGGAATGTGCTGCCTGTTCTGCTAGACTTTCGTGGTCGAGTGTCTGGATGGTGCTTCCCGTTCTGCTAGACTGTGGTGGTCGTGGGTCTGGAAGGTGCTGCCCGTTCTGCTACACGGTGGTGGTCGTCGGTCTGGAAGGTGCTTCCCGTTCTGCTAGAAATTCGTGGTCGTGGGTCTGGAAGGTGTTGCCCGTTCTGCTAGACGGTGGTGGTCGTGGGTCTGGATGGTGCTTCCCGTTCTGCTAGGCGGTGGTGGTTGTGAGTCTGGAAGGTGCTGCCCGTTCTGCTAGACGGTGGTGGTCGTGGGTCTCGAAGGTGCTTCCCTTTCCTCTAGACATTCGTGGTCGTGGGTCTGGAAGGTGCTGCCCGTTCTGCTAGACGGTGGTGGTCATGGGTCTCGAAGGTGCTTCCCTTTCCTCTAGACATTCGTGGTCGTGGGTCTGGAAGGTGCTGCCCGTTCTGCTAGACGGTGGTGGTCGTGGGTCTTGAAGGTGCTGCCCGTTCTGCTAGATGGTCGTGGTCGTGGGTCTGGAAGGTGCTGACCGTTCTTCTAGACGGTGGTGGTCGTGGGTTTGGAAGGTGCTTCCCTTTCTGCTAGACATCCGTGGTTCGTGGGTCTGGAATGTGCTGCCCGTTCTGCTAGACGGTGGTGGTCGTGGGTCTGGATGGTGCTGCCCGTTCTGCTAGATGGTCGTGGTCGTGGGTCTGGAAGGTGCTGACCGCTCTGCTAGACGGTGGTGGTCGTGGGTCTTGAAGGTGCTGCCCGTTCTGCTAGATGGTCATGGTCGTGGGTCTGGAAGGTGCTGACCGTTCTGCTAGACAGTGGTGGTCGTAGGTTTGGAAGGTGATTCCCATTCTGCTAGACATTCGTGGTTCGTGGGTCTGGAATGTGCTGCCTGTTCTGCTAGACTTTCGTGGTCGTGGGTCTGGAAGGTGTGGCCCATTCTGCTAGACGGTGGTCATGGGACTGGAAGGTGCTTCCCGTTCTGCTAGACGGTCGTGATCGTGTTTCTGGAAGCTGCTTACCGTTCTGCTAGACAATGGTGGTCGTGGGTCTGGAAGGTTGTGCCCGTTCTGGTAGACGGTGGTGGTCGTGGTCTGGAAGGTGCTGCCCGTTCTGTTAGACGGTGGTGTTCATGGGACTGGAAGGTGCTTCCCGTTCTGCTAGACGGTCGTGATCGTGTGTCTCGAAGGTTGTGCCCGTTCTGCTAGACAGTGGTGGTCGTGGGTCTGGAAGGGGCTTCGCGTTCTGTTAGACGGTGGTGGTCGTGGGTCTGGAAGGTGCTTCCTGTTCAGCTAGATGGACTTCGCTGTGATTCTGGAAGGTGCTTCCCGTTCTGCTAGACTGTGGTGATCGTGGGTCTGGAACGTGCTTCCCGTTCTGCTAGACGGTTGTGGTTGTGGGTCTGGAAGGTGCTGCCCATTCAGCTACACGGTGGTGGTCGTCGGTCTGGAAGGTGCATCCCGTTGTGCTAGAAATTCGTGGTCGTGGGTCTGGAAGGTGCTGCCCGTTCTGCTAGACGGTGGTGTTCGTGGGTCTGGATGGTGCTTCCCGTTCTGCTAGACGGTGGTGGTCGTGGGACTGGAAGGTGCTTCCCGTTCTGCTAGACGGTGGTGGTCGTGGGTCTGGAAGGTGCTGCCCGTTCTGTTGGACGGTGGTGTTTGTCGTTCTGGAAGGTGCTTCCCTTTCTGCCATACGGTTGTTGTTGTTGGTCTGGGAGGTGCTTCCCTTTCTGCTAGACATTCGTGGTCGTGGGTATGGAAGGTGCTGCCGTTCTGCTAGACGGTGGTGATCGTGGGTCTGGAAGGTGCTGCCTGTTCTGCTAGACGGTCGTGATCGTGTGTCTTGAAGGGGCTTCCCGTTCAGTTTGACGGTGGTGGTCGTGGGTTTGGAAGGGTCTGCCCGTTCTGCTGGACTGTGGTGGTCGTGGGTTTGGAAGGTGCTTCCCTTTCTGCTAGACATTTGTGGTTCGTGGGTCTGGAATGTGCTGCCCGTTCTGCTAGACTTTCGTGGTCATGGGTCTGGAAGGTGTGGCCCGTTCTGCTAGACAGTGGTCGTCGTGGGTCTGGAAGGTGCTTCTCGTTCTGCTAGACATTCGTGGTCGTTGGTCTGGAAGGTGCTGCCCGTTCTGCTAGACGGTGGTGTTCGTGGGTCTGGATGGTGCTTCCCGTTCTGCTAGATGGTGGTGGTCGTGGGTCTGGAAGGTGCTGCCCTTTCTGCTAGAAATTCGTGTTCCTGGGTCTGGAAGGTTCTTCCCGTTCTGCTAGACGGTGGTGGTCGTGGGTCTGGAAGGTTTTTTCCCGTTCTGCTAGACGGTGGTGGTCGTGGGTCTGGAAGGTGCTGCCCGTTCTGCTAGACGGTGGTGGTCGTGGAACCGGAAAGTGCTTCATGTTCTGCTAGACGGTGGTGATCGTGGGTCGTGAAGGGGCTTCCCGTTCTGGTAGACGGTCGTGGTCGTTGGTCTGGAAGCTGCTGACCTTTCAGGTAGACGGTGGTGATCTTGGGTTTGGAAGGTGCTGCCCGTTCTTCTAGACGGTGGTGGTCATGGGTCTGGAAGGTGCTTCCCTTTCCGCTAGACATTCGTGGTCGTGGGTCTGGAATGTGCTGCCCGTTCTGCTAGACGGTGGTGGTCGTGTGTCTGGAAGGTGCTTCCCGTTCTGGTAGACGGTGGTGATCTTGGGTTTGGAAGGTGCTGCGCGTTCTTCTAGACGGTAGTGGTCGTGGGTCTGGAAGGTGCTTCCCGTTCTGGTAGACGGTCGTGGTCGTTGGTCTGGAAGGTGCTGACCGTTCTGCTAGACGGTGGTTGTCGTGGGTCTGGAAGGTGCTGCCCGTTCTGGTGGACGGTGGTGGTCATGGGACTGGAAGGTGCTTCCCTTTATGCTAGACATTCGTGGTCGTGGGTCTGGAAGGTTGTGCCCGTTCTGTTAGACGGTGGTGGTCGTGGGTCTGGAAGGTGCTTCCTGTTCTGCTAGACGGTCTTGGCTGTGGTTCTGGAAGGTGCTTCCCATTCTGCTAGACATTCGTGGTTCGTGGGTCTGGAATGTGCTGCCTGTTCTGCTAGACTTTCGTGGTCGTGGGTCTGGAAGGTGTGGCCCATTCTGCTAGACGGTGGTCATGGGACTGGAAGGTGCTTCCCGTTCTGCTAGACGGTCGTGATCGTGTTTCTGGAAGCTGCTTACCGTTCTGCGAGACAATGGTGGTCGTGGGTCTGGAAGGTTGTGCCCGTTCTGGTAGACGGTGGTGGTCGTGGTCTGGAAGGTGATGCCCGGTGTGTTAGACGGTGGTGTTCATGGGACTGGAAGGTGCTTCCCGTTCTGCTAGACGGTCGTGATCGTGTGTCTCGAAGGTTGTGCCCGTTCTGCTAGACAGTGGTGGTCGTGGGTCTGGAAGGGGCTTCGCGTTCTGTTAGACGGTGGTGGTCGTGGGTCTGGAAGGTGCTTCCTGTTCAGCTAGATGGACTTCGCTGTGATTCTGGAAGGTGCTTCCCGTTCTGCTAGACTGTGGTGATCGTGGGTCTGGAACGTGCTTCCCGTTCTGCTAGACGGTTGTGGTTGTGGGTCTGGAAGGTGCTGCCCATTCAGCTACACGGTGGTGGTCGTCGGTCTGGAAGGTGCATCCCGTTGTGCTAGAAATTCGTGGTCGTGGGTCTGGAAGGTGCTGCCCGTTCTGCTAGACGGTGGTGTTCGTGGGTCTGGATGGTGCTTCCCGTTCTGCTAGACGGTGGTGGTCGTGGGACTGGAAGGTGCTTCCCGTTCTGCTAGACGGTGGTGGTCGTGGTTCTGGAAGGTGCTGCCCGTTCTGTTGGACGGTGGTGTTTGTCGTTCTGGAAGGTGCTTCCCTTTCTGCCATACGGTTGTTGTTGTTGGTCTGGGAGGTGCTTCCCTTTCTGCTAGACATTCGTGGTCGTGGGTATAGAAGGTGCTGCCGTTCTGCTAGACGGTGGTGATCGTGGGTCTGGAAGGTGCTGCCCGTTCTGCTACACGGTGGTGGTCGTCGGTCTGGAAGGTGCTTCCCGTTCTGCTAGAAATTCGTGGTCGTGGGTCTGGAAGGTGCTGCCCATTCTGCTAGACGGTGTTGGTTGTGTGTCTGGAAGGTGCTGCCTGTTCTGCTAGACGGTCGTGATCGTGTGTCTTGAAGGGGCTTCCCGTTCAGTTTGACGGTGGTGGTGGTGGGTTTGGAAGGGTCTGCCAGTTCTGCTAGACTGTGGTGGTCGTGGGTTTGGAAGGTGCTTCCCTTTCTGCTAGACATTTGTGGTTCGTGGGTCTGGAATGTGCTGCCCGTTCTGCTAGACTTTCGTGGTCATGGGTCTGGAAGGTGTGGCCCGTTCTGCTAGACAGTGGTCGTCGTGGGTCTGGAAGGTGCTTCTCGTTCTGCTAGACATTCGTGGTCGTTGGTCTGGAAGGTGCTGCCCGTTCTGCTAGACGGTGGTGTTCGTGGGTCTGGATGGTGCTTCCCGTTCTGCTAGATGGTGGTGGTCGTGGGTCTGGAAGGTGCTGCCCTTTCTGCTAGAAATTCGTGTTCCTGGGTCTGGAAGGTTCTTCCCGTTCTGCTAGACGGTGGTGGTCGTGGGTCTGGAAGGTTTTTTCCCGTTCTGCTAGACGGTGGTGGTCGTGGGTCTGGAAGGTGCTGCCCGTTCTGCTAGACGGTGGTGGTCGTGGAACCGGAAAGTGCTTCATGTTCTGCTAGACGGTGGTGATCGTGGGTCGTGAAGGGGCTTCCCGTTCTGGTAGACGGTCGTGGTCGTTGGTCTGGAAGCTGCTGACCTTTCAGGTAGACGGTGGTGATCTTGGGTTTGGAAGGTGCTGCCCGTTCTGCTAGACGGTGGTGGTCGTGGGTCTGGAAGGTGCTGCCCGTTCTGTTGGACGGTGGTGTTTGTCGTTCTGGAAGGTGCTTCCCTTTCTGACATACGGTTGTTGTTGTTGGTCTGGGAGGTGCTTCCCTTTCTGCTAGACATTCGTGGTCGTGGGTATGGAAGGTGCTGCCGTTCTGCTAGGCGGTGGTGATCGTGGGTCTGGAAGGTGCTGCCCGTTCTGCTACACGGTGGTGGTCGTCGGTCTGGAAGGTGCTTCCCGTTCTGCTAGAAATTCGTGGTCGTGGGTCTGGAAGGTGCTGCCCATTCTGCTAGACGGTGTTGGTTGTGTGTCTGGAAGGTGCTGCCTGTTCTGCTAGACGGTCGTGATCGTGTGTCTTGAAGGGGCTTCCCGTTCAGTTTGACGGTGGTGGTCGTGGGTTTGGAAGGGTCTGCCCGTTCTGCTAGACTGTGGTGGTCGTGGGTTTGGAAGGTGCTTCCCTTTCTGCTAGACATTTGTGGTTCGTGGGTCTGGAATGTGCTGCCCGTTCTGCTAGACTTTCGTGGTCATGGGTCTGGAAGGTGTGGCCCGTTCTGCTAGACAGTGGTCGTCGTGGGTCTGGAAGGTGCTTCTCGTTCTGCTAGACATTCGTGGTCGTTGGTCTGGAAGGTGCTGCCCGTTCTGCTAGACGGTGGTGTTCGTGGGTCTGGATGGTGCTTCCCGTTCTGCTAGATGGTGGTGGTCGTGGGTCTGGAAGGTGCTGCCCTAGAAATTCGTGTTCCTGGGTCTGGAAGGTTCTTCCCGTTCTGCTAGACGGTGGTGGTCGTGGGACTGGAAGGTGCTGCCCTAGAAATTCGTGTTCCTGGGACTGGAAGGTGCTTCCCGTTCTGCTAGACGGTCGTGATCGTGTGTCTGGAAGCTGCTTACCGTTCTGCTAGACAATGGTGGTCGGGAGTCTGGAAGGTGCTGCCCGTTCTGCTAGACGGTGGTGGTCGTGGAACCGGAAAGTGCTTCATGTTCTGCTAGATGGTGGTGATCGTGGGTCGTGAAGGGGCTTCCCGTTCTGGTAGACGGTCGTGGTCGTTGGTCTGGAAGCTGCTGACCTTTCAGGTAGACGGTGGTGATCTTGGGTTTGGAAGGTGCTGCCCGTTCTTCTAGACGGTGGTGGTCATGGGTCTGGAAGGTGCTTCCCTTTCCGCTAGACATTCGTGGTCGTGGGTCTGGAATGTGCTGCCCGTTCTGCTAGACGGTGGTGGTCGTGTGTCTGGAAGGTGCTTCCCGTTCTGGTAGACGGTCGTGGTCGTTGGTCTGGAAGGTGCTGACCGTTCTGCTAGACGGTGGTTGTCGTGGGTCTGGAAGGTGCTGCCCGTTCTGGTGGACGGTGGTGGTCATGGGACTGGAAGGTGCTTCCCGTTCTGCTAGACGGTGGTGGTCGTGGTCTGGAAGCTGCTTACCGTTCTGCTAGACAATGGTGGTCGGGAGTCTGGAAGGTTGTGCCCGTTCTGCTAGACGGTGGTTGTCTTGGGTCTGGAAGGGGCTTTGCGTTCCGTTAGACGGTGGTGGTCATGGGACTGGAAGGTGCTTCCCTTTATGCTAGACATTCGTGGTCGTGGGTCTGGAAGGTTGTGCCCGTTCTGTTAGACGGTGGTGGTCGTGGGTCTGGAAGGTGCTTCCTGTTCTGCTAGACGGTCTTGGCTGTGGTTCTGGAAGGTGCTTCCCGTTCTGCTAGACTGTGGTGATCGTGGGTCTGGAACGTGCTTCCCGTTCTGCTAGACGGTTGTGGTTGTGGGTCTGGAAGGTGCTGCCCGTTCAGCTACACGGTGGTGGTCGTCGGTCTGGAAGGTGCTTCCCGTTGTGCTAGAAATTCGTGGTCGTGGGTCTGGAAGGTGCTGCCCGTTCTGCTAGACGGTGGTGTTCGTGGGTCTGGATGGTGCTGCCCGTTCTGTTGGACGGTGGTGGTTTTGGTTCTGGAAGGTGCTGCCCGTTCTGCTGCACGGTGGTGGTCGTGGGTCTGAATGGTGCTTCCCGTTCTGCTAGACGGTGGTGGTCGAGCGACTGGAAAGTGCTTCCTGTTCTGCTAGACGGTGGTGGTTGTGAGTCTGGAAGGTGCTGCCCGTTCTGCTAGATGGTGGTGGTCATGGGTCTGGAAGGTGCTTCCCTTTCCGCTAGACATTCGTGGTAGTGGGTCTGGAAGGTGCTTCCTGTTCTGCTAGGCGGTGGTGGTTGTGAGTCTGGAAGGTGCTGCCCGTTCTGCTAGACGGTGGTTGTCATCGGTCTCAAAGTGCTTCCCTTTCCGCTAGACATTCATGGTCGTGGGTCTGGAAGGTGCTTCCCGTTCGGCTAGACGGTGGTGGTCGTGGGTCTGGAAGGTGCTTCCCTTTCTGCTAGACATTCGTGGTCGTGGGTCTGGAAGGTGTGGCCCGTTCTGCTAGACGGTGGTGGTCGTGGTTCTGGAAGGTGCTGGCCGTTCTGATAGACATTCGTGGTCGTGGGTCTGGAATGTGCTGCCCGTTCTGCTAGACGGTGGTGGTCGTGTGTCTGGAAGGTGCTTCCCGTTCCGGTAGACGGTGGTGATCTTGGGTTTGGAAGGTGCTGCCCGTTCTTCTAGACGGTTGTGGTCGTGGGTCTGGAAGGTGCTTCCTGTTCTGGTAGACGGTCGTGGTCGTTGGTCTGGAAGGTGTTGACCGTTCTGCTAGACGGTGGTTGTCGTGGGTCTGGAAGGGGCTTCGCGTTCTTTTAGACGGTGGTGGTCGTAAGTCTGGAAGGTGCTTCCCGTTCTGCCAGACGGTTGTGGTCATGGTCTGGAAGGTGCTGCCCATTCTGTTAGACGGTGGTGGTCATGGGACTGGAAGGTGCTTCCCTTTATGCTAGACATTCGTGGTCGTGGGTCTGGAAGGTTGTGCCCGTTCTGTTAGACGGTGGTGGTCGTGGGTCTGGAAGGTGCTTCCTGTTCTGCTAGACGGTCTTGGCTGTGGTTCTGGAAGGTGCTTCCCGTTCTGCTAGACTGTGGTGATCGTGGGTCTGGAACGTGCTTCCCGTTCTGCTAGACGGTTGTGGTTGTGGGTCTGGAAGGTGCTGCCCGTTCAGCTACACGGTGGTGGTGGTCGGTCTGGAAGGTGCTTCCCGTTGTGCTAGAAATTCGTGGTCGTGGGTCTGGAAGGTGCTGCCCGTTCTGCTAGACGGTGGTATTCGTGGGTCTGGATGGTGCTTCCCGTTCTGCTGGACAGTGGTGGTCGTGGGACTGGAAGGTGCTTCCCGTTCTGCTAGACGGTGGTGGTCGTGGGTCTGGAAGGTGCTGCCCGTTCTGTTGGACGGTGGTGTTTGTGGTTCTGGAAGGTGCTTCCCTTTCTGCCATACGGTTGTTGTCGTTGGTCTGGGAGGTGCTTCCCTTTCTGCTAGACATTCGTGGTCGTGGGTATGGAAGGTGCTGCCGTTCTGCTAGACGGTGGTGGTCGTGGGTCTGCAATGTGCTGCCCGTTCTGCTGGACGGTGGTGATCTTGGTCTGGAAGGTGCTGCCCGTTCTGTTAGACGGTGGTGGTCGTCGGTCTGGAAGGTGCTTCCCGTTCTGCTAGACATTCGTGTTCGTGGGTCTGAAAGGTGCTGCCCGTTCTGCTAGACGGTGGTGGTCGTGGGTCTGGATGGTGCTTCCCGTTCTGCTAGACGGTGGTGGTCGAGGGACTGGAAAGTGCTTCCTGTTCTGCTAGACGGTGGTGGTCATGGGTCTGGAAGTTGCTTCCCTTTCCGCTAGACATTCGTGGTCGTGGGTCTGGAAGGTGCTTCCTGTTCTGCTAGGCGGTGGTGGTTGTGAGTCTGGAAGGTGCTTCCCTTTCCTCTAGACATTCGTGGTCGTGGGTCTGGAAGGTGCTGCCCGTTCTGCTAGACGGTGGTGGTCATGGGTCTCGAAGGTGCTTCCCTTTCCTCTAGACATTCGTGGTCGTGGGTCTGGAAGGTGCTGCCCGTTCTGCTAGATGGTCGTGGTCGTGGGTCTGGAAGGTGCTGACCGTTCTGCTAGATGGTCGTGGTCGTGGGTCTGGAAGGTGCTGACCGTTCTTCTAGACGGTGGTGGTCGTGGGTTTGGAAGGTGCTTCCCTTTCTGCTAGACATTCGTGGTCGTGGGTCTGGAATGTGCTGCCCGTTCTGCTAGACGGTGGTGGTCGTGGGTCTGGAAGGTGCTGACCGTTCTGCTAGACGGTGGTGGTCGTGGGTCTTGAAGGTGCTGCCCGTTCTGCTAGATGGTCATGGTCGTGGGTCTGGAAGGTGCTGACCGTTCTGCTAGACAGTGGTGGTCGTGGGTTTGGAAGGTGCTTCCCTTTCTGCTGGACATTCGTGGTTCGTGGGTCTGGAATGTGCTGCCTGTTCTGCTACACGGTGGTGGTCGTCGGTCTGGAAGGTGCTTCCCGTTCTGCTAGAAATTCGTGGTCGTGGGTCTGGAAGGTGCTGCCCGTTCTGCTAGACGGTGGTGGTCGTGGGTCTGGAAGGTGATTCCCATTCTGCTAGACATTCGTGGTTCGTGGGTCTGGAATGTGCTGCCTGTTCTGCTAGACTTTCGTGGTCGAGTGTCTGGATGGTGCTTCCCGTTCTGCTAGACTGTGGTGGTCGTGGGTCTGGAAGGTGCTGCCCGTTCTGCTACACGGTGGTGGTCGTCGGTCTGGAAGGTGCTTCCCGTTCTGCTAGAAATTCGTGGTCGTGGGTCTGGAAGGTGTTGCCCGTTCTGCTAGACGGTGGTGGTCGTGGGTCTGGATGGTGCTTCCCGTTCTGCTAGACGGTGGTGGTCGAGGGACTGGAAAGTGCTTCCTGTTCTGCTAGACGGTGGTGGTCATGGGTCTGGAAGTTGCTTCCCTTTCCGCTAGACATTCGTGGTCGTGGGTCTGGAAGGTGCTTCCTGTTCTGCTAGGCGGTGGTGGTTGTGAGTCTGGAAGGTGCTGCCCGTTCTGCTAGACGGTGGTGGTCGTGGGTCTCGAAGGTGCTTCCCTTTCCTCTAGACATTCGTGGTCGTGGGTCTGGAAGGTGCTGCCCGTTCTGCTAGACGGTGGTGGTCATGGGTCTCGAAGGTGCTTCCCTTTCCTCTAGACATTCGTGGTCGTGGGTCTGGAAGGTGCTGCCCGTTCTGCTAGACGGTGGTGGTCGTGGGTCTTGAAGGTGCTGCCCGTTCTGCTAGATGGTCGTGGTCGTGGGTCTGGAAGGTGCTGACCGTTCTTCTAGACGTTGGTGGTCGTGGGTTTGGAAGGTGCTTCCCTTTCTGCTAGACATCCGTGGTTCGTGGGTCTGGAATGTGCTGCCCGTTCTGCTAGACGGTGGTGGTCGTGGGTCTGGATGGTGCTGCCCGTTCTGCTAGATGGTCGTGGTCGTGGGTCTGGAAGGTGCTGACCGTTCTGCTAGACGGTGGTGGTCGTGGGTCTTGAAGGTGCTGCCCGTTCTGCTAGATGGTCATGGTCGTGGGTCTGGAAGGTGCTGACCGTTCTGCTAGACAGTGGTGGTCCTAGGTTTGGAAGGTGATTCCCATTCTGCTAGACATTCGTGGTTCGTGGGTCTGGAATGTGCTGCCTGTTCTGCTAGACTTTCGTGGTCGTGGGTCTGGAAGGTGTGGCCCATTCTGCTAGACGGTGGTCATGGGACTGGAAGGTGCTTCCCGTTCTGCTAGACGGTCGTGATCGTGTTTCTGGAAGCTGCTTACCGTTCTGCTAGACAATGGTGGTCGTGGGTCTGGAAGGTTGTGCCCTTTCTGGTAGACGGTGGTGGTCGTGGTCTGGAAGGTGCTGCCCGTTCTGTTAGACGGTGGTGTTCATGGGACTGGAAGGTGCTTCCCGTTCTGCTAGACGGTCGTGATCGTGTGTCTCGAAGGTTGTGCCCGTTCTGCTAGACAGTGGTGGTCGTGGGTCTGGAAGGGGCTTCGCGTTCTGTTAGACGGTGGTGGTCGTGGGTCTGGAAGGTGCTTCCTGTTCAGCTAGATGGACTTCGCTGTGATTCTGGAAGGTGCTTCCCGTTCTGCTAGACTGTGGTGATCGTGGGTCTGGAACGTGCTTCCCGTTCTGCTAGACGGTTGTGGTTGTGGGTCTGGAAGGTGCTGCCCGTTCAGCTACACGGTGGTGGTCGTCGGTCTGGAAGGTGCATCCCGTTGTGCTAGAAATTCGTGGTCGTGGGTCTGGAAGGTGCTGCCCGTTCTGCTAGACGGTGGTGTTCGTGGGTCTGGATGGTGCTTCCCGTTCTGCTAGACGGTGGTGGTCGTGGGACTGGAAGGTGCTTCCCGTTCTGCTAGACGGTGGTGGTCGTGGGTCTGGAAGGTGCTGCCCGTTCTGTTGGACGGTGGTGTTTGTCGTTCTGGAAGGTGCTTCCCTTTCTGCCATACGGTTGTTGTTGTTGGTCTGGGAGGTGCTTCCCTTTCTGCTAGACATTCGTGGTCGTGTGTATGGAAGGTGCTGCCGTTCTGCTAGACGGTGGTGATCGTGGGTCTGGAAGGTGCTGCCCGTTCTGCTACACGGTGGTGGTCGTCGGTCTGGAAGTTGCTTCCCGTTCTGCTAGAAATTCGTGGTCGTGGGTCTGGAAGGTGCTGCCCATTCTGCTAGACGGTGTTGGTTGTGTGTCTGGAAGGTGCTGCCTGTTCTGCTAGACGGTCGTGATCGTGTGTCTTGAAGGGGCTTCCCGTTCAGTTTGACGGTGGTGGTCGTGGGTTTGGAAGGGTCTGCCCGTTCTGCTAGACTGTGGTGGTCGTGGGTTTGGAAGGTGCTTCCCTTTCTGCTAGACATTTGTGGTTCGTGGGTCTGGAATGTGCTGCCCGTTCTGCTAGACTTTCGTGGTCATGGGTCTGGAAGGTGTGGCCCGTTCTGCTAGACAGTGGTCGTCGTGGGTCTGGAAGGTGCTTCTCGTTCTGCTAGACATTCGTGGTCGTTGGTCTGGAAGGTGCTGCCCGTTCTGCTAGACGGTGGTGTTCGTGGGTCTGGATGGTGCTTCCCGTTCTGCTAGATGGTGGTGGTCGTGGGTCTGGAAGGTGCTGCCCTTTCTGCTAGAAATTCGTGTTCCTGGGTCTGGAAGGTTCTTCCCGTTCTGCTAGACGGTGGTGGTCGTGGGTCTGGAAGGTTTTTTCCCGTTCTGCTAGACGGTGGTGGTCGTGGGTCTGGAAGGTGCTGCCCGTTCTGCTAGACGGTGGTGGTCGTGGAACCGGAAAGTGCTTCATGTTCTGCTAGACGGTGGTGATCGTGGGTCGTGAAGGGGCTTCCCGTTCTGGTAGACGGTCGTGGTCGTTGGTCTGGAAGCTGCTGACCTTTCAGGTAGACGGTGGTGATCTTGGGTTTGGAAGGTGCTGCCCGTTCTTCTAGACGGTGGTGGTCGTGGGTCTGGAAGGTGCTTCCCGTTCTGGTAGACGGTCGTGGTCGTTGGTCTGGAAGCTGCTGACCGTTCAGGTAGACGGTGGTGATCTTGGGTTTGGAAGGTGCTGCCCGTTCTTCTAGACGGTTGTGGTTGTGGGTCTGGAAGGTGCTGCCCGTTCAGCTACACGGTGGTGGTCGTCGGTCTGGAAGGTGCATCCCGTTGTGCTAGAAATTCGTGGTCGTGGGTCTGGAAGGTGCTGCCCGTTCTGCTAGACGGTGGTGTTCGTGGGTCTGGATGGTGCTTCCCCTTCTGCTAGACGGTGGTGGTCGTGGGACTGGAAGGTGCTTCCCGTTCTGCTAGACGGTGGTGGTCGTGGGTCTGGAAGGTGCTGCCCGTTCTGTTGGACGGTGGTGTTTGTCTTTCTGGAAGGTGCTTCCCTTTCTGCCATACGGTTGTTGTTGTTGGTCTGGGAGGTGCTTCCCTTTCTGTTAGACATTCGTGGTCGTGGGTATGGAAGGTGCTGCCGTTCTGCTAGACGGTGGTGATCGTGGGTCTGGAAGGTGCTGCCCGTTCTGGTAGACGGTCGTGGTCGTTGGTCTGGAAGCTGCTGACCTTTCAGGTAGACGGTGGTGATCTTGGGTTTGGAAGGTGCTGCCCGTTCTTCTAGACGGTGGTGGTCGTGGGTCTGGAAGGTGCTTCCCGTTCTGGTAGACTGTCGTGGTCGTTGGTCTGGAAGCTGCTGACCGTTCAGGTAGACGGTGGTGATCTTGGGTTTGGAAGGTGCTGCCCGTTCTTCTAGACGGTGGTGGTCGTGGGTCTGGAAGGTGCTGCCCGTTCTGCTGTACGGTGGTGGTCGTTGGTCTGGAAGTTGCTTCCCATTCTGGTAGACGGTGGTGGTCGTAGGTCTGGAAGGTGCTGCCCATTCTGCTAGACGGTGGTGGTCATGGTACTGGAAGGTGCTTCCCGTTCTGCTAGACGGTCGTGATCGTGTGTCTGGAAGCTGCTTATCGTTCCGCTAGACAATGGTGGTCGTGGGTCTGGAAGGTTGTGCCCGTTCAGCTAGACAGTGGTGGTCGTGGGTCTGGAAGGGGCTTCGCGTTCTGTTAGACAGTGGTGGTCGTGGGTCTGGAAGGTGCTTCCCGTTCTGCCAGACGGTTGTGGTCGTGGTCTGGAAGGTGCTGCCCATTCTGTTAGACGGTGGTGGTCATGGGACTGGAAGGTGCTTCCCGTTCTGCTAGACGGTCGTGATCGTGTGTCTGGAAGCTGCTTACCATTCTGCTAGACAATGGTGGTCGTGGGTCTGGAAGGTTGTGCCCGTTCTGCTAGACGGTGGTGGTCGTGGGTCTGGAAGGGGCTTCGCGTTCTGTTAGACGGTGGTAGTCATGGGTCTGGAAGGTGCTTCCTGTTCAGCTAGATGGTCTTGGCTGTGGTTCTGGAAGGTGCTTCCCGTTCTGCTAGACGGTTGTGGTTGTGGGTCTGGAAGGTGCTGCCCGTTCAGCTACATGGTGGTGGTCGTCGGTCTGGAAGATGCTTCCCGTTGTGCTAGAAATTCGTGGTCGTGGGTCTGGAAGGTGCTGCCCGTTCTGCTAGACGGTGGTGTTCGTGGGTCTGGATGGTGCTTCCCGTTCTGCTAGACGGTGGTGGTCGTGGGACAGGAAGGTGCTGCCCGTTCTGTTGGACGGTGGTGGTTTTGGTTCTGGAAGGTGCTGCCCGTTCTGCTACACGGTGGTGGTCGTGGGTCTGGATGGTGCTTCCCGTTCTGCTAGACGGTGGTGGTCGAGCGACTGGAAAGTGCTTCCTGTTCTGCTAGACGGTGGTGGTTGTGAGTCTGGAAGGTGCTGCCCGTTCTGCTAGACGGTGGTGGTCATGGGTCTGGAAGGTGCTTCCCTTTCCGCTAGACATTCGTGGTAGTGGGTCTGGAAGGTGCTTCCTGTTCTGCTAGGCGGTGGTGGTTGTGAGTCTGGAAGGTGCTGCCCGTTCTGCTAGACGGTGGTGGTCATCGGTCTCAAAGTGCTTCCCTTTCCGCTAGACATTCGTGGTCGTGGGTCTGGAAGGTGCTTCCCGTTTGGCTAGACGGTGGTGGTCGTGGGTCTGGAAGGTGCTTCCCTTTATGCTAGACATTCGTGGTCGTGGGTCTGGAAGGTGTGGCCCGTTCTGCTAGACGGTGGTGGTCGTGGTTCTGGAAGGTGCTGCCCTTTCTGCTAGACATTCGTGGTCGTGGGTCTGGAATGTGCTGCCCGTTCTGCTAGACGGTGGTGGTCGTGTATCTGGAAGGTGCTTCCCGTTCTGCTAGACGGTGGTGATCTTGGGTTTGGAAGGTGCTGCCCGTTCTTCTAGACGGTGGTGGTCGTGGGTCTGGAAGGTGCTTCCCGTTCTGGTAGACGGTCTTGGCTGTGGTTCTGGAAGGTGCTGCCCGTTCTGCTAGACGGTGGTGGTCATGGGTCTGGAAGGTGCTTCCCTTTCCGCTAGACATTCGTGGTAGTGGGTCTGGAAGGTGCTTCCTGTTCTGCTAGGCGGTGGTGGTTGTGAGTCTGGAAGGTGCTGCCCGTTCTGCTAGACGGTGGTGGTCATCGGTCTCAAAGTGCTTCCCTTTCCGCTAGACATTCGTGGTCGTGGGTCTGGAAGGTGCTTCCCTTTCCGCTAGACGGTGGTGGTCGTGGGTCTGGAAGGTGCTTCCCTTTATGCTAGACATTCGTGGTCGTGGGTCTGGAAGGTGTGGCCCGTTCTGCTAGACAGTGGTGGTCGTGGTTCTGGAAGGTGCTGCCCTTTCTGCTAGACATTCGTGGTCGTGGGTCTGGAATGTGCTGCCCGTTCTGCTAGACGGTGGTGGTCGTGTGTCTGGAAGGTGCTTCCCGTTCTGCTAGACGGTGGTGATCTTGGGTTTGGAAGGTGCTGCCCGTTCTTCTAGACGGTGGTGGTCGTGGGTCTGGAAGGTTGTGCCCGTTCTGCTAGACGGTGGTTGTCGTGGGTCTGGAAGGGGCTTCGCGTTCTGTTAGACGGTGGTGGTCGTAGGTCTGGAAGGTGCTTCCCGTTCTGCCAGACGGTTGGGGTCATGGTCTGGAAGGTGCTGCCCATTCTGTTAGACGGTGGTGGTCATGGGGTCTGGAAGGTGCTTACCGTTGTGCTAGACGGTCGTGATCGTGTGTCTGGAAGCTGCTTACCGTTCTGCTAGACAATGGTGGTCGTGGGTCTGGAAGGTTATGCCCGTTCTGTTAGACGGTGGTGGTCGTGGGTCTGGAAGGTGCTTCCTGTTCTGCTAGACGGTCTTGGCTGTGGTTCTGGAAGGTGCTTCCCGTTCTGCTAGACTGTGGTGATCGTGGGTCTGGAACGTGCTTCCCGTTCTGCTAGACGGTTGTGGTTGTGGGTCTGGAAGGTGCTGCCCGTTCAGCTACACGGTGGTGGTCGTCGGTCTGGAAAGTGCTTCCCGTTGTGCTAGAAATTCGTGGTCGTGGGTCTGGAAGGTGCTGCCCGTTCTGCTAGACGGTGGTATTCGTGGGTCTGGATGGTGCTTCCCGTTCTGCTAGACGGTGGTGGTCGTGGGACTGGAAGGTGCTTCCCGTTCTGCTAGACGGTGGTGGTCGTTGGTCTGGAAGGTGCTGCCCGTTCTGTTGGACAGTGGTGTTTGTGGTTCTGGAAGGTGCTTCCCTTTCTGCCATACGGTTGTTGTCGTTGGTCTTGGAGGTGCTTCCCTTTCTGCTAGACATTCGTGGTCGTGGGTTTGGAAGCTGCTGCCCGTTCTGCTGGACGGTGGTGATCGTGGGTCTGGAAGGTGCTGCCCGTTCTGGTAGACGGTCGTGGTCGTTGGTCTGGAAGCTGCTGACCTTTCAGGTAGACGGTGGTGATCTTGGGTTTGGAAGTTGCTGCCCGTTCTTCTAGACGGTGGTGGTCGTGGGTCTGGAAGGTGCTGCCCGTTCTGCTGTACGGTGGTGGTCTTTGGTCTGGAAGTTGCTTCCCCTTCTGGTAGACGGTGGTGGTCGTAGGTCTGGAAGGTGCTGCCCGTTCTGTTGGACAGTGGTGTTTGTGGTTCTGGAAGGTGCTTCCCTTTCTGCCATACGGTTGTTGTCGTTGGTCTTGGAGGTGCTTCCCTTTCTGCTAGACATTCGTGGTCGTGGGTTTGGAAGCTGCTGCCCGTTCTGCTGGACGGTGGTGATCGTGGGTCTGGAAGGTGCTGCCCGTTCTGGTAGACGGTCGTGGTCGTTGGTCTGGAAGCTGCTGACCTTTCAGGTAGACGGTGGTGATCTTGGGTTTGGAAGTTGCTGCCCGTTCTTCTAGACGGTGGTGGTCGTGGGTCTGGAAGGTGCTGCCCGTTCTGCTGTACGGTGGTGGTCTTTGGTCTGGAAGTTGCTTCCCCTTCTGGTAGACGGTGGTGGTCGTAGGTCTGGAAGGTGCTGCCCATTCTGCTAGACGGTGGTGGTCATGGTACTGGAAGGTGCTTCCCGTTCTGCTAGACGGTCGTGATCGTGTGTCTGGAAGCTGCTTATCGTTCCGCTAGACAATGGTGGTCGTGGGTCTGGAAGGTTGTGCCCGTTCAGCTAGACAGTGGTGGTCGTGGGTCTGGAAGGGGCTTCGCGTTCTGTTAGACAGTGGTGGTCGTGGGTCTGGAAGGTGCTTCCCGTTCTGCCAGACGGTTGTGGTCGTGGTCTGGAAGGTGCTGCCCATTCTGTTAGACGGTGGTGGTCATGGGACTGGAAGGTGCTTCCCGTTCTGCTAGACGGTCGTGATCGTGTGTCTGGAAGCTGCTTACCATTCTGCTAGACAATGGTGGTCGTGGGTCTGGAAGGTTGTGCCCGTTCTGCTAGACGGTGGTGGTCGTGGGTCTGGAAGGGGCTTCGCGTTCTGTTAGACGGTGGTAGTCATGGGTCTGGAAGGTGCTTCCTGTTCAGCTAGATGGTCTTGGCTGTGGTTCTGGAAGGTGCTTCCCGTTCTGCTAGACGGTTGTGGTTGTGGGTCTGGAAGGTGCTGCCCGTTCAGCTACATGGTGGTGGTCGTCGGTCTGGAAGATGCTTCCCGTTGTGCTAGAAATTCGTGGTCGTGGGTCTGGAAGGTGCTGCCCGTTCTGCTAGACGGTGGTGTTCGTGGGTCTGGATGGTGCTTCCCGTTCTGCTAGACGGTGGTGGTCGTGGGACAGGAAGGTGCTGCCCGTTCTGTTGGACGGTGGTGGTTTTGGTTCTGGAAGGTGCTGCCCGTTCTGCTAGACGGTGGTGGTCATGGTACTGGAAGGTGCTTCCCGTTCTGCTAGACGGTCGTGATCGTGTGTCTGGAAGCTGCTTATCGTTCCGCTAGACAATGGTGGTCGTGGGTCTGGAAGGTTGTGCCCGTTCAGCTAGACAGTGGTGGTCGTGGGTCTGGAAGGGGCTTCGCGTTCTGTTAGACAGTGGTGATCGTGTGTCTGGAAGCTGCTTACCGTTCTGCTAGACAATGGTGGTCGTGGGTCTGGAAGGTTATGCCCGTTCTGTTAGACGGTGGTGGTCGTGGGTCTGGAAGGTGCTTCCTGTTCTGCTAGACGGTCTTGGCTGTGGTTCTGGAAGGTGCTTCCCGTTCTGCTAGACTGTGGTGATCGTGGGTCTGGAACGTGCTTCCCGTTCTGCTAGACGGTTGTGGTTGTGGGTCTGGAAGGTGCTGCCCGTTCAGCTACACGGTGGTGGTCGTCGGTCTGGAAAGTGCTTCCCGTTGTGCTAGAAATTCGTGGTCGTGGGTCTGGAAGGTGCTGCCCGTTCTGCTAGACGGTGGTATTCGTGGGTCTGGATGGTGCTTCCCGTTCTGCTAGACGGTGGTGGTCGTGGGACTGGAAGGTGCTTCCCGTTCTGCTAGACGGTGGTGGTCGTTGGTCTGGAAGGTGCTGCCCGTTCTGTTGGACAGTGGTGTTTGTGGTTCTGGAAGGTGCTTCCCTTTCTGCCATACGGTTGTTGTCGTTGGTCTTGGAGGTGCTTCCCTTTCTGCTAGACATTCGTGGTCGTGGGTTTGGAAGCTGCTGCCCGTTCTGCTGGACGGTGGTGATCGTGGGTCTGGAAGGTGCTGCCCGTTCTGCTACACGGTGGTGGTCGTCGGTCTGGAAGGTGCTTCCCGTTCTGCTAGAAATTCGTGGTCGTGCTTCTGGAAGGTGCTGCCCGTTCTGCTAGACGGTGGTGGTCGTGGGTCTGGATGGTGCTTCCCGTTCTGCTAGACGGTGGTGGTCGAGAGACTGGAAAGTGCTTCCTGTTCTGCTAGACGGTGGTGGTCATGGGTCTGGAAGTTGCTTCCCTTTCCGCTAGACATTCGTGGTCGTGGGTCTGGAAGGTGCTTCCTGTTCTGCTAGGCGGTGAAGGTTGTGAGTCTGGAAGGTGCTGCCCGTTCTGCTAGACGGTGGTGGTCGTGGGTCTCGAAGGTGCTTCCCTTTCCTCTAGACATTCGTGGTCGTGGGTCTGGAAGGTGCTTCCCGTTCTGCTACACGGTGGTGGTCGTGGTTCTGGAAGGTGCTGCCCGTTCTGCTAGAAATTCGTGTTCCTGGGTCTGGAAGGTGCTGCCCGTTCTGCTAGACGGTGGTGGTCGTGGGTCTGGAAGGTGCTGCCCGTTCTGCTAGAAATTCATGTTCCTGGGTCTGGAAGGTGCTTCCCGTTCTGCTAGACGGTGGTGGTCGTAGATCTGGAAGGTGCTTCCCTTTCCGCTAGACATTCGTGGTCGTGGGTCTAGAAGGTGCTGCCTGTTCTGCTACATGGTGGTGATCGTGGGTCTGGAAGGTGCTGCCCGTTCTGCTAGACTGTGGTGGTCTTGGGTTTGGAAGGTGCTGTACGTTCTGCTAGACATTCGTGCTCTTGGGTCTGGAAGTTGCTTCCCGTTCTGCTAGACGGTGGTGGTCGTAGATCTGGAAGGTGCTTCCCTTTTCGCTAGACATTCGTGGTCGTGTGTCTGGAAGGTGCTGCCCGTTCTGCTAGACGGTGGTGGTCGTGGGTCTGGAAGGTGCTGCCCATTCTGCTAGACGGTGGTGGTTCGTGGGTCTGGAAGGTGCTGCCCGTTCTGCTAGACGGTGGTGGTCGTAGATCTGGAAGGTGCTTCCCTTTCCGCTAGACATTCGTGGTCGTGGGTCTGGAAGGTGCTGCCTGTTCTGCTACATGGTGGTGATCGTGGGTCTGGAAGGTGCTGCCCGTTCTGCTAGACGGTGGTGGTCGTGGGTCTGGAAGGTGCTGCCCGTTCTGCTAGACGGTGGTGGTCGTGGGTCTGGAAGGTTTTTTCCCGTTCTGCTAGACGGTGGTGGTCGTAGATCTGGAAGGTGCTTCCCTTTCCGCTAGACATTCGTGGTCGTGGGTCTAGAAGGTGCTGCCTGTTCTGCTACATGGTGGTGATCGTGGGTCTGGAAGGTGCTGCCCGTTCTGCTAGACTGTGGTGGTCTTGTGTTTGGAAGGTGCTGTACGTTCTGCTAGACATTCGTGCTCTTGGGTCTGGAAGTTGCTTCCCGTTCTGCTAGACGGTGGTGGTCGTAGATCTGGAAGGTGCTTCCCTTTCCGCTAGACATTCGTGGTCGTGGGTCTGGAAGGTGCTGCCTGTTCTGCTACATGGTGGTGATCGTGGGTCTGGAAGGTGCTGCCCGTTCTGCTAGACGGTGGTGGTCGTGGGTCTGGAAGGTGCTGCCCGTTCTGCTAGACGGTGGTGGTCGTGGGTCTGGAAGGTTTTTTCCCGTTCTGCTAGACGGTGGTGGTCGTGGGTCTGGAAGGTGATGCCCGTTCTGCTAGACGGTGGTGGTCGTGGAACCGGAAAGTGCTTCATGTTCTGCTAGACATTCGTGTTCGTGGGTCTGGAAGGTGCTGCCTGTTCTGCTAGACGGTGGTGGTCGTGGGTTTGGAAGGTGCTACCCTTTCTGCTAGACATTCTTGGTTGTGGGTCTGGAAGGTGCTGCCCGTTCTGCTAGACGGTGGTGGTCATGGGATTGGAAGGTGCTGTACGTTCTGCTAGACATTCGTGGTCTTGGGTCTGGATGTTGCTTCCCGTTCTGCTAGACGGTGGTGGTCGTAGATCTGGAAGGTGCTGCCCATTCTGCTAGACGGTTGTGGTCATGGGACTGGAAGGTGCTTCCCGTTCTGCCAGACGGTTGTGGTCGTGGTCTGGAAACTGCTTACAGTTCTGCTAGACAATGGTGGTCGTGGGTCTGGAAGGTTGTGCCCGTTCTGTTAGACGGTGGTGGTCGTGGTCTGGAAGGTGCTTCCCGTTCTGCTAGACGGTGGTGTTCGCGGGTCTGGAAGGTGCTTCCCGTTCTGCTAGACTGTGGTGATCGTGGGTCTGGAACGTGCCTCCCGTTCTGCTAGACGGTTGTGGTTGTGGGTCTGGAAGGTGCTGCCCGTTCAGCTACACGGTGGTGGTCGTCGGTCTGGAAGGTGCTTCCCGTTGTGCTCGAAATTCGTGGTCGTGGGTCTGGAAGGTGTTGCCCGTTCTGCTAGACGGTGGTGGTCGTGGGACTGGAAGGTGCTTCCCGTTCTGCTACACGGTCGTGATCGTGTGTCTGGAAGCTGCTTACCGTTCTGCTAGACAATGGTGGTCGTGGGACTGGAAGGGGCTTCCCGTTCTGCTAGATTGTGGTGGTCGTGGGTCGTGAAGTCGCTTCCCGTTCTGTTAGACGGTGGTGGTCGTGTGTCTGGAAGGTGCTTCCCGTTCTGGTAGACGGTGGTGGTCGTGGGTCTGGAAGGTGCTGCCCGTTCTGCTAGACGGTGGTGGTCGTGGAACCGGAAAGTGCTTCATGTTCTGCTAGACATTCGTGTTCGTGGGTCTGGAAGGTGCTGCCTGTTCTGCTAGATGGTGGTGGTCGTGGGTCTGGAAGGTGCTTCCCTTTCTGCTAGACATTCTTGGTTGTGGGTCTGGAAGGTGCTGCCCGTTCTGCTAGACGGTGGTGGTCTTGGGTTTGGAAGGTGCTGTACGTTCTGCTAGACATTCGTGGTCTTGGGTCTGGAAGTTGCTTCCCGTTCTGCTAGACGGTGGTGGTCGTAGATCTGGAAGGTGCTTCCCTTTCCGCTAGACATTCGTGGTCGTGGGTCTGGAAGGTGCTGCCTGTTCTGCTAGAAATTCGTGTTCCTGGGTCTGGAAGGTGCTGCCCGTTCTGCTAGACGGTGGTGGTCGTGGGTCTGGAAGGTTTTTTCCCGTTCTGCTAGACGGTGGTGGTCGTGGGTCTGGAAGGTGCTGCCCGTTCTGCTAGACGGTGGTGGTCGTGCAACCGGAAAGTGCTTCATGTTCTGCTAGACATTCGTGTTCGTGGGTCTGGAAGGTGCTGCCTGTTCTGCTAGACGGTGGTGGTCGTGGGTTTGGAAGGTGCTACCCTTTCTGCTAGACATTCTTGGTTGTGGGTCTGGAAGGTGCTGCCCGTTCTGCTAGACGGTGGTGGTCGTGGGTTTGGAAGGTGCGGTACGTTCTGCTAGACATTCGTGGTCTTGGGTCTGGATGTTGCTTCCCGTTCTGCTAGACGGTGGTGGTCGTAGATCTGGAAAGTGCTGCCCATTCTGCTAGACGGTGGTGGTCATGGGACTGGAAGGTGCTTCCCGTTCTGCCAGACGGTTGTGGTCGTGGTCTGGAAGCTGCTTACAGTTCTGCTAGACAATGGTGGTCGTGGGTCTGGAAGGTTGTGCCCATTCTGTTAGACGGTGGTGGTCGTGGTCTGGAAGGTGCTTCCCGTTCTGCTAGACAGTGGTGTTCACGGGTCTGGAAGGTGCTTCCCGTTCTGCTAGACTGTGGTGATCGTGGGTCTGGAACGTGCCTCCCGTTCTGCTAGACGGTTGTGGTTGTGGGTCTGGAAGGTGCTGCCCGTTCAGCTACACGGTGGTGGTCGTCGGTCTGGAAGGTGCTTCCCGTTCTGCCAGACAGTTGTGGTCGTGGTCTGGAAGCTGCTTACAGTTCTGCTAGACAATGGTGGTCATGGGTCTGGAAGGTGGTGCCCGTTCTGTTAGACGGTGGTGGTCGTGGTCTGGAAGGTGCTTCCCGTTCTGCTAGACGGTGGTGTTCGCGGGTCTGGAAGGTGCTTCCCGTTCTGCTAGACTGTGGTGATCGTGGGTCTGGAACGTGCTTCCCGTTCTGCTAGACGGTTGTGGTTGTGGGTCTGGAAGGTGCTGCCCGTTCTGCTAGACGGTGGTGTTCGTGGGTCTGGATGGTGCTTCCCGTTCTCCTAAACGGTGGTGGTCGTGGGACTGGAAGGTGCTTCCCGTTCTGCTAGACGGTGTTGGTCGTGGGACTGGAAGGTGCTTCCCGTTCTGCTAGACGGTGGTGGTCGTGGGTCTGGAATGTGCTGCCCGTTCTGCTAGACTTTCGTGGTCGTGGGTCTGGAAGGTGTGGCCCGTTCTGCTAGACGGTGGTCGTCGTGGGTCTGGAAGGTGCTTCTCTTTCTGCTAGACATTCGTGGTCGTTGGTCTGGAAGGTGCTGCCCGTTCTGCTAGACGGTGGTGGTCATGGGTCTGGAAGGTGCTTCCCTTTCCGCTAGACATTCGTGGTCGTGGGTCTGGAAGGTGCTGCCTGTTCTGCTACACGGTGGTGGTCGTGGTTCTGGAAGGTGCTGCCCGTTCTGCTAGAAATTCGTGTTCCTGGGTCTGGAAGGTGCTGCCCGTTCTGCTAGACGGTGGTGGTCGTGGGTCTGGAAGTTTTTTTCCCGTTCTGCTAGACGGTGGTGGTTCGTGGGTCTGGAATGTGCTGCCCGTTCTGCTAGACTTTCGTGGTCGTGGGTCTGGAAGGTGTGGCCCGTTCTGCTAGACGGTGGTCGTCGTGGGTCTGGAAGGTGCTTCTCTTTCTGCTAGACATTCGTGGTCGTTGGTCTGGAAGGTGCTGCCCGTTCTGCTAGACGGTGGTGGTCATGGGTCTGGAAGGTGCTTCCCTTTCCGCTAGACATTCGTGGTCGTGGGTCTGGAAGGTGCTGCCTGTTCTGCTACACGGTGGTGGTCGTGGTTCTGGAAGGTGCTGCCCGTTCTGCTAGAAATTCGTGTTCCTGGGTCTGGAAGGTGCTGCCCGTTCTGCTAGACGGTGGTGGTCGTGGGTCTGGAAGGTGCTGCCCGTTCTGCTAGAAATTCGTGTTCCTGGGTCTGGAAGGTGCTTCCCGTTCTGCTAGACGGTGGTGGTCGTAGATCTGGAAGGTGCTTCCCTTTCCGCTAGACATTCGTGGTCGTGGGTCTAGAAGGTGCTGCCTGTTCTGCTACATGGTGGTGATCGTGGGTCTGGAAGGTGCTGCCCGTTCTGCTAGACGGTGGTGGTCTTGGGTTTGGAAGGTGCTGTACGTTCTGCTAGACATTCGTGCTCTTGGGTCTGGAAGTTGCTTCCCGTTCTGCTAGACGGTGGTGGTCGTAGATCTGGAAGGTGCTTCCCTTTCCGCTAGACATTCGTGGTCGTGGGTCTGGAAGGTGCTGCCTGTTCTGCTACATGGTGGTGATCGTGGGTCTGGAAGGTGCTGCCCGTTCCGCTAGACGGTGGAGGTCGTGGGTCTGGAAGGTGCTGCCCGTTCTGCTAGACGGTGGTGGTCGTGGGTCTGGAAGGTTTTTTCCCGTTCTGCTAGACGGTGGTGGTCGTGGGTCTGGAAGGTGCTGCCCGTTCTGCTAGACGGTGGTGGTCGTGGAACCGGAAAGTGCTTCATGTTCTGCTAGACAATCGTGTTCGTGGGTCTGGAAGGTGCTGCCTGTTCTGCTAGACGGTGGTGGTCGTGGGTTTGGAAGGTGCTACCCTTTCTGCTAGACATTCTTGGTTGTGGGTCTGGAAGGTGCTGCCCGTTCTGCTAGACGGTGGTGGTCGTGGGATTGGAAGGTGCTGTACGTTCTGCTAGACATTCGTGGTCTTGGGTCTGGATGTTGCTTCCCGTTCTGCTAGACGGTGGTGGTCGTAGATCTGGAAGGTGCTGCCCATTCTGCTAGACGGTGGTGGTCATGGGACTGGAAGGTGCTTCCCGTTCTGCCAGACGGTTGTGGTCGTGGTCTGGAAGCTGCTTACAGTTCTGCTAGACAATGGTGGTCGTGGGTCTGGAAGGTTGTGCCCGTTCTGTTAGACGGTGGTGGTCGTGGTCTGGAAGGTGCTTCCCGTTCT
This sequence comes from Hypanus sabinus, assembly GCF_030144855.1. Taxonomy (NCBI): domain Eukaryota; kingdom Metazoa; phylum Chordata; class Chondrichthyes; order Myliobatiformes; family Dasyatidae; genus Hypanus; species Hypanus sabinus. Next base: position 946,365 of record NW_026778948.1, on the reverse strand, counting down.
GCTAGACGGTGGTGTTCGCGGGTCTGGAAGGTGCTTCCCGTTCTGCTAGACTGTGGTGATCGTGGGTCTGGAACGTGCCTCCCGTTCTGCTAGACGGTTGTGGTTGTGGGTCTGGAAGGTGCTGCCCGTTCAGCTACACGGTGGTGGTCGTCGGTCTGGAAGGTGCTTCCCGTTGTGCTCGAAATTCGTGGTCGTGGGTCTGGAAGGTGCTGCCCGTTCTGCTAGACGGTGGTGTTCGTGGGTCTGGATGGTGCTTCCTGTTCTCCTAAACGGTGGTGGTCGTGGGACTGGAAGGTGCTTCCCGTTCTGCTAGACGGTGTTGGTCGTGGGACTGGAAGGTGCTTCCCGTTCTGCTAGACGGTGGTGGTCGTGGGTGTGGAAGGTGCCGCCCGTTCTGCTAGACGGTGGTGGTCGTGGGTTTGGAAGGTTCTGCCCGTTCTGCTAGACTGTGGTGGTCGTGGGTTTGGAAGGTGCTTTCTTTCTGCTAGACATTCGTGGTCGTGGGTCTGGAAGGTGTTGCCCGTTCTGCTAGACGGTGGTGGTCGTGGGACTGGAAGGTGCTTCCCGTTCTGCTACACGGTCGTGATCGTGTGTCTGGAAGCTGCTTACCGTTCTGCTAGACAATGGTGTTCGTGGGACTGGAAGGGGCTTCCCGTTCTGCTAGATTGTGGTGGTCGTGGGTCGTGAAGTCGCTTCCCGTTCTGTTAGACGGTGGTGGTCGTGTGTCTGGAAGGTGCTTCCCGTTCTGGTAGACGGTGGTGGTCGTGGGTCTGGAAGGTGCTGCCCGTTCTGCTAGACGGTGGTGGTCGTGGAACCGGAAAGTGCTTCATGTTCTGCTAGACATTCGTGTTCGTGGGTCTGGAAGGTGCTGCCTGTTCTGCTAGATGGTGGTGGTCGTGGGTCTGGAAGGTGCTTCCCTTTCTGCTAGACATTCTTGGTTGTGGGTCTGGAAGGTGCTGCCCGTTCTGCTAGACGGTGGTGGTCTTGGGTTTGGAAGGTGCTGTACGTTCTGCTAGACATTCGTGGTCTTGGGTCTGGAAGTTGCTTCCCGTTCTGCTAGACGGTGGTGGTCGTAGATCTGGAAGGTGCTTCCCTTTCCGCTAGACATTCGTGGTCGTGGGTCTGGAAGGTGCTGCCTGTTCTGCTACATGGTGGAGATCGTGGGTCTGGAAGGTGCTGCCCGTTCTGCTAGAAATTCGTGTTCGTGGGTCTGGAAGGTGCTTCCCGTTCTGCTAGACGGTGGTGGTCATGGGTCTGGAAGGTGCTGCCCGTTCTGCTGCACGGTGGTGGTCGTCGGTTTGGACGGTGCTTCCCGTTGTTCTGGAAATTCGTGGTCGTGGGTCTGGAAAGTGCTGCCCGTTCTGCTAGACGGTGTTGGTCGTGGGACTGGAAGGTGCTTCCCGTTCTGCTAGACGGTGGTGGTCGTGGGTCTGGAAGGTGCTGCCCGTTCTGCTGCACGGTGGTGGTCGTCGGTTTGGACGGTGCTTCCCGTTCTGCTAGACATTCGTGGTCGTGGGTCTGGAAGGTGCTGCCCGTTCTGCGAGACGGTGGTGGTCATGGGTTTGGAAGTTGCTTCCCTTTCTGCTAGACATTCGTGGTTCGTGGGTCTGGAATGTGCTGCCTGTTCTGCTAGACATTCGTGGTTGTGGGTCTGGAAGGTGTGGCCCGTTCTGCTAGACGGTGGTCGTCGTGGGTCTGGAAGGTGCTTCCCGTTCTGCTAGACATTAGTGGTCGTTGGTCTGGAAGGTGCTGCCCGTTCTGCCAGACGGTGGTGGTCATGGGTCTGGAAGGTGCTTCCCTTTCCGCTAGACATTCGTGGTCGTGGGTCTGGAAGGTGCTGCCTTTTCTGCTACACGGTGGTGGTCATGGGTCTGGAAGGTGCTTCCCGTTCTGCTAGAAATTGGTGTTCCTGGGTCTGGAAGGTGCTGCCCGTTCTGCTAGATGGTGGTGGTCGTGGGTCTGGAAGGTGCTTCCCATTCTGCTAGACGGTGGTGGTCTTGGGTTTGGAAGGTGCTGTACGTTCTGCTAGACATTTGTGGTCTTGGGTCTGGAAGTTGCTTCCCCTTCTGCTAGACGGTGGTGGTCGTGGGTCTGGAAGGTGCTTCATGTTCTGCTAGACATTCGTGTTCGTGGGTCTGGAAGGTGCTGCCTGTTCTGCTAGATGGTGGTGGTCTTGGGTTTGGAAGGTGCTGTACGTTCTGCTAGACATTTGTGGTCTTGGGTCTGGAAGTTGCTTCCCGTTCTGCTAGACGGTGGTGGTCGTGGGTCTGGAAGGTGCTTCCCGTTCTGCTAGACGGTGGTGGTCTTGGGTTTGGAAGGTGCTGTACGTTCTGCTAGACATTTGTGGTCTTGGGTCTGGAAGTTGCTTCCCGTTCTGCTAGACGGTGGTGGTCGTGGGTCTGGAAGGTGCTTCCCGTTCTGCCAGACGGTTGTGGTCGTGGTCTGGAAGCTGCTGCCCGTTCTGCTAGACAATGGTGGTCGTGGGTCTGGAAGGTTGTGCCCTTTCTGCTAGACGGTGGTGGTCGTGGGTCTGGAAGTGGCTTCGCGTTCTGTTAGACGGTGGTGTTCGCGGGTCTGGAAGGTGCTTCCCGTTCTGCTAGACTGTGGTGATCGTGGGTCTGGAACGTGCTTCCCGTTCTGCTAGACGGTTGTGGTTGTGGGTCTGGAAGGTGCTGCCCGTTCAGCTACACGGTGGTGGTCATCGGTCTGGAAGGTGCTTCCCGTTGTGCTAGAAATTCGTGGTCGTGGGTCTGGAAGGTGCTGCCCGTTCAGTTGGATGGTGGTGGTCGTGGTTCTGGAAAATGCTGCTCATTCTGCTAGACATTCGTGGTCGTGGGTATGGAAGGTGCAGCCCGTTCTGCTAGACGGTGGTGGTCGTGGGTTTGGAAGGTTCTGCCCGTTCTGCTAGACGGTGGTGTTCGTGGGTTTGCAAGGTGCTTCCCTTTCTGCTAGACATTCGTGTTTCGTGGGTCTGGAAGCTGCTTCCCATTCTGATAGACGGTGGTGGTCGTGGATCTTGATGGTACTGCCCGTTCTGCTAGACGGTGTTGGTTGTGGGTCTGGAAGGTGCTGCCTGTTCTGCTACACGGTGGTGGTCGTGGTTCTGGAAGGTGCTGCCCGTTCTACTAGAAATTCGTGTTCCTGGGTCTGGAAGGTGCTTCCCGTTCTGCTAGACGGTGGTGGTCGTGGGTCTGGAAGGTTTTTTCCCGTTCTGCTAGACGGTGGTGGTCGTGGGTCTGGAAGGTGCTGCCCGTTCTGCTAGACGGTGGTGGTCGTGGAACCGGAAAGTGCTTCATGTTCTGCTAGACATTCGTGTTCGTGGGTCTGGAAGGTGCTGCCTGTTCTGCTAGATGGTGGTGGTCGTGGGTCTGGAAGGTGCTGCCCGTTCTGCTAGACGGTGGTGGTCATGGGACTGGAAGGTGCTTCCCGTTCTGCTAGACGGTGGTGGTCGTGGGTCTGGAAGGTGCTGCCCGTTCTGTTGGATGGTGGTGGTCGTGGTTCTGGAAGGTGCTGCTCATTCTGCTAGACATTCGTGGTCGTGGGTATGGAAGGTGCTGCCCGTTCTGCTAGACGGTGGTGGTCGTGGGTTTGGAAGGTTCTGCCCGTTCTGCTAGACGGTGGTGTTCGTGGGTTTGGAAGGTTCTGCCCGTTCTGCTAGACGGTGGTGGTCGTGGGTTTGGAAGGTTCTGCCCGTTCTGCTAGACGGTGGTGGTCGTGGGTTTGCAAGGTGCTTCCCTTTCTGCTAGACATTCGTGTTTCGTGGGTCTGGAAGCTGCTTCCCATTCTGATAGACGGTGGTGGTCGTGGGTCTGGAAGGTTGTGCCCGTTCTGCTAGACTGTGGTGGTCGTGGGTCGTGAAGGGGCTTCCCGTTCTGCTAGACTGTGGTGGTCATGGGTCGTGAAGGGGCTTCCCGTTCTGCTAGACTGTGGTGGTCGTGGATCTTGATGGTACTGCCCGTTCTGCTAGACGGTGTTGGTTGTGGGTCTGGAAGGTGCTGCCTGTTCTGCTACACGGTGGTGGTCGTGGTTCTGGAAGGTGCTGCCCGTTCTACTAGAAATTCGTGTTCCTGGGTCTGGAAGGTGCTTCCCGTTCTGCTAGACGGTGGTGGTCGTGGGTCTGGAAGGTTTTTTCCCGTTCTGCTAGACGGTGGTGGTCGTGGGTCTGGAAGGTGCTGCCCGTTCTGCTAGACGGTGGTGGTCGTGGAACCGGAAAGTGCTTCATGTTCTGCTAGACATTCGTGTTCGTGGGTCTGGAAGGTGCTGCCTGTTCTGCTAGATGGTGGTGGTCGTGGGTCTGGAAGGTGCTGCCCGTTCTGCTAGACGGTGGTGGTCATGGGACTGGAAGGTGCTTCCCGTTCTGCTAGACGGTGGTGGTCGTGGGTCTGGAAGGTGCTGCCCGTTCTGTTGGATGGTGGTGGTCGTGGTTCTGGAAGGTGCTGCTCATTCTGCTAGACATTCGTGGTCGTGGGTATGGAAGGTGCTGCCCGTTCTGCTAGACGGTGGTGGTCGTGGGTTTGGAAGGTTCTGCCCGTTCTGCTAGACGGTGGTGTTCGTGGGTTTGGAAGGTTCTGCCCGTTCTGCTAGACGGTGGTGGTCGTGGGTTTGGAAGGTTCTGCCCGTTCTGCTAGACGGTGGTGGTCGTGGGTTTGCAAGGTGCTTCCCTTTCTGCTAGACATTCGTGTTTCGTGGGTCTGGAAGCTGCTTCCCATTCTGATAGACGGTGGTGGTCGTGGGTCTGGAAGGTTGTGCCCGTTCTGCTAGACTGTGGTGGTCGTGGGTCGTGAAGGGGCTTCCCGTTCTGCTAGACTGTGGTGGTCATGGGTCGTGAAGGGGCTTCCCGTTCTGCTAGACTGTGGTGGTCGTGGATCTTGAAGGTACTGCCCGTTCTGCTAGACGGTGTTGGTTGTGCGTCTGGAAGGTGCTGCCTGTTCTGCTAGACGATCGTGATCGTGGGTCTGGAAGCTGCTTCGCATTCTGATAGACAATGGTGGTCGTGGGACTGGAAGGGGCTTCCCGTTCTGCTAGATTGTGGTGGTCGTGTGTCGTGAAGGGGCTTCCCGTTCTTTTAGACGGTGGTGGTCCTGGGTCTGGATGGTGCTTCCCGTTCTGCTAGACGGTGGTGGTCGTGGGTCTGGAAGGTGCAGCCCATTCTGCTAGACGGTGGTGGTCGTGGGTTTGGAAGGTGCTTCCCTTTCTGCTAGACATTCGTGGTTCGTGGGTCTGGAATGTGCTGCCCGTTCTGCTAGACATTCGTGGTCGTGGGTCTGGAAGGTGTGGCCCATTCTGCTAGACTTTCGTGGTCATGGGTCTGGAAGGTGTGGCCCGTTCTGCTAGACGGTGGTCGTCGTGGGTCTGGAAGGTGCTTCTCGTTCTGCTAGACATTCGTGGTCGTTGGTCTGGAAGGTGCTGCCCGTTCTGCTAGACGGTGGTGGTCATGGGTCTGGAAGGTGCTTCCCTTTCCGCTAGACATTCGTGGTCGTGGGTCTGGAAGGTGCTGCCTGTTCTGCTACACGGTGGTGGTCGTGGTTCTGGAAGGTGCTGCCCGTTCTACTAGAAATTCGTGTTCCTGGGTCTGGAAGGTGCTTCCCGTTCTGCTAGACGGTGGTGGTCTTGGGTTTGGAAGGTGCTGTACGTTCTGCTAGACATTTGTGGTCTTGGGTCTGGAAGTTGCTTCCCGTTCTGCCAGACGGTTGTGGTCGTGGTCTGGAAGCTGCTTACCGTTCTGCTAGGCAATGGTGGTCGTGGGTCTGGAAGGTTGTGCCCTTTCTGCTAGACGGTGGTGGTCGTGGGTCTGGAAGTGGCTTCGCGTTCTGTTAGACGGTGGTGTTCGCGGGTCTGGAAGGTGCTTCCCGTTCTGCTAGACTGTGGTGATCGTGGGTCTGGAACGTGCTTCCCGTTCTGCTAGACGGTTGTGGTTGTGGGTCTGGAAGGTGCTGCCCGTTCAGCTACACGGTGGTGGTCATCGGCCTGGAAGGTGCTTCCCGTTGTGCTAGAAATTCGTGGTCGTGGGTCTGGAAGGTGCTGCCCGTTTTGCTAGACGGTGGTGTTCGTGGGTCTGGATGGTGCTTCCCGTTCTGCTAGACGGTGGTGGTCATGGGACTGGAAGGTGCTTCCCGTTCTGCTAGACGGTGGTGGTCGTGGGTCTGGAAGGTGCTGCCCGTTCAGTTGGATGGTGGTGGTCGTGGTTCTGGAAAATGCTGCTCATTCTGCTAGACATTCGTGGTCGTGGGTATGGAAGGTGCAGCCCGTTCTGCTAGACGGTGGTGGTCGTGGGTTTGGAAGGTTCTGCCCGTTCTGCTAGACGGTGGTGTTCGTGGGTTTGCAAGGTGCTTCCCTTTCTGCTAGACATTCGTGTTTCGTGGGTCTGGAAGCTGCTTCCCATTCTGATAGACAGTGGTGGTCGTGGGTCTGGAAGGTTGTGCCCGTTCTGCTAGACTGTGGTGGTCGTGGGTCGTGAAGGGGCTTCCCGTTCTGCTAGACTGTGGTGGTCATGGGTCGTGAAGGGGCTTCCCGTTCTGCTAGACTGTGGTGGTCGTGGATCTTGATGGTACTGCCCGTTCTGCTAGACGGTGTTGGTTGTGGGTCTGGAAGGTGCTGCCTGTTCTGCTACACGGTGGTGGTCGTGGTTCTGGAAGGTGCTGCCCGTTCTACTAGAAATTCGTGTTCCTGGGTCTGGAAGGTGCTTCCCGTTCTGCTAGACGGTGGTGGTCGTGGGTATGGAAGGTTTTTTCCCGTTCTGCTAGACGGTGGTGGTCGTGGGTCTGGAAGGTGCTGCCCGTTCTGTTGGATGGTGGTGGTCGTGGTTCTGGAAGGTGCTGCCCGTTCTACTAGAAATTCGTGTTCCTGGGTCTGGAAGGTGCTTCCCGTTCTGCTAGACAGTGGTGGTCGTGGTCTGGAAGGTGCTTCCCGTTCTGCTAGACTGTGGTGATCGTGGGTCTGGAACGTGCTTCCCGTTCTGCTAGACGGTTGTGGTTGTGGGTCTGGAAGGTGCTGCCCGTTCAGCTACACGGTGGTGGTCGTCGGTCTGGAAGGTGCTTCCCGTTCTGCTAGAAATTCGTGGTCGTGGGTCTCGAAGGTGCTGCCCGTTCTGCTAGACGGTGGTGGTCGTGGAACCGGAAAGTGCTTCATGTTCTGCTAGACATTCGTGTTCGTGGGTCTGGAAGGTGCTGCCTGTTCTGCTAGATGGTGGTGGTCGTGGGTCTGGAAGGTGCTGCCCGTTCTGCTAGACGGTGGTGGTCATGGGACTGGAAGGTGCTTCCCGTTCTGCTAGACGATGGTGGTCGTGGGTCTGGAAGGTGCTGCCCGTTCTGTTGGATGGTGGTGGTCGTGGTTCTGGAAGGTGCTGCTCATTCTGCTAGACATTCGTGGTCGTGGGTATGGAAGGTGCTGCCCGTTCTGCTAGACGTTGGTGGTCGTGGGTTTGGAAGGTTCTGCCCGTTCTGCTAGACGGTGGTGTTCGTGGGTTTGGAAGGTTCTGCCCGTTCTGCTAGACGGTGGTGGTCGTGGGTTTGGAAGGTTCTGCCCGTTCTGCTAGACGGTGGTGGTCGTGGGTTTGCAAGGTGCTTCCCTTTCTGCTAGACATTCGTGTTTCGTGGGTCTGGAAGCTGCTTCCCATTCTGATAGACGGTGGTGGTCGTGGGTCTGGAAGGTTGTGCCCGTTCTGCTAGACTGTGGTGGTCGTGGGTCGTGAAGGGGCTTCCCGTTCTGCTAGACTGTGGTGGTCATGGGTCGTGAAGGGGCTTCCCGTTCTGCTAGACTGTGGTGGTCGTGGATCTTGAAGGTACTGCCCGTTCTGCTAGACGGTGTTGGTTGTGCGTCTGGAAGGTGCTGCCTGTTCTGCTAGACGATCGTGATCGTGGGTCTGGAAGCTGCTTCGCATTCTGATAGACAATGGTGGTCGTGGGACTGGAAGGGGCTTCCCGTTCTGCTAGATTGTGGTGGTCGTGTGTCGTGAAGGGGCTTCCCGTTCTTTTAGACGGTGGTGGTCCTGGGTCTGGATGGTGCTTCCCGTTCTGCTAGACGGTGGTGGTCGTGGGTCTGGAAGGTGCAGCCCATTCTGCTAGACGGTGGTGGTCGTGGGTTTGGAAGGTGCTTCCCTTTCTGCTAGACATTCGTGGTTCGTGGGTCTGGAATGTGCTGCCCGTTCTGCTAGACATTCGTGGTCGTGGGTCTGGAAGGTGTGGCCCATTCTGCTAGACTTTCGTGGTCATGGGTCTGGAAGGTGTGGCCCGTTCTGCTAGACGGTGGTCGTCGTGGGTCTGGAAGGTGCTTCTCGTTCTGCTAGACATTCGTGGTCGTTGGTCTGGAAGGTGCTGCCCGTTCTGCTAGACGGTGGTGGTCATGGGTCTGGAAGGTGCTTCCCTTTCCGCTAGACATTCGTGGTCGTGGGTCTGGAAGGAGCTGCCTGTTCTGCTACACGGTGGTGGTCGTGGTTCTGGAAGGTGCTGCCCGTTCTACTAGAAATTCGTGTTCCTGGGTCTGGAAGGTGCTTCCCGTTCTGCTAGACGGTGGTGGTCGTGGGTCTGGAAGGTTTTTTCCCGTTCTGCTAGACGGTGGTGGTCGTGGGTCTGGAAGGTGCTGCCCGTTCTGCTAGACGGTGGTGGTCGTGGAACCGGAAAGTGCTTCATGTTCTGCTAGACATTCGTGTTCGTGGGTCTGGAAGGTGCTGCCTGTTCTGCTAGATGGTGGTGGTCGTGGGTCTGGAAGGTGCTACCCTTTCTGCTAGACATTCTTGGTTGTGGGTCTGGAAGGTGCTGCCCGTTCTGCTAGACGGTGGTGGTCGTGGGTTTGGAAGGTGCTGTACGTTCTGCTAGACATTGGTGGTCTTGGGTCTGGAAGTTGCTTCCCATTCTGCTAGACGGTGGTGGTCATAGATCTGGAAGGTGCTGCCCATTCTGCTAGACGGTGGTGGTCATGGGACTGGAAGGTGCTTCGCGTTCTGTTAGACGGTGGTGGTCGTGGAACCGGAAAGTGCTTCATGTTCTGCTAGACATTCGTGTTCGTGGGTCTGGAAGGTGCTGCCTGTTCTGCTAGACGGTGGTGGTCGTGGGTTTGGAAGGTGCTGTACGTTCTGCTAGACATTGGTGGTCTTGGGTCTGGAAGTTGCTTCCCATTCTGCTAGACGGTGGTGGTCGTAGATCTGGAAGGTGCTGCCCATTCTGCTAGACGGTGGTGGTCATGGGACTGGAAGGTGCTTCGCGTTCTGTTAGACGGTGGTGGTCGTGGAACCGGAAAGTGCTTCATGTTCTGCTAGACATTCGTGTTCGTGGGTCTGGAAGGTGCTGCCTGTTCTGTTAGACGGTGGTGGTCGTGGGTCTGGAAGGTGCTTCCCGTTCTGCTAGACGGTTGTGGTTGTGGGTCTTGAAGGTGCTGCCCGTTCAGCTACACGGTGGTGGTCGTCGGTCTGGAAGGTGCTTCCCGTTGTGCTAGAAATTCGTGGTCGTGGGTCTGGAAGGTGCTGCCCGTTCTGCTAGACGGTGGTGTTCGTGGGTCTGGATGGTGCTTCCCGTTCTCCTAAACGGTGGTGGTCGTGGGACTGGAAGGTACTTCCCGTTCTGCTAGACCGTGGTGTTCGTGGGTGTGGATGGTGCTTCCCGTTCTGCTAGACGGTGTTGGTCGTGGGACTGGAATGTGCTTCCCGTTCTGCTAGACGGTGGTGGTCGTGGGTCTGGAAGGTGCTGCCCGTTCTGTTGGACGGTGGTGGTCGTGGGTCTGGAAGGTGCTGCCCGTTCTGCTACACGGTGGTGGTCGTCGGTTTGGACGGTGCTTCCCGTTCTGCTAGACATTCGTGGTCGTGGGTCTGGAAGGTGCCGCCCGTTCTGCTAGACGGTGGTGGTCGTGGGTCTGGAAGGTGCCGCCCGTTCTGCTAGACGGTCGTGGTCGTGGGTTTGGAAGGTTCTGCCCGTTCTGCTAGACTGTGGTGGTCGTGGGTTTGGAAGGTGCTTCCCTTTCTGCTAGACATTCGGGGTTCGTGGGTCTGGAATGTGCTGCCCGTTCTGCTAGAATTTCATGGTTATGGGTCTGGAAGGTGTGGCCCGTTCTGCTAGATGGTGGTCGTCGTGGGTCTGGAAGGTGCTTCTCGTTCTGCTAGACATTCGTGGTCGTTGGTCTGGAAGGTGCTGCCCGTTCTGCTAGACGGTGGTGGTCATGGGTTTGGAAGGTGCTGCCCGTTCTGCTAGAAATTCGTGTTCGTGGGTCTGGAAGGTGCTTCCCGTTCTGCTAGACGGTGGTTGTCGTGGGTCTGGAAGGTGCTGCCCGTTCTGCTAGAAATTCGTGTTCGTGGGTCTGGAAGGTGCTGCCCGTTCTGCTACACGGTGGTTGTCGTGGGTCTGGAAGGTGCTGCCCGTTCTGCTACACGGTGGTGGTCGTCGGTTTGGACGGTGCTTCCCGTTGTGCTGGAAATTCGTGGTCGTGGGTCTGGAAGGTGCTGCCCGTTCTGCTAGACGGTGGTGTTCGTGGGTGTGGATGGTGCTTCCCGTTCTGCTAGACGGTGTTGGTCGTGGGACTGGAAGGTGCTGCCCGTTCTGTTGGACGGTGGTGGTCGTGGGTCTGGAAGGTGCTGCCCGTTCTGCTACACGGTGGTGGTCGTCGGTTTGGACGGTGCTTCCTGTTCTGCTAGACATTCGTGGTCGTGGGTCTGGAAGGTTCAGCCCGTTCTGCTAGACGGTGGTGGTCGTGGGTTTGGAAGGTTCTGCCCGTTCTGCTAGACTGTGGTGGTCGTGGGTTTGGAAGGTGCTTCCCTTTCTGCTAGACATTTGTGGTTCGTGGGTCTGGAATGTGCTTCCCTTTCTGCTAGACTTTCGTCGTCATGGGTCTGGAAGGTGTGGCCCGTTCTGCTAGACGGTGGTCGTCGTGGGTCTGGAAGGTGCTTCTCGTTGTGCTAGACATTCGTGGTCGTTGGTCTGGAAGGTGCTTCCCGTTCTGCTAGACGGTGGTGGTCGTGGGTTTGGAAGGTTCTGCCCGTTCTGCTAGACTGTGGTGGTCATGGGTTTGGAAGTTGCTTCCCTTTCTGCTAGACATTCGTGGTTCGTGGGTCTGGAATGTGCTGCCCGTTCTGCTAGACATTCGTGGTTGTGGGTCTGGAAGGTGTGGCCTGTTCTGCTAGACGGTGGTCGTCGTGGGTCTGGAAGGTGCTTCCCGTTCTGCTAGACATTAGTGGTCGTTGGTCTGGAAGGTGCTGCCCGTTCTGCCAGATGGTGGTGGTAATGGGTCTGGAAGGTGCTTCCCTTTCCGCTAGACATTCGTGGTCGTGGGTCTGGAAGGTGCTGCCTGTCCTGCTACACGGTGGTGGTCATGGGTTTGGAAGGTTCTGCCCGTTCTGCTAGACTGTGGTGGTCATGGGTTTGGAAGTTGCTTCCCGTTCTGCTAGACATTAGTGGTCGTGGGTCTGGAAGGTGCTGCCCGTTCTGCTAGACGGTGGTGGTCGTGGGTTTGGAAGGTTCTGCCCGTTCTGCTAGACATTCGTGGTCGTGGGTTTGGAAGTTGCTTCCCGTTCTGCTAGACATTAGTGGTCGTTGGTCTGGAAGGTGCTGCCCGTTCTGCCAGACGGTGGTGGTCATGGGTCTGGAAGGTGCTTCCCTTTCCGCTAGACATTCGTGGTTGTGTGTCTGGAAGGTTTTTCCCGTTCTGCTAGACGGTGGTGGTCGTGGGTCTGGAAGGTTTTTTCCCGTTCTGCTAGACGGTGGTGGTCGTGGAACCGGAAAGTGCTTCATGTTCTGCTAGACATTCGTGGTCTTGGGTCTGGAAGTTGCTTCCCGTTCTGCTAGACGGTGGTGGTCGTAGATCTGGAAGGTGCTGCCCATTCTGCTAGACGGTGGTGGTCATGGGACTGGAAGGTGCTTCGCGTTCTGTTAGACGGTGGTGGTCGTGGGTCTGGAAGGTGCTTCCCGTTCTGCCAGACGGTTGTGGTCGTGGTCTGGAAGCTGCTTACAGTTCTGCTAGACAATGGTGGTCGTGGGTCTGGAAGGTTGTGCCCGTTCTGTTAGACGGTGGTGGTCGTGGGTCCGGAAGGTGCTTCCCGTTCTGCCAGACGGTTGTGGTCGTGGTCTGGAAGGTGCTGCCCGTTCTGTTAGACGGTGGTGATCATGGGACTGGAAGGTGCTTCCTGTTCTGCTAGACGGTCGTGATCGTGTGTCTGGAAGCTGCTTACCGTTCTGCTAGACAATGGTGGTCGTGGGTCTGGAAGGTTGTGCCCTTTCTGCTAGACGGTGGTGGTCGTGGGTCTGGAAGTGGCTTAGCATTCTGTTAGACGGTGGTGTTCGCGGGTCTGGAAGGTGCTTCCCGTTCTGCTAGACTGTGGTGATCGTGGGTCTGGAACGTGCTTCCCGTTCTGCTAGACGGTTGTGGTTGTGGGTCTGGAAGGTGCTGCCCGTTTAGCTAGAAATTCGTGGTCGTGGGTCTGGAAGGTGCTGCCCGTTCTGCTAGACGGTGGTGTTCGTGGGTCTGGATGGTGCTTCCCGTTCTCCTAAACGGTGGTGGTCGTGGGACTGGAAGGTGCTTCCCGTTCTGCTAGACGGTGGTGTTCGTGGGTGTGGATGGTGCTTCCCGTTCTGCTAGACGGTGTTGGTCGTGGGACTGGAAGGTGCTTCCCGTTCTGCTAGACAGTGGTGGTCGGGGGTCTGGACGGTACTGCCCGTTCTGCTAGAAATTCGTGTTCGTGGGTCTGGAAGGTGCTTCCCGTTCTGCTAGACGGTGGTGGTCGTGGGTCTGGAAGGTGCTGCCCGTTCTGCTGCACGGTGGTGGTCGTCGGTTTGGACGGTGCTTCCCGTTCTGCTAGACATTCGTGGTCGTGTGTCTGGAAGGTGCTGCCCGTTCTGCTAGACGGTGGTGGTCGTGGTCTGGAAGCTGCTTACAGTTCTGCTAGACAATGGTGGTCGTGGGTCTGGAAGGTGCTGCCCGTTCTGCTAGACGGTGGTGTTCGTGGGTGTGGATGGTGCTTCCCGTTCTGCTAGACGGTGTTGGTCGTGGGACTGGAAAGTGCTTCCCGTTCTGCTAGACGGTGGTGGTCGTGGGTCTGGAAGGTGCTGCCCGTTCTGCTACACGGTGGTGGTCGTCGGTTTGGACGGTGCTTCCCGTTCTGCTAGACATTCGTGGTCGTGGGTCTGGAATGTGCTGCCCGTTCTGCTAGACATTCGTGGTTGTGGGTCTGGAAGGTGTGGCCCGTTCTGCTAGACGGTGGTCGTCGTGGGTCTGGAAGGTGCTTCCCGTTCTGCTAGACATTAGTGGTCGTTGGTCTGGAAGGTGCTGCCCGTTCTGCCAGATGGTGGTGGTCATGGGTCTGGAAGGTGCTTCCCTTTCCGCTAGACATTCGTGGTCGTGGGTCTGGAAGGTGCTTCCTGTTCTGCTAGAAATTGGTGTTCCTGGGTCTGGAAGGTTTTTTCCCGTTCTGCTAGACGGTGGTGGTCGTGGGTCTGGAAGGTGCTACCCGTTCTGCTAGAAATTGGTGTTCCTGGGTCTGGAAGGTTTTTTCCCGTTCTGCTAGACGGTGGTGGTCGTGGGTCTGGAAGGTTTTTTCCCGTTCTGCTAGACGGTGGTGGTCGTGGGTCTGGAAGGTTTTTTCCCGTTCTGCTAGACGGTGGTGGTCGTGGAACCGGAAAGTGCTTCATGTTCTGCTAGACATTCGTGGTCGTGGGTTTGGAAGTTGCTTCCCGTTCTGCTAGACATTAGTGGTCGTTGGTCTGGAAGGTGCTGCCCGTTCTGCCAGACGGTGGTGGTCATGGGTCTGGAAGGTGCTTCCCTTTCCGCTAGACATTCGTGGTCGTGGGTCTGGAAGGTTTTTCCCGTTCTGCTAGACGGTGGTGGTCGTGGGTCTGGAAGGTTTTTTCCCGTTCTGCTAGACGGTGGTTGTCGTGGAACCGGAAAGTGCTTCATGTTCTGCTAGACATTCGTGGTCTTGGGTCTGGAAGTTGCTTCCCGTTCTGCTAGACGGTGGTGGTCGTAGATCTGGAAGGTGCTGCCCATTCTGCTAGACGCTGGTGGTCATGGGACTGGAAGGTGCTTCGCGTTCTGTTAGACGGTGGTGGACGTGGGTCTGGAAGGTGCTTCCCGTTCTGCCAGACGGTTGTGGTCGTGGTCTGGAAGCTGCTTACAGTTCTGCTAGACAATGGTGGTCGTGGGTCTGGAAGGTTGTGCCCGTTCTGTTAGACGGTGGTGGTCGTGGGTCTGGAAGGTGCTTCCCGTTCTGCCAGACGGTTGTGGTCGTGGTCTGGAAGGTGCTGCCCGTTCTGTTAGACGGTGGTGGTCATGGGACTGGAAGGTGCTTCCTGTTCTGCTAGACGGTCGTGATCGTGTGTCTGGAAGCTGCTTACCGTTCTGCTAGACAATGGTGGTCGTGGGTCTGGAAGGTTGTGCCCTTTCTGCTAGACGGTGGTGGTCGTGGGTCTGGAAGTGGCTTCGCATTCTGTTAGACGGTGGTGTTCGCGGGTCTGGAAGGTGCTTCCCGTTCTGCTAGACTGTGGTGATCGTGGGTCTGGAACGTGCTTCCCGTTCTGCTAGACGGTTGTGGTTGTGGGTCTGGAAGGTGCTGCCCGTTTAGCTAGAAATTCGTGGTCGTGGGTCTGGAAGGTGCTGCCCGTTCTGCTAGACGGTGGTGTTCGTGGGTCTGGATGGTGCTTCCCGTTCTCCTAAACGGTGGTGGTCGTGGGACTGGAAGGTGCTTCCCGTTCTGCTAGACGGTGGTGTTCGTGGGTGTGGATGGTGCTTCCCGTTCTGCTAGACGGTGTTGGTCGTGGGACTGGAAGGTGCTTCCCGTTCTGCTAGACGGTGGTGGTCGTGGGTCTGGAAGGTGCTGCCCGTTCTGCTACACGGTGGTGGTCGTCGGTTTGGACGGTGCTTCCCGTTCTGCTAGACATTCGTGGTCGTGGGTCTGGAATGTGCTGCCCGTTCTGCTAGACATTCGTGGTTGTGGGTCTGGAAGGTGTGGCCCGTTCTGCTAGACGGTGGTCGTCGTGGGTCTGGAAGGTGCTTCCCGTTCTGCTAGACATTAGTGGTCGTTGGTCTGGAAGGTGCTGCCCGTTCTGCCAGATGGTGGTGGTCATGGGTCTGGAAGGTGCTTCCCTTTTCGCTAGACATTCGTGGTCGTGGGTCTGGAAGGTGCTTCCTGTTCTGCTAGAAATTGGTGTTCCTGGGTCTGGAAGGTTTTTTCCCGTTCTGCTAGACGGTGGTGGTCGTGGGTCTGGAAGGTGCTACCCGTTCTGCTAGAAATTGGTGTTCCTGGGTCTGGAAGGTTTTTTCCCGTTCTGCTAGACGGTGGTGGTCGTGGGTCTGGAAGGTTTTTTCCCGTTCTACTAGACGGTGGTGGTCGTGGGTCTGGAAGGTTTTTTCCCGTTCTGCTAGACGGTGGTGGTCGTGGAACCGGAAAGTGCTTCATGTTCTGCTAGACATTCGTGGTCTTGGGTCTGGAAGTTGCTTCCCGTTCTGCTAGACGGTGGTGGTCGTAGATCTGGAAGGTGCTGCCCGTTCTGTTAGACGGTGGTGGTCATGGGACTGGAAGGTGCTTCCCGTTCTGCTAGACGGTCGTGATCGTGTGTCTGGAAGCTGCTTACCGTTCTGCTAGACAATGGTGGTCGTGGGTCTGGAAGGTTGTGCCCTTTCTGCTAGACGGTGGTGGTCGTGGGTCTGGAAGTGGCTTCGCGTTCTGATAGACGGTGGTGATCGCGGGTCTGGAAGGTGCTTCCTGTTCTGCTAGACTGTGGTGATCGTGGGTCTGGAACGTGCTTCCCGTTCTGCTAGACGGTTGTGGTTGTGGGTCTGGAAGGTGCTGCCCGTTCAGCTACACGGTGGTGGTCATCGGTCTGGAAGGTGCTTCCCGTTGTGCTAGAAATTCGTGGTCGTGGGTCTGGAAGGTGCTTCCCGTTCTGCTAGACGGTGGTGTTCGTGGGTCTGGATGGTGCTTCCCGTTCTGCTAGACGGTTGTGGTCGTGGGTCTGGAAGGTGCTGCCCGTTCTGTTGGACGGTGGTGGTCGTGGTTCTGGAAGGTGCTGCTCATTCTGCTAGACATTCGTGGTCGTGGGTATGGAAGGTGCTGCCCGTTCTGCTAGACGGTGGTGGTCGTGGGTTTGGAAGGTTCTGCCCGTTCTGCTAGACGGTGGTGTTCGTGGGTTTGCAAGGTGCTTCCCTTTCTGCTAGACATTCGTGTTTCATGGGTCTGGAAGCTGCTTCCCATTCTGATAGACGGTGGTGGTCGTGGGTCTGGAAGGTTGTGCCCGTTCTGCTAGACTGTGGTGGTCGTGGGTCGTGAAGGGGCTTCCCGTTCTGCTAGTCTGTGGTGGTCGTGGATCTTGAAGGTACTGCCCGTTCTGCTAGACGGTGTTGGTTGTGGGTCTGGAAGGTGCTGCCTGTTCTGCTAGACGATCGTGATCGTGGGTCTGGAAGCTGCTTCCCATTCTGATAGACAATGGTGGTCGTGGGACTGGAAGGGTCTTCCCGTTCTGCTAGATTGTGGTGGTCGTGGGTCGTGAAGGGGCTTCCCGTTCTGTTAGACGGTGGTGGTCGTGTGTCTGGAAGGTGCTTCCCGTTCTGGTAGACGGTCGTGGTCGTTGGTCTGGAAGGTGCTGACCGTTCTGGTAGACGGTGGTGATCGTGGATTTGGAAGGTGCTGCCCGTTCTTTTATACGGTGGTGGTCCTGGGTCTGGATGGTGCTTCCCGTTCTGCTAGACGGTGGTGGTCGTGGGTCTGGAAGGTGCAGCCCGTTCTGCTAGACAGTGGTGGTCGTGGGTTTGGAAGGTTCTGCCCGTTCTGCTAGACTGTGGTGGTCGTGGGTTTGGAAGTTGCTTCCCTTTCTGCTAGACATTCGTGGTTCGTGGGTCTGGAATGTGCTGCCCGTTCTGCTAGACTTTCGTGGTCGTGGGTCTGGAAGGTGTGGCCCATTCTGCTAGACGGTGGTCGTCGTGGGTCTGGAAGGTGCTTCTCGTTCTGCTAGACATTCGTGGTCGTTGGTCTGGAAGGTGCTGCCCGTTCTGCTAGACGGTGGTGGTCATGGGTCTGGAAGGTGCTTCCCTTTCCGCTAGACATTCGTGGTCGTGGGTCTGGAAGGTGCTGCCTGTTCTGCTACACGGTGGTGGTCGTGGTTCTGGAAGGTGCTGCCCGTTCTGCTAGAAATTCGTATTCGTGTGTCTGGAAGGTGCTTCTCGTTCTGCTAGACATTCGTGGTCGTTGGTCTGGAAGGAGCTGCCCGTTCTGCTAGATGGTGGTGGTCATGGGTCTGGAAGGTGCTTCCCTTTCCGCTAGACATTCGTGGTCGTGGGTCTGGAAGGTGCTGCCTGTTCTGCTACACGGTGGTGGTCGTGGTTCTGGAAGGTGCTGCCCATTCTGCTAGAAATTCGTGTTCGTGGGTCTGGAAGGTGCTGCCCGTTCTGCTAGACGGTGGTGGTCATGGGTCTGGAAGGTGCTTCCCTTTCCGCTAGACATTCGTGGTCGTGGGTCTGGAAGGTGCTGCCTGTTCTGCTACACGGTGGTGGTCATGGGTCTGGAAGGTGCTGCCCGTTCTGCTAGAAATTCGTGTTCCTGGGTCTGGAAGGTGCTTCCCGTTCTGCTAGACGGTGGTGGTCGTGGGTCTGGAAGGTTTTTTCCCGTTCTGCTAGACGGTGGTGGTCGTGGGTCTGGAAGGTGCTGCCCGTTCTGCTAGACGGTGGTGGTCGTGGAACCGGAAAGTGTTTCATGTTCTGCTAGACATTCGTGTTCGTGGGTCTGGAAGTTGCTGCCTGTTCTGCTAGACGGTGGTGGTCGTGGGTTTGGAAGGTGCTGTACGTTCTGCTAGACATTCGTGGTCTTGGGTCTGGAAGTTGCTTCCCGTTCTGCTAGACGGTGGTGGTCGTGGAACCGGAAAGTGTTTCATGTTCTGCTAGACATTCGTGTTCGTGGGTCTGGAAGTTGCTGCCTGTTCTGCTAGACGGTGGTGGTCGTGGGTTTGGAAGGTGCTGTACGTTCTGCTAGACATTGGTGGTCTTGGGTCTGGAAGTTGCTTCCCATTCTGCTAGACGGTGGTGGTCATAGATCTGGAAGGTGCTGCCCATTCTGCTAGACGGTGGTGGTCATGGGACTGGAAGGTGCTTCGCGTTCTGTTAGACGGTGGTGGTCGTGGATCTTGAAGGTTGTGCCCGTTCTGCTAGACTGTGGTGGTCGTGGGTCGTGAAGGGGCTTCCCGTTCTGCTAGTCTGTGGTGGTCGTGGATCTTGAAGGTACTGCCCGTTCTGCTAGACGGTGTTGGTTGTGGGTCTGGAAGGTGCTGCCTGTTCTGCTAGACGATCGTGATCGTGGGTCTGGAAGCTGCTTCCCATTCTGATAGACAATGGTGGTCGTGGGACTGGAAGGGTCTTCCCGTTCTGCTAGATTGTGGTGGTCGTGGGTCGTGAAGGGGCTTCCCGTTCTGTTAGACGGTGGTGGTCGTGTGTCTGGAAGGTGCTTCCCGTTCTGGTAGACGGTCGTGGTCGTTGGTCTGGAAGGTGCTGACCGTTCTGGTAGACGGTGGTGATCGTGGATTTGGAAGGTGCTGCCCGTTCTTTTATACGGTGGTGGTCCTGGGTCTGGATGGTGCTTCCCGTTCTGCTAGACGGTGGTGGTCGTGGGTCTGGAAGGTGCAGCCCGTTCTGCTAGACAGTGGTGGTCGTGGGTTTGGAAGGTTCTGCCCGTTCTGCTAGACTGTGGTGGTCGTGGGTTTGGAAGTTGCTTCCCTTTCTGCTAGACATTCGTGGTTCGTGGGTCTGGAATGTGCTGCCCGTTCTGCTAGACTTTCGTGGTCGTGGGTCTGGAAGGTGTGGCCCATTCTGCTAGACGGTGGTCGTCGTGGGTCTGGAAGGTGCTTCTCGTTCTGCTAGACATTCGTGGTCGTTGGTCTGGAAGGTGCTGCCCGTTCTGCTAGACGGTGGTGGTCATGGGTCTGGAAGGTGCTTCCCTTTCCGCTAGACATTCGTGGTCGTGGGTCTGGAAGGTGCTGCCTGTTCTGCTACACGGTGGTGGTCGTGGTTCTGGAAGGTGCTGCCCGTTCTGCTAGAAATTCGTATTCGTGTGTCTGGAAGGTGCTTCTCGTTCTGCTAGACATTCGTGGTCGTTGGTCTGGAAGGAGCTGCCCGTTCTGCTAGATGGTGGTGGTCATGGGTCTGGAAGGTGCTTCCCTTTCCGCTAGACATTCGTGGTCGTGGGTCTGGAAGGTGCTGCCTGTTCTGCTACACGGTGGTGGTCGTGGTTCTGGAAGGTGCTGCCCATTCTGCTAGAAATTCGTGTTCGTGGGTCTGGAAGGTGCTGCCCGTTCTGCTAGACGGTGGTGGTCATGGGTCTGGAAGGTGCTTCCCTTTCCGCTAGACATTCGTGGTCGTGGGTCTGGAAGGTGCTGCCTGTTCTGCTACACGGTGGTGGTCATGGGTCTGGAAGGTGCTGCCCGTTCTGCTAGAAATTCGTGTTCCTGGGTCTGGAAGGTGCTTCCCGTTCTGCTAGACGGTGGTGGTCGTGGGTCTGGAAGGTTTTTTCCCGTTCTGCTAGACGGTGGTGGTCGTGGGTCTGGAAGGTGCTGCCCGTTCTGCTAGACGGTGGTGGTCGTGGAACCGGAAAGTGTTTCATGTTCTGCTAGACATTCGTGTTCGTGGGTCTGGAAGTTGCTGCCTGTTCTGCTAGACGGTGGTGGTCGTGGGTTTGGAAGGTGCTGTACGTTCTGCTAGACATTCGTGGTCTTGGGTCTGGAAGTTGCTTCCCGTTCTGCTAGACGGTGGTGGTCGTGGAACCGGAAAGTGTTTCATGTTCTGCTAGACATTCGTGTTCGTGGGTCTGGAAGTTGCTGCCTGTTCTGCTAGACGGTGGTGGTCGTGGGTTTGGAAGGTGCTGTACGTTCTGCTAGACATTGGTGGTCTTGGGTCTGGAAGTTGCTTCCCATTCTGCTAGACGGTGGTGGTCATAGATCTGGAAGGTGCTGCCCATTCTGCTAGACGGTGGTGGTCATGGGACTGGAAGGTGCTTCGCGTTCTGTTAGACGGTGGTGGTCGTGGAACCGGAAAGTGCTTCATGTTCTGCTAGACATTCGTGTTCGTGGGTCTGGAAGGTGCTGCCTGTTCTGCTAGACGGTGGTGGTCGTGGGTTTGGAAGGTGCTGTACGTTCTGCTAGACATTGGTGGTCTTGGGTCTGGAAGTTGCTTCCCATTCTGCTAGACGGTGGTGGTCGTAGATCTGGAAGGTGCTGCCCATTCTGCTAGACGGTGGTGGACATGGGACTGGAAGGTGCTTCGCGTTCTGTTAGACGGTGGTGGTCGTGGAACCGGAAAGTGCTTCATGTTCTGCTAGACATTCGTGTTCGTGGGTCTGGAAGGTGCTGCCTGTTCTGCTAGACGGTGGTGGTCGTGGGTTTGGAAGGTGCTGTACGTTCTGCTAGACATTGGTGGTCTTGGGTCTGGAAGTTGCTTCCCATTCTGCTAGACGGTGGTGGTCGTGGGTCTGGAAGGTTGTGCCCGTTCTGTTAGACGGTGGTGGTCATGGTCTGGAAGGTGCTTCCCGTTCTGCTAGACGGTGGTGTTCGCGGGTCTGGAAGGTGCTTCCCGTTCTGCTAGACTGTGGTGATCGTGGGTCTGGAACGTGCTTCCCGTTCTGCTAGACGGTTGTGGTTGTGGGTCTTGAAGGTGCTGCCCGTTCAGCTACACGGTGGTGGTCGTCGGTCTGGAAGGTGCTTCCCGTTGTGCTAGAAATTCGTGGTCGTGGGTCTGGAAGGTGCTGCCCGTTCTGCTACACGGTGGTGTTCGTGGGTCTGGATGGTGCTTCCCGTTCTCCTAAACGGTGGTGGTCGTGGGACTGGAAGGTACTTCCCGTTCTGCTAGACCGTGGTGTTCGTGGGTGTGGATGGTGCTTCCCGTTCTGCTAGACGGTGTTGGTCGTGGGACTGGAATGTGCTTCCCGTTCTGCTAGACGGTGGTGGTCGTGGGTCTGGAAGGTGCTGCCCGTTCTGTTGGACGGTGGTGGTCGTGGGTCTGGAAGGTGCTGCCCGTTCTGCTACACGGTGGTGGTCGTCGGTTTGGACGGTGCTTCCCGTTCTGCTAGACATTCGTGGTCGTGGGTCTGGAAGGTGCCGCCCGTTCTGCTAGACGGTGGTGGTCGTGGGTCTGGAAGGTGCCGCCCGTTCTGCTAGACGGTCGTGGTCGTGGGTTTGGAAGGTTCTGCCCGTTCTGCTAGACTGTGGTGGTCGTGGGTTTGGAAGGTGCTTCCCTTTCTGCTAGACATTCGGGGTTCGTGGGTCTGGAATGTGCTGCCCGTTCTGCTAGAATTTCATGGTTATGGGTCTGGAAGGTGTGGCCCGTTCTGCTAGATGGTGGTCGTCGTGGGTCTGGAAGGTGCTTCTCGTTCTGCTAGACATTCGTGGTCGTTGGTCTGGAAGGTGCTGCCCGTTCTGCTAGACGGTGGTGGTCATGGGTTTGGAAGGTGCTGCCCGTTCTGCTAGAAATTCGTGTTCGTGGGTCTGGAAGGTGCTTCCCGTTCTGCTAGACGGTGGTTGTCGTGGGTCTGGAAGGTGCTGCCCGTTCTGCTAGAAATTCGTGTTCGTGGGTCTGGAAGGTGCTGCCCGTTCTGCTACACGATGGTTGTCGTGGGTCTGGAAGGTGCTGCCCGTTCTGCTACACGGTGGTGGTCGTCGGTTTGGACGGTGCTTCCCGTTGTGCTGGAAATTCGTGGTCGTGGGTCTGGAAGGTGCTGCCCGTTCTGCTAGACGGTGGTGTTCGTGGGTGTGGATGGTGCTTCCCGTTCTGCTAGACGGTGTTGGTCGTGGGACTGGAAGGTGCTGCCCGTTCTGTTGGACGGTGGTGGTCGTGGGTCTGGAAGGTGCTGCCCGTTCTGCTACACGGTGGTGGTCGTCGGTTTGGACGGTGCTTCCTGTTCTGCTAGACATTCGTGGTCGTGGGTCTGGAAGGTTCAGCCCGTTCTGCTAGACGGTGGTGGTCGTGGGTTTGGAAGGTTCTGCCCGTTCTGCTAGACTGTGGTGGTCGTGGGTTTGGAAGGTGCTTCCCTTTCTGCTAGACATTTGTGGTTCGTGGGTCTGGAATGTGCTTCCCTTTCTGCTAGACTTTCGTGGTCATGGGTCTGGAAGGTGTGGCCCGTTCTGCTAGACGGTGGTCGTCGTGGGTCGGGAAGGTGCTTCTCGTTGTGCTAGACATTCGTGGTCGTTGGTCTGGAAGGTGCTTCCCGTTCTGCTAGACGGTGGTGGTCGTGGGTCTGGAAGGTGCTGCCCGTTCTGCTGCACGGTGGTGGTCGTCGGTTTGGACGGTGCTTCCCGTTCTGCTAGACATTCGTGGTCGTGGGTCTGGAAGGTGCTGCCCGTTCTGCTAGACGGTGGTGGTCGTGGGTTTGGAAGGTTCTGCCCGTTCTGCTAGACTGTGGTGGTCATGGGTTTGGAAGTTGCTTCCCTTTCTGCTAGACATTTGTGGTTCGTGGGTCTGGAATGTGCTTCCCTTTCTGCTAGACTTTCGTGGTCATGGGTCTGGAAGGTGTGGCCCGTTCTGCTAGACGGTGGTCGTCGTGGGTCTGGAAGGTGCTTCTCGTTGTGCTAGACATTCGTGGTCGTTGGTCTGGAAGGTGCTTCCCGTTCTGCTAGACGGTGGTGGTCGTGGGTCTGGAAGGTGCTGCCCGTTCTGCTGCACGGTGGTGGTCGTCGGTTTGGACGGTGCTTCCCGTTCTGCTAGACATTCGTGGTCGTGGGTCTGGAAGGTGCTGCCCGTTCTGCTAGACGGTGGTGGTCGTGGGTTTGGAAGGTTCTGCCCGTTCTGCTAGACTGTGGTGGTCATGGGTTTGGAAGTTGCTTCCCTTTCTGCTAGACATTCGTGGTTCGTGGGTCTGGAATGTGCTGCCCGTTCTGCTAGACATTCGTGGTTGTGGGTCTGGAAGGTGTGGCCTGTTCTGCTAGACGGTGGTCGTCGTGGGTCTGGAAGGTGCTTCCCGTTCTGCTAGACATTAGTGGTCGTTGGTCTGGAAGGTGCTGCCCGTTCTGCCAGATGGTGGTGGTAATGGGTCTGGAAGGTGCTTCCCTTTCCGCTAGACATTCGTGGTCGTGGGTCTGGAAGGTGCTGCCTGTCCTGCTACACGGTGGTGGTCATGGGTTTGGAAGGTTCTGCCCGTTCTGCTAGACTTTGGTGGTCATGGGTTTGGAAGTTGCTTCCCGTTCTGCTAGACATTAGTGGTCGTGGGTCTGGAAGGTGCTGCCCGTTCTGCTAGACGGTGGTGGTCGTGGGTTTGGAAGGTTCTGCCCGTTCTGCTAGACATTCGTGGTCGTGGGTTTGGAAGTTGCTTCCCGTTCTGCTAGACATTAGTGGTCGTTGGTCTGGAAGGTGCTGCCCGTTCTGCCAGACGGTGGTGGTCATGGGTCTGGAAGGTGCTTCCCTTTCCGCTAGACATTCGTGGTCGTGGGTCTGGAAGGTTTTTCCCGTTCTGCTAGACGGTGGTGGTCGTGGGTCTGGAAGGTTTTTTCCCGTTCTGCTAGACGGTGGTGGTCGTGGAACCGGAAAGTGCTTCATGTTCTGCTAGACATTCGTGGTCTTGGGTCTGGAAGTTGCTTCCCGTTCTGCTAGACGGTGGTGGTCGTAGATCTGGAAGGTGCTGCCCATTCTGCTAGACGGTGGTGGTCATGGGACTGGAAGGTGCTTCGCGTTCTGTTAGACGGTGGTGGTCGTGGGTCTGGAAGGTGCTTCCCGTTCTGCCAGACGGTTGTGGTCGTGGTCTGGAAGCTGCTTACAGTTCTGCTAGACAATGGTGGTCGTGGGTCTGGAAGGTTGTGCCCGTTCTGTTAGACGGTGGTGGTCGTGGGTCCGGAAGGTGCTTCCCGTTCTGCCAGACGGTTGTGGTCGTGGTCTGGAAGGTGCTGCCCGTTCTGTTAGACGGTGGTGGTCATGGGACTGGAAGGTGCTTCCTGTTCTGCTAGACGGTCGTGATCGTGTGTCTGGAAGCTGCTTACCGTTCTGCTAGACAATGGTGGTCGTGGGTCTGGAAGGTTGTGCCCTTTCTGCTAGACGGTGGTGGTCGTGGGTCTGGAAGTGGCTTCGCATTCTGTTAGACGGTGGTGTTCGCGGGTCTGGAAGGTGCTTCCCGTTCTGCTAGACTGTGGTGATCGTGGGTCTGGAACGTGCTTCCCGTTCTGCTAGACGGTTGTGGTTGTGGGTCTGGAAGGTGCTGCCCGTTTAGCTAGAAATTCGTGGTCGTGGGTCTGGAAGGTGCTGCCCGTTCTGCTAGACGGTGGTGTTCGTGGGTCTGGATGGTGCTTCCCGTTCTCCTAAACGGTGGTGGTCGTGGGACTGGATGGTGCTTCCCGTTCTGCTAGACGGTGGTGTTCGTGGGTGTGGATGGTGCTTCCCGTTCTCCTAAACGGTGGTGGTCGTGGGACTGGAAGGTACTTCCCGTTCTGCTAGACCGTGGTGTTCGTGGGTGTGGATGGTGCTTCCCGTTCTGCTAGACGGTGTTGGTCGTGGGACTGGAATGTGCTTCCCGTTCTGCTAGACGGTGGTGGTCGTGGGTCTGGAAGGTGCTGCCCGTTCTGTTGGACGGTGGTGGTCGTGGGTCTGGAAGGTGCTGCCCGTTCTGCTACACGGTGGTGGTCGTCGGTTTGGACGGTGCTTCCCGTTCTGCTAGACATTCGTGGTCGTGGGTCTGGAAGGTGCCGCCCGTTCTGCTAGACGGTGGTGGTCGTGGGTCTGGAAGGTGCCGCCCGTTCTGCTAGACGGTCGTGGTCGTGGGTTTGGAAGGTTCTGCCCGTTCTGCTAGACTGTGGTGGTCGTGGGTTTGGAAGGTGCTTCCCTTTCTGCTAGACATTCGGGGTTCGTGGGTCTGGAATGTGCTGCCCGTTCTGCTAGAATTTCATGGTTATGGGTCTGGAAGGTGTGGCCCGTTCTGCTAGATGGTGGTCGTCGTGGGTCTGGAAGGTGCTTCTCGTTCTGCTAGACATTCGTGGTCGTTGGTCTGGAAGGTGCTGCCCGTTCTGCTAGACGGTGGTGGTCATGGGTTTGGAAGGTGCTGCCCGTTCTGCTAGAAATTCGTGTTCGTGGGTCTGGAAGGTGCTTCCCGTTCTGCTAGACGGTGGTTGTCGTGAGTCTGGAAGGTGCTGCCCGTTCTGCTAGAAATTCGTGTTCCTGGGTCTGGAAGGTGCTTCCCGTTCTGCTAGACGGTGGTGGTCGTGGGTCTGGAAGGTTTTTTCCCGTTCTGCTAGACGGTGGTGGTCGTGGAACCGGAAAGTGCTTCATGTTCTGCTAGACATTCGTGGTCTTGGGTCTGGAAGTTGCTTCCCGTTCTGCTAGACGGTGGTGGTCGTAGATCTGGAAGGTGCTGCCCATTCTGCTAGACGGTGGTGGTCATGGGACTGGAAGGTGCTTCGCGTTCTGTTAGACGGTGGTGGTCGTGGGTCTGGAAGGTGCTTCCCGTTCTGCCAGACGGTTGTGGTCGTGGTCTGGAAGCTGCTTACAGTTCTGCTAGACAATGGTGGTCGTGGGTCTGGAAGGTTGTGCCCGTTCTGTTAGACGGTGGTGGTCGTGGGTCCGGAAGGTGCTTCCCGTTCTGCCAGACGGTTGTGGTCGTGGTCTGGAAGGTGCTGCCCGTTCTGTTAGACGGTGGTGGTCATGGGACTGGAAGGTGCTTCCTGTTCTGCTAGACGGTCGTGATCGTGTGTCTGGAAGCTGCTTACCGTTCTGCTAGACAATGGTGGTCGTGGGTCTGGAAGGTTGTGCCCTTTCTGCTAGACGGTGGTGGTCGTGGGTCTGGAAGTGGCTTCGCATTCTGTTAGACGGTGGTGTTCGCGGGTCTGGAAGGTGCTTCCCGTTCTGCTAGACTGTGGTGATCGTGGGTCTGGAACGTGCTTCCCGTTCTGCTAGACGGTTGTGGTTGTGGGTCTGGAAGGTGCTGCCCGTTTAGCTAGAAATTCGTGGTCGTGGGTCTGGAAGGTGCTGCCCGTTCTGCTAGACGGTGGTGTTCGTGGGTCTGGATGGTGCTTCCCGTTCTCCTAAACGGTGGTGGTCGTGGGACTGGAAGGTGCTTCCCGTTCTGCTAGACGGTGGTGTTCGTGGGTGTGGATGGTGCTTCCCGTTCTCCTAAACGGTGGTGGTCGTGGGACTGGAAGGTACTTCCCGTTCTGCTAGACCGTGGTGTTCGTGGGTGTGGATGGTGCTTCCCGTTCTGCTAGACGGTGTTGGTCGTGGGACTGGAAGGTGCTTCCCGTTCTGCTAGACGGTGGTGGTCGTGGGTCTGGAAGGTGCTGCCCGTTCTGCTGCACGGTGGTGGTCGTCGGTTTGGACGGTGCTTCCCGTTCTGCTAGACATTCGTGGTCGTGGGTCTGGAAGGTGCTGCCCGTTCTGCTAGACGGTGGTGGTCGTGGGTTTGGAAGGTTCTGCCCGTTCTGCTAGACTGTGGTGGTCATGGGTTTGGAAGTTGCTTCCCTTTCTGCTAGACATTCGTGGTTCGTGGGTCTGGAATGTGCTGCCCGTTCTGCTAGACATTCGTGGTTGTGGGTCTGGAAGGTGTGGCCTGTTCTGCTAGACGGTGGTCGTCGTGGGTCTGGAAGGTGCTTCCCGTTCTGCTAGACATTAGTGGTTGTTGGTCTGGAAGGTGCTGCCCGTTCTGCTAGACGGTGGTGGTCGTGGGTCTGGAAGTGGCTTCGCATTCTGTTAGACGGTGGTGTTCGCGGGTCTGGA
Organism: Hypanus sabinus; assembly: GCF_030144855.1. NCBI lineage: Eukaryota > Metazoa > Chordata > Chondrichthyes > Myliobatiformes > Dasyatidae > Hypanus > Hypanus sabinus. Next base: position 919,737 of record NW_026778948.1, on the reverse strand, counting down.
AGGTGCTTCCCGTTCTGCTAGACTGTGGTGATCGTGGGTCTGGAACGTGCTTCCCGTTCTGCTAGACGGTTGTGGTTGTGGGTCTGGAAGGTGCTGCCCGTTTAGCTAGAAATTCGTGGTCGTGGGTCTGGAAGGTGCTGCCCGTTCTGCTAGACGGTGGTGTTCGTGGGTCTGGATGGTGCTTCCCGTTCTCCTAAACGGTGGTGGTCGTGGGACTGGAAGGTGCTTCCCGTTCTGCTAGACGGTGGTGTTCGTGGGTGTGGATGGTGCTTCCCGTTCTCCTAAACGGTGGTGGTCGTGGGACTGGAAGGTACTTCCCGTTCTGCTAGACCGTGGTGTTCGTGGGTGTGGATGGTGCTTCCCGTTCTGCTAGACGGTGTTGGTCGTGGGACTGGAATGTGCTTCCCGTTCTGCTAGACGGTGGTGGTCGTGGGTCTGGAAGGTGCTGCCCGTTCTGTTGGACGGTGGTGGTCGTGGGTCTGGAAGGTGCTGCCCGTTCTGCTACACGGTGGTGGTCGTCGGTTTGGACGGTGCTTCCCGTTCTGCTAGACATTGGTGGTCGTGGGTCTGGAAGGTGCCGCCCGTTCTGCTAGACGGTGGTGGTCGTGGGTCTGGAAGGTGCCGCCCGTTCTGCTAGACGGTCGTGGTCGTGGGTTTGGAAGGTTCTGCCCGTTCTGCTAGACTGTGGTGGTCGTGGGTTTGGAAGGTGCTTCCCTTTCTGCTAGACATTCGGGGTTCGTGGGTCTGGAATGTGCTGCCCGTTCTGCTAGAATTTCATGGTTATGGGTCTGGAAGGTGTGGCCCGTTCTGCTAGATGGTGGTCGTCGTGGGTCTGGAAGGTGCTTCTCGTTCTGCTAGACATTCGTGGTCGTTGGTCTGGAAGGTGCTGCCCGTTCTGCTAGACGGTGGTGGTCATGGGTTTGGAAGGTGCTGCCCGTTCTGCTAGAAATTCGTGTTCGTGGGTCTGGAAGGTGCTTCCCGTTCTGCTAGACGGTGGTTGTCGTGAGTCTGGAAGGTGCTGCCCGTTCTGCTAGAAATTCGTGTTCGTGGGTCTGGAAGGTGCTGCCCGTTCTGCTACACGATGGTTGTCGTGGGTCTGGAAGGTGCTGCCCGTTCTGCTACACGGTGGTGGTCGTCGGTTTGGACGGTGCTTCCCGTTGTGCTGGAAATTCGTGGTCGTGGGTCTGGAAGGTGCTGCCCGTTCTGCTAGACGGTGGTGTTCGTGGGTGTGGATGGTGCTTCCCGTTCTGCTAGACGGTGTTGGTCGTGGGACTGGAAGGTGCTGCCCGTTCTGTTGGACGGTGGTGGTCGTGGGTCTGGAAGGTGCTGCCCGTTCTGCTACACGGTGGTGGTCGTCGGTTTGGACGGTGCTTCCTGTTCTGCTAGACATTCGTGGTCGTGGGTCTGGAAGGTTCAGCCCGTTCTGCTAGACGGTGGTGGTCGTGGGTTTGGAAGGTTCTGCCCGTTCTGCTAGACTGTGGTGGTCGTGGGTTTGGAAGGTGCTTCCCTTTCTGCTAGACATTTGTGGTTCGTGGGTCTGGAATGTGCTTCCCTTTCTGCTGGACTTTCGTGGTCATGGGTCTGGAAGGTGTGGCCCGTTCTGCTAGACGGTGGTCGTCGTGGGTCGGGAAGGTGCTTCTCGTTGTGCTAGACATTCGTGGTCGTTGGTCTGGAAGGTGCTTCCCGTTCTGCTAGACGGTGGTGGTCGTGGGTCTGGAAGGTGCTGCCCGTTCTGCTGCACGGTGGTGGTCGTCGGTTTGGACGGTGCTTCCCGTTCTGCTAGACATTCGTGGTCGTGGGTCTGGAAGGTGCTGCCCGTTCTGCTAGACGGTGGTGGTCGTGGGTTTGGAAGGTTCTGCCCGTTCTGCTAGACTGTGGTGGTCATGGGTTTGGAAGTTGCTTCCCTTTCTGCTAGACATTTGTGGTTCGTGGGTCTGGAATGTGCTTCCATTTCTGCTAGACTTTCGTGGTCATGGGTCTGGAAGGTGTGGCCCGTTCTGCTAGACGGTGGTCGTCGTGGGTCTGGAAGGTGCTTCTCGTTGTGCTAGACATTCGTGGTCGTTGGTCTGGAAGGTGCTTCCCGTTCTGCTAGACGGTGGTGGTCGTGGGTCTGGAAGGTGCTGCCCGTTCTGCTGCACGGTGGTGGTCGTCGGTTTGGACGGTGCTTCCCGTTCTGCTAGACATTTGTGGTCGTGGGTCTGGAAGGTGCTGCCCGTTCTGCTAGACGGTGGTGGTCGTGGGTTTGGAAGGTTCTGCCCGTTCTGCTAGACTGTGGTGGTCATGGGTTTGGAAGTTGCTTCCCTTTCTGCTAGACATTCGTGGTTCGTGGGTCTGGAATGTGCTGCCCGTTCTGCTAGACATTCGTGGTTGTGGGTCTGGAAGGTGTGGCCTGTTCTGCTAGACGGTGGTCGTCGTGGGTCTGGAAGGTGCTTCCCGTTCTGCTAGACATTAGTGGTCGTTGGTCTGGAAGGTGCTGCCCGTTCTGCCAGATGGTGGTGGTAATGGGTCTGGAAGGTGCTTCCCTTTCCGCTAGACATTCGTGGTCGTGGGTCTGGAAGGTGCTGCCTGTCCTGCTACACGGTGGTGGTCATGGGTTTGGAAGGTTCTGCCCGTTCTGCTAGACTGTGGTGGTCATGGGTTTGGAAGTTGCTTCCCGTTCTGCTAGACATTAGTGGTCGTGGGTCTGGAAGGTGCTGCCCGTTCTGCTAGACGGTGGTGGTCGTGGGTTTGGAAGGTTCTGCCCGTTCTGCTAGACATTCGTGGTCGTGGGTTTGGAAGTTGCTTCCCGTTCTGCTAGACATTAGTGGTCGTTGGTCTGGAAGGTGCTGCCCGTTCTGCCAGACGGTGGTGGTCATGGGTCTGGAAGGTGCTTCCCTTTCCGCTAGACATTCGTGGTCGTGGGTCTGGAAGGTTTTTCCCGTTCTGCTAGACGGTGGTGGTCGTGGGTCTGGAAGGTTTTTTCCCGTTCTGCTAGACGGTGGTGGTCGTGGAACCGGAAAGTGCTTCATGTTCTGCTAGACATTCGTGGTCTTGGGTCTGGAAGTTGCTTCCCGTTCTGCTAGACGGTGGTGGTCGTAGATCTGGAAGGTGCTGCCCATTCTGCTAGACGGTGGTGGTCATGGGACTGGAAGGTGCTTCGCGTTCTGTTAGACGGTGGTGGTCGTGGGTCTGGAAGGTGCTTCCCGTTCTGCCAGACGGTTGTGGTCGTGGTCTGGAAGCTGCTTACAGTTCTGCTAGACAATGGTGGTCGTGGGTCTGGAAGGTTGTGCCCGTTCTGTTAGACGGTGGTGGTCGTGGGTCCGGAAGGTGCTTCCCGTTCTGCCAGACGGTTGTGGTCGTGGTCTGGAAGGTGCTGCCCGTTCTGTTAGACGGTGGTGGTCATGGGACTGGAAGGTGCTTCCTGTTCTGCTAGACGGTCGTGATCGTGTGTCTGGAAGCTGCTTACCGTTCTGCTAGACAATGGTGGTCGTGGGTCTGGAAGGTTGTGCCCTTTCTGCTAGACGGTGGTGGTCGTGGGTCTGGAAGTGGCTTCGCATTCTGTTAGACGGTGGTGTTCGCGGGTCTGGAAGGTGCTTCCCGTTCTGCTAGACTGTGGTGATCGTGGGTCTGGAACGTGCTTCCCGTTCTGCTAGACGGTTGTGGTTGTGGGTCTGGAAGGTGCTGCCCGTTTAGCTAGAAATTCGTGGTCGTGGGTCTGGAAGGTGCTGCCCGTTCTGCTAGACGGTGGTGTTCGTGGGTCTGGATGGTGCTTCCCGTTCTCCTAAACGGTGGTGGTCGTGGGACTGGAAGGTGCTTCCCGTTCTGCTAGACGGTGGTGTTCGTGGGTGTGGATGGTGCTTCCCGTTCTGCTAGACGGTGTTGGTCGTGGGACTGGAAGGTGCTTCCCGTTCTGCTAGATGGTGGTGGTCGGGGGTCTGGACGGTACTGCCCGTTCTGCTAGAAATTCGTGTTCGTGGGTCTGGAAGGTGCTTCCCGTTCTGCTAGACGGTGGTGGTCGTGGGTCTGGAAGGTGCTGCCCGTTCTGCTGCACGGTGGTGGTCGTCGGTTTGGACGGTGCTTCCCGTTCTGCTAGACATTCGTGGTCGTGGGTCTGGAAGGTGCTGCCCGTTCTGCTAGACGGTGGTGGTCGTGGGTTTGGAAGGTTCTGCCCGTTCTGCTAGACTGTGGTGGTCATGGGTTTGGAAGTTGCTTCCCTTTCTGCTAGACATTCGTGGTTCGTGGGTCTGGAATGTGCTGCCCGTTCTGCTAGACATTCGTGGTTGTGGGTCTGGAAGGTGTGGCCTGTTCTGCTAGACGGTGGTCGTCGTGGGTCTGGAAGGTGCTTCCCGTTCTGCTAGACATTAGTGGTTGTTGGTCTGGAAGGTGCTGCCCGTTCTGCCAGATGGTGGTGGTCATGGGTCTGGAAGGTGCTTCCCTTTCCGCTAGACATTCGTGGTCGTGGGTCTGGAAGGTGCTGCCTGTCCTGCTACACGGTGGTGGTCATGGGTTTGGAAGGTTCTGCCGTTCTGCTAGACTGTGGTGGTCATGGGTTTGGAAGTTGCTTCCCGTTCTGCTAGACATTAGTGGTCGTGGGTCTGGAAGGTGCTGCCCGTTCTGCTAGACGGTGGTGGTCGTGGGTCTGGAAGGTGCTGCCCGTTCTGCTAGACGGTGGTGTTCGTGGGTCTGGATGGTGCTTCCCGTTCTCCTAAACGGTGGTGGTCGTGGGACTGGAAGGTGCTTCCCGTTCTGCTAGACGGTGGTGTTCGTGGGTGTGGATGGTGCTTCCCGTTCTGCTAGACGGTGTTGGTCGTGGGACTGGAAGGTGCTTCCCGTTCTGCTAGACGGTGGTGGTCGGGGGTCTGGACGGTACTGCCCGTTCTGCTAGAAATTCGTGTTCGTGGGTCTGGAAGGTGCTTCCCGTTCTGCTAGACGGTGGTGGTCGTGGGTCTGGAAGGTGCTGCCCGTTCTGCTGCACGGTGGTGGTCGTCGGTTTGGACGGTGCTTCCCGTTCTGCTAGACATTCGTGGTCGTGGGTCTGGAAGGTGCTGCCCGTTCTGCTAGACGGTGGTGGTCGTGGGTTTGGAAGGTTCTGCCCGTTCTGCTAGACTGTGGTGGTCATGGGTTTGGAAGTTGCTTCCCTTTCTGCTAGACATTCGTGGTTCGTGGGTCTGGAATGTGCTGCCCGTTCTGCTAGACATTCGTGGTTGTGGGTCTGGAAGGTGTGGCCTGTTCTGCTAGACGGTGGTCGTCGTGGGTCTGGAAGGTGCTTCCCGTTCTGCTAGACATTAGTGGTTGTTGGTCTGGAAGGTGCTGCCCGTTCTGCCAGATGGTGGTGGTCATGGGTCTGGAAGGTGCTTCCCTTTCCGCTAGACATTCGTGGTCGTGGGTCTGGAAGGTGCTGCCTGTCCTGCTACACGGTGGTGGTCATGGGTTTGGAAGGTTCTGCCCGTTCTGCTAGACTGTGGTGGTCATGGGTTTGGAAGTTGCTTCCCGTTCTGCTAGACATTAGTGGTCGTGGGTCTGGAAGGTGCTGCCCGTTCTGCTAGACGGTGGTGGTCGTGGGTTTGGAAGGTTCTGCCCGTTCTGCTAGACATTCGTGGTCGTGGGTTTGGAAGTTGCTTCCCGTTCTGCTAGACATTAGTGGTCGTTGGTCTGGAAGGTGCTGCCCGTTCTGCCAGACGGTGGTGGTCATGGGTCTGGAAGGTGCTTCCCTTTCCGCTAGACATTCGTGGTCGTGGGTCTGGAAGGTTTTTCCCGTTCTGCTAGACGGTGGTGGTCGTGGGTCTGGAAGGTTTTTTCCCGTTCTGCTAGACGGTGGTTGTCGTGGAACCGGAAAGTGCTTCATGTTCTGCTAGACATTCGTGGTCTTGGGTCTGGAAGTTGCTTCCCGTTCTGCTAGACGGTGGTGGTCGTAGATCTGGAAGGTGCTGCCCATTCTGCTAGACGCTGGTGGTCATGGGACTGGAAGGTGCTTCGCGTTCTGTTAGACGGTGGTGGACGTGGGTCTGGAAGGTGCTTCCCGTTCTGCCAGACGGTTGTGGTCGTGGTCTGGAAGCTGCTTACAGTTCTGCTAGACAATGGTGGTCGTGGGTCTGGAAGGTTGTGCCCGTTCTGTTAGACGGTGGTGGTCGTGGGTCTGGGAGGTGCTTCCCGTTCTGCCAGACGGTTGTGGTAGTGGTCTGGAAGGTGCTGCCCGTTCTGTTAGACGGTGGTGGTCATGGGACTGGAAGGTGCTTCCTGTTCTGCTAGACGGTCGTGATCGTGTGTCTGGAAGCTGCTTACCGTTCTGCTAGACAATGGTGGTCGTGGGTCTGGAAGGTTGTGCCCTTTCTGCTAGACGGTGGTGGTCGTGGGTCTGGAAGTGGCTTCGCATTCTGTTAGACGGTGGTGTTCGCGGGTCTGGAAGGTGCTTCCCGTTCTGCTAGACTGTGGTGATCGTGGGTCTGGAACGTGCTTCCCGTTCTGCTAGACGGTTGTGGTTGTGGGTCTGGAAGGTGCTGCCCGTTTAGCTAGAAATTCGTGGTCGTGGGTCTGGAAGGTGCTGCCTGTTCTGCTAGACGGTGGTGTTCGTGGGTCTGGATGGTGCTTCCCGTTCTCCTAAACGGTGGTGGTCGTGGGACTGGAAGGTGCTTCCCGTTCTGCTAGACGGTGGTGTTCGTGGGTGTGGATGGTGCTTCCCGTTCTGCTAGACGGTGTTGGTCGTGGGACTGGAAGGTGCTTCCCGTTCTGCTAGACGGTGGTGGTCGTGGGTCTGGAAGGTGCTGCCCGTTCTGCTACACGGTGGTGGTCGTCGGTTTGGACGGTGCTTCCCGTTCTGCTAGACATTCGTGGTCGTGGGTCTGGAATGTGCTGCCCGTTCTGCTAGACATTCGTGGTTGTGGGTCTGGAAGGTGTGGCCCGTTCTGCTAGACGGTGGTCGTCGTGGGTCTGGAAGGTGCTTCCCGTTCTGCTAGACATTAGTGGTCGTTGGTCTGGAAGGTGCTGCCCGTTCTGCCAGATGGTGGTGGTCATGGGTCTGGAAGGTGCTTCCCTTTCCGCTAGACATTCGTGGTCGTGGGTCTGGAAGGTGCTTCCTGTTCTGCTAGAAATTGGTGTTCCTGGGTCTGGAAGGTTTTTTCCCGTTCTGCTAGACGGTGGTGGTCGTGGGTCTGGAAGGTGCTACCCGTTCTGCTAGAAATTGGTGTTCCTGGGTCTGGAAGGTTTTTTCCCGTTCTGCTAGACGGTGGTGGTCGTGGGTCTGGAAGGTTTTTTCCCGTTCTGCTAGACGGTGGTGGTCGTGGGTCTGGAAGGTTTTTTCCCGTTCTGCTAGACGGTGGTGGTCGTGGAACCGGAAAGTGCTTCATGTTCTGCTAGACATTCGTGGTCGTGGGTTTGGAAGTTGCTTCCCGTTCTGCTAGACATTAGTGGTCGTTGGTCTGGAAGGTGCTGCCCGTTCTGCCAGACGGTGGTGGTCATGGGTCTGGAAGGTGCTTCCCTTTCCGCTAGACATTCGTGGTCGTGGGTCTGGAAGGTTTTTCCCGTTCTGCTAGACGGTGGTGGTCGTGGGTCTGGAAGGTTTTTTCCCGTTCTGCTAGACGGTGGTGGTCGTGGGTCTGGAAGGTTTTTTCCCGTTCTGCTAGACGGTGGTGGTCGTGGAACCGGAAAGTGCTTCATGTTCTGCTAGACATTCGTGGTCGTGGGTTTGGAAGTTGCTTCCCGTTCTGCTAGACATTAGTGGTCGTTGGTCTGGAAGGTGCTGCCCGTTCTGCTAGACGGTGGTGGTCATGGGTCTGGAAGGTGCTTCCCTTTCCGCTAGACATTCGTGGTCGTGGGTCTGGAAGGTTTTTCCCGTTCTGCTAGACGGTGGTGGTCGTGGGTCTGGAAGGTTTTTTCCCGTTCTGCTAGACGGTGGTTGTCGTGGAACCGGAAAGTGCTTCATGTTCTGCTAGACATTCGTGGTCTTGGGTCTGGAAGTTGCTTCCCGTTCTGCTAGACGGTGGTGGTCGTAGATCTGGAAGGTGCTGCCCATTCTGCTAGACGCTGGTGGTCATGGGACTGGAAGGTGCTTCGCGTTCTGTTAGACGGTGGTGGACGTGGGTCTGGAAGGTGCTTCCCGTTCTGCCAGACGGTTGTGGTCGTGGTCTGGAAGCTGCTTACAGTTCTGCTAGACAATGGTGGTCGTGGGTCTGGAAGGTTGTGCCCGTTCTGTTAGACGGTGGTGGTCGTGGGTCTGGGAGGTGCTTCCCGTTCTGCCAGACGGTTGTGGTCGTGGTCTGGAAGGTGCTGCCCGTTCTGTTAGACGGTGGTGGTCATGGGACTGGAAGGTGCTTCCCGTTCTGCTAGACGGTCGTGATCGTGTGTCTGGAAGCTGCTTACCGTTCTGCTAGACAATGGTGGTCGTGGGTCTGGAAGGTTGTGCCCTTTCTGCTAGACGGTGGTGGTCGTGGGTCTGGAAGTGGCTTCGCGTTCTGATAGACGGTGGTGATCGCGGGTCTGGAAGGTGCTTCCTGTTCTGCTAGACTGTGGTGATCGTGGGTCTGGAACGTGCTTCCCGTTCTGCTAGACGGTTGTGGTTGTGGGTCTGGAAGGTGCTGCCCGTTCAGCTACACGGTGGTGGTCATCGGTCTGGAAGGTGCTTCCCGTTGTGCTAGAAATTCGTGGTCGTGGGTCTGGAAGGTGCTTCCCGTTCTGCTAGACGGTGGTGTTCGTGGGTCTGGATGGTGCTTCCCGTTCTGCTAGACGGTTGTGGTCGTGGGTCTGGAAGGTGCTGCCCGTTCTGTTGGACGGTGGTGGTCGTGGTTCTGGAAGGTGCTGCTCATTCTGCTAGACATTCGTGGTCGTGGGTATTGAAGGTGCTGCCCGTTCTGCTAGACGGTGGTGGTCGTGGGTTTGGAAGGTTCTGCCCGTTCTGCTAGACGGTGGTGTTCGTGGGTTTGCAAGGTGCTTCCCTTTCTGCTAGACATTCGTGTTTCATGGGTCTGGAAGCTGCTTCCCATTCTGATAGACGGTGGTGGTCGTGGGTCTGGAAGGTTGTGCCCATTCTGCTAGACTGTGGTGGTCGTGGGTCGTGAAGGGGCTTCCCGTTCTGCTAGTCTGTGGTGGTCGTGGATCTTGAAGGTACTGCCCGTTCTGCTAGACGGTGTTGGTTGTGGGTCTGGAAGGTGCTGCCTGTTCTGCTAGACGATCGTGATCGTGGGTCTGGAAGCTGCTTCCCATTCTGATAGACAATGGTGGTCGTGGGACTGGAAGGGTCTTCCCGTTCTGCTAGATTGTGGTGGTCGTGGGTCGTGAAGGGGCTTCGCGTTCTGTTAGACGGTGGTGGTCGTGTGTCTGGAAGGTGCTTCCCGTTCTGGTAGACGGTCGTGGTCGTTGGTCTGGAAGGTGCTGACCGTTCTGGTAGACGGTGGTGATCGTGGATTTGGAAGGTGCTGCCCGTTCTTTTATACGGTGGTGGTCCTGGGTCTGGATGGTGCTTCCCGTTCTGCTAGATGGTGGTGGTCGTGGGTCTGGAAGGTGCAGCCCGTTCTGCTAGACAGTGGTGGTCGTGGGTTTGGAAGGTTCTGCCCGTTCTGCTAGACTGTGGTGGTCGTGGGTTTGGAAGTTGCTTCCCTTTCTGCTAGACATTCGTGGTTCGTGGGTCTGGAATGTGCTGCCCGTTCTGCTAGACTTTCGTGGTCGTGGGTCTGGAAGGTGTGGCCCATTCTGCTAGACGGTGGTCGTCGTGGGTCTGGAAGGTGCTTCTCGTTCTGCTAGACATTCGTGGTCGTTGGTCTGGAAGGTGCTGCCCGTTCTGCTAGACGGTGGTGGTCATGGGTCTGGAAGGTGCTTCCCTTTCCGCTAGACATTCGTGGTCGTGGGTCTGGAAGGTGCTGCCTGTTCTGCTACACGGTGGTGGTCGTGGTTCTGGAAGGTGCTGCCCGTTCTGCTAGAAATTCGTATTCGTGTGTCTGGAAGGTGCTTCTCGTTCTGCTAGACATTCGTGGTCGTTGGTCTGGAAGGAGCTGCCCGTTCTGCTAGATGGTGGTGGTCATGGGTCTGGAAGGTGCTTCCCTTTCCGCTAGACATTCGTGGTCGTGGGTCTGGAAGGTGCTGCCTGTTCTGCTACACGGTGGTGGTCGTGGTTCTGGAAGGTGCTGCACATTCTGCTAGAAATTCGTGTTCGTGGGTCTGGAAGGTGCTGCCCGTTCTGCTAGACGGTGGTGGTCATGGGTCTGGAAGGTGCTTCCCTTTCCGCTAGACATTCGTGGTCGTGGGTCTGGAAGGTGCTGCCTGTTCTGCTACACGGTGGTGGTCATGGGTCTGGAAGGTGCTGCCCGTTCTGCTAGAAATTCGTGTTCCTGGGTCTGGAAGGTGCTTCCCGTTCTGCTAGACGGTGGTGGTCGTGGGTCTGGAAGGTTTTTTCCCGTTCTGCTAGACGGTGGTGGTCGTGGGTCTGGAAGGTGCTGCCCGTTCTGCTAGACGGTGGTGGTCGTGGAACCGGAAAGTGTTTCATGTTCTGCTAGACATTCGTGTTCGTGGGTCTGGAAGTTGCTGCCTGTTCTGCTAGACGGTGGTGGTCGTGGGTTTGGAAGGTGCTGTACGTTCTGCTAGACATTCGTGGTCTTGGGTCTGGAAGTTGCTTCCCGTTCTGCTAGACGGTGGTGGTCGTGGTCTGGAAGGTGCTGCCCGTTCTGTTAGACGGTGGTGGTCGTGGGACTGGAAGGTGCTTCGCGTTCTGCTAGACGGTGGTGGTCGTGGTCTGGAAGGTGCTGCCAGTTCTGTTAGACGGTGGTGGTCATGGGACTGGAAGGTGCTTCCCGTTCTGCTAGACGGTCGTGATCGTGTGTCTGGAAGCTGCTTACCGTTCTGCTAGACAATGGTGGTCGTGGGTCTGGAAGGTTGTGCCCTTTCTGCTAGACGGTGGTGGTCGTGGGTCTGGACGTGGCTTCGCGTTCTGTTAGACGGTGGTGTTCGCGGGTCTGGAAGGTGCTTCCCGTTCTGCTAGACTGTGGTGATCGTTGGTCTGGAACGTGCTTCCCGTTCTGCTAGACGGTTGTGGTTGTGGGTCTGGAAGGTGCTGCCCGTTCAGCTACACGGTGGTGGTCGTCGGTCTGGAAGGTGCTTCCCGTTGTGCTAGAAATTCGTGGTCGTGGGTCTGGAAGGTGCTGCCCGTTCTGCTAGACGGTGGTGTTCGTGGGTCTGGATGGTGCTTCCCGTTCTGCTAGACGGTGGTGGTCGTGGAACTGGAAGGTGCTTCCCGTTCTGCTAGACGGTGGTGGTCGTGGGTCTGGAAGGTGCTGCCCGTTCTGTTGGACGGTGGTGGTCGTGGTTCTGGAAGGTGCTGCTCATTCTGCTAGACATTCGTGGTCGTGGGTATGGAAGGTGCTGCCCCTTCTGCTAGACGGTGGTGGTCGTGGGTTTGGAAGGTTCTGCCCGTTTTGCTAGACGGTGGTGTTCGTGGGTTTGCAAGGTGCTTTCCTTTCTGCTAGACATTCGTGGTTCGTGGGTCTGGAAGCTGCTTCCCATTCTGATAGACGGTGGTGGTCGTGGGTCTGGAAGGTTGTGCCCGTTCTGCTAGACATTCGTGGTCGTGGGTATGGAAGGTGCTGCCCCTTCTGCTAGACGGTGGTGGTCGTGGGTTTGGAAGGTTCTGCCCGTTCTGCTAGACGGTGGTGTTCGTGGGTTTGCAAGGTGCTTCCCTTTCTGCTAGACATTCGTGGTTCATGGGTCTGGAAGCTGCTGCCCATTCTGCTAGACGCTGGTGGTCATGGGACTGGAAGGTGCTTCGCGTTCTGTTAGACGGTGGTGGACGTGGGTCTGGAAGGTGCTTCCCGTTCTGCCAGACGGTTGTGGTCGTGGTCTGGAAGCTGCTTACAGTTCTGCTAGACAATGGTGGTCGTGGGTCTGGAAGGTTGTGCCCGTTCTGTTAGACGGTGGTGGTCGTGGGTCTGGAAGGTGCTTCCCGTTCTGCCAGACGGTTGTGGTCGTGGTCTGGAAGGTGCTGCCCGTTCTGTTAGACGGTGGTGGTCATGGGACTGGAAGGTGCTTCCTGTTCTGCTAGACGGTCGTGATCGTGTGTCTGGAAGCTGCTTACCGTTCTGCTAGACAATGGTGGTCGTGGGTCTGGAAGGTTGTGCCCTTTCTGCTAGACGGTGGTGGTCGTGGGTCTGGAAGTGGCTTCGCATTCTGTTAGACGGTGGTGTTCGCGGGTCTGGAAGGTGCTTCCTGTTCTGCTAGACTGTGGTGATCGTGGGTCTGGAACGTGCTTCCCGTTCTGCTAGACGGTTGTGGTTGTGGGTCTGGAAGGTGCTGCCCGTTTAGCTAGAAATTCGTGGTCGTGGGTCTGGAAGGTGCTGCCCGTTCTGCTAGACGGTGGTGTTCGTGGGTCTGGATGGTGCTTCCCGTTCTCCTAAACGGTGGTGGTCGTGGGACTGGAAGGTGCTTCCCGTTCTGCTAGACGGTGGTGTTCGTGGGTGTGGATGGTGCTTCCCGTTCTGCTAGACGTTGTTGGTCGTGGGACTGGAAGGTGCTTCCCGTTCTGCTAGACGGTGGTGGTCGTGGGTCTGGAAGGTGCTGCCCGTTCTGCTACACGGTGGTGGTCGTCGGTTTGGACGGTGCTTCCCGTTCTGCTAGACATTCGTGGTCGTGGGTCTGGAATGTGCTGCCCGTTCTGCTAGACATTCGTGGTTGTGGGTCTGGAAGGTGTGGCCCGTTCTGCTAGACGGTGGTCGTCGTGGGTCTGGAAGGTGCTTCCCGTTCTGCTAGACATTAGTGGTCGTTGGTCTGGAAGGTGCTGCCCGTTCTGCCAGATGGTGGTGGTCATGGGTCTGGAAGGTGCTTCCCTTTCCGCTAGACATTCGTGGTCGTGGGTCTGGAAGGTGCTTCCTGTTCTGCTAGAAATTGGTGTTCCTGGGTCTGGAAGGTTTTTTCCCGTTCTGCTAGACGGTGGTGGTCGTGGGTCTGGAAGGTGCTACCCGTTCTGCTAGAAATTGGTGTTCCTGGGTCTGGAAGGTTTTTTCCCGTTCTGCTAGACGGTGGTGGTCGTGGGTCTGGAAGGTTTTTTCCCGTTCTGCTAGACGGTGGTGGTCGTGGGTCTGGAAGGTTTTTTCCCGTTCTGCTAGACGGTGGTGGTCGTGGAACCGGAAAGTGCTTCATGTTCTGCTAGACATTCGTGGTCTTGGATCTGGAAGTTGCTTCCCGTTCTGCTAGACGGTGGTGGTCGTAGATCTGGAAGGTGCTGCCCGTTCTGTTAGACGGTGGTGGTCATGGGACTGGAAGGTGCTTCCCGTTCTGCTAGACGGTCGTGATCGTGTGTCTGGAAGCTGCTTACCGTTCTGCTAGACAATGGTGGTCGTGGGTCTGGAAGGTTGTGCCCTTTCTGCTAGACGGTGGTGGTCGTGGGTCTGGAAGTGGCTTCGCGTTCTGATAGACGGTGGTGATCGCGGGTCTGGAAGGTGCTTCCTGTTCTGCTAGACTGTGGTGATCGTGGGTCTGGAACGTGCTTCCCGTTCTGCTAGACGGTTGTGGTTGTGGGTCTGGAAGGTGCTGCCCGTTCAGCTACACGGTGGTGGTCATCGGTCTGGAAGGTGCTTCCCGTTGTGCTAGAAATTCGTGGTCGTGGGTCTGGAAGGTGCTTCCCGTTCTGCTAGACGGTGGTGTTCGTGGGTCTGGATGGTGCTTCCCGTTCTGCTAGACGGTTGTGGTCGTGGGTCTGGAAGGTGCTGCCCGTTCTGTTGGACGGTGGTGGTCGTGGTTCTGGAAGGTGCTGCTCATTCTGCTAGACATTCGTGGTCGTGGGTATGGAAGGTGCTGCCCGTTCTGCTAGACGGTGGTGGTCGTGGGTTTGGAAGGTTCTGCCCGTTCTACTAGACGGTGGTGTTCGTGGGTTTGCAAGGTGCTTCCCTTTCTGCTAGACATTCGTGTTTCATGGGTCTGGAAGCTGCTTCCCATTCTGATAGACGGTGGTGGTCGTGGGTCTGGAAGGTTGTGCCCGTTCTGCTAGACTGTGGTGGTCGTGGGTCGTGAAGGGGCTTCCCGTTCTGCTAGTCTGTGGTGGTCGTGGATCTTGAAGGTACTGCCCGTTCTGCTAGACGGTGTTGGTTGTGGGTCTGGAAGGTGCTGCCTGTTCTGCTAGACGATCGTGATCGTGGGTCTGGAAGCTGCTTCCCATTCTGATAGACAATGGTGGTCGTGGGACTGGAAGGGTCTTCCCGTTCTGCTAGATTGTGGTGGTCGTGGGTCGTGAAGGGGCTTCCCGTTCTGTTAGACGGTGGTGGTCGTGTGTCTGGAAGGTGCTTCCCGTTCTGGTAGACGGTCGTGGTCGTTGGTCTGGAAGGTGCTGACCGTTCTGGTAGACGGTGGTGATCGTGGATTTGGAAGGTGCTGCCCGTTCTTTTATACGGTGGTGGTCCTGGGTCTGGATGGTGCTTCCCGTTCTGCTAGACGGTGGTGGTCGTGGGTCTGGAAGGTGCAGCCCGTTCTGCTAGACAGTGGTGGTCGTGGGTTTGGAAGGTTCTGCCCGTTCTGCTAGACTGTGGTGGTCGTGGGTTTGGAAGTTGCTTCCCTTTCTGCTAGACATTCGTGGTTCGTGGGTCTGGAATGTGCTGCCCGTTCTGCTAGACTTTCGTGGTCGTGGGTCTGGAAGGTGTGGCCCATTCTGCTAGACGGTGGTCGTCGTGGGTCTGGAAGGTGCTTCTCGTTCTGCTAGACATTCGTGGTCGTTGGTCTGGAAGGTGCTGCCCGTTCTGCTAGACGGTGGTGGTCATGGGTCTGGAAGGTGCTGCCCGTTCCGCTAGACATTCGTGGTCGTGGGTCTGGAAGGTGCTGCCTGTTCTGCTACACGGTGGTGGTCGTGGTTCTGGAAGGTGCTGCCCGTTCTGCTAGAAATTCGTATTCGTGTGTCTGGAAGGTGCTTCTCGTTCTGCTAGACATTCGTGGTCGTTGGTCTGGAAGGTGCTGCCCGTTCTGCTAGATGGTGGTGGTCATGGGTCTGGAAGGTGCTTCCCTTTCCGCTAGACATTCGTGATCGTGGGTCTGGAAGGTGCTGCCTGTTCTGCTACACGGTGGTGGTCGTGGTTCTGGAAGGTGCTGCCCATTCTGCTAGAAATTCGTGTTCGTGGGTCTGGAAGGTGCTGCCCGTTCTGCTAGACGGTGGTGGTCATGGGTCTGGAAGGTGCTTCCCTTTCCGCTAGACATTCGTGGTCGTGGGTCTGGAAGGTGCTGCCTGTTCTGCTACACGGTGGTGGTCATGGGTCTGGAAGGTGCTGCCCGTTCTGCTAGAAATTCGTGTTCCTGGGTCTGGAAGGTGCTTCCCGTTCTGCTAGACGGTGGTGGTCGTGGGTCTGGAAGGTTTTTTCCCGTTCTGCTAGACGGTGGTGGTCGTGGGTCTGGAAGGTGCTGCCCGTTCTGCTAGACGGTGGTGGTCGTGGAACCGGAAAGTGTTTCATGTTCTGCTAGACATTCGTGTTCGTGGGTCTGGAAGTTGCTGCCTGTTCTGCTAGACGGTGGTGGTCGTGGGTTTGGAAGGTGCTTCCCGTTCTGCTAGACGGTCGTGATCGTGTGTCTGGAAGCTGCTTACCGTTCTGCTAGACAATGGTGGTCGTGGGTCTGGAAGGTTGTGCCCTTTCTGCTAGACGGTGGTGGTCGTGGGTCTGGACGTGGCTTCGCGTTCTGTTAGACGGTGGTGTTCGCGGGTCTGGAAGGTGCTTCCCGTTCTGCTAGACTGTGGTGATCGTGGGTCTGGAACGTGCTTCCCGTTCTGCTAGACGGTTGTGGTTGTGGGTCTGGAAGGTGCTGCCCGTTCAGCTACACGGTGGTGGTCGTCGGTCTGGAAGGTGCTTCCCGTTGTGCTAGAAATTCGTGGTCGTGGGTCTGGAAGGTGCTGCCCGTTCTGCTAGACGGTGGTGTTCGTGGGTCTGGATGGTGCTTCCCGTTCTGCTAGACGGTGGTGGTCGTGGAACTGGAAGGTGCTTCCCGTTCTGCTAGACGGTGGTGGTCGTGGGTCTGGAAGGTGCTGCCCTTTCTGTTGGACGGTGGTGGTCGTGGTTCTGGAAGGTGCTGCTCATTCTGCTAGACATTCGTGGTCGTGGGTATGGAAGGTGCTGCCCCTTCTGCTAGACGGTGGTGGTCGTGGGTTTGGAAGGTTCTGCCTGTTTTGCTAGACGGTGGTGTTCGTGGGTTTGCAAGGTGCTTTCCTTTCTGCTAGACATTCGTGGTTCGTGGGTCTGGAAGCTGCTTCCCATTCTGATAGACGGTGGTGGTCGTGGGTCTGGAAGGTTGTGCCCGTTCTGCTAGACATTCGTGGTCGTGGGTATGGAAGGTGCTGCCCCTTCTGCTAGACGGTGGTGGTCGTGGGTTTGGAAGGTTCTGCCCGTTCTGCTAGACGGTGGTGTTCGTGGGTTTGCAAGGTGCTTCCCTTTCTGCTAGACATTCGTGGTTCATGGGTCTGGAAGCTGCTTCCCATTCTGATAGACGGTGGTGGTCGTGGGTCTGGAAGGTTGTGCCCGTTCTGCTAGACTGTGGTGGTCGTGGGTCGTGAAGGGGCTTCCCGTTCTGCTAGTCTGTGGTGGTCGTGGATCTTGAAGGTGCTGCCCGTTCTGCTAGACGGTGTTGGTTGTGGGTCTGGAAGGTGCTGCCTGTTCTGATAGACAATGGTGGTCGTGGGACTGGAAGGGTCTTCCCGTTCTGCTAGATTGTGGTGGTCGTGGGTCGTGAAGGGGCTTCCCGTTCTGTTAGACGGTGGTGGTCGTGTGTCTGGAAGGTGCTTCCCGTTCTGGTAGACGGTCGTGGTCGTTGGTCTGGAAGGTGCTGACCGTTCTGGTAGACGGTGGTGATCGTGGATTTGGAAGGTGCTGCCCGTTCTTTTAGACGGTGGTGGTCCTGGGTCTGGATGGTGCTTCCCGTTCTGCTAGACGGTGGTGGTCGTGGGTCTGGAAGGTGCAGCCCGTTCTGCTAGACAGTGGTGGTCGTGGGTTTGGAAGGTTCTGTCCGTTCTGCTAGACTGTGGTGGTCGTTCGTTTGGAAGGTGCTTCCCTTTCTGCTAGACATTCGTGGTTCGTGGGTCTGGAATGTGCTGCCCGTTCTGCTAGACATTCGTGGTCATGGGTCTGGAAGGTGTGGCCCGTTCTGCTAGACGGTGGTCGTCGTGGGTCTGGAAGGTGCTTCTCGTTCTGCTAGACATTCGTGGTCGTTGGTCTGGAAGGTGCTGCCCGTTCTGCTAGACGGTGGTGGTCATGGGTCTGGAAGGTGCTTCCCTTTCCGCTAGACATTCGTGGTCGTGGGTCTGGAAGGTGCTGCCTGTTCTGCTACACGGTGGTGGTCGTGGTTCTGGAAGGTGCTGCCCGTTCTGCTAGAAATTCGTATTCGTGTGTCTGGAAGGTGCTTCTCGTTCTGCTAGACATTCGTGGTTGTTGGTCTGGAAGGTGCTGCCCGTTCTGCTAGATGGTGGTGGTCATGGGTCTGGAAGGTGCTTCCCTTTCCGCTAGACATTCGTGGTCGTGGGTCTGGAAGGTGCTGCCTGTTCTGCTACACGGTGGTGTTCGTGGTTCTGGAAGGTGCTGCCCATTCTGCTAGAAATTCGTGTTCGTGGGTCTGGAAGGTGCTGCCCGTTCTGCTAGACGGTGGTGGTCATGGGTCTGGAAGGTGCTTCCCTTTCCGCTAGACATTCGTGGTCGTGGGTCTGGAAGGTGCTGCCTGTTCTGCTACACGGTGGTGGTCATGGGTCTGGAAGGTGCTGCCCGTTCTGCTAGAAATTCGTGTTCCTGGGTCTGGAAGGTGCTTCCCGTTCTGCTAGACGGTGGTGGTCGTGGGTCTGGAAGGTTTTTTCCCGTTCTGCTAGACGGTGGTGGTCGTGGGTCTGGAAGGTGCTGCCCGTTCTGCTAGACGGTGGTGGTCGTGGAACCGGAAAGTGCTGCCCGTTCTGCTAGACATTCGTGTTCGTGGGTCTGGAAGGTGCTGCCTATTCTGCTAGATGGTGGTGGTCGCGGGTCTGGAAGGTGCTTCCCTTTCTGCTAGACATTCTTGGTTGTGGGTCTGGAAGGTGCTGTCGGTTCTGCTAGACGGTGGTGGTCGTGGGTTTGGAAGGTGCTGCCCATTCTGCTAGACGGTGGTGGTCATGGGACTGGAAGGTGCTTCGCGTTCTGCTAGACGGCGGTGGTCGTGGTCTGGAAGGTGCTGCCCGTTCTGTTAGACGGTGGTGGTCATGGGACTGGAAGGTGCTTCCCGTTCTGCTAGACGGTCGTGATCGTGTGTCTGGAAGCTGCTTACCGTTCTGCTAGACAATGGTGGTCGTGGGTCTGGAAGGTTGTGCCCTTTCTGCTAGACGGTGGTGTTCGTGGGTCCGGATGTGGCTTCGCGTTCTGTTAGACAGTGGTGTTCGCGGGTCTGGAAGGTGCTTCCCGTTCTGCTAGACTGTGGTGATCGTGGGTCTGGAACGTGCTTCCCGTTCTGCTAGACGGTTGTGGTTGTGGGTCTGGAAGGTGCTGCCCGTTCAGCTACACGGTGGTGGTCGTCGGTCTGGAAGGTGCTTCCCGTTGTGCTAGAAATTCGTGGTCGTGGGTCTGGAAGGTGCTGCCCGTTCTGCTAGACGGTGGTGTTCGTGGGTCTGGATGGTGCTTCCCGTTCTGCTAGACGGTGGTGGTCGTGGAACTGGAAGGTGCTTCCCGTTCTGCTAGACGGTGGTGGTCGTGGGTCTGGAAGGTGCTGCCCGTTCTGTTGGACGGTGGTGGTCGTGGTTCTGGAAGGTGCTGCTCATTCTGCTAGACATTCGTGGTCGTGGGTATGGAAGGTGCTGACCCTTCTGCTAGACGGTGGTGGTCGTGGGTTTGGAAGGTTCTGCCCGTTTTGCTAGACGGTGGTGTTCGTGGGTTTGCAAGGTGCTTCCCTTTCTGCTAGACATTCGTGGTTCGTGGGTCTGGAAGCTCCTTCCCATTCTGATAGACGGTGGTGGTCGTGGGTCTGGAAGGTTGTGCCCGTTCTGCTAGACTGTGGTGGTCGTGGGTCGTGAAGGGGCTTCCCGTTCTGCTAGACTGTGGTGGTCATGGGTCGTGAAGGGGCTTCCCGTTCGGCTAGACTGTGGTGGTCGTGGATCTTGAAGGTGCTGCCCGTTCTGCTAGACGGTGTTGGTTGTGGGTCTGGAAGGTGCTGCACGTTCTGCTAGACGGTGGTGGTCGTGGGTTTGGAAGGTGCTGTACGTTCTGCTAGACATTCGTGGTCTTGGGACTGGAAGTTGCTTCCCGTTCTGCTAGACGGTGGTGGTCGTAGATCTGGAAGGTGCTGCCCATTCTGCTAGACGGTGGTGATCATGGGACTGGAAGGTGCTTCGCGTTCTGTTAGACGGTGGTGGTCCTGGGTCTGGAAGGTGCTTCCCGTTCTGCCAGACGGTTGTGGTCGTGGTCTGGAAGCTGCTTACAGTTCTGCTAGACAATGGTGGTCGTGCGTCTGGAAGGTTGTGCCCGTTCTGTTAGACGGTGGTGGTCGTGGGTCTGGAAGGTGCTTCCCGTTCTGCCAGACGGTTGTGGTCGTGGTCTGGAAGGTGCTGCCCGTTCTGTTAGACGGTGGTGGTCATGGGACTGGAAGTTGCTTCCCTTTCTGCTTGACGGTGGTGGTCGTGGGTCTGGAAGGTGCTGCCCGTTCTGTTGGACGGTGGTGGTCGTGGTTCTGGAAGGTGCTTCTCATTCTGCTTGACATTCGTGGTCGTGGGTCTGGAAGGTGCTGCCCGTTCTGCTAGACGGTGGTGGTCGTGGGTCTGGAAGGTTTTTTCCCGTTCTGCTAGACGGTGGTGGTCGTGGGTCTGGAAGGTGCTGCCCGTTCTGCTAGACGGTGGTGGTCGTGGAACCGGAAAGTGCTGCCCGTTCTGCTAGACATTCGTGTTCGTGGGTCTGGAAGGTGCTGCCTATTCTGCTAGATGGTGGTGGTCGCGGGTCTGGAAGGTGCTTCCCTTTCTGCTAGACATTCTTGGTTGTGGGTCTGGAAGGTGCCGTCGGTTCTGCTAGACGGTGGTGGTCGTGGGTTTGGAAGGTGCTGCCCATTCTGCTAGACGGTGGTGGTCATGGGACTGGAAGGTGCTTCGCGTTCTGCTAGACGGCGGTGGTCGTGGTCTGGAAGGTGCTGCCCGTTCTGTTAGACGGTGGTGGTCATGGGACTGGAAGGTGCTTCCCGTTCTGCTAGACGGTCGTGATCGTGTGTCTGGAAGCTGCTTACCGTTCTGCTAGACAATGGTGGTCGTGGGTCTGGAAGGTTGTGCCCTTTCTGCTAGACGGTGGTGTTCGTGGGTCCGGATGTGGCTTCGCGTTCTGTTAGACAGTGGTGTTCGCCGGTCTGGAAGGTGCTTCCCGTTCTGCTAGACTGTGGTGATCGTGGGTCTGGAACGTGCTTCCCGTTCTGCTAGACGGTTGTGGTTGTGGGTCTGGAAGGTGCTGCCCGTTCAGCTACACGGTGGTGGTCGTCGGTCTGGAAGGTGCTTCCCGTTGTGCTAGAAATTCGTGGTCGTGGGTCTGGAAGGTGCTGCCCGTTCTGCTAGACGGTGGTGTTCGTGGGTCTGGATGGTGCTTCCCGTTCTGCTAGACGGTGGTGGTCGTGGAACTGGAAGGTGCTTCCCGTTCTGCTAGACGGTGGTGGTCGTGGGTCTGGAAGGTGCTGCCCGTTCTGTTGGACGGTGGTGGTCGTGGTTCTGGAAGGTGCTGCTCATTCTGCTAGACATTCGTGGTCGTGGGTATGGAAGGTGCTGACCCTTCTGCTAGACGGTGGTGGTCGTGGGTTTGGAAGGTTCTGCCCGTTTTGCTAGACGGTGGTGTTCGTGGGTTTGCAAGGTGCTTCCCTTTCTGCTAGACATTCGTGGTTCGTGGGTCTGGAAGCTGCTTCCCATTCTGATAGACGGTGGTGGTCGTGGGTCTGGAAGGTTGTGCCCGTTCTGCTAGACTGTGGTGGTCGTGGGTCGTGAAGGGGCTTCCCGTTCTGCTAGACTGTGGTGGTCATGGGTCGTGAAGGGGCTTCCCGTTCGGCTAGACTGTGGTGGTCGTGGATCTTGAAGGTGCTGCCCGTTCTGCTAGACGGTGTTGGTTGTGGGTCTGGAAGGTGCTGCACGTTCTGCTAGACGGTGGTGGTCGTGGGTTTGGAAGGTGCTGTACGTTCTGCTAGACATTCGTGGTCTTGGGACTGGAAGTTGCTTCCCGTTCTGCTAGACGGTGGTGGTCGTAGATCTGGAAGGTGCTGCCCATTCTGCTAGACGGTGGTGATCATGGGACTGGAAGGTGCTTCGCGTTCTGTTAGACGGTGGTGGTCCTGGGTCTGGAAGGTGCTTCCCGTTCTGCCAGACGGTTGTGGTCGTGGTCTGGAAGCTGCTTACAGTTCTGCTAGACAATGGTGGTCGTGCGTCTGGAAGGTTGTGCCCGTTCTGTTAGACGGTGGTGGTCGTGGGTCTGGAAGGTGCTTCCCGTTCTGCCAGACGGTTGTGGTCGTGGTCTGGAAGGTGCTGCCCGTTCTGTTAGACGGTGGTGGTCATGGGACTGGAAGTTGCTTCCCTTTCTGCTTGACGGTGGTGGTCGTGGGTCTGGAAGGTGCTGCCCGTTCTGTTGGACGGTGGTGGTCGTGGTTCTGGAAGGTGCTTCTCATTCTGCTTGACATTCGTGGTCGTGGGTATGGAAGGTGCTGCCCGTTCTGCTAGACGGTGGTGGTCGTGGGTTTGGAAGGTTCTGCCCGTTCTGCTAGACGGTGGTGTTCTTGGGTTTGCAAGGTGCTTCCCTTTCTGCTAGACATTCGTGGTTCGTGGGTCTGGAAGCTGCTTCCCATTCTGATAGATGGTGGTGGTCGTGGGTCTGGAAGGTTGAGCCCGTTCTGCTAGACTGTGGTGGTCGTGGATCTTGAAGGTTGTGCCCGTTCTGTTAGACGGTGTTGGTTGTGGGTCTGGAAGGTGCTGCCTGTTCTGCTAGACGATCGTGATCGTGGGTCTGGAAGCTGCTTCCCATTCTGATAGACAATAGTGGTCGTGGGACTGGAAGGGGCTTCCCGTTCTGCTAGATTGTGGTGGTCGTGGGTCGTGAAGGGGCTTCCCGTTCTGTTAGACGGTGGTGGTCGTGTGTCTGGAAGGTGCTTCCCGTTCTGGTAGACGGTCGTGGTCGTTGGTCTGGAAGGTGCTGACCGTTCTGGTAGACGGTGGTGATCGTGGATTTGGAATGTGCTGCCCGTTCTTTTAGACGGTGGTGGTCCTGGGTCTGGATGGTGCTTCCCGTTCTGCTAGACGGTGGTGGTCGTGGGTCTGGAAGGTGCTGCCCGTTCTGTTGGACGGTGGTGGTCGTGGGTCTGGAAGGTGCTGCCCGTTCTGCTAGACGGTGGTGGTCGTCGGTCTGGAAGGTGCTGCCCGTTCTGCTACACGGTGGTGGTCGTGGGTCTGGAAGGTGCTGCCCGTTCTGCTAGACATTCGTGGTTGTGGGTCTGGAAGGTGTGGCCCGTTCTGCTAGACGGTGGTGGTCATGGGTCTGGAAGGTGCTTCCCTTTCCGCTAGACATTCGTGGTCGTGAGTCTGGAAGGTGCTGCCTTTTCTGCTACACGGTGGTGGTCATGGGTCTGGAAGGTGCTGCCCGTTCTGCTAGAAATTCGTGTTCCTGGGTCTGGAAGGTGCTTCCCGTTCTGCTAGACGGTGGTGGTCGTGGGTCTGGAAGGTATTTTCCCGTTCTGCTAGACGGTGGTGTTCGTGGGTCTGGATGGTGCTGCCCGTTCTGCTAGACGGTGGTGGTCGTGGGTCTGGAAGGTGCTGCCTGTTCTGCTAGATGGTGGTGGTCGTGGGTCTGGAAGGTATTTTCCCGTTCTGCTAGACGGTGGTGTTCGTGGGTCTGGATGGTGCTGCCCGTTCTGCTAGACGGTGGTGGTCGTGGGTCTGGAAGGTGCTGCCTGTTCTGCTAGATGGTGGTGGTCGTGGGTCTGGAAGGTGCTTCTCTTTCTGCTAGACATTCTTGGTTGTGGGTCTGGAAGGTGCTGCCCGTTCTGCTAGACGGTGGTGGTCGTGGGTTTGGAAGGTGCTGTACGTTCTGCTAGACATTCGTGGTCTTGGGTCTGGAAGTTGCTTCCCGTTCTGCTAGACGGTGGTGGTCGTAGATCTGGAAGGTGCTGCCCATTCTGCTAGACGGTGGTGGTCATGGGTCTGGAAGGTGCTGCCCGTTCTGCTAGAAATTCGTGTTCGTGGGTCTGGAAGGTGCTTCCCGTTCTGCTAGATGGTGGTGGTCGTGGGTCTGGAAGGTGCTGCCCGTTCTGCTGCACGGTGGTGGTCGTCGGTTTGGACGGTGCTTCCCGTTCTGCTAGACATTCGTGGTCGTGGGTCTGGAAGGTGCTGCCCGTTCTGCCAGACGGTGGTGGTCATGGGTCTGGAAGGTGCTTCCCTTTCCGCTGGACATTCGTGGTCGTGGGTCTGGAAGGTGCTGCCTGTTCTGCTACACGGTGGTGGTCATGGGTCTGGAAGGTGCTGCCCGTTCTGCTAGAAATTCGTGTTCCTGTGTCTGGAAGGTGCTTCCCGTTCTGCTAGACGGTGGTGGTCGTGGGTCTGGAAGGTGCTGCCCGTTCTGCTAGACGGTGGTGGTCGTGGGTCTGGAAGGTGCTGCCTGTTCTGCTAGATGGTTGTGGTCGTGGGTCTGGAGGTGCTTCTCTTTCTGCTAGACATTCTTGGTTGTGGGTCTGGAAGGTGCTGCCCGTTCTGCTAGACAGTGGTGGTCGTGGGTTTGGAAGGTGCTGTACGTTCTGCTAGACATTCGTGGTCTTGGGTCTGGAAGTTGCTTCCCGTTGTGCTAGACGGTGGTGGTCGTGGTCTGGAAGCTGCTTACAGTTCTGCTAGACAATGGTGGTCGTGGGTCTGGAATGTTGTGCCCGTTCTGTTAGACAGTGGTGGTCATTGGACTGGGAGGTGCTTCCCGTTCTGCTAGACGGTCGTGATGGTGTGTCTGGAAGCTGCTTACCGTTCTGCTAGACAATGGTTGTCGTGGGTCTGGAAGGTTGTGCCCGTTCTGCTAGACGGTGGTTGTCGTGGCTCTGGAAGGGGCTTCGCGTTCTGCTAGACTGTGGTGATCGTGGGTCTGGAAGGTGCTTCCCTTTCCGCTAGACATTCGTGGTCGTGGGTCTGGAAGGTGCTGCCTGTTCTGCTACACGGTGGTGTTCATGGGTCTGGAAGGTGCTGCCCGTTCTGCTAGAAATTCGTGTTCCTGGGTCTGGAAGGTGCTTCCCGTTCTGCTAGACGGTGGTGGTCGTGGGTCTGGAAGGTATTTTCCCGTTCTGCTAGACGGTGGTGTTCGTGGGTCTGGATGGTGCTGCCCGTTCTGCTAGACGGTGGTGGTCGTGGGTCTGGAAGGTGCTGCCTGTTCTGCTAGATGGTGGTGGTCGTGGGTCTGGAAGGTGCTTCTCTTTCTGCTAGACATTCTTGGTTGTGGGTCTGGAAGGTGCTGCCCGTTCTGATAGACGGTGGTGGTCGTGGGTTTGGAAGGTCCTGTACGTTCTGCTAGACATTCGTGGTCTTGGGTCTGGAAGTTGCTTCCCGTTCTGCTAGACGGTGGTGGTCGTAGATCTGGAAGGTGCTGCCCATTCTGCTAGACGGTGGTGGTCATGGGTCTGGAAGGTGCTGCCCGTTCTGCTAGAAATTCGTGTTCGTGGGTCTGGAAGGTGCTTCCCGTTCTGCTAGACGGTGGTGGTCGTGGGTCTGGAAGGTGCTGCCCGTTCTGCTGCACGGTGGTGGTCGTCGGTTTGGACGGTGCTTCCCGTTCTGCTAGACATTCGTGGTCGTGGGTCTGGAAGTTGCTGCCCGTTCTGCTAGATGGTGGTGGTCGTGGGTTTGGAAGGTTCTGCCCGTTCTGCTAGACTGTGGTGGTCAAGGGTTTGGAAGTTGGTTCCCTTTCTGCTAGACATTCGTGGTTCGTGGGTCTGGAATGTGCTGCCCGTTCTGCTAGACATTCGTGGTTGTGGGTCTGGAAGGTGTGGCCCGTTCTGCTAGACGGTGGTCGTCGTGGGTCCTGGAAGGTGCTTCTCATTCTGCTAGACATTCGTGGTCGTTGGTCTGGAAGGTGCTGCCCGTTCTGCTAGACGGTGGTGGTCATGGGTCTGGAAGGTGCTGCCCGTTCTGCTAGACATTCGTGGTCATGGGTCTGGAAGGTGCTGCCTGTTCTGCTACACGGTGGTGGTCATGGGTCTGGAAGGTGCTGCCCGTTCTGCTAGAAATTCGTGTTCCTGGGTCTGGAAGGTGCTTCCCGTTCTGCTAGACGGTGGTGGTCGTGGGTCTGGAAGGTATTTTCCCGTTGTGCTAGACGGTGGTGGTCGTGGGTCTGGAAGGTGCTGCCTGTTCTGCTAGATGGTGGTGGTCGTGGGTCTGGAAGGTGCTTCTCTTTCTGCTAGACATTCTTGGTTGTGGGTCTGGAAGGTGCTGCCCGTTCTGCTAGACGGTGGTGGTCATGGGTCTGGAAGGTGCTTCCCTTTCCGCTAGACATTCGTGGTCGTGGGTCTGGAAGGTGCTGCCCGTTCTGCTAGAAATTCGTGTTCGTGGGTCTGGAAGGTGCTTCCCGTTCTGGTAGACGGTCGTGGTCGTTGGTCTGGAAGGTGCTGACCGTTCTGGTAGACGGTGGTGATCGTGGATTTGGAAGGTGCTGCCCGTTCTTTTAGACGGTGGTTGTCCTGGGTCTGGATGGTGCTTCCCGTTCTGCTAGACGGTGGTGGTCGTGGGTCTGGAAGGTGCTGCCCGTTCTGTTGGACGGTGGTGGTCGTGGGTCTGGAAGGTGCTGCCCGTTCTGGTACACGGTGGTGGTCGTCGGTTTGGACGGTGCTTCCCGTTCTGCTAGACATTCGTGGTCGTTGGTCTGGAAGGTGCAGCCCGTTCTGCTAGACGGTGGTGGTCGTGGGTTTGGAAGGTTCTGCCCGTTCTGCTAGACTGTGGCGGTCGTGGGTTTGGAAGGTGCTTCCCTTTCTGCTAGACATTCGTGGTTCGTGGGTCTGGAATGTGCTGCCCGTTCTGCTAGACTTTCGTGGTCGTGGGTCTGGAATGTGTGGCCCGTTCTGCTAGACGGTGGTCGTCGTGGGTCTGGAAGGTGCTTCTCGTTCTGCTAGACATTCGTGGTCGTTGGTCTGGAAGGTGCTGCCCGTTCTGCTAGACGGTGGTGGTCATGGGTCTGGAAGGTGCTTCCCTTTCCGCTAGACATTCGTGGTCGTGGGTCTGGAAGGTGCTGCCTGTTCTGCTACACGGTGGTGGTCGTGGTTCTGGAAGGTGCTGCCCGTTCTGCTAGAAATTCGTGTTCGTGGGTCTGGAAGGTGCTTCTCGTTCTGCTAGACATTCGTGGTCGTTGGTCTGGAAGGTGCTGCCCGTTCTGCTACACGGTGGTGGTCGTCGGTTTGGACGGTGCTTCCCATTGTGCTGGAAATTCGTGGTCGTGGGTCTGGAAGGTGCTGCCCGTTCTGCTAGACGGTGGTGTTCGTGGGTGTGGATGGTGCTTCCCGTTCTGCTAGACGGTGTTGGTCGTGGGACTGGAAGGTGCTTCCCGTTCTGCTAGATGGTGGTGGTCGTGGGTCTGGAAGGTGCTGCCCGTTCTGTTGGACGGTGGTGGTCGTGGGTCTGGAAGGTGCTGCACGTTCTGCTACACGGTGGTGGTCGTCGGTTAGGACGGTGCTTCCCGTTCTGCTAGACATGCGTGGTCGTGGGTCTGGAAGGTGCAGCCCGTTCTGCTAGACGGTGGTGGTCGTGGGTTTGGAAGGTTCTGCCCGTTCTGCTAGACTGTGGTGGTCGTGGGTTTGGAAGGTGCTTCCCTTTCTGCTAGACATTCGTGGTTCGTGGGTCTGGAATGTGCTGCCCGTTCTTCTAGACTTTCGTGGTCATGGGTCTGGAAGGTGTGGCCCGTTCTGCTAGACGGTGGTCGTCGTTGGTCTGGAAGGTGCTGCCCGTTCTGCTAGACGGTGGTGGTCATGGGTCTGGAAGGTGCTGCCCGTTCTGCTAGACATTCGTGGTTGTGGGTCTGGAAGGTGTGGCCCGTTCTGCTAGACGGTGGTGGTCATGGGTCTGGAAGGTGCTTCCCTTTCCGCTAGACATTCGTGGTCGTGGGTCTGGAAGGTGCTGCCTGTTCTGCTACACGGTGGTGGTCATGGGTCTGGAAGGTGCTGCCCGTTCTGCTAGAAATTCGTGTTCCTGGGTCTGGAAGGTGCTTCCCGTTCTGCTAGACGGTGGTGGTCGTGGGTCTGGAAGGTATTTTCCCGTTCTGCTAGACGGTGGTGTTCGTGGGTCTGGATGGTGCTGCCCGTTCTGCTAGACGGTGGTGGTCGTGGGTCTGGAAGGTTCTGCCTGTTCTGCTAGATGGTGGTGGTCGTGGGTCTGGAAGGTGCTTCTCTTTCTGCTAGACATTCTTGGTTGTGGGTCTGGAAGGTGCTGCCCGTTCTGCTAGACGGTGGTGGTCATGGGTCTGGAAGGTGCTTCCCTTTCCGCTAGACATTCGTGGTCGTGGGTCTGGAAGGTGCTGCCCGTTCTGCTAGAAATTCGTGTTCGTGGGTCTGGAAGGTGCTTCCCGTTCTGGTAGACGGTCGTGGTCGTTGGTCTGGAAGGTGCTGACCGTTCTGGTAGACGGTGGTGATCGTGGATTTGGAAGGTGCTGCCCGTTCTTTTAGACGGTGGTTGTCCTGGGTCTGGATGGTGCTTCCCGTTCTGCTAGACGGTGGTGGTCGTGGATCTTGAAGGTGCTGCCCGTTCTGCTAGACGGTGTTGGTTGTGGGTCTGGAAGGTGCTGCACGTTCTGCTAGACGGTGGTGGTCGTGGGTTTGGAAGGTGCTGTACGTTCTGCTAGACATTCGTGGTCTTGGGACTGGAAGTTGCTTCCCGTTCTGCTAGACGGTGGTGGTCGTAGATCTGGAAGGTGCTGCCCATTCTGCTAGACGGTGGTGATCATGGGACTGGAAGGTGCTTCGCGTTCTGTTAGACGGTGGTGGTCCTGGGTCTGGAAGGTGCTTCCCGTTCTGCCAGACGGTTGTGGTCGTGGTCTGGAAGCTGCTTACAGTTCTGCTAGACAATGGTGGTCGTGCGTCTGGAAGGTTGTGCCCGTTCTGTTAGACGGTGGTGGTCGTGGGTCTGGAAGGTGCTTCCCGTTCTGCCAGACGGTTGTGGTCGTGGTCTGGAAGGTGCTGCCCGTTCTGTTAGACGGTGGTGGTCATGGGACTGGAAGTTGCTTCCCTTTCTGCTTGACGGTGGTGGTCGTGGGTCTGGAAGGTGCTGCCCGTTCTGTTGGACGGTGGTGGTCGTGGTTCTGGAAGGTGCTTCTCATTCTGCTTGACATTCGTGGTCGTGGGTATGGAAGGTGCTGCCCGTTCTGCTAGACGGTGGTGGTCGTGGGTTTGGAAGGTTCTGCCCGTTCTGCTAGACGGTGGTGTTCTTGGGTTTGCAAGGTGCTTCCCTTTCTGCTAGACATTCGTGGTTCGTGGGTCTGGAAGCTGCTTCCCATTCTGATAGATGGTGGTGGTCGTGGGTCTGGAAGGTTGAGCCCGTTCTGCTAGACTGTGGTGGTCGTGGATCTTGAAGGTTGTGCCCGTTCTGTTAGACGGTGTTGGTTGTAGGTCTGGAAGGTGCTGCCTGTTCTGCTAGACGATCGTGATCGTGGGTCTGGAAGCTGCTTCCCATTCTGATAGACAATAGTGGTCGTGGGACTGGAAGGGGCTTCCCGTTCTGCTAGATTGTGGTGGTCGTGGGTCGTGAAGGGGCTTCCCGTTCTGTTAGACGGTGGTGGTCGTGTGTCTGGAAGGTGCTTCCCGTTCTGGTAGACGGTCGTGGTCGTTGGTCTGGAAGGTGCTGACCGTTCTGGTAGACGGTGGTGATCGTGGATTTGGAATGTGCTGCCCGTTCTTTTAGACGGTGGTGGTCCTGGGTCTGGATGGTGCTTCCCGTTCTGCTAGACGGTGGTGGTCGTGGGTCTGGAAGGTGCTGCCCGTTCTGTTGGACGGTGGTGGTCGTGGGTCTGGAAGGTGCTGCCCGTTCTGCTAGACGGTGGTGGTCGTCGGTCTGGAAGGTGCTGCCCGTTCTGCTACACGGTGGTGGTCGTGGGTCTGGAAGGTGCTGCCCGTTCTGCTAGACATTCGTGGTTGTGGGTCTGGAAGGTGTGGCCCGTTCTGCTAGACGGTGGTGGTCATGGGTCTGGAAGGTGCTTCCCTTTCCGCTAGACATTCGTGGTCGTGAGTCTGGAAGGTGCTGCCTGTTCTGCTACACGGTGGTGGTCATGGGTCTGGAAGGTGCTGCCCGTTCTGCTAGAAATTCGTGTTCCTGGGTCTGGAAGGTGCTTCCCGTTCTGCTAGACGGTGGTGGTCGTGGGTCTGGAAGGTATTTTCCCGTTCTGCTAGACGGTGGTGTTCGTGGGTCTGGATGGTGCTGCCCGTTCTGCTAGACGGTGGTGGTCGTGGGTCTGGAAGGTGCTGCCTGTTCTGCTAGATGGTGGTGGTCGTGGGTCTGGAAGGTGCTTCTCTTTCTGCTAGACATTCTTGGTTGTGGGTCTGGAAGGTGCTGCCCGTTCTGCTAGACGGTGGTGGTCGTGGGTTTGGAAGGTGCTGTACGTTCTGCTAGACATTCGTGGTCTTGGGTCTGGAAGTTGCTTCCCGTTCTGCTAGACGGTGGTGGTCGTAGATCTGGAAGGTGCTGCCCATTCTGCTAGACGGTGGTGGTCATGGGTCTGGAAGGTGCTGCCCGTTCTGCTAGAAATTCGTGTTCGTGGGTCTGGAAGGTGCTTCCCGTTCTGCTAGATGGTGGTGGTCGTGGGTCTGGAAGGTGCTGCCCGTTCTGCTGCACGGTGGTGGTCGTCGGTTTGGACGGTGCTTCCCGTTCTGCTAGACATTCGTGGTCGTGGGTCTGGAAGGTGCTGCCCGTTCTGCCAGACGGTGGTGGTCATGGGTCTGGAAGGTGCTTCCCTTTCCGCTGGACATTCGTGGTCGTGGGTCTGGAAGGTGCTGCCTGTTCTGCTACACGGTGGTGGTCATGGGTCTGGAAGGTGCTGCCCGTTCTGCTAGAAATTCGTGTTCCTGTGTCTGGAAGGTGCTTCCCGTTCTGCTAGACGGTGGTGGTCGTGGGTCTGGAAGGTGCTGCCCGTTCTGCTAGACGGTGGTGGTCGTGGGTCTGGAAGGTGCTGCCTGTTCTGCTAGATGGTTGTGGTCGTGGGTCTGGAGGTGCTTCTCTTTCTGCTAGACATTCTTGGTTGTGGGTCTGGAAGGTGCTGCCCGTTCTGCTAGACAGTGGTGGTCGTGGGTTTGGAAGGTGCTGTACGTTCTGCTAGACATTCGTGGTCTTGGGTCTGGAAGTTGCTTCCCGTTGTGCTAGACGGTGGTGGTCGTGGTCTGGAAGCTGCTTACAGTTCTGCTAGACAATGGTGGTCGTGGGTCTGGAATGTTGTGCCCGTTCTGTTAGACAGTGGTGGTCATTGGACTGGGAGGTGCTTCCCGTTCTGCTAGACGGTCGTGATGGTGTGTCTGGAAGCTGCTTACCGTTCTGCTAGACAATGGTTGTCGTGGGTCTGGAAGGTTGTGCCCGTTCTGCTAGACGGTGGTTGTCGTGGCTCTGGAAGGGGCTTCGCGTTCTGCTAGACTGTGGTGATCGTGGGTCTGGAAGGTGCTTCCCTTTCCGCTAGACATTCGTGGTCGTGGGTCTGGAAGGTGTGGCCCGTTCTGCTAGACGGTGGTCGTCGTGGGTCCTGGAAGGTGCTTCTCATTCTGCTAGACATTCGTGGTCGTTGGTCTGGAAGGTGCTGCCCGTTCTGCTAGACGGTGGTGGTCATGGGTCTGGAAGGTGCTGCCCGTTCTGCTAGACATTCGTGGTCATGGGTCTGGAAGGTGCTGCCTGTTCTGCTACACGGTGGTGGTCATGGGTCTGGAAGGTGCTGCCCGTTCTGCTAGAAATTCGTGTTCCTGGGTCTGGAAGGTGCTTCCCGTTCTGCTAGACGGTGGTGGTCGTGGGTCTGGAAGGTATTTTCCCGTTCTGCTAGACGGTGGTGGTCGTGGGTCTGGAAGGTGCTGCCTGTTCTGCTAGATGGTGGTGGTCGTGGGTCTGGAAGGTGCTTCTCTTTCTGCTAGACATTCTTGGTTGTGGGTCTGGAAGGTGCTGCCCGTTCTGCTAGACGGTGGTGGTCATGGGTCTGGAAGGTGCTTCCCTTTCCGCTAGACATTCGTGGTCGTGGGTCTGGAAGGTGCTGCCCGTTCTGCTAGAAATTCGTGTTCGTGGGTCTGGAAGGTGCTTCCCGTTCTGGTAGACGGTCGTGGTCGTTGGTCTGGAAGGTGCTGACCGTTCTGGTAGACGGTGGTGATCGTGGATTTGGAAGGTGCTGCCCGTTCTTTTAGACGGTGGTTGTCCTGGGTCTGGATGGTGCTTCCCGTTCTGCTAGACGGTGGTGGTCGTGGGTCTGGAAGGTGCTGCCCGTTCTGTTGGACGGTGGTGGTCGTGGGTCTGGAAGGTGCTGCCCGTTCTGGTACACGGTGGTGGTCGTCGGTTTGGACGGTGCTTCCCGTTCTGCTAGACATTCGTGGTCGTTGGTCTGGAAGGTGCAGCCCGTTCTGCTAGACGGTGGTGGTCGTGGGTTTGGAAGGTTCTGCCCGTTCTGCTAGACTGTGGCGGTCGTGGGTTTGGAAGGTGCTTCCCTTTCTGCTAGACATTCGTGGTTCGTGGGTCTGGAATGTGCTGCCCGTTCTGCTAGACTTTCGTGGTCGTGGGTCTGGAATGTGTGGCCCGTTCTGCTAGACGGTGGTCGTCGTGGGTCTGGAAGGTGCTTCTCGTTCTGCTAGACATTCGTGGTCGTTGGTCTGGAAGGTGCTGCCCGTTCTGCTAGACGGTGGTGGTCATGGGTCTGGAAGGTGCTTCCCTTTCCGCTAGACATTCGTGGTCGTGGGTCTGGAAGGTGCTGCCTGTTCTGCTACACGGTGGTGGTCGTGGTTCTGGAAGGTGCTGCCCGTTCTGCTAGAAATTCGTGTTCGTGGGTCTGGAAGGTGCTTCTCGTTCTGCTAGACATTCGTGGTCGTTGGTCTGGAAGGTGCTGCCCGTTCTGCTACACGGTGGTGGTCGTCGGTTTGGACGGTGCTTCCCATTGTGCTGGAAATTCGTGGTCGTGGGTCTGGAAGGTGCTGCCCGTTCTGCTAGACGGTGGTGTTCGTGGGTGTGGATGGTGCTTCCCGTTCTGCTAGACGGTGTTGGTCGTGGGACTGGAAGGTGCTTCCCGTTCTGCTAGATGGTGGTGGTCGTGGGTCTGGAAGGTGCTGCCCGTTCTGTTGGACGGTGGTGGTCGTGGGTCTGGAAGGTGCTGCACGTTCTGCTACACGGTGGTGGTCGTCGGTTTGGACGGTGCTTCCCGTTCTGCTAGACATGCGTGGTCGTGGGTCTGGAAGGTGCAGCCCGTTCTACTAGACGGTGGTGGTCGTGGGTTTGGAAGGTTCTGCCCGTTCTGCTAGACTGTGGTGGTCGTGGGTTTGGAAGGTGCTTCCCTTTCTGCTAGACATTCGTGGTTCGTGGGTCTGGAAT
The DNA here is from genome assembly GCF_030144855.1 of Hypanus sabinus. NCBI lineage: Eukaryota > Metazoa > Chordata > Chondrichthyes > Myliobatiformes > Dasyatidae > Hypanus > Hypanus sabinus. The sequence continues at coordinate 887,324 of NW_026778948.1, read as the reverse complement.
GTGCTGCCCGTTCTTCTAGACTTTCGTGGTCATGGGTCTGGAAGGTGTGGCCCGTTCTGCTAGACGGTGGTCGTCGTTGGTCTGGAAGGTGCTGCCCGTTCTGCTAGACGGTGGTGGTCATGGGTCTGGAAGGTGCTGCCCGTTCTGCTAGACATTCGTGGTTGTGGGTCTGGAAGGTGTGGCCCGTTCTGCTAGACGGTGGTGGTCATGGGTCTGGAAGGTGCTTCCCTTTCCGCTAGACATTCGCGGTCGTGGGTCTGGAAGGTGCTGCCTGTTCTGCTACACGGTGGTGGTCATGGGTCTGGAAGGTGCTGCCCGTTCTGCTAGAAATTCGTGTTCCTGGGTCTGGAAGGTGCTTCCCGTTCTGCTAGACGGTGGTGGTCGTGGGTCTGGAAGGTATTTTCCCGTTCTGCTAGACGGTGGTGTTCGTGGGTCTGGATGGTGCTGCCCGTTCTGCTAGACGGTGGTGGTCGTGGGTCTGGAAGGTTCTGCCTGTTCTGCTAGATGGTGGTGGTCGTGGGTCTGGAAGGTGCTTCTCTTTCTGCTAGACATTCTTGGTTGTGGGTCTGGAAGGTGCTGCCCGTTCTGCTAGACGGTGGTGGTCATGGGTCTGGAAGGTGCTTCCCTTTCCGCTAGACATTCGTGGTCGTGGGTCTGGAAGGTGCTGCCCGTTCTGCTAGAAATTCGTGTTCGTGGGTCTGGAAGGTGCTTCCCGTTCTGGTAGACGGTCGTGGTCGTTGGTCTGGAAGGTGCTGACCGTTCTGGTAGACGGTGGTGATCGTGGATTTGGAAGGTGCTGCCCGTTCTTTTAGACGGTGGTTGTCCTGGGTCTGGATGGTGCTTCCCGTTCTGCTAGACGGTGGTGGTCGTGGGTCTGGAAGGTGCTGCCCGTTCTGTTGGACGGTGGTGGTCGTGGGTCTGGAAGGTGCTGCCTGTTCTGGTACACGGTGGTGGTCGTCGGTTTGGACGGTGCTTCCCGTTCTGCTAGACATTCGTGGTCGTTGGTCTGGAAGGTGCAGCCCGTTCTGCTAGACGGTGGTGGTCGTGGGTTTGGAAGGTTCTGCCCGTTCTGCTAGACTGTGGCGGTCGTGGGTTTGGAAGGTGCTTCCCTTTCTGCTAGACATTCGTGGTTCGTGGGTCTGGAATGTGCTGCCCGTTCTGCTAGACTTTCGTGGTCGTGGGTCTGGAAGGTGTGGCCCGTTCTGTTAGACGGTGGTCGTCGTGGGTCTGGAAGGTGCTTCTCGTTCTGCTAGACATTCGTGGTCGTTGGTCTGGAAGGTGCAGCCCGTTCTGCTAGACGGTGGTGGTCGTGGGTTTGGAAGGTTCTGCCCGTTCTGCTAGACTGTGGCGGTCGTGGGTTTGGAAGGTGCTTCCCTTTCTGCTAGACATTCGTGGTTCGTGGGTCTGGAATGTGCTGCCCGTTCTGCTAGACTTTCGTGGTCGTGGGTCTGGAATGTGTGGCCCGTTCTGCTAGACGGTGGTCGTCGTGGGTCTGGAAGGTGCTTCTCGTTCTGCTAGACATTCGTGGTCGTTGGTCTGGAAGGTGCTGCCCGTTCTGCTAGACGGTGGTGGTCATGGGTCTGGAAGGTGCTTCCCTTTCCGCTAGACATTCGTGGTCGTGGGTCTGGAAGGTGCTGCCTGTTCTGCTACACGGTGGTGGTCGTGGTTCTGGAAGGTGCTGCCCGTTCTGCTAGAAATTCGTGTTCGTGGGTCTGGAAGGTGCTTCTCGTTCTGCTAGACATTCGTGGTCGTTGGTCTGGAAGGTGCTGCCCGTTCTGCTACACGGTGGTGGTCGTCGGTTTGGACGGTGCTTCCCATTGTGCTGGAAATTCGTGGTCGTGGGTCTGGAAGGTGCTGCCCGTTCTGCTAGACGGTGGTGTTCGTGGGTGTGGATGGTGCTTCCCGTTCTGCTAGACGGTGTTGGTCGTGGGACTGGAAGGTGCTTCCCGTTCTGCTAGATGGTGGTGGTCGTGGGTCTGGAAGGTGCTGCCCGTTCTGTTGGACGGTGGTGGTCGTGGGTCTGGAAGGTGCTGCACGTTCTGCTACACGGTGGTGGTCGTCGGTTTGGACGGTGCTTCCCGTTCTGCTAGACATGCGTGGTCGTGGGTCTGGAAGGTGCAGCCCGTTCTGCTAGACGGTGGTGGTCGTGGGTTTGGAAGGTGCTTCCCTTTCTGCTAGACATTCGTGGTTCGTGGGTCTGGAATGTGCTGCCCGTTCTGCTAGACTTTCGTGGTCGTGGGTCTGGAATGTGTGGCCCGTTCTGCTAGACGGTGGTCGTCGTGGGTCTGGAAGGTGCTTCTCGTTCTGCTAGACATTCGTGGTCGTTGGTCTGGAAGGTGCTGCCCGTTCTGCTAGACGGTGGTGGTCATGGGTCTGGAAGGTGCTTCCCTTTCCGCTAGACATTCGTGGTCGTGGGTCTGGAAGGTGCTGCCTGTTCTGCTACACGGTGGTGGTCGTGGTTCTGGAAGGTGCTGCCCGTTCTGCTAGAAATTCGTGTTCGTGGGTCTGGAAGGTGCTTCTCGTTCTGCTAGACATTCGTGGTCGTTGGTCTGGAAGGTGCTGCCCGTTCTGCTACACGGTGGTGGTCGTCGGTTTGGACGGTGCTTCCCATTGTGCTGGAAATTCGTGGTCGTGGGTCTGGAAGGTGCTGCCCGTTCTGCTAGACGGTGGTGTTCGTGGGTGTGGATGGTGCTTCCCGTTCTGCTAGACGGTGTTGGTCGTGGGACTGGAAGGTGCTTCCCGTTCTGCTAGATGGTGGTGGTCGTGGGTCTGGAAGGTGCTGCCCGTTCTGTTGGACGGTGGTGGTCGTGGGTCTGGAAGGTGCTGCACGTTCTGCTACACGGTGGTGGTCGTCCGTTTGGACGGTGCTTCCCGTTCTGCTAGACATGCGTGGTCGTGGGTCTGGAAGGTGCAGCCCGTTCTGCTAGACGGTGGTGGTCGTGGGTTTGGAAGGTTCTGCCCGTTCTGCTAGACTGTGGTGGTCGTGGGTTTGGAAGGTGCTTCCCTTTCTGCTAGACATTCGTGGTTCGTGGGTCTGGAATGTGCTGCCCGTTCTTCTAGACTTTCGTGGTCATGGGTCTGGAAGGTGTGGCCCGTTCTGCTAGACGGTGGTCGTCGTTGGTCTGGAAGGTGCTGCCCGTTCTGCTAGACGGTGGTGGTCATGGGTCTGGAAGGTGCTGCCCGTTCTGCTAGACATTCGTGGTTGTGGGTCTGGAAGGTGTGGCCCGTTCTGCTAGACGGTGGTGGTCATGGGTCTGGAAGGTGCTTCCCTTTCCGCTAGACATTCGTGGTCGTGGGTCTGGAAGGTGCTGCCTGTTCTGCTACACGGTGGTGGTCATGGGTCTGGAAGGTGCTGCCCGTTCTGCTAGAAATTCGTGTTCCTGGGTCTTGAAGGTGCTTCCCGTTCTGCTAGACGGTGGTGGTCGTGGGTCTGGAAGGTATTTTCCCGTTCTGCTAGACGGTGGTGTTCGTGGGTCTGGATGGTGCTGCCCGTTCTGCTAGACGGTGGTGGTCGTGGGTCTGGAAGGTTCTGCCTGTTCTGCTAGATGGTGGTGGTCGTGGGTCTGGAAGGTGCTTCTCTTTCTGCTAGACATTCTTGGTTGTGGGTCTGGAAGGTGCTGCCCGTTCTGCTAGACGGTGGTGGTCATGGGTCTGGAAGGTGCTTCCCTTTCCGCTAGACATTCGTGGTCGTGGGTCTGGAAGGTGCTGCCCGTTCTGCTAGAAATTCGTGTTCGTGGGTCTGGAAGGTGCTTCCCGTTCTGGTAGACGGTCGTGGTCGTTGGTCTGGAAGGTGCTGACCGTTCTGGTAGACGGTGGTGATCGTGGATTTGGAAGGTGCTGCCCGTTCTTTTAGACGGTGGTTGTCCTGGGTCTGGATGGTGCTTCCCGTTCTGCTAGACGGTGGTGGTCGTGGGTCTGGAAGGTGCTGCCCGTTCTGTTGGACGGTGGTGGTCGTGGGTCTGGAAGGTGCTGCCTGTTCTGGTACACGGTGGTGGTCGTCGGTTTGGACGGTGCTTCCCGTTCTGCTAGACATTCGTGGTCGTTGGTCTGGAAGGTGCAGCCCGTTCTGCTAGACGGTGGTGGTCGTGGGTTTGGAAGGTTCTGCCCGTTCTGCTAGACTGTGGCGGTCGTGGGTTTGGAAGGTGCTTCCCTTTCTGCTAGACATTCGTGGTTCGTGGGTCTGGAATGTGCTGCCCGTTCTGCTAGACTTTCGTGGTCGTGGGTCTGGAAGGTGTGGCCCGTTCTGCTAGACGGTGGTCGTCGTGGGTCTGGAAGGTGCTTCTCGTTCTGCTAGACATTCGTGGTCGTTGGTCTGGAAGGTGCTGCCCGTTCTGCTAGACGGTGGTGGTCATGGGTCTGGAAGGTGCTTCCCTTTCCGCTAGACATTCGTGGTCGTGGGTCTGGAAGGTGCTGCCTGTTCTGCTACACGGTGGTGGTCGTGGTTCTGGAAGGTGCTGCCCGTTCTGCTAGAAATTCGTGTTCGTGGGTCTGGAAGGTGCTTCTCGTTCTGCTAGACATTCGTGGTCGTTGGTCTGGAAGGTGCTGCCCGTACTGCTACACGGTGGTGGTCGTCGGTTTGGACGGTGCTTCCCATTGTGCTGGAAATTCGTGGTCGTGGGTCTGGAAGGTGCTGCCCGTTCTGCTAGACGGTGGTGTTCGTGGGTGTGGATGGTGCTTCCCGTTCTGCTAGACGGTGTTGGTCGTGGGACTGGAAGGTGCTTCCCGTTCTGCTAGATGGTGGTGGTCGTGTGTCTGGAAGGTGCTGCCCGTTCTGTTGGACGGTGGTGGTCGTGGGTCTGGAAGGTGCTGCCCGTTCTGCTACACGGTGGTGGTCGTCGGTTTGGACGGTGCTTCCCGTTCTGCTAGACATGCGTGGTCGTGGGTCTGGAAGGTGCAGCCCGTTCTGCTAGACGGTGGTGGTCGTGGGTTTGGAAGGTTCTGCCCGTTCTGCTAGACTGTGGTGGTCGTGGGTTTGGAAGGTGCTTCCCTTTCTGCTAGACATTCGTGGTTCGTGGGTCTGGAATGTGCTGCCCGTTCTTCTAGACTTTCGTGGTCATGGGTCTGGAAGGTGTTGCCCGTTCTGCTAGACGGTGGTCGTCGTGGGTCTGGAAGGTGCTTCTCGTTCTGCTAGACATTCGTGGTCGTTGGTCTGGAAGGTGCTGCCCGTTCTGCTAGACGGTGGTGGTCATGGGTCTGGAAGGTGCTGCCCGTTCTGCTAGACATTCGTGTTTGTGGGTCTGGAAGGTGTGGCCCGTTCTGCTAGACGGTGGTGGTCATGGGTCTGGAAGGTGCTTCCCTTTCCGCTAGACATTCGTGGTCGTGGGTCTGGAAGGTGCTGCCTGTTCTGCTACACGGTGGTGGTCATGGGTCTGGAAGGTGCTGCCCGTTCTGCTAGAAATTCGTGTTCCTGGGTCTGGAAGGTGCTTCCCGTTCTGCTAGACGGTGGTGGTCGTGGGTCTGGAAGGTATTTTCCCGTTCTGCTAGACGGTGGTGTTCGTGGGTCTGGATGGTGCTGCCCGTTCTGCTAGACGGTGGTGGTCGTGGGTCTGGAAGGTTCTGCCTGTTCTGCTAGATGGTGGTGGTCGTGGGTCTGGAAGGTGCTTCTCTTTCTGCTAGACATTCTTGGTTGTGGGTCTGGAAGGTGCTGCCCGTTCTGCTAGACGGTGGTGGTCGTGGGTTTGGAAGGTGCTGTACGTTCTGCTAGACATTCGTGGTCTTGGGTCTGGAAGGTGCTTCCCGTTCTGCTAGACGGTGGTGGTCGTGGGTCTGGAAGGTGCTGCCTGTTCTGCTGCACGGTGGTGGTCGTCGGTTTGGACGGTGCTTCCCGTTCTGCTAGACATTCGTGGTCGTGGGTCTGGAAGGTGCTGCCCGTTCTGCTAGACATTCGTGGTTGTGGGTCTGGAAGGTGCTGCCCGTTCTGCCAGATGGTGGTCGTCATGGGTCTGGAAGGTGCTTCCCTTTCCGCTGGACATTCGTGGTCGTGGGTCTGGAAGGTGCTGCCTGTTCTGCTACACGGTGGTGGTCATGGGTCTGGAAGGTGCTGCCCGTTCTGCTAGAAATTCGTGTTCCTGGGTCTGGAAGGTGCTTCCCGTTCTGCTAGACGGTGGTGGTCGTGGGTCTGGAAGGTATTTTCCCGTTCTGCTAGACGGTGGTGGTCGTGGGTCTGAAAGGTGCTGCCTGTTCTGCTAGATGGTGGTGGTCGTGGGTCTGGAAGGTGCTTCTCTTTCTGCTAGACATTCTTGGTTGTGGGTGTGGAAGGTGCTGCCCGTTCTGCTAGACATTCGTGGTCGTTGGTCTGGAAGGTGCTTCCCGTTCTGCTAGACGGTGGTGGTCGTGGGTCTGGAAGGTATTTTCCCGTTCTGCTAGACGGTGGTGGTCGTGGGTCTGGAAGGTGCTGCCTGTTCTGCTAGATGGTGGTGGTCGTGGGTCTGGAAGGTGCTTCTCTTTCTGCTAGACATTCGTGGTCTTGGGTCTGGAAGTTGCTTCCCGTTCTGCTAGACGGTGGTGGTCGTAGATCTGGAAGGTGCTGCCCGTTCTGCTAGAAATTCGTGTTCCTGGGTCTGGAAGGTGCTTCCCGTTCTGCTAGACGGTGGTGGTCGTGGGTCTGGAAGGTATTTTCCCGTTCTGCTAGACGGTGGTGGTCGTGGGTCTGGAAGGTGCTGCCTGTTCTGCTAGACGGTGGTGGTCGTGGGTCTGGAAGGTATTTTCCCGTTCTGCTAGACGGTGGTGGTCGTGGGTCTGGAAAGTGCTGCCCGTTCTGCTAGACATTCGTGGTCTTGGGTCTGGAAGTTGCTTCCCATTCTGCTAGAAGGTGGTGGTCGTGGGTCTGGAAGGTTCTTCCCGTTCTGTTAGACGGTGGTGGTCGTGGGTCTGGAAGGTTCTTCCCGTTCTGCCAGACGGTTGTGGTCGTGGTCTGGATGCTGCTTACAGTTCTGCTAGACAATGGTGGTCGTGGGTCTGGAAGGTTGTGCCCGTTCTGTTAGACGGTGGTGGTCATGGGACTGGAAGGTGCTTCCCGTTCTGCTAGATGGTCGTGATGGTGTGTCTGGAAGCTGCTTACCGTTCTGCTAGACAATGGTTGTCGTGGGTCTGGAAGGTTGTGCCCGTTCTGCTAGACGGTGGTGGTCGTGGCTCTGGAAGGGGCTTCGCGTTCTGCTAGACTGTGGTGATCGTGGGTCTGGAACGTGCTTCCCGTTCTGCTAGACGGTTGTGGTTGTGGGTCTGGAAGGTGCTGCCCGTTCAGCTACATGGTGGTGGTCATCGGTCTGGAAGGTGCTTCCCGTTGTGCTAGAAATTCGTGGTCGTGGGTCTGGAAGGTGCTGCCCGTTCTGCTAGACATTCGTGGTCTTGGGTCTGGAAGTTGCTTCCCATTCTGCTAGAAGGTGGTGGTCGTGGGTCTGGAAGGTTCTTCCCGTTCTGTTAGACGGTGGTGGTCGTGGGTCTGGAAGGTTCTTCCCGTTCTGCCAGACGGTTGTGGTCGTGGTCTGGAAGCTGCTTACAGTTCTGCTAGACAATGGTGGTCGTGGGTCTGGAAGGTTGTGCCCGTTCTGTTAGACGGTGGTGGTCATGGGACTGGAAGGTGCTTCCCGTTCTGCTAGATGGTCGTGATCGTGTGTCTGGAAGCTGCTTACCGTTCTGCTAGACAATGGTTGTCGTGGGTCTGGAAGGTTGTGCCCGTTCTGCTAGACGGTGGTGGTCGTGGCTCTGGAAGGGGCTTCGCGTTCTGCTAGACTGTGGTGATCGTGGGTCTGGAACGTGCTTCCCGTTCTGCTAGACGGTTGTGGTTGTGGGTCTGGAAGGTGCTGCCCGTTCAGCTACACGGTGGTTGTCGTCGGTCTGGAAGGTGCTTCCCGTTGTGCAGGAAATTCGTGGTCGTGGGTCTGGAAGGTGCTTCTCGTTCTGCTAGACATTCGTGGTCGTTGGTCTTGAAGGTGCTGCCCGTTCTGCTACACGGTGGTGGTCGTCGGTTTGGACGGTGCTTCCCATTGTGCTGGAAATTCGTGGTCGTGGGTCTGGAAGGTGCTGCCCGTTCTGCTAGACGGTGGTGTTCGTGGGTGTGGATGGTGCTTCCCGTTCTGCTAGACGGTGTTGGTCGTGGGACTGGAAGGTGCTTCCCGTTCTGCTAGATGGTGGTGGTCGTGGGTCTGGAAGGTGCTGCCCGTTCTGTTGGACGGTGGTGGTCGTGGGTCTGGAAGGTGCTGCCCGTTCTGCTACACGGTGGTGGTCGTCGGTTTGGACGGTGCTTCCCGTTCTGCTAGACATGCGTGGTCGTGGGTCTGGAAGGTGCAGCCCGTTCTGCTAGACGGTGGTGGTCGTGGGTTTGGAAGGTTCTGCCCGTTCTGCTAGACTGTGGTGGTCGTGGGTTTGGAAGGTTCTTCCCTTTCTGCTAGACATTCGTGGTTCGTGGGTCTGGAATGTGCTGCCCGTTCTTCTAGACTTTCGTGGTCATGGGTCTGGAAGGTGTGGCCCGTTCTGCTAGACGGTGGTCGTCGTGGGTCTGGAAGGTGCTTCTCGTTCTGCTAGACATTCGTGGTCGTTGGTCTGGAAGGTGCTGCCCGTTCTGCTAGACGGTGGTGGTCATGGGTCTGGAAGGTGCTGCCCGTTCTGCTAGACATTCGTGGTTGTGGGTCTGGAAGGTGTGGCCCGTTCTGCTAGACGGTGGTGGTCATGGGTCTGGAAGGTGCTTCCCTTTCCGCTAGACATTCGTGGTCGTGGGTCTGGAAGGTGCTGCCCGTTCTGCTAGAAATTCGTGTTCCTGGGTCTGGAAGGTGCTTCCCGTTCTGCTAGACGGTGGTGGTCGTGGGTCTGGAAGGTGCTGCCTGTTCTGCTAGATGGTGGTGGTCGTGGGTCTGGAAGGTGCTTCTCTTTCTGCTAGACATTCGTGGTCTTGGGTCTGGAAGTTGCTTCCCGTTCTGCTAGACGGTGGTGGTCGTAGATCTGGAAGGTGCTGCCCGTTCTGCTAGAAATTCGTGTTCCTGGGTCTGGAAGGTGCTTCCCGTTCTGCTAGACGGTGGTGGTCGTGGGTCTGGAAGGTGCTGCCTGTTCTGCTAGATGGTGGTGGTCGTGGGTCTGGAAGGTGCTTCTCTTTCTGCTAGACATTCTTGGTCATGGGTCTGGAAGGTGCTGCCCGTTCTGCTAGACATTCGTGGTTGTGGGTCTGGAAGGTGTGGCCCGTTCTGCTAGACGGTGGTGGTCATGGGTCTGGAAGGTGCTTCCCTTTCCGCTAGACATTCGTGGTCGTGGGTCTGGAAGGTGCTGCCTGTTCTGCTACACGGTGGTGGTCATGGGTCTGGAAGGTGCTGCCCGTTCTGCTAGAAATTCGTGTTCCTGGGTCTGGAAGGTGCTTCCCGTTCTGCTAGACGGTGGTGGTCGTGGGTCTGGAAGGTATTTTCCCGTTCTGCTAGACGGTGGTGTTCGTGGGTCTGGATGGTGCTGCCCGTTCTGCTAGACGGTGGTGGTCGTGGGTCTGGAAGGTTCTGCCTGTTCTGCTAGATGGTGGTGGTCGTGGGTCTGGAAGGTGCTTCTCTTTCTGCTAGACATTCTTGGTTGTGGGTCTGGAAGGTGCTGCCCGTTCTGCTAGACGGTGGTGGTCGTGGGTTTGGAAGGTGCTGTACGTTCTGCTAGACATTCGTGGTCTTGGGTCTGGAAGGTGCTTCCCGTTCTGCTAGACGGTGGTGGTCGTGGGTCTGGAAGGTGCTGCCCGTTCTGCTGCACGGTGGTGGTCGTCGGTTTGGACGGTGCTTCCCGTTCTGCTAGACATTCGTGGTCGTGGGTCTGGAAGGTGCTGCCCGTTCTGCTAGACATTCGTGGTTGTGGGTCTGGAAGGTGCTGCCCGTTCTGCCAGATGGTGGTGGTCATGGGTCTGGAAGGTGCTTCCCTTTCCGCTGGACATTCGTGGTCGTGGGTCTGGAAGGTGCTGCCTGTTCTGCTGCACCGTGGTGGTCATGGGTCTGGAAGGTGCTGCCCGTTCTGCTAGAATTTCGTGTTCCTGGGTCTGGAAGGTGCTTCCCGTTCTGCTAGACGGTGGTGGTCGTGGGTCTGGAAGGTGCTGCCTGTTCTGCTAGATGGTGGTGGTCGTGGGTCTGGAAGGTGCTTCTCTTTCTGCTAGACATTCGTGGTCTTGGGTCTGGAAGTTGCTTCCCGTTCTGCTAGACGGTGGTGGTCGTAGATCTGGAAGGTGCTGCCCGTTCTGCTAGAAATTCGTGTTCCTGGGTCTGGAAGGTGCTTCCCGTTCTGCTAGACGGTGGTGGTCGTGGGTCTGGAAAGTGCTGCCTGTTCTGCTAGATGGTGGTGGTCGTGGGTCTGGAAGGTGCTTCTCTTTCTGCTAGACATTCGTGGTCTTGGGTCTGGAAGTTGCTTCCCGTTCTGCTAGACGGTGGTGGTCGTAGATCTGGAAGGTGCTGCCCGTTCTGCTAGAAATTCGTGTTCCTGGGTCTGGAAGGTGCTTCCCGTTCTGCTAGACGGTGGTGGTCGTGGGTCTGGAAGGTATTTTCCCGTTCTGCTAGACGGTGGTGGTCGTGGGTCTGGAAGGTGCTGCCTGTTCTGCTAGATGGTGGTGGTCGTGGGTCTGGAAGGTGCTTCTCTTTCTGCTAGACATTCTTGGTTGTGGGTCTGGAAGGTGCTGCCCGTTCTGCTAGACATTCGTGGTCTTGGGTCTGGAAGTTGCTTCCCATTCTGCTAGAAGGTGGTGGTCGTGGGTCTGGAAGGTTCTTCCCGTTCTGTTAGACGGTGGTGGTCGTGGGTCTGGAAGGTTCTTCCCGTTCTGCCAGACGGTTGTGGTCGTGGTCTGGAAGCTGCTTACAGTTCTGCTAGACAATGGTGGTCGTGGGTCTGGAAGGTTGTGCCCGTTCTGTTAGACGGTGGTGGTCATGGGACTGGAAGGTGCTTCCCGTTCTGCTAGATGGTCGTGATGGTGTGTCTGGAAGCTGCTTACCGTTCTGCTAGACAATGGTTGTCGTGGGTCTGGAAGGTTGTGCCCGTTCTGCTAGACGGTGGTGGTCGTGGCTCTGGAAGGGGCTTCGCGTTCTGCTAGACTGTGGTGATCGTGGGTCTGGAACGTGCTTCCCGTTCTGCTAGACGGTTGTGGTTGTGGGTCTGGAAGGTGCTGCCCGTTCAGCTACACGGTGGTTGTCGTCGGTCTGGAAGGTGCTTCCCGTTGTGCTGGAAATTCGTGGTCGTGGGTCTGGAAGGTGCTTCCCTTTCCGCTAGACATTCGTGGTCGTGGGTCTGGAAGGTGCTGCCTGTTCTGCTACACGGTGGTGGTCATGGGTCTGGAAGGTGCTGCCCGTTCTGCTAGAAATTCGTGTTCCTGGGTGTGGAAGGTGCTTCCCGTTCTGCTAGACGGTGGTGGTCGTGGGTCTGGAAGGTATTTTCCCGTTCTGCTAGACGGTGGTGGTCGTGGGTCTGGAAGGTGCTGCCTGTTCTGCTAGATGGTGGTGGTCGTGGGTCTGGAAGGTGCTGCCCATTCTGCTAGACGGTGGTGGTCAAGGGTCTGGAAGGTGCTGCCTGTTCTGCTAGATGGTGGTGGTCGTGGGTCTGGAAGGTGCTTCTCTTTCTGCTAGACATTCTTGGTTGTGGGTCTGGAAGGTGCTGCCCGTTCTGCTAGACATTCGTGGTCTTGGGTCTGGAAGTTGCTTCCCGTTCTGCTAGACGGTGGTGGTCGTAGATCTGGAAGGTGCTGCCCATTCTGCTAGACGGTGGTGGTCAAGGGTCTGGAAGGTGCTGCCCGTTCTGCTAGAAATTCGTGTTCCTGGGTCTGGAAGGTGCTTCCCGTTCTGCTAGACATTCGTGGTCGTGGGTCTGGAAGGTGCTGCCCGTTCTGCTAGACGGTGGTGGTCGTGGGTTTGGAAGGTTCTGCTCGTTCTGCTAGACTGTGGTGGTCAAGGGTTTGGAAGTTGCTTCCCTTTCTGCTAGACATTCGTGGTTCGTGGGTCTGGAATGTGCTGCCCGTTCTGCTAGACATTCGTGGTTGTGGGTCTGGAAGGTGTGGCCCGTTCTGCTAGACGGTGGTCGTCGTGGGTCCTGGAAGGTGCTTCCCGTTCTGCTAGACATTAGTGGTCTTTGGTCTGGAAGGTGCTGCCCGTTCTGCCAGACGGTGGTGGTCATGGGTCTGGAAGGTGCTTCCCTTTCCGCTAGACATTCGTGGTGGTGGGTCTGGAAGGTGCTGCCTGTTCTGCTACACGGTGGTGGTCATGGGTCTGGAAGGTGCTGCCCGTTCTGCTAGACATTCGTGGTCTTGGGTCTGGAAGTTGCTTCCCGTTCTGCTAGACGGTGGTGGTCGTGGGTCTGGAAGGTGCTGCCCATTCTGCTAGACGGTGGTGGTCAAGGGTCTGGAAGGTGCTGCCTGTTCTGCTAGATGGTGGTGGTCGTGGGTCTGGAAGGTGCTTCTCTTTCTGCTAGACATTCTTGGTTGTGGGTCTGGAAGGTGCTGCCCGTTCTGCTAGACGGTGGTGGTCAAGGGTCTGGAAGGTGCTGCCCGTTCTGCTAGAAATTCGTGTTCCTGGGTCTGGAAGGTGCTTCCCGTTCTGCTAGACGGTGGTGGTCGTGGGTCTGGAAGGTGCGGCCCGTTCTGCTGCACGGTGGTGGTCGTCGGTTTGGACGGTGCTTCCCGTTCTGCTAGACATTCGTGGTCGTGGGTCTGGAAGGTGCTGCCCGTTCTGCTAGACGGTGGTGGTCGTGGGTTTGGAAGGTTCTGCTCGTTCTGCTAGACTGTGGTGGTCAAGGGTTTGGAAGTTGCTTCCCTTTCTGCTAGACATTCGTGGTTCGTGGGTCTGGAATGTGCTGCCCGTTCTGCTAGACATTCGTGGTCTTTGGTCTGGAAGGTGCTGCCCGTTCTGCCAGACGGTGGTGGTCATGGGTCTGGAAGGTGCTTCCCTTTCCGCTAGACATTCGTGGTGGTGGGTCTGGAAGGTGCTGCCTGTTCTGCTACACGGTGGTGGTCATGGGTCTGGAAGGTGCTGCCCGTTCTGCAAGAAATTCGTGTTCCTGGGTCTGGAAGGTGCTTCCCGTTCTGCTAGACGGTGGTGGTCGTGGGTCTGGAAGGTATTTTCCCGTTCTGCTAGACGGTGGTGTTCGTGGGTCTGGAAGGTGCTGCCCGTTCTGCTAGACGGTGGTGGTCGTGAGTCTGGAAGGTGCTGCCTGTTCTGCTAGACGGTGGTGGTCGTGGGTTTGGAAGGTTCTGCCCGTTCTGCTAGACTGTGGTGGTCAAGGGTTTGGAAGTTGCTTCCCGTTCTGCTAGACATTAGTGGTTGTGGGTCTGGAAGGTGTGGCCCGTTCTGCTAGACGGTGGTCGTCGTGGGTCCTGGAAGGTGCTTCCCGTTCTGCTAGACATTAGTGGTCTTTGGTCTGGAAGGTGCTGCCCGTTCTGCCAGACGGTGGTGGTCATGGGTCTGGAAGGTGCTTCCCTTTCCGCTAGACATTCGTGGTGGTGGGTCTGGAAGGTGCTGCCTGTTCTGCTACACGGTGGTGGTCATGGGTCTGGAAGGTGCTGCCCGTTCTGCTAGACGGTGGTGGTCGTGGGTCTGGAAGGTATTTTCCCGTTCTGCTAGACGGTGGTGTTCGTGGGTCTGGAAGGTGCTGCCCGTTCTGCTAGACGGTGGTGGTCGTGGGTCTGGAAGGTGCTGCCTGTTCTGCTTGATGGTGGTGGTCGTGGGTCTGGAAGGTGCTTCTCTTTCTGCTAGACATTCTTGGTTGTGGGTCTGGAAGGTGCTGCCCGTTCTGCTAGACGGTGGTGGTCGTGGGTTTGGAAGGTGCTGTACGTTCTGCTAGACATTCGTGGTCTTGGGTCTGGAAGCTGCTTCCCGTTCTGCTAGACGGTGGTGGTCGTATATCTGGAAGGTGCTGCCCATTCTGCTAGACGGTGGTGGTCATGGGACTGGAAGGTGCTTCGCGTTCTGTTAGACGGTGGTGGTCGTGGGTCTGGAAGGTTCTTCCCGTTCTGCCAGACGGTTGTGGTCGTGGTCTGGAAGCTGCTTACAGTTCTGCTAGACAATGGTGGTCGTGGGTCTGGAAGGTTGTGCCCGTTGTGTTAGACAGTGGTGGTCATGGGACTGGAAGGTGCTTCCCGTTCTGCTAGATGGTCGTGATGGTGTGTCTGGAAGCTGCTTACCGTTCTGCTAGACAATGGTTGTCGTGGGTGTGGAAGGTTGTGCCCGTTCTGCTAGACGGTGGTGGTCGTGGCTCTGGAAGGGGCTTCGCGTTCTGCTAGACTGTGGTGATCGTGGGTCTGGAACGTGCTTCCCGTTCTGCTAGACGGTTGTGGTTGTGGGTCTGGAAGGTGCTGCCCGTTCAGCTACACGGTGGTGTTCGTGGTTTTGGAAGGTGCGTCCCTTTCTGCTAGACATTCGAGGTTCGTGGGTCTGGAATGTGCTGCCCGTTCTGCTAGACATTCGTGGTCGTTGGTCTGTATGGTGCTGCCCGTTCTGCTAGACGGTGGTGGTCGTGGTTCTGGAAGGTGCTTCCCGTTCTGATAGACGGTGGTGGTCGTGGGTCTGGAAGGTCGTGCCCGTTCTGCTAGACTGTGGTGGTCGTGGGTCGTGAAGTGGCTTCCCGTTCTGCTAGACTGTGGTGGTCGTGGGTCGTGAAGGGGCTTCCCGTTCTGTTAGACGGTGGTGGTCGTGTGTCTGGAAGCTGCTGACCGTTCTGGTAGACGGTGGTGATCGTGGGTTTGGAACGTGCTGCCCGTTCTTCTAGACAGTGGTGGTCGTGGGTCTGGAAGGGGCTTCCCGTTCTGATAGACGGTGGTGGTCGTGGGTCTTGAAGGTGCTGCCCACTCTGCTAGACGGTGGTGATCGTGGGTCTGAAAGGTGCTGCCCGTTCTGCTAGACATTCGTGGTTGTGGGTCTGGAAGATGTGGCCCGTTCTGCTAGACGGTGGTCGTCGTGGGTCCTGGAAGGTGCTTCTCGTTCTGCTAGACATTCGTGGTCGTTGGTCTGGAAGGTGCTGCCCGTTCTGCTAGACGGTGGTGGTCATGGGTCTGGAAGGTGCTTCCCTTTCCGCTAGACATTCGTGGTCGTGGGTCTGGAAGGTGCTGCCTGTTCTGCTACACGGTGGTGGTCATGGGTCTGGAAGGTGCTGCCCGTTCTGCTAGAAATTCGTGTTCCTGGGTCTGGAAGGTGCTTCCCGTTCTGCTAGACGGTGGTGGTCGTGGGTCTGGAAGGTATTTTCCCGTTCTGCTAGACGGTGGTGTTCGTGGGTCTGGATGGTGCTGCCCGTTCTGCTAGACGGTCTTGGCTGTGGTTCTGGAAGGTGCTTCCCGTTCTGCTAGATGGTGGTGGTCGTGGGTCTGGAAGGTGCTGCCCGTTCTGTTGGACTGTGGTGGTCGTAGGTCTGGAAGGTGCTGCCCGTTCTGCTACACGGTGGTGGTCGTCGGTTTGGACGGTGCTTCCCGTTCTGCTAGACATGCGTGGTCGTGGGTCTGGAAGGTGCAGCCCGTTCTGCTAGACGGTGGTGGTCGTGGGTTTGGAAGGTTCTGCCCGTTCTGCTAGACTGTGGTGGTCGTGGGTTTGGAAGGTGCTTCCCTTTCTGCTAGACATTCGTGGTTCGTGGGTCTGGAATGTGCTGCCCGTTCTTCTAGACTTTCGTGGTCATGGGTCTGGAAGGTGTGGCCCGTTCTGCTAGACGGTGGTCGTCGTGGGTCTGGAAGGTGCTTCTCGTTCTGCTAGACATTCGTGGTAGTTGGTCTGGAAGGTGCTGCCCGTTCTGCTAGACGGTGGTGGTCATGGGTCTGGAAGGTGCTTCCCTTTCCGCTAGACATTCGTGGTCGTGGGTCTGGAAGGTGCTGCCTGTTCTGCTACACGGTGGTGGTCATGGGTCTGGAAGGTGCTTCCCGTTCTGCTAGACGGTGGTGGTCGTGGGTCTGGAAGGTATTTTCCCGTTCTGCTAGAAATTCGTGTTCGTGGGTCTGGAAGGTGCTTCCCGTTCTGGTAGACGGTCGTGGTCGTTGGTCTGGAAGGTGCTGACCGTTCTGGTAGACGGTGGTGATCGTGGATTTGGAAGGTGCTGCCCGTTCTTTTAGACGGTGGTTGTCCTGGGTCTGGATGGTGCTTCCCGTTCTGCTAGACGGTGGTGGTCGTGGGTCTGGAAGGTGCTGCCCGTTCTGTTGGACGGTGGTGGTCGTGGGTCTGGAAGGTGCTGCCCGTTCTGGTACACGGTGGTGTCGTCGGTTTGGACGGTGCTTCCCGTTCTGCTAGACATTCGTGGTCGTTGGTCTGGAAGGTGCAGCCCGTTCTGCTAGACGGTGGTGGTCGTGGGTTTGGAAGGTTCTGCCCGTTCTGCTAGACTGTGGTGGTCGTGGGTTTGGAAGGTGCTTCCCTTTCTGCTAGACATTCGTGGTTCGTGGGTCTGGAATGTGCTGCCCGTTCTGCTAGACTTTCGTGGTCGTGGGTCTGGAAGGTGTGGCCCGTTCTGCTAGACGGTGGTCGTCGTGGGTCTGGAAGGTGCTTCTCGTTCTGCTAGACATTCGTGGTCATTGGTCTGGAAGGTGCTGCCCGTTCTGCTAGACGGTGGTGGTCATGGGTCTGGAAGGTGCTTCCCTTTCCGCTAGACATTCGTGGTCGTGGGTCTGGAAGGTGCTGCCTGTTCTGCTACACGGTGGTGGTCGTGGTTCTGGAAGGTGCTGCCCGTTCTGCTAGAAATTCGTGTTCGTGGGTCTGGAAGGTGCTTCTCGTTCTGCTAGACATTCGTGGTCGTTGGTCTGGAAGGTGCTGCCCGTTCTGCTACACGGTGGTGGTCGTCGGTTTGGACGGTGCTTCCCATTGTGCTGGAAATTCGTGGTCGTGGGTCTGGAAGGTGCTGCCCGTTCTGCTAGACGGTGGTGTTCGTGGGTGTGGATGGTGCTTCCCGTTCTGCTAGACGGTGTTGGTCGTGGGACTGGAAGGTGCTTCCCGTTCTGCTAGATGGTGGTGGTCGTGGGTCTGGAAGGTGCTGCCCGTTCTGTTGGACTGTGGTGGTCGTGGGTCTGGAAGGTGCTGCCCGTTCTGCTACACGGTGGTGGTCGTCGGTTTGGACGGTGCTTCCCGTTCTGCTAGACATGCGTGGTCGTGGGTCTGGAAGGTGCAGCCCGTTCTGCTAGACGGTGGTGGTCGTGGGTTTGGAAGGTTCTGCCCGTTCTGCTAGACGGTTGTGGTCATGGTCTGGAAGGTGCTGCCCATTCTGTTAGACGGTGGTGGTCATGGGACTGGAAGGTGCTTACCGTTGTGCTAGACGGTCGTGATCGTGTGTCTGGAAGCTGCTTACCGTTCTTCTAGACAATGGTGGTCGTGGGTCTGGAAGGTTGTGCCCGTTCTGTTAGACGGTGGTGGTCGTGGGTCTGTAAGGTGCTTCCTGTTCTGCTAGACGGTCTTGGCTGTGGTTCTGGAAGGTGCTTCCCGTTCTGCTAGATGGTGGTGGTCGTGGGTCTGGAAGGTGCTGCCCGTTCTGTTGGACTGTGGTGGTCGTGGGTCTGGAAGGTGCTGCCCGTTCTGCTACACGGTGGTGGTCGTCGGTTTGGACGGTGCTTCCCGTTCTGCTAGACATGCGTGGTCGTGGGTCTGGAAGGTGCAGCCCGTTCTGCTAGACGGTGGTGGTCGTGGGTTTGGAAGGTTCTGCCCGTTCTGCTAGACTGTGGTGGTCGTGGGTTTGGAAGGTGCTTCCCTTTCTGCTAGACATTCGTGGTTCGTGGGTCTGGAATGTGCTGCCCGTTCTTCTAGACTTTCGTGGTCATGGGTCTGGAAGGTGTGGCCCGTTCTGCTAGACGGTGGTCGTCGTGGGTCTGGAAGGTGCTTCTCGTTCTGCTAGACATTCGTGGTAGTTGGTCTGGAAGGTGCTGCCCGTTCTGCTAGACGGTGGTGGTCATGGGTCTGGAAGGTGCTTCCCTTTCCGCTAGACATTCGTGGTCGTGGGTCTGGAAGGTGCTGCCTGTTCTGCTACACGGTGGTGGTCATGGGTCTGGAAGGTGCTTCCCGTTCTGCTAGACGGTGGTGGTCGTGGGTCTGGAAGGTATTTTCCCGTTCTGCTAGACGGTGGTGTTCGTGGGTCTGGATGGTGCTGCCCGTTCTGCTAGACGGTGGTGGTCGTCGGTCTGGAAGGTGCTGCCTGTTCTGCTAGATGGTGGTGGTCGTGGGTCTGGAAGGTGCTGCCCGTTCTGTTGGACTGTGGTGGTCGTGGGTCTGGAAGGTGCTGCCCGTTCTGCTACACGGTGGTGGTCGTGGGTTTGGAAGGTTCTGCCCGTTCTGCTAGACGGTTGTGGTCATGGTCTGGAAGGTGCTGCCCATTCTGTTAGACGGTGGTGGTCATGGGACTGGAAGGTGCTTACCGTTGTGCTAGACGGTCGTGATCGTGTGTCTGGAAGCTGCTTACCGTTCTTCTAGACAATGGTGGTCGTGGGTCTGGAAGGTTGTGCCCGTTCTGTTAGACGGTGGTGGTCGTGGGTCTGTAAGGTGCTTCCTGTTCTGCTAGACGGTCTTGGCTGTGGTTCTGGAAGGTGCTTCCCGTTCTGCTAGATGGTGGTGGTCGTGGGTCTGGAAGGTGCTGCCCGTTCTGTTGGACTGTGGTGGTCGTGGGTCTGGAAGGTGCTGCCCGTTCTGCTACACGGTGGTGGTCGTCGGTTTGGACGGTGCTTCCCGTTCTGCTAGATGGTGGTGGTCGTGGGTCTGGAAGGTGCTGCCCGTTCTGTTGGACTGTGGTGGTCGTGGGTCTGGAAGGTGCTGCCCGTTCTGCTACACGGTGGTGGTCGTCGGTTTGGACGGTGCTTCCCGTTCTGCTAGACATGCGTGGTCGTGTGTCTGGAAGCTGCTGACCGTTCTGGTAGACGGTGGTGATCGTGGGTTTGGAACGTGCTGCCCGTTCTTCTAGACAGTGGTGGTCGTGGGTCTGGAAGGGGCTTCCCGTTCTGATAGACGGTGGTGGTCGTGGGTCTTGAAGGTGCTGCCCACTCTGCTAGACGGTGGTGATCGTGGGTCTGAAAGGTGCTGCCCGTTCTGCTAGACATTCGTGGTTGTGGGTCTGGAAGATGTGGCCCGTTCTGCTAGACGGTGGTCGTCGTGGGTCCTGGAAGGTGCTTCTCGTTCTGCTAGACATTCGTGGTCGTTGGTCTGGAAGGTGCTGCCCGTTCTGCTAGACGGTGGTGGTCATGGGTCTGGAAGGTGCTTCCCTTTCCGCTAGACATTCGTGGTCGTGGGTCTGGAAGGTGCTGCCTGTTCTGCTACACGGTGGTGGTCATGGGTCTGGAAGGTGCTTCCCGTTCTGCTAGACGGTGGTGGTCGTGGGTCTGGAAGGTATTTTCCCGTTCTGCTAGACGGTGGTGTTCGTGGGTCTGGATGGTGCTGCCCGTTCTGCTAGACGGTGGTGGTCGTCGGTCTGGAAGGTGCTGCCTGTTCTGCTAGATGGTGGTGGTCGTGGGTCTGGAAGGTGCTTCTCTTTCTGCTAGACATTCTTGGTTGTGGGTCTGGAAGGTGCTGCCCGTTCTGCTAGACGGTGGTGGTCATGGGTCTGGAAGGTGCTTCCCTTTCCGCTAGACATTCGTGGTCGTGGGTCTGGAAGGTGCTGCCCGTTCTGCTAGAAATTCGTGTTCGTGGGTCTGGAAGGTGCTTCCCGTTCTGGTAGACGGTCGTGGTCGTTGGTCTGGAAGGTGCTGACCGTTCTGGTAGACGGTGGTGATCGTGGATTTGGAAGGTGCTGCCCGTTCTTTTAGACGGTGGTTGTCCTGGGTCTGGATGGTGCTTCCCGTTCTGCTAGACGGTGGTGGTCGTGGGTCTGGAAGGTGCTGCCCGTTCTGTTGGACGGTGGTGGTCGTGGGTCTGGAAGGTGCTGCCCGTTCTGGTACACGGTGGTGTCGTCGGTTTGGACGGTGCTTCCCGTTCTGCTAGACATTCGTGGTCGTTGGTCTGGAAGGTGCAGCCCGTTCTGCTAGACGGTGGTGGTCGTGGGTTTGGAAGGTTCTGCCCGTTCTGCTAGACTGTGGTGGTCGTGGGTTTGGAAGGTGCTTCCCTTTCTGCTAGACATTCGTGGTTCGTGGGTCTGGAATGTGCTGCCCGTTCTGCTAGACTTTCGTGGTCGTGGGTCTGGAAGGTGTGGCCCGTTCTGCTAGACGGTGGTCGTCGTGGGTCTGGAAGGTGCTTCTCGTTCTGCTAGACATTCGTGGTCATTGGTCTGGAAGGTGCTGCCCGTTCTGCTAGACGGTGGTGGTCATGGGTCTGGAAGGTGCTTCCCTTTCCGCTAGACATTCGTGGTCGTGGGTCTGGAAGGTGCTGCCTGTTCTGCTACACGGTGGTGGTCGTGGTTCTGGAAGGTGCTGCCCGTTCTGCTAGAAATTCGTGTTCGTGGGTCTGGAAGGTGCTTCTCGTTCTGCTAGACATTCGTGGTCGTTGGTCTGGAAGGTGCTGCCCGTTCTGCTACACGGTGGTGGTCGTCGGTTTGGACGGTGCTTCCCATTGTGCTGGAAATTCGTGGTCGTGGGTCTGGAAGGTGCTGCCCGTTCTGCTAGACGGTGGTGTTCGTGGGTGTGGATGGTGCTTCCCGTTCTGCTAGACGGTGTTGGTCGTGGGACTGGAAGGTGCTTCCCGTTCTGCTAGATGGTGGTGGTCGTGGGTCTGGAAGGTGCTGCCCGTTCTGTTGGACTGTGGTGGTCGTGGGTCTGGAAGGTGCTGCCCGTTCTGCTACACGGTGGTGGTCGTCGGTTTGGACGGTGCTTCCCGTTCTGCTAGACATGCGTGGTCGTGGGTCTGGAAGGTGCAGCCCGTTCTGCTAGACGGTGGTGGTCGTGGGTTTGGAAGGTTCTGCCCGTTCTGCTAGACGGTTGTGGTCATGGTCTGGAAGGTGCTGCCCATTCTGTTAGACGGTGGTGGTCATGGGACTGGAAGGTGCTTCCCGTTCTGCTAGACGGTTGTGGTCATGGTCTGGAAGGTGCTGCCCGTTCTGCTAGACGGTGGTGGTCATGGGACTGGAAGGTTCTGCCCGTTCTGCTAGACGGTTGTGGTCATGGTCTGGAAGGTGCTGCCCATTCTGTTAGACGGTGGTGGTCATGGGACTGGAAGGTGCTTACCGTTGTGCTAGACGGTCGTGATCGTGTGTCTGGAAGCTGCTTACCGTTCTTCTAGACAATGGTGGTCGTGGGTCTGGAAGGTTGTGCCCGTTCTGTTAGACGGTGGTGGTCGTGGGTCTGTAAGGTGCTTCCTGTTCTGCTAGACGGTCTTGGCTGTGGTTCTGGAAGGTGCTTCCCGTTCTGCTAGATGGTGGTGGTCGTGGGTCTGGAAGGTGCTGCCCGTTCTGTTGGACTGTGGTGGTCGTGGGTCTGGAAGGTGCTGCCCGTTCTGCTACACGGTGGTGGTCGTCGGTTTGGACGGTGCTTCCCGTTCTGCTAGACATGCGTGGTCGTGGGTCTGGAAGGTGCAGCCCGTTCTGCTAGACGGTGGTGGTCGTGGGTTTGGAAGGTTCTGCCCGTTCTGCTAGACTGTGGTGGTCGTGGGTTTGGAAGGTGCTTCCCTTTCTGCTAGACATTCGTGGTTCGTGGGTCTGGAATGTGCTGCCCGTTCTTCTAGACTTTCGTGGTCATGGGTCTGGAAGGTGTGGCCCGTTCTGCTAGACGGTGGTCGTCGTGGGTCTGGAAGGTGCTTCTCGTTCTGCTAGACATTCGTGGTAGTTGGTCTGGAAGGTGCTGCCCGTTCTGCTAGACGGTGGTGGTCATGGGTCTGGAAGGTGCTGCCCGTTCTGCTAGACATTCGTGGTTGTGGGTCTGGAAGGTGTGGCCCGTTCTGCTAGACGGTGGTGGTCATGGGTCTGGAAGGTGCTTCCCTTTCCGCTAGACATTCGTGGTCGTGGGTCTGGAAGGTGCTGCCTGTTCTGCTACACGGTGGTGGTCATGGGTCTGGAAGGTGCTGCCCGTTCTGCTAGAAATTCGTGTTCCTGGGTCTGGAAGGTGCTTCCCGTTCTGCTAGACGGTGGTGGTCGTGGGTCTGGAAGGTATTTTCCCGTTCTGCTAGACGGTGGTGTTCGTGGGTCTGGATGGTGCTGCCCGTTCTGCTAGACGGTGGTGGTCGTGGGTCTGGAAGGTTCTGCCTGTTCTGCTAGATGGTGGTGGTCGTGGGTCTGGAAGGTGCTTCTCTTTCTGCTAGACATTCTTGGTTGTGGGTCTGGAAGGTGCTGCCCGTTCTGCTAGACGGTGGTGGTCGTGGGTTTGGAAGGTGCTGTACGTTCTGCTAGACATTCGTGGTCTTGGGTCTGGAAGGTGCTTCCCGTTCTGCTAGACGGTGGTGGTCGTGGGTCTGGAATGTGCTGCCCGTTCTGCTGCACGGTGGTGGTCGTCGGTTTGGACGGTGCTTCCCGTTCTGCTAGACATTCGTGGTCGTGGGTCTGGAAGGTGCTGCCCGTTCTGCTAGACATTCGTGGTTGTGGGTCTGGAAGGTGCTGCCCGTTCTGCCAGATGGTGGTCGTCATGGGTCTGGAAGGTGCTTCCCTTTCCGCTGGACATTCGTGGTCGTGGGTCTGGAAGGTGCTGCCTGTTCTGCTACACGGTGGTGGTCATGGGTCTGGAAGGTGCTGCCCGTTCTGCTAGAAATTCGTGTTCCTGGGTCTGGAAGGTGCTTCCCGTTCTGCTAGACGATGGTGGTCGTGGGTCTGGAAGGTATTTTCCCGTTCTGCTAGACGGTGGTGGTCTTGGGTCTGAAAGGTGCTGCCTGTTCTGCTAGATGGTGGTGGTCGTGGGTCTGGAAGGTGCTTCTCTTTCTGCTAGACATTCTTGGTTGTGGGTGTGGAAGGTGCTGCCCGTTCTGCTAGACATTCGTGGTCTTGGGTCTGGAAGTTGCTTCCCGTTCTGCTAGACGGTGGTGGTCGTAGATCTGGAAGGTGTGCCCGTTCTGCTAGAAATTCGTGTTCCTGGGTCTTGAAGGTGCTTCCCGTTCTGCTAGACGGTGGTGGTCGTGGGTCTGGAAGGTATTTTCCCGTTCTGCTAGACGGTGGTGGTCGTGGGTCTGGAAGGTGCTGCCTGTTCTGCTAGATGGTGGTGGTCGTGGGTCTGGAAGGTGCTTCTCTTTCTGCTAGACATTCTTGGTTGTGGGTCTGGAAGGTGCTGCCCGTTCTGCTAGAGATTCGTGGTCTTGGGTCTGGAAGTTGCTTCCCATTCTGCTAGAAGGTGGTGGTCGTGGGTCTGGAAGGTTCTTCCCGTTCTGTTAGACGGGTGGTGGTCGTGGGTCTGGAAGGTTCTTCCCGTTCTGCCAGACGGTTGTGGTCGTGGTCTGGAAGCTGCTTACAGTTCTGCTAGACAATGGTGGTCGTGGGTCTGGAAGGTTGTGCCCGTTCTGTTAGACGATGGTGGTCATGGGACAGAAAGGTGCTTCCCGTTCTGCTAGATGGTCGTGATGGTGTGTCTGGAAGCTGCTTACCGTTCTGCTAGACAATGGTTGTCGTGGGTCTGGAAGGTTGTGCCCGTTCTGCTAGACGGTGGTGGTCGTGGCTCTGGAAGGGGCTTCGCATTCTGCTAGACTGTGGTGATCGTGGGTCTGGAACGTGCTTCCCGTTCTGCTAGACGGTTGTGGTTGTGGGTCTGGAAGGTGCTGCCCGTTCAGCTACACGGTGGTTGTCGTCGGTCTGGAAGGTGCTTCCCGTTGTGCAGGAAATTCGTGGTCGTGGGTCTGGAAGGTGCTTCCCTTTCCGCTAGACATTCGTGTTCGTGGGTCTGGAAGGTGCTGCCTGTTCTGCTACACGGTGGTGGTCATGGGTCTGGAAGGTACTGCCCGTTCTGCTAGAAATTCGTGTTCCTGGGTCTGGAAGGTGCTTCCCGTTCTGCTAGACGGTGGTGGTCGTGGGTCTGGAAGGTATTTTCCCGTTCTGCTAGACGGTGGTGGTCGTGGGTCTGGAAGGTGCTGCCTGTTCTGCTAGACGGTGGTGGTCAAGGGTCTGGAAGGTGCTGCCTGTTCTGCTAGATGGTGGTGGTCGTGGGTCTGGAAGGTGCTTCTCTTTCTGCTAGACATTCTTGGTTGTGGGTCTGGAAGGTGCTGCCCGTTCTGCTAGACATTCGTGGTCTTGGGTCTGGAAGTTGCTTCCCGTTCTGCTAGACGGTGGTGGTCGTAGATCTGGAAGGTGCTGCCCATTCTGCTAGACGGTGGTGGTCAAGGGTCTGGAAGGTGCTGCCCGTTCTGCTAGAAATTCGTGTTCCTGGGTCTGGAAGGTGCTTCCCGTTCTGCTAGACGGTGGTGGTCGTGGGTCTGGAAGGTGCTGCCCGTTCTGCTGCACAGTGGTGGTCGTCGGTTTGGACGGTGCTTCCCGTTCTGCTAGACATTCGTGGTCGTGGGTCTGGAAGGTGCTGCCCGTTCTGCTAGACGGTGGTGGTCGTGGGTTTGGAAGGTTCTGCCCGTTCTGCTAGACTGTGGTGGTCAAGGGTTTGGAAGTTGCTTCCCTTTCTGCTAGACATTCGTGGTTCGTGGGTCTGGAATGTGCTGCCCGTTCTGCTAGACATTCGTGGTTGTGGGTCTGGAAGGTGTGGCCCGTTCTGCTAGACGGTGGTCGTCGTGGGTCCTGGAAGGTGCTTCCCGTTCTGCTAGACATTAGTGGTCTTTGGTCTGGAAGGTGCTGCCCGTTCTGCCAGACGGTGGTGGTCATGGGTCTGGAAGGTGCTTCCCTTTCCGCTAGACATTCGTGGTGGTGGGTCTGGAAGGTGCTGCCTGTTCTGCTACACGGTGGTGGTCATGGGTCTGGAAGGTATTTTCCCGTTCTGCTAGACGGTGGTGGTCGTGGGTCTGGAAGGTGCTGCCCGTTCTGCAAGACGGTGGTGGTCGTGGGTCTGGAAGGTGCTGCCTGTTCTGCTTGATGGTGGTGGTCGTGGGTCTGGAAGGTGCTTCTCTTTCTGCTAGACATTCTTGGTTGTGGGTCTGGAAGGTGCTGCCCGTTCTGCTAGACGGTGGTGGTCGTGGGTTTGGAAGGTGCTGTACGTTCTGCTAGACATTCGTGGTCTTGGGACTGGAAGCTGCTTCCCGTTCTGCTAGACGGTGGTGGTCGTATATCTGGAAGGTGCTGCCCATTCTGCTAGACGGTGGTGGTCATGGGACTGGAAGGTGCTTCGCGTTTTGTTAGACGGTGGTGGTCGTGGGTCTGGAAGGTTCTTCCCGTTCTGCCAGACGGTTGTGGTCGTGGTCTGGAAGCTGCTTACAGTTCTGCTAGACAATGGTGGTCGTGGGTCTGGAAGGTTGTGCCCGTTCTGTTAGACGGTGGTGGTCATGGGACTGGAAGGTGCTTCCCGTTCTGCTAGACGGTCGTGATCGTGTGTCTGGAAGCTGCTTACCGTTCTGCTAGACAATGGTTGTCGTGGGTGTGGAAGGTTGTGCCCGTTCTGCTAGACGGTGGTGGTCGTGGCTCTGGAAGGGGCTTCGCGTTCTGCTAGACTGTGGTGATCGTGGGTCTGGAACGTGCTTCCCGTTCTGCTAGACGGTTGTGGTTGTGGGTCTGGAAGGTGCTGCCCGTTCAGCTACACGGTGGTGTTCGTGGTTTTGGAAGGTGCTTCCCTTTCTGCTAGACATTCGAGGTTCGTGGGTCTGGAATGTGCTGCCCGTTCTGCTAGACATTCGTGGTCGTGGGTCTGGAAGATGTGGCCCGTTCTGCTAGACATTCGTGGTCGTTGGTCTGTATGGTGCTGCCCGTTCTGCTAGACGGTGGTGGTCGTGGTTCTGGAAGGTGCTTCCCGTTCTGATAGACGGTGGTGGTCGTGGGTCTGGAAGGTCGTGCCCGTTCTGCTAGACTGTGGTGGTCGTGGGTCGTGAAGTGGCTTCCCGTTCTGCTAGACTGTGGTGGTCGTGGGTCGTGAAGGGGCTTCCTGTTCTGCTAGACTGTGGTGGTCGTGGGTCGTGAAGGGGCTTCCCGTTCTGTTAGACGGTGGTGGTCGTGTGTCTGGAAGCTGCTGACCGTTCTGGTAGACGGTGGTGATCGTGGGTTTGTAAGGTGCTGCCCGTTCTTCTAGACGGTGGTGGTCGTGGGTCTGGAAGGTGCTGCCCGTTCTGCTAGAAATTCGTGTTCGTGGGTCTGGAAGGTGCTTCCCGTTCGGCTAGACGGTGGTGGTCGTGGGTCTGGAAGGTGCTTCCCTTTCTGCTAGACATTCGTGGTAGTGGGTCTGGAAGGTGTGGCCCGTTCTGCTAGACGGTGGTGGTCGTGGTTCTGGAAGGTGCTGCCCGTTCTGCTAGAAATTCGTGGTCGTGGGTCTGGAACGTGCTGCCCGTTCTGCTACACGGTTGTGGTTGTGGGTCTGGAAGGTGCGGCCCGTTCTGTTGGACGGTTGTGGTTGTGGGTCTGGAAGGTGCTGCCCGTTCTGCTACACGGTGGTGGTCGTCGTTCTGGAAGGTGCTTCCCGTTCTGCTAGACGGTGGAGTTCGTGGGTCTGGATGGTGCTTCCCGTTCTGCAAGACAGTGGTGGTCGTGGGACGGGAAGGTGCTTCCCTTTCTGCTCTACGGTGGTGGTCGTGGTTCTGGAAGGTGCTGCCTGTTCTGCTAGATGGTGGTGGTCGTGGGTCTGGAAGGTGCTGCCCATTCTGCTAGACGGTGGTGGTCAAGGGTCTGGAAGGTGCTGCCTGTTCTGCTAGATGGTGGTGGTCGTGGGTCTGGAAGGTGCTTCTCTTTCTGCTAGACATTCTTGGTTGTGGGTCTGGAAGGTGCTGCCCGTTCTGCTAGACATTCGTGGTCTTGGGTCTGGAAGTTGCTTCCCGTTCTGCTAGACGGTGGTGGTCGTAGATCTGGAAGGTGCTGCCCATTCTGCTAGACGGTGGTGGTCAAGGGTCTGGAAGGTGCTGCCCGTTCTGCTAGAAATTCGTGTTCCTGGGTCTGGAAGGTGCTTCCCGTTCTGCTAGACGGTGGTGGTCGTGGGTCTGGAAGGTGCGGCCCGTTCTGCTGCACGGTGGTGGTCGTCGGTTTGGACGGTGCTTCCCGTTCTGCTAGACATTCGTGGTCGTGGGTCTGGAAGGTGCTGCCCGTTCTGCTAGACGGTGGTGGTCGTGGGTTTGGAAGGTTCTGCTCGTTCTGCTAGACTGTGGTGGTCAAGGGTTTGGAAGTTGCTTCCCTTTCTGCTAGACATTCGTGGTTCGTGGGTCTGGAATGTGCTGCCCGTTCTGCTAGACATTCGTGGTTGTGGGTCTGGAAGGTCTGGCCCGTTCTGCTAGACGGTGGTCGTCGTGGGTCCTGGAAGGTGCTTCCCGTTCTGCTAGACATTAGTGGTCTTTGGTCTGGAAGGTGCTGCCCGTTCTGCCAGACGGTGGTGGTCATGGGTCTGGAAGGTGCTTCCCTTTCCGCTAGACATTCGTGGTGGTGGGTCTGGAAGGTGCTGCCTGTTCTGCTACACGGTGGTGGTCATGGGTCTGGAAGGTGCTGCCCGTTCTGCAAGAAATTCGTGTTCCTGGGTCTGGAAGGTGCTTCCCGTTCTGCTAGACGGTGGTGGTCGTGGGTCTGGAAGGTATTTTCCCGTTCTGCTAGACGGTGGTGTTCGTGGGTCTGGAAGGTGCTGCCCGTTCTGCTAGACGGTGGTGGTCGTGAGTCTGGAAGGTGCTGCCTGTTCTGCTAGACGGTGGTGGTCGTGGGTTTGGAAGGTTCTGCCCGTTCTGCTAGACTGTGGTGGTCAAGGGTTTGGAAGTTGCTTCCCGTTCTGCTAGACATTCGTGGTTGTGGGTCTGGAAGGTGTGGCCCGTTCTGCTAGACGGTGGTCGTCGTGGGTCCTGGAAGGTGCTTCCCGTTCTGCTAGACATTAGTGGTCTTTGGTCTGGAAGGTGCTGCCCGTTCTGCCAGACGGTGGTGGTCATGGGTCTGGAAGGTGCTTCCCTTTCCGCTAGACATTCGTGGTGGTGGGTCTGGAAGGTGCTGCCTGTTCTGCTACACGGTGGTGGTCATGGGTCTGGAAGGTGCTGCCCGTTCTGCAAGAAATTCGTGTTCCTGGTTCTGGAAGGTGCTTCCCATTCTGCTAGACGGTGGTGGTCGTGGGTCTGGAAGGTATTTTCCCGTTCTGCTAGACGGTGGTGTTCGTGGGTCTGGAAGGTGCTGCCCGTTCTGCTAGACGGTGGTGGTCGTGGGTCTGGAAGGTGCTGCCTGTTCTGCTTGATGGTGGTGGTCGTGGGTCTGGAAGGTGCTTCTCTTTCTGCTAGACATTCTTGGTTGTGGGTCTGGAAGGTGTGGCCCGTTCTGCTAGACGGTGGTCGTCGTGGGTCCTGGAAGGTGCTTCCCGTTCTGCTAGACATTAGTGGTCTTTGGTCTGGAAGGTGCTGCCCGTTCTGCCAGACGGTGGTGGTCATGGGTCTGGAAGGTGCTTCCCTTTCCGCTAGACATTCGTGGTGGTGGGTCTGGAAGGTGCTGCCTGTTCTGCTACACGGTGGTGGTCATGGGTCTGGAAGGTGCTGCCCGTTCTGCAAGAAATTCGTGTTCCTGGTTCTGGAAGGTGCTTCCCATTCTGCTAGACGGTGGTGGTCGTGGGTCTGGAAGGTATTTTCCCGTTCTGCTAGACGGTGGTGTTCGTGGGTCTGGAAGGTGCTGCCCGTTCTGCTAGACGGTGGTGGTCGTGGGTCTGGAAGGTGCTGCCTGTTCTGCTTGATGGTGGTGGTCGTGGGTCTGGAAGGTGCTTCTCTTTCTGCTAGACATTCTTGGTTGTGGGTCTGGAAGGTGCTGCCCGTTCTGCTAGACGGTGGTGGTCGTGGGTTTGGAAGGTGCTGTACGTTCTGCTAGACATTCGTGGTCTTGGGTCTGGAAGCTGCTTCCCGTTCTGCTAGACGGTGGTGGTCGTATATCTGGAAGGTGCTGCCCATTCTGCTAGACAGTGGTGGTCATGGGACTGGAAGGTGCTTCGCGTTCTGTTAGACGGTGGTGGTCGTGGGTCTGGAAGGTTCTTCCCGTTCTGCCAGACGGTTGTGGTCGTGGTCTGGAAGCTGCTTACAGTTCTGCTAGACAATGGTGGTCGTGGGTCTGGAAGGTTGGGCCGTTGTGTTAGACAGTGGTTGTCATGGGACTGGAAGGTGCTTCCCGTTCTGCTAGATGGTCGTGATGGTGTGTCTGGAAGCTGCTTACCGTTCTGCTAGACAATGGTTGTCGTGGGTGTGGAAGGTTGTGCCCGTTCTGCTAGACGGTGGTGGTCGTGGCTCTGGAAGGGGCTTCGCGTTCTGCTAGACTGTGGTGATCGTGGGTCTGGAACGTGCTTCCCGTTCTGCTAGACGGTTGTGGTTGTGGGTCTGGAAGGTGCTGCCCGTTCAGCTACACGGTGGTGTTCGTGGTTTTGGAAGGTGCGTCCCTTTCTGCTAGACATTCGAGGTTCGTGGGTCTGGAATGTGCTGCCCGTTCTGCTAGACATTCGTGGTCGTTGGTCTGTATGGTGCTGCCCGTTCTGCTAGACGGTGGTGGTCGTGGTTCTGGAAGGTGCTTCCCGTTCTGATAGACGGTGGTGGTCGTGGGTCTGGAAGGTCGTGCCCGTTCTGCTAGACTGTGGTGGTCGTGGGTCGTGAAGTGGCTTCCCGTTCTGCTAGACTGTGGTGGTCGTGGGTCGTGAAGGGGCTTCCCGTTCTGTTAGACGTTGGTGGTCGTGTGTCTGGAAGCTGCTGACCGTTCTGGTAGACGGTGGTGATCGTGGGTTTGGAAGGTGCTGCCCGTTCTTCTAGACAGTGGTGGTCGTGGGTCTGGAAGGGGCTTCCCGTTCTGATAGACGGTGGTGGTCGTGGGTCTTGAAGGTGCTGCCCACTCTGCTAGACGGTGGTGATCGTGGGTCTGAAAGGTGCTGCCCGTTCTGCTAGACATTCGTGGTTGTGGGTCTGGAAGATGTGGCCCGTTCTGCTAGACGGTGGTCGTCGTGGGTCCTGGAAGGTGCTTCTCGTTCTGCTAGACATTCGTGGTCGTTGGTCTGGAAGGTGCTGCCCGTTCTGCTAGACGGTGGTGGTCATGGGTCTGGAAGGTGCTTCCCTTTCCGCTAGACATTCGTGGTCGTGGGTCTGGAAGGTGCTGCCTGTTCTGCTACACGGTGGTGGTCATGGGTCTGGAAGGTGCTGCCCGTTCTGCTAGAAATTCGTGTTCCTGGGTCTGGAAGGTGCTTCCCGTTCTGCTAGACGGTGGTGGTCGTGGGTCTGGAAGGTATTTTCCCGTTCTGCTAGACGGTGGTGTTCGTGGGTCTGGATGGTGCTGCCCGTTCTGCTAGACGGTGGTGGTCGTCGGTCTGGAAGGTGCTGCCTGTTCTGCTAGATGGTGGTGGTCGTGGGTCTGGAAGGTGCTTCTCTTTCTGCTAGACATTCTTGGTTGTGGGTCTGGAAGGTGCTGCCCGTTCTGCTAGACGGTGGTGGTCATGGGTCTGGAAGGTGCTTCCCTTTCCGCTAGACATTCGTGGTCGTGGGTCTGGAAGGTGCTGCCCGTTCTGCTAGAAATTCGTGTTCGTGGGTCTGGAAGGTGCTTCCCGTTCTGGTAGACGGTCGTGGTCGTTGGTCTGGAAGGTGCTGACCGTTCTGGTAGACGGTGGTGATCGTGGATTTGGAAGGTGCTGCCCGTTCTTTTAGACGGTGGTTGTCCTGGGTCTGGATGGTGCTTCCCGTTCTGCTAGACGGTGGTGGTCGTGGGTCTGGAAGGTGCTGCCCGTTCTGTTGGACGGTGGTGGTCGTGGGTCTGGAAGGTGTTGCCCGTTCTGGTACACGGTGGTGGTCGTCGGTTTGGACGGTGCTTCCCGTTCTGCTAGACATTCGTGGTCGTTGGTCTGGAAGGTGCAGCCCGTTCTGCTAGACGGTGGTGGTCGTGGGTTTGGAAGGTTCTGCCCGTTCTGCTAGACTGTGGTGGTCGTGGGTTTGGAAGGTGCTTCCCTTTCTGCTAGACATTCGTGGTTCGTGGGTCTGGAATGTGCTGCCCGTTCTGCTAGACTTTCGTGGTCGTGGGTCTGGAAGGTGTGGCCCGTTCTGCTAGACGGTGGTCGTCGTGGGTCTGGAAGGTGCTTCTCGTTCTGCTAGACATTCGTGGTCGTTGGTCTGGAAGGTGCTGCCCGTTCTGCTAGACGGTGGTGGTCATGGGTCTGGAAGGTGCTTCCCTTTCCGCTAGACATTCGTGGTCGTGGGTCTGGAAGGTGCTGCCTGTTCTGCTACACGGTGGTGGTCGTGGTTCTGGAAGGTGCTGCCCGTTCTGCTAGAAATTCGTGTTCGTGGGTCTGGAAGGTGCTTCTCGTTCTGCTAGACATTCGTGGTCGTTGGTCTGGAAGGTGCTGCCCGTTCTGCTACACGGTGGTGGTCGTCGGTTTGGACGGTGCTTCCCATTGTGCTGGAAATTCGTGGTCGTGGGTCTGGAAGGTGCTGCACGTTCTGCTAGACGGTGGTGTTCGTGGGTGTGGATGGTGCTTCCCGTTCTGCTAGACGGTGTTGGTCGTGGGACTGGAAGGTGCTTCCCGTTCTGCTAGATGGTGGTGGTCGTGGGTCTGGAAGGTGCTGCCCGTTCTGTTGGACTGTGGTGGTCGTGGGTCTGGAAGGTGCTGCCCGTTCTGCTACACGGTGGTGGTCGTCGGTTTGGACGGTGCTTCCCGTTCTGCTAGACATGCGTGGTCGTGGGTCTGGAAGGTGCAGCCCGTTCTGCTAGACGGTGGTGGTCGTGGGTTTGGAAGGTTCTGCCCGTTCTGCTAGACTGTGGTGGTCGTGGGTTTGGAAGGTGCTTCCCTTTCTGCTAGACATTTGTGGTTCGTGGGTCTGGAATGTGCTGCCCGTTCTTCTAGACTTTCGTGGTCATGGGTCTGGAAGGTGTGGCCCGTTCTGCTAGACGGTGGTCGTCGTGGGTCTGGAAGGTGCTTCTCGTTCTGCTAGACATTCGTGGTAGTTGGTCTGGAAGGTGCTGCCCGTTCTGCTAGACGGTGGTGGTCATGGGTCTGGAAGGTGCTGCCCGTTCTGCTAGACATTCGTGGTTGTGGGTCTGGAAGGTGTGGCCCGTTCTGCTAGACGGTGGTGGTCATGGGTCTGGAAGGTGCTTCCCTTTCCGCTAGACATTCGTGGTCGTGGGTCTGGAAGGTGCTGCCTGTTCTGCTACACGGTGGTGGTCATGGGTC
Organism: Hypanus sabinus; assembly: GCF_030144855.1. Classification (NCBI taxonomy): domain Eukaryota; kingdom Metazoa; phylum Chordata; class Chondrichthyes; order Myliobatiformes; family Dasyatidae; genus Hypanus; species Hypanus sabinus. Next base: position 855,346 of record NW_026778948.1, on the reverse strand, counting down.
TGGAAGGTGCTGCCCGTTCTGCTAGAAATTCGTGTTCCTGGGTCTGGAAGGTGCTTCCCGTTCTGCTAGACGGTGGTGTTCGTGGGTCTGGATGGTGCTGCCCGTTCTGCTAGACGGTGGTGGTCGTGGGTCTGGAAGGTTCTGCCTGTTCTGCTAGATGGTGGTGGTCGTGGGTCTGGAAGGTGCTTCTCTTTCTGCTAGACATTCTTGGTTGTGGGTCTGGAAGGTGCTGCCCATTCTGCTAGACGGTGGTGGTCGTGGGTTTGGAAGGTGCTGTACGTTCTGCTAGACATTCGTGGTCTTGGGTCTGGAAGGTGCTTCCCGTTCTGCTAGACGGTGGTGGTCGTGGGTCTGGAAGGTGCTGCCCGTTCTGCTGCACGGTGGTGGTCGTCGGTTTGGACGGTGCTTCCCGTTCTGCTAGACATTCGTGGTCGTGGGTCTGGAAGGTGCTGCCCGTTCTGCTAGACATTCGTGGTTGTGGGTCTGGAAGGTGCTGCCCGTTCTGCCAGATGGTGGTCGTCATGGGTCTGGAAGGTGCTTCCCTTTCCGCTGGACATTCGTGGTCGTGGGTCTGGAAGGTGCTGCCTGTTCTGCTACACGGTGGTGGTCATGGGTCTGGAAGGTGCTGCCCGTTCTGCTAGAAATTCGTGTTCCTGGGTCTGGAAGGTGCTTCCCGTTCTGCTAGACGGTGGTGGTCGTGGGTCTGGAAGGTATTTTCCCGTTCTGCTAGACGGTGGTGGTCGTGGGTCTGAAAGGTGCTGCCTGTTCTGCTAGATGGTGGTGGTCGTGGGTCTGGAAGGTGCTTCTCTTTCTGCTAGACATTCTTGGTTGTGGGTGTGGAAGGTGCTGCCCGTTCTGCTAGACATTCGTGGTCTTGGGTCTGGAAGTTGCTTCCCGTTCTGCTAGACGGTGGTGGTCGTAGATCTGGAAGGTGCTGCCCGTTCTGCTAGAAATTCGTGTTCCTGGGTCTTGAAGGTGCTTCCCGTTCTGCTAGACGGTGGTGGTCGTGGGTCTGGAAGGTATTTTCCCGTTCTGCTAGACGGTGGTGGTCGTGGGTCTGGAAGGTGCTGCCTGTTCTGCTAGATGGTGGTGGTCGTGGGTCTGGAAGGTGCTTCTCTTTCTGCTAGACATTCTTGGTTGTGGGTCTGGAAGGTGCTGCCCGTTCTGCTAGACATTCGTGGTCTTGGGTCTGGAAGTTGCTTCCCATTCTGCTAGAAGGTGGTGGTCGTGGGTCTGGAAGGTTCTTCCCGTTCTGTTAGACGGGTGGTGGTCGTGGGTCTGGAAGGTTCTTCCCGTTCTGCCAGACGGTTGTGGTCGTGGTCTGGAAGCTGCTTACAGTTCTGCTAGACAATGGTGGTCGTGGGTCTGGAAGGTTGTGCCCGTTCTGTTAGACGGTGGTGGTCATGGGACTGGAAGGTGCTTCCCGTTCTGCTAGATGGTCGTGATGGTGTGTCTGGAAGCTGCTTACCATTCTGCTAGACAATGGTTGTCGTGGGTCTGGAAGGTTGTGCCCGTTCTGCTAGACGGTGGTGGTCATGGGTCTGGAAGGTTGTGCCCGATCTGCTAGACGGTGGTGGTCGTGGCTCTGGAAGGGGCTTCGCATTCTGCTAGACTGTGGTGATCGTGGGTCTGGAACGTGCTTCCCGTTCTGCTAGACGGTAGTGGTTGTGGGTCTGGAAGGTGCTGCCCGTTCAGCTACACGGTGGTTGTCGTCGGTCTGGAAGGTGCTTCCCGTTGTGCAGGAAATTCGTGGTCGTGGGTCTGGAAGGTGCTTCCCTTTCCGCTAGACATTCGTGGTCGTGGGTCTGGAAGGTGCTGCCTGTTCTGCTACACGGTGGTGGTCATGGGTCTGGAAGGTACTGCCCGTTCTGCTAGAAATTCGTGTTCCTGGGTCTGGAAGGTGCTTCCCGTTCTGCTAGACGGTGGTGGTCGTGGGTCTGGAAGGTTTTTTCCCGTTCTGCTAGACGGTGGTGGTCGTGGGTCTGGAAGGTGCTGCCTGTTCTGCTAGACGGTGGTGGTCAAGGGTCTGGAAGGTGCTGCCTGTTCTGCTAGATGGTGGTGGTCGTGGGTCTGGAAGGTGCTTCTCTTTCTGCTAGACATTCTTGGTTGTGGGTCTGGAAGGTGCTGCCCGTTCTGCTAGACATTCGTGGTCTTGGGTCTGGAAGTTGCTTCCCGTTCTGCTAGACGGTGGTGGTCGTAGATCTGGAAGGTGCTGCCCATTCTGCTAGACGGTGGTGGTCAAGGGTCAGGAAGGTGCTGCCCGTTCTGCTAGAAATTCGTGTTCCTGGGTCTGGAAGGTGCTTCCCGTTCTGCTAGACGGTGGTGGTCGTGGGTCTGGAAGGTGCTGCCCGTTCTGCTGCACAGTGGTGGTCGTCGGTTTGGACGGTGCTTCCCGTTCTGCTAGACATTCGTGGTCGTGGGTCTGGAAGGTGCTGCCCGTTCTGCTAGACGGTGGTGGTCGTGGGTTTGGAAGGTTCTGCCCGTTCTGCTAGACTGTGGTGGTCAAGGGTTTGGAAGTTGCTTCCCTTTCTGCTAGACATTCGTGGTTCGTGGGTCTGGAATGTGCTGCCCGTTCTGCTAGACATTCGTGGTTGTGGGTCTGGAAGGTGTGGCCCGTTCTGCTAGACGGTGGTCGTCGTGGGTCCTGGAAGGTGCTTCCCGTTCTGCTAGACATTAGTGGTCTTTGGTCTGGAAGGTGCTGCCCGTTCTGCCAGACGGTGGTGGTCATGGGTCTGGAAGGTGCTTCCCTTTCCGCTAGACATTCGTGGTGGTGGGTCTGGAAGGTGCTGCCTGTTCTGCTACACGGTGGTGGTCATGGGTCTGGAAGGTATTTTCCCGTTCTGCTAGACGGTGGTGGTCGTGGGTCTGGAAGGTGCTGCCCGTTCTGCTAGACGGTGGTGGTCGTGGGTCTGGAAGGTGCTGCCTGTTCTGCTTGATGGTGGTGGTCGTGGGTCTGGAAGGTGCTTCTCTTTCTGCTAGACATTCTTGGTTGTGGGTCTGGAAGGTGCTGCCCGTTCTGCTAGACGGTGGTGGTCGTGGGTTTGGAAGGTGCTGTACGTTCTGCTAGACATTCGTGGTCTTGGGACTGGAAGCTGCTTCCCGTTCTGCTAGACGGTGGTGGTCGTATATCTGGAAGGTGCTGCCCATTCTGCTAGACGGTGGTGGTCATGGGACTGGAAGGTGCTTCGCGTTTTGTTAGACGGTGGTGGTCGTGGGTCTGGAAGGTTCTTCCCGTTCTGCCAGACGGTTGTGGTCGTGGTCTGGAAGCTGCTTACAGTTCTGCTAGACAATGGTGGTCGTGGGTCTGGAAGGTTGTGCCCGTTCTGTTAGACGGTGGTGGTCGTGGCTCTGGAAGGGGCTTCGCGTTCTGCTAGACTGTGGTGATCGTGGGTCTGGAACGTGCTTCCCGTTCTGCTAGACGGTTGTGGTTGTGGGTCTGGAAGGTGCTGCCCGTTCAGCTACACGGTGGTGTTCGTGGTTTTGGAAGGTGCTTCCCTTTCTGCTAGACATTCGAGGTTCGTGGGTCTGGAATGTGCTGCCCGTTCTGCTAGACATTCGTGGTCGTGGGTCTGGAAGATGTGGCCCGTTCTGCTAGACATTCGTGGTCGTTGGTCTGTATGGTGCTGCCCGTTCTGCTAGACGGTGGTGGTCGTGGTTCTGGAAGGTGCTTCCCGTTCTGATAGACGGTGGTGGTCGTGGGTCTGGAAGGTCGTGCCCGTTCTGCTAGACTGTGGTGGTCGTGGGTCTGGAAGGTCGTGCCCGTTCTGCTAGACTGTGGTGGTCGTGGGTCGTGAAGGGGCTTCCCGTTCTGTTAGACGGTGGTGGTCGTGTGTCTGGAAGCTGCTGACCGTTCTGGTAGACGGTGGTGATCGTGGGTTTGGAAGGTGCTGCCCGTTCTTCTAGACAGTGGTGGTCGTGGGTCTGGAAGGGGCTTCCCGTTCTGATAGACGGTGGTGGTCGTGGGTGTTGAAGGTGCTGCCCACTCTGCTAGACGGTGGTGGTCGTGTGTCTGAAAGGTGCTGCCCGTTCTGCTGGACGGTGGTGGTCGTTGGTCTGGAAGTTGCTTCCCGTTCTGCTGGACGGTGGTGGTCGTAGGTCTGGAAGGTGCTGCCCATTCTGCTAGATGGTGGTGGTCATGAGACTGGAAGGTCGTGCCCGTTCTGCTAGACTGTGGTGGTCGTGGGTCGTGAAGTGGCTTCCCGTTCTGCTAGACTGTGGTGGTCGTGGGTCGTGAAGGGGCTTCCTGTTCTGCTAGACTGTGGTGGTCGTGGGTCGTGAAGGGGCTTCCCGTTCTGTTAGACGGTGGTGGTCGTGTGTCTGGAAGCTGCTGACCGTTCTGGTAGACGGTGGTGATCGTGGGTTTGTAAGGTGCTGCCCGTTCTTCTAGACGGTGGTGGTCGTGGGTCTGGAAGGTGCTGCCCGTTCTGCTGGACGGTGGTGGTCGTTGGTCTGGAAGTTGCTTCCCGTTCTGCTGGACGGTGGTGGTCGTGGGTCTGGAAGGTGCTGCCCGTTCTGCTAGAAATTCGTGTTCGTGGGTCTGGAAGGTGCTTCCCGTTCGGCTAGACGGTGGTGGTCGTGGGTCTGGAAGGTGCTTCCCTTTCTGCTAGACATTCGTGGTAGTGGGTCTGGAAGGTGTGGCCCGTTCTGCTAGACGGTGGTGGTCGTGGTTCTGGAAGGTGCTGCCCGTTCTGCTAGAAATTCGTGGTCGTGGGTCTGGAACGTGCTGCCCGTTCTGCTACACGGTTGTGGTTGTGGGTCTGGAAGGTGCGGCCCGTTCTGTTGGACGGTTGTGGTTGTGGGTCTGGAAGGTGCTGCCCGTTCTGCTACACGGTGGTGGTCGTCGGTCTGGAAGGTGCTTCCCGTTCTGCTAGACGGTGGAGTTCGTGTGTCTGGATGGTGCTTCCCGTTCTGCAAGACAGTGGTGGTCGTGGGACGGGAAGGTGCTTCCCTTTCTGCTCTACGGTGGTGGTCGTGGTTCTGGAAGGTGCTGCCCGTTCTTCTAGATGGTGGTGGTCGTGGGTCTTGAAGGTGCTGCCCGTTCTGTTGGACGGAGGTGGTCGTGGGTCTGGAAGGGGCTTCCCGTTCTGATAGACGGTGGTGGTCGTGGGTCTTGAAGGTGCGTCCCGTTCTGCCAGACGGTGGTGGTCGTGGATCTGGAAGGGGCTTCTCGTTCTGATAGACGGTGGTGGTCGTGGGTCTTGAAGGTGCTGCCCGTTCTGATAGACGGTGGTGGTCGTGGGTCTTGAAGGTGCTGCCCGTTCTGCTGGACGGTGGTGGTCGTTGGTCTGGAATTTGCTTCCCGTTCTGCTAGACGGTGGTGGTCGTGGGTCTGGAAGGTTGTGCCCGTTCTGGTAGACGGTGGTGGCCGTGGGTCTGGAAGGGGCTTCGCGTTCTGTTAGACGGTGGTGGTCGTGGGTCTGGAAGGTCCTTCCCGTTCTGCCAGACGTTTGTGGTCGTGGTCTGGAAGGTGCTGCCCATTGTGTTAGACGGTGGTGGTCATGGGACAGAAAGGTGCTTCCCGTTCTGCTAGACGGTCGTGATCGTGTGTCTGGAATTTGCTTCCCGTTCTGCTAGACGGTGGTGGTCGTGGGTCTGGAAGGTTGTGCCCGTTCTTCTAGACGGTGGTGGTCGTGGGTCTGGAAGGGGCTTCGCGTTCTGTTAGACGGTGGTGGTCGTGGGTCTGGAAGGTGCTTCCTGTTCTGCTAGACGGTCTTGGCTGTGGTTCTGGAAGGTGCTTCCCGTTGTGCTAGACGGTGGTGGTCGTGGTTCTGGAAGGTGCTGCCCGTTCAGCTACACGGTGGTGGTCGTCGGTCTGGAAGGTGCTTCCTGTTGTGCTAGAAATTCGTGGTCGTGGGTCTGGAAGGTGCTGCCCGTTCTGCTAGACGGTGGTGTTCGTGGGTCTGGATGGTGCTTCCCGTTCTGCTAGACAGTGGTGGTCGTGGGACTGGAAGGTGCTTCCCTTTCTGCTCTACGGTGGTGGTCGTGGGTCTGGAAGGTGCGGCCCGTTCTGTTGGACGGAGGTGGTCGTGTTTCTGGAAGGTGCTGCCCGTTCTGCTACACGGTGGTGGTCGTCGGTTTGGACGGTGCTTCCCGTTCTGCTAGACATTCGTGGTCGTGGGTCTGGAAGGTGCTTCCCGTTCTTCTAGACGGTGGTGGTCGTGGGTCTGGAAGGTGCTGCCCGTTCTGCTAGACTGTGGTGGTCGTGGGTCGTGAAGTGGCTTCCCGTTCTGCTAGACTGTGGTGGTCGTGGATCTTGAAGGTGCTGCCCGTTCTGCTAGACGGTGTTGGTTGTGGGTCTGGAAGGTGCTGCCCGTTCTGCTAGAAATTTGTGGTCGTGGGTCTTTAAGGTGCTGCCCGTTCTGCTAGACGGTGGTGGTCGTGGGACTGGAAAGTGCTTCTTGTTCTGCTAGACGGTGGTGGTCGTGGGTCTGGAAGGTGCTGCCCGTTCTGCTAGACGGTGGTGTTCGTGGGTCTGGATGGTGCTTCCCGTTCTGCAAGACAGTGGTGGTCGTGGGTCTGGAAGGTGCTGCCCGTTCTTCTAGACGGTGGTGGTCGTGGGTCTGGAAGGTGCTGCACGTTCTTCTAGACGGTGGTGGTCGTGGGTCTGGAAGGGGCTTCCCGTTCTGATAGACGGTGGTGGTCGTGGTCTGGAAGGTGCTGCCCGTTCTGCTGGACGGTGGTGGTCGTTGGTCTGGAAGATGCTGCCCATTCTGCTAGACGGTCGTGATCGTGTGTCTGGAAGCTGCTTACCATTCTGCCAGACGGTTGTGGTCGTGGGTCTTGAAGGTGCTGCCCACTCTGCTAGACGGTGGTGGTCGTGGGTCTGGAAGGTGCTGCCCGTTCTGCTGGACGGTGGTGGTCGTTGGTCTGGAAGTTGCTTCCCGTTCTGCTAGACGGTGGTGGTCGTGGGTCTGGAAGGTTGTGCCCGTTCTGGTAGACGGTGGTGGCCGTGGGTCTGGAAGGGGCTTCGCGTTCTGTTAGACGGTGGTGGTCGTGGGTCTGGAAGGTGCTTCCCGTTCTGCCAGACGTTTGTGGTCGTGGTCTGGAAGGTGCTGCCCATTGTGTTAGACGGTGGTTATCATGGGACAGAAAGGTGCTTCCCGTTCTGCTAGACGGTCGTGATCGTGTGTCTGGAAGCTGCTTACCGTTCTGCTAGACAATGGTGGTCGTGGGTCTGGAAGGTTGTGCCCGTTCTTCTAGACGGTGGTGGTCGTGGGTCTTGAAGGGGCTTCGCGTTCTGTTAGACGGTGGTGGTCGTGGGTCTGGAAGGTGCTTCCTGTTCTGCTAGACGGTCTTGGTTGTGGTTCTGGAAGGTGCTTCCCGTTCTGCTAGACTGTGGTGATCGTGGGTCTGGAACGTGCTTCCCGTTCTGCTAGACGGTTGTGGTTGTGGGTCTGGAAGGTGCTGCCCGTTCAGCTACACTGTGGTGGTCGTCGGTCTGGAAGGTGCTTCCCGTTGTGCTAGACGGTGGTGGTCGTGGTTCTGGAAGGTGCTGCCCGTTCAGCTACACTGTGGTGGTCGTCGGTCTGGAAGGTGCTTCCTGTTGTGCTAGAAATTCGTGGTCGTGGGTCTGGAAGGTGCTGCCCGTTCTGCTAGACGGTGGTGTTCGTGGGTCTGGATGGTGCTTCCCGTTCTGCTAGACAGTGGTGGTCGTGGGACTGGAAGGTGCTTCCCTTTCTGCTCTACGGTGGTGGTCGTGGGTCTGGAAGTTGCAGCCCGTTCTGCTCTACGGTGGTGGTCGTGGGTCTGGAAGGTATTTTCCCGTTCTGCTAGACGGTGGTGGTCGTGGGTCTGGAAGGTGCTGCCCGTTCTGCTAGACGGTGGTGGTCGTGGGTCTGGAAGGTGCTGCCTGTTCTGCTTGATGGTGGTGGTCGTGGGTCTGGAAGGTGCTTCTCTTTCTGCTAGACATTCTTGGTTGTGGGTCTGGAAGGTGCTGCCCGTTCTGCTAGACGGTGGTGGTCGTGGGTTTGGAAGGTGCTGTACGTTCTGCTAGACATTCGTGGTCTTGGGACTGGAAGCTGCTTCCCGTTCTGCTAGACGGTGGTGGTCGTATATCTGGAAGGTGCTGCCCATTCTGCTAGACGGTGGTGGTCATGGGACTGGAAGGTGCTTCGCGTTTTGTTAGACGGTGGTGGTCGTGGGTCTGGAAGGTTCTTCCCGTTCTGCCAGACGGTTGTGGTCGTGGTCTGGAAGCTGCTTACAGTTCTGCTAGACAATGGTGGTCGTGGGTCTGGAAGGTTGTGCCCGTTCTGTTAGACGGTGGTGGTCATGGGACTGGAAGGTGCTTCCCGTTCTGCTAGACGGTCGTGATGGTGTGTCTGGAAGCTGCTTACCGTTCTGCTAGACAATGGTGGTCGTGGGTCTGGAAGGTTGTGCCCGTTCTGCTAGACGGTGGTGGTCGTGGCTCTGGAAGGGGCTTCGCGTTCTGCTAGACTGTGGTGATCGTGGGTCTGGAACGTGCTTCCCGTTCTGCTAGACGGTTGTGGTTGTGGGTCTGGAAGGTGCTGCCCGTTCAGCTACACGGTGGTGTTCGTGGTTTTGGAAGGTGCTTCCCTTTCTGCTAGACATTCGAGGTTCGTGGGTCTGGAATGTGCTGCCCGTTCTGCTAGACATTCGTGGTCGTGGGTCTGGAAGATGTGGCCCGTTCTGCTAGACATTCGTGGTCGTTGGTCTGTATGGTGCTGCCCGTTCTGCTAGACGGTGGTGGTCGTGGTTCTGGAAGGTGCTTCCCGTTCTGATAGACGGTGGTGGTCGTGGGTCTGGAAGGTCGTGCCCGTTCTGCTAGACTGTGGTGGTCGTGGGTCGTGAAGTGGCTTCCCGTTCTGCTAGACTGTGGTGGTCGTGGGTCGTGAAGGGGCTTCCCGTTCTGTTAGACGGTGGTGGTCGTGTGTCTGGAAGCTGCTGACCGTTCTGGTAGACGGTGGTGATCGTGGGTTTGGAAGGTGCTGCCCGTTCTTCTAGACAGTGGTGGTCGTGGGTCTGGAAGGGGCTTCCCGTTCTGATAGACGGTGGTGGTCGTGGGTGTTGAAGGTGCTGCCCACTCTGCTAGACGGTGGTGGTCGTGTGTCTGAAAGGTGCTGCCCGTTCTGCTGGACGGTGGTGGTCGTTGGTCTGGAAGTTGCTTCCCGTTCTGCTGGACGGTGGTGGTCGTAGGTCTGGAAGGTGCTGCCCATTCTGCTAGATGGTGGTGGTCATGAGACTGGAAGGTCGTGCCCGTTCTGCTAGACTGTGGTGGTCGTGGGTCGTGAAGTGGCTTCCCGTTCTGCTAGACTGTGGTGGTCGTGGGTCGTGAAGGGGCTTCCTGTTCTGCTAGACTGTGGTGGTCGTGGGTCGTGAAGGGGCTTCCCGTTCTGTTAGACGGTGGTGGTCGTGTGTCTGGAAGCTGCTGACCGTTCTGGTAGACGGTGGTGATCGTGGGTTTGTAAGGTGCTGCCCGTTCTTCTAGACGGTGGTGGTCGTGGGTCTGGAAGGTGCTGCCCGTTCTGCTGGACGGTGGTGGTCGTTGGTCTGGAAGTTGCTTCCCGTTCTGCTGGACGGTGGTGGTCGTGGGTCTGGAAGGTGCTGCCCGTTCTGCTAGAAATTCGTGTTCGTGGGTCTGGAAGGTGCTTCCCGTTCGGCTAGACGGTGGTGGTCGTGGGTCTGGAAGGTGCTTCCCTTTCTGCTAGACATTCGTGGTAGTGGGTCTGGAAGGTGTGGCCCGTTCTGCTAGACTGTGGTGGTTGTGGTTCTGGAAGGTGCTGCCCGTTCTGCTAGAAATTCGTGGTCGTGGGTCTGGAACGTGCTGCCCGTTCTGCTACACGGTTGTGGTTGTGGGTCTGGAAGGTGCGGCCCGTTCTGTTGGACGGTTGTGGTTGTGGGTCTGGAAGGTGCTGCCCGTTCTGCTACACGGTGGTGGTCGTCGGTCTGGAAGGTGCTTCCCGTTCTGCTAGACGGTGGAGTTCGTGTGTCTGGATGGTGCTTCCCGTTCTGCAAGACAGTGGTGGTCGTGGGACGGGAAGGTGCTTCCCTTTCTGCTCTACGGTGGTGGTCGTGGTTCTGGAAGGTGCTGCCCGTTCTTCTAGATGGTGGTGGTCGTGGGTCTTGAAGGTGCTGCCCGTTCTGTTGGACGGAGGTGGTCGTGGGTCTGGAAGGGGCTTCCCGTTCTGATAGACGGTGGTGGTCGTGGGTCTTGAAGGTGCGTCCCGTTCTGCCAGACGGTGGTGGTCGTGGGTCTGGAAGGGGCTTCCCGTTCTGATAGACGGTGGTGGTCGTGGGTCTTGAAGGTGCTGCCCGTTCTGATAGACGGTGGTGGTCGTGGGTCTTGAAGGTGCTGCCCGTTCTGCTGGACGGTGGTGGTCGTTGGTCTGGAATTTGCTTCCCGTTCTGCTAGACGGTGGTGGTCGTGGGTCTGGAAGGTTGTGCCCGTTCTGGTAGACGGTGGTGGCCGTGGGTCTGGAAGGGGCTTCGCGTTCTGTTAGACGGTGGTGGTCGTGGGTCTGGAAGGTCCTTCCCGTTCTGCCAGACGTTTGTGGTCGTGGTCTGGAAGGTGCTGCCCATTGTGTTAGACGGTGGTGGTCATGGGACAGAAAGGTGCTTCCCGTTCTGCTAGACGGTCGTGATCGTGTGTCTGGAAGCTGCTTACCGTTCTGCTAGACAATGGTGGTCGTGGGTCTGGAAGGTTGTCCCTGTTCTTCTAGACGGTGGTGGTCGTGGGTCTGGAAGGGGCTTCGCGTTCTGTTAGACGGTGGTGGTCGTGGGTCTGGAAGGTGCTTCCTGTTCTGCTAGACGGTCTTGGCTGTGGTTCTGGAAGGTGCTTCCCGTTGTGCTAGACGGTGGTGGTCGTGGTTCTGGAAGGTGCTGCCCGTTCAGCTACACGGTGGTGGTCGTCGGTCTGGAAGGTGCTTCCTGTTGTGCTAGAAATTCGTGGTCGTGGGTCTGGAAGGTGCTGCCCGTTCTGCTAGACGGTGGTGTTCGTGGGTCTGGATGGTGCTTCCCGTTCTGCTAGACAGTGGTGGTCGTGGGACTGGAAGGTGCTTCCCTTTCTGCTCTACGGTGGTGGTCGTGGGTCTGGAATGTGCTGCCCGTTCTGTTGGACGGAGGTGGTCGTGTTTCTGGAAGGTGCTGCCCGTTCTGCTACACGGTGGTGGTCGTCGGTTTGGACGGTGCTTCCCGTTCTGCTAGACATTCGTGGTCGTGGGTCTGGAAGGTGCTTCCCGTTCTTCTAGACGGTGGTGGTCGTGGGTCTGGAAGGTGCTGCCCGTTCTGCTAGACTGTGGTGGTCGTGGGTCGTGAAGTGGCTTCCCGTTCTGCTAGACTGTGGTGGTCGTGGATCTTGAAGGTGCTGCCCGTTCTGCTAGACGGTGTTGGTTGTGGGTCTGGAAGGTGCTGCCCGTTCTGCTAGAAATTTGTGGTCGTGGGTCTTTAAGGTGCTGCCCGTTCTGCTAGACGGTGGTGGTCGTGGGACTGGAAAGTGCTTCTTGTTCTGCTAGACGGTGGTGGTCGTGGGTCTGGAAGGTGCTGCCCGTTCTGCTAGACGGTGGTGTTCGTGGGTCTGGATGGTGCTTCCCGTTCTGCAAGACAGTGGTGGTCGTGGGTCTGGAAGGTGCTGCCCGTTCTTCTAGACGGTGGTGGTCGTGGGTCTGGAAGGTGCTGCCCGTTCTTCTAGACGGTGGTGGTCGTGGGTCTGGAAGGGGCTTCCCGTTCTGATAGACGGTGGTGGTCGTGGTCTGGAAGGTGCTGCCCGTTCTGCTGGACGGTGGTGGTCGTTGGTCTGGAAGATGCTGCCCATTCTGCTAGACGGTCGTGATCGTGTGTCTGGAAGCTGCTTACCGTTCTGCTAGACGGTGGTGGTCGTGGGTCTGGAAGGTTGTGCCCGTTCTGGTAGACGGTGGTGGCCGTGGGTCTGGAAGGGGCTTCGCGTTCTGTTAGACGGTGGTGGTCGTGGGTCTGGAAGCTGCTTACCGTTCTGCTAGACAATGGTGGTCGTGGGTCTGGAAGGTTGTGCCCGTTCTTCTAGACGGTGGTGGTCGTGGGTCTTGAAGGGGCTTCGCGTTCTGTTAGACGGTGGTGGTCGTGGGTCTGGAAGGTGCTTCCTGTTCTGCTAGATGGTCTTGGTTGTGGTTCTGGAAGGTGCTTCCCGTTCTGCTAGACTGTGGTGATCGTGGGTCTGGAACGTGCTTCCCGTTCTGCTAGACGGTTGTGGTTGTGGGTCTGGAAGGTGCTGCCCGTTCAGCTACACTGTGGTGGTCGTCGGTCTGGAAGGTGCTTCCCGTTGTGCTAGACGGTGGTGGTCGTGGTTCTGGAAGGTGCTGCCCGTTCAGCTACACTGTGGTGGTCGTCGGTCTGGAAGGTGCTTCCTGTTGTGCTAGAAATTCGTGGTCGTGGGTCTGGAAGGTGCTGCCCGTTCTGCTAGACGGTGGTGTTCGTGGGTCTGGATGGTGCTTCCCGTTCTGCTAGACAGTGGTGGTCGTGGGACTGGAAGGTGCTTCCCTTTCTGCTCTACGGTGGTGGTCGTGGGTCTGGAAGTTGCGGCCCGTTCTGCTCTACGGTGGTGGTCGTGGGTCTGGAAGGTGCGGCCCGTTCTGTTGGACGGAGGTGGTCGTGGTTCTGGAAGGTGCTGCCCGTTCTGCTACACGGTGGTGGTCGTCGGTTTGGACGGTGCTTCCCATTCTGCTAGACATTCGTGGTCGTGGGACTGGAAGGTGCTGCCTGTTCTGCTAGATGGTCGTGATCGTGGGTCTGGAAGCTGCTTCCCATTCTGATAGACGGTGGTGGTCGTGGGTCTGGAAGGTTGTGCCCGTTCTGCTAGACTGTGGTGGTCGTGGGTCGTGAAGTGGCTTCCCGTTCTGCTAGACTGTGGTGGTCGTGAGTCGTGAAGGGGCTTCCCGTTCTGCTAGACGTTCGTGGTCGTTGGTCTGGAAGTTGCTGACCGTTCTGGTAGACGGTGGTGATCGTGGATTTGGAAGGTGCTGCCTGTTCTTCTCGACGGTGGTGTTCGTGGGACTGGAAGGTGCTTCCCGTTCAGTTTGACGGTGGTGGTTGTGGGTCTGAAAGGTGCTGCCCGTTCTGCTGGACGGTGGTGGTCGTTGGTCTGGAAGGTGCTGACCGTTCTGGTAGACGGTGGTGGTCGTGGGTTTGGAAGGTGCTGCCCGTTCTTCTAAACGGTGGTGGTCGTGGGTCTGGAAGGGGCTGCCCGTTCTGATAGACGGTGGTGGTCGTGGGTCTGAAAGGTGCTGCCCGTTCTGCTGGACGGTGGTGGTCGTTGGTCTGGAAGATGCTTCCCGTTCTGCTGGACGGTGGGGGTCGTAGGTCTGGAAGGTGCTGCCCATTCTGCTAGATGGTGGTGGTCATGAGACTGGAAGGTGCTTCCCGTTCTGCTAGAGGGTCGTGATCGTGTGTCTGGAAGCTGCTTACCATTCTGCCAGACGGTTGTGGTCGTGGGTCTTGAAGGTGCTGCCCACTCTGCTAGACGGTGGTGGTCGTTGGTCTGGAAATTGCTTCCCGTTCTGCTAGACGGTGGTGGTCGTGGGTCTGGAAGGTTGTGCCCGTTCTGGTAGACGGTGGTGGCCGTGGGTCTGGAAGGGGCTTCGCGTTCTGTTAGACGGTGGTGGTCGTTGGTCTGGAAGGTGCTTCCCGTTCTGCCAGACGTTTGTGGTCGTGGTCTGGAAGGTGCTGCCCATTGTGTTAGACGGTGGTGGTCATGGGACAGAAAGGTGCTTCCCGTTCTGCTAGACGGTCGTGATCGTGTGTCTGGAAGCTGCTTACCGTTCTGCTAGACAATGGTGGTCGTGGGTCTGGAAGGTTGTGCCCGTTCTTCTAGACGGTGGTGGTCGTGGGTCTGGAAGGGGCTTCGCGTTCTGTTAGACGGTGGTGGTCGTGGGTCTGGAAGGTGCTTCCTGTTCTGCTAGACGGTCTTGGTTGTGGTTCTGGAAGGTGCTTCCCGTTCTGCTAGACTGTGGTGATCGTGGGTCTGGAACGTGCTTCCCGTTCTGCTAGACTGTTGTGGTTGTGGGTCTGGAAGGTGCTGCCCGTTCAGCTACACTGTGGTGGTCGTCGTTCTGGAAGGTGCTTCCCGTTGTGCTAGACGGTGGTGGTCGTGGTTCTGGAAGGTGCTGCCCGTTCAGCTACACTGTGGTGGTCGTCGGTCTGGAAGGTGCTTCCTGTTGTGCTAGAAATTCGTGGTCGTGGGTCTGGAAGGTGCTGCCCGTTCTGCTAGACGGTGGTGTTCGTGGGTCTGGATGGTGCTTCCCGTTCTGCTAGACTGTGGTGGTCGTGGGACTGGAAGGTGCTTCCCTTTCTGCTCTACGGTGGTGGTCGTGGGTCTGGAAGGTGCGGCCCGTTCTGCTCTACGGTGGTGGTCGTGCGTCTGGAAGGTGCGGCCCGTTCTGTTGGACGGAGGTGGTCGTGGTTCTGGAAGGTGCTGCCCGTTCTGCTACACGGTGGTGGTCGTCGGTTTGGACGGTGCTTCCCGTTCTGCTAGACATTCGTGGTCGTGGGTCTGGAAGGTGCTGCCCGTTCTGCTAGACGGTGGTGGTCGTGGGTTTGGAAGGTTCTGCCCGTTCTGCTAGACTGTGGTGGTCGTGGATCTTGAAGGTGCTGCCCGTTCTGCTAGATGGTGTTGGTTGTGGGTCTGGAAGGTGCTGCCCGTTCTGCTAGAAATTCATGGTCGTGGGTCTGGAAGGTGCTGCCCGTTCTGCTAGACGGTGTTGGTTGTGGGTCTGGAAGGTGCTGCCCGTTCTGCTAGAAATTCATGGTCGTGGGTCTGGATGGTGCTTCCCGTTCTGCTAGACGGTGGTGGTCGTGGGACTGGAAAGTGCTTCTTGTTCTGCTAGACGGTGGTGGTTGTGAGTCTGGAAGGTTGTGCCCGTTCTGCTAGATGGTGGTGGTCGTCGGTCTGGAAGGTGCTTCCTGTTCTGCTAGAAATTCGTGGTTGTGAGTCTGGAAGGTTGTGCCCGTTCTGCTAGATGGTCGTGATCGTGGGTCTGGAAGCTGCTTCCCATTCTGATAGATGGTGGTGGTCGTGGGTCTGGAAGGTTGTGCCCGTTCTGCTAGACTGTGGTGGTCGTGGGTCTGGAAGGTTGTGCCCGTTATGCTAGACTGTGGTGGTCGTGGGTCGTGAAGGGGCTTCCCGTTCTGCTAGACGGTCGTGGTCGTTGGTCTGGAAGTTGCTGACCGTTCTGGTAGACGGTGGTGATCGTGGATTTGGAAGGTGCTGCCTGTTCTTCTCGACGGTGGTGTTCGTGGGACTGGAAGGGGCTTCCCGTTCTGATAGACGGTGGTGGTCGTGGGTCTTGAAGGTGCTGCCCACTCTGCTAGACGGTGGTGGTCGTGGGTCTGGAAGGTGCTGCCCGTTCTGCTGGACGGTGGTGGTCGTTGGTCTGGAAGATGCTTCCCGTTCTGCTGGACGGTGGTGGTCGTAGGTCTGGAAGGTGCTGCCCATTCTGCTAGATGGTGGTGGTCATGAGACTGGAAGGTGCTTCCCGTTCTGCTAGACGGTCGTGATCGTGTGTCTGGAAGCTGCTTACCATTCTGCCAGACGGTTGTGGTCGTGGGTCTTGAAGGTGCTGCCCACTCTGCTAGACGGTGGTGGTCGTGGGTCTGGAAGGTTGTGCCCGTTCTGGTAGACGGTGGTGGCCGTGGGTCTGGAAGGGGCTTCGCGTTCTGTTAGACGGTGGTGGTCGTGGGTCTGGAAGGTGCTTCCCGTTCTGCCAGACGTTTGTGGTCGTGGTCTGGAAGGTGCTGCCCATTCTGTTAGACGGTGGTGGTCATGGGACAGAAAGGTGCTTCCCGTTCTGCTAGACGGTCGTGATCGTGTGTCTGGAAGCTGCTTACCGTTCTGCTAGACAATGGTGGTCATGGGTCTGGAAGGTTGTGCCCGTTCTTCTAGACGGTGGTGGTCGTGGGTCTGGAAGGGGCTTCGCGTTCTGTTAGACGGTGGTGGTCGTGGGTCTGGAAGGTGCTTCCTGTTCTGCCAGACGGTTGTGGTCGTGGTCTGGAAGGTGCTTCCCGTTCTGCTAGACTGTGGTGATCGTGGGTCTGGAACGTGCTTCCCGTTCTGCTAGACGGTTGTGGTTGTGGGTCTGGAAGGTGCTGCCCGTTCAGCTACACTGTGGTGGTCGTCGGTCTGGAAGGTGCTTCCCGTTGTGCTAGACGGTGGTGGTCGTGGTTCTGGAAGGTGCTGCCCGTTCAGCTACACTGTGGTGGTCGTCGGTCTGGAAGGTGCTTCCTGTTGTGCTAGAAATTCGTGGTCGTGGGTCTGGAAGGTGCTGCCCGTTCTGCTAGACGGTGGTGTTCGTGGGTCTGGATGGTGCTTCCCGTTCTGCTAGACGGTGGTGGTCGTGGGACTGGAAGGTGCTTCCCGTTCTGCTAGACGGTGGTGGTCGTGGGTCTGGAAGGTGCGGCCCGTTCTGCTCTACGGTGGTGGTCGTGGGTCTGGAAGGTGCGGCCCGTTCTGTTGGACGGAGGTGGTCGTGGTTCTGGAAGGTGCTGCCCGTTCTGCTACACGGTGGTGGTCGTCGGTCTGGAAGGTGCTGCCCGTTCTGCTAGACGGTGGTGTTCGTGGGTCTGGATGGTGCTTCCCGTTCTGCTAGACAGTGGTGGTCGTGGGACTGGAAGGTGCTTCCCTTACTGCTCTACGGTGGTGGTCGTGGGTCTGGAAGGTGCTGCCCGTTCTGCTGGACGGTGGTGGTCGTTGGTCTGGAAGTTGCTTCCCGTTCTGCTAGACGGTGGTGGTCGTGGGTCTGGAAGGTTGTGCCCGTTCTGGTAGACGGTGGTGGCTGTGGGTCTGGAAGGGGCTTCGCGTTCTGTTAGACGGTGGTGGTCGTGGGTCTGGAAGGTGCTTCCCGTTCTGCCAGACGTTTGTGGTCGTGGTCTGGAAGGTGCTGCCCATTCTGTTAGACGGTGGTGGTCATGGGACAGAAAGGTGCTTCCCGTTCTGCTAGACGGTGGTGGTCGTGGGTCTGGAAGGTTGTGCCCGTTCTGGTAGACGGTGGTGGCTGTGGGTCTGGAAGGGGCTTCGCGTTCTGTTAGACGGTGGTGGTCGTGGGTCTGGAAGCTGCTTACCGTTCTGCTAGACAATGGTGGTCATGGGTCTGGAAGGTTGTGCCCGTTCTTCTAGACGGTGGTGGTCGTGGGTCTGGAAGGGGCTTCGCGTTCTGTTAGACGGTGGTGGTCGTGGGTCTGGAAGGTGCTTCCTGTTCTGCTAGACGGTCTTGGTTGTGGTTCTGGAAGGTGCTTCCCGTTCTGCTAGACTGTGGTGATCGTGGGTCTGGAACGTGCTTCCCGTTCTGCTAGACGGTTGTGGTTGTGGGTCTGGAAGGTGCTGCCCGTTCAGCTACACTGTGGTGGTCGTCGGTCTGGAAGGTGCTTCCCGTTGTGCTAGACGGTGGTGGTCGTGGTTCTGGAAGGTGCTGCCCGTTCAGCTACACTGTGGTGGTCGTCGGTCTGGAAGGTGCTTCCTGTTGTGCTAGAAATTCGTGGTCGTGGGTCTGGAAGGTGCTGCCCGTTCTGCTAGACGGTGGTGTTCGTGGGTCTGGATGGTGCTTCCCGTTCTGCTAGACCGTGGTGGTCGTGGGACTGGAAGGTGCTTCCCGTTCTGCTAGACGGTGGTGGTCGTGGGTCTGGAAGGTGCGGCCCGTTCTGCTCTACGGTGGTGGTCGTGGGTCTGGAAGGTGCGGCCCGTTCTGTTGGACGGAGGTGGTCGTGGTTCTGGAAGGTGCTGCCCGTTCTGCTACACGGTGGTGGTCGTCGGTCTGGAAGGTGCTGCCCGTTCTGCTAGACGGTGGTGTTCGTGGGTCTGGATGGTGCTTCCCGTTATGCTAGACAGTGGTGGTCGTGGGACTGGAAGGTGCTTCCCTTACTGCTCTACGGTGGTGGTCGTGGGTCTGGAAGGTGCGGCCCGTTCTGCTCTACGGTGGTGGTCGTGGGTCTGGAAGGTGCGGCCCGTTCTGTTGGACGGAGGTGGTCGTGGGTCTGGAAGGTTGTGCCCGTTCTTCTAGACGGTGGTGGTCGTGGGTCTGGAAGGGGCTTCGCGTTCTGTTAGACGGTGGTGGTCGTGGGTCTGGAAGGTGCTTCCTGTTCTGCTAGACGGTCTTGGTTGTGGTTCTGGAAGGTGCTTCCCGTTCTGCTAGACTGTGGTGATCGTGGGTCTGGAAGGGGCTTCGCGTTCTGTTAGACGGTGGTGGTCGTGGGTCTGGAAGGTGCTTCCTGTTCTGCTAGACGGTCTTGTTTGTGGGTCTGGAAGGTGCTGCCCGTTCAGCTACACTGTGGTGGTCGCCGGTCTGGAAGGTGCTTCCCGTTGTGCTAGACGGTGGTGGTCGTGGTTCTGGAAGGTGCTGCCCGTTCAGCTACACTGTGGTGGTCGTCGGTCTGGAAGGTGCTTCCTGTTGTGCTAGAAATTCGTGGTCGTGGGTCTGGAAGGTGCTGCCCGTTCAGCTAGACGGTGGTGTTCGTGGGTCTGGAAGGTGCTTCCCTTTCTGCTCTACGGTGGTGGTCGTGGGTCTGGAAGGTGCGGCCCGTTCTGCTCTACGGTGGTGGTCATGGGTCTGGAAGGTGCGGCCCGTTCTGTTGGACGGAGGTGGTCGTGGTTCTGGAAGGTGCTGCCCGTTCTGCTACACGGTGGTGGTCGTCGGTTTGGACGGTGCTTCCCGTTCTGCTAGACATTCGTGGTCGTGGGTCTGGAAGGTGCTGCCCGTTCTGCTAGAAATTCGTGGTCGTGGGTCTGGAAGGTGCTGCCCGTTCTGCTAGACGGTGGTGGTCGTGGGACTGGAAGGTGCTGCCTGTTCTGCTAGATGGTCGTGATCGTGTGTCTGGAAGCTGCTTCCCATTCTGATAGACGGTGGTGGTCGTGGGTCTGGAAGGTTGTGCCCGTTCTGCTAGACTGTGGTGGTCGTGGGTCTGGAAGGTTGTGCCCGTTCTGCTAGACTGTGGTGGTCGTGGGTCGTGAAGGGGCTTCCCGTTCTGCTAGACGGTCGTGGTCGATGGTCTGGAAGTTGCTGACCGTTCTGGTAGACGGTGGTGATCGTGGATTTGGAAGGTGCTGCCTGTTCTTCTCGACGGTGGTGTTCGTGGGACTGGAATGTGCTTCCCGTTCGACTAGAAATTCGTGGTCGTGGGTCTGGAAGGTGCTGCCCGTTCTGCTAGACGGTGGTGTTCGTGGGTCTGGATGGTGCTTCCCGTTCTGCAAGACAGTGGTGGTCGTGGGACTGGAAGGTGCTTCCCTTTCTGCTCTACGGTGGTGGTCGTGGGTCTGGAAGGTGCTGCCCGTTCTGCTGGACGGTGGTGATCGTGGGTCTGGAAGGTGCTTCCCGTTCTGATAGACGGTGGTGGTCGTGGGTTTGGAAGGTGCTGCCCGTTCTTCTAGACGGTGGTGGTCGTGGGTCTGGAAGGTGCTTCCCGTTCTGATAGACGGTGGTGGTCGTGGGTCTGAAAGGTGCTGCCCGTTCTGCTGGACGGTGGTGGTCGTTGGTCTGGAAGATGCTTCCCGTTCTGCTGGACGGTGGTGGTCGTAGGTCTGGAAGGTGCTGCCCATTCTGCTAGATGGTGGTGGTCATGAGACTGGAAGGTGCTTCCCGTTCTGCTAGACGGTCGTGATCGTGTGTCTGGAAGCTGCTTACCATTCTGCCAGACGGTTGTGGTCGTGGGTCTGGAAGGGGCTTCCCGTTCTGATAGACGGTGGTGGTCGTGGGTCTGGAAGGTTGTGCCCGTTCTGCTAGACTGTGGTGGTCGTGGGTCGTGAAGGGGCTTCCCGTTCTGCTAGACGGTCGTGGTCGTTGGTCTGGAAGTTGCTGACCGTTCTGGTAGACGGTGGTGATCGTGGATTTGGAAGGTGCTGCCTGTTCTTCTCGACGGTGGTGTTCGTGGGACTGGAATGTGCTTCCCGTTCGACTAGAAATTCGTGGTCGTGGGTCTGGAAGGTGCTGCCCGTTCTGCTAGACGGTGGTGTTCGTGGGTCTGGATGGTGCTTCCCGTTCTGCAAGACAGTGGTGGTCGTGGGACTGGAAGGTGCTTCCCTTTCTGCTCTAAGGTGGTGGTCGTGGGTCTGGAAGGTGCTGCCCGTTCTGCTGGACGGTGGTGATCGTGGGTCTGGAAGGGGCTTCCCGTTCTGATAGACGGTGGTGGTCGTGGGTTTGGAAGGTGCTGCCCGTTCTTCTAGACGGTGGTGGTCGTGGGTCTGGAAGGGGCTTCCCGTTCTGATTGACGGTGGTGGTCGTGGGTCTGAAAGGTGCTGCCCGTTCTGCTGGACGGTGGTGGTCGTTGGTCTGGAAGATGCTTCCCGTTCTGCTGGACGGTGGTGGTCGTAGGTCTGGAAGGTGCTGCCCATTCTGCTAGATGGTGGTGGTCATGAGACTGGAAGGTGCTTCCCGTTCTGCTAGACGGTCGTGATCGTGTGTCTGGAAGCTGCTTACCATTCTGCCAGACGGTTGTGGTCGTGGGTCTTGAAGGTGCTGCCCACTCTGCTAGACGGTGGTGGTCGTGGGTCTGGAAGGTGCTGCCCGTTCTGCTGGACGGTGGTGGTCGTTGGTCTGGAAGTTGCTTCCCGTTCTGCTAGACGGTGGTGGTCGTGGGTCTGGAAGGTTGTGCCCGTTCTGGTAGACGGTGGTGGCCGTGGGTCTGGAAGGGGCTTCGCGTTCTGTTAGACGGTGGTGGTCGTGGGTCTGGAAGGTGCTTCTCGTTCTGCCAGACGTTTGTGGTCGTGGTCTGGAAGGTGCTGCCCATTGTGTTAGACGGTGGTGGTCATGGGACAGAAAGGTGCTTCCCGTTCTGCTAGACGGTCGTGATCGTGTGTCTGGAAGCTGCTTACCGTTCTGCTAGACAATGGTGGTCGTGGGTCTGGAAGGTTGTGCCCGTTCTTCTAGACGGTGGTGGTCGTGGGTCTGGAAGGGGCTTCGCGTTCTGTTAGACGGTGGTGGTCGTGGGTCTGGAAGGTGCTTCCTGTTCTGCTAGACGGTCTTGGTTGTGGTTCTGGAAGGTGCTTCCCGTTCTGCTAGACTGTGGTGATCGTGGGTCTGGAACGTGCTTCCCGTTCTGCTAGACGGTTGTGGTTGTGGGTCTGGAAGGTGCTGCCCGTTCAGCTACACTGTGGTGGTCGTCGGTCTGGAAGGTGCTTCCCGTTGTGCTAGACGGTGGTGGTCGTGGTTCTGGAAGGTGCTGCCCGTTCAGCTACACTGTGGTGGTCGTCGGTCTGGAAGGTGCTTCCTGTTGTGCTAGAAATTCGTGGTCGTGGGTCTGGAAGGTGCTGCCCGTTCTGCTAGACGGTGGTGTTCGTGGGTGTGGATGGTGCTTCCCGTTCTGCTAGACGGTGGTGGTCGTGGGACTGGAAGGTGCTTCCCGTTCTGCTAGACGGTGGTGGTCGTGGGTCTGGAAGGTGCTGCCCGTTCTGTTGGACGGTGGTGTTTGTGGTTCTGGAAGGTGCTTCCCTTTCTGCCATACGGTTGTTGTTGTTGGTCTGGGAGGTGCTTCCCTTTCTGCTAGACAGTGGTGGTCGTGGGACTGGAAGGTGCTTCCCTTTCTGCTCTACGGTGGTGGTCGTGGGTCTGGAAGGTGCGGCCCGTTCTGCTCTACGGTGGTGGTCGTGGGTCTGGAAGGTGCGGCCCGTTCTGTTGGACGGAGGTGGTCGTGGTTCTGGAAGGTGCTGCCCGTTCTGCTACACGGTGGTGGTCGTCGGTTTGGACGATGCTTCCCGTTCTGCTAGACATTCGTGGTCGTGGGTCTGGAAGGTGCTGCCCGTTCTGCTAGACGGTGGTGGTCGTGGGTTTGGAAGGTTCTGCCCGTTCTGCTAGACTGTGGTGGTCGTGGATCTTGAAGGTGCTGCCCGTTCTGCTAGACGGTGTTGGTTGTGGGTCTGGAAGGTGCTGCCCGTTCTGCTAGAAATTCATGGTCGTGGGTCTGGATGGTGCTGCCCGTTCTGCTAGACGGTGGTGGTCGTGGGACTGGAAAGTGCTTCTTGTTCTGCTAGACGGTGGTGGTTGTGAGTCTGGAAGGTTGTGCCCGTTCTGCTAGATGGTGGTGGTCGTCGGTCTGGAAGGTGCTTCCTGTTCTGCTAGAAATTCGTGGTCGTGAGTCTGGAAGGTTGTGCCCGTTCTGCTAGACGGTGTTGGTTGTGGGTCTGGAAGGTGCTGCCTGTTCTGCTAGATGGTCGTGATCGTGGGTCTGGAAGCTGCTTCCCATTCTGCTAGACAGTGGTGGTCGTGGGTCTGGAAGGTTGTGCCCGTTCTGCTAGACTGTGGTGGTCGTGGGTCTGGAAGGTTGTGCCCGTTCTGCTAGACTGTGGTGGTCGTGGGTCGTGAAGGGGCTTCCCGTTCTGCTAGACGGTCGTGGTCGTTGGTCTGGAAGTTGCTGACCGTTCTGGTAGACGGTGGTGATCGTGGATTTGGAAGGTGCTGCCTGTTCTTCTCGACGGTGGTGTTCGTGGGACTGGAAGGTGCTTCCCGTTCTGATAGACGGTGGTGGTCGTGGGTCTTGAAGGTGCTGCCCACTCTGCTAGACGGTGGTGGTCGTGTGTCTGGAAGGTGCTGACCGTTCTGCTAGACAGTGGTGGTCGTGGGACTGGAAAGTGCTTCCCGTTCTGCCAGACGGTTGTGGTCGTGGGTCTGGAAGGTGCTGCCCGTTCTGCTAGACGGTGGTGGTCGTGGGTCTGGAAGGTTGTGCCCGTTCTGCCAGACGGTTGTGGTCGTGGGTCTGGAAGGTGCTGCCCGTTCTGCTAGACGGTGGTGGTCGTGGGTCTGGAAGGTGCTGCCTTTGGAACTCTGGTGTGTTGTTGCAGTGAATCTTGAAGATCGTACACACTGCTGCAACTTTTCATTGATTGTGGAGGGTTTGGATTCTGTAGAAGCGGTACCAATCATTGTCAAGCTTCTTGAGTGTTGATGGAGCTACACTCATGCATTACACTCCTGACCTGAGCCTTGTGGATAGTGGACAGGCTTTGGGGAGTCAGGAGGTGAGTTACATGCCGCAGGATTCTTAGCCTTTGACCTGCTCTTGTAGCCATGGTGTTTATATGGTTAGACCAGTTCAGCTTCCTCTCAATGCTAATCCGCAGGATGCTGACAGTAGGGGATTCAGTGATAGTGAGACAATGGTTGGAGCCTCTTTGTTGGAGACAGTCACTGCCTGGTACTTGTGTGACTCGAATGTTCCATGCCTCTTGCCAGTCCAAGCCTGGATATTGTCCAGGCCCTGCTGCGTTTGCGGATGAACTGCTTCACTATTGATTGAACTGTTGTTGGCCCCCAACCAACACATACTCCACTCTCCCCTCCTACTCCTCCTCACAGCCCCCCACCTTGCTCTCGTGACTACACCCCTCCCACACCTGAAACCACCACGGTGGGCTTCACAGCTGAACAGGTGAGAAGACAGCTGAAACGTCTTCACCCAAGCAAGGCTGCAGGCCCGGATGGTGTCAGCCCCAGGGTGCTCAAAGCCTGTGCCCCCCAGCTATGTTGAGTACTTCACCATGTCTTCAACCTGAGCCTGAGTCTCCAGAGGGTTCCTGTGCTGTGGAAGACATCCTGCCTCGTTCCTGCCCCAGTGGCTCCAATGACTACAGACCGGTGGCATTGACCTCACACATCACGAAGACCCTGGAGACCTGTGGCTCCGGCCTATGGTTAGGCCACACTTAGATCCCCTCCAGTTCGCCTACCAGCCCCGACTAGGAGTTGAGGATGCCATCGTCTACCTGCTGAACCGTGTCTAGCGCCCACCTGGACAAGCCGGCGAGCACTGTGAGGGTCATGTTTTTTGACTTCTCCAGTGCGTTCAACACCATCTGCCCTGCTCTGCTGGGTGAGAAGCTGACAGTGATGCAGGTGGATGCTTCCCTGGTGTCATGGATTATTGATTACCTGACCGGCAGACCACAGTACGTGCGCTTGCAACACTATGTGTCAGACAGAGTGGTCAGCAGCACTGGGGCTCCACAGGGGACTGTCCTGTCTCCCTTCTCTTCACCATCTACACCTCGGACTTCAACTACAACACAGAGTCTTGCCATCTTCAGAAGTTTTCTGATGACTCTGCCATAGTTGGATGCATCAGCAAGGGAGATGAGGCTGAGTACAGGGCTACGGTGGGAAACTTTGTCACATGGTGTGAGCAGAATCATCTGCAGCTTAATGTGAAAAAGACTAAGGAGCTGGTGGTGGACCTGAGGAGGGCTAAGGCACCGGTGACCCCGTTTCCATCCAAGGGGTCAGTGTGGACATGGTGGTGGATTACAAATACCTGGGGATACGAATGGGCAATAAACTGGACTGGTCAAAGAACACTGAGGCTGTCTACAAGAAGGGTCAGAGCCGTCTCTACTTCCTGAGGAGACTGAGGTCCTTTAACATCTGCCGGACGATGCTGAGGATGTTCTATGAGTCTGTAGTGGCCAGTGCTATCATGTTTGCTGTTGTGTGCTGGGGCAGCAGGCTGAGGGTAGCAGACAACAACAGAATCAGCAAACTTATTTGTAAGGCCAGTGATGTTGTGAGGGTGGAACTGGACTCTCTGACGGTGGTGTCTGAAAAGAGGATGCTGTCCAAGTTGCATGCCATCTTGGACAATGTCTCCCATCCACTCCATAATGTACTGGTTAGGCACAGGAGTACATTCAGCCAGAGACTCATTCCACCGAGATGTAACACTGAGCGTCATAGGAAGTCATTCCTGCCTGTGGCCATCAAACTTTACAACTCCTCCCTCGGAGTGTCAGACACCCTGAGCCAATAGGCTGGTCCTGGACTTATTTCCACTGGGCATGATTAACTTATTATTATTTAATTATTTATGGTTTATGTTGCTATATTTCTTCACTATTCTTGGTTGGTGCGGCTGTAAGGAAACCCAATTTCCCTCAGGATCAATAAGTATGTCTGTCTGTCTGTCTGAGGAGTCACAGATGGTGCAGTCGTCTGCGAACATCCCCACTTGGGTCCTTATGAGGGAAGGAAGGCCACTGG
The DNA here is from genome assembly GCF_030144855.1 of Hypanus sabinus. NCBI lineage: Eukaryota > Metazoa > Chordata > Chondrichthyes > Myliobatiformes > Dasyatidae > Hypanus > Hypanus sabinus. The sequence goes on along the minus strand of NW_026778948.1, from coordinate 830,417 downwards.
TGAAGCAGCTGAAGATGGTTGGTCCTACCCTGAGGAACTGCACTGATGTCCTGAGGATGAGATGATTGACCTCCAACCACAACAACCATCTTCCTTCGTGTCAGGCATGACTCCAACCAGTGGAGGGTTTTCCCTCTAATTCCCACTGTCTCCATTTTAGCCAGGGCACCTTGATGCCATACTCTGCCAAATGCTGACGAGCTGAGGGCATGGAATTACAACATTATAGCCGTTAGTGAAACTTGGCTGCAGGAGGGGCAAGACTGGCAGCTTAATGTTCCAGGGTTCCGATATTTTCAGACGTGATAGAGGCAGAGGAATGAAGGGTGAGGGGAGGGTGGCACTGCTAGTCAGTGAGTGCTCAGGCAGGACAGATCAGAGGGCTTGTCTACCGAGTCCATATGGGTGGAGCTGAGAATCAGGAAAGGTATGACCACATTAATGGGGTTGCATTATAGTCGGTGAGAATTGGAGGAGCAAATCTGCAGCAGAGAGATAGCAGACAACTGCAGGAAACATGAAGTTGTGACAGTAGGGGATTTTAATTTTCCACATATTGATTGGGACTCCCATACTGTTAAAGGTCTAGATGGGTTAGAGTTTGTAAAATGTGTCCAGTAAAGTTTTCTAGATCAATACATAGAGGTACCGATGAGAGAGGATGCAATATTAGATCTCCTATTAGGAAACGAGTTAGAGCAGGTGATGGAAGTGTGTGTAGGGGAACACTTTGGTTCCAGGGATCATAACACAATTAGTTTCAACTTGATCATGGATAAAGATAGATCTGGTCCTTGGGTTGAGGTTCTAAACTGGAAAGTTTGAAGAAATGAGAAAGGATCTAAAAAGCGTGGATTGGGACAGGTTGTTCTCTGGCAAGGATGTCGTTGGTAAGTGGGAGGCCTTCAAAGCAGAAATTCTGGGAGTGCAGAGTTTGTATGTTCCTGTCAGGATTAAAGGCAAAGTGAATAAGGATAAGGAACCTTGGTTCTCTAGGGATGTTGGAACTCTGATAAAGAAGAAGAGAGAGATGTATGACATGAATAGAAAACGGAGCAAATAAGGTGCTTGAGGAGTATAAAAAGTGCAAAAAATACTTAAGAAAGAAATCAGGAGTGCTAATAGAAGACATGAGGTTGCTTTGGCAGTCAGGGTGAAGGATAATCCAAAGAGCTTCTACAGGTATGTTAAGAGCAAAAGGATAGTAAGGGATAAAATTGGTCCTCTTGAAGATCAGAGTGGTCAGCTATGTATGGAACCAAAAGAAATGGGGGAGATTTTAAATGTTTTTTTTTGTGTCTGTATTTACTAAGGAAACTAGCATGGAGTCAGTGGAAATAAGGCAAACAAGTAGTGAGGCCATGAAACCCATAGGCCGGTAAATTTGACATCGGTAGTAGGTAAATTATTGGAAGGAGTACTAAGGGATAGGACCTACAAGTATTTGGATAGACAGGGACTTATTAGGGAGAGTCAACATGGCTTTGTGTATGGTGGGTCATGTTTAACCAATTTATTAGAGATTTTCAAGGAGGTTACCAGGAAAGTGGATGAAGGGAAGGCAGTGGATGTTGTCTACATGGACTTCAGTAAGGCCTTTGACAAGGTCCCACATGGGAGGTTAGTTAGGAAGATACAGTTGCTAGGTATACATGGTGAGGTAGTAAATTGGATTAGACATTGGCTCAATGGGAGAAGCCAGAGAGTGGTAGTGGAGGATTGCTACTCTGAGTGGAGGCCTGTGACTAGTGGTGTGCCACAGGGATCAGTGCTGGGTCCGTTGTTATTTGTCATCTATATCAATGATAATGTGATAATGTGGTAAATTGGATCAGCAAATTTGCTGATGATACAAAGATTGGAGGTGTAGTGGACAGTGAGGAAGGTTTTCAAAGCTTGCAGAGGGATCTAGACCAGCTGGAAAAATGTGCTGAAAAATAGCAGATGGAGTTTAATACAGGCAAGTGTGAGGTATTGCACTTTGGAAAGACAAACCAAGGTAAAACATACAAGGTAAATGGTAGGGCACTGAGTGCAGTAGAACAGAGGAATCTGGGAATACAGATACAAAATTCCATAAAAATGGCATCACAGGTAGATAGGGTAGTAAAGAGAGCTTTTGGTACATTGGCCCTTGTAAATCAGAGTATTGAGTATAAGAGTTGGAATGTTATGGTGAGGTTGTATAAGACATTGGTGAGGCTGAACTTGGAGTATTGTGTGCAGTTTTGGCCACCAGATTACAGAAAGGATATTAATAAGGTTGGAAGAGTGCAGAGAAGGTTTACAAGGATGTTGCCGGGACTTAAGAGACTGAGTTAAAGAGAAACGTCGAATAGGTTAGGACTTTATTCCCTGGAGTGTAGAAGAATGAGGGGAGACTTGCTAGAGGTGTATAAAATTATGATGGGTATAGATAGAGTGAATGCAAGCAGGCTTTTTCCACTGAGGCTGGCAGAGAAAAAAACCCAGAGGACATGGGTTAAGGGTGAAGGGGAAAAGATTAAAGGGAACATTAGGGGGGATTCTTCACACAGAGAGTGGTGGGAGTGTGGAATGAGCTGCCAGATGAAGTGATAAATGCGGGCTCACTTTTAACATTTAAGAAAAACTTGGACAGGTACATGGATGAGAGGTGTATGGAGGGATATGGCCCAGGTGCAGGTCAGTGGAACTAGGCAGAAAAATGGTTCAGCACAGCCAAGAAGGGCAAAAAGGCCTGTTACTGTGCTGTAATGTTCTATGGCTCTACGGTTCTCTGGTTCTTTTGCTGAGATTCTGTCTGGGCCGAAGGCCTTCGCAGTACCCAGTGCTTTCAGCTGTTTCTTGATGTCACGTGGAGTGAATCGGATTGGCTGCGTACTGACGTCTGGGTTGCTGGGGACTTCTGGAGCAGGCCGAGCTGAATCATCCACTCGGCACCTCTGACCGAGGCTTGTTGCAAATGCCTCAGCCTCACCTTTTGTACAGGTGCGCGGGCTCATTGAGGATGCGGATATTTGTGGCGCCTCCTCCTCCACCATTCACTGCTGGATGTGGCAGGACTACAGAGGATAGATCTGATCGGTTGGTTGTCGGACCACTTCGCTCTGCCTATTACTTGCTGCTTGTGGCGTCTGGCATACAAGTCGTCCTGGATCGTGGACGATGCCTCATATTGAGGTATCTCTGGTGTTGTTCTCGGCATGCCCTCCTGCACCCTTCATTGAACCAGGGTTGATCCCCTGGCCTGGTGGTGATGTGAGACTGGGGGATACACTGGGCCATGAGGTTACAGATTGTCGTTGATCCCCTGTCCTGGTGGTGATGTGAGACTGGGGGATACACTGGGCCATGAGGTTACAGATTGTGGTTGATCCCCTGGCCTGGTGGTGATGTGAGACTGGGGGATACACTGGGCCATGAGGTTACAGATTGTGGTTGATCCCCTGGCCTGGTGGTGATGTGAGACTGGGGGATACGCTGGGCCATGAAGTTACAGATTCTGGTTGATCCCCTGGCCTGGAGGTGATGTGAGACGGGGGATACACTGGGCCATGAGGTTACAGATTGTGGTTGATCCCCTGGCCTGGTGGTGATGTGAGACTGTGTGATACACTGGGCCATTAGGATACAGATTGTGGTTGATCCCCTGGCCTGGTGGTGATGTGAGACTGGGGGATACACTGGGCCATGAGGTTACAGATTGTGGTTGATCCCATGGCCTGGTGGTGATGTGAGACTGGGGGTGACACTGGGCCATGAAGTTACAGATTGTAGTTGATCCCCTGGCCTGGTGGTGATGTGAGACTGGGGGATACACTGGGCCATGAGGTTACAGATTGTGGTTGATCCCCTGGCCTGATGGTGATGTGAGACGGGGGGATACGCTGGGCCATGAGGTTACAGATTGTGGTTGATCCCCAGGCCTAGTGGTGATGTGAGACTGGGGGATAAACTGGGCCATGAGGTTACAGATTGTGGTTGATCCCCTGGCCTGGTGGTGATGTGAGACTGGCGGATACACTGGGCCATGAGGTTACAGATTGTGGTTGATCCCCTGGCCTGGTGGTGATGTTAGACTGGGGGAGACACTGGGCCATGAGGTTACAGATTGTGGTTGATACCCTGGCCTGGTGGTGATGTGAGACTGGGGGATACACTGGGCCATGAGGTTACAGATTGTGGTTGATCCCCTGGCCTGGTGGTGATGTGAGACTGCGGGATACACTGGGCCATGAGGTTACAGATTGTGGTTGATCCCCTGCCCTGGTGGTGATGTGAGACTGGGGGATACACTGGGCCATGAGGTTACAGATTGTAGTTGATCCCCTGGCCTGGTGGTGATGTGAGACTGGGGGATACACTGGGCCATGAGGTTACAGATTGTGGTTGATCCCCTGGCCTGGTGGTGATGTGAGACGGGGGATACACTGGGCTATGAGGTTACAGATTGTGGTTGATCCCCTGGCCTGGTGGTGATATGAGACTGGGTGATACACTGGGCCATGAGGTTACAGATTGTGGTTGATCCCCTGGCCTGGTGGTGATGTGAGACTGGGGGATACACTGGGCCATGAGGTTACAGATTGTGGTTGATCCCCTGGCCTGGTGGTGATGTGAGACTGGCGGATACACTGGGCCATGAGGTTACAGATTGTGGTTGATCCACTGGCCTGGTGGTGATGTGAGACTGGGGGATACACTGGGCCATGAGGGTACAGATTGTGGTTGATCCCCTGGCCTGGTGGTGATGTGAGACTGGGGGATACACTGGGCCATGAGGTTACAGATTGTGGTTGATCCCCTGGCCTGGTGGTGATGTGAGACTGGAGGATACACTGGGCCATGAGATTACAGATTGTGGTTGATCCCCTGGCCTGGTGGTGATGTGAGACTGGGGGATACACTGGGCCATGAGGTTACAGATTGTGGTTGATCCCCTGGCCTGGTGGTGATGTGAGACTGGGGGATACACTGGGCCATGAGGTTACAGATTGTGGTTGATCCCCTGGCCTGATGTCAGACTGGGGGATACACTGTGACATGAGGTTACAGATTGTGGTTGATCCCCTGGCCTGGTGGTGATGTGAGACTGGGGGATACACTGGGCCATGAGGTTACAGATTGTGGTTGATCCCCTGGCCTGGTGGTGATGTTAGACTGGGGGATACACTGGGCCATGAGGTTACAGATTGTGGTTGATCCCCTGGCCTGGTGGTGATGTGAGACTGGGGGATACACTGGGCCATGAGGTTACAGATTGTGGTTGATCCCCTGGCCTGGTGGTGATGTTAGACGGGGGGATACACTGGGCCATGAGGTTACAGATTGTGGTTGATCCCCTGGCCTGGTGGTGATGTTAGACGGGGGGATACACTGGGCCATGAGGTTACAGATTTTGGTTGATTCCCTGGCCTGGTGGTGATGTGAGACTGGGGGATACACTGGGCCATGAGGTTACAGATTGTGGTTGATCCCCGGGACTGGTGGTGAAGTGAGAATGGGGGAGACACAGGGCCATGAGGTTACAGATGGTGGTTGGTACCCTGGCCTGGTGGTGATGTTAGACTGGGGGAAATGCTGGGCCATGAAGTTACAAATTGTGGTTGATTCCCTGGCCTGGTGGTGATGTGAGACTGGGGGATACACTGGGCCATGAGGTTACAGATTGTGGTTGATCCCCTGGCCTGGTGGTGATGTTAGACTGGGGGATACACTGGGCCATGAGGTTACAGATTGTGGTTGATCCCCTGGCCTGGTGGTGATGTGAGACTGGGGGAAACACTGGGCCATGAGGTTACAGATTGTGGTTGATCCCCTGGCCTGGTGGTGATGTTAGACTGGGGGATACACTGGGCCATGAGGTTACAGATTGTGGTTGAGCCCCTGGCCTGGTGGTGATGTGAGACTGGGGGATACACTGGGCCATGAGGTTACAGATTGTGGTTGATCCCCTGGCCTAGTGGTGATGTGAGACTGGGGGATACACTGGGCCATGAGGTTACAGATTGTGGTTGATCCCCTGGCCTGGTGGTGATGTGAGACTGGGGGATACACAGGGCCATGAGGTTAGAGATTGTGGTTGATCCCCCGGCCTGATGTCAGACTGGGGGACACACTGGGCCATGAGGTTACAGATTGTGGTTGATCCCCTGGACTGGTGGTGAAGTGAGACTGGGGGATACACTGGGCCATGAGGTTACAGATTGTGGTTGATCCCATGGCCTGGTGGTGATGTGAGACTGGGGGTGACACTGGGCCATGAAGTTACAGATTGTAGTTGATCCCCTGGCCTGGTGGTGATGTGAGACTGGGGGATACACTGGGCCATGAGGTTACAGATTGTGGTTGATCCCCTGGCCTGGTGGTGATGTGAGACTGGGGATACGCTGGGCCATGAGGTTACAGATTGTGGTTGACCCCCTGGCCTGGTAGTGATGTGAGACTGGGGGATACACTGGGCCATGAGGTTACAGATTGTGGTTGATCCCCTGGCCTGGTGGTGATGTGAGACTGCGGGATACACTGGGCCATGAGGTTACAGATTGTGGTTGATCCCCTGCCCTGGTGGTGATGTGAGACTGGGGGATACACTGGGCCATGAGGTTACAGATTGTAGTTGATCCCCTGGCCTGGTGGTGATGTGAGACTGGGGGATACACTGGGCCATGAGGTTACAGATTGTGGTTGATCCCCTGGCCTGGTGGTGATGTGAGACTGGGGGATACACTGGGCTATGAGGTTACAGATTGTGGTTGATCCCCTGGCCTGGAGGTGATGTGAGACTGGGGGATACACTGGGCTATGAGGTTACAGATTGTGGTTGATCCCCTGGCCTGGAGGTGATGTGAGACTGGGAGATACACTGGGCCATGAGGTTACAGATTGTGGTTGATCCCCTGGCCTGATGGTGATGGGAGACGGGGGGATACGCTGGGCCATGAGGTTACAGATTGTGGTTGATCCCCAGGCCTAGTGGTGATGTGAGACTGGGGGATACACTGGGCCATGAGGTTACAGATTGTGGTTGATCCCCTGGCCTGGTGGTGATGTGAGACTGGCGGATACACTGGGCCATGAGGTTACAGATTGTGGTTGATCCCCTGGCCTAGTGGTGATGTGAGACTGGGGGATACACTGGGCTATGAGGTTACAGATTGTGGTTGATCGCCTGGCCTGGAGGTGATGTGAGACGGGGGATACACTGGGCTATGAGGTTACAGATTGTGGTTGATCCCCTGGCCTGGTGGTGATATGAGACTGGGTGATACACTGGGCCATGAGGTTACAGATTGTGGTTGATCCCCTGGCCTGGTGGTGATGTGAGACTGGGGGATACACTGGGCCATGAGGTTACAGATTGTGGTTGATCCCCTGGCCTGGTGGTGATGTGAGACTGGGAGATACACTGGGCCATGAGGTTACAGATTGTGGTTGATCCCCTGGCCTGGTGGTGATGTTAGACTGGGGGATACACTGGGCCATGCCGTTACAGATTGTGGTTGATCCACTGGCCTGGTGGTGATGTGAGACTGGGGGATACACTGGGCCATGAGGTTACAGATTGTGGTTGATCCCCTGGCCTAGTGGTGATGTGAGACTGGGGGGTACACTGGGCCATGAGGTTACAGATTGTGGTTGATCCCCTGCCCTGGTGGTGATGTGAGACTGGCGGATACACTGGGCCATGAGGTTACAGATTGTGGTTGATCCACTGGCCTGGTGGTGATGTGAGACTGGGGGATACACTGGGCCATGAGGGTACAGATTGTGGTTGATCCCCTGGCCTGGTGGTGATGTGAGACAGGGGGATACACTGGGCCATGAGGTTACAGATTGTGGTTGATCCCCTGGCCTGGTGGTGATGTGAGACTGGAGGATACACTCGGCTATGAGATTACAGATTGTGGTTGATACCCTGGCCTGGTGGTGATGTGAGACTGGGGGATACACTGGGCCATGAGGTTACAGATTTTGGTTGATCCCCTGTCCTGGTGGTGATGTGAGACTGGGGGATTCACTGGGCCATGAGGTTACAGATTTTGGTTGATCCCCTGTCCTGGTGGTGATGTGAGACTGGGGGATACACTGTGACATGAGGTTACAGATTGTGGTTGATCCCCTGGCGTGGTGGTGATGTGAGACAGGGGGATACACTGGGCCATGAGGTTACAGATTGTGGTTGATCCCCTGGCCTGGTGGTGATGTTAGACTGGGGGATACACTGGGCCATGAGGTTACAGATTGTGGTTGATCCCCTGGCCTGGTGGTGATGTGAGACTGGGGGATACACTGGGCCATGAGGTTACAGATTGTGGTTGATCCCCTGGCCTGGTGGTGATGTTAGACTGGGGGATACACTGGGCCATGAGGTTACAGATTTTGGTTGATTCCCTGGCCTGGTGGTGATGTGAGACTGGGGGATACACTGGGCCATGAGGTTACAGATTCTGGTTGGTACCCTGGCCTGGTGGTGATGTTAGACTGGGGGAAATGCTGGGCCATGAAGTTACAAATTGTGGTTGATTCCCTGGCCTGGTGGTGATGTGAGACTGGGGGAAACACTGGGCCATGAGGTTACAGATTGTGGTTGATCCCCTGGCCTGGTGGTGATGTTAGACTGGGGGATACACTGGGCCATGAGGTTACAGATTGTGGTTGATCCCCTGGCCTGGTGGTGATGTGAGACTGGGGGATACACTGGGCCATGAGGTTACAGATTGTGGTTGATCCCATTGCCTGGTGGTGATGTGAGACTGGGGGATACACTGGGCCATGAGGGTACAGATTGTGGTTGATCGCCTGGCCTGGTGATGATGTGAGACTGGGGATACACTGGGCCATGAGGTTACAGATTGTGGTTGATCCCCTGGCCTGGTGGTGATGTGAGAATGGGGGATACACAGGGCCATGAGGTTAGAGATTGTGGTTGATCCCCCGGCCTGATGTCAGACTGGGGGACACACTGGGCCATGAGGTTACAGATTGTGGTTGATCCCCTGGACTGGTGGTGAAGTGAGACTGGGGGTGACACTGGGCCATGAAGTTACAGATTGTAGTTGATCCCCTGGCCTGGTGGTGATGTGAGACTGGGGGATACACTGGGCCATGAGGTTACAGATTGTGGTTGATCCCCTGGCCTGGTGGTGATGTGAGACTGGGGATACGCTGGGCCATGAGGTTACAGATTGTGGTTGATCCCCTGGCCTGGTAGTGATGTGAGACTGGGGGATACACTGGGCCATGAGGTTACAGATTGTGGTTGATCCCCTGGCCTGGTGGTGATGTGAGACTGGGGGATACACTGGGCCATGAGGTTACAGATTGTGGTTGATCCCCTGCCCTGGTGGTGATGAGAGACTGGGGGACACACTGGGCCATGAGGTTACAGATTGTAGTTGATCCCCTGGCCTGGTGGTGATGTGAGACTGGGGGATACACTGGGCCATGAGGTTACAGATTGTGGTTGATCCCCTGGCCTGGTGGTGATGTGAGACTGGGGGATACACTGGGCTATGAGGTTCCAGATTGTGGTTGATCCCCTGGCCTGGAGGTGATGTGAGACTGGGGGATACACTGGGCTATGAGGTTACAGATTGTGGTTGATCCCCTGGCCTGGAGGTGATGTGAGACTGGGAGATACACTGGGCCATGAGGTTACAGATTGTGGTTGATCCCCTGGCCTGATGGTGATGTGAGACGGGGGGATACGCTGGGCCATGAGGTTACAGATTGTGGTTGATCCCCAGGCCTAGTGGTGATGTGAGACTGGGAGGATACACTGGGCCATGAGGTTACAGATTGTGGTTGATCCCCTGGCCTGGTGGTGATGTGAGACTGGCGGATACACTGGGCCATGAGGTTACAGATTCTGGTTCATCCCCTGGCCTGGTGGTGATGTTAGACTGGGGGAGACACTGGGCCATGAGGTTACAGATTGTGGTTGATACCCTGGCCTGGTAGTGATGTGAGACTGGGGGATACACTGGGCCATGAGGTTACAGATTGTGGTTGATCCCCTGGCCTGGTGGTGATGTGAGACTGCGGGATACACTGGGCCATGAGGTTACAGATTGTGGTTGATCCCCTGCCCTGGTGGTGATGTGAGACTGGGGGATACACTGGGCCATGAGGTTACAGATTGTAGTTGATCCCCTGGCCTGGTGGTGATGTGAGACTGGGGGATACACTGGGCCATGAGGTTACAGATTGTGGTTGATCCCCTGGCCTGGTGGTGATGTGAGACTGGAGGATACACTGGGCCATGAGATTACAGATTGTGGTTGATACCCTGGCCTGGTGGTGATGTGAGACTGGGGGATACACTGGGCCATGAGGTTACAGATTGTGGTTGATCCCCTGGCCTGGTGGTGATGTGAGACTGGGGGATACACTGGGCCATGAGGTTACAGATTGTGGTTGATCCCCTGGCCTGGTGGTGATGTTAGACTGGGGGATACACTGGGCCATGAGGTTACAGATTGTGGTTGATCCCCTGGCCTGGTGGTGATGTGAGACTGGGGGATACACTGGGCCATGAGGTTACAGATTGTGGTTGATCCCCTGGCCTGGTGGTGATGTTAGACTGGGGGATACACTGGGCCATGAGGTTACAGATTTTGGTTGATTCCCTGGCCTGGTGGTGATGTGAGACTGGGGGATACACTGGGCCATGAGGTTACAGATTGTGGTTGATCCCCGGGATTGTGGTGAAGTGAGAATGGGGGAGACACAGGGCCATGAGGTTACAGATTGTGGTTGGGACCCTGGCCTGGTGGTGATGTTAGACTGGGGGAAATGCTGGGCCATGATGTTACAGATTGTGGTTGATCCCCTGGCCTGGTGGTGATGTTAGACTGGGGGATACACTGGGCCATGAGGTTACAGATTGTGGTTGATCCCCTGGCCTGGTGGTGATGTGAGACTTGGGGATACACTGGGCCATGAGGTTACAGATTGTGGTTGATCCACTGGCCTGGTGGTGATGTGAGACTGGGGGATACACTGGGCCATGAGGTTACAGATTGTGGTTGATCCCCTGGCCTGGTGGTGATGTGAGACTGGGGGATACACTGGGCCATGAGGTTACAGATTGTGGTTGATCCCCTGGCCTGGTGGTGATGTGAGACTGGGGGATACACTGGGCCATGAGGGTACAGATTGTGGTTGATCCCCTGGCCTGGTGGTGATGTGAGACTGGGGGATACACAGGGCCATGAGGTTAGAGATTGTGGTTGATCCCCTGGCCTGATGTCAGACTGGGGGACACACTGGGCCATGAGGTTACAGATTCTGGTTGATCCCCTGGACTGGTGGTGAAGTGAGACTGGGGGATACACTGGACCATGAGGTTACAGATTGCGGTTGATCCCCGGGCCTGGTGGCGATGTGAGACTGGGTGATACACTGGGCCATGAGGTTGCAGATTGTGGTTGATCCCCTGGCCTGGAGGTGATTTGAGACTGGGGGATACACTGGGCCATGAGGTTACAGATTGTGGTTGATCCCCTGGACTGGTGGTGATGTGAGACTGGGGGATACACTGGGCCATGAGGTTACAGATTGTGGATGATCCCCTGGCCTGGTGCTGATGTGAGACTGGGGGATACACTGGGCCATTAGGTTACAGATTGTGGTTGATCCCCTGGCCTGGTGGTGATGTGAGACTGGGGGATACGCTGGGCCATGAGATTACAGATTCTGGTTGATCCCCTGGACTAGTGGTGATGTGAGACTGGGGGATACACTGGGCCATGAGGTTACAGATTGTGGTTGATCCCTTCGCCTGGTGTGATGTTAGACTGGGGTATACACTGGGCCATGAGGTTACATATTGTGGTTGATCCCCTGGCCTGGTGGTGATGTTAGACTGGGGGATACACTGGGCCATGAGGTTACAGATTGTCGTTGATCCCCTGGCCTGGTGGTGATGTGTGACTGGGGGATACACTGGGCCATGAGTTTACAGATTGCGGTTGATCCCCGGGCCTGGTGGCGATGTGAGACTGGGTGATACACTGGGCCATAAGGTTACAGATTGTGGTTGATCCCCTGGCCTGGTGGTGATTTGAGACTGGGGGATACACTGGGACATGAGGTTACAGATTGTGGTTGATCCCCTGGACTGGTGGTGATGTGAGACTGGGGGATACACTGGGCCATGAGGTTACAGATTGTGGTTGATCCCCTGGCCTGGTGGTGATGTGAGACTGGGGGATACGCTGGGCCATGAGATTACAGATTCTGGTTGATCCCCTGGCCTGGTGGTGATGTGAGACTGGCGGATACACTGGGCCATGAGGTTACAGATTGTGGTTGATCCCCTGGCCTGGTGGTGATGTGAGACTGGGGGATACACTGGGCCATGAGGTTACAGATTGTAGTTGATCCCCTGGCCTGGTGGTGATGTGAGACTGGGGGATACACTGGGCCATGAGGTTACAGATTGTGGTTGATCCACTGGCCTGGTGGTGATGTGAGACTGGGGGATACACTGGGCCATGAGGTTACAGATTGTGGTTGATCCCCTGGCCTGGTGGTGATCTGAGACTGGCGGATACACTGGGCCATGAGGTTACAGATTGTGGTTGATCACCTGGCCTGGTAGTGAAGTGAGACTGGGGGAGACACAGGGCCATGAGGTTACAGATTGTGGTTGGTACCCTGGCCTGGTGGTGATGTTAGACTGGGGGAAATGCTAGGCCATGAGGTTACAGATTGTGGTTGATCGCCTGGCCTGGTGGTGATGTGAGACTGGGGGATACGCTGGGCAATGAGGTTACAGATTGTGGTTGATCCACTGGCCTGGTGGTGATGTTAGACTGGGGGATACACTGGGCCATCAGGTTACAGATTGTGGTTGATCCCCTGGCCTGGTGGTGATGTGAGACTAGGGGATACACTGGGCCATGAGGTTACAGATTGTGGTTGATCCCCTGGCCTGGTGGTGATGTGAGACTGCGGGATGCACCGGGCCATGAGGTTACAGATTGTGGTTGATCCCCTGCCCTGGTGGTGATGTGAGACTGGGGGATACACTGGGCCATGAGGTTACAGATTGTAGTTGATCCCCTGGCCTGGTGGTGATGTGAGACTGGGGGATACACTGGGCCATGAGGTTACAGATTGTGGTTGATCCCCTGGCCTGGTGGTGATGTGAGACTGGGAGATACACTGGGCCATGAGGTTACAGATTGTGGTTGATCCCCTGGCCTGGTGGTGATGTGAGACTGGGGGATACACTGGGCCATGAGGTTACAGATTGTGGTTGATCCCCTGGCCTGGTGGTGATGTGAGACTGGGGGATACACTGGGCCATGAGGGTACAGATTGTGGTTGATCCCCTGGCCTGGTGGTGATGTGAGACTGGGGGATACACAGGGCCATGAGGTTAGAGATTGTGGTTGATCCCCTGGCCTGATGTCAGACTGGGGGACACACTGGGCCATGAGGTTACAGATTGTGGTTGATCCCCTGGACTGGTGGTGAAGTGAGACTGGGGGATACACTGGACCATGAGGTTACAGATTGCGGTTGATCCCCGGGCCTGGTGGCGATGTGAGACTGGGGGATACACTGGGCCATGAGGTTACAGATTGTGGTTGATCCCCTGGCCTGGTGGTGATGTGAGACTGGGGGATACACTGGGCCATGAGGTTACAGATTGTGGATGATCCCCTGGCCTGGTGCTGATGTGAGACTGGGGGATACACTGGGCCATTAGGTTACAGATTGTGGTTGATCCCCTGGCCTGGTGGTGATGTGAGACTGGGGGATACGCTGGGCCATGAGATTACAGATTCTGGTTGATCCCCTGGACTAGTGGTGATGTGAGACTGGGGGATACACTGGGCCATGAGGTTACAGATTGTGGTTGATCCCTTCGCCTGGTGTGATGTTAGACTGGGGTATACACTGGGCCATGAGGTTACATATTGTGGTTGATCCCCTGGCCTGGTGGTGATGTTAGACTGGGGGATACACTGGGCCATGAGGTTACAGATTGTCGTTGATCCCCTGGCCTGGTGGTGATGTGTGACTGGGGGATACACTGGGCCATGAGTTTACAGATTGCGGTTGATCCCCGGGCCTGGTGGCGATGTGAGACTGGGTGATACACTGGGCCATAAGGTTACAGATTGTGGTTGATCCCCTGGCCTGGTGGTGATTTGAGACTGGGGGATACACTGGGCCATGAGGTTACAGATTGTGGTTGATCCCCTGGACTGGTGGTGATGTGAGACTGGGGGATACACTGGGCCATGAGGTTACAGATTGTGGTTGATCCCCTGGCCTGGTGGTGATGTGAGACTGGGGGATACGCTGGGCCATGAGATTACAGATTCTGGTTGATCCCCTGGCCTGGTGGTGATGTGAGACTGGCGGATACACTGGGCCATGAGGTTACAGATTGTGGTTGATCCCCTGGCCTGGTGGTGATGTGAGACTGGGGGATACACTGGGCCATGAGGTTACAGATTGTAGTTGATCCCCTGGCCTGGTGGTGATGTGAGACTGGGGGATACACTGGGCCATGAGGTTACAGATTGTGGTTGATCCACTGGCCTGGTGGTGATGTGAGACTGGGGGATACACTGGGCCATGAGGTTACAGATTGTGGTTGATCCCCTGGCCTGGTGGTGATCTGAGACTGGCGGATACACTGGGCCATGAGGTTACAGATTGTGGTTGATCACCTGGCCTGGTAGTGAAGTGAGACTGGGGGAGACACAGGGCCATGAGGTTACAGATTGTGGTTGGTACCCTGGCCTGGTGGTGATGTTAGACTGGGGGAAATGCTAGGCCATGAGGTTACAGATTGTGGTTGATCGCCTGGCCTGGTGGTGATGTGAGACTGGGGGATACGCTGGGCAATGAGGTTACAGATTGTGATTGATCCACTGGCCTGGTGGTGATGTTAGACTGGGGGATACACTGGGCCATCAGGTTACAGATTGTGGTTGATCCCCTGGCCTGGTGGTGATGTGAGACTAGGGGATACACTGGGCCATGAGGTTACAGATTGTGGTTGATCCCCTGGCCTGGTGGTGATGTGAGACTGCGGGATGCACTGGGCCATGAGGTTACAGATTGTGGTTGATCCCCTGCCCTGGTGGTGATGTGAGACTGGGGGATACACTGGGCCATGAGGTTACAGATTGTAGTTGATCCCCTGGCCTGGTGGTGATGTGAGACTGGGGGATACACTGGGCCATGAGGTTACAGATTGTGGTTGATCCCCTGGCCTGGTGGTGATGTGAGACTGGGAGATACACTGGGCCATGAGGTTACAGATTGTGGTTGATCCCCTGGCCTGGTGGTGATGTGAGACTGGGGGATACACTGGGCCATGAGGTTACAGATTGTGGTTGATCACCTGGCCTGGTAGTGAAGTGAGACTGGGGGAGACACAGGGCCATGAGGTTACAGATTGTGGTTGGTACCCTGGCCTGGTGGTGATGTTAGACTGGGGGAAATGCTAGGCCATGAGGTTACAGATTGTGGTTGATCCCCTGGCCTGGTGGTGATGTGAGACTGGGGGATACACTGGGCAATGAGGTTACAGATTGTGGTTGATCCACTGGCCTGGTGGTGATGTTAGACTGGGGGATACACTGGGCCATGAAGTTACAGATTGTAGTTGATCCCCTGGCCTGGTGGTGATGTGAGACTGGGGGATACACTGGGCCATGAGGTTACAGATTGTGGTTGATCCCCTGGCCTGGTGGTGATGTGAGACTGGGGATACGCTGGGCCATGAGGTTACAGATTGTGGTTGATCCCCTGGCCTAGTAGTGATGTGAGACTGGGGGATACACTGTGCCATGAGGTTACAGATTGTGGTTGATCCCCTGGCCTGGTGGTGATGTGAGACTGCGGGATACACTGGGCCATGAGGTTACAGATTGTGGTTGATCCCCTGCCCTGGTGGTGATGAGAGACTGGGGGATACACTGGGCCATGAGGTTACAGATTGTAGTTGATCCCCTGGCCTGGTGGTGATGTGAGACTGGGGGATACACTGGGCCATGAGGTTACAGATTGTGGTTGATCCCCTGGCCTGGTGGTGATGTGAGACTGGGGGATACACTGGGCTATGAGGTTACAGATTGTGGTTGATCCCCTGGCCTGGAGGTGATGTGAGACTGGGGGATACACTGGGCTATGAGGTTACAGATTGTGGTTGATCCCCTGGCCTGGAGGTGATGTGAGACTGGGAGATACACTGGGCCATGAGGTTACAGATTGTGGTTGATCCCCTGGCCTGATGGTGATGAGAGACGGGGGGATACGCTGGGCCATGAGGTTACAGATTGTGGTTGATCCCCTGGCCTGGTGGTGATGTGAGACTGTGGGATACACTGGGCCATGAGGTTACAGATTGTGGTTGATCCCCAGGCCTAGTGGTGATGTGAGACTGGGAGGATACACTGGGCCATGAGGTTACAGATTGTGGTTGATCCCCTGGCCTGGTGGTGATGTGAGACTGGCGGATACACTGGGCCATGAGGTTACAGATTCTGGTTGATCCCCTGGCCTGGTGGTGATGTTAGACTGGGGGAGACACTGGGCCATGAGGTTACAGATTGTGGTTGATACCCTGGCCTGGTAGTGATGTGAGACTGGGGGATACACTGGGCCATGAGGTTACAGATTGTGGTTGATCCCCTGGCCTGGTGGTGATGTGAGACTGCGGGATACACTGGGCCATGAGGTTACAGATTGTGGTTGATCCCCTGCCCTGGTGGTGATGTGAGACTGGGGGATACACTGGGCCATGAGGTTACAGATTGTAGTTGATCCCCTGGCCTGGTGGTGATGTGAGACTGGGGGATACACTGGGCCATGAGGTTACAGATTGTGGTTGATCCCCTGGCCTGGTGGTGATGTGAGACTGGAGGATACACTGGGCCATGAGATTACAGATTGTGGTTGATACCCTGGCCTGGTGGTGATGTGAGACTGGGGGATACACTGGGCCATGAGGTTACAGATTGTGGTTGATCCCCTGGCCTGGTGGTGATGTGAGACTGGGGGATACACTGGGCCATGAGGTTACAGATTGTGGTTGATCCCCTGGCTGGGTGGTGATGTTAGACTGGGGGATACACTGGGCCATGAGGTTACAGATTGTGGTTGATCCCCTGGCCTGGTGGTGATGTGAGACTGGGGGATACACTGGGCCATGAGGTTACAGATTGTGGTTGATCCCCTGGCCTGGTGGTGATGTTAGACTGGGGGATACACTGGGCCATGAGGTTACAGATTTTGGTTGATTCCCTGGCCTGGTGGTGATGTGAGACTGGGGGATACACTGGGCCATGAGGTTACAGATTGTGGTTGATCCCCGGGACTGGTGGTGAAGTGAGAATGGGGGAGACACAGGGCCATGAGGTTACAGATTGTGGTTGGTACCCTGGCCTGGTGGTGATGTTAGACTGGGGGAAATGCTGGGCCATGATGTTACAGATTGTGGTTGATCCCCTGGCCTGGTGGTGATGTTAGACTGGGGGATACACTGGGCCATGAGGTTACAGATTGTGGCTGATCCCCTGGCCTGGTGGTGATGTGAGACTGGGGGATACACTGGGCCATGAGGTTACAGATTGTGGTTGATCCCCTGGCCTGGTGGTGATGTGAGACTGGGGGATACACTGGGCCATGAGGTTACAGATTGTGGTTGATCCCCTGGCCTGGTGGTGATGTGAGACTGGGGGATACACTGGGCCATGAGGTTACAGATTGTGGTTGATCCCCTGGCCTGGTGGTGATGTGAGACTGGGGGATACACTGGGCCATGAGGGTACAGATTGTGGTTGATCCCCTGGCCTGGTGGTGATGTGAGACTGGGGGATACACAGGGCCATGAGGTTAGAGATTGTGGTTGATCCCCTGGCCTGATGTCAGACTGGGGGACACACTGGGCCATGAGGTTACAGATTGTGGTTGATCCCCTGGACTGGTGGTGAAGTGAGACTGGGGGATACACTGGACCATGAGGTTACAGATTGCGGTTGATCCCCGGGCCTGGTGGCGATGTGAGACTGGGTGATACACTGGGCCATGAGGTTGCAGATTGTGGTTGATCCCCTGGCCTGGTGGTGATTTGAGACTGGGGGATACACTGGGCCATGAGGTTACAGATTGTGGTTGATCCCCTGGACTGGTGGTGATGTGAGACTGGGGGATACACTGGGCCATGAGGTTACAGATTGTGGATGATCCCCTGGCCTGGTGCTGATGTGAGACTGGGGGATACACTGGGCCATGAGGTTACAGATTGTGGTTGATCCCCTGGCCTGGTGGTGATGTGAGACTGGGGGATACGCTGGGCCATGAGATTACAGATTCTGGTTGATCCCCTGGACTGGTGGTGATGTGAGACTGGGGGATACACTGGGCCATGAGGTTACAGATTGTGGTTGATCCCTTCGCCCGGTGTGATGTTAGACTGGGGTATACACTGGGCCATGAGGTTACATATTGTGGTTGATCCCCTGGCCTGGTGGTGATGTTAGACTGGGGGATACACTGGGCCATGAGGTTACAGATTGTGGTTGATCCCCTGGCCTGGTGGTGATGTGTGACTGGGGGATACACTGGGCCATGAGTTTACAGATTGCGGTTGATCCCCGGGCTTGGTGGCGATGTGAGACTGGGTGATACACTGGGCCATGAGGTTGCAGATTGTGGTTGATCCCCTGGCCTGGTGGTGATGTGAGACTGGGGAATACACTGGGCCATAAGGTTACAGATTGTGGTTGATCCCCTGGCCTGGTGGTGATTTGAGACTGGGGGATACACTGGGCCATGAGGTTACAGCTTGTGGTTGATCCCCTGGACTGGTGGTGATGTGAGACTGGGGGATACACTGGGCCATGAGGTTACACATTGTGGTTGATCCCCTGGCCTGGTGGTGATGTGAGACTGGGGGATACGCTGGGCCATGAGATTACAGATTCTGGTTGATCCCCTGGCCTGGTGGTGATGTGAGACTGGGGGATACACTGGGCCATGAGGTTACAGATTGTAGTTGATCCCCTGGCCTGGTGGTGATGTGAGACTGGGGGATACACTGGGCCATGAGGTTACAGATTGTGGTTGATCCACTGGCCTGGTGGTGATGTGAGACTGGGGGATACACTGGGCCATGAGGTTACAGATTGTGGTTGATCCCCTGGCCTGGTGGTGATCTGAGACTGGCGGATACACTGGGCCATGAGGTTACAGATTGTGGTTGATCACCTGGCCTGGTAGTGAAGTGAGACTGGGGGAGACACAGGGCCATGAGGTTACAGATTGTGGTTGGTACCCTGGCCTGGTGGTGATGTTAGACTGGGGGAAATGCTAGGCCATGAGGTTACAGATTGTGGTTGATCCCCTGGCCTGGTGGTGATGTGAGACTGGGGGATACACTGGGCAATGAGGTTACAGATTGTGGTTGATCCCCTGGCCTGGTGGTGATGTTAGACTGGGGGATACACTGGGCAATGAGGTTACAGATTGTGGTTGATCCCCTGGCCTGGTGGTGATGTTAGACTGGGGGATACACTGGGCCATGAGGTTACAGATTGTGGTTGATCCCCTGGCCTGGTGGTGATGTGAGACTAGGGGATACACTGGGCCATGAGGTTACAGATTGTGGTTGATCCCCTGGCCTGGTGGTGATGTGAGACTGCGGGATACACTGGGCCATGAGGTTACAGGTTGTGGTTGATCCCCTGCCCTGGTGGTGATGTGAGACTGGGGGATACACTGGGCCATGAGGTTACAGATTGTAGTTGATCCCCTGGCCTGGTGGTGATGTGAGACTGGGGGTGACACTGGGCCATGAAGTTACAGATTGTAGTTGATCCCCTGGCCTGGTGGTGATGTGAGACTGGGGGATACACTGGGCCATGAGGTTACAGATTGTGGTTGATCCCCTGGCCTGATGGTGATGTGAGACGGGGGGATACGCTGGGCCATGAGGTTACAGATTGTGGTTGATCCCCAGGCCTGGTGGTGATGTGAGACTGGGGGATACACAGGGCCATGAGGTTAGAGATTGTGGTTGATCCCCTGGCCTGATGTCAGACTGGGGGACACACTGGGCCATGAGGTTACAGATTGTGGTTGATCCCCTGGACTGGTGGTGAAGTGAGACTGGGGGATACACTGGACCATGAGGTTACAGATTGCGGTTGATCCCCGGGCCTGGTGGCGATGTGAGACTGGGTGATACACTGGGCCATGAGGTTGCAGATTGTGGTTGATCCCCTGGCCTGGTGGTGATTTGAGACTGGGGGATACACTGGGCCATGAGGTTACAGATTGTGGTTGATCCCCTGGACTGGTGGTGATGTGAGACTGGGGGATACACTGGGCCATGAGGTTACAGATTGTGGATGATCCCCTGGCCTGGTGCTGATGTGAGACTGGGGGATACACTGGGCCATTAGGTTACAGATTGTGGTTGATCCCCTGGCCTGGTGGTGATGTGAGACTGGGGGATACGCTGGGCCATGAGATTACAGATTCTGGTTGATCCCCTGGACTAGTGGTGATGTGAGACTGGGGGATACACTGGGCCATGAGGTTACAGATTGTGGTTGATCCCTTCGCCTGGTGTGATGTTAGACTGGGGTATACACTGGGCCATGAGGTTACATATTGTGGTTGATCCCCTGGCCTGGTGGTGATGTTAGACTGGGGGATACACTGGGCCATGAGGTTACAGATTGTCGTTGATCCCCTGGCCTGGTGGTGATGTGTGACTGGGGGATACACTGGGCCATGAGTTTACAGATTGCGGTTGATCCCCGGGCCTGGTGGCGATGTGAGACTGGGTGATACACTGGGCCTTAAGGTTACAGATTGTGGTTGATCCCCTGGCCTGGTGGTGATTTGAGACTGGGGGATACACTGGGCCATGAGGTTACAGATTGTGGTTGATCCCCTGGACTGGTGGTGATGTGAGACTGGGGGATACACTGGGCCATGAGGTTACAGATTGTGGTTGATCCCCTGGCCTGGTGGTGATGTGAGACTGGGGGATACGCTGGGCCATGAGATTACAGATTCTGGTTGATCCCCTGGCCTGGTGGTGATGTGAGACTGGCGGATACACTGGGCCATGAGGTTACAGATTGTGGTTGATCCCCTGGCCTGGTGGTGATGTGAGACTGGGGGATACTCTGGGCCATGAGGTTACAGATTGTAGTTGATCCCCTGGCCTGGTGGTGATGTGAGACTGGGGGATACACTGGGCCATGAGGTTACAGATTGTGGTTGATCCACTGGCCTGGTGGTGATGTGAGACTGGGGGATACACTGGGCCATGAGGTTACAGATTGTGGTTGATCCCCTGGCCTGGTGGTGATCTGAGACTGGCGGATACACTGGGCCATGAGTTTACAGATTGTGGTTGATCACCTGGCCTGGTAGTGAAGTGAGACTGGGGGAGACACAGGGCCATGAGGTTACAGATTGTGGTTGGTACCCTGGCCTGGTGGTGATGTTAGACTGGGGGAAATGCTAGGCCATGAGGTTACAGATTGTGGTTGATCGCCTGGCCTGGTGGTGATGTGAGACTGGGGGATACCCTGGGCAATGAGGTTACAGATTGTGGTTGATCCCCTGCCCTGGTGGTGATGTGAGACTGGGGGATACACTGGGCCATGAGGTTACAGATTGTAGTTGATCCCCTGGCCTGGTGGTGATGTGAGACTGGGGGATACACTGGGCCATGAGGTTACAGATTGTGGTTGATCCCCTGGCCTGGTGGTGATGTGAGACTGGGAGATACACTGGGCCATGAGGTTACAGATTGTGGTTGATCCCCTGGCCTGGTGGTGATGTGAGACTGGGGGATACACTGGGCCATGAGGTTACAGATTGTGGTTGATCACCTGGCCTGGTAGTGAAGTGAGACTGGGGGAGACACAGGGCCATGAGGTTACAGATTGTGGTTGGTACCCTGGCCTGGTGGTGATGTTAGACTGGGGGAAATGCTAGGCCATGAGGTTACAGATTGTGGTTGATCCCCTGGCCTGGTGGTGATGTGAGACTGGGGGATACACTGGGCAATGAGGTTACAGATTGTGGTTGATCCACTGGCCTGGTGGTGATGTTAGACTGGGGGATACACTGGGCCATGAAGTTACAGATTGTAGTTGATCCCCTGGCCTGGTGGTGATGTGAGACTGGGGGATACACTGGGCCATGAGGTTACAGATTGTGGTTGATCCCCTGGCCTGGTGTTGATGTGAGACTGGGGATACGCTGGGCCATGAGGTTACAGATTGTGGTTGATCCCCTGGCCTGGTGGTGATGTTAGACTGGGGGATACACTGGGCCATGAGGTTACAGATTGTGGCTGATCCCCTGGCCTGGTGGTGATGTGAGACTGGGGGATACACTGGGCCATGAGGTTACAGATTGTGGTTGATCCCCTGGCCTGGTGGTGATGTGAGACTGGGGGATACACTGGGCCATGAGGTTACAGATTGTGGTTGATCCCCTGGCCTGGTGGTGATGTGAGACTGGGGGATACACTGGGCCATGAGGTTACAGATTGTGGTTGATCCCCTGGCCTGGTGGTGATGTGAGACTGGGGGATACACTGGGCCATGAGGGTACAGATTGTGGTTGATCCCCTGGCCTGGTGGTGATGTGAGACTGGGGGATACACAGGGCCATGAGGTTAGAGATTGTGGTTGATCCCCTGGCCTGATGTCAGACTGGGGGACACACTGGGCCATGAGGTTACAGATTGTGGTTGATCCCCTGGACTGGTGGTGAAGTGAGACTGGGGGATACACTGGACCATGAGGTTACAGATTGCGGTTGATCCCCGGGCCTGGTGGCGATGTGAGACTGGGTGATACACTGGGCCATGAGGTTGCAGATTGTGGTTGATCCCCTGGCCTGGTGGTGATTTGAGACTGGGGGATACACTGGGCCATGAGGTTACAGATTGTGGTTGATCCCCTGGACTGGTGGTGATGTGAGACTGGGGGATACACTGGGCCATGAGGTTACAGATTGTGGATGATCCCCTGGCCTGGTGCTGATGTGAGACTGGGGGATACACTGGGCCATGAGGTTACAGATTGTGGTTGATCCCCTGGCCTGGTGGTGATGTGAGACTGGGGGATACGCTGGGCCATGAGATTACAGATTCTGGTTGATCCCCTGGACTGGTGGTGATGTGAGACTGGGGGATACACTGGGCCATGAGGTTACAGATTGTGGTTGATCCCTTCGCCCGGTGTGATGTTAGACTGGGGTATACACTGGGCCATGAGGTTACATATTGTGGTTGATCCCCTGGCCTGGTGGTGATGTTAGACTGGGGGATACACTGGGCCATGAGGTTACAGATTGTGGTTGATCCCCTGGCCTGGTGGTGATGTGTGACTGGGGGATACACTGGGCCATGAGTTTACAGATTGCGGTTGATCCCCGGGCTTGGTGGCGATGTGAGACTGGGTGATACACTGGGCCATGAGGTTGCAGATTGTGGTTGATCCCCTGGCCTGGTGGTGATGTGAGACTGGGGAATACACTGGGCCATAAGGTTACAGATTGTGGTTGATCCCCTGGCCTGGTGGTGATTTGAGACTGGGGGATACACTGGGCCATGAGGTTACAGCTTGTGGTTGATCCCCTGGACTGGTGGTGATGTGAGACTGGGGGATACACTGGGCCATGAGGTTACACATTGTGGTTGATCCCCTGGCCTGGTGGTGATGTGAGACTGGGGGATACGCTGGGCCATGAGATTACAGATTCTGGTTGATCCCCTGGCCTGGTGGTGATGTGAGACTGGGGGATACACTGGGCCATGAGGTTACAGATTGTAGTTGATCCCCTGGCCTGGTGGTGATGTGAGACTGGGGGATACACTGGGCCATGAGGTTACAGATTGTGGTTGATCCACTGGCCTGGTGGTGATGTGAGACTGGGGGATACACTGGGCCATGAGGTTACAGATTGTGGTTGATCCCCTGGCCTGGTGGTGATCTGAGACTGGCGGATACACTGGGCCATGAGGTTACAGATTGTGGTTGATCACCTGGCCTGGTAGTGAAGTGAGACTGGGGGAGACACAGGGCCATGAGGTTACAGATTGTGGTTGGTACCCTGGCCTGGTGGTGATGTTAGACTGGGGGAAATGCTAGGCCATGAGGTTACAGATTGTGGTTGATCCCCTGGCCTGGTGGTGATGTGAGACTGGGGGATACACTGGGCAATGAGGTTACAGATTGTGGTTGATCCCCTGGCCTGGTGGTGATGTTAGACTGGGGGATACACTGGGCAATGAGGTTACAGATTGTGGTTGATCCCCTGGCCTGGTGGTGATGTTAGACTGGGGGATACACTGGGCCATGAGGTTACAGATTGTGGTTGATCCCCTGGCCTGGTGGTGATGTGAGACTAGGGGATACACTGGGCCATGAGGTTACAGATTGTGGTTGATCCCCTGGCCTGGTGGTGATGTGAGACTGCGGGATACACTGGGCCATGAGGTTACAGGTTGTGGTTGATCCCCTGCCCTGGTGGTGATGTGAGACTGGGGGATACACTGGGCCATGAGGTTACAGCTTGTAGTTGATCCCCTGGCCTGGTGGTGATGTGAGACTGGGGGTGACACTGGGCCATGAAGTTACAGATTGTAGTTGATCCCCTGGCCTGGTGGTGATGTGAGACTGGGGGATACACTGGGCCATGAGGTTACAGATTGTGGTTGATCCCCTGGCCTGATGGTGATGTGAGACGGGGGGATACGCTGGGCCATGAGGTTACAGATTGTGGTTGATCCCCAGGCCTGGTGGTGATGTGAGACTGGGGGATACACAGGGCCATGAGGTTAGAGATTGTGGTTGATCCCCTGGCCTGATGTCAGACTGGGGGACACACTGGGCCATGAGGTTACAGATTGTGGTTGATCCCCTGGACTGGTGGTGAAGTGAGACTGGGGGATACACTGGACCATGAGGTTACAGATTGCGGTTGATCCCCGGGCCTGGTGGCGATGTGAGACTGGGTGATACACTGGGCCATGAGGTTGCAGATTGTGGTTGATCCCCTGGCCTGGTGGTGATTTGAGACTGGGGGATACACTGGGCCATGAGGTTACAGATTGTGGTTGATCCCCTGGACTGGTGGTGATGTGAGACTGGGGGATACACTGGGCCATGAGGTTACAGATTGTGGATGATCCCCTGGCCTGGTGCTGATGTGAGACTGGGGGATACACTGGGCCATTAGGTTACAGATTGTGGTTGATCCCCTGGCCTGGTGGTGATGTGAGACTGGGGGATACGCTGGGCCATGAGATTACAGATTCTGGTTGATCCCCTGGACTAGTGGTGATGTGAGACTGGGGGATACACTGGGCCATGAGGTTACAGATTGTGGTTGATCCCTTCGCCTGGTGTGATGTTAGACTGGGGTATACACTGGGCCATGAGGTTACATATTGTGGTTGATCCCCTGGCCTGGTGGTGATGTTAGACTGGGGGATACACTGGGCCATGAGGTTACAGATTGTCGTTGATCCCCTGGCCTGGTGGTGATGTGTGACTGGGGGATACACTGGGCCATGAGTTTACAGATTGCGGTTGATCCCCGGGCCTGGTGGCGATGTGAGACTGGGTGATACACTGGGCCTTAAGGTTACAGATTGTGGTTGA
Organism: Hypanus sabinus; assembly: GCF_030144855.1. Taxonomy (NCBI): domain Eukaryota; kingdom Metazoa; phylum Chordata; class Chondrichthyes; order Myliobatiformes; family Dasyatidae; genus Hypanus; species Hypanus sabinus. Next base: position 804,756 of record NW_026778948.1, on the reverse strand, counting down.
TCCCCTGGCCTGGTGGTGATTTGAGACTGGGGGATACACTGGGCCATGAGGTTACAGATTGTGGTTGATCCCCTGGACTGGTGGTGATGTGAGACTGGGGGATACACTGGGCCATGAGGTTACAGATTGTGGTTGATCCCCTGGCCTGGTGGTGATGTGAGACTGGGGGATACGCTGGGCCATGAGATTACAGATTCTGGTTGATCCCCTGGCCTGGTGGTGATGTGAGACTGGCGGATACACTGGGCCATGAGGTTACAGATTGTGGTTGATCCCCTGGCCTGGTGGTGATGTGAGACTGGGGGATACTCTGGGCCATGAGGTTACAGATTGTAGTTGATCCCCTGGCCTGGTGGTGATGTGAGACTGGGGGATACACTGGGCCATGAGGTTACAGATTGTGGTTGATCCACTGGCCTGGTGGTGATGTGAGACTGGGGGATACACTGGGCCATGAGGTTACAGATTGTGGTTGATCCCCTGGCCTGGTGGTGATCTGAGACTGGCGGATACACTGGGCCATGAGTTTACAGATTGTGGTTGATCACCTGGCCTGGTAGTGAAGTGAGACTGGGGGAGACACAGGGCCATGAGGTTACAGATTGTGGTTGGTACCCTGGCCTGGTGGTGATGTTAGACTGGGGGAAATGCTAGGCCATGAGGTTACAGATTGTGGTTGATCGCCTGGCCTGGTGGTGATGTGAGACTGGGGGATACCCTGGGCAATGAGGTTACAGATTGTGGTTGATCCCCTGCCCTGGTGGTGATGTGAGACTGGGGGATACACTGGGCCATGAGGTTACAGATTGTAGTTGATCCCCTGGCCTGGTGGTGATGTGAGACTGGGGGATACACTGGGCCATGAGGTTACAGATTGTGGTTGATCCCCTGGCCTGGTGGTGATGTGAGACTGGGAGATACACTGGGCCATGAGGTTACAGATTGTGGTTGATCCCCTGGCCTGGTGGTGATGTGAGACTGGGGGATACACTGGGCCATGAGGTTACAGATTGTGGTTGATCACCTGGCCTGGTAGTGAAGTGAGACTGGGGGAGACACAGGGCCATGAGGTTACAGATTGTGGTTGGTACCCTGGCCTGGTGGTGATGTTAGACTGGGGGAAATGCTAGGCCATGAGGTTACAGATTGTGGTTGATCCCCTGGCCTGGTGGTGATGTGAGACTGGGGGATACACTGGGCAATGAGGTTACAGATTGTGGTTGATCCACTGGCCTGGTGGTGATGTTAGACTGGGGGATACACTGGGCCATGAAGTTACAGATTGTAGTTGATCCCCTGGCCTGGTGGTGATGTGAGACTGGGGGATACACTGGGCCATGAGGTTACAGATTGTGGTTGATCCCCTGGCCTGGTGTTGATGTGAGACTGGGGATACGCTGGGCCATGAGGTTACAGATTGTGGTTGATCCCCTGGCCTAGTAGTGATGTGAGACTGGGGGATACACTGTGCCATGAGGTTACAGATTGTGGTTGATCCCCTGGCCTGGTGGTGATGTGAGACTGCGGGATACACTGGGCCATGAGGTTACAGATTGTGGTTGATCCCCTGCCCTGGTGGTGATGAGAGACTGGGGGATACACTGGGCCATGAGGTTACAGATTGTAGTTGATCCCCTGGCCTGGTGGTGATGTGAGACTGGGGGATACACTGGGCCATGAGGTTACAGATTGTGGTTGATCCCCTGGCCTGGTGGTGATGTGAGACTGGGGGATACACTGGGCTATGAGGTTACAGATTGTGGTTGATCCCCTGGCCTGGAGGTGATGTGAGACTGGGGGATACACTGGGCTATGAGGTTACAGATTGTGGTTGATCCCCTGGCCTGGTGGTGATGTGAGACTGCGGGATACACTGGGCCATGAGGTTACAGATTGTGGTTGATCCCCTGCCCTGGTGGTGATGTGAGACTGGGGGATACACTGGGCCATGAGGTTACAGATTGTAGTTGATCCCCTGGCCTGGTGGTGATGTGAGACTGGGGTATACACTGGGCCATGAGGTTACAGATTGTGGTTGATCCCCTGGCCTGGTGGTGATGTGAGACTGGCGGATACACTGGGCCATGAGGTTACAGATTCTGGTTGATCCCCTGGCCTGGTGGTGATGTTAGACTGGGGGAGACACTGGGCCATGAGGTTACAGATTGTGGTTGATACCCTGGCCTGGTAGTGATGTGAGACTGGGGGATACACTGGGCCATGAGGTTACAGATTGTGGTTGATCCCCTGGCCTGGTGGTGATGTGAGACTGCGGGATACACTGGGCCATGAGGTTACAGATTGTGGTTGATCCCCTGCCCTGGTGGTGATGTGAGACTGGGGGATACACTGGGCCATGAGGTTACAGATTGTAGTTGATCCCCTGGCCTGGTGGTGATGTGAGACTGGGGGATACACTGGGCCATGAGGTTACAGATTGTGGTTGATCCCCTGGCCTGGTGGTGATGTGAGACTGGAGGATACACTGGGCCATGAGATTACAGATTGTGGTTGATACCCTGGCCTGGTGGTGATGTGAGACTGGGGGATACACTGGGCCATGAGGTTACAGATTGTGGTTGATCCCCTGGCCTGGTGGTGATGTGAGACTGGGGGATACACTGGGCCATGAGGTTACAGATTGTGGTTGATCCCCTGGCTGGGTGGTGATGTTAGACTGGGGGATACACTGGGCCATGAGGTTACAGATTGTGGTTGATCCCCTGGCCTGGTGGTGATGTGAGACTGGGGGATACACTGGGCCATGAGGTTACAGATTGTGGTTGATCCCCTGGCCTGGTGGTGATGTTAGACTGGGGGATACACTGGGCCATGAGGTTACCGATTTTGGTTGATTCCCTGGCCTGGTGGTGATGTGAGACTGGGGGATACACTGGGCCATGAGGTTACAGATTGTGGTTGATCCCCGGGACTGGTGGTGAAGTGAGAATGGGGGAGACACAGGGCCATGAGGTTACAGATTGTGGTTGGTACCCTGGCCTGGTGGTGATGTTAGACTGGGGGAAATGCTGGGCCATGATGTTACAGATTGTGGTTGATCCCCTGGCCTGGTGGTGATGTTAGACTGGGGGATACACTGGGCCATGAGGTTACAGATTGTGGCTGATCCCCTGTCCTGGTGGTGATGTGAGACTGGGGGATACACTGGGCCATGAGGTTACAGATTGTGGTTGATCCCCTGGCCTGGTGGTGATGTGAGACTGGGGGATACACTGGGCCATGAGGTTACAGATTGTGGTTGATCCCCTGGCCTGGTGGTGATGTGAGACTGGGGGATACACTGGGCCATGAGGTTACAGATTGTGGTTGATCCCCTGGCCTGGTGGTGATGTGAGACTGGGGGATACACTGGGCCATGAGGGTACAGATTGTGGTTGATCCCCTGGCCTGGTGGTGATGTGAGACTGGGGGATACACAGGGCCATGAGGTTAGAGATTGTGGTTGATCCCCTGGCCTGATGTCAGACTGGGGGACACACTGGGCCATGAGGTTACAGATTGTGGTTGATCCCCTGGACTGGTGGTGAAGTGAGACTGGGGGATACACTGGACCATGAGGTTACAGATTGCGGTTGATCCCCGGGCCTGGTGGCGATGTGAGACTGGGTGATACACTGGGCCATGAGGTTGCAGATTGTGGTTGATCCCCTGGCCTGGTGGTGATTTGAGACTGGGGGATACACTGGGCCATGAGGTTACAGATTGTGGTTGATCCCCTGGACTGGTGGTGATGTGAGACTGGGGGATACACTGGGCCATGAGGTTACAGATTGTGGATGATCCCCTGGCCTGGTGCTGATGTGAGACTGGGGGATACACTGGGCCATGAGGTTACAGATTGTGGTTGATCCCCTGGCCTGGTGGTGATGTGAGACTGGGGGATACGCTGGGCCATGAGATTACAGATTCTGGTTGATCCCCTGGACTGGTGGTGATGTGAGACTGGGGGATACACTGGGCCATGAGGTTACAGATTGTGGTTGATCCCTTCGCCCGGTGTGATGTTAGACTGGGGTATACACTGGGCCATGAGGTTACATATTGTGGTTGATCCCCTGGCCTGGTGGTGATGTTAGACTGGGGGATACACTGGGCCATGAGGTTACAGATTGTGGTTGATCCCCTGGCCTGGTGGTGATGTGTGACTGGGGGATACACTGGGCCATGAGTTTACAGATTGCGGTTGATCCCCGGGCCTGGTGGCGATGTGAGACTGGGTGATACACTGGGCCATGAGGTTGCAGATTGTGGTTGATCCCCTGGCCTGGTGGTGATGTGAGACTGGGGAATACACTGGGCCATAAGGTTACAGATTGTGGTTGATCCCCTGGCCTGGTGGTGATTTGAGACTGGGGGATACACTGGGCCATGAGGTTACAGATTGTGGTTGATCCCCTGGACTGGTGGTGATGTGAGACTGGGGGATACACTGGGCCATGAGGTTACACATTGTGGTTGATCCCCTGGCCTGGTGGTGATGTGAGACTGGGGGATACGCTGGGCCATGAGATTACAGATTCTGGTTGATCCCCTGGCCTGGTGGTGATGTGAGACTGGGGGATACACTGGGCCATGAGGTTACAGATTGTAGTTGATCCCCTGGCCTGGTGGTGATGTGAGACTGGGGGATACACTGGGCCATGAGGTTACAGATTGTGGTTGATCCACTGGCCTGGTGGTGATGTGAGACTGGGGGATACACTGGGCCATGAGGTTACAGATTGTGGTTGATCCCCTGGCCTGGTGGTGATCTGAGACTGGCGGATACACTGTGCCATGAGGTTACAGATTGTGGTTGATCACCTGGCCTGGTAGTGAAGTGAGACTGGGGGAGACACAGGGCCATGAGGTTACAGATTGTGGTTGGTACCCTGGCCTGGTGGTGATGTTAGACTGGGGGAAATGCTAGGCCATGAGGTTACAGATTGTGGTTGATCCACTGGCCTGGTGGTGATGTGAGACTGGGGGATACACTGGGCCATGAGGTTACAGATTGTTGTTGATCCCCTGGCCTAGTGGTGATGTGAGACTGGGGGATACACTGGGCCATGAGGTTACAGATTGTGGTTGATCCCCTGGCCTGGTGGTGATGTGAGACTGGCGGATACACTGGGCCATGAGGTTACAGATTGTGGTTGATCCCCTGGCCTGGTGGTGATGTTAGACTGGGGGAGACACTGGGCCATGAGGTTACAGATTGTGGTTGATACCCTGGCCTGGTGGTGATGTGAGACTGGGTGATACACTGGGCCATGAGGTTACAGATTGTGGTTGATCCCCTGCCCTGGTGGTGATGTTAGACTGGGGGATACACTGGGCCATGAGGTTACAGATTGTGGTTGATCCACTGGCCTGGTGGTGATGTGAGACTGGGGGATACACTGGGCCATGAGGTTCCACATTGCGGTTGATCCACTGGCCTGGAGGTAATGTGAGACTGGGGGATACACTGGGCCATAAGGTTACAGATTGTGGTTGATCCCCTGGCCTGGTGGTGATGTGAGACTGGGGGATACACTGGGCCATGAGATTACAGATTGTGGTTGATACCCTGGCCTGGTGGTGATGTGAGACTGGGGGATACACTGGGCCATGAGGTTACAGATTGTGGTTGATCCCCTGGCCTGGTGGTGATCTGAGATTGGCGGATACACTGGGCCATGAGGTTACAGATTGTGGTTGATCCCCTGGCCTGGTGGTGATGTTAGACTGGGGGAAATGCTAGGCCATGAGGTTACAAATTGTGGTTGATCCCCTGGCCTGGTGGTGATGTTAGACTGGGGGATAAACTGGGCCATGAGGTTACAGATTGTGGTTGATCCCCTGGCCTGGTGGTGATGTGAGACTAGGGGATACACTGGGCCATGAGGTTGCAGATTGTGGTTGATCCCCTGGACTGGTGGTGATGTGAGACTGGGGGAGACACTGGGCCATGAGGTTACAGATTGTGGTTGATCCCCTGGCCTGGTGGTGATGTGAGACTGGGGATACGCTGGGCCATGAGGTTACAGATTGTGGTTGATCCCCTGGCCTGGTAGTGATGTGAGACTGGGGGATACACTGGGCCATGAGGTTACAGATTGTGATTGATCCCCTGGCCTGGTGGTGATGTGAGACTGCGGGATACACTGGGCCATGAGGTTACAGATTGTGGTTGAGCCCCTGCCCTGGTGGTGATGTGAGACTGGGGGATACACTGGGCCATGAGGTTACAGATTGTAGTTGATCCCCTGGCCTGGTGGTGATGTGAGAATGGGGGATACACTGGGCCATGAGGTTACAGATTGTGGTTGATCCCCTGGCCTGGTGGTGATGTGAGACTGGGGGATACACTGGGCTATGAGGTTACAGATTGTGGTTGATCCCCTGGCCTGGAGGTGATGTGAGACGGGGGATACACTGGGCTATGAGGTTACAGATTGTGGTTGATCCCCTGGCCTGGTGGTGATATGAGACTGGGTGATACACTGGGCCATGAGGTTACAGATTGTGGTTGATCCCCTGGCCTGGTGGTGATGTGAGACTGGGGGATACACTGGACCATGAGGTTGCAGATTGTGGTTGATCCCCTGGCCTGGTGGTGATGTGAGACTGGGAGATACACTGGGCCATGAGGTTACAGATTGTGGTTGATCCCCTGGCCTGATGGTGATGTGAGACGGGGGGATACGCTGGACCATGAGGTTACAGATTGTGGTTGATCCCCTGGCCTGGTGGTGATGTGAGACTGGGGGATACACTGGGCCATGAGGTTACAGATTGTGGTTGATCCCCTGGCCTGGTGGTGATGTTACACTGGGGGATACACTGGGCCATGAGGTTACAGATTGTGGTTGATCCACTGGCCTGGTGGTGATGTGAGACTGGGGGATACCCTGGGCCATGAGGTTACAGATTGTGGTTGATCCCCTGGCCTAGTGGTGATGTGAGACTGGGGGATACACTGGGCCATGAGGTTACAGATTGTGGTTGATCCCCTGGCCTGGTGGTGATGTGAGTCTGGCGGATACACTGGGCCATGAGGTTAGAGATTGTGGTTGATCCACTGGCCTGGTGGTGATGTGAGACTGGGGGATACACTGGGCCATGAGGTTACAGATTGTGGTTGATCCACTGGCCTGTTGGTGATGTGAGACTGGGGGATACACTGGGCCATGAGGTTACAGATTGTGGTTGATACCCTGGCCTGGTGTTGATGTGAGACTGGGGGATACACTGGGCCATGAGGGTACAGATTGTGGTTGATCCCCTGGCCTGATGGAGATGTGAGACGGGGGGATACGCTGGGCCATGAGGTTACAGATTGTGGTTGATCCCCTGGCCTGGTGGTGATGTGAGTCTGGGGGATACACTGGGCCATGAGGTTACAGATTGTGGTTGATCCCATGGCCTGATGGAGATGTGAGACGGGGGGATACGCTGGGCCATGAGGTTACAGATTGTGGTTGATCCCCTGGCCTGGTGGTGATGTGAGTCTGGGGGATACACTGGGCCATGAGGTTACAGATTGTGGTTGATCCCCTGGCCTGGTGGTGATGTTAGACTGGGGGATACACTGGGCCATGAGGTTACAGATTGTGGTTGATCCACTGGACTGGTGGTGATGTGAGACTGGGGGATACACTGGGCCATGAGGTTACAGATTGTGGTTGATCCCCTGGCCTAGTGGTGATGTGAGACTGGGGGATACACTGGGCCATGAGGTTACAGATTGTGGTTGATCCCCTGGCCTGGTGGTGATGTGAGACTGGCGGATACACTGGGCCATGAGGTTACAGATTGTGGTTGATCCCCTGGCCTGGTGGTGATGTTAGACTAGGGGAGACACTGGGCCATGAGGTTACAGATTGTGGTTGATACCCTGGCCTGGTGGTGATGTGAGACTGGGGGATACACTGGGCCATGAGGTTACAGATTGTGGTTGATCCCCTGCCCTGGTGGTGATGTTAGACTGGGGGATACACTGGGCCATGAGGTTACAGATTGTGGTTGATCCACTGGCCTGGTGGTGATGTGAGACTGGGTGATACACTGGGCCATAAGGTTACAGATTGTGGTTGATCCCCTGGCCTGGTGGTGATGTGAGACTGGGGGATACACTGGGCCATGAGATTACAGATTGTGGTTGATACCCTGGCCTGGTGGTGATGTGAGACTGGGGGATACACTGGGCCATGAGGTTACAGATTGTGGTTGATCCACTGGCCTGGTGGTGATGTGAGACTGGGGGATACACTGGGCCATGAGGTTACAGATTGTGGTTGATCCCCTGGCCTGGTGGTGATCTGAGATTGGCGGATACACTGGGCCATGAGGTTACAGATTGTGGTTGATCCCCTGGCCTGGTAGTGAAGTGAGACTGGGGGAGACACAGGGCCATGAGGTTACAGATTGTGGTTGGTACCCTGGCCTGGTGGTGATGTTAGACTGGGGGAAATGCTAGGCCATGAGGTTACAAATTGTGGTTGATTCCCTGGCCTGGTGGTGATGTGAGACTGGGGGATACACTGGGCAATGAGGTTACAGATTGTGGTTGATCCCCTGGCCTGGTGGTGATGTTAGACTGGGGGATAAACTGGGCCATGAGGTTACAGATTGTGGTTGATCCCCTGGACTGGTGGTGATGTGAGACTGGGGAATACACTGGGCCATGAGGTTACAGATTGTGATTGATCCCCTGGCCTGGTGGTGATGTGAGACTGGGGGATACACTGGGCTATGAGGTTACAGTTTGTGGTTGATCCCCTGCCCTGGTGGTGATGTGAGACTGGGGGATACACTGGGCCATGAGGTTACAGATTGTAGTTGATCCCCTGGCCTGGTGGTGATGTGAGACTGGGGGATACACTGGGCCATGAGGTTACAGATTGTGGTTGATCCCCTGGCCTGGTGGTGATGTGAGACTGGGGGATACACTGGGCTATGAGGTTACAGATTGTGGTTGATCCCCTGGCCTGGAGGTGATGTGAGACGGGGGATACACTGGGCTATGAGGTTACAGATTGTGGTTGATCCCCTGGCCTGGTGGTGATATGAGACTGGGTGATACACTGGGCCATGAGGTTACAGATTGTGGTTGATCCCCTGGCCTGGTGGTGATGTTAGACTGGGGGAAATGCTAGGCCATGAGGTTACAAATTGTGGTTGATCCCCTGGCCTGGTGGTGATGTTAGACTGGGGGATAAACTGGGCCATGAGGTTACAGATTGTGGTTGATCCCCTGGCCTGGTGGTGATGTGAGACTAGGGGATACACTGGGCCATGAGGTTGCAGATTGTGGTTGATCCCCTGGACTGGTGGTGATGTGAGACTGGGGGAGACACTGGGCCATGAGGTTACAGATTGTGGTTGATCCCCTGGCCTGGTGGTGATGTGAGACTGGGGATACGCTGGGCCATGAGGTTACAGATTGTGGTTGATCCCCTGGCCTGGTAGTGATGTGAGACTGGGGGATACACTGGGCCATGAGGTTACAGATTGTGATTGATCCCCTGGCCTGGTGGTGATGTGAGACTGCGGGATACACTGGGCCATGAGGTTACAGATTGTGGTTGAGCCCCTGCCCTGGTGGTGATGTGAGACTGGGGGATACACTGGGCCATGAGGTTACAGATTGTAGTTGATCCCCTGGCCTGGTGGTGATGTGAGAATGGGGGATACACTGGGCCATGAGGTTACAGATTGTGGTTGATCCCCTGGCCTGGTGGTGATGTGAGACTGGGGGATACACTGGGCTATGAGGTTACAGATTGTGGTTGATCCACTGGCCTGGAGGTGATGTGAGACGGGGGATACACTGGGCTATGAGGTTACAGATTGTGGTTGATCCCCTGGCCTGGTGGTGATATGAGACTGGGTGATACACTGGGCCATGAGGTTACAGATTGTGGTTGATCCCCTGGCCTGGTGGTGATGTGAGACTGGGGGATACACTGGACCATGAGGTTGCAGATTGTGGTTGATCCCCTGGCCTGGTGGTGATGTGAGACTGGGAGATACACTGGGCCATGAGGTTACAGATTGTGGTTGATCCCCTGGCCTGATGGTGATGTGAGACGGGGGGATACGCTGGACCATGAGGTTACAGATTGTGGTTGATCCCCTGGCCTGGTGGTGATGTGAGACTGGGGGATACACTGGGCCATGAGGTTACAGATTGTGGTTGATCCCCTGGCCTGGTGGTGATGTTACACTGGGGGATACACTGGGCCATGAGGTTACAGATTGTGGTTGATCCACTGGCCTGGTGGTGATGTGAGACTGGGGGATACCCTGGGCCATGAGGTTACAGATTGTGGTTGATCCCCTGGCCTAGTGGTGATGTGAGACTGGGGGATACACTGGGCCATGAGGTTACAGATTGTGGTTGATCCCCTGGCCTGGTGGTGATGTGAGTCTGGCGGATACACTGGGCCATGAGGTTAGAGATTGTGGTTGATCCACTGGCCTGGTGGTGATGTGAGACTGGGGGATACACTGGGCCATGAGGTTACAGATTGTGGTTGATCCACTGGCCTGTTGGTGATGTGAGACTGGGGGATACACTGGGCCATGAGGTTACAGATTGTGGTTGATACCCTGGCCTGGTGTTGATGTGAGACTGGGGGATACACTGGGCCATGAGGGTACAGATTGTGGTTGATCCCCTGGCCTGATGGAGATGTGAGACGGGGGGATACGCTGGGCCATGAGGTTACAGATTGTGGTTGATCCCCTGGCCTGGTGGTGATGTGAGTCTGGGGGATACACTGGGCCATGAGGTTACAGATTGTGGTTGATCCCCTGGCCTGGTGGTGATGTTAGACTGGGGGATACACTGGGCCATGAGGTTACAGATTGTGGTTGATCCACTGGACTGGTGGTGATGTGAGACTGGGGGATACACTGGGCCATGAGGTTACAGATTGTGGTTGATCCCCTGGCCTAGTGGTGATGTGAGACTGGGGGATACACTGGGCCATGAGGTTACAGATTGTGGTTGATCCCCTGGCCTGGTGGTGATGTGAGACTGGCGGATACACTGGGCCATGAGGTTACAGATTGTGGTTGATCCCCTGGCCTGGTGGTGATGTTAGACTAGGGGAGACACTGGGCCATGAGGTTACAGATTGTGGTTGATACCCTGGCCTGGTGGTGATGTGAGACTGGGGGATACACTGGGCCATGAGGTTACAGATTGTGGTTGATCCCCTGCCCTGGTGGTGATGTTAGACTGGGGGATACACTGGGCCATGAGGTTACAGATTGTGGTTGATCCACTGGCCTGGTGGTGATGTGAGACTGGGTGATACACTGGGCCATAAGGTTACAGATTGTGGTTGATCCCCTGGCCTGGTGGTGATGTGAGACTGGGGGATACACTGGGCCATGAGATTACAGATTGTGGTTGATACCCTGGCCTGGTGGTGATGTGAGACTGGGGGATACACTGGGCCATGAGGTTACAGATTGTGGTTGATCCACTGGCCTGGTGGTGATGTGAGACTGGGGGATACACTGGGCCATGAGGTTACAGATTGTGGTTGATCCCCTGGCCTGGTGGTGATCTGAGATTGGCGGATACACTGGGCCATGAGGTTACAGATTGTGGTTGATCCCCTGGCCTGGTAGTGAAGTGAGACTGGGGGAGACACAGGGCCATGAGGTTACAGATTGTGGTTGGTACCCTGGCCTGGTGGTGATGTTAGACTGGGGGAAATGCTAGGCCATGAGGTTACAAATTGTGGTTGATTCCCTGGCCTGGTGGTGATGTGAGACTGGGGGATACACTGGGCAATGAGGTTACAGATTGTGGTTGATCCCCTGGCCTGGTGGTGATGTTAGACTGGGGGATAAACTGGGCCATGAGGTTACAGATTGTGGTTGATCCCCTGGACTGGTGGTGATGTGAGACTGGGGATTACACTGGGCCATGAGGTTACAGATTGTGATTGATCCCCTGGCCTGGTGGTGATGTGAGACTGGGGGATACACTGGGCTATGAGGTTACAGATTGTGGTTGATCCCCTGGCCTGGAGGTGATGTGAGACGGGGGATACACTGGGCTATGAGGTTACAGATTGTGGTTGATCCCCTGGCCTGGTGGTGATATGAGACTGGGTGATACACTGGGCCATGAGGTTACAGATTGTGGTTGATCCCCTGGCCTGGTGGTGATGTGAGACTGGTGGATACACTGGGCCATGAGGTTGCAGATTGTGGTTGATCCCCTGGCCTGGTGGTGATGTGAGACTGGGAGATACACTGGGCCATGAGGTTACAGATTGTGGTTGATCCCCTGGCCTGATGGTGATGTGAGACGGGGGGATACGCTGGACCATGAGGTTACAGATTGTGGTTGATCCCCTGGCCTGGTGGTGATGTGAGACTGGGGGATACACTGGGCCATGAGGTTACAGATTGTGGTTGATCCCCTGGCCTGGTGGTGATGTTACACTGGGGGATACACTGGGCCATGAGGTTACAGATTGTGGTTGATCCACTGGCCTGGTGGTGATGTGTGACTGGGGGATACACTGGGCCATGAGGTTACAGATTGTGGTTGATCCCCTGGCCTAGTGGTGATGTGAGACTGGGGGATACACTGGGCCATGAGGTTACAGATTGTGGTTGATCCCCTGGCCTGGTGGTGATGTTAGACTGGGGGATACACTGGGCCATGAGGTTACAGATTGTGGTTGATGCACTGGCCTGGTGGTGATGTGAGACTGGGGGATACACTGGGCCATGAGGGTACAGATTGTGGTTGATCCCCTGGCCTGGTGGTGATGTGAGACTGGGGGATACACTGGGCCATGAGGGTACAGATTGTGGTTGATCCCCTGGCCTGATGGAGATGTGAGACGGGGGGATACGCTGGGCCATGAGGTTACAGATTGTGGTTGATCCCCTGGCCTGGTGGTGATGTGAGTCTGGGGGATACACTGGGCCATGAGGTTACAGATTGTGGTTGATCCCATGGCCTGATGGAGATGTGAGACGGGGGGATACGCTGGGCCATGAGGTTACAGATTGTGGTTGATCCCCTGGCCTGGTGGTGATGTTAGTCTGGGGGATACACTGGGCCATGAGGTTACAGATTGTGGTTGATCCCCTGGCCTGGTGGTGATGTGAGACTGGGGGATACACTGGGCCATGAGGTTACAGATTGTGGTTGATCCCCTGGCCTAGTGGTGATGTGAGACTGGGGGATACACTGGGCCATGAGGTTACAGATTGTGGTTGATCCACTGGACTGGTGGTGATGTGAGACGGGGGATACACTGGGCCATGAGGTTACAGATTGTTGTTGATCCCCTGGCCTAGTGGTGATGTGAGACTGGGGGATACACTGGGCCATGAGGTTACAGATTGTGGTTGATCCCCTGGCCTGGTGGTGATGTGAGACTGGCGGATACACTGGGCCATGAGGTTACAGATTGTGGTTGATCCCCTGGCCTGGTGGTGATGTTAGACTGGGGGAGACACTGGGCCATGAGGTTACAGATTGTGGTTGATACCCTGGCCTGGTGGTGATGTGAGACTGGGTGATACACTGGGCCATGAGGTTACAGATTGTGGTTGATCCCCTGCCCTGGTGGTGATGTTAGACTGGGGGATACACTGGGCCATGAGGTTACAGATTGTGGTTGATCCACTGGCCTGGTGGTGATGTGAGACTGGGGGATACACTGGGCCATGAGGTTCCACATTGCGGTTGATCCACTGGCCTGGAGGTAATGTGAGACTGGGGGATACACTGGGCCATAAGGTTACAGATTGTGGTTGATCCCCTGGCCTGGTGGTGATGTGAGACTGGGGGATACACTGGGCCATGAGATTACAGATTGTGGTTGATACCCTGGCCTGGTGGTGATGTGAGACTGGGGGATACACTGGGCCATGAGGTTACAGATTGTGGTTGATCCCCTGGCCTGGTGGTGATCTGAGATTGGCGGATACACTGGGCCATGAGGTTACAGATTGTGGTTGATCCCCTGGCCTGGTAGTGAAGTGAGACTGGGGGAGACACAGGGCCATGAGGTTACAGATTGTGGTTGGTACCCTGGCCTGGTGGTGATGTTAGACTGGGGGAAATGCTAGGCCATGAGGTTACAAATTGTGGTTGATTCCCTGGCCTGGTGGTGATGTGAGACTGGGGGATACACTGGGCAATGAGGTTACAGATTGTGGTTGATCCCCTGGCCTGGTGGTGATGTTAGACTGGGGGATAAACTGGGCCATGAGGTTACAGATTGTGGTTGATCCCCTGGCCTGGTGGTGATGTGAGACTAGGGGATACACTGGGCCATGAGGTTACAGATTGTGGTTGATCCCCTGGACTGGTGGTGATGTGAGACTGGGGGATACACTGGGCCATGAGGTTACAGATTGTGGTTGATCCCCTGGCCTCGTGGTGATGTGAGACTGGGGATACGCTGGGCCATGAGGTTACAGATTGTGGTTGATCCCCTGGCCTGGTAGTGATGTGAGACTGGGGGATACACTGGGCCATGAGGTTACAGATTGTGATTGATCCCCTGGCCTGGTGGTGATGTGAGACTGCGGGATACACTGGGCCATGAGGTTACAGTTTGTGGTTGATCCCCTGCCCTGGTGGTGATGTGAGACTGGGGGATACACTGGGCCATGAGGTTACAGATTGTAGTTGATCCCCTGGCCTGGTGGTGATGTGAGACTGGGGGATACACTGGGCCATGAGGTTACAGATTGTGGTTGATCCCCTGGCCTGGTGGTGATGTGAGACTGGGGGATACACTGGGCTATGAGGTTACAGATTGTGGTTGATCCCCTGGCCTGGAGGTGATGTGAGACGGGGGATACACTGGGCTATGAGGTTACAGATTGTGGTTGATCCCCTGGCCTGGTGGTGATATGAGACTGGGTGATACACTGGGCCATGAGGTTACAGATTGTGGTTGATCCCCTGGCCTGGTGGTGATGTTAGACTGGGGGAAATGCTAGGCCATGAGGTTACAAATTGTGGTTGATCCCCTGGCCTGGTGGTGATGTTAGACTGGGGGATAAACTGGGCCATGAGGTTACAGATTGTGGTTGATCCCCTGGCCTGGTGGTGATGTGAGACTAGGGGATACACTGGGCCATGAGGTTGCAGATTGTGGTTGATCCCCTGGACTGGTGGTGATGTGAGACTGGGGGAGACACTGGGCCATGAGGTTACAGATTGTGGTTGATCCCCTGGCCTGGTGGTGATGTGAGACTGGGGATACGCTGGGCCATGAGGTTACAGATTGTGGTTGATCCCCTGGCCTGGTAGTGATGTGAGACTGGGGGATACACTGGGCCATGAGGTTACAGATTGTGATTGATCCCCTGGCCTGGTGGTGATGTGAGACTGCGGGATACACTGGGCCATGAGGTTACAGATTGTGGTTGAGCCCCTGCCCTGGTGGTGATGTGAGACTGGGGGATACACTGGGCCATGAGGTTACAGATTGTAGTTGATCCCCTGGCCTGGTGGTGATGTGAGAATGGGGGATACACTGGGCCATGAGGTTACAGATTGTGGTTGATCCCCTGGCCTGGTGGTGATGTGAGACTGGGGGATACACTGGGCTATGAGGTTACAGATTGTGGTTGATCCCCTGGCCTGGAGGTGATGTGAGACGGGGGATACACTGGGCTATGAGGTTACAGATTGTGGTTGATCCCCTGGCCTGGTGGTGATATGAGACTGGGTGATACACTGGGCCATGAGGTTACAGATTGTGGTTGATCCCCTGGCCTGGTGGTGATGTGAGACTGGGGGATACACTGGACCATGAGGTTGCAGATTGTGGTTGATCCCCTGGCCTGGTGGTGATGTGAGACTGGGAGATACACTGGGCCATGAGGTTACAGATTGTGGTTGATCCCCTGGCCTGATGGTGATGTGAGACGGGGGGATACGCTGGACCATGAGGTTACAGATTGTGGTTGATCCCCTGGCCTGGTGGTGATGTGAGACTGGGGGATACACTGGGCCATGAGGTTACAGATTGTGGTTGATCCCCTGGCCTGGTGGTGATGTTACACTGGGGGATACACTGGGCCATGAGGTTACAGATTGTGGTTGATCCACTGGCCTGGTGGTGATGTGAGACTGGGGGATACCCTGGGCCATGAGGTTACAGATTGTGGTTGATCCCCTGGCCTAGTGGTGATGTGAGACTGGGGGATACACTGGGCCATGAGGTTACAGATTGTGGTTGATCCCCTGGCCTGGTGGTGAAGTGAGTCTGGCGGATACACTGGGCCATGAGGTTAGAGATTGTGGTTGATCCACTGGCCTGGTGGTGATGTGAGACTGGGGGATACACTGGGCCATGAGGTTACAGATTGTGGTTGATCCACTGGCCTGTTGGTGATGTGAGACTGGGGGATACACTGGGCCATGAGGTTACAGATTGTGGTTGATCCCCTGGCCTGGTGTTGATGTGAGACTGGGGGATACACTGGGCCATGAGGGTACAGATTGTGGTTGATCCCCTGGCCTGATGGAGATGTGAGACGGGGGGATACGCTGGGCCATGAGGTTACAGATTGTGGTTGATCCCCTGGCCTGGTGGTGATGTGAGTCTGGGGGATACACTGGGCCATGAGGTTACAGATTGTGGTTGATCCCATGGCCTGATGGAGATGTGAGACGGGGGGATACTCTGGGCCATGAGGTTACAGATTGTGGTTGATCCCCTGGCCTGGTGGTGATGTGAGTCTGGGGGATACACTGGGCCATGAGGTTACAGATTGTGGTTGATCCCCTGGCCTGGTGGTGATGTTAGACTGGGGGATACACTGGGCCATGAGGTTACAGATTGTGGTTGATCCACTGGACTGGTGGTGATGTGAGACTGGGGGATACACTGGGCCATGAGGTTACAGATTGTGGTTGATCCCCTGGCCTAGTGGTGATGTGAGACTGGGGGATACACTGGGCCATGAGGTTACAGATTGTGGTTGATCCCCTGGCCTGGTGGTGATGTGAGACTGGCGGATACACTGGGCCATGAGGTTACAGATTGTGGTTGATCCCCTGGCCTGGTGGTGATGTTAGACTGGGGGAGACACTGGGCCATGAGGTTACAGATTGTGGTTGATACCCTGGCCTGGTGGTGATGTGAGACTGGGGGATACACTGGGCCATGAGGTTACAGATTGTGGTTGATCCCCTGCCCTGGTGGTGATGTTAGACTGGGGGATACACTGGGCCATGAGGTTACAGATTGTGGTTGATCCACTGGCCTGGTGGTGATGTGAGACTGGGTGATACACTGGGCCATAAGGTTACAGATTGTGGTTGATCCCCTGGCCTGGTGGTGATGTGAGACTGGGGGATACACTGGGCCATGAGATTACAGATTGTGGTTGATACCCTGGCCTGGTGGTGATGTGAGACTGGGTGATACACTGGGCCATGAGGTTACAGATTGTGGTTGATCCACTGGCCTGGTGGTGATGTGAGACTGGGGGATACACTGGGCCATGAGGTTACAGATTGTGGTTGATCCCCTGGCCTGGTGGTGATCTGAGATTGGCGGATACACTGGGCCATGAGGTTACAGATTGTGGTTGATCCCCTGGCCTGGTAGTGAAGTGAGACTGGGGGAGACACAGGGCCATGAGGTTACAGATTGTGGTTGGTACCCTGGCCTGGTGGTGATGTTAGACTGGGGGAAATGCTAGGCCATGAGGTTACAAATTGTGGTTGATTCCCTGGCCTGGTGGTGATGTGAGACTGGGGGATACACTGGGCAATGAGGTTACAGATTGTGGTTGATCCCCTGGCCTGGTGGTGATGTTAGACTGGGGGATAAACTGGGCCATGAGGTTACAGATTGTGGTTGATCCCCTGGACTGGTGGTGATGTGAGACTGGGGAATACACTGGGCCATGAGGTTACAGATTGTGATTGATCCCCTGGCCTGGTGGTGATGTGAGACTGGGGGATACACTGGGCTATGAGGTTACAGATTGTGGTTGATCCCCTGGCCTGGAGGTGATGTGAGACGGGGGATACACTGGGCTATGAGGTTACAGATTGTGGTTGATCCCCTGGCCTGGTGGTGATATGAGACTGGGTGATACACTGGGCCATGAGGTTACAGATTGTGGTTGATCCCCTGGCCTGGTGCTGATGTGAGACTGGGGGATACACTGGGCCATGAGGTTGCAGATTGTGGTTGATCCCCTGGCCTGGTGGTGATGTGAGACTGGGAGATACACTGGGCCATGAGGTTACAGATTGTGGTTGATCCCCTGGCCTGATGGTGATGTGAGACGGGGGGATACGCTGGACCATGAGGTTACAGATTGTGGTTGATCCCCTGGCCTGGTGGTGATGTGAGACTGGGGGATACACTGGGCCATGAGGTTACAGATTGTGGTTGATCCCCTGGCCTGGTGGTGATGTTACACTGGGGGATACACTGGGCCATGAGGTTACAGATTGTGGTTGATCCACTGGCCTGGTGGTGATGTGTGACTGGGGGATACACTGGGCCATGAGGTTACAGATTGTGGTTGATCCCCTGGCCTAGTGGTGATGTGAGACTGGGGGATACACTGGGCCATGAGGTTACAGATTGTGGTTGATCCCCTGGCCTGGTGGTGATGTTAGACTGGGGGATACACTGGGCCATGAGGTTACAGATTGTGGTTGATCCACTGGCCTGGTGGTGATGTGAGACTGGGGGATACACTGGGCCATGAGGGTACAGATTGTGGTTGATCCCCTGGCCTGGTGGTGATGTGAGACTGGGGGATACACTGGGCCATGAGGTTACAGATTGTGGTTGATCCCCTGGCCTGGTGGTGATGTGAGACTGGGGGATAAACTGGGCCATGAGCTTACAGATTGTGGTTGATCCCCTGGCCTGATGTCAGACTGGGGGATACACTGTGACATGAGGTTACAGATTGTGGTTGATCCCCTGGCCTGGTGGTGATGTGAGACTGGGGGATACACTGGACCATGAGGTTGCAGATTGTGGTTGATCCCCTGGCCTGGTGGTGATGTGAGACTGGGAGATACACTGGGCCATGAGGTTACAGATTGTGGTTGATCCCCTGGCCTGATGGTGATGTGAGACGGGGGGATACGCTGGACCATGAGGTTACAGATTGTGGTTGATCCCCTGGCCTGGTGGTGATGTGAGACTGGGGGATACACTGGGCCATGAGGTTACAGATTGTGGTTGATCCCCTGGCCTGGTGGTGATGTTACACTGGGGGATACACTGGGCCATGAGGTTACAGATTGTGGTTGATCCACTGGCCTGGTGGTGATGTGAGACTGGGGGATACCCTGGGCCATGAGGTTACAGATTGTGGTTGATCCCCTGGCCTAGTGGTGATGTGAGACTGGGGGATACACTGGGCCATGAGGTTACAGATTGTGGTTGATCCCCTGGCCTGGTGGTGAAGTGAGTCTGGCGGATACACTGGGCCATGAGGTTAGAGATTGTGGTTGATCCACTGGCCTGGTGGTGATGTGAGACTGGGGGATACACTGGGCCATGAGGTTACAGATTGTGGTTGATCCACTGGCCTGTTGGTGATGTGAGACTGGGGGATACACTGGGCCATGAGGTTACAGATTGTGGTTGATCCCCTGGCCTGGTGTTGATGTGAGACTGGGGGATACACTGGGCCATGAGGGTACAGATTGTGGTTGATCCCCTGGCCTGATGGAGATGTGAGACGGGGGGATACGCTGGGCCATGAGGTTACAGATTGTGGTTGATCCCCTGGCCTGGTGGTGATGTGAGTCTGGGGGATACACTGGGCCATGAGGTTACAGATTGTGGTTGATCCCATGGCCTGATGGAGATGTGAGACGGGGGGATACTCTGGGCCATGAGGTTACAGATTGTGGTTGATCCCCTGGCCTGGTGGTGATGTGAGTCTGGGGGATACACTGGGCCATGAGGTTACAGATTGTGGTTGATCCCCTGGCCTGGTGGTGATGTTAGACTGGGGGATACACTGGGCCATGAGGTTACAGATTGTGGTTGATCCACTGGACTGGTGGTGATGTGAGACTGGGGGATACACTGGGCCATGAGGTTACAGATTGTGGTTGATCCCCTGGCCTAGTGGTGATGTGAGACTGGGGGATACACTGGGCCATGAGGTTACAGATTG
Source organism: Hypanus sabinus (assembly GCF_030144855.1). NCBI lineage: Eukaryota > Metazoa > Chordata > Chondrichthyes > Myliobatiformes > Dasyatidae > Hypanus > Hypanus sabinus. The sequence continues at coordinate 784,593 of NW_026778948.1, read as the reverse complement.
TGGTTGATCCCCTGGCCTGGTGGTGATGTGAGACTGGCGGATACACTGGGCCATGAGGTTACAGATTGTGGTTGATCCCCTGGCCTGGTGGTGATGTTAGACTGGGGGAGACACTGGGCCATGAGGTTACAGATTGTGGTTGATACCCTGGCCTGGTGGTGATGTGAGACTGGGGGATACACTGGGCCATGAGGTTACAGATTGTGGTTGATCCCCTGCCCTGGTGGTGATGTTAGACTGGGGGATACACTGGGCCATGAGGTTACAGATTGTGGTTGATCCACTGGCCTGGTGGTGATGTGAGACTGGGTGATACACTGGGCCATAAGGTTACAGATTGTGGTTGATCCCCTGGCCTGGTGGTGATGTGAGACTGGGGGATACACTGGGCCATGAGATTACAGATTGTGGTTGATACCCTGGCCTGGTGGTGATGTGAGACTGGGTGATACACTGGGCCATGAGGTTACAGATTGTGGTTGATCCACTGGCCTGGTGGTGATGTGAGACTGGGGGATACACTGGGCCATGAGGTTACAGATTGTGGTTGATCCCCTGGCCTGGTGGTGATCTGAGATTGGCGGATACACTGGGCCATGAGGTTACAGATTGTGGTTGATCCCCTGGCCTGGTAGTGAAGTGAGACTGGGGGAGACACAGGGCCATGAGGTTACAGATTGTGGTTGGTACCCTGGCCTGGTGGTGATGTTAGACTGGGGGAAATGCTAGGCCATGAGGTTACAAATTGTGGTTGATTCCCTGGCCTGGTGGTGATGTGAGACTGGGGGATACACTGGGCAATGAGGTTACAGATTGTGGTTGATCCCCTGGCCTGGTGGTGATGTTAGACTGGGGGATAAACTGGGCCATGAGGTTACAGATTGTGGTTGATCCCCTGGACTGGTGGTGATGTGAGACTGGGGAATACACTGGGCCATGAGGTTACAGATTGTGATTGATCCCCTGGCCTGGTGGTGATGTGAGACTGGGGGATACACTGGGCTATGAGGTTACAGATTGTGGTTGATCCCCTGGCCTGGAGGTGATGTGAGACGGGGGATACACTGGGCTATGAGGTTACAGATTGTGGTTGATCCCCTGGCCTGGTGGTGATATGAGACTGGGTGATACACTGGGCCATGAGGTTACAGATTGTGGTTGATCCCCTGGCCTGGTGGTGATGTGAGACTGGGGGATACACTGGGCCATGAGGTTGCAGATTGTGGTTGATCCCCTGGCCTGGTGGTGATGTGAGACTGGGAGATACACTGGGCCATGAGGTTACAGATTGTGGTTGATCCCCTGGCCTGATGGTGATGTGAGACGGGGGGATACGCTGGACCATGAGGTTACAGATTGTGGTTGATCCCCTGGCCTGGTGGTGATGTGAGACTGGGGGATACACTGGGCCATGAGGTTACAGATTGTGGTTGATCCCCTGGCCTGGTGGTGATGTTACACTGGGGGATACACTGGGCCATGAGGTTACAGATTGTGGTTGATCCACTGGCCTGGTGGTGATGTGTGACTGGGGGATACACTGGGCCATGAGGTTACAGATTGTGGTTGATCCCCTGGCCTAGTGGTGATGTGAGACTGGGGGATACACTGGGCCATGAGGTTACAGATTGTGGTTGATCCCCTGGCCTGGTGGTGATGTTAGACTGGGGGATACACTGGGCCATGAGGTTACAGATTGTGGTTGATCCACTGGCCTGGTGGTGATGTGAGACTGGGGGATACACTGGGCCATGAGGGTACAGATTGTGGTTGATCCCCTGGCCTGGTGGTGATGTGAGACTGGGGGATACACTGGGCCATGAGGTTACAGATTGTGGTTGATCCCCTGGCCTGGTGGTGATGTGAGACTGGGGGATAAACTGGGCCATGAGCTTACAGATTGTGGTTGATCCCCTGGCCTGATGTCAGACTGGGGGATACACTGTGACATGAGGTTACAGATTGTGGTTGATCCCCTGGCCTGATGTCAGACTGGGGGATACACTGTGACATGAGGTTACAGTTTGTGGTTGATCCCCTGGCCTGGTGGTGATGTGAGACTGGGGGATACACTGGGCCATGACGTTACAGATTGTGGTTGATCCCCTGGCCTGGTGGTGATGTGAGACTGGGGGATACACTGGGCCATGAGGTTACAGATTGTGGTTGATCCCCGGGACTGGTGGTGAAGTGAGAATGGGGGAGACACAGGGCCATGAGGTTACAGATTGTGGTTGGTACCCTGGCCTGGTGGTCATGTTAGACTGCGGGAAATGCTGGGCCATGAAGTTACAAATTGTGGTTGATTCCCTGGCCTGGTGGTGATGTGAGACTGGGGGAAACACTGGGCCATGAGTTTACAGATTGTGGTTGATCCCCTGGCCTGGTGGTGATGTTAGACTGGGGGATACACTGGGCCATGAGGTTACAGATTGTGGTTGATCCCCTGGCCTGGTGGTGATGTGAGACTGGGGGATACACTGGGCCATGAGGTTACAGATTGTGGTTGATCCCCTGGCCTGGTGGTGATGTGAGACTGGGGGATACACTGGGCCATGAGGGTACAGATTGTGGTTGATCGCCTGGCCTGGTGGGGATGTGAGACTGGGGGATACACTGGGCCATGAGTTTACAGATTGCGGTTGATCCTCGGGCCTGGTGGCGATGTGAGACTGGGTGATACACTGGGCCATGAGGTTGCAGATTGTGGTTGATCCCCTGGCCTGGTGGTGATTTGAGACTGGGGGATACACTGGGCCATGAGGTTACAGATTGTGGTTGATCCCCTGGACTGGTGGTGATGTGAGACTGGGGGATACACTGGGCCATGAGGTTACAGATTGTGGATGATCCCCTGGCCTGGTGGTGATGTGAGACTGGGGGATACGCTGGGCCATGAGATTACAGATTCTGGTTGATCCCCTGGCCGGGTGGTGATGTGAGACTGGGGGATACGCTGGGCCATGAGGTTACAGATTGTGGTTGATCCCCTGGCCTGGTGGTGATGTGAGTCTGGGGGATACCCTGGGCCATGAGGTTACAGATTGTGGTTGATCCCCTGGCCTGGTGGTGATGTTAGACTGGGGGATACACTGGGCCATGAGGTTACAGATTGTGGTTGATCCACTGGACTGGTGGTGATGTGAGACTGGGGGATACACTGGGCCATGAGGTTACAGATTGTGGTTGATCCCCTGGCCTAGTGGTGATGTGAGACTGGGGGATACACTGGGCCATGAGGTTACAGATTGTGGTTGATCCCCTGGCCTGGTGGTGATGTGAGACTGGCGGATACACTGGGCCATGAGGTTACAGATTGTGGTTGATCCCCTGGCCTGGTGGTGATGTTAGACTGGGGGAGACACTGGGCCATGAGGTTACAGATTGTGGTTGATACCCTGGCCTGGTGGTGATGTGAGACTGGGGGATACACTGGGCCATGAGGTTACAGATTGTGGTTGATCCCCTGCCCTGGTGGTGATGTTAGACTGGGGGATACACTGGGCCATGAGGTTACAGATTGTGGTTGATCCACTGGCCTGGTGGTGATGTGAGACTGGGTGATACACTGGGCCATAAGGTTACAGATTGTGGTTGATCCCCTGGCCTGGTGGTGATGTGAGACTGGGGGATACACTGGGCCATGAGATTACAGATTGTGGTTGATACCCTGGCCTGGTGGTGATGTGAGACTGGGGGATACACTGGGCCATGAGGTTACAGATTGTGGTTGATCCACTGGCCTGGTGGTGATGTGAGACTGGGGGATACACTGGGCCATGAGGTTACAGATTGTGGTTGATCCCCTGGCCTGGTGGTGATCTGAGATTGGCGGATACACTGGGCCATGAGGTTACAGATTGTGGTTGATCCCCTGGCCTGGTAGTGAAGTGAGACTGGGGGAGACACAGGGCCATGAGGTTACAGATTGTGGTTGGTACCCTGGCCTGGTGGTGATGTTAGACTGGGGGAAATGCTAGGCCATGAGGTTACAAATTGTGGTTGATTCCCTGGCCTGGTGGTGATGTGAGACTGGGGGATACACTGGGCAATGAGGTTACAGATTGTGGTTGATCCCCTGGCCTGGTGGTGATGTTAGACTGGGGGATAAACTGGGCCATGAGGTTACAGATTGTGGTTGATCCCCTGGACTGGTGGTGATGTGAGACTGGGGAATACACTGGGCCATGAGGTTACAGATTGTGATTGATCCCCTGGCCTGGTGGTGATGTGAGACTGGGGGATACACTGGGCTATGAGGTTACAGATTGTGGTTGATCCCCTGGCCTGGAGGTGATGTGAGACGGGGGATACACTGGGCTATGAGGTTACAGATTGTGGTTGATCCCCTGGCCTGGTGGTGATATGAGACTGGGTGATACACTGGGCCATGAGGTTACAGATTGTGGTTGATCCCCTGGCCTGGTGGTGATGTGAGACTGGGGGATACACTGGGCCATGAGGTTGCAGATTGTGGTTGATCCCCTGGCCTGGTGGTGATGTGAGACTGGGAGATACACTGGGCCATGAGGTTACAGATTGTGGTTGATCCCCTGGCCTGATGGTGATGTGAGACGGGGGGATACGCTGGACCATGAGGTTACAGATTGTGGTTGATCCCCTGGCCTGGTGGTGATGTGAGACTGGGGGATACACTGGGCCATGAGGTTACAGATTGTGGTTGATCCCCTGGCCTGGTGGTGATGTTACACTGGGGGATACACTGGGCCATGAGGTTACAGATTGTGGTTGATCCACTGGCCTGGTGGTGATGTGTGACTGGGGGATACACTGGGCCATGAGGTTACAGATTGTGGTTGATCCCCTGGCCTAGTGGTGATGTGAGACTGGGGGATACACTGGGCCATGAGGTTACAGATTGTGGTTGATCCACTGGCCTGGTGGTGATGTGAGACTGGGGGATACACTGGGCCATGAGGGTACAGATTGTGGTTGATCCCCTGGCCTGGTGGTGATGTGAGACTGGGGGATACACTGGGCCATGAGGTTACAGATTGTGGTTGATCCCCTGGCCTGGTGGTGATGTGAGACTGGGGGATACACTGGGCCATGAGGTTACAGATTGTGGTTGATCCCCTGGCCTGATGTCAGACTGGGGGATACACTGTGACATGAGGTTACAGATTGTGGTTGATCCCCTGGCCTGGTGGTGATGTGAGACTGGGGGATACACTGGGCCATGAGGTTACAGATTGTGGTTGATCCCCTGGCCTGGTGGTGATGTGAGACTGGGGGATACACTGGGCCATGAGGTTACAGATTGTGGTTGATCCCCTGGCCTGATGTCAGACTGGGGGATACACTGTGACATGAGGTTACAGATTGTGGTTGATCCCCTGGCCTGGTGGGGATGTGAGACTGGGGGATACACTGGGCCATGACGTTACAGATTGTGGTTGATCCCCTGGCCTGGTGGTGATGTGAGACTGGGGGATACACTGGGCCATGAGGTTACAGATTGTGGTTGATCCCCGGGACTGGTGGTGAAGTGAGAATGGGGGAGACACAGGGCCATGAGGTTACAGATTGTGGTTGGTACCCTGGCCTGGTGGTAATGTTAGACTGCGGGAAATGCTGGGCCATGAAGTTACAAATTGTGGTTGATTCCCTGGCCTGGTGGTGATGTGAGACTGGGGGAAACACTGGGCCATGAGGTTACAGATTGTGGTTGATCCCCTGGCCTGGTGGTGATGTTAGACTGGGGGATACACTGGGCCATGAGGTTACAGATTGTGGTTGATCCCCTGGCCTGGTGGTGATGTGAGACTGGGGGATACACTGGGCCATGAGGTTACAGATTGTGGTTGATCCCCTGGCCTGGTGGTGATGTGAGACTGGGGGATACACTGGGCCATGAGGGTACAGATTGTGGTTGATCGCCTGGCCTGGTGGGGATGTGAGACTGGGGGATACACTGGGCCATGAGTTTACAGATTGCGGTTGATCCTCGGGCCTGGTGGCGATGTGAGACTGGGTGATACACTGGGCCATGAGGTTGCAGATTGTGGTTGATCCCCTGGCCTGGTGGTGATTTGAGACTGGGGGATACACTGGGCCATGAGGTTACAGATTGTGGTTGATCCCCTGGACTGGTGGTGATGTGAGACTGGGGGATACACTGGGCCATGAGGTTACAGATTGTGGATGATCCCCTGGCCTGGTGGTGATGTGAGACTGGGGGATACGCTGGGCCATGAGATTACAGATTCTGGTTGATCCCCTGGCCGGGTGGTGATGTGAGACTGGGGGATACACTGGACAATGAGGTTACAGATTGTGGTTGATCCCCTGGCCTGGTGGTGATGTGAGACTGGGGGATACACTGGGCCATGAGGTTACAGATTGTAGTTGATCCCCTGGCCTGGTGGTGATGTGAGACTGGGGGATACACTGGGCCATGAGGTTACAGATTGTGGTTGATCCACTGGCCTGGTGGTGATGTGAGATTGGGGGATACACTGGGCCATGAGGTTACAGATTGTGGTTGATCCCCTGGCCTGGTGGTGATCTGAGACTGGCGGATACACTGGGCCATGAGGTTACAGATTGTGGTTGATCCCCTGGCCTGGTAGTGAAGTGAAACTGGGGGAGACGCAGGGCCATGAGGTTACAGATTGTGGTTGGTACCCTGGCCTGGTGGTGATGTTAGACTGGGGGAAATGCTAGGCCATGATGTTACAAATTGTGGTTGATTCCCTGGCCTGGTGGTGATGTGAGACTGGGGGATACACTGGGCAATGAGGTTACAGATTGTGGTTGATCCCCTGGCCTGGTGGTGATGTTAGACTGGGGGATACACTGGGCCATGAGGTAACAGATTGTGGTTGATCCCCTGGCCTGGTGGTGATGTGAGACTAGGGGATACACTGGGCCATGGTTACAGATTGTGGTTGATCCCCTGGCCTGGTGGTGATGTGAGACTGGGGGATACACTGGGCCATGAGGTTACGGATTGTGGTTGATCCACTGGCCTGGTGGTGATGTGAGACTGGGGTATACACTGTGCCATGAGGTTACAGATTGTGGTTGATCCCCTGGCCTGGTGGTGATGTGCAACTGGGGGATACACTGGGCCAAGAGGTTACAGGTTGTGGTTGATCCCCTGGCCTGGTGGTGATGTGAGACTGGGGGATACACTGGGAATTGAGGTTACAGATTGTGGTTGATCCCCTGGCCTGGTGGTGATGTGAGAGTGGGGGATACACTGAGCCATGAGGTTACAGTTTGTGGTTGATCCCCTAGCCTGGTGGTGATGTGAGACTGGGGGATACACTGGGCCATGAGGTTACAGATTGTGGTTGATCCCCTGGCCTGGTGGTGAAGTGAGACTGGGGGATACACTGGGCTATGAGGTTACAGATTGTGGTTGATCCCCTGGCCTGGTGGTGATGTGAGACTGGGGGATACACTGGGCCATGAGGTTACAGATTGTGGTTGATCCCCTGGCCTGGTGGTGATGTGAGACTGGGTGATACACTGGGCCATGAGGTTACAGATTGTGGTTGATCCCCTGGCCTGGTGCTGATGTGAGACTGGGGGATACACTGGGCCATAAGGTTACAGATTGTGGTTGATCCCCTGGCCTGGTGGTGATTTGAGACTGGGGGATACACTGGGCCATGAGGTTACAGATTGCGGTTGATCCCCTGGACTGGTGGTGATGTGAGACTGGGGGATACACTGGGCCATGAGGTTACAGATTGTGGATGATCCCCTGGCCTGGTGGTGATGTGAGACTGGGGGATACACGGGGCCATGAGGTTACAGATTGTGGTTGATCCCCTGGCCTGGTGGTGATGTGAGACTAAGGGATACGCTGGGCCATGAGATTACAGATTCTGGTTGATCCCTGGCCTGGTGGTGATGTGAGACTGGGGGATACACTGGGCCATGAGGTTACAGATTTTGGATGATCCCCTGGCCTGGTGTTGATGTGAGACTGGGGGATACACTGGGCCATGAGGTTACAGATTGTGGTTGATCCCCTGGCCTGGTGGTGATGTGAGACTGGGGGATACACTGGGCCATGAGGTTACAGATTGTGGTTGATCCCTTCGCCTGGTGTGATGTTAGACTGGGGGATACACTGGGCCATGAGGTTACATATTGTGGTTGATCCCCTGGCCTGGTGGTGATGTGAAACTGGGGGATACACTGGGCCATGTGGTTACAGATTGTGGTTGATCCCCTGTCCTGGTGATGATGTGAAACTGGGGGATACACTGGGCCATGAGGTTACAGATTGTGGTTGATCCCCTGGCCTGGTGATGATGTGAAACTGGGGGATACACTGGGCCATGAGGTTACAGATTGTGGTTGATCCCCTGTCCTGGTGATGATGTGAAACTGGGGGATACACTGGGCCATGAGGTTACAGATTGTGGTTGATCCCCTGGCCTGGTGGTGATGTGAGACTGGGGGATACACAGGGCGATGAGGTTAGAGATTGTGGTTGATCACCTGGCCTGATGTCAGACTGGGGGATACACTGGGCCATGAGGTTACAGATTGTGGTTGATCCCCTGGACTGGTGGTGATGTGAGACTGGGGGATACACTGGGCCATGAGGTTACAGATTGTGGTTGATCCCTTCGCCTGGTGTCATGTTAGACTGGGGGATACACTGGGCCATGAGTTTACAGATTACGGTTGATCTTCGGGCCTGGTGGCGATGTGAGACTGGGGGATACACTGGGCCATGAGGTTACAGATTGTGGTTGATCCCCTGGCCTGGTGATGATGTGAAACTGGGGGATACACTGGGCCATGAGGTTACAGATTGTGGTTGATCCCCTGGACTGGTGGTGATGTGAGACTGGGGGATACACTGGGCCATGAGGTTACAGATTGTGGTTGATCCACTGGCCTGCTGGTGATGTGAGACTGGGGGATACACTGGGCCATGAGGGTACAGATTGTGGTTGATCCCTTGGCCTGGTGGTGATGTGAGACTGGGGGATACACTGGGCCATGAGGTTACAGATTGTGGTTGATCCCCTGGCCTGATGTCAGACTGGGGGATACACTGTGACATGAGGTTACAGATTGTGGTTGATCCCCTGGCCTGGTGGTGATGTGAGACTGGGGGATACCCTGGGCCATGAGGTTACAGATTGTGGTTGATCCCCTGGCCTAGTGGTGATGTGAGACTGGGGGATACACTGGGCCATGAGGTTACAGATTGTGGTTGATCCCCTGGCCTGGTGGTGATGTGAGTCTGGCGGATACACTGGGCCATGAGGTTAGAGATTGTGGTTGATCCACTGGCCTGGTGGTGATGTGAGACTGGGGGATACACTGGGCCATGAGGTTACAGATTGTGGATGATCCCCTGGCCTGGTGGTGATGTGAGACTGGGGGATACACTGGGCCATGAGGTTACAGATTGTGGTTGATCCCCTGGCCTGGTGGTGATGTGAGACTAAGGGATACGCTGGGCCATGAGATTACAGATTCTGGTTGATCCCTGGCCTGGTGGTGATGTGAGACTGGGGGATACACTGGGCCATGAGGTTACAGATTTTGGATGATCCCCTGGCCTGGTGTTGATGTGAGACTGGGGGATACACTGGGCCATGAGGTTACAGATTGTGGTTGATCCCCTGGCCTGGTGGTGATGTGAGACTGGGGGATACACTGGGCCATGAGGTTACAGATTGTGGTTGATCCCTTCGCCTGGTGTGATGTTAGACTGGGGGATACACTGGGCCATGAGGTTACATATTGTGGTTGATCCCCTGGCCTGGTGGTGATGTGAAACTGGGGGATACACTGGGCCATGAGGTTACAGATTGTGGTTGATCCCCTGGCCTGGTGGTGATGTGAAACTGGGGGATACACTGGGCCATGAGGTTACAGATTGTGGTTGATCCCCTGGCCTGGTGATGATGTGAAACTGGGGGATACACTGGGCCATGAGGTTACAGATTGTGGTTGATCCCCTGGCCTGGTGGTGATGTGAGACTGGGGGATACACAGGGCCATGAGGTTAGAGATTGTGGTTGATCACCTGGCCTGATGTCAGACTGGGGGATACACTGGGCCATGAGGTTACAGATTGTGGTTGATCCCCTGGACTGGTGGTGATGTGAGACTGGGGGATACACTGGGCCATGAGGTTACAGATTGTGGTTGATCCCTTCGCCTGGTGTCATGTTAGACTGGGGGATACACTGGGCCATGAGTTTACAGATTGCGGTTGATCCTCGGGCCTGGTGGCGATGTGAGACTGGGTGATACACTGGGCCATGAGGTTACAGATTGTGATTGATCCCCTGGCCTGGTGGTGATGTGAGACTGCGGGATACACTGGGCCATGAGGTTACAGTTTGTGGTTGATCCCCTGCCCTGGTGGTGATGTGAGACTGGGGGATACACTGGGCCATGAGGTTACAGATTGTAGTTGATCCCCTGGCCTGGTGGTGATGTGAGACTGGGGGATACACTGGGCCATGAGGTTACAGATTGTGGTTGATCCCCTGGCCTGGTGGTGATGTGAGACTGGGGGATACACTGGGCTATGAGGTTACAGATTGTGGTTGATCCCCTGGCCTGGAGGTGATGTGAGACGGGGGATACACTGGGCTATGAGGTTACAGATTGTGGTTGATCCCCTGGCCTGGTGGTGATATGAGACTGGGTGATACACTGGGCCATGAGGTTACAGATTGTGGTTGATCCCCTGGCCTGGTGGTGATGTTAGACTGGGGGAAATGCTAGGCCATGAGGTTACAAATTGTGGTTGATCCCCTGGCCTGGTGGTGATGTTAGACTGGGGGATAAACTGGGCCATGAGGTTACAGATTGTGGTTGATCCCCTGGCCTGGTGGTGATGTGAGACTAGGGGATACACTGGGCCATGAGGTTACAGATTGTGGTTGATCCCCTGGACTGGTGGTGATGTGAGACTGGGGGAGACACTGGGCCATGAGGTTCCAGATTGTGGTTGATCCCCTGGCCTGGTGGTGATGTGAGACTGGGGATACGCTGGGCCATGAGGTTACAGATTGTGGTTGATCCCCTGGCCTGGTAGTGATGTGAGACTGGGGGATACACTGGGCCATGAGGTTACAGATTGTGATTGATCCCCTGGCCTGGTGGTGATGTGAGACTGCGGGATACACTGGGCCATGAGGTTACAGATTGTGGTTGAGCCCCTGCCCTGGTGGTGATGTGAGACTGGGGGATACACTGGGCCATGAGGTTACAGATTGTAGTTGATCCCCTGGCCTGGTGGTGATGTGAGAATGGGGGATACACTGGGCCATGAGGTTACAGATTGTGGTTGATCCCCTGGCCTGGTGGTGATGTGAGACTGGGGGATACACTGGGCTATGAGGTTACAGATTGTGGTTGATCCCCTGGCCTGGAGGTGATGTGAGACGGGGGATACACTGGGCTATGAGGTTACAGATTGTGGTTGATCCCCTGGCCTGGTGGTGATATGAGACTGGGTGATACACTGGGCCATGAGGTTACAGATTGTGGTTGATCCCCTGGCCTGGTGGTGATGTGAGACTGGGGGATACACTGGACCATGAGGTTGCAGATTGTGGTTGATCCCCTGGCCTGGTGGTGATGTGAGACTGGGAGATACACTGGGCCATGAGGTTACAGATTGTGGTTGATCCCCTGGCCTGATGGTGATGTGAGACGGGGGGATACGCTGGACCATGAGGTTACAGATTGTGGTTGATCCCCTGGCCTGGTGGTGATGTGAGACTGGGGGATACACTGGGCCATGAGGTTACAGATTGTGGTTGATCCCCTGGCCTGGTGGTGATGTTACACTGGGGGATACACTGGGCCATGAGGTTACAGATTGTGGTTGATCCACTGGCCTGGTGGTGATGTGAGACTGGGGGATACCCTGGGCCATGAGGTTACAGATTGTGGTTGATCCCCTGGCCTAGTGGTGATGTGAGACTGGGGGATACACTGGGCCATGAGTTTACAGATTGTGGTTGATCCCCTGGCCTGGTGGTGATGTGAGTCTGGCGGATACACTGGGCCATGAGGTTAGAGATTGTGGTTGATCCACTGGCCTGGTGGTGATGTGAGACTGGGGGATACACTGGGCCATGAGGTTACAGATTGTGGTTGATCCACTGGCCTGTTGGTGATGTGAGACTGGGGGATACACTGGGCCATGAGGTTACAGATTGTGGTTGATCCCCTGGCCTGGTGTTGATGTGAGACTGGGGGATACACTGGGCCATGAGGGTACAGATTGTGGTTGATCCCCTGGCCTGATGGAGATGTGAGACGGGGGGATACGCTGGGCCATGAGGTTACAGATTGTGGTTGATCCCCTGGCCTGGTGGTGATGTGAGTCTGGGGGATACACTGGGCCATGAGGTTACAGATTGTGGTTGATCCCATGGCCTGATGGAGATGTGAGACGGGGGGATACGCTGGGCCATGAGGTTACAGATTGTGGTTGATCCCCTGGCCTGGTGGTGATGTGAGTCTGGGGGATACACTGGGCCATGAGGTTACAGATTGTGGTTGATCCCCTGGCCTGGTGGTGATGTTAGACTGGGGGAGACACTGGGCCATGAGGTTACAGATTGTGGTTGATCCACTGGACTGGTGGTGATGTGAGACTGGGGGATACACTGGGCCATGAGGTTACAGATTGTGGTTGATCCCCTGGCCTAGTGGTGATGTGAGACTGGGGGATACACTGGGCCATGAGGTTACAGATTGTGGTTGATCCCCTGGCCTGGTGGTGATGTGAGACTGGCGGATACACTGGGCCATGAGGTTACAGATTGTGGTTGATCCCCTGGCCTGGTGGTGATGTTAGACTGGGGGAGACACTGGGCCATGAGGTTACAGATTGTGGTTGATACCCTGGCCTGGTGGTGATGTGAGACTGGGGGATACACTGGGCCATGAGGTTACAGATTGTGGTTGATCCCCTGCCCTGGTGGTGATGTTAGACTGGGGGATACACTGGGCCATGAGGTTACAGATTGTGGTTGATCCACTGGCCTGGTGGTGATGTGAGACTGGGTGATACACTGGGCCATAAGGTTACAGATTGTGGTTGATCCCCTGGCCTGGTGGTGATGTGAGACTGGGGGATACACTGGGCCATGAGATTACAGATTGTGGTTGATACCCTGGCCTGGTGGTGATGTGAGACTGGGGGATACACTGGGCCATGAGGTTACAGATTGTGGTTGATCCACTGGCCTGGTGGTGATGTGAGACTTGGGGATACACTGGGCCATGAGGTTACAGATTGTGGTTGATCCCCTGGCCTGGTGGTGATCTGAGATTGGCGGATACACTGGGCCATGAGGTTACAGATTGTGGTTGATCCCCTGGCCTGGTAGTGAAGTGAGACTGGGGGAGACACAGGGCCATGAGGTTACAGATTGTGGTTGGTACCCTGGCCTGGTGGTGATGTTAGACTGGGGGAAATGCTAGGCCATGAGGTTACAAATTGTGGTTGATTCCCTGGCCTGGTCGTGATGTGAGACTGGGGGATACACTGGGCAATGAGGTTACAGATTGTGGTTGATCCCCTGGCCTGGTGGTGATGTTAGACTGGGGGATATACTGGGCCATGAGGTTACAGATTGTGGTTGATCCCCTGGACTGGTGGTGATGTGAGACTGGGGAATACACTGGGCCATGAGGTTACAGATTGTGATTGATCCCCTGGCCTGGTGGTGATGTGAGACTGGGGGATACACTGGGCTATGAGGTTACAGATTGTGGTTGATCCCCTGGCCTGGAGGTGATGTGAGACGGGGGATACACTGGGCTATGAGGTTACAGATTGTGGTTGATCCCCTGGCCTGGTGGTGATATGAGACTGGGTGATACACTGGGCCATGAGGTTACAGATTGTGGTTGATCCCCTGGCCTGGTGGTGATGTGAGACTGGGGGATACACTGGGCCATGAGGTTGCAGATTGTGGTTGATCCCCTGGCCTGGTGGTGATGTGAGACTGGGAGATACACTGGGCCATGAGGTTACAGATTGTGGTTGATCCCCTGGCCTGATGGTGATGTGAGACGGGGGGATACGCTGGACCATGAGGTTACAGATTGTGGTTGATCCCCTGGCCTGGTGGTGATGTGAGACTGGGGGATACACTGGGCCATGAGGTTACAGATTGTGGTTGATCCCCTGGCCTGGTGGTGATGTTACACTGGGGGATACACTGGGCCATGAGGTTACAGATTGTGGTTGATCCACTGGCCTGGTGGTGATGTTACACTGGGGGATACACTGGGCCATGAGGTTACAAATTGTGGTTGATCCCCTGGCCTGGTGGTGATGTGAGACTGGGGGATACACTGGGCCATGAGGTTACAGATTGTGGTTGATCCCCTGGCCTGGTGGTGATGTTACACTGGGGGATACACTGGGCCATGAGGTTACAGATTGTGGTTGATCCCCTGGCCTGGTGGTGATGTTACACTGGGGGATACACTGGGCCATGAGGTTACAAATTGTGGTTGATCCCCTGGCCTGGTGGTGATGTGAGACTGGGGGATACACTGGGCCATGAGGTTACAGATTGTGGTTGATCCCCTGGCCTGGTGGTGATGTGAGTCTGGCGGATACACTGGGCCATGAGGTTACAGATTGTGGTTGATCCCCTGGCCTGCTGGTGATGTTAGACTGGGGGAGACACTAGGCCATGAGGTTACAGATTGTGGTTGATACCCTGGCCTGGTGGTGATGTGAGACTGGGGGATACACTGGGCCATGAGGTTACAGATTGTGGTTGATCCCCTGCCCTGGTGGTGATGTTAGACTGGGGGATACACTGGGCCATGAGGTTACAGATTGTGGTTGATCCACTGGCCTGGTGGTGATGTGAGACTGGGGGATACACTGGGCCATGAGGGTACAGATTGTGGTTGATCCCCTGGCCTGGTGGTGATGTGAGACTGGGGGATACACTGGGCCATGAGGTTACAGATTGTGGTTGATCCCCTGGCCTGGTGGTGATGTGAGACTGGGGGATACACTGGGCCATGAGGTTACAGATTGTGGTTGATCCCCTGGCCTGATGTCAGACTGGGGGATACACTGTGACATGAGGTTACAGATTGTGGTTGATCCCCTGGCCTGGTGGTGATGTGAGACTGGGGGATACACTGGGCCATGAGGTTACAGATTGTGGTTGATCCCCTGGCCTGGTGGTGATGTGAGACTGGGGGATACACTGGGCCATGAGGTTACAGATTGTGGTTGATCCCCTGGCCTGATGTCAGACTGGGGGATACACTGTGACATGAGGTTACAGATTGTGGTTGATCCCCTGGCCTGGTGGTGATGTGAGACTGGGGGATACACTGGGCCATGAGGTTACAGATTGTGGTTGATCCCCTGGCCTGGTGGTGATGTGAGACTGGGGGATACACTGGGCCATGAGGTTACAGATTGTGGTTGATCCCCGGGACTGGTGGTGAAGTGAGAATGGGGGAGACACAGGGCCATGAGGTTACAGATTGTGGTTGGTACCCTGGCCTGGTGGTCATGTTAGACTGCGGGAAATGCTGGGCCATGAAGTTACAAATTGTGGTTGATTCCCTGGCCTGGTGGTGATGTGAGACTGGGGGAAACACTGGGCCATGAGGTTACAGATTGTGGTTGATCCCCTGGCCTGGTGGTGATGTTAGACTGGGGGATACACTGGGCCATGAGGTTACAGATTGTGGTTGATCCCCTGGCCTGGTGGTGATGTGAGACTGGGGGATACACTGGGCCATGAGTTTACAGATTGTGGTTGATCCCCTGGCCTGGTGGTGATGTGAGACTGGGGGATACACTGGGCCATGAGGGTACAGATTGTGGTTGATCGCCTGGCCTGGTGGGGATGTGAGACTGGGGGATACACTGGGCCATGAGTTTACAGATTGCGGTTGATCCTCGGGCCTGGTGGCGATGTGAGACTGGGTGATACACTGGGCCATGAGGTTGCAGATTGTGGTTGATCCCCTGGCCTGGTGGTGATTTGAGACTGGGGGATACACTGGGCCATGAGGTTACAGATTGTGGTTGATCCCCTGGACTGGTGGTGATGTGAGACTGGGGGATACACTGGGCCATGAGGTTACAGATTGTGGATGATCCCCTGGCCTGGTGGTGATGTGAGACTGGGGGATACGCTGGGCCATGAGATTACAGATTCTGGTTGATCCCCTGGCCGGGTGGTGATGTGAGACTGGGGGATACACTGGACAATGAGGTTACAGATTGTGGTTGATCCCCTGGCCTGGTGGTGATGTGAGACTGGGGGATACACTGGGCCATGAGGTTACAGATTGTAGTTGATCCCCTGGCCTGGTGGTGATGTGAGACTGGGGGATACACTGGGCCATGAGGTTACAGATTGTGGTTGATCCACTGGCCTGGTGGTGATGTGAGACTGGGGGATACACTGGGCCATGAGGTTACAGATTGTGGTTGATCCCCTGGCCTGGTGGTGATCTGAGACTGGCGGATACACTGGGCCATGAGGTTACAGATTGTGGTTGATCCCCTGGCCTGGTAGTGAAGTGAAACTGGGGGAGACGCAGGGCCATGAGGTTACAGATTGTGGTTGGTACCCTGGCCTGGTGGTGATGTTAGACTGGGGGAAATGCTAGGCCATGATGTTACAAATTGTGGTTGATTCCCTGGCCTGGTGGTGATGTGAGACTGGGGGATACACTGGGCAATGAGGTTACAGATTGTGGTTGATCCCCTGGCCTGGTGGTGATGTTAGACTGGGGGATACACTGGGCCATGAGGTTACAGATTGTGGTTGATCCCCTGGCCTGGTGGTGATGTGAGACTAGGGGATACACTGGGCCATGGTTACAGATTGTGGTTGATCCCCTGGCCTGGTGGTGATGTGAGACTGGGGGATACACTGGGCCATGAGGTTACGGATTGTGGTTGATCCACTGGCCTGGTGGTGATGTGAGACTGGGGTATACACTGTGCCATGAGGTTACAGATTGTGGTTGATCCCCTGGCCTGGTGGTGATGTGCAACTGGGGGATACACTGGGCCAAGAGGTTACAGATTGTGGTTGATCCCCTGGCCTGGTGGTGATGTGAGACTGGGGGATACACTGGGAATTGAGGTTACAGATTGTGGTTGATCCCCTGGCCTGGTGGTGATGTGAAACTGGGGGATACACTGGGCCATGAGGTTACAGATTGTGGTTGATCCCCTGTCCTGGTGATGATGTGAAACTGGGGGATACACTGGGCCATGAGGTTACAGATTGTGGTTGATCCCCTGGCCTGGTGATGATGTGAAACTGGGGGATACACTGGGCCATGAGGTTACAGATTGTGGTTGATCCCCTGGCCTGGTGATGATGTGAAACTGGGGGATACACTGGGCCATGAGGTTACAGTTTGTGGTTGATCCCCTAGCCTGGTGGTGATGTGAGACTGGGGGATACACTGGGCCATGAGGTTACAGATTGTGGTTAATCCCCTGGCCTGGTGGTGAAGTGAGACTGGGGGATACACTGGGCTATGAGGTTACAGATTGTGGTTGATCCCCTGGCCTGGTGGTGATGTGAGACTGGGGGATACACTGGGCCATGAGGTTACAGATTGTGGTTGATCCCCTGGCCTGGTGGTGATGTGAGACTGGGTGATACACTGGGCCATGAGGTTACAGATTGTGGTTGATCCCCTGGCCTGGTGCTGATGTGAGACTGGGGGATACACTGGGCCATAAGGTTACAGATTGTGGTTGATCCCCTGGCCTGGTGGTGATTTGAGACTGGGGGATACACTGGGCCATGAGGTTACAGATTGCGGTTGATCCCCTGGACTGGTGGTGATGTGAGACTGGGGGATACACTGGGCCATGAGGTTACAGATTGTGGATGATCCCCTGGCCTGGTGGTGATGTGAGACTGGGGGATACACGGGGCCATGAGGTTACAGATTGTGGTTGATCCCCTGGCCTGGTGGTGATGTGAGACTAAGGGATACGCTGGGCCATGAGATTACAGATTCTGGTTGATCCCTGGCCTGGTGGTGATGTGAGACTGGGGGATACACTGGGCCATGAGGTTACAGATTTTGGATGATCCCCTGGCCTGGTGTTGATGTGAGACTGGGGGATATACTGGGCCATGAGGTTACAGATTGTGGTTGATCCCCTGGCCTGGTGGTGATGTGAGACTGGGGGATACACTGGGCCATGAGGTTACAGATTGTGGTTGATCCCTTCGCCTGGTGTGATGTTAGACTGGGGGATACACTGGGCCATGAGGTTACATATTGTGGTTGATCCCCTGGCCTGGTGGTGATGTGAAACTTGGGGATACACTGGGCCATGTGGTTACAGATTGTGGTTGATCCCCTGGCCTGGTGGTGATGTGAAACTGGGGGATACACTGGGCCATGAGGTTACAGATTGTGGTTGATCCCCTGTCCTGGTGATGATGTGAAACTGGGGGATACACTGGGCCATGAGGTTACAGATTGTGGTTGATCCCCTGGCCTGGTGATGATGTGAAACTGGGGGATACACTGGGCCATGAGGTTACAGATTGTGGTTGATCCCCTGGCCTGGTGGTGATGTGAGACTGGGGGATACACAGGGCGATGAGGTTAGAGATTGTGGTTGATCACCTGGCCTGATGTCAGACTGGGGGATACACTGGGCCATGAGGTTACAGATTGTGGTTGATCCCCTGGACTGGTGGTGATGTGAGACTGGGGGATACACTGGGCCATGAGGTTACAGATTGTGGTTGATCCCTTCGCCTGGTGTCATGTTAGACTGGGGGATACACTGGGCCATGAGTTTACAGATTACGGTTGATCTTCAGGCCTGGTGGCGATGTGAGACTGGGGGATACACTGGGCCATGAGGTTACAGATTGTGGTTGATCCCCTGGCCTGGTGATGATGTGAAACTGGGGGATACACTGGGCCATGAGGTTACAGATTGTGGTTGATCCCCTGGACTGGTGGTGATGTGAGACTGGGGGATACACTGGGCCATGAGGTTACAGATTGTGGTTGATCCACTGGCCTGGTGGTGATGTGAGACTGGGGGATACACTGGGCCATGAGGGTACAGATTGTGGTTGATCCCTTGGCCTGGTGGTGATGTGAGACTGGGGGATACACTGGGCCATGAGGTTACAGATTGTGGTTGATCCCCTGGCCTGATGTCAGACTGGGGGATACACTGTGACATGAGGTTACAGATTGTGGTTGATCCCCTGGCCTGGTGGTGATGTGAGACTGGGGGATACCCTGGGCCATGAGGTTACAGATTGTGGTTGATCCCCTGGCCTAGTGGTGATGTGAGACTGGGGGATACACTGGGCCATGAGGTTACAGATTGTGGTTGATCCCCTGGCCTGGTGGTGATGTGAGTCTGGCGGATACACTGGGCCATGAGGTTAGAGATTGTGGTTGATCCACTGGCCTGGTGGTGATGTGAGACTGGGGGATACACTGGGCCATGAGGTTACAGATTGTGGATGATCCCCTGGCCTGGTGGTGATGTGAGACTGGGGGATACACTGGGCCATGAGGTTACAGATTGTGGTTGATCCCCTGGCCTGGTGGTGATGTGAGACTAAGGGATACGCTGGGCCATGAGATTACAGATTCTGGTTGATCCCTGGCCTGGTGGTGATGTGAGACTGGGGGATACACTGGGCCATGAGGTTACAGATTTTGGATGATCCCCTGGCCTGGTGTTGATGTGAGACTGGGGGATACACTGGGCCATGAGGTTACAGATTGTGGTTGATCCCCTGGCCTGGTGGTGATGTGAGACTGGGGGATACACTGGGCCATGAGGTTACAGATTGTGGTTGATCCCTTCGCCTGGTGTGATGTTAGACTGGGGGATACACTGGGCCATGAGGTTACATATTGTGGTTGATCCCCTGGCCTGGTGGTGATGTGAAACTGGGGGATACACTGGGCCATGAGGTTACAGATTGTGGTTGATCCCCTGGCCTGGTGGTGATGTGAAACTGGGGGATACACTGGGCCATGAGGTTACAGATTGTGGTTGATCCCCTGGCCTGGTGATGATGTGAAACTGGGGGATACACTGGGCCATGAGGTTACAGATTGTGGTTGATCCCCTGGCCTGGTGGTGATGTGAGACTGGGGGATACACAGGGCCATGAGGTTAGAGATTGTGGTTGATCACCTGGCCTGATGTCAGACTGGGGGATACACTGGGCCATGAGGTTACAGATTGTGGTTGATCCCCTGGACTGGTGGTGATGTGAGACTGGGGGATACACTGGGCCATGAGGTTACAGATTGTGGTTGATCCCTTCGCCTGGTGTCATGTTAGACTGGGGGATACACTGGGCCATGAGTTTACAGATTGCGGTTGATCCTCGGGCCTGGTGGCGATGTGAGACTGGGTGATACACTGGGCCATGAGGTTGCAGATTGTGGTTGATCCCCTGGCCTGGTGGTGATTTGAGACTGGGGGATACACTGGGCCATGAGGTTACAGATTGTGGTTGATCCCCTGGACTGGTGGTGATGTGAGACTGGGGGATACACTGGGCCATGAGGTTACAGATTGTGGTTGATCCACTGGCCTGGTGGTGATGTGAGACTGGGGGATACACTGGGCCATGAGGGTACTGATTGTGGTTGATCCCTTGGCCTGGTGGTGATGTGAGACAGGGGGATACACTGGGCCATGAGGTTACAGATTGTGGTTGATCCCCTGGCCTGATGTCAGACTGGGGGATACACTGTGACATGAGGTTACAGATTGTGGTTGATCCCCTGGACTGGTGGTGATGTGAGACTGGGGGATACACTGGGCCATGAGGTTACAGATTGTGGTTGATCCCCTGGCCTGGTGGTGATGTGAGACTGGGGGATACGCTGGGCCATGAGGTTACAGATTTTGGTTGATCCCCTGGCCTGGTGGTGATGTGAGACTGGGGGATACACTGGGCCATGAGGTTACAGATTGTGGTTGATCCCCGGGACTGGTGATGAAGTGAGAATTGGGGAGACACAGGGCCATCAGGTTACAGATTGTGGTTGGTACCCTGGCCTGGTGGTGATGTTAGACTGGGGGAAATGCTGTGCCATGAAGTTACAAATTGTGGTTGATTCCCTGGCCTGGTGGTGATGTGAGACTGGGGGAAACACTGGGCCATGAGGTTACAGATTGTGGTTGATCCCCTGGCCTGGTGGTGATGTTGGACTGGGGGATACACTGGGCCATGAGGTTACAGATTGTGGTTGATCCCCTGGCCTGGTGGTGATGTGAGACTGGGGGATACACTGGGCCATGAGGTTACAGATTGTGGTTGATCCCCTGGCCTGGTGGTGATGTGTGACTGGGGGATACACTGGGCCATGAGTTTACAGATTGCGGTTGATCCTCGGGCCTGGTGGCGATGTGAGACTGGGTGATACACTGGGCCATGAGGTTGCAGATTGTGGTTGATCCCCTGGCCTGGTGGTGATTTGAGACTGGGGGATACACTGGGCCATGAGGTTACAGATTGTGGTTGATCCCCTGGACTGGTGGTGATGTGAGACTGGGGGATACACTGGGCCATGAGGTTACAGATTGTGGATGATCCCCTGGCCTGGTGGTGATGTGAGACTGGGGGATATGCTGGGCCATGAGATTACAGATTCTGGTTGATCCCCTGGCCTGGTGGTGATGTGAGACTGGGGGATACACTGGACAATGAGGTTACAGATTGTGGTTGATCCCCTGGCCTGGTGGTGATGTGAGACTGGGGGATACACTGGGCCATGAGGTTACAGATTGTGGTTGATCCCCTGGCCTGGTGGTGATGTGAGACTGGGGGATACACTGGGCCATGAGGTTACAGATTGTGGTTGATCCCTTCGCCTGGTGTGATGTTAGACTGGGGGATACACTGGGCCATGAGGTTACATATTGTGGTTGATCCCCTGGCCTGGTGGTGATGTGAAACTGGGGGATACACTGGGCCATGAGGTTACAGATTGTGGTTGATCCCCTGGCCTGGTGGTGATGTGAAACTGGGGGATACACTGGGCCATGAGGTTACAGATTGTGGTTGATCCCCTGGCCTGGTGATGATGTGAAACTGGGGGATACACTGGGCCATGAGGTTACAGATTGTGGTTGATCCCCTGGCCTGGTGGTGATGTGAGACTGGGGGATACACAGGGCCATGAGGTTAGAGATTGTGGTTGATCACCTGGCCTGATGTCAGACTGGGGGATACACTGGGCCATGAGGTTACAGATTGTGGTTGATCCCCTGGACTGGTGGTGATGTGAGACTGGGGGATACACTGGGCCATGAGGTTACAGATTGTGGTTGATCCCTTCGCCTGGTGTCATGTTAGACTGGGGGATACACTGGGCCATGAGTTTACAGATTGCGGTTGATCCTCGGGCCTGGTGGCGATGTGAGACTGGGTGATACACTGGGCCATGAGGTTGCAGATTGTGGTTGATCCCCTGGCCTGGTGGTGATTTGAGACTGGGGGATACACTGGGCCATGAGGTTACAGATTGTGGTTGATCCCCTGGACTGGTGGTGATGTGAGACTGGGGGATACACTGGGCCATGAGGTTACAGATTGTGGTTGATCCACTGGCCTGGTGGTGATGTGAGACTGGGGGATACACTGGGCCATGAGGGTACTGATTGTGGTTGATCCCTTGGCCTGGTGGTGATGTGAGACAGGGGGATACACTGGGCCATGAGGTTACAGATTGTGGTTGATCCCCTGGCCTGATGTCAGACTGGGGGATACACTGTGACATGAGGTTACAGATTGTGGTTGATCCCCTGGACTGGTGGTGATGTGAGACTGGGGGATACACTGGGCCATGAGGTTACAGATTGTGGTTGATCCCCTGGCCTGGTGGTGATGTGAGACTGGGGGATACGCTGGGCCATGAGGTTACAGATTTTGGTTGATCCCCTGGCCTGGTGGTGATGTGAGACTGGGGGATACACTGGGCCATGAGGTTACAGATTGTGGTTGATCCCCGGGACTGGTGATGAAGTGAGAATTGGGGAGACACAGGGCCATCAGGTTACAGATTGTGGTTGGTACCCTGGCCTGGTGGTGATGTTAGACTGGGGGAAATGCTGTGCCATGAAGTTACAAATTGTGGTTGATTCCCTGGCCTGGTGGTGATGTGAGACTGGGGGAAACACTGGGCCATGAGGTTACAGATTGTGGTTGATCCCCTGGCCTGGTGGTGATGTTAGACTGGGGGATACACTGGGCCATGAGGTTACAGATTGTGGTTGATCCCCTGGCCTGGTGGTGATGTGAGACTGGGGGATACACTGGGCCATGAGGTTACAGATTGTGGTTGATCCCCTGGCCTGGTGGTGATGTGTGACTGGGGGATACACTGGGCCATGAGTTTACAGATTGCGGTTGATCCTCGGGCCTGGTGGCGATGTGAGACTGGGTGATACACTGGGCCATGAGGTTGCAGATTGTGGTTGATCCCCTGGCCTGGTGGTGATTTGAGACTGGGGGATACACTGGGCCATGAGGTTACAGATTGTGGTTGATCCCCTGGACTGGTGGTGATGTGAGACTGGGGGATACACTGGGCCATGAGGTTACAGATTGTGGATGATCCCCTGGCCTGGTGGTGATGTGAGACTGGGGGATATGCTGGGCCATGAGATTACAGATTCTGGTTGATCCCCTGGCCTGGTGGTGATGTGAGACTGGGGGATACACTGGACAATGAGGTTACAGATTGTGGTTGATCCCCTGGCCTGGTGGTGATGTGAGACTGGGGGATACACTGGGCCATGAGGTTACAGATTGTGGTTGATCCCCTGGCCTGGTGGTGATGTGAGACTGGGGGATACACTGGGCCATGAGGTTACAGATTGTGGTTGATCCCCTGGCCTGGTGGTGATGTGAGACTGGGGGATACACTGGGCCATGAGGTTACAGATTGTGGTTGATCCCCTGGCCTGGTGGTGATCTGAGACTGGCGGATACACTGGGCCATGAGGTTACAGATTGTGGTTGATCCCCTGGCCTGGTAGTGAAGTGCGACTGGGGGAGACACAGGGCCATGAGGTTACAGATTGTGGTTGGTACCCTGGCCTGGTGGTGATGTTAGACTGGGGGAAATGCTAGGCCATGAGGTTACAAATTGTGGTTGATTCCCTGGCCTGGTGGTGATGTGAGACTGGGGGATACACTGGGCAATGAGGTTACAGATTGTGGTTGATCCCCTGGCCTGGTGGTGATGTTAGACTGGGGGATACACTGGGCCATGAGGTTACAGATTGTGGTTGATCCCCTGGCCTGGTGGTGATGTGAGACTAGGGGATACACTGGGCCATGAGGTTACAGATTGTGGTTGATCCCCTGGCCTGGTGGTGATGTGAGACTGGGGGATACACTGGGCCATGAGGTTACAGATTGTGGTTGATCCCCTGGCCTGGTGGTGATGTGAGACTGGGGGATACACTGGGCCATGAGGTTACGGATTGTGATTGATCCCCTGGCCTGGTGGTGATGTGAGAGTGGGGGATACACTGGGCCATGAGGTTACAGTTTTATGTTGATCCCCTGGCATGGTGGTGATGTGAGACTGGGGGATACACTGGGCCATGAGGTTACAGATTGTGGTTGATCCCCTGGCCTGGTGGCGATGTGAGACTGCGGGATACACTGGGCCATGAGGTTACAGATTGTGGTTGATCCCCTGGCCTGGTGGTGATGTGAGACAGGGGGATACACTGGGCCATGAGGTTACAGATTGTGGTTGATCCCCTGGCCTGGTGTTGATGTGAGACTGGGTGATACACTGGGCCATGAGGTTACAGATTGTGGTTGATCCCCTGGCCTGGTGGTGATGTGAGACTGGGGGATACACTGGGCCATAAGGTTACAGATTGTGGTTGATCCCCTGGCCTGGTGGTGATTTGAGACTGGGGGATACACTGGGCCATGAGGTTACAGATTGTGGTTGATCCCCTGGCCTGGTGGTGATGTGAAACTGGGGGATACACTGGGCCATGAGGTTACAGATTGTGGTTGATCCCCTGGCCTGGTGATGATGTGAAACTGGGGGATACACTGGGCCATGAGGTTACAGATTGTGGTTGATCCACTGGCCTGGTGGTGATGTGAGACTGGGGGATACACTGGGCCATGAGGTTACAGATTGTGGTTGATCCCTTCGCCTGGTGTCATGTTAGACTGGGGGATACACTGGGCCATGAGTTTACAGATTGCGGTTGATCCTCGGGCCTGGTGGCGATGTGAGACTGGGTGATACACTGGGCCATGAGGTTGCAGATTGTGGTTGATCCCCTGGCCTGGTGGTGATTTGAGACTGGGGGATACACTGGGCCATGAGGTTACAGATTGTGGTTGATCCCCTGGACTGGTGGTGATGTGAGACTGGGGGATACACTGGGCCATGAGGTTACAGATTGTGGTTGATCCACTGGCCTGGTGGTGATGTGAGACTGGGGGATACACTGGGCCATGAGGGTACTGATTGTGGTTGATCCCTTGGCCTTGTGGTGATGTGAGACTGGGGGATACACTGGGCCATGAGGTTACAGATTGTGGTTGATCCCCTGGCCTGATGTCAGACTGGGGGATACACTGTGACATGAGGTTACAGATTGTGGTTGATCCCCTGGCCTGGTGGTGATGTGAGACTGGGGGATACACTGGGCCATGAGGTTACAGATTGTGGTTGATCCCCTGGCCTGGTGGTGATGTGAGACTGGGGGATACGCTGGGCCATGAGGTTACAGATTTTGGTTGATCCCCTGGCCTGGTGGTGATGTGAGACTGGGGGATACACTGGGCCATGAGGTTACAGATTGTGGTTGATCCCCGGGACTGGTGGTGAAGTGAGAATGGGGGAGACACAGGGCCATCAGGTTACAGATTGTGGTTGGTACCCTGGCCTGGTGGTGATGTTAGACTGGGGGAAATGCTGTGCCATGAAGTTACAAATTGTGGTTGATTCCCTGGCCTGGTGGTGATGTGAGACTGGGGGAAACACTGGGCCATGAGGTTACAGATTGTGGTTGATCCCCTGGCCTGGTGGTGATGTTAGACTGGGGGATACACTGGGCCATGAGGTTACAGATTGTGGTTGATCCCCTGGCCTGGTGGTGATGTGAGACTGGGGGATACACAGGGCCATGAGGTTAGAGATTGTGGTTGATCACCTGGCCTGATGTCAGACTGGGGGATACACTGGGCCATGAGGTTACAGATTGTGGTTGATCCCCTGGACTGGTGGTGATGTGAGACTGGGGGATACACTGGGCCATGAGGTTACAGATTGTGGTTGATCCCTTCGCCTGGTGTCATGTTAGACTGGGGGATACACTGGGCCATGAGTTTACAGATTGCGGTTGATCCTCGGGCCTGGTGGCGATGTGAGACTGGGTGATACACTGGGCCATGAGGTTGCAGATTGTGGTTGATCCCCTGGCCTGGTGGTGATTTGAGACTGGGGGATACACTGGGCCATGAGGTTACAGATTGTGGTTGATCCCCTGGACTGGTGGTGATGTGAGACTGGGGGATACACTGGGCCATGAGGTTACAGATTGTGGTTGATCCACTGGCCTGGTGGTGATGTGAGACTGGGGGATACACTGGGCCATGAGAGTACTGATTGTGTTTGATCCCTTGGCCTGGTGGTGATGTGAGACTGGGGGATACACTGGGCCATGAGGTTACAGATTGTGGTTGATCCCCTGGCCTGATGTCAGACTGGGGGATACACTGTGACATGAGGTTACAGATTGTGGTTGATCCCCTGGCCTGGTGGTGATGTGAGACTGGGGGATACACTGGGACATGAGGTTACAGATTGTGGTTGATCCCCTGGCCTGGTGGTGATGTGAGACTGGGGGATACGCTGGGCCATGAGGTTACAGATTTTGGTTGATCCCCTGGCCTGGTGGTGATGTGAGACTGGGGGATACACTGGGCCATGAGGTTACAGATTGTGGTTGATCCCCGGGACTGGTGGTGAAGTGAGAATGGGGGAGACACAGGGCCATCAGGTTACAGATTGTGGTTGGTACCCTGGCCTGGTGGTGATGTTAGACTGGGGGAAATGCTGTGCCATGAAGTTACAAATTGTGGTTGATTCCCTGGCCTGGTGGTGATGTGAGACTGGGGGAAACACTGGGCCATGAGGTTACAGATTGTGGTTGATCCCCTGGCCTGGTGGTGATGTTAGACTGGGGGATACACTGGGCCATGAGGTTACAGATTGTGGTTGATCCCCTGGCCTGGTGGTGATGTGAGACTGGGGGATACACTGGGCCATGAGGTTACAGATTGTGGTTGATCCCCTGGCCTGGTGGTGATGTGAGACTGGGGGATACACTGGGCCATGAGGTTACAGATTGTGGTTGATCCCCTGGCCTGGTGGTGATGTGTGACTGGGGGATACACTGGGCCATGAGTTTACAGATTGCGGTTGATCCTCGGGCCTGGTGGCGATGTGAGACTGGGTGATACACTGGGCCATGAGGTTGCAGATTGTGGTTGATCCCCTGGCCTGGTGGTGATTTGAGACTGGGGGATACACTGGGCCATGAGGTTACAGATTGTGGTTGATCCCCTGGACTGGTGGTGATGTGAGACTGGGGGATACACTGGGCCATGAGGTTACAGATTGTGGATGATCCCCTGGCCTGGTGGTGATGTGAGACTGGGGGATATGCTGGGCCATGAGATTACAGATTCTGGTTGATCCCCTGGCCTGGTGGTGATGTGAGACTGGGGGATACACTGGACAATGAGGTTACAGATTGTGGTTGATCCCCTGGCCTGGTGGTGATGTGAGACTGGGGGATACACTGGGCCATGAGGTTACAGATTGTAGTTGATCCCCTGGCCTGGTGGTGATGTGAGACTGGGGGATACACTGGGCCATGAGGTTACAGATTGTGGTTGATCCACTGGCCTGGTGGTGATGTGAGACTGGGGGATACACTGGGCCATGAGGTTACAGATTGTGGTTGATCCCCTGGCCTGGTGGTGATCTGAGACTGGCGGATACACTGGGCCATGAGGTTACAGATTGTGGTTGATCCCCTGGCCTGGTAGTGAAGTGCGACTGGGGGAGACACAGGGCCATGAGGTTACAGATTGTGGTTGGTACCCTGGCCTGGTGGTGATGTTAGACTGGGGGAAATGCTAGGCCATGAGGTTACAAATTGTGGTTGATTCCCTGGCCTGGTGGTGATGTGAGACTGGGGGATACACTGGGCAATGAGATTACAGATTGTGGTTGATCCCCTGGCCTGGTGGTGATGTTAGACTGGGGGATACACTGGGCCATGAGGTTACAGATTGTGGTTGATCCCCTGGCCTGTAGGTGATGTGAGACTAGGGGATACACTGGGCCATGAGGTTACAGATTGTGGTTGATCCCCTGGCCTGGTGGTGATGTGAGACTGGGGGATACACTGGGCCATGAGGTTACAGATTGTGGTTGATCCCCTGGCCTGGTGGTGATGTGAGACTGGGGGATACACTGGGCCATGAGGTTACGGATTGTGATTGATCCCCTGGCCTGGTGGTGATGTGAGAGTGGGGGATACACTGGGCCATGAGGTTACAGTTTTATGTTGATCCCCTGGCATGGTGGTGATGTGAGACTGGGGGATACACTGGGCCATGAGGTTACAGATTGTGGTTGATCCCCTGGCCTGGTGGCGATGTGAGACTGCGGGATACACTGGGCCATGAGGTTACAGATTGTGGTTGATCCCCTGGCCTGGTGGTGATGTGAGACAGGGGGATACACTGGGCCATGAGGTTACAGATTGTGGTTGATCCCCTGGCCTGGTGGTGATGTGAGACTGGGTGATACACTGGGCCATGAGGTTACAGATTGTGGTTGATCCCCTGGCCTGGTGGTGATGTGAGACTGGGGGATACACTGGGCCATAAGGTTACAGATTGTGGTTGATCCCCTGGCCTGGTGGTGATTTGAGACTGGGGGATACACTGGGCCATGAGGTTACAGATTGTGGTTGATCCCCTGGACTGGTGGTGATGTGAGACTGGGGGATACACTGGGCCGTGTGGTTACAGATTGTGGTTGATCCCCGGGACTGGTGGTGATGTGAAACTGTGGGATACACTGGACCATGAGGTTACAGATTGTGGTTGATCCCCGGGACTGGTGGTGAAGTGAGAATGTGGGAGACACAGGGCCATGAGGTTACAGATGGTGGTTGGTACCCTGGCCTGGTGGTGATGTTAGACTGGGGGAAATGCTGGGCCATGAAGTTACAAATTGTGGTTGATTCCCTGGCCTGGTGGTGAAGTGAGACTGGGGGATACACTGGGCCATGAGGTTACAAATTGTGGTTGATCCACTGGCCTGGTGGTGATGTGAGACTGGGGGATACACTGGGCCATGAGGTTACAGATTGTGGTTGATCCCCTGGCCTGGTGGTGATCTGAGACTGGCGGATACACTGGGCCATGAGGTTACAGATTGTGGTTGATCCCCTGGCCTGGTAGTGAAGTGCGACTGGGGGAGACACAGGGCCATGAGGTTAGAGATTGTGGTTGGTACCCTGACCTGGTGGTGATGTTAGACTGGGGGAAATGCTAGGCCATGAGGTTACAAATTGTGGTTGATTCCCTGGCCTGGTGGTGATGTGAGACTGGGGGATACACTGGGCAATGAGGTTACAGATTGTGGTTGATCCCCTGGCCTGGTGGTGATGTTAGACTGGGGGATACACGGGGCCATGAGGTTACAGATTGTGGTTGATCCCCTGGCCTGGTGGTGATGTGAGACTAGGGGATACACTGGGCCATGAGGTTACAGATTGTGGTTGATCCCCTGGCCTGGTGTGATGTTAGACTGGGGGATACACTGGGCCATGAGGTTACATATTGTGGTTGATCCCCTGGCCTGGTGGTGATGTTAGACTGGGGGATACACTGGGCCATGAGGTTACAGATTGTGGTTGATCCCCTGGCCTGGTGGTGATGTGTGACTGGGGGATACACAGGGCCATGAGTTTACAGATTGTGGTTGATCCCCTGGCCTGGTGGTGATGTGAGACTGGGGGATACACTGGGCCATGAGGTTACAGATTGTGGTTGATCCCCTGGCCTGGTGGTGATGTGAGACTGGGGGATACACTGGGCCATGAGGTTACAGATTGTAGTTGATCCCCTGGCCTGGTGGTGATGTGAGACTGGGGGATACACTGGGCCATGAGATTACAGATTGTGGTTGATCCACTGGCCTGGTGGTGATGTGAGACTGGGGGATACACTGGGCCATGAGGTTACAGATTGTGGTTGATCCCCTGGCCTGGTGGTGATGTGAGACTGGGGGATACACTGGGCCATGAGGTTACAGATTGTGGTTGATCCCCTGGCCTGGTGGTGATCTGAGACTGGCGGATACACTGGGCCATGAGGTTACAGATTGTGGTTGATCCCCTGGCCTGGTAGTGAAGTGAGACTGGGGGATACACTGGGCCATGAGGTTACAGATTGTGGTTGATCCCCTGGCCTGGTGGTGATGTGAGACTGGGGGATACACTGGGCCATAAGGTTACAGATTGTGGTTGATCCCCTGGCCTGGTGGTGATTTGAGACTGGGGGATACACTGGGCCATGAGGTTACAGATTGTGGTTGATCCCCTGGCCTCGTGGTGATGTGAGACTGGGGGATACACTGGGCCATGAGGTTACAGATTGTGGTTGATCCCCTGTACTGGTGGTGATGTGAGACTGGGGGATACACTGGGCCATGAGGTTACAGATTGAGGATGATCCCCTGGCCTGGTGGTGATGTGAGACTGGGGGATACACTGGGCCATGAGGTTACAGATTTTGGTGGATCCCCTGGCCTGGTGGTGATGTGAGACTAAGGGATACGCTGGGCCATGAGGTTACATATTGTGGTTGATCCCCTGGCCTGGTGGTGATGTGAGACTGGCGGATACACTGGGCCATGAGGTTACAGATTGTGGTTGATCTCCTGGCCTGATGTTAGACTGGGGGATACACTGGGCCGTGAAGTTACAGATTGTGGTTGATCCCCTGGCCTGGTGGTGAAGTGAGACTGGGGGAGACACAGGGCCATGAGGTTACAGATTGTGGTTGGTACCCTGGCCTGGTGGTGATGTTAGACTGGGGGAAATGCTAGGCCATGAGGTTACAAATTGTAGTTGATTCCTTGGCCTGGTGGTGATGTGAGACTGGGGGTTACACTGTGCACTGAGGTTACAGATTGTGGTTGATCCCTTCGCCTGGTGGTGATGTTAGACTGGGGGATACACGGTGCCATGATTTTACATATTGTGGTTGATCCCCTGGCCTGGTGGTGATGTTAGACAGGGGGATACACTGGGCCATGAGGTTTCAGATTGTGGTTGATCCCCTGGCCTGGTGGTGATGTGTGACTGGGGGATACACTGGGCCATGAGGTTACAGATTGCGGTTGATCCCCGGGCCTGGTGGTGATGTGAGACTGGGGGATACACTGGGAATTGAGGTTACAGATTGTGGTTGATCCCCTGGCCTGGTGGTGATGTGAGACTGGGGGATACACTGAGCAATGAGGTTACAGTTTGTGGTTGATCCCCTGGCCTGGTGGTGATGTGAGACTGGGGGATACACTGGGCCATGAGGTTACAGATTGTGGTTGATCCCCTGGCCTGGTGGTGATGTGAGACTGGAGGATACACTGGGCCATGAGGTTACAGATTGTGGTTGATCCCCTGGCCTGATGTGAGACTGGGGGATACACTGGGCCATGAGGTTACAGATTGTGGTTGATCCCCTGGACTGGTGGTGATGTGAGACTGGGGGATACACCGGGCCATCAGGTTACAGATTGTGGTTGATCCCTTCGCCTGGTGTGATGTTAGACTGGGGGATACACTGGGCCAGAAGGTTACAGATTGTGGTTGATCCCCTGGCCTGGTGGTGATTTGAGACTGGGGGATAAACTGGGCCATGAGTTTACAGATTGTGGTTGATCCCCTGGACTGGTGGTGATGTGAGACTGGGGGATACACTGGGCCATGAGGTTACAGATTGTGGATGATCCCCTGGCCTGGTGGTGATGTGAGACTGGGGGATACACAGGGCCATGAGGTTAGAGATTGTGGTTGATCCCCTGGACTGATGTCAGACTGGGGGATACACTGGGCCATGAGGTTACAGATTGTGGTTGATCCCCTGGACTGGTGGTGATGTGAGACTTGGTGATACACTGGGCCATGAGGTTACAGATTGTGGTTGATCCCCTGTCCTGGTGGTGATGTGAGACTGGGGGATACACTGGGCCATAAGGTTACAGATTGTGGTTGATCCCCTGGCCTGGTGGTGATTTGAGACTGGGGGATACACTGGGCCATGAGGTTACAGATTGTGGATGATCCGCTGGACTGGTGGTGATGTGAGACTGGGGGATACACTGGGCCATGAGGTTACAGATTGTGGATGATCCCCTGGCCTGGTGGTGATGTGAGACTGGGGGATACACTGGGCCATGAGGTTACAGATTGTGGTTGATCCCCTGGCCTGGTGGTGATGTGAGACTGGGGGATACGCTGGGCCATGAGATTACAGGTTCTGGTTGATCCCCTGGCCTGGTGGTGATGTGAGACTGGGGGATACACTGGGCCATGAGGTTACAGATTGTGGTTGATCCCCTGGCTTGGTGGTGATGTGACACTGGGGGATACACTGGGCCATGAGGTTACAGATTGTGGTTGATCCACTGGCCTGGTGGTGATTTGAGACTGGGGGATACACTGGGCCATGAGGTTAAAGATTGTGGTTGATCCCCTGGCCTGGTGGTGAAGTGAGACTGGGGGAGACACAGGGCCATGAGGTTACAGATTGTGGTTGGTACCCTGGCCTGGTGGTGATGTTAGACTGGGGGAAATGCTAGGCCATGAGGTTACAAATTGTGGTTGATTCCCTGGCATGGCGGTGATGTGAGACTGGAGGATACACTGGGCCATGAGGTTACAGATTGTGGTTGATCCCCTGGACTGGTGGTGATGTTAGACTGGGGGATACACTGGGCCATGAGGTTACAGATTGTGGTTGATCCCCTGGCCTGGTGGTGATGTGAGACTGGGGGATACACTGGGCCATGACGTTACAGATTGTGGTTGATTCCCTGGCCTGGTGGTGATGTGAGACTGGGGGATACACTGGGCCATGAGGTTACAGATTGTGGTTGATCCCCTGGCCTGGTGGTGATGTGTAACTGGGGGATACACTGGGCCATGAGGTTACAGATTGTGGTTGATCCCCTGGCCTGGAGGTGATGTGAGACTGGGGGATTCACTGGGATTTGAGGTTACAGATTGTGGTTGATCCCCTGGCCTGGTGGTGATGTGAGACTGGGGGTTACACTGAGCCATGAGGTTACAGTTTGTGGTTGATCCCCTGGCCTGGTGGTGATGTGAGACTGCGGGATACACTGGGCCATGAGGTTACAGATTGTGGTTGATCCCCTGGCCTGGTGGTGATGTGAGACTGGGGGATACACTGGGCCATGAGGTTACAGATTGTGGTTGATCCCCTGGCCTGGTGGTGATGTGAGACTGGGGGATACGCTGGGCCATGAGATTACAGGTTCTGGTTGATCCCCTGGCCTGGTGGTGATGTGAGACTGGGGGATACACTGGGCCATGAGGTTACAGATTGTGGTTGATCCCCTGGCCTGGTGGTGATGTGACACTGGGGGATACACTGGGCCATGAGGTTACAGATTGTGGTTGATCCCCTGGCCTGGTGGTGATGTGAGACTGGAGGATTCACTGGGCCATGAGGTTACAGATTGTGGTTGATCCCCTGGCCTGGTGGTGATGTGAGACTGGGGGATATACAGGGCCATGAGGTTAGAGATTGTGGTTGATCCCCTGGCCTGATGTCAGACTGGGTGATACACTGGGCCATGAGGTTACAGATTGTAGTTGATCCCCTGGACAGGTGGTGATATGAGACTGGGTGATACACTGGGCCATGAGGTTACAGATTGTGGTTGATCCCCTGGCCTGGTGGTGGTGTGAGTCTGGGGGATACACTGGGCCATGAGGTTACAGATTGTGGTTGATCCCCTGGCCTGGTGGTGATGTGAGACTGGGGGATACACTGGGCCATGAGGTTACAGATTGTGGTTGATCCCCTGGCCTGGTGGTGATGTGAGACTGGAGGATACACTGGGCCATGAGGTTACAGTTTGTGTTTGATCCCCTGGCCTGGTGGTGATGTGAGACTGGGGGATACACTGGGCCATGAGGTTACAGATTTTGGTTGATCCCCTGGCCTGATGTCAGACTGGGGGATACACTGGGCCATGAGGTTACAGATTGTGGTTGATCCCCTGGACTGGTGGTGATGTGAGACTGGGTGATACACTGGGCCATGAGGTTACAGGTTGTGGTTGATCCCCTGGCCTGGTGGTGATGTGAGACTGGGGGATACACTGGGAATTGAGGTTACAGATTGTGGTTGATCCCCTGGCCTGGTGGTGATGTGAGACTGGGGGATACACTGAGCCATGAGGTTACAGTTTGTGGTTGATCCCGTGGCCTGGTGGTGATGTGAGACTGGGGGATACACTGGGCCATGAGGTTACAGATTGTGGTTGATCCCCTGGACTGGTGGTGATGTGAGACTGGGGGATACACTGGGCCATGAGGTTACAGATTGTGGTTGATCCCCTGGCCTGGTGGTGATGTGAGACTGGAGGATACACTGGGCCATGAGGTTACAGATTGTGGTTGATCCCCTTGCCTTGTGGTGATGTGAGACTGGGGGATACACAGGGCCATGAGGTTAGAGATTGTGGTTGATCCCCTGGCCTGATGTGAGACTGGGGGATACACTGGGCCATGAGGTTACAGATTGTGGTTGATCCCCTGGACTGGTGGTGATGTGAGACTGGGGGATACACTGGGCCATGAGGTTACAGATTGTGGTTGATCCCTTCGCCTGGTGTGATGTTAGACTGGGGGATACACTGGGCCATAACGTTACAGATTGTGGTTGATCCCCTGGCCTGGTGGTGATTTGAGACTGGGGGATTAACTGGGCCATGAGTTTACAGATTGTGGTTGATCCCCTGGACTGGTGGTGATGTGAGACTGGGGGATACACTGGGCCATGAGGTTACAGATTGTGGATGATCCCCTGGCCTGGTGGTGATGTGAGACTGGGGGATACACTGGGCCATGAGGTTACAGATTGTGGTTGATCCCTTCGCCTGGTGTGATGTGAGTCTGGGGGATACACTAGGCCATGAGGTAACAGATTGTGGTTGATCCCCTGCCCTGGTGGTGATGTGAGACTGGGGGATACACTGGGCCATGAGGTTACATATTGTGGTTGATCCCCTGGCCTGGTGGTGATGTGAGACTGGGTGATACACTGGGCCATGAGGTTGCAGATTGTGGTTGATCCCCTGGCCTTGTGGTGATGTGAGACTGGGGGATACACTGGGCCATAAGGTTACAGATTGTGGTTGATCCCCTGGCCTGGTGGCGATTTGAGACTGGGGGATACACTGGGCCATGAGGTTACAGATTGTGGTTGATCCCCTGGCCTGGTAGTGAAGTGAGACTGGGGGATACACTGGGCCATGAGGTTACAGATTGTGGTTGATCCCCTGGCCTGGTGGTGATGTGAGACTGGGGGATACACTGGGCCATAAGGTTACAGATTGTGGTTGATCCCCTGGCCTGGTGGTGATTTGAGACTGGGGGATACACTGGGCCATGAGGTTACAGATTGTGGTTGATCCCCTGGCCTCGTGGTGATGTGAGACTGGGGGATACACTGGGCCATGAGGTTACAGATTGTGGTTGATCCCCTGTACTGGTGGTGATGTGAGACTGGGGGATACACTGGGCCATGAGGTTACAGATTGAGGATGATCCCCTGGCCTGGTGGTGATGTGAGACTGGGGGATACACTGGGCCATGAGGTTACAGATTTTGGTTGATCCCCTGGCCTGGTGGTGATGTGAGACTAAGGGATACGCTGGGCCATGAGGTTACAGATTGTGGTTGATCCCCTGGCCTGGTGGTGATGTGAGACTGGCGGATACACTGGGCCATGAGGTTACAGATTGTGGTTGATCCCCTGGCCTGATGTTAGACTGGGGGATACACTGGGCCGTGAAGTTACAGATTGTGGTTGATCCCCTGGCCTGGTGGTGAAGTGAGACTGGGGGAGACACATGGCCATGAGGTTACAGATTGTGGTTGGTACCCTGGCCTGGTGGTGATTTGAGACTGGGGGTTACACTGTGCACTGAGGTTACAGATTGTGGTTGATCCCTTCGCCTGGTGGTGATGTTAGACTGGGGGATACACGGTGCCATGATTTTACATATTGTGGTTGATCCCCTGGCCTGGTGGTGATGTGAGACTGGAGGATACACTGGGCCAAGAGATTACAGATTGTGGTTGATCCCCTGGCCTGATGTGAGACTGGGGGATACACTGGGCCATGAGGTTACAGATTGTGGTTGATCCCCTGGCCTGGTGGTGATTTGAGACTGGGGGATAAACTGGGCCATGAGTTTACAGATTGTGGTTGATCCCCTGGACTGGTGGTGATGTGAGACTGGGGGTTACACTGGGCCATGAGGTTACAGATTGTGGATGATCCCCTGGCCTGGTGGTGATGTGAGACTGGGGGATACACAGGGCCATGAGGTTAGAGATTGTGGTTGATCCCCTGGACTGATGTCAGACTGGGGGATACACTGGGCCATGAGGTTACAGATTGTGGTTGATCCCCAGGACTGGTGGTGATGTGAGACTTGGTGATACACTGGGCCATGAGGTTACAGATTGTGGTTGATCCCCTGTCCTGGTGGTGATGTGAGACTGGGGGATACACTGGGCCATAAGGTTACAGATTGTGGTTGATCCCCTGGCCTGGTGGTGCTTTGAGACTGGGGGATACACTGGGCCATGAGGTTACAGATTGTGGATGATCCGCTGGACAGGTGGTGATGTGAGACTGGGGGATACACTGGGCCATGAGGTTACAGATTGTGGTTGATCCCCTGGCCTGGTGGTGATGTGAGACTGGGGGATACTCTGGGCCATGAGGTTACAGATGTGGATGATCCCCTGGCCTGGTGGTGATGTGAGACTGGGGGATACACTGGGCCATGAGGTTACAGATTGTGGTTGATCCCCTGGCCTGGTGGTGATGTGAGACTGGGGGATACTCTGGGCCATGAGATTACAGATTATGGTTGATCCCCTGGCCAGGTGGTGATGTGAGACTAGGGGATACACTGGGCCATGAGGTTACAGATTGTGGTTGATCCCCTGGCTTGGTGGTGATGTGACACTGGGGGATACACTGGGCCATGAGGTTACAGATTGTGGTTGATCCACTGGCCTGGTGGTGATTTGAGACTGGGGGATACACTGGGCCATGAGGTTACAGATTGTGGTTGATCCCCTGGCCTGGTGGTGAAGTGAGACTGGGGGAGACACAGGGCCATGAGGTTACAGATTGTGGTTGGTACCCTGGCCTGGTGGTGATGTTAGACTGGGGGAAATGCTAGGCCATGAGGTTACAAATTGTGGTTGATTCCCTGGCATGGCGGTGATGTGAGACTGGGGGATACACTGGGCCATGAGGTTACAGATTGTGGTTGATCCCCTGGACTGGTGGTGATGTTAGACTGGGGGATACACTGGGCCATGAGGTTACAGATTGTGGTTGATCCCCTGGCCTGGTGGTGATGTGAGACTGGGGGATACACTGGGCCATGAGGTTACAGATTGTGGTTGATCCCCTGGCCTGGTGGTGATGTGAGACTGGGGGATACACTGGGCCATGAGGTTACAGATTGTGGTTGATCCCCTGGCCTGGTGGTGATGTGTAACTGGGGGATACACTGGGCCATGAGGTTACAGATTGTGGATGATCCCCTGGCCTGGTGGTGATGTGAGACTGGGGGATACACTGGGCCATGAGGTTACAGATTGTGGTTGATCCCCTGGCCTGGTGGTGATGTGAGACTGGGGGATACACTGGGATTTGAGGTTACAGATTGTGGTTGATCCCCTGGCCTGGTGGTGATGTGAGACTGGGGGTTACACTGAGCCATGAGGTTACAGTTTGTGGTTGATCCCCTGGCCTGGTGGTGATGTGAGACTGCGGGATACACTGGGCCATGAGGTTACAGATTGTGGTTGATCCCCTGGCCTGGTGGTGATGTGAGACTGGGGGATACACTGGGCCATGAGGTTACAGATTGTGGTTGATCCCCTGGCCTGGTGGTGATGTGAGACTGGGGGATACGCTGGGCCATGAGATTACAGGTTCTGGTTGATCCCCTGGCCTGGTGGTGATGTGAGACTGGGGGATACACTGGGCCATGAGGTTACAGATTGTGGTTGATCCCCTGGCCTGGTGGTGATGTGACACTGGGGGATACACTGGGCCATGAGGTTACAGATTGTGGTTGATCCCCTGGCCTGGTGGTGATGTGAGACTGGAGGATTCACTGGGCCATGAGGTTACAGATTGTGGTTGATCCCCTGGCCTGGTGGTGATGTGAGACTGGGGGATATACAGGGCCATGAGGTTAGAGATTGTGGTTGATCCCCTGGCCTGATGTCAGACTGGGTGATACACTGGGCCATGAGGTTACAGATTGTAGTTGATCCCCTGGACAGGTGGTGATGTGAGACTGGGTGATACACTGGGCCATGAGGTTACAGATTGTGGTTGTTCCCCCGGCCTGGTGGTGGTGTGAGTCTGGGGGATACACTGGGCCATGAGGTTACAGATTGTGGTTGATCCCCTGGCCTGGTGGTGATGTGAGACTGGGGGATACACTGGGCCATGAGGTTACAGATTGTGGTTGATCCCCTGGCCTGGTGGTGATGTGAGACTGGAGGATACACTGGGCCATGAGGTTACAGATTGTGGTTGATCCCCCGACCTGGTGGTGATGTGAGACTGGGGGATACACTGGGAATTGAGGTTACAGATTGTGGTTGATCCCCTGGCCTGGTGGTGATGTGAGACTGGAGTATACACTGAGCCATGAGGTTACAGTTTGTGTTTGATCCCCTGGCCTGGTGGTGATGTGAGACTGGGGGATACACTGGGCCATGAGGTTACAGATTTTGGTTGATCCCCTGGCCTGATGTCAGACTGGGGGATACACTGGGCCATGAGGTTACAGATTGTGGTTGATCCCCTGGACTGGTGGTGATGTGAGACTGGGTGATACACTGGGCCATGAGGTTACAGGTTGTGGTTGATCCCCTGGCCTGGTGGTGATGTGAGACTGGGGGATACACTGGGAATTGAGGTTACAGATTGTGGTTGATCCCCTGGCCTGGTGGTGATGTGAGACTGGGGGATACACTGAGCCATGAGGTTACAGTTTGTGGTTGATCCCGTGGCCTGGTGGTGATGTGAGACTGGGGGATACACTGGGCCATGAGGTTACAGATTGTGGTTGATCCCCTGGCCTGGTGGTGATGTGAGACTGGGGGATACACTGGGCCATGAGGTTACAGATTGTGGTTGATCCCCTGGCCTGGTGGTGATGTGAGACTGGAGGATACACTGGGCCATGAGGTTACAGATTGTGGTTGATCCCCTTGCCTAGTGGTGATGTGAGACTGGGGGATACACAGGGCCATGAGGTTAGAGATTGTGGTTGATCCCCTGGCCTGGTGGTGATGTGAGACTGGGGGATACACTGGGCCATGAGGTTACAGATTGTGGTTGATCCCTTCGCCTGGTGTGATGTGAGTCTGGGGGATACACTAGGCCATGAGGTAACAGATTGTGGTTGATCCCCTGCCCTGGTGGTGATGTGAGACTGGGGGATACACTGGGCCATGAGGTTACATATTGTGGTTGATCCCCTGGCCTGGTGGTGATGTGAGACTGGGTGATACACTGGGCCATGAGGTTGCAGATTGTGGTTGATCCCCTGGCCTTGTGGTGATGTGAGACTGGGGGATACACTGGGCCATAAGGTTACAGATTGTGGTTGATCCCCTGGCCTGGTGGCGATTTGAGACTGGGGGATACACTGGGCCATGAGGTTACAGATTGTGGTTGATCCGCTGGACTGGTGGTGATGTGAGACAGGGGGATACACTGGGCCATGAGGTTACAGATTGTGGTTGATCCCCTGGCCTGGTGGTGATGTGAGACTGGGGGATACACTGGGCCATGAGGTTACAGATTGTGGTTGATCCCCTGGCCTGGTGGTGATGTGAGACTGGGTGATACACTGGGCCATGAGGTTACAGATTGTGGTTGATCCCCTGTCCTGGTGGTGATGTGAGACTGGGGGATACACTGGGCCATAAGGTTACAGATTGTGGTTGATCCCCTGGCCTGGTGGTGATTTGAGACTGGGGGATACACTGGGCCATGAGGTTACAGATTGTGGTTGATCCGCTGGACTGGTGGTGATGTGAGACTGGGGGATACACTGGGCCATGAGGTTACAGATTGTGGATGATCCCCTGGCCTGGTGGTGATGTGAGACTGGGGGATACACTGGGCCATGAGGTTACAGATTGTGGTTGATCCCCTGGCCTGGTGGTGATGTGAGACTGGGGGATACGCTGGGCCATGAGATTACAGGTCCTGGTTGATCCCCTGGCCTGGTGGTGATGTGAGACTGGGGGATACTCTGGGCCATGACGTTACAGATTGTGGTTGATCCACTGGCCTGGTGGTGATGTGAGACTGGGGGATACACTGGGCCATGAGGTTACAGATTGTGGTTGATCCCCTGGCCTGGTGGTGAAGTGAGACTGGGGGATACACTGGGCCATGAGGTTACAGATTGTGGTTGATCCCTTCACCTGGTGTGATGTGAGACTGGGGGATACACTAGGCCATGAGGTAACAGATTGTGGTTGATCCCCTGCCCTGGTGGTGATGTGAGACTGGGGGATACACTGGGCCATGAGGTTACATATTGTGGTTGATCCCCTGGCCTGGTGGTGATGTGAGACTGGGTGATACACTGGGCCATGAGGTTGCAGATTGTGGTTGATCCCCTGGCCTGGTGGTGATGTGAGACTGGGGGATACACTGGGCCATAAGGTTACAGATTGTGGTTGATCCCCTGGCCTGGTGGTGATTTGAGACTGGGGGATACACTGGGCCATGAGATTACAGATTGTGGTTGATCCCCTGGACTGGTGGTGATGTGAGACTGGGGGATACACTGGGCCATGAGGTTACAGATTGTTGATGATCCCCTGGCCTGGTGGTGATGTGAGACTGGGGGATACACTTGGAATTGAGGTTACAGATTGTGGTTGATCCCCTGGCCTGGTGGTGATGTGAAACTGGGGGATACACTGGGCCATGAGGTTACAGATTGTGGTTGATCCCCTGGCCTGGTGGTGATGTGAGACGGGGATACACTGGGAATTGAGGTTACAGATTGTGGTTGATCCCCTGGCCTGGTGGTGATGTGAGACTGGGGGATACACTGAGCCATGAGGTTACAGTTTGTGGTTGATCCCCTGGCCTGGTGGTGATGTGAGACAGGGGGATACACTGGGCCATGAGGTTACAGATTGTGGTTGATCCCCTGGCCTGGTGGTGATGTGAGACTGGGGGATACACTGGGCCTTGAGGTTACAGATTGTGGTTGATCCCCTGGCCTGGTGGTGATGTGAGACTGGAGGATACACTGGGCTTTGAGGTTACAGATTGTGGTTGATCCCCTGGCCTGGTGGTGATGTGAGAGTGGGGGATACACAGGGCCATGAGGTTAGAGATTGTGGTTGATCCCCTGGCCTGATGTCAGACTGGGGGATACACTGGGCCATGAGGTTACAGATTGTGGTTGATCCCCTGGACTGGTGGTGATGTGAGACTGGGTGATACACTGGGCCATGAGGTTACAGATTGTGGTTGATCCCCTGTCCTGGTGGTGACGTGAGACTGGGGGATACACTGGGCCATGAGGTTACAGATTGTGGTTGATCCCCTGGCCTGGTGGTGATGTGAGACTGGGGGATACGCTGGGCCATGAGATTACAGGTCCTGGTTGATCCGCTGGCCTGGTGGTGATGTGAGACTGGGGGATACACTGGGCCATGAGGTTACAGATTGTGGTTGATCCCCTGGCCTGGTGGTGATGTGACACTGGGGGATACACTGGGCCATGACGTTACAGATTGTGGTTGATCCACTGGCCTGGTGGTGTTGTGAGACTGGGGGATACACTGGGCCATGAGGTTACAGCTTGTGGTTGATCCCCTGGCCTGGTGGTGAAGTGAGACTGGGGGAGACACAGGGCCATGAGGTTACAGATTGTGGTTGGTACCCTGGCCTGGTGGTGATGTTAGACTGGGGGAAATGCTAGGCCATGAGGTTACAAATTGTGGTTGATTCCCTGGCCTGGTGGTGATGTGAGACTGGGGGATACACTGGGCAATGAGGTTACAGATTGTGGTTGAACCCCTGTCCTGGTGGTGATGTTAGACTGCGGGATACACTGGGCCATGAGGTTACAGATTGTGGTTGATCTGCTGGACTGGTGGTGATGTGAGACTGGGGGATATACTGGGCCATGAGGTTACAGATTGTGGATGATCCCCTGGCCTGGTGGTGATGTGAGACTGGGGGATACACTGG
Source organism: Hypanus sabinus (assembly GCF_030144855.1). Classification (NCBI taxonomy): domain Eukaryota; kingdom Metazoa; phylum Chordata; class Chondrichthyes; order Myliobatiformes; family Dasyatidae; genus Hypanus; species Hypanus sabinus. Next base: position 741,919 of record NW_026778948.1, on the reverse strand, counting down.
GCCATGAGGTTACAGATTGTGGTTGATCCCCTGGCCTGGTGGTGATGTGAGACTGGGGGATACGCTGGGCCATGAGATTACAGGTTCTGGTTGATCCCCTGGCCTGGTGGTGATGTGAGACTGGGGGATACACTGGGCCATGAGGTTACAGATTGTGGTTGATCCCCTGGCCTGGTGGTGATGTGACACTGGGGGATACACTGGGCCATGACGTTACAGATTGTGGTTGATCCACTGGCCTGGTGGTGATGTGAGACTGGGGGATACACTGGGCCATGAGGTTACAGATTGTGGTTGATCCCCTGGCCTGGTGGTGAAGTGAGACTGGGGGAGACACAGGGCCATGAGGTTACAGATTGTGGTTGGTACCCTGGCCTGGTGGTGATGTTAGACTGGGGGAAATGCTAGGCCATGAGGTTACAAATTGTGGTTGATTCCCTGGACTGGTGGTGATGTGAGACTGGGGGATACACTGGGCAATGAGGTTACAGATTGTGGTTGATCCCCTGTCCTGGTGGTGATGTTAGACTGGGGGATACACTGGGCCATGAGGTTACAGATTGTGGTTGATCCCCTGGCCTGGTGGTGATGTGAGACTGGGGGATACACTGGGCCATGAGGTTACAGATTGTGGTTGATCCCCTGGCCTGGTGGTGATGTGAGACTGGGGGATACACTGGGCCATGAGGTTACAGATTGTGGTTGATACCCTGGCCTGGTGGTGATGTGAAACTGGGGGATACACTGGGCCATGAGGTTACAGATTGTGGTTGATCCCCTGGCCTGGTGGTGATGTGAGACTGGGGGATACACTGGGATTTGAGGTTACAGATTGTGGTTGATCCCCTGGCCTGGTGGTGATGTGAGACTGGGGGTTACACTGAGCCATGAGGTTACAGTTTGTGTTTGATCCCCTGGCCTGGTGGTGATGTGAGACTGGGGGATACACTGGGCCATGAGGTTACAGATTGTGGTTGATCCCCTGGCCTGGTGGTGATGTGAGACTGGGGGATACACTGGGCCATGAGGTTACAGATTGTGTTTGATCCCCTGGCCTGGTGGTGATGTGAGACTGGAGGATACACTGGGCCATGAGGTTACAGATTGTGGTTGATCCCCTGGCCTGGTGGTGATGTGAGACTGGGGGATACACAGGGCCAGGAGGTTAGAGATTGTGGTTGATCCCCTGGCCTGATGTCAGACTGGGGGATACACTGGGCCATGAGGTTACAGATTGTGGTTGATCCCCTGGACTGGTGGTGATGTGAGACTGGGTGATACACTGGGCCATGAGGTTACAGATTGTGGTTGATCCCCTGGCCTGGTGGTGATGTGAGACTGGGGGATACACTGGGCCATGAGGTTACAGATTGTGTTTGATCCCCTGGCCTGGTGGTCATGTTAGACTGTGGGATACACTGGGCCATGAGGTTACAGATTGTGGTTGATCCCCTGGCCTGGTGGTGATGTGAGACTGGGGGATACACTGGGCCATGAGGTTACAGATTGTGGTTGATCCCCTGGCCTGGTGGTGATGTGAGACTGGGGGATACGCTGGGCCATGAGATTACAGGTTCTGGTTGATCCCCTGGCCTTGTGGTGATGTGAGACTGGGGGATAGACTGGGCCATGAGGTTACAGATTGTGGTTGATCCCCTGGCCTGGTGGTGATGTGAGACTGGGGGATACACTGGGCCATGAGGTTACAGTTTGTGGTTGATCCCCTGGCCTGGTGGTGATGTGAGTCTGGGGGATACACTGAGCCATGAGGTTACAGTTTGTGGTTGATCCCCTGGCCTGGTGGTGATGTGAGACTGAGGGATACACTGGGCCATGAGGTTACAGATTGTGTTTGTTCCCCTGGCCTGGTGGTGATGTGAGACTGGGGGATACACTGGGCCATGAGGTTACAGATTGTGGTTGATCCCCTGGCCTGGTGGTGATGTGAGACTGGGGGATACACTGGGCCATGAGGTTACAGATTGTGTTTGATCCCCTGGCCTGGTGGTGATGTGAGACTGGAGGATACACTGGGCCATGAGGTTACAGATTGTGGTTGATCCCCTGGCCTGGTGGTGATGTGAGACTGGGGGATACACAGGGCCAGGAGGTTAGAGATTGTGGTTGATCCCCTGGCCTGATGTCAGACTGGGGGATACACTGGGCCATGAGGTTACAGATTGTGGTTGATCCCCTGGACTGGTGGTGATGTGAGACTGGGTGATACACTGGGCCATGAGGTTACAGATTGTGGTTGATCCCCTGGCCTGGTGGTGATGTGAGACTGGGGGATACACTGGGCCATGAGGTTACAGATTGTGTTTGATCCCCTGGCCTGGTGGTCATGTTAGACTGTGGGATACACTGGGCCATGAGGTTACAGATTGTGGTTGATCCCCTGGCCTGGTGGTGATGTGAGACTGGGGGATACACTGGGCCATGAGGTTACAGATTGTGGTTGATCCCCTGGCCTGGTGGTGATGTGAGACTGGGGGATACGCTGGGCCATGAGATTACAGGTTCTGGTTGATCCCCTGGCCTTGTGGTGATGTGAGACTGGGGGATACACTGGGCCATGAGGTTACAGATTGTGGTTGATCCCCTGGCCTGGTGGTGATGTGAGACTGGGGGATACACTGGGCCATGAGGTTACAGTTTGTGGTTGATCCCCTGGCCTGGTGGTGATGTGAGTCTGGGGGATACACTGAGCCATGAGGTTACAGTTTGTGGTTGATCCCCTGGCCTGGTGGTGATGTGAGACTGAGGGATACACTGGGCCATGAGGTTACAGATTGTGTTTGTTCCCCTGGCCTGGTGGTGATGTGAGACTGGGGGATACACTGGGCCATGAGGTTACAGATTGTGGTTGATCCCCTGGCCTGGTGGTGATCTGAGACTGGCCGATACACTGGGCCATGAGCTTACAGATTGTGGTTGATCCCCTGGCCTGGGGGTGAAGTGAGACTGCGGGAGACACAGGGCCATGAGGTTACAGATTGTGGTTGGTACCCAGGCCTGGTGGTGATGTTAGACTGGGGGAAATGCTAGGCCATGAGGTTACAAATTGTGGTTGATTCCCTGGCCTGGTGGTGATGTGAGACTGGGGGATACACTGGGAATTGAGGTTACAGATTGTGGTTGATCCCCTGGCCTGGTGGTGATGTGAGACTGGGGGATACACTGAGCCATGAGGTTACAGTTTGTGGTTGATCCCCTGGCCTGGTGGTGATGTGAGACTGGGGGATACACTGGGCCATGAGGTTACAGATTGTGGTTGATCCCCTGGCCTGGTGGTGATGTGAGATTGGGGGATACACAGGGCCATGAGGTTAGAGATTGTGGTTGATCCCCTGGCCTGGTGGTGATGTGAGACTGGGGGATACACTGGGCCATGAGGTTACAGATTGTGGTTGATCCCCTGGACTGGTGGTGATGTGAGACTCGGGGATACACTGGGCCATGAGGTTACAGATTGTGGTTGATCCTCTTGACTGGTGGTGATGTGAGACTGGGGGATACACTGGGCCATGAGGTTACATATTGTGGTTGATCCCCTGGCCTGGTGGTGATGTTAGACTGGGGGATACACTGGGCCATGAGGTTACAGATTGTGGTTGATCCCCTGGCCTGGTGGTGATGTGTGACTGGGGGATACACTGGGCCATGAGGTTAGAGATTGTGGTTGATCCCCTGGCCTGATGTCAGACTGGGGGATACACTGGGCCATGAGGTTACAGATTGTGGTTGATCCCCTGGACTGGTGGTGATGTGAGACTGGGTGATACACTGGGCCATGAGGTTACAGATTGTGGTTGATCCCCTGGCCTGGTGGTGATGTGAGACTGGGGGATACACTGGGCCATGAGGTTACAGATTGTGGTTGATCCCCTGGCCTGGTGGTCATGTTAGACTGGGGGATACACTGGGCCATGAGGTTACAGATTGTGGTTGATCCCCTGGCCTGGTGGTGATGTGAGACTGGGGGATACACTGGGCCATGAGGTTACAGATTGTGGTTGATCCCCTGGCCTGGTGGTGATGTGAGACTGGGGGATACGCTGGGCCATGAGATTACGGGTTCTGGTTGATCCCCTGGCCTGGTGGTGATGTGAGACTGGGGGATACACTGGGCCATGAGGTTACAGATTGTGGTTGATCCCCTGGCCAGGTGGTGATGTGAAACTGGGGGATACACTGGGCTATGAGGTTACAGATTGTGGTTGATCCCCTGGCCTGGTGGTGATGTGAGACCTGGGGATACACTGGGAATTGAGGTTACAGATTGTGGTTGATCCCCTGGCCCGGTGGTGATGTGAGACTGGGGGATACACTGAGCCATGAGGTTACAGTTTGTGGTTGATCCCCTGGCCTGGTGGTGATGTGAGACTGGGGGATACACTGGGCCATGAGGTTACAGATTGTGTTTGTTCCCCTGGCCTGGATGTGATGTGAGACTGGGGGATACACTGGGCCATGAGGTTACAGATTGTGGTTGATCCCCTGGCCTGGTGGTGATCTGAGACTGGCGGATACACTGGGCCATGAGCTTACAGATTGTGGTTGATCCCCTGGCCTGGGGGTGAAGTGAGACTGCGGGAGACACAGGGCCATGAGGTTACAGATTGTGGTTGGTACCCAGGCCTGGTGGTGATGTTAGACTGGGGGAAATGCTAGGCCATGAGGTTACAAATTGTGGTTGATTCCCTGGCCTGGTGGTGATGTGAGACTGGGGGATACACTGGGAATTGAGGTTACAGATTGTGGTTGATCCCCTGGCCTGGTGGTGATGTGAGACTGGGGGATACACTGAGCCATGAGGTTACAGTTTGTGGTTGATCCACTGGCCTGGTGGTGATGTGAGACTGGGGGATACACTGGGCCATGAGGTTACAGATTGTGGTTGATCCCCTGGCCTGGTGGTGATGTGAGATTGGGGGATACACAGGGCCATGAGGTTAGAGATTGTGGTTGATCCCCTGGCCTGGTGGTGATGTGAGACTGGGGGATACACTGGGCCATGAGGTTACAGATTGTGGTTGATCCCCTGGACTGGTGGTGATGTGAGACTCGGGGATACACTGGGCCATGAGGTTACAGATTGTGGTTGATCCCCTTGACTGGTGGTGATGTGAGACTGGGGGATACACTGGGCCATGAGGTTACATATTGTGGTTGATCCCCTGGCCTGGTGGTGATGTTAGACTGGGGGATACACTGGGCCATGAGGTTACAGATTGTGGTTGATCCCCTGGCCTGGTGGTGATGTGTGACTGGGGGATACACTGGGCCATGAGGTTACAGATTGCGGTTGATCCCCTGGCCTGGTGGTGATGTGAGACTGGGGGATACACTGGGCCATGAGTTTACAGATTGTGGTTGATCCCGTGGCCTGGTGTTGATTTGAGACTGGGGATACACTGTGCCATGAGGTTACAGATTGTGGTTGATCCCCTGGCCTGGTGGTGATGTGAGACTGGGGGATACACTGGGCCATGAGATTACAGATTCTGGTTGATCCCCTGGCCTGGTGGTGATGTGAGACTGGGGGATGCACTGGGCCATGAGGTTACAGATTGCGGTTGATCCCCTGGCCTGGTGCTGATGTGAGACTGGGGGATACACTGGGCCATGAGGCTACAGATTGTAGTTGATCCACTGGCCTGGTGGTGATGTGAGACTGGGGGATACACTGGGCCATGAGGTTACAGATTGTGGTTGATCCCCTGGCCTGGTGGTGATGTGAGACTGTGGGAAATACTGGGCAATGAGGTTACAGATTGTGGTTGATCCCCTGGCCTGGTGGTGATGTGAGACTGGGGCTACACTGGGCCATGAGGTTACAGATTGTGGTTGATCCCCTGGCCTTGTGGTGATGTCAGACTGGGGGATACACTGGGCCATGAGTTTACAGTTTGTGGTTGAACCACTGGCCTTTTGGTGATGTGAGACTGGGGGTTACACTGGGCCATGAAGTTACAGATTGTGGTTGATCCCCTGGCCTGGTGGTGATCTGAGACTGGCGGATACACTGGGCCATGAGGTTACAGATTGTGGTTGATCCCCTGGCCTGGTGGTGAAGTGAGACTGGGGGAGACACAGGGCCATGAGGTTACAGATTGTGGTTGGTACCCTGGCCTGGTGGTGATGTTAGACTGGGGGAAATGCTAGGCCATGAGGTTACAAATTGTGGTCGATTCCCTGGCCTGGTGGTGATGTGAGACTGGAGGATACACTGGGCCATGAGGTTACAGATTGTGGTTGATCCCCTGGCCTGGTGGTGATGTGAGACTGGGGGATACACAGGGCCATGAGGTTAGAGATTATGGTTGATCCCCTGGCCTGATGTCAGACTGGGGGATACACTGGGCCATGAGGTTACAGATTGTGGTTGATACCCTGGACTGGTGGTGATCTGAGACTGGGGGATACACTGGGCCATGAGGTTACAGATTGTGGTTGATCCCTTCGCCTGGTGTGATGTTAGACTGGGGGATACACTGGACCATGAGGTTACATATTGTGGTTGATCCCCTGGCCTTGTGGTGATGTGAGACTGGGGGATACACTGGGCCATGAGGTTACAGATTGTGGTTGATCCCCTGGCCTGGTGGTGATGTGAGACTGGGGGATACGCTGGGCCATGAGATTACAGGTTCTGGTTGATCCCCTGGCCTGGTGGTGATGTGAGACTGGGGGATACACTGGGCCATGAGGTTACAGATTGTGGTTGATCCCCTGGCCAGGTGGTGATGTGAAACTGGGGGATACACTGGGCTATGAGGTTACAGATTGTGGTTGATCCCCTGGCCTGGTGGTGATGTGAGACCTGGGGATACACTGGGAATTGAGGTTACAGATTGTGGTTGATCCCCTGGCCCGGTGGTGATGTGAGACTGGGGGATACACTGAGCCATGAGGTTACAGTTTGTGGTTGATCCCCTGGCCTGGTGGTGATGTGAGACTGGGGGATACACTGGGCCATGAGGTTACAGATTGTGTTTGTTCCCCTGGCCTGGATGTGATGTGAGACTGGGGGATACACTGGGCCATGAGGTTACAGATTGTGGTTGATCCCCTGGCCTGGTGGTGATCTGAGACTGGCGGATACACTGGGCCATGAGCTTACAGATTGTGGTTGATCCCCTGGCCTGGGGGTGAAGTGAGACTGCGGGAGACACAGGGCCATGAGGTTACAGATTGTGGTTGGTACCCAGGCCTGGTGGTGATGTTAGACTGGGGGAAATGCTAGGCCATGAGCTTACAAATTGTGGTTGATTCCCTGGCCTGGTGGTGATGTGAGACTGGGGGATACACTGGGAATTGAGGTTACAGATTGTGGTTGATCCCCTGGCCTGGTGGTGATGTGAGACTGGGGGATACACTGAGCCATGAGGTTACAGTTTGTGGTTGATCCACTGGCCTGGTGGTGATGTGAGACTGGGGGATACACTGGGCCATGAGGTTACAGATTGTGGTTGATCCCCTGGCCTGGTGGTGATGTGAGATTGGGGGATACACAGGGCCATGAGGTTAGAGATTGTGGTTGATCCCCTGGCCTGGTGGTGATGTGAGACTGGGGGATACACTGGGCCATGAGGTTACAGATTGTGGTTGATCCCCTGGACTGGTGGTGATGTGAGACTCGGGGATACACTGGGCCATGAGGTTACAGATTGTGGTTGATCCCCTTGACTGGTGGTGATGTGAGACTGGGGGATACACTGGGCCATGAGGTTACATATTGTGGTTGATCCCCTGGCCTGGTGGTGATGTTAGACTGGGGGATACACTGGGCCATGAGGTTACAGATTGTGGTTGATCCCCTGGCCTGGTGGTGATGTGTGACTGGGGGATACACTGGGCCATGAGGTTACAGATTGCGGTTGATCCCCTGGCCTGGTGGTGATGTGAGACTGGGGGATACACTGGGCCATGAGTTTACAGATTGTGGTTGATCCCGTGGCCTGGTGTTGATTTGAGACTGGGGATACACTGTGCCATGAGGTTACAGATTGTGGTTGATCCCCTGGCCTGGTGGTGATGTGAGACTGGGGGATACACTGGGCCATGAGATTACAGATTCTGGTTGATCCCCTGGCCTGGTGGTGATGTGAGACTGGGGGATGCACTGGGCCATGAGGTTACAGATTGCGGTTGATCCCCTGGCCTGGTGCTGATGTGAGACTGGGGGATACACTGGGCCATGAGGCTACAGATTGTAGTTGATCCACTGGCCTGGTGGTGATGTGAGACTGTGGGAAATACTGGGCAATGAGGTTACAGATTGTGGTTGATCCCCTGGCCTGGTGGTGATGTGAGACTGGGGCTACACTGGGCCATGAGGTTACAGATTGTGGTTGATCCCCTGGCCTTGTGGTGATGTCAGACTGGGGGATACACTGGGCCATGAGTTTACAGTTTGTGGTTGAACCACTGGCCTTTTGGTGATGTGAGACTGGGGGTTACACTGGGCCATGAAGTTACAGATTGTGGTTGATCCCCTGGCCTGGTGGTGATGTGAGACTGGGGGATACACTGGGCCATGAGGTTACAGATTGTGGTTGATCCCCTGGCCTGGTGGTGAAGTGAGACTGGGGGAGACACAGGGCCATGAGGTTACAGATTGTGGTTGGTACCCTGGCCTGGTGGTGATGTTAGACTGGGGGAAATGCTAGGCCATGAGGTTACAAATTGTGGTCGATTCCCTGGCCTGGTGGTGATGTGAGACTGGAGGATACACTGGGCCATGAGGTTACAGATTGTGGTTGATCCCCTGGCCTGGTGGTGATGTGAGACTGGGGGATACACAGGGCCATGAGGTTAGAGATTATGGTTGATCCCCTGGCCTGATGTCAGACTGGGGGATACACTGGGCCATGAGGTTACAGATTGTGGTTGATACCCTGGACTGGTGGTGATCTGAGACTGGGGGATACACTGGGCCATGAGGTTACAGATTGTGGTTGATCCCTTCGCCTGGTGTGATGTTAGACTGGGGGATACACTGGACCATGAGGTTACATATTGTGGTTGATCCCCTGGCCTTGTGGTGATGTGAGACTGGGGGATACACTGGGCCATGAGGTTACAGATTGTGATTGATCCCCTGGCCTGGTGGTGATGTGTGACTGGGGGATACACTGGGCCATGAGGTTACAGATTGTGGTTGGTACCCTGGCCTGGTGGTGATGTTAGACTGGGGGAAATGCTAGGCCATGAGGTTACAAATTGTGGTCGATTCCCTGGCCTGGTGGTGATGTGAGACTGGAGGATACACTGGGCCATGAGGTTACAGATTGTGGTTGATCCCCTGGCCTGGTGGTGATGTGAGACTGAGGGATACACAGGGCCATGAGGTTAGAGATTATGGTTGATCCCCTGGCCTGATGTCAGACTGGGGGATACACTGGGCCATGAGGTTACAGATTGTGATTGATCCCCTGGCCTGGTGGTGATGTGTGACTGGGGGATACACAGGGCCATGAGGTTACAGATTGTGGTTGGTACCCTGGCCTGGTGGTGATCTGAGACTGGGGGATACACTGGGCCATGAGGTTACAGATTGTGGTTGATCCCTTCGCCTGGTGTGATGTTAGACTGGGGGATACACTGGACCATGAGGTTACATATTGTGGTTGATCCCCTGGCCTTGTGGTGATGTGAGACTGGGGGATACACTGGGCCATGAGGTTACAGATTGTGATTGATCCCCTGGCCTGGTGGTGATGTGTGACTGGGGGATACACAGGGCCATGAGGTTACAGATTGTGGTTGGTACCCTGGCCTGGTGGTGATGTTAGACTGGGGGAAATGCTAGGCCATGAGGTTACAAATTGTGGTCGATTCCCTGGCCTGGTGGTGATGTGAGACTGGAGGATACACTGGGCCATGAGGTTACAGATTGTGGTTGATCCCCTGGCCTGGTGGTGATGTGAGACTGGGGGATACACAGGGCCATGAGGTTAGAGATTATGGTTGATCCCCTGGCCTGATGTCAGACTGGGGGATACACTGGGCCATGAGGTTACAGATTGTGGTTGATACCCTGGACTGGTGGTGATCTGAGACTGGGGGATACACTGGGCCATGAGGTTACAGATTGTGGTTGATCCCTTCGCCTGGTGTGATGTTAGACTGGGGGATACACTGGACCATGAGGTTACATATTGTGGTTGATCCCCTGGCCTTGTGGTGATGTGAGACTGGGGGATACACTGGGCCATGAGGTTACAGATTGTGATTGATCCCCTGGCCTGGTGGTGATGTGTGACTGGGGGATACACTGGGCCATGAGGTTACAGAATGCGGTTGATCCCCTGGCCTGGTGGTGATGTGAGACTGGGTGATACACTGGGCCATGTGGTTGCAGATTGTGGTTGATCCCGTGGCCTGGTGGTGATGTGAGACTGGGGGATACACTGGGCCATAAGGTTACAGATTGCGGTTGATCCCCTGGCCTGGTGGTGATTTGAGACTGGGGGATACACTGGGCCATGAGTTTATAAATTGTGGTTGATCCCCTGGACTGGTGGTGATGTGAGACTGGGGGATACACTGGGCCATGAGGTTACAGATTGTGGATGATCCCCTGGCCTGGTGGTGATGTGAGACTGGGGGATACTCGGAGCCATGAGGTTACAGTTTGTGGTTGATCCCCTGGCCTGGTGGTGATGTGAGACTGGGGGATACACTGGGCCATGAGATTACAGATTCTGGTTGATCCCCTGGCCTGGTGGTGATGTGAGAATGGGGGATGCACTGGGCCATGAGGTTACAGATTGTGGTTGATCCCCTGGCCTGGTGCTGATGTGAGACTGGGGGATACACTGGGCCATGAGGGTACAGATTGTAGTTGATCCCCGGGCCTGGTGGTGATCTGAGACTGGCGGATACACTGGGCCATGAGGTTACAGATTGTGGTTGATCTCCTGGCCTGGTGGTGATGTTAGACTGGGGGAAATGCTGGGCCATGAGGTTACAGATTGTGTTTGATCCCCTGGCCTGGTGGTGATGTGAGACTGGGGGATACACTGGGCCATGAGGTTAGAGATTGTGGTTGATCCCCTGGCCTGGTGGTGATGTGAGACTGGGGGATACACTGGGCCATGAGGTTACAGATTGTGGTTGATACCCTGGCCTGGTGGTGATTTGAGACTGGGGGATACACTGGGCCATGAGGTTACAGATTGTGGTTGATACTCTGGCCTGGTGGTGATTTGAAACTGGGGGATACAGAGTGCCACGAGGTTACAGATTGTGGTTGATCCCCTGGCCTGGTGGTGATGTGAAACTGGGGGATACAGAGGGCCATGAGGTTACAGATTGTGGTTGATCCCCTGGCCTGGTGGTGATGTGAGACTGGGGGATACACTGGGCCATGAGGTTACAGATTGTGGTTGATCCACTGGCCTGGTGGTGATGTGAGACTGGGGGATACACTGGGCCATGAGTTTACAGATTGTGGTTGATCTCCTGGCCTGGTGGTGATGTGAGACTGGGGGATACACTAGGCCATGAGGTTACAGATTGTGGTTGATCCCCTGGCCTGGTGGTGATGTGAGACTGGGGGATACACTGGGCCATGAGGTTACAGATTGTGGTTGATCCCCTGGCCTTGTGGTGATGTGAGACTGGGGGATACACTGGGCCATGAGGTTACAGTTTGTGGTTGATCCACTGGCCTGTTGGTGATGTGAGACTGGGGGTTACACTGGGCCATGAAGTTACAGATTGTGGTTGATCCCCTGGCCTGGTGGTGATGTGAGACTGGGGAATACACTGGGCCAGGAGGTTACAGATTGTGGTTGATCCCCTGGCCTGGTGGTGATGTGAGACTGGGGGATACACTGGGCCATGAGGTTACAGATTCTGGTTGATCCCCTGGCCTGGTGGTGTTGTGACACTGTGGGATACACAGGGCCATGAGGTTATTGATTGTGGTTGATCCCCTGGCCTGGTGGTGATGTGAGACTGGGGTATACACAGGGCCATGAGGTTACAGATTGTGGTTGATCCCCTGGTCTGGTTGTGATGTGAGACTGGGGGATACACAGGGCCATGAGCTTACAGATTGTGGTTGATCCCCTGGCCTGGTGTTGATGTGAGACTGGGGGATACACTGGTCCATGAGGTTACAGATTGTGGTTGATACCAAGGCCTGGTGGTGATGTAAGACTGGGGGATACACTGGGCCATGAGGTTACAGATTGTGGTTGATACCCTGGCCTGGTGGTGATTTGAGACTGGGGGATACAGATGGCCACGAGGTTACAGATTGTGGTTGATCCCCTGGTCTGATGTTAGACTGGGGGATACACTGGGCCATGAGGTTTCAGATTGTGGTTGATCCCCTGGCCTGGTGGTGATGTGAGACTGGGGGATACACTGGGCCATGAGGTTACAGATTGTGGTTGATCCCCTGGCCTGGTGGTGATGTAAGACTGGGGGATACACTGGGCCATGAGGTTACAGATTGTGGTTGATCCCCTGGCCTGGTGGTGATGTGAGACTGTGGGATACACTGGGCCATGAGGTTACAGATTGTGGTTGATCCCCTGGCCTTGTGGTGATGTGAGACTGGGGGATACACTGGGCCATAAGGTTACAGTTTGTGGTTGATCCACTGGCCTTTTGGTGTTGTGAGACTGGGGGTTACACTGGGCCATGAAGTTACAGATTGTGGTTGATCACCTGGCCTGGTGGTGATGTGAGACTGGGGGATACACTGGGCCATGAGGTTACAGATGGTGGTTGATCCCCTGGCCTGGTGGTGATCTGAGACTGGCGGATACACTGGGCCATGAGGTTACAGATTGTGGTTGATCCCCTGGCCTGGTGGTGAAGTGAGACTGGGGGAGACACAGGGCCATGAGGTTACAGATTGTGGTTGGTACCCTGGTCTGGAGGTGATGTTAGACTGGGGGAAATGCTAGGCCATGAGGTTACAGATTGTGGTTGATCACCTGGCCTGGTGGTGATGTGAGACTGGGGGATACACTGGGCCATAAGGTTACAGATTGTGGTTGATACCAAGGCCTGGTGGTGATGTGAGACTGGGGGATACGTTGGGCCATGAGATTACAGATTCTGGTTGATCCACTGGCCTGGTGGTGATGTGAGACTGGGGGATACACTGGGCCATGAGGTTACAGATTGTGGTTGATCCACTGGCCTGGTGGTGATGTGAGACTGGGGGATACACTGGGCCATGAGGTTACAGATTGTGGTTGATCCCCTGGCCTGGTGGTGATGTGAGACTGGGGGATACACTGGGCCATGAGGTTACAGATTGTGGTTGATCCCCTGGCCTGGTGGTGATGTGAGACTGGAGGATACACTGGGCCATGAGGTTACAGATTGTGGTTGATCTCCTGGCCTGGTGGTGATGTGAGACTGGGGGATACACTGGGCCATGAGGTTACAGATTGTGGTTGATCCCCTGGCCTGGTGGTGATGTGAGACTGTGGGATACACTGGGCCATGAGGTTACAGATTGTGGTTGATCCCCTGGCCTTGTGGTGATGTGAGACTGGGGGATACACTGGGCCATGAGGTTACAGTTTGTGGTTGATCCACTGGCCTTTTGGTGATGTGAGACTGGGGGTTACACTGGGCCATGAAGTTACAGATTGTGGTTGATCACCTGGCCTGGTGGTGATGTGAGACTGGGGGATACACTGGGCCATAAGGTTACAGATTGTGGTTGATACCAAGGCCTGGTGGTGATGTGAGACTGGGGGATACCCTGGGCCATGAGATTACAGATTCTGGTTGATCCACTGGCCTGGTGGTAATGTGAGACTGGGGGATACACTGGGCCATGAGTTTACAGATTGTGGTTGATCTCCTGGCCTGGTGGTGATGTGAGACTGGGGGATACACTGGGCCATGAGGTTACAGATTGTGGTTGATCCCCTGGCCTGGTGGTGATGTGAGACTGGGGGATACACTGGGCCATGAGGTTACAGATTGTGGTTGATCCCCTGGCCTTGTGGTGATGTGAGACTGGGGGATACACTGGGCCATGAGGTTACAGTTTGTGGTTGATCCACTGGCCTTTTGGTGATGTGAGACTGGGGGTTACACTGGGCCATGAAGTTACAGATTGTGGTTGATCACCTGGCCTGGTGGTGATGTGAGACTGGGGGATACACTGGGCTATGAGGTTACAGATTGTGGTTGATCCCCTGGCCTGGTGGTGATCTGAGACTGGCGGATACACTGGGCCATGAGGTTACAGATTGTGGTTGATCCCCTGGCCTGGTGGTGAAGTGAGACTGGGGGAGACACAGGGCCATGAGGTTACAGATTGTGGTTGGTACCCTGGTCTGGTGGTGATGTGAGACTGGGGGATACACAGGGCCATGAGCTTACAGATTGTGGTTGATCCCCTGGCCTGGTGTTGATGTGAGACTGGGGGATACACTGGTCCATGAGGTTACAGATTGTGGTTGATACCAAGGCCTGGTGGTGATGTAAGACTGGGGGATACACAGGGCCATGAGGTTACAGATTGTGGTTGGTACCCTGGTCTGGTGGTGATGTGAGACTGGGGGATACACTGGGCTATGAGGTTACAGATTGTGGTTGATCCCCTGGCCTGGTGGTGATCTGAGACTGGCGGATACACTGGGCCATGAGGTTACAGATTGTGGTTGATCCCCTGGCCTGGTGGTGATGTTAGACTGGGGGATACACTGGGTCATGAGTTTACAGATTGTGGTTGATCCCCTGGCCTGGTGGTGATGTGAGACTGGGGGATACACTGGGCCATGAGTTTACAGATTGTGGTTGATCCCCTGGCCTGGTGGTGATGTGAGACTGGGGGATACACTGAGCCATGAGGTTACAGATTGTGGTTGATCCCCTGGCCTGGTGGTGATGTGAGACTGGGGGATACACTGGGCCATGAGGTTACAGATTGCGGTTGATCGCCTGGCCTGGTGGTGATGTGAGACTGGGGGATAAACTGGGCCATGAGGTTACAGATTGTGGTTGATCCCCTGGCCTGGTGGTGATGTGAAACTGGGGGATACACTGGGCCATGAGGTTACAGACTGTGGTTGATCCCCTGGCCTGGTGGTGATGTGAGACTGGGGGATACACTGGGAATTGAGGTTACAGATTGTGGTTGATCCACTGGCCTGGTGGTGATGTGAGACTGGGGGATACACTGGGCCATGAGGTTACAGATTGTGGTTGATCCCCTGGCCTGGTGGTGATGTGAGACTGGGGGATACACTGGGCCATGAGGTTACAGATTGTGGTTGATCCCCTGGCCTGGTGGTGATGTGAGACTGGAGGATACACTGGGCCATGAGGTTACAGATTGTGGTTGATCCCCTGGCCTGGTGTTGATGTGAGACTGGGGGATACACTGGGCCATGAGGTTACAGATTGTGGTTGATACCAAGGCCTGGTGGTGATGTGAGACTGGGGGATACACTGGGCCATGTGGTTACAGATTGTGGTTGATACCCTGGCCTGGTGGTGATTTGAGACTGGGGGATACACTGGGCCATGAGGTTACAGATTGTGGTTGATCCCCTGGCCTGGTGCTGATGTGAGACTGGGGGATACACTGGGCCATGGGGGTACAGATTGTAGTTGATCCCCGGGCCTGGTGGTGATGTGAGACTGGCGTATACACTGGGCCATGAGGTTACAGATTGTGGTTGATCCCCTGGCCTGGTGGTGATGTGAGACTGGGGGATACACTGGGCCATGAGGTTAGAGATTGTGGTTGATCCCCTGGCCTGGTGGTGATGTGAGACTGGGGGATACACTGGGCCATGAGGTTACAGATTGTGGTTGATACCCTGGCCTGGTGGTGATTTGAGACTGGGGGATACACTGGGCCATGAGGTTACAGATTGTGGTTGATAATCTGGCCTGGTGGTGATTTGAAACTGGGGGATACAGAGGGCCACGAGGTTACAGATTGTGGTTGATACCCTGGCCTGATGTTAGACTGGGGGATACGCTGGGCCATGAGGAAACAGATTGTGGTTGATCCCCTGGCCTGGTGGTGATGTGAGACTGGGGGATACACTGGGCCATGAGTTTACAGATTGTGGTTGATCCCCTGGCCTGGTGGTGATGTGAGACTGGGGGATACACTGGGCCATGAGGTTACAGATTGTGGTTGATCCCCTGGCCTTGTGGTGATGTGAGACTGGGGGATACACTGGGCCATGAGGTTACAGTTTGTGGTTGATCCACTGGCCTGTTGGTGATGTGAGACTGGGGGTTACACTGGGCCATGAAGTTACAGATTGTGGTTGATCCCCTGGCCTGGTGGTGATGTGAGACTGGGGGATACACTGGGCCATGAGGTTACAGATTGTGGTTGATCCCCTGGCCTGGTGGTGATGTGAGACTGGGGGATACACTGGGCCATGAGGTTACAGATTGTGATTGATCCCCTGGCCTGGTGGTGATGTGTGACTGGGGGATACACAGGGCCATGAGGTTACAGATTGTGGTTGGTACCCTGGCCTGGTGGTGATGTTAGACTGGGGGAAATGCTAGGCCATGAGGTTACAAATTGTGGTCGATCCCCTGGCCTGGTGGTGATCTGAGACTGGCGGATACACTGGGCCATGAGGTTACAGATTGTGGTTGATCCCCTGGCCTGGTGGTGAAGTGAGACTGGGGGAGACACAGGGCCATGAGGTTACAGATTGTGGTTGGTACCCTGGTCTGGAGGTGATGTTAGACTGGGGGAAATGCTAGGCCATGAGGTTACAGATTGTGGTTGATCACCTGGCCTGGTGGTGATGTGAGACTGGGGGATACACTGGGCCATAAGGTTACAGATTGTGGTTGATACCAAGGCCTGGTGGTGATGTGAGACTGGGGGATACGTTGGGCCATGAGATTACAGATTCCGGTTGATCCACTGGCCTGGTGGTGATGTGAGACTGGGGGATACACTGGGCCATGAGGTTACAGATTGTGGTTGATCCACTGGCCTGGTGGTGATGTGAGACTGGGGGATACACTGGGCCATGAGGTTACAGATTGTGGTTGATCCCCTGGCCTGGTGGTGATGTGAGACTGGGGGATACACTGGGCCATGAGGTTACAGATTGTGGTTGATCCCCTGGCCTGGTGGTGATGTGAGACTGGAGGATACACTGGGCCATGAGGTTACAGATTGTGGTTGATCTCCTGGCCTGGTGGTGATGTGAGACTGGGGGATACACTGGGCCATGAGGTTACAGATTGTGGTTGATCCCCTGGCCTGGTGGTGATGTGAGACTGTGGGATACACTGGGCCATGAGGTTACAGATTGTGGTTGATCCCCTGGCCTTGTGGTGATGTGAGACTGGGGGATACACTGGGCCATGAGGTTACAGTTTGTGGTTGATCCACTGGCCTTTTGGTGATGTGAGACTGGGGGTTACACTGGGCCATGAAGTTACAGATTGTGGTTGATCACCTGGCCTGGTGGTGATGTGAGACTGGGGGATACACTGGGCCATAAGGTTACAGATTGTGGTTGATACCAAGGCCTGGTGGTGATGTGAGACTGGGGGATACCCTGGGCCATGAGATTACAGATTCTGGTTGATCCACTGGCCTGGTGGTAATGTGAGACTGGGGGATACACTGGGCCATGAGTTTACAGATTGTGGTTGATCTCCTGGCCTGGTGGTGATGTGAGACTGGGGGATACACTGGGCCATGAGGTTACAGATTGTGGTTGATCCCCTGGCCTGGTGGTGATGTGAGACTGGGGGATACACTGGGCCATGAGGTTACAGATTGTGGTTGATCCCCTGGCCTTGTGGTGATGTGAGACTGGGGGATACACTGGGCCATGAGGTTACAGTTTGTGGTTGATCCACTGGCCTTTTGGTGATGTGAGACTGGGGGTTACACTGGGCCATGAAGTTACAGATTGTGGTTGATCACCTGGCCTGGTGGTGATGTGAGACTGGGGGATACACTGGGCTATGAGGTTACAGATTGTGGTTGATCCCCTGGCCTGGTGGTGATCTGAGACTGGCGGATACACTGGGCCATGAGGTTACAGATTGTGGTTGATCCCCTGGCCTGGTGGTGAAGTGAGACTGGGGGAGACACAGGGCCATGAGGTTACAGATTGTGGTTGGTACCCTGGTCTGGTGGTGATGTTAGACTGGGGGAAATGCTAGGCCATGAGGTTACAAATTGTGGTTGATTCCCTGGCCTGGTGGTGATGTGAGACTGGGGGATACACTGGGCAATGAGGTTACAGATTGTGGTTGATCCCCTGGCCTGGTGGTGATGTTAGACTGGGGGATACACTGGGTCATGAGTTTACAGATTGTGGTTGATCCCCTGGCCTGGTGGTGATGTGAGACTGGGGGATACACTGGGCCATGAGTTTACAGATTGTGGTTGATCCCCTGGCCTGGTGGTGATGTGAGACTGGGGGATACACTGAGCCATGAGGTTACAGATTGTGGTTGATCCCCTGGCCTGGTGGTGATGTGAGACTGGGGGATACACTGGGCCATGAGGTTACAGATTGCGGTTGATCGCCTGGCCTGGTGGTGATGTGAGACTGGGGGATAAACTGGGCCATGAGGTTACAGATTGTGGTTGATCCCCTGGCCTGGTGGTGATGTGAAACTGGGGGATACACTGGGCCATGAGGTTACAGACTGTGGTTGATCCCCTGGCCTGGTGGTGATGTGAGACTGGGGGATACACTGGGAATTGAGGTTACAGATTGTGGTTGATCCACTGGCCTGGTGGTGATGTGAGACTGGGGGATACACTGGGCCATGAGGTTACAGATTGTGGTTGATCCCCTGGCCTGGTGGTGATGTGAGACTGGGGGATACACTGGGCCATGAGGTTACAGATTGTGGTTGATCCCCTGGCCTGGTGGTGATGTGAGACTGGAGGATACACTGGGCCATGAGGTTACAGATTGTGGTTGATCCCCTGGCCTGGTGTTGATGTGAGACTGGGGGATACACTGGGCCATGAGGTTACAGATTGTGGTTGATACCAAGGCCTGGTGGTGATGTGAGACTGGGGGATACACTGGGCCATGTGGTTACAGATTGTGGTTGATACCCTGGCCTGGTGGTGATTTGAGACTGGGGGATACACTGGGCCATGAGGTTACAGATTGTGGTTGATCCCCTGGCCTGGTGCTGATGTGAGACTGGGGGATACACTGGGCCATGGGGGTACAGATTGTAGTTGATCCCCGGGCCTGGTGGTGATGTGAGACTGGCGTATACACTGGGCCATGAGGTTACAGATTGTGGTTGATCCCCTGGCCTGGTGGTGATGTGAGACTGGGGGATACACTGGGCCATGAGGTTAGAGATTGTGGTTGATCCCCTGGCCTGGTGGTGATGTGAGACTGGGGGATACACTGGGCCATGAGGTTACAGATTGTGGTTGATACCCTGGCCTGGTGGTGATTTGAGACTGGGGGATACACTGGGCCATGAGGTTACAGATTGTGGTTGATAATCTGGCCTGGTGGTGATTTGAAACTGGGGGATACAGAGGGCCACGAGGTTACAGATTGTGGTTGATACCCTGGCCTGATGTTAGACTGGGGGATACGCTGGGCCATGAGGAAACAGATTGTGGTTGATCCCCTGGCCTGGTGGTGATGTGAGACTGGGGGATACACTGGGCCATGAGGTTACAGATTGTGGTTGATCCACTGGCCTGGTGGTGATGTGAGACTGGGGGATACACTGGGCCATGAGTTTACAGATTGTGGTTGATCCCCTGGCCTGGTGGTGATGTGAGACTGGGGGATACACTGGGCCATGAGGTTACAGATTGTGGTTGATCCCCTGGCCTTGTGGTGATGTGAGACTGGGGGATACACTGGGCCATGAGGTTACAGTTTGTGGTTGATCCACTGGCCTGTTGGTGATGTGAGACTGGGGGTTACACTGGGCCATGAAGTTACAGATTGTGGTTGATCCCCTGGCCTGGTGGTGATGTGAGACTGGGGGATACACTGGGCCATGAGGTTACAGATTGTGGTTGATCCCCTGGCCTGGTGGTGATGTGAGACTGGGGGATACACTGGGCCATGAGGTTACAGATTGTGATTGATCCCCTGGCCTGGTGGTGATGTGTGACTGGGGGATACACAGG
The DNA here is from genome assembly GCF_030144855.1 of Hypanus sabinus. Taxonomy (NCBI): domain Eukaryota; kingdom Metazoa; phylum Chordata; class Chondrichthyes; order Myliobatiformes; family Dasyatidae; genus Hypanus; species Hypanus sabinus. The sequence goes on along the minus strand of NW_026778948.1, from coordinate 721,791 downwards.
GCCATGAGGTTACAGATTGTGGTTGGTACCCTGGCCTGGTGGTGATGTTAGACTGGGGGAAATGCTAGGCCATGAGGTTACAAATTGTGGTCGATTCCCTGGCCTGGTGGTGATGTGAGACTGGAGGATACACTGGGCCATGAGGTTACAGATTGTGGTTGATCCCCTGGCCTGGTGGTGATGTGAGACTGGGGGATACACAGGGCCATGAGGTTAGAGATTATGGTTGATCCCCTGGCCTGATGTCAGACTGGGGGATACACTGGGCCATGAGGTTACAGATTGTGGTTGATACCCTGGACTGGTGGTGATCTGAGACTGGGGGATACACTGGGCCATGAGGTTACAGATTGTGGTTGATCCCTTCGCCTGGTGTGATGTTAGACTGGGGGATACACTGGACCATGAGGTTACATATTGTGGTTGATCCCCTGGCCTTGTGGTGATGTGAGACTGGGGGATACACTGGGCCATGAGGTTACAGATTGTGATTGATCCCCTGGCCTGGTGGTGATGTGTGACTGGGGGATACACTGGGCCATGAGGTTACAGAATGCGGTTGATCCCCTGGCCTGGTGGTGATGTGAGACTGGGTGATACACTGGGCCATGAGGTTGCAGATTGTGGTTGATCCCGTGGCCTGGTGGTGATGTGAGACTGGGGGATACACTGGGCCATAAGGTTACAGATTGTGGTTGATCCCCTGGCCTGGTGGTGATTTGAGACTGGGGGATACACTGGGCCATGCGTTTATAAATTGTGGTTGATCCCCTGGACTGGTGGTGATGTGAGACTGGGGGATACACTGGGCCATGAGGTTACAGATTGTGGATGATCCCCTGGCCTGGTGGTGATGTGAGACTGGGGGATACTCGGAGCCATGAGGTTACAGTTTGTGGTTGATCCCCTGGCCTGGTGGTGATGTGAGACTGGGGGATACACTGGGCCATGAGATTACAGATTCTGGTTGATCCCCTGGCCTGGTGGTGATGTGAGAATGGGGGATGCACTGGGCCATGAGGTTACAGATTGTGGTTGATCCCCTGGCCTGGTGCTGATGTGAGACTGGGGGATACACTGGGCCATGAGGGTACAGATTGTAGTTGATCCCCGGGCCTGGTGGTGATGTGAGACTGGCGGATACACTGGGCCATGAGGTTACAGATTGTGGTTGATCTCCTGGCCTGGTGGTGATGTGAGACTGGGGGATATACTGGGCCATGAGGTTACAGATTGTGGTTGATCCCCTGGCCTGGTGGTGATGTGAGACTGGGGGATACACTGGGCCATGAGGTTACAGATTGTGGTTGTTCCCCTGGCCTGGTGGTGATGTTAGACTGGGGGAAATGCTGGGCCATGAGGTTACAGATTGTGTTTGATCCCCTGGCCTGGTGGTGATGTGAGACTGGGGGATACACTGGGCCATGAGGTTACAGATTGTGGTTGATCCCCTGGCCTGGTGGTGATGTGAGACTGGGGGATACACTGGGCCATGAGGTTACAGATTGTGGTTGATACCCTGGCCTGGTGGTGATTTGAGACTGGGGGATACACTGGGCCATGAGGTTACAGATTGTGGTTGATACTCTGGCCTGGTGGTGATTTGAAACTGGGGGATACAGAGGGCCACGAGGTTACAGATTGTGGTTGATCCCCTGGCCTGGTGGTGATGTGAAACTGGGGGATACAGAGGGCCATGAGGTTACAGATTGTGGTTGATCCCCTGGCCTGGTGGTGATGTGAGACTGGGGGATACACTGGGCCATGAGGTTACAGATTGTGGTTGATCCACTGGCCTGGTGGTGATGTGAGACTGGGGGATACACTGGGCCATGAGTTTACAGATTGTGGTTGATCTCCTGGCCTGGTGGTGATGTGAGACTGGGGGATACACTAGGCCATGAGGTTACAGATTGTGGTTGATCCCCTGGCCTGGTGGTGATGTGAGACTGGGGGATACACTGGGCCATGAGGTTACAGATTGTGGTTGATCCCCTGGCCTTGTGGTGATGTGAGACTGGGGGATACACTGGGCCATGAGGTTACAGTTTGTGGTTGATCCACTGGCCTGTTGGTGATGTGAGACTGGGGGTTACACTGGGCCATGAAGTTACAGATTGTGGTTGATCCCCTGGCCTGGTGGTGATGTGAGACTGGGGAATACACTGGGCCAGGAGGTTACAGATTGTGGTTGATCCCCTGGCCTGGTGGTGATGTGAGACTGGGGGATACACTGGGCCATGAGGTTACAGATTCTGGTTGATCCCCTGGCCTGGTGGTGTTGTGACACTGTGGGATACACAGGGCCATGAGGTTATTGATTGTGGTTGATCCCCTGGCCTGGTGGTGATGTGAGACTGGGGTATACACAGGGCCATGAGGTTACAGATTGTGGTTGATCCCCTGGTCTGGTTGTGATGTGAGACTGGGGGATACACAGGGCCATGAGCTTACAGATTGTGGTTGATCCCCTGGCCTGGTGTTGATGTGAGACTGGGGGATACACTGGTCCATGAGGTTACAGATTGTGGTTGATACCAAGGCCTGGTGGTGATGTAAGACTGAGGGATACACTGGGCCATGAGGTTACAGATTGTGGTTGATACCCTGGCCTGGTGGTGATTTGAGACTGGGGGATACAGATGGCCACGAGGTTACAGATTGTGGTTGATCCCCTGGTCTGATGTTAGACTGGGGGATACACTGGGCCATGAGGTTTCAGATTGTGGTTGATCCCCTGGCCTGGTGGTGATGTGAGACTGGGTGATACATTGGGCCATGAGGTTACAGATTGTGGTTGATCCACTGGCCTGGTGGTAATGTGAGACTGGGGGATACACTGGGCCATGAGTTTACAGATTGTGGTTGATCTCCTGGCCTGGTGGTGATGTGAGACTGGGGGATACACTGGGCCATGAGGTTACAGATTGTGGTTGATCCCCTGGCCTGGTGGTGATGTGAGACTGGGGGATACACTGGGCCATGAGGTTACAGATTGTGGTTGATCCCCTGGCCTGGTGGTGATGTGAGACTGTGGGATACACTGGGCCATGAGGTTACAGATTGTGGTTAATCCCCTGGCCTTGTGGTGATGTGAGACTGGGGGATACACTGGGCCATAAGGTTACAGTTTGTGGTTGATCCACTGGCCTTTTGGTGTTGTGAGACTGGGGGTTACACTGGGCCATGAAGTTACAGATTGTGGTTGATCACCTGGCCTGGTGGTGATGTGAGACTGGGGGATACACTGGGCCATGAGGTTACAGATGGTGGTTGATCCCCTGGCCTGGTGGTGATCTGAGACTGGCGGATACACTGGGCCATGAGGTTACAGATTGTGGTTGATCCCCTGGCCTGGTGGTGAAGTGAGACTGGTGGAGACACAGGGCCATGAGGTTACAGATTGTGGTTGGTACCCTGGTCTGGAGGTGATGTTAGACTGGGGGAAATGCTAGGCCATGAGGTTACAGATTGTGGTTGATCACCTGGCCTGGTGGTGATGTGAGACTGGGGGATACACTGGGCCATAAGGTTACAGATTGTGGTTGATACCAAGGCCTGGTGGTGATGTGAGACTGGGGGATACGTTGGGCCATGAGATTACAGATTCTGGTTGATCCACTGGCCTGGTGGTGATGTGAGACTGGGGGATACACTGGGCCATGAGGTTACAGATTGTGGTTGATCCACTGGCCTGGTGGTGATGTGAGACTGGGGGATACACTGGGCCATGAGGTTACAGATTGTGGTTGATCCCCTGGCCTGGTGGTGATGTGAGACTGGGGGATACACTGGGCCATGAGGTTACAGATTGTGGTTGATCCCCTGGCCTGGTGGTGATGTGAGACTGGAGGATACACTGGGCCATGAGGTTACAGATTGTGGTTGATCTCCTGGCCTGGTGGTGATGTGAGACTGGGGGATACACTGGGCCATGAGGTTACAGATTGTGGTTGATCCCCTGGCCTGGTGGTGATGTGAGACTGTGGGATACACTGGGCCATGAGGTTACAGATTGTGGTTGATCCCCTGGCCTTGTGGTGATGTGAGACTGGGGGATACACTGGGCCATGAGGTTACAGTTTGTGGTTGATCCACTGGCCTTTTGGTGATGTGAGACTGGGGGTTACACTGGGCCATGAAGTTACAGATTGTGGTTGATCACCTGGCCTGGTGGTGATGTGAGACTGGGGGATACACTGGGCCATAAGGTTACAGATTGTGGTTGATACCAAGGCCTGGTGGTGATGTGAGACTGGGGGATACCCTGGGCCATGAGATTACAGATTCTGGTTGATCCACTGGCCTGGTGGTAATGTGAGACTGGGGGATACACTGGGCCATGAGTTTACAGATTGTGGTTGATCTCCTGGCCTGGTGGTGATGTGAGACTGGGGGATACACTGGGCCATGAGGTTACAGATTGTGGTTGATCCCCTGGCCTGGTGGTGATGTGAGACTGGGGGATACACTGGGCCATGAGGTTACAGATTGTGGTTGATCCCCTGGCCTTGTGGTGATGTGAGACTGGGGGATACACTGGGCCATGAGGTTACAGTTTGTGGTTGATCCACTGGCCTTTTGGTGATGTGAGACTGGGGGTTACACTGGGCCATGAAGTTACAGATTGTGGTTGATCACCTGGCCTGGTGGTGATGTGAGACTGGGGGATACACTGGGCTATGAGGTTACAGATTGTGGTTGATCCCCTGGCCTGGTGGTGATCTGAGACTGGCGGATACACTGGGCCATGAGGTTACAAATTGTGGTTGATCCCCTGGCCTGGTGGTGAAGTGAGACTGGGGGAGACACAGGGCCATGAGGTTACAGATTGTGGTTGGTACCCTGGTCTGGTGGTGATGTTAGACTGGGGGAAATGCTAGGCCATGAGGTTACAAATTGTGGTTGATTCCCTGGCCTGGTGGTGATGTGAGACTGGGGGATACACTGGGCCATGAGGTTACAGACTGTGGTTGATCCCCTGGCCTGGTGGTGATGTGAGACTGGGGGATACACTGGGAATTGAGGTTACAGATTGTGGTTGATCCACTGGCCTGGTGGTGATGTGAGACTGGGGGATACACTGGGCCATGAGGTTACAGATTGTGGTTGATCCCCTGGCCTGGTGGTGATGTGAGACTGGGGGATACACTGGGCCATGAGGTTACAGATTGTGGTTGATCCCCTGGCCTGGTGGTGATGTGAGACTGGAGGATACACTGGGCCATGAGGTTACAGATTGTGGTTGATCCCCTGGCCTGGTGTTGATGTGAGACTGGGGGATACACTGGGCCATGAGGTTACAGATTGTGGTTGATACCAAGGCCTGGTGGTGATGTGAGACTGGGGGATACACTGGGCCATGTGGTTACAGATTGTGGTTGATACCCTGGCCTGGTGGTGATTTGAGACTGGGGGATACACTGGGCCATGAGGTTACAGATTGTGGTTGATCCCCTGGCCTGGTGCTGATGTGAGACTGGGGGATACACTGGGCCATGGGGGTACAGATTGTAGTTGATCCCCGGGCCTGGTGGTGATGTGAGACTGGCGGATACACTGGGCCATGAGGTTACAGATTGTGGTTGATCCCCTGGCCTGGTGGTGATGTGAGACTGGGGGATACACTGGGCCATGAGGTTAGAGATTGTGGTTGATCCCCTGGCCTGGTGGTGATGTGAGACTGGGGGATACACTGGGCCATGAGGTTACAGATTGTGGTTGATACCCTGGCCTGGTGGTGATTTGAGACTGGGGGATACACTGGGCCATGAGGTTACAGATTGTGGTTGATAATCTGGCCTGGTGGTGATTTGAAACTGGGGGATACAGAGGGCCACGAGGTTACATATTGTGGTTGATACCCTGGCCTGATGTTAGACTGGGGGATACGCTGGGCCATGAGGAAACAGATTGTGGTTGATCCCCTGGCCTGGTGGTGATGTGAGACTGGGGGATACACTGGGCCATGAGGTTACAGATTGTGGTTGATCCACTGGCCTGGTGGTGATGTGAGACTGGGGGATACACTGGGCCATGAGTTTACAGATTGTGGTTGATCCCCTGGCCTGGTGGTGATGTGAGACTGGGGGATACACTGGGCCATGAGGTTACAGATTGTGGTTGATCCCCTGGCCTTGTGGTGATGTGAGACTGGGGGATACACTGGGCCATGAGGTTACAGTTTGTGGTTGATCCACTGGCCTGGTGGTGATGTGAGACTGGGGGATACACTGGGCCATGAGGTTACAGATTCTGGTTGATCCCCTGGCCTGGTGTTGTTGTGACACTGGGGGATACACAGGGCCATGAGGTTATTGATTGTGGTTGATCCCCTGGCCTGGTGGTGATGTGAGACTGGGGTATACACAGGGCCATGAGGTTACAGATTGTGGTTGATCCCCTGGTCTGGTTTTGATGTGAGACTGGGGGATACACAGGGCCATGAGCTTACAGATTGTGGTTGATCCCCTGGCCTGGTGTTGATGTGAGACTGGGGGATACACTGGGCCATGAGGTTACAGATTGTGGTTGATACCAAGGCCTGGTGGTGATGTGAGACTGGGGGATACACTGGGCCATGAGGTTACAGATTGTGGTAGATACCCTGGCCTGGTGGTGATTTGAGACTGGGGGATACACTGGGCCATGAGGTTACAGATTGTGGTTGATACCCTGGCCTGGTGGTGATTTGAGACTGGGGGATACAGATGGCCACGAGGTTACAGATTGTGGTTGATCCCCTGGTCTGATGTTAGACTGGGGGATACACTGGGCCATGAGGTTACAGATTGTGGTTGATCCCCTGGCCTGGTGGTGATGTGAGACTGGGTGATACATTGGGCCATGAGGTTACAGATTGTGGTTGATCCACTGGCCTGGTGGTAATGTGAGACTGGGGGATACACTGGGCCATGAGTTTACAGATTGTGGTTGATCTCCTGGCCTGGTGGTGATGTGAGACTGGGGGATACACTGGGCCATGAGGTTACAGATTGTGGTTGATCCCCTGGCCTGGTGGTGATGTGAGACTGGGGGATACACTGGGCCATGAGGTTACAGATTGTGGTTGATCCCCTGGCCTTGTGGTGATGTGAGATTGGGGGATACACTGGGCCATGAGGTTACAGTTTGTGGTTGTTCCACTGGCCTTTTGGTGATGTGAGACTGGGGGTTACACAGGGCCATGATGTTACAGATTGTGGTTGATCACCTGGCCTGGTGGTGATGTGAGACTGGGGGATACACTGGGCCATGAGGTTACAGATTGTGGTTGATCCCCTGGCCTGGTGGTGATCTGAGACTGGCGGATACACTGGGCCATGAGGTTACAGATTGTGGTTGATCCCCTGGCCTGGTGGTGAAGTGAGACTGGGGGAGACACAGGGCCATGAGGTTACAGATTGTGGTTGGTACCCTGGTCTGGTGGTGATGTTAGACTGGGGGAAATGCTAGGCCATGAGGTTACAAATTGTGGTTGATTCCCTGGCCTGGTGGTGATGTGAGACTGGGGGATACACTGGGCAATGAGGTTACAGATTGTGGTTGATCCCCTGGCCTGGTGGTGATGTTAGACTGGGGGATACACTGGGTCATGAGTTTACAGAATGTGGTTGATCCCCTGGCCTGGTGGTGATGTGAGACTGGGGGATACACTGGGCCATGAGGTTACAGATTGTGGTTGATCCCCTGGCCTGGTGGTGATGTGAGACTGGGGGATACACTGGGCCAAGAGGTTACAGATTGCGGTTGATCGCCTGGCCTGGTGGTGATGTGAGACTGGGGAATAAACTGGGCCATGAGGTTACAGATTGTGGTTGATCCCCTGGCCTGGTGGTGATGTGAAACTGGGGGATACACTGGGCCATGAGGTTACAGACTGTGGTTGATCCCCTGGCCTGGTGGTGATGTGAGACTGGGGGATACACTGGGAATTGAGGTTACAGATTGTGGTTGATCCACTGGCCTGGTGGTGATGTGAGACTGGGGGATACACTAAGCCATGAGGTTACAGTTTGTGGTTGATCCCCTGGCCTGGTGGTGATGTGAGACTGGGGGATACACTGGGCCATGAGGTTACAGATTGTGGTTGATCCCCTGGCCTGGTGGTGATGTGAGACTGGGGGATACACTGGGCCATGAGGTTACAGATTGTGGTTGATCCCCTGGCCTGGTGGTGATGTGAGACTGGAGGATACACTGGGCCATGAGGTTACAGATTGTGGTTGATCCCCTGGCCTGGTGGTGATGTGAGACTGGGGTATACACAGGGCCATGAGGTTACAGATTTTGGTTGATCCCCTGGTCTGGTGGTGATGTGAGACTGGGGGATACACAGGGCCATGAGGTTACAGATTGTAGTTGATCCCCTGGCCTGGTGTTGATGTGAGACTGGGGGATACACTGGGCCATGAGGTTACAGATTGTGGTTGATACCAAGGCCTGGTGGTGATGTGAGACTGGGGGATACATTGGGCCATGAGGTTACAGATTGTGGTTGATCCACTGGCCTGGTGGTAATGTGAGACTGGGGGATACACTGGGCCATGAGGTTACTGATTGTGGTTGATCCCCTGGCCTTGTGGTGATGTGAGACTGGGGGATACACTGGGCCATGAGGTTACAGTTTGTGGTTGATCCACTGGCCTTTTGGTGATGTGAGACTGGGGGTTACACTGGGCCATGAGGTTACAGATTGTGGTTGATCCCCCGGCCTGGTGGTGATCTGAGACTGGCGGATACACTGGGCCATGAGGTTACAGATTGTGGTTGATCCCCTGGCCTGGTGGTGAAGTGAGACTGGGGGAGACTTAGGGCCATGAGGTTACAGATTGTGGTTCGTACCCTGGTCTGGTGGTGATGTTAGACTGGGGGAAATGCTAGGCCATGAGGTTACAAATTGTCGTTGATTGCCTGGCCTGGTGGTGATGTGAGACTGGGGGATACACTGGGCAATGAGGTTACATATTGTGGTTGATCCCCTGGCCTGGTGGTGATGTTAGACTGGGGGATACACTGGGTCATGAGTTTACAGATTGTGGTTGATCCCCTGGCCTGGTGGTGATGTGAGACTGGGAGATACACTGGGCCATGAGGTTACAGATTGTGGTTGATCCCCTGGCCTGGTGGTGATGTGAGACTGGGGGATACACTGGGCCATGAGGTTACAGATTGCGGTTGATCCCCTGGCCTGGTGGTGATGTGAGACTGGGGGATACACTGGGAATTGAGGTTACAGATTGTGGTTGATCCACTGGCCTGGTGGTGATGTGAGACTGGGGGATACACTGAGCCATGAGGTTACAGTTTGTGGTTGATCCCCTGGCCTGGTGGTGATGTGAGACTGGGGGATACACTGGGCCATGAGGTTACAGATTGTGGTTGATCCCCTGGCCTGGTGGTGATGTGAGACTGGGGGACACACTGGGCCATGAGGTTACAGATTCTGGTTGGTACCCTGGTCTGGTGGTGATGTTAGACTGGGGGAAATGCTAGGCCATGAGGTTACAAATTGTGGTTGATTCCCTGGCCTGGTGGTGATGTGAGACTGGGGGATACACAGGGCCATGAGGTTACAGATTGTGGTTGATCCCCGGGCCTGGTGGTGATGTGAGACTGGGGGATACACTGGGCCATGAGGTTACAGATTGTGGTTGATACCAAGGCCTGGTGGTGATGTGAGACTGGGGGATACACTGGGCCATGAGGTTACAGATTGTGGTTGATCCCCTGGCCTGGTGGTGATGTGAGACTGGGTGATACATTGGGCCATGAGGTTACAGATTGTGGTTGATCCACTGGCCTGGTGGTAATGTGAGACTGGGGGATACACTGGGCCATGAGTTTACAGATTGTGGTTGATCTCCTGGCCTGGTGGTGATGTGAGACTGGGGGATACACTGGGCCATGAGGTTACAGATTGTGGTTGATCCCCTGGCCTGGTGGTGATGTGAGACTGGGGGATACACTGGGCCATGAGGTTACAGATTGTGGTTGATCCCCTGGCCTTGTGGTGATGTGAGACTGGGGGATACACTGGGCCATGAGGTTACAGTTTGTGGTTGATCCACTGGCCTTTTGGTGATGTGAGACTGGGGGTTACACTGGGCCATGAGGTTACAGATTGTGGTTGATCCCCTGGCCTGGTGGTGATCTGAGACTGGCGGATACACTGGGCCATGAGGTTACAGATTGTGGTTGATCCCCTGGCCTGGTGGTGAAGTGAGACTGGGGGAGACTTAGGGCCATGAGGTTACAGATTGTGGTTCGTACCCTGGTCTGGTGGTGATGTTAGACTGGGGGAAATGCTAGGCCATGAGGTTACAAATTGTGGTTGATTGCCTGGCCTGGTGGTGATGTGAGACTGGGGGATACACTGGGCAATGAGGTTACATATTGTGGTTGATCCCCTGGCCTGGTGGTGATGTTAGACTGGGGGATACACTGGGTCATGAGTTTACAGATTGTGGTTGATCCCCTGGCCTGGTGGTGATGTGAGACTGGGAGATACACTGGGCCATGAGGTTACAGATTGTGGTTGATCCCCTGGCCTGGTGGTGATGTGAGACTGGGGGATACACTGGGCCATGAGGTTACAGATTGTGGTTGATCCCCTGGCCTGGTGGTGATGTGAGACTGGGGGATACACTGGGCCATGAGGTTACAGATTGTGGTTGATCCCCTGGCCTTGTGGTGATGTGAGACTGGGGGATACACTGGGCCATGAGGTTACAGTTTGTGGTTGATCCACTGGCCTTTTGGTGATGTGAGACTGGGGGTTACACTGGGCCATGAAGTTACAGATTGTGATTGATCCCCTGGCCTGGTGGTGATGTGAGACTGGGGGATACACTGGGCCATGAGGTTACAGATTGTGGTTGATCCCCTGGCCTGGTGGTGATCTGAGACTGGCGGATACACTGGGCCATGAGGTTACAGATTGTGGTTGATCCCCTGGCCTGGTGGTGAAGTGAGACTGGGGGAGACATAGGGCCATGAGTTTACAGATTGTGGTTCGTACCCTGGTCTGGTGGTGATGTTAGACTGGGGGAAATGCTAGGCCATGAGGTTACAAATTGTGGTTGATTGCCTGGCCTGGTGGTGATGTGAGACTGGGGGATACACTGGGCAATGAGGTTACAGATTGTGGTTGATCCCCTGGCCTGGTGGTGATGTTAGACTGGGGGATACACTGGGTCATGAGTTTACAGATTGTGGTTGATCCCCTGGCCTGGTGGTGATGTGAGACTGGGAGATACACTGGGCCATGAGGTTACAGATTGTGGTTGATCCCCTGGCCTGGTGGTGATGTGAGACTGGGGGATACACTGGGCCATGAGGTTACAGATTGCGGTTGATCGCCTGCCCTGGTGGTGATGTGAGACTTGGGGATACACTGGGCCATGAGGTTACAGATTGTGGTTGATCCCCTGGCCTGGTGGTGATGTGAAACTGGGGGATACACTGGGCCATGAGGTTACAGATTGTGGTTGATCCCCTGGCCGGGTGGTGATGTGAGACTGGGGGATACACTGGGAATTGAGGTTACAGATTGTGGTTGATCCACTGGCCTGGTGGTGATGTGAGACTGGGGGATACACTGAGCCATGAGGTTACAGTTTGTGGTTGATCCCCTGGCCTGGTGGTGATGTGAGACTGGGGGATACACTGGGCCATGAGGTTACAGATTGTGGTTGATCCCCTGGCCTGGTGGTGATGTGAGACTGGGGGACACACTGGGCCATGAGGTTACAGATTCTGGTTGGTACCCTGGTCTGGTGGTGATGTTAGACTGGGGGAAATGCTAGGCCATGAGGTTACAAATTGTGGTTGATTCCCTGGCCTGGTGGTGATGTGAGACTGGGGGATACACTGGGCAATGAGGTTACAGATTGTGGTTGATCCCCTGGCCTGGTGGTGATGTTAGACTGGGGGATACACTGGGTCATGAGTTTACAGATTGTGGTTGATCCCCTTGCCTGGTGGTGATGTGAGACTGGGGGATACACTGGGCCATTTGGTTACAGATTGTGGTTGATCCCCTGGCCTGGTGGTGATGTGAGACTGGGGGATACACTAGGCCATGAGGTTACAGATTGCGGTTGATCGCCTGGCCTGGTGGTGATGTGAGACTGGGGGATACACTGGGCCATGAGGTTACAGATTGTGGTTGATCCCCTGGCTTGGTGGTGATGTGAAACTGGGGGATACACTGGGCCATGAGGTTACAGACTGTGGTTGATCCCCTGGCCTGGTGGTGATGTGAGACTGGGGGATACACTGGGAATTGAGGGTACAGATTGTGGTTGATCCACTGGCCTGGTGGTGATTTGAGACTGGGGGATACACTGGGCCATGAGGTTACAGATTGTGGTTGATACTCTGGCCTGGTGGTGATTTGAGACTGGGGGATACAGAGGGCCACGAGGTTACAGATTGTGGTTCATCCCCTGGCCTGATGTTAGACTGGGGGATACACTGGGCCATGAGGTTACAGATTGTGGTTGATCCCCTGGCCTGGTGGTGATGTGAGACTGGGGGATACACTGGGCCATGAGGTTACAGATTCTGGTTGATCCCCTGGCCTGGTGGTGTTGTGACACTGGGGGATACAGAGGGCCATGAGGTTATTGATTGTGGTTGATCCCCTGGCCTGGTGGTGATGTGAGACTGGGGGATACACAGGGCCATGAGGTTACAGATTGTGGTTGATCCCCTGGTCTGGTGGTGATGTGAGACTGGGGGATACACAGGGCCATGAGGTTACAGATTGTGATTGATCCCCTGGCCTGGTGGTGATGTGTGACTGGGGGATTCACTGGGCCATGAGGTTACAGAATGCGGTTGATCCTCTGGCGTGTTGGTGATGTGAGACTGGGGGATACACTGGGCCATAAGGTTACAGATTGTGGTTGATCCCCTGGCCTGGTGGTGATTTGAGACTGGGGGATACACTGGGCCATGAGGTTACAGATTGTGGTTGATCCCCTGGTCTGGTGGTGATGTGAGACTGGGGGATACACAGGGCCATGAGGTTACAGATTGCGATTGATCCCCTGGCCTGGTGGTGATGTGTGACTGGGGGATACTCTGGGCCATGAGGTTACAGAATGCGGTTGATCCCCTGGCCTGGTGGTGATGTGAGACTGGGGGATACACTGGGCCATAAGGTTACAGATTGTGGTTGATCCCCTGGACTGGTGGTGATGTGAGACTGGGGGATACACTGGGCCATGAGATTACAGATTCTGTTTGATCCCCTGGCCTGGTGGTGATGTGAGACTGGGGGATGCACTGGGCCATGAGGTTACAGAATGCGGTTGATCCCCTGGCCTGGTGCTGATGTGAGACTGGGGGATACACTGGGCCATGAGGGTACAGATTGTTGTTGATCCCCGGGCCAGGTGGTGATGTGAGATTGGCGGATACACTGGGCCATGAGGTTACAGATTGTGGTTGATCCCCTGGCCTGGTGGTGATGTGAGACTGGGGGATACACTGGGCCATGAGGTTACAGATTGTGGTTGTTCCCCTGGCCTGGTGGTGATGTTAGACTGGGGGAAATGCTGGGCCATGAGGTTACAGATTGTGGTTGATCCCCTGGCCTGGTGGTGATGTGAGACTGGGGAATACACTGGGCCATGAGGTTACAGATTGCGGTTGATCGCCTGGCCTGGTGGTGATGTGAGACTGGGGGATACACTGGGCCATGAGGTTACAGATTGTGGTTGATCCCCTGGCTTGGTGGTGATGTGAAACTGGGGGATACACTGGGCCATGAGGTTACAGACTGTGGTTGATCCCCTGGCCTGGTGGTGATGTGAGACTGGGGGATACACTGGGAATTGAGGTTACAGATTGTGGTTGATCCACTGGCCTGGTGGTGATTTGAGACTGGGGGATACACTGGGCCATGAGGTTACAGATTGTGGTTGATACTCTGGCCTGGTGGTGATTTGAGACTGGGGGATACAGAGGGCCACGAGGTTACAGATTGTGGTTCATCCCCTGGCCTGATGTTAAACTGGGGGATACACTGGGCCATGAGGTTACAGATTGTGGTTGATCCCCTGGCCTGGTGGTGATGTGAGACTGGGGGATACACTGGGCCATGAGGTTACAGATTGTGGTTGATACCCTGGCCTGGTGGTGATTTGAGACTGGGGGATACAGAGGGCCACGAGGTTACAGATTGTGGTTGATCCCCTGGCCTGATGTTAGACTGGGGGATACACTGGGCCATGAGGTTACAGATTGTGGTTGATCCCCTGGCCTGGTGGTGATGTGAGACTGGGTGATACATTGGGCCATGAGGTTACAGATTGTGGTTGATCCACTGGCCTGGTGGTAATGTGAGACTGGGGGATACACTGGGCCATGAGTTTACAGATTGTGGTTGATCTCCTGGCCTGGTGGTGATGTGAGACTGGGGGATACACTGGGCCATGAGGTTACAGATTGTGGTTGATCCCCTGGCCTGGTGGTGATGTGAGACTGGGGGATACACTGGGCCATGAGGTTACAGATTGTGGTTGATCCCCTGGCCTTGTGGTGATGTGAGACTGGGGGATACACTGGGCCATGAGGTTACAGTTTGTGGTTGATCCACTGGCCTTTTGGTGATGTGAGACTGGGTGTTACACTGGGCCATGATGTTACAGATTGTGGTTGATCCCCTGGCCTGGTGGTGATGTGAGACTGGGGGATACACTGGGCCATGAGGTTACAGATTGTGGTTGATCCCCTGGCCTTGTGGTGATGTGAGACTGGGGGATACACTGGGCCATGAGGTTACAGTTTGTGGTTGATCCACTGGCCTTTTGGTGATGTGAGACTGGGGGTTACACTGGGCCATGAAGTTACAGATTGTGATTGATCCCCTGGCCTGGTGGTGATGTGAGACTGGGGGATACACTGGGCCATGAGGTTACAGATTGTGGTTGATCCCCTGGCCTGGTGGTGATCTGAGACTGGCGGATACACTGGGCCATGAGGTTACAGATTGTGGTTGATCCCCTGGCCTGGTGGTGAAGTGAGACTGGGGGATACACTGGGAATTGAGGTTACAGATTGTGGTTGATCCACTGGCCTGGTGGTGATGTGAGACTGGGGGATACACTAAGCCATGAGGTTACAGTTTGTGGTTGATCCCCTGGCCTGGTGGTGATGTGAGACTGGGGTATACACAGGGCCATGAGGTTACAGATTTTGGTTGATCCCCTGGTCTGGTGGTGATGTGAGACTGGGGGATACACAGGGCCATGAGGTTCCAGATTGTGGTTGATCCCCGGGCCTGGTGGTGATGTGAGACTGGGGGATACACTGGGCCATGAGGTTACAGATTGTGGTTGATACCAAGGCCTGGTGGTGATGTGAGACTGGGGGATACACTGGGCCATGAGGTTACAGATTGTGGTTGATCCCCTGGCCTGGTGGTGATGTGAGACTGGGTGATACATTGGGCCATGAGTTTACAGATTGTGGTTGATCTCCTGGCCTGGTGGTGATGTGAGACTGGGGGATACACTGGGCCATGAGGTTACAGATTGTGGTTGATCCCCTGGCCTGGTGGTGATGTGAGACTGGGGGATACACTGGGCCATGAGGTTACAGATTGTGGTTGATCCCCTGGCCTTGTGGTGATGTGAGACTGGGGGATACACTGGGCCATGAGGTTACAGTTTGTGGTTGATCCACTGGCCTTTTGGTGATGTGAGACTGGGGGTTACACTGGGCCATGAGGTTACAGATTGTGGTTGATCCCCTGGCCTGGTGGTGATCTGAGACTGGCGGATACACTGGGCCATGAGGTTACAGATTGTGGTTGATCCCCTGGCCTGGTGGTGAAGTGAGACTGGGGGAGACTTAGGGCCATGAGGTTACAGATTGTGGTTCGTACCCTGGTCTGGTGGTGATGTTAGACTGGGGGAAATGCTAGGCCATGAGGTTACAAATTGTGGTTGATTGCCTGGCCTGGTGGTGATGTGAGACTGGGGGATACACTGGGCAATGAGGTTACATATTGTGGTTGATCCCCTGGCCTGGTGGTGATGTTAGACTGGGGGATACACTGGGTCATGAGTTTACAGATTGTGGTTGATCCCCTGGCCTGGTGGTGATGTGAGACTGGGAGATACACTGGGCCATGAGGTTACAGATTGTGGTTGATCCCCTGGCCTGGTGGTGATGTGAGACTGGGGGATACACTGGGCCATGAGGTTACAGATTGTGGTTGATCCCCTGGCCTGGTGGTGATGTGAGACTGGGGGATACACTGGGCCATGAGGTTACAGATTGTGGTTGATCCCCTGGCCTTGTGGTGATGTGAGACTGGGGGATACACTGGGCCATGAGGTTACAGTTTGTGGTTGATCCACTGGCCTTTTGGTGATGTGAGACTGGGGGTTACACTGGGCCATGAAGTTACAGATTGTGATTGATCCCCTGGCCTGGTGGTGATGTGAGACTGGGGGATACACTGGGCCATGAGGTTACAGATTGTGGTTGATCCCCTGGCCTGGTGGTGATCTGAGACTGGCGGATACACTGGGCCATGAGGTTACAGATTGTGGTTGATCCCCTGGCCTGGTGGTGAAGTGAGACTGGGGGAGACATAGGGCCATGAGTTTACAGATTGTGGTTCGTACCCTGGTCTGGTGGTGATGTTAGACTGGGGGAAATGCTAGGCCATGAGGTTACAAATTGTGGTTGATTGCCTGGCCTGGTGGTGATGTGAGACTGGGGGATACACTGGGCAATGAGGTTACAGATTGTGGTTGATCCCCTGGCCTGGTGGTGATGTTAGACTGGGGGATACACTGGGTCATGAGTTTACAGATTGTGGTTGATCCCCTGGCCTGGTGGTGATGTGAGACTGGGAGATACACTGGGCCATGAGGTTACAGATTGTGGTTGATCCCCTGGCCTGGTGGTGATGTGAGACTGGGGGATACACTGGGCCATGAGGTTACAGATTGCGGTTGATCGCCTGCCCTGGTGGTGATGTGAGACTTGGGGATACACTGGGCCATGAGGTTACAGATTGTGGTTGATCCCCTGGCCTGGTGGTGATGTGAAACTGGGGGATACACTGGGCCATGAGGTTACAGATTGTGGTTGATCCCCTGGCCGGGTGGTGATGTGAGACTGGGGGATACACTGGGAATTGAGGTTACAGATTGTGGTTGATCCACTGGCCTGGTGGTGATGTGAGACTGGGGGATACACTGAGCCATGAGGTTACAGTTTGTGGTTGATCCCCTGGCCTGGTGGTGATGTGAGACTGGGGGATACACTGGGCCATGAGGTTACAGATTGTGGTTGATCCCCTGGCCTGGTGGTGATGTGAGACTGGGGGACACACTGGGCCATGAGGTTACAGATTCTGGTTGGTACCCTGGTCTGGTGGTGATGTTAGACTGGGGGAAATGCTAGGCCATGAGGTTACAAATTGTGGTTGATTCCCTGGCCTGGTGGTGATGTGAGACTGGGGGATACACTGGGCAATGAGGTTACAGATTGTGGTTGATCGCCTGGCCTGGTGGTGATGTGAAACTGGGGGATACACTGGGCCATTTGGTTACAGATTGTGGTTGATCCCCTGGCCTGGTGGTGATGTGAGACTGGGGGATACACTAGGCCATGAGGTTACAGATTGCGGTTGATCGCCTGGCCTGGTGGTGATGTGAGACTGGGGGATACACTGGGCCATGAGGTTACAGATTGTGGTTGATCCCCTGGCTTGGTGGTGATGTGAAACTGGGGGATACACTGGGCCATGAGGTTACAGACTGTGGTTGATCCCCTGGCCTGGTGGTGATGTGAGACTGGGGGATACACTGGGAATTGAGGGTACAGATTGTGGTTGATCCACTGGCCTGGTGGTGATTTGAGACTGGGGGATACACTGGGCCATGAGGTTACAGATTGTGGTTGATACTCTGGCCTGGTGGTGATTTGAGACTGGGGGATACAGAGGGCCACGAGGTTACAGATTGTGGTTCATCCCCTGGCCTGATGTTAGACTGGGGGATACACTGGGCCATGAGGTTACAGATTGTGGTTGATCCCCTGGCCTGGTGGTGATGTGAGACTGGGGGATACACTGGGCCATGAGGTTACAGATTCTGGTTGATCCCCTGGCCTGGTGGTGTTGTGACACTGGGGGATACAGAGGGCCATGAGGTTATTGATTGTGGTTGATCCCCTGGCCTGGTGGTGATGTGAGACTGGGGGATACACAGGGCCATGAGGTTACAGATTGTGGTTGATCCCCTGGTCTGGTGGTGATGTGAGACTGGGGGATACACAGGGCCATGAGGTTACAGATTGTGATTGATCCCCTGGCCTGGTGGTGATGTGTGACTGGGGGATACACTGGGCCATGAGGTTACAGAATGCGGTTGATCCTCTGGCGTGTTGGTGATGTGAGACTGGGGGATACACTGGGCCATAAGGTTACAGATTGTGGTTCATCCCCTGGCCTGATGTTAAACTGGGGGATACACTGGGCCATGAGGTTACAGATTGTGGTTGATCCCCTGGCCTGGTGGTGATGTGAGACTGGGGGATACACTGGGCCATGAGGTTACAGATTGTGGTTGATACCCTGGCCTGGTGGTGATTTGAGACTGGGGGATACAGAGGGCCACGAGGTTACAGATTGTGGTTGATCCCCTGGCCTGATGTTAGACTGGGGGATACACTGGGCCATGAGGTTACAGATTGTGGTTGATCCCCTGGCCTGGTGGTGATGTGAGACTGGGTGATACATTGGGCCATGAGGTTACAGATTGTGGTTGATCCACTGGCCTGGTGGTAATGTGAGACTGGGGGATACACTGGGCCATGAGTTTACAGATTGTGGTTGATCTCCTGGCCTGGTGGTGATGTGAGACTGGGGGATACACTGGGCCATGAGGTTACAGATTGTGGTTGATCCCCTGGCCTGGTGGTGATGTGAGACTGGGGGATACACTGGGCCATGAGGTTACAGATTGTGGTTGATCCCCTGGCCTTGTGGTGATGTGAGACTGGGGGATACACTGGGCCATGAGGTTACAGTTTGTGGTTGATCCACTGGCCTTTTGGTGATGTGAGACTGGGTGTTACACTGGGCCATGAGGTTACAGATTGTGGTTGATCCCCTGGCCTGGTGGTGATGTGAGACTGGGGGATACACTGGGCCATGAGGTTACAGATTGTGGTTGATCCCCTGGCCTTGTGGTGATGTGAGACTGGGGGATACACTGGGCCATGAGGTTACAGTTTGTGGTTGATCCACTGGCCTTTTGGTGATGTGAGACTGGGGGTTACACTGGGCCATGAAGTTACAGATTGTGATTGATCCCCTGGCCTGGTGGTGATGTGAGACTGGGGGATACACTGGGCCATGAGGTTACAGATTGTGGTTGATCCCCTGGCCTGGTGGTGATCTGAGACTGGCGGATACACTGGGCCATGAGGTTACAGATTGTGGTTGATCCCCTGGCCTGGTGGTGAAGTGAGACTGGGGGAGACATAGGGCCATGAGTTTACAGATTGTGGTTCGTACCCTGGTCTGGTGGTGATGTTAGACTGGGGGAAATGCTAGGCCATGAGGTTACAAATTGTGGTTGATTGCCTGGCCTGGTGGTGATGTGAGACTGGGGGATACACTGGGCAATGAGGTTACAGATTGTGGTTGATCCCCTGGCCTGGTGGTGATGTTAGACTGGGGGATACACTGGGTCATGAGTTTACAGATTGTGGTTGATCCCCTGGCCTGGTGGTGATGTGAGACTGGGAGATACACTGGGCCATGAGGTTACAGATTGTGGTTGATCCCCTGGCCTGGTGGTGATGTGAGACTGGGGGATACACTGGGCCATGAGGTTACAGATTGCGGTTGATCGCCTGCCCTGGTGGTGATGTGAGACTGGGGGATACACTGGGCCATGAGGTTACAGATTGTGGTTGATCCCCTGGCCTGGTGGTGATGTGAAACTGGGGGATACACTGGGCCTTGAGGTTACAGATTGTGGTTGATCCCCTGGCCTGGTGGTGATGTGAGACTGGGGGATACACTGGGAATTGAGGTTACAGATTGTGGTTGATCCACTGGCCTGGTGGTGATGTGAGACTGGGGGATACACTGAGCCATGAGGTTACAGTTTGTGGTTGATCCCCTGGCCTGGTGGTGATGTGAGAATGGGGGATACACTGGGCCATGAGGTTACAAATTGTGGTTGATCCCCTGGCCTGGTGGTGATGTGAGACTGCGGGACACACTGGGCCATGAGGTTACAGATTCTGGTTGGTACCCTGGTCTGGTGGTGATGTTAGACTGGGGGAAATGCTAGGCCATGAGGTTACAAATTGTGGTTGATTCCCTGGCCTGGTGGTGATGTGAGACTGGGGGATACACTGGGCAATGAGGTTACAGATTGTGGTTGATCCCCTGGCCTGGTGGTGATGTTAGACTGGGGGATACACTGGGTCATGAGTTTACAGATTGTGGTTGATCCCCTTGCCTGGTGGTGATGTGAGACTGGGGGATACACTGGGCCATTTGGTTACAGATTGTGGTTGATCCCCTGGCCTGGTGGTGATGTGAGACTGGGGGATACACTGGGCCATGAGGTTACAGATTGCGGTTGATCGCCTGGCCTGGTGGTGATGTGAGACTGGGGGATACACTGGGCCATGAGGTTACAGATTGTGGTTGATCCCCTGGCTTGGTTGTGATGTGAAACTGGGGGATACACTGGGCCATGAGGTTACAGACTGTGGTTGATCCCCTGGCCTGGTGGTGATGTGAGACTGGGGGATACACTGGGAATTGAGGGTACAGATTGTGGTTGATCCACTGGCCTGGTGGTGATTTGAGACTGGGGGATACACTGGGCCATGAGGTTACAGATTGTGGTTGATACTCTGGCCTGGTGGTGATTTGAGACTGGGGGATACAGAGGGCCACGAGGTTACAGATTGTGGTTCATCCCCTGGCCTGATGTTAGACTGGGGGATACACTGGGCCATGAGGTTACAGATTGTGGTTGATCCCCTGGCCTGGTGGTGATGTGAGACTGGGGGATACACTGGGCCATGAGGTTACAGATTCTGGTTGATCCCCTGGCCTGGTGGTGTTGTGACACTGGGGGATACAGAGGGCCATGAGGTTATTGATTGTGGTTGATCCCCTGGCCTGGTGGTGATGTGAGACTGGGGGATACACAGGGCCATGAGGTTACAGATTGTGGTTGATCCCCTGGTCTGGTGGTGATGTGAGACTGGGGGATACACGGGGCCATGAGGTTACAGATTGTGATTGATCCCCTGGCCTGGTGGTGATGTGTGACTGGGGGATACACTGGGCCATGAGGTTACAGAATGCGGTTGATCCTCTGGCGTGGTGGTGATGTGAGACTGGGGGATACACTGGGCCATAAGGTTACAGATTGTGGTTGATCCCCTGGCCTGGTGGTGATTTGAGACTGGGGGATACACTGGGCCATGAGGTTACAGATTGTGGTTGATCCCCTGGTCTGGTGGTGATGTGAGACTGGGGGATACACAGGGCCATGAGGTTACAGATTGCGATTGATCCCCTGGCCTGGTGGTGATGTGTGACTGTGGGATACTCTGGGCCATGAGGTTACAGAATGCGGTTGATCCCCTGGCCTGGTGGTGATGTGAGACTGTGGGATACACTGGGCCATAAGGTTACAGATTGTGGTTGATCCCCTGGACTGGTGGTGATGTGAGACTGGGGGATACACTGGGCCATGAGATTACAGATTCTGGTTGATCCCCTGGCCTGGTGGTGATGTGAGACTGGGGGATGCACTGGGCCATGAGGTTACAGAATGCGGTTGATCCCCTGGCCTGGTGCTGATGTGAGACTGGGGGACACACTGGGCCATGAGGTTACAGATTCTGGTTGGTACCCTGGTCTGGTGGTGATGTTAGACTGGGGGAAATGCTAGGCCATGAGGTTACAAATTGTGGTTGATTCCCTGGCCTGGTGGTGATGTGAGACTGGGGGATACACTGGGCAATGAGGTTACAGATTGTGGTTGATCCCCTGGCCTGGTGGTGATGTTAGACTGGGGGATACACTGGGTCATGAGTTTACAGATTGTGGTTGATCCCCTGGCCTGGTGGTGATGTGAGACTGGGGGATACACTGGGCATTTGGTTACAGATTGTGGTTGATCCCCTGGCCTGGTGGTGATGTGAGACTACGGGATACACTGGGCCATGAGGTTACAGATTGCGGTTGATCGCCTGGCCTGGTGGTGATGTGAGACTGGGGGATACACTGGGCCATGAGGTTACAGATTGTGGTTGATCCCCTGGCCTGGTGGTGATGTGAAACTGGGGGATACACTGGGCCATGAGGTTACAGATTGTGGTTGATCCCCTGGCCTGGTGGTGATGTGAAACTGGGGGATACACTGGGCCATGAGGTTACAGACTGTGGTTGATCCCCTGGCCTTGTGGTGATGTGAGACTGGGGGATACACTGGGCCATGAGGTTACAGATTGTGGTTGATCCACTGGCCTGTTGGTGATGTGAGACTGGGGGTTACACTGGGCCATGAAGTTACAGATTGTGGTTGATCCCCTGGCCTGGTGGTGATGTGAGACTGGGGGATACACTGGGCCATGAGGTTACAGATTGTGGTTGATCCCCTGGCCTGGTGGTGATGTGAGACTGGGGGATACACTGGGCCATGAGGTTACAGATTCTGGTTGATCCCCTGGCCTGGTGGTGTTGTGACACTGGGGGATACAGAGGGCCATGAGGTTATTAATTATGGTTGATCCCCTGGCCTGGTGGTGATGTGAGACTGGGGGATACACAGGGCCATGAGGTTACAGATTGTGGTTGATCCCCTGGTCTGGTGGTGATGTGAGACTGGGGGATACACAGGGCCATGAGGTTACAGATTGTGATTGATCCCCTGGCCTGGTGGTGATGTGGGACTGGGGGATACACTGGGCCATGAGGTTACAGAATGCGGTTGATCCTCTGGCGTGGTGGTGATGTGAGACTGGGGGATACACTGGGCCATAAGTTTACAGATTGTGGTTGATCCCCTGGCCTGGTGGTGATTTGAGACTGGGGGATACACTGGGCCATGAGGTTACAGATTGTGGTTGATCCCCTGGTCTGGTGGTGATGTGAGACTGGGGGATACACTGGGCCATGAGGTTACAGATTGTGGTTGATCCCCTGGCCTTGTGGTGATGTGAGACTGGGGGATACACTGGGCCATGAGGTTACAGATTGTGGTTGATCCACTGGCCTGTTGGTGATGTGAGACTGAGGGTTACACTGGGCCATGAAGTTACAGATTGTGGTTGATCCCCTGGCCTGGTGGTGATGTGAGACTGGGGGATACACTGGGCCATGAGGTTACAGATTGTGGTTGATCCCCTGGCCTGGTGGTGATGTGAGACTGGGGGATACACTGGGCCATGAGGTTACAGATTCTGGTTGATCCCCTGGCCTGGTGGTGTTGTGACACTGGGGGATACAGAGGGCCATGAGGTTATTAATTATGGTTGATCCCCTGGCCTGGTGGTGATGTGAGACTGGGGGATACACAGGGCCATGAGGTTACAGATTGTGGTTGATCCCCTGGTCTGGTGGTGATGTGAGACTGGGGGATACACAGGGCCATGAGGTTACAGATTGTGATTGATCCCCTGGCCTGGTGGTGATGTGGGACTGGGGGATACACTGGGCCATGAGGTTACAGAATGCGGTTGATCCTCTGGCGTGGTGGTGATGTGAGACTGGGGGATACACTGGGCCATAAGGTTACAGATTGTGGTTGATCCCCTGGCCTGGTGGTGATTTGAGACTGGGGGATACACTGGGCCATGAGGTTACAGATTGTGGTTGATCCCCTGGTCTGGTGGTGATGTGAGACTGGGGGATACACAGGGCCATGAGGTTACAGATTGTGATTGATCCCCTGGCCTGATGTCAGACTGGGGGATACACTGGGCCATGAGGTTACAGATTGTGGTTGATACCCTGGACTGGTGGTGATCTGAGACTGGGGGATACACTGGGCCATGAGGTTACAGATTGTGGTTGATCCCTTCGCCTGGTGTGATGTTAGACTGGGGGATACACTGGGCCATGAGGTTACATATTGTGGTTGATCCCCTGGCCTGGTGGTGATGTTAGACTGGGGGATACACTGGGTCATGAGGTTACAGATTGTGGTTGATCCCCTGGCCTGGTGGTGATGTGTGACTGGGGGATACACTGGGCCATGAGGTTACAGAATGCGGTTGATCCCCTGGCCTGGTGGTGATGTGAGACTGGGTGATACACTGGGCCATGAGGTTGCTGATTGTGGTTGATCCCGTGGCCTGGTGGTGATGTGAGACTGGGGGATACACTGGGCCATAAGGTTACAGATTGTGGATGATCCCCTGGCCTGGTGGTGATTTGAGACTGGGGGATACACTGGGCCCTGAGTTCACAGATTGTGGTTGATCCCCTGGACTGGTGGTGATGTGAGACTGGGGGATACACTGGGCCATGAGGTTACTGAATTTGGATGATCCCCTGGCCTGGAGGTGATGTGAGACTGGGGGATACACTGGGCCATGAGGTTACAGATTGTGGTTGATCCCCTGGCCTGGTGGTGATGTGAGACTGGGTGATACACTGGGCCATGAGGTTACAGATTGTGGTTGATCCCCTGGCCTGGTGCTGATGTGAGACTGGGGGATACACTGGGCCATAAGGTTACAGATTGTGGTTGATCCCCTGGCCTGGTGGTGATTTGAGACTGGGGGATACACTGGGCCATGAGGTTACAGATTGCGGTTGATCCCCTGGACTGGTGGTGATGTGAGACTGGGGGATACACTGGGCCATGAGGTTACAGATTGTGGATGATCCCCTGGCCTGGTGGTGATGTGAGACTGGGGGATACACTGGGCCATGAGGTTACAGATTGTGGTTGATCCCCTGGCCTGGTGGTGATGTGAGACTGGGGGATACACTGGGCCATGAGGTTACAGATTGTAGTTGATCCCCTGGCCTGGTGGTGATGTGAGACTGGGGGATACACTGGGCCATGAGGTTACAGATTGTGGTTGATCCCTTCGCCTGGTGTGATGTTAGACTGGGGGATACACTGGGCCATGAGGTTACATATTGTGGTTGATCCCCTGGCCTGGTGGTGATGTGAAACTGGGGGATACACTGGGCCATGTGGTTACAGATTGTGGTTGATCCCCTGGCCTGGTGGTGATGTGAAACTGGGGGATACACTGGGCCATGAGGTTACAGATTGTGGTTGATCCCCTGGCCGGGTGATGATGTGAAACTGGGGGATACACTGGGCCATGAGGTTACAGATTGTGGTTGATCCCCTGGCCTGGTGGTGATGTGAGACTGGGGGATACACAGGGCGATGAGGTTAGAGATTGTGGTTGATCACCTGGCCTGATGTCAGACTGGGGGATACACTGGGCCATGAGGTTACAGATTGTGGTTGATCCCCTGGACTGGTGGTGATGTGAGACTGGGGGATACACTGGGCCATGAGGTTACAGATTGTGGTTGATCCCTTCGCCTGGTGTCATGTTAGACTGGGGGATACACTGGGCCATGAGTTTACAGATTGCGGTTGATCCTCGGGCCTGGTGGCGATGTGAGACTGGGTGATACACTGGGCCATGAGGTTGCAGATTGTGGTTGATCCCCTGGCCTGGTGGTGATTTGAGACTGGGGGATACACTGGGCCATGAGGTTACAGATTGTGGTTGATCCCCTGGACTGGTGGTGATGTGAGACTGGGGGATACACTGGGCCATGAGGTTACAGATTGTGGTTGATCCACTGGCCTGGTGGTGATGTGAGACTGGGGGATACACTGGGCCATGAGGGTACAGATTGTGGTTGATCCCTTGGCCTGGTGGTGATGTGAGACTGGGGGATACACTGGGCCATGAGGTTACAGATTGTGGTTGATCCCCTGGCCTGATGTCAGACTGGGGGATACACTGTGACATGAGGTTACAGATTGTGGTTGATCCCCTGGCCTGGTGGTGATGTGAGACTGGGGGATACCCTGGGCCATGAGGTTACAGATTGTGGTTGATCCCCTGGCCTAGTGGTGATGTGAGACTGGGGGATACACTGGGCCATGAGGTTAAAGATTGTGGTTGATCCCCTGGCCTGGTGGTGATGTGAGTCTGGCGGATACACTGGGCCATGAGGTTAGAGATTGTGGTTGATCCACTGGCCTGGTGGTGATGTGAGACTGGGGGATACACTGGGCCATGAGGTTACAGATTGTGGATGATCCCCTGGCCTGGTGGTGATGTGAGACTGGGGGATACACTGGGCCATGAGGTTACAGATTGTGGTTGATCCCCTGGCCTGGTGGTGATGTGAGACTAAGGGATACGCTGGGCCATGAGATTACAGATTCTGGTTGATCCCTGGCCTGGTGGTGATGTGAGACTGGGGGATACACTGGGCCATGAGGTTACAGATTTTGGATGATCCCCTGGCCTGGTGTTGATGTGAGACTGGGGGATACACTGGGCCATGAGGTTACAGATTGTGGTTGATCCCCTGGCCTGGTGGTGATGTGAGACTGGGGGATACACTGGGCCATGAGGTTACAGATTGTGGTTGATCCCTTCGCCTGGTGTGATGTTAGACTGGGGGATACACTGGGCCATGAGGTTACATATTGTGGTTGATCCCCTGGCCTGGTGGTGATGTGAAACTGGGGGATACACTGGGCCATGAGGTTACAGATTGTGGTTGATCCCCTGGCCTGGTGGTGATGTGAAACTGGGGGATACACTGGGCCATGAGGTTACAGATTGTGGTTGATCCCCTGGCCTGGTGATGATGTGAAACTGGGGGATACACTGGGCCATGAGGTTACAGATTGTGGTTGATCCCCTGGCCTGGTGGTGATGTGAGACTGGGGGATACACAGGGCCATGATGTTATAGATTGTGGTTGATCACCTGGCCTGATGTCAGACTGGGGGATACACTGGGCCATGAGGTTACAGATTGTGGTTGATCCCCTGGACTGGTGGTGATGTGAGACTGGGGGATACACTGGGCCATGAGTTTACAGATTGCGGTTGATCCTCGGGCCTGGTGGCGATGTGAGACTGGGTGATACACTGGGCCATGAGGTTGCAGATTGTGGTTGATCCCCTGGCCTGGTGGTGATTTGAGACTGGGGGATACACTGGGCCATGAGGTTACAGATTGTGGTTGATCCCCTGGACTGGTGGTGATGTGAGACTGGGGGAAACACTGGGCCATGAGGTTACAGATTGTGGTTGATCCACTGGCCTGGTGGTGATGTGAGACTGGGGGATACACTGGGCCATGAGGGTACTGATTGTGGTTGATCCCTTGGCCTGGTGGTGATGTGAGACTGGGGGATACACTGGGCCATGAGGTTACAGATTGTGGTTGATCCCCTGGCCTGATGTCAGACTGGGGGATACACTGTGACATGAGGTTACAGATTGTGGTTGATCCCCTGGCCTGGTGGTGATGTGAGACTGGGGGATACACTGGGCCATGAGGTTACAGATTGTGGTTGATCCCCTGGCCTGGTGGTGATGTGAGACTGGGGGATACGCTGGGCCATGAGGTTACAGATTTTGGTTGATCCCCTGGCCTGGTGGTGATGTGAGACTGGGGGATACACTGGGCCATGAGGTTACAGATTGTGGTTGATCCCCGGGACTGGTGGTGAAGTGAGAATGGGGGAGACACAGGGCCATCAGGTTACAGATTGTGGTTGGTACCCTGGCCTGGTGGTGATGTTAGACTGGGGGAAATGCTGGGCCATGAAGTTACAAATTGTGGTTGATTCCCTGGCCTGGTGGTGATGTGAGACTGGGGGAAACACTGGGCCATGAGGTTACAGATTGTGGTTGATCCCCTGGCCTGGTGGTGATGTTAGACTGGGGGATACACTGGGCCATGAGGTTACAGATTGTGGTTGATCCCTTGGCCTGGTGGTGATGTGAGACTGGGGGATACACTGGGCCATGAGGTTACAGATTGTGGTTGATCCCCTGGCCTGGTGGTGATGTGAGACTGGGGGATACACTGGGCCATGAGGTTACAGATTGTGGTTGATCCCCTGGCCTGGTGGTGATGTGTGACTGGGGGATACACTGGGCCATGAGTTTACAGATTGCGGTTGATCCTCGGGCCTGGTGGCGATGTGAGACTGGGTGATACACTGGGCCATGAGGTTGCAGATTGTGGTTGATCCCCTGGCCTGGTGGTGATTTGAGACTGGGGGATACACTGGGCCATGAGGTTACAGATTGTGGTTGATCCCCTGGACTGGTGGTGATGTGAGACTGGGGGATACACTGGGCCATGAGGTTACAGATTGTGGATGATCCCCTGGCCTGGTGGTGATGTGAGACTGGGGGATATGCTGGGCCATGAGATTACAGAATCTGGTTGATCCCCTGGCCTGGTGGTGATGTGAGACTGGGGGATACACTGGACAATGAGGTTACAGATTGTGGTTGATCCCCTGGCCTGGTGGTAATGTGAGACTGGGGGATACACTGGGCCATGAGGTTACAGATTGTAGTTGATCCCCTGGCCTGGTGGTGATGTGAGACTGGGGGATACACTGGGCCATGAGGTTACAGATTGTGGTTGATCCACTGGCCTGGTGGTGATGTGAGACTGGGGGATACACTGGGCCATGAGGTTACAGATTGTGGTTGATCCCCTGGCCTGGTGGTGATCTGAGACTGGCGGATACACTGGGCCATGAGGTTACAGATTGTGGTTGATCCCCTGGCCTGGTAGTGAAGTGCGACTGGGGGAGACACAGGGCCATGAGGTTACAGATTGTGGTTGGTACCCTGGCCTGGTGGTGATGTTAGACTGGGGGAAATGCTAGGCCATGAGGTTACAAATTGTGGTTGATTCCCTGGCCTGGTGGTGATGTGAGACTGGGGGATACACTGGGCAATGAGGTTACAGATTGTGGTTGATCCCCTGGCCTGGTGGTGATGTTAGACTGGGGGATACACTGGGCCATGAGGTTACAGATTGTGGTTGATCCCCTGGCCTGGTGGTGATGTCAGACTAGGGGATACACTGGGCCATGAGGTTACAGATTGTGGTTGATCCCCTGGCCTGGTGGTGATGTGAGACTGGGGGATACACTGGGCCATGAGGTTACAGATTGTGGTTGATCCCCTGGCCTGGTGGTGATGTGAGACTGGGGGATACACTGGGCCATGAGGTTACGGATTGTGATTGATCCCCTGGCCTGGTGGTGATGTGAGAGTGGGGGATACACTGGGCCATGAGGTTACAGTTTTATGTTGATCCCCTGGCATGGTGGTGATGTGAGACTGGGGGATACACTGGGCCATGAGGTTACAGATTGTGGTTGATCCCCTGGCCTGGTGGTGATGTGAGACTGGGGGATACACTGGGCCATGAGGTTACAGATTGTGGTTGATCCCCTGGCCTGGTGGTGATGTGAGACTGGAGGATACACTGGGCCATGAGGTTACAGATTGTGGTTGATCCCCTGGCCTGATGTGAGACTGGGGGATACACTGGGCCATGAGGTTACAGATTGTGGTTGATCCCCTGGACTGGTGGTGATGTGAGACTGGGGGATACACCGGGCCATGAGGTTACAGATTGTGGTTGATCCCTTCGCCTGGTGTGATGTTAGACTGGGGGATACACTGGGCCATAAGGTTACAGATTGTGGTTGATCCCCTGGCCTGGTGGTGATTTGAGACTGGGGGATAAACTGGGCCATGAGTTTACAGATTGTGGTTGATCCCCTGGACTGGTGGTGATGTGAGACTGGGGGATACACTGGGCCATGAGGTTACAGATTGTGGATGATCCCCTGGCCTGGTGGTGATGTGAGACTGGGGGATACACAGGGCCATGAGGTTACAGATTGTGGTTGATCCCCTGGACTGATGTCAGACTGGGGGATACACTGGGCCATGAGGTTACAGATTGTGGTTGATCCCCTGGACTGGTGGTGATGTGAGACTTGGTGATACACTGGGCCATGAGGTTACAGATTGTGGTTGATCCCCTGTCCTGGTGGTGATGTGAGACTGGGGGATACACTGGGCCATAAGGTTACAGATTGTGGTTGATCCCCTGGACTGGTGGTGATTTGAGACTGGGGGATACACTGGGCCATGAGGTTACAGATTGTGGATGATCCGCTGGACTGGTGGTGATGTGAGACTGGGGGATACACTGGGCCGTGAGGTTACAGATTGTGGATGATCCCCTGGCCTGGTGGTGATGTGAGACTGGGGGATACACTGGGCCATGAGGTTACAGATTGTGGTTGATCCCCTGGCCTGGTGGTGATGTGAGACTGGGGGATACGCTGGGCCATGAGATTACAGGTTCTGGTTGATCCCCTGGCCTGGTGGTGATGTGAGACTGGGGGATACACTGGGCCATGAGGTTACAGATTGTGGTTGATCCCCTGGCTTGGTGGTGATGTGACACTGGGGGATACACTGGGCCATGAGGTTACAGATTGTGGTTGATCCACTGGCCTGGTGGTGATTTGAGACTGGGGGATACACTGGGCCATGAGGTTACAGATTGTGGTTGATCCCCTGGCCTGGTGGTGAAGTGAGACTGGGGGAGACACAGGGCCATGAGGTTACAGATTGTGGTTGGTACCCTGGCCTGGTGGTGATGTTAGACTGGGGGAAATGCTAGGCCATGAGGTTACAAATTGTGGTTGATTCCCTGGCATGGCGGTGATGTGAGACTGGGGAATACACTGGGCCATGAGGTTACAGATTGTGGTTGATCCCCTGGACTGGAGGTGATGTTAGACTGGGGGATACACTGGGCCATGAGGTTACAGATTGTGGTTGATCCCCTGGCCTGGTGGTGATGTGAGACTGGGGGTTACACTGGGCCATGACGTTACAGATTGTGGTTGATCCCCTGGCCTGGTGGTGATGTGAGACTGGGGGATACACTTTGCCATGAGGTTACAGATTGTGGTTGATCCCCTGGCCTGGTGGTGATGTGTAACTGGGGGATACACTGGGCCATGAGGTTACAGATTGTGGTTGATCCCCTGGCCTGGAGGTGATGTGAGACTGGGGGATACACTGGGATTTGAGGTTACAGATTGTGGTTGATCCCCTGGCCTGGTGGTGATGTGAGACTGGGGGTTACACTGAGCCATGAGGTTACAGTTTGTGGTTGATCCCCTGGCCTGGTGGTGATGTGAGACTGCGGGATACACTGGGCCATGAGGTTACAGATTGTGGTTGATCCCCTGGCCTGGTGGTGATGTGAGACTGGGGGATACACTGGGCCATGAGGTTACAGATTGTGGTTGATCCCCTGGCCTGGTGGTGATGTGAGACTGGGGGATACGCTGGGCCACGAGATTACAGGTTCTGGTTGATCCCCTGGCCTGGTGGTGATGTGAGACTGGGGGATACACTGGGCCATGAGGTTACAGATTGTGGTTGATCCCCTGGCCTGGTGGTGATGTGACACTGGGGGATACACTGGGCCATGAGGTTACAGATTGTGGTTGATCCCCTGGCCTGGTGGTGATGTGAGACTGGAGGATTCACTGGGCCATGAGGTTACAGATTGTGGTTGATCCCCTGGCCTGGTGGTGATGTGAGACTGGGGGATATACAGGGCCATGAGGTTAGAGATTGTGGTTGATCCCCTGGCCTGATGTCAGACTGGGTGATACACTGGGCCATGAGGTTACAGATTGTAGTTGATCCCCTGGACAGGTGGTGATATGAGACTGGGTGATACACTGGGCCATGAGGTTACAGATTGTGGTTGATCCCCTGGCCTGGTGGTGGTGTGAGTCTGGGGGATACACTGGGCCATGAGGTTACAGATTGTGGTTGATCCCCTGGCCTGGTGGTGATGTGAGACTGGGGGATACACTGGGCCATGAGGTTACAGATTGTGGTTGATCCCCTGGCCTGGTGGTGATGTGAGACTGGAGGATACACTGGGCCATGAGGTTACAGATTGTGGTTGATCCCCCGACCTGGTGGTGATGTGAGACTGGGGGATACACTGGGAATTGAGGTTACAGATTGTGGTTGATCCCCTGGCCTGGTGGTGATGTGAGACTGGAGGATACACTGAGCCATGAGGTTACAGTTTGTGTTTGATCCCCTGGCCTGGTGGTGATGTGAGACTGGGGGATACACTGGGCCATGAGGTTACAGATTTTGGTTGATCCCCTGGCCTGATGTCAGACTGGGGGATACACTGGGCCATGAGGTTACAGATTGTGGTTGATCCCCTGGACTGGTGGTGATGTGAGACTGGGTGATACACTGGGCCATGAGGTTACAGGTTGTGGTTGACCCCTGGCCTGGTGGTGATGTGAGACTGGGGGATACACTGGGAATTGAGGTTACAGATTGTGGTTGATCCCCCGGCCTGGTGGTGATGTGAGACTGGGGGATACACTGAGCCATGAGGTTACAGTTTGTGGTTGATCCCGTGGCCTGGTGTTGATGTGAGACTGGGGGATACACTGGGCCATGAGGTTACAGATTGTGGTTGATCCCCTGGCCTGGTGGTGATGTGAGACTGGGGGATACACTGGGCCATGAGGTTACAGATTGTGGTTGATCCCCTGGCCTGGTGGTGATGTGAGACTGGAGGATACACTGGGCCATGAGGTTACAGATTGTGGTTGATCCCCTTGCCTAGTGGTGATGTGAGACTGGGGGATACACAGGGCCATGAGGTTAGAGATTGTGGTTGATCCCCTGGCCTGATGTGAGACTGGGGGATACACTGGGCCATGAGGTTACAGATTGTGGTTGATCCCCTGGACTGGTGGTGATGTGAGACTGGGGGATACACTGGGCCATGAGGTTACAGATTGTGGTTGATCCCTTCGCCTGGTGTGATGTTAGACTGGGGGATACACTGGGCCATAACGTTACAGATTGTGGTTGATCCCCTGGCCTGGTGGTGATTTGAGACTGGGGGATTAACTGGGCCATGAGTTTACAGATTGTGGTTGATCCCCTGGACTGGTGGTGATGTGAGACAGGGGGATACACTGGGCCATGAGGTTACAGATTGTGGATGATCCCCTGGCCTGGTGGTGATGTGAGACTGGGGGATACACTGGGCCATGAGGTTACAGATTGTGGTTGATCCCTTCGCCTGGTGTGATGTGAGTCTGGGGGATACACTAGGCCATGAGGTAACAGATTGTGGTTGATCCCCTGCCCTGGTGGTGATGTGAGACTGGGGGATACACTGGGCCATGAGGTTACATATTGTGGTTGATCCCCTGGCCTGGTGGTGATGTGAGACTGGGTGATACACTGGGCCATGAGGTTGCAGATTGTGGTTGATCCCCTGGCCTTGTGGTGATGTGAGACTGGGGGATACACTGGGCCATAAGGTTACAGATTGTGGTTGATCCCCTGGCCTGGTGGCGATTTGAGACTGGGGGATACACTGGGCCATGAGGTTACA
Organism: Hypanus sabinus; assembly: GCF_030144855.1. Taxonomy (NCBI): domain Eukaryota; kingdom Metazoa; phylum Chordata; class Chondrichthyes; order Myliobatiformes; family Dasyatidae; genus Hypanus; species Hypanus sabinus. The sequence continues at coordinate 688,254 of NW_026778948.1, read as the reverse complement.
GATTGTGGTTGATCCCCTGGCCTGGTGGTGATGTGAGACTGGGGGATACACTGGGCCATGAGGTTACAGATTGTGGTTGATCCCCTGGCCTGGTGGTGATGTGAGACTGGGGGATACACTGGGCCATAAGGTTACAGATTGTGGTTGATCCCCTGGCCTGGTGGTGATTTGAGACTGGGGGATACACTGGGCCATGAGGTTACAGATTGTGGTTGATCCCCTGGCCTCGTGGTGATGTGAGACTGGGGGATACACTGGGCCATGAGGTTACAGATTGTGGTTGATCCCCTGTACTGGTGGTGATGTGAGACTGGGGGATACACTGGGCCATGAGGTTACAGATTGAGGATGATCCCCTGGCCTGGTGGTGATGTGAGACTAAGGGATACGCTGGGCCATGAGGTTACAGATTGTGGTTGATCCCCTGGCCTGGTGGTGATGTGAGACTGGCGGATACACTGGGCCATGAGGTTACAGATTGTGGTTGATCCCCTGGCCTGATGTTAGACTGGGGGATACACTGGGCCGTGAAGTTACAGATTGTGGTTGATCCCCTGGCCTGGTGGTGAAGTGAGACTGGGGGATACACTGGGCCATGAGGTTACAGATTGTGGTTGATCCCCTGTACTGGTGGTGATGTGAGACTGGCGGATACACTGGGCCATGAGGTTACAGATTGTGGTTGATCCCCTGGCCTGATGTTAGACTGGGGGATACACTGGGCCGTGAAGTTACAGATTGTGGTTGATCCCCTGGCCTCGTGGTGATGTGAGACTGGGGGATACACTGGGCCATGAGGTTACAGATTGTGGTTGATCCCCTGTACTGGTGGTGATGTGAGACTGGGGGATACACTGGGCCATGAGGTTACAGATTGTGGATGATCCCCTGGCCTGGTGGTGATGTGAGACTGGGGGATACACTGGGCCATGAGGTTACAGATTGTGGTTGATCCCTTCGCCTGGTGTGATGTGAGTCTGGGGGATACACTAGGCCATGAGGTAACAGATTGTGGTTGATCCCCTGCCCTGGTGGTGATGTGAGACTGGGGGATACACTGGGCCATGAGGTTACATATTGTGGTTGATCCCCTGGCCTGGTGGTGATGTGAGACTGGGTGATACACTGGGCCATGAGGTTGCAGATTGTGGTTGATCCCCTGGCCTTGTGGTGATGTGAGACTGGGGGATACACTGGGCCATAAGGTTACAGATTGTGGTTGATCCCCTGGCCTGGTGGCGATTTGAGACTGGGGGATACACTGGGCCATGAGGTTACAGATTGTGGTTGATCCCCTGGCCTGGTGGTGATGTGAGACTGGGGGATACACTGGGCCATGAGGTTACAGATTGTGGTTGATCCCCTGGCCTGGTGGTGATGTGAGACTGGGGGATACACTGGGCCATAAGGTTACAGATTGTGGTTGATCACCTGGCCTGGTGGTGATTTGAGACTGGGGGATACACTGGGCCATGAGGTTACAGATTGTGGTTGATCCCCTGGCCTCGTGGTGATGTGAGACTGGGGGATACACTGGGCCATGAGGTTACAGATTGTGGTTGATCCCCTGTACTGGTGGTGATGTGAGACTGGGGGATACACTGGGCCATGAGGTTACAGATTGAGGATGATCCCCTGGCCTGGTGGTGATGTGAGACTGGGGGATACACTGGGCCATGAGGTTACAGATTTTGGTTGATCCCCTGGCCTGGTGGTGATGTGAGACTAAGGGATACGCTGGGCCATGAGGTTACAGATTGTGGTTGATCCCCTGGCCTGGTGGTGATGTGAGACTGGCGGATACACTGGGCCATGAGGTTACAGATTGTGGTTGATCCCCTGGCCTGATGTTAGACTGGGGGATACACTGGGCCGTGAAGTTACAGATTGTGGTTGATCCCCTGGCCTCGTGGTGATGTGAGACTGGGGGATACACTGGGCCATGAGGTTACAGATTGTGGTTGATCCCCTGTACTGGTGGTGATGTGAGACTGGGGGATACACTGGGCCATGAGGTTACAGATTGTGGATGATCCCCTGGCCTGGTGGTGATGTGAGACTGGGGGATACACTGGGCCATGAGGTTACAGATTGTGGTTGATCCCTTCGCCTGGTGTGATGTGAGTCTGGGGGATACACTAGGCCATGAGGTAACAGATTGTGGTTGATCCCCTGCCCTGGTGGTGATGTGAGACTGGGGGATACACTGGGCCATGAGGTTACATATTGTGGTTGATCCCCTGGCCTGGTGGTGATGTGAGACTGGGTGATACACTGGGCCATGAGGTTGCAGATTGTGGTTGATCCCCTGGCCTTGTGGTGATGTGAGACTGGGGGATACACTGGGCCATAAGGTTACAGATTGTGGTTGATCCCCTGGCCTGGTGGCGATTTGAGACTGGGGGATACACTGGGCCATGAGGTTACAGATTGTGGTTGATCCCCTGGCCTGGTGGTGATGTGAGACTGGGGGATACACTGGGCCATGAGGTTACAGATTGTGGTTGATCCCCTGGCCTGGTGGTGATGTGAGACTGGGGGATACACTGGGCCATAAGGTTACAGATTGTGGTTGATCCCCTGGCCTGGTGGTGATTTGAGACTGGGGGATACACTGGGCCATGAGGTTACAGATTGTGGTTGATCCCCTGGCCTCGTGGTGATGTGAGACTGGGGGATACACTGGGCCATGAGGTTACAGATTGTGGTTGATCCCCTGTACTGGTGGTGATGTGAGACTGGGGGATACACTGGGCCATGAGGTTACAGATTGAGGATGATCCCCTGGCCTGGTGGTGATGTGAGACTGGGGGATACACTGGGCCATGAGGTTACAGATTTTGGTTGATCCCCTGGCCTGGTGGTGATGTGAGACTAAGGGATACGCTGGGCCATGAGGTTACAGATTGTGGTTGATCCCCTGGCCTGGTGGTGATGTGAGACTGGCGGATACACTGGGCCATGAGGTTACAGATTGTGGTTGATCCCCTGGCCTGATGTTAGACTGGGGGATACACTGGGCCGTGAAGTTACAGATTGTGGTTGATCCCCTGGCCTGGTGGTGAAGTGAGACTGGGGGAGACACAGGGCCATGAGGTTACAGATTGTGGTTGGTACCCTGGCCTGGTGGTGATGTTAGACTGGGGGAAATGCTAGGCCATGAGGTTACAAATTGTAGTTCATTCCTTGGCCTGGTGGTGATGTGAGACTGGGGGTTACACTGTGCACTGAGGTTACAGATTGTGGTTGATCCCTTCGCCTGGTGGTGATGTTAGACTGGGGGATACACGGTGCCATGATTTTACATATTGTGGTTGATCCCCTGGCCTGGTGGTGATGTTAGACAGGGGGATACACTGGGCCATGAGGTTACAGATTGTGGTTGATCCCCTGGCCTGGTGGTGATGTGTGACTGGGGGATACACTGGGCCATGAGGTTACAGATTGCGGTTGATCCCCGGGCCTGGTGGTGATGTGAGACTGGGGGATACACTGGGAATTGAGGTTACAGATTGTGGTTGATCCCCTGGCCTGGTGGTGATGTGAGACTGGGGGATACACTGGGCCATGAGGTTACAGATTGTGGTTGATCCCTTCGCCTGGTGGTGATGTTAGACTGGGGGATACACGGTGCCATGATTTTACATATTGTGGTTGATCCCCTGGCCTGGTGGTGATGTTAGACAGGGGGATACACTGGGCCATGAGGTTACAGATTGTGGTTGATCCCCTGGCCTGGTGGTGATGTGTGACTGGGGGATACACTGGGCCATGAGGTTACAGATTGCGGTTGATCCCCGGGCCTGGTGGTGATGTGAGACTGGGGGATACACTGGGAATTGAGGTTACAGATTGTGGTTGATCCCCTGGCCTGGTGGTGATGTGAGACTGGGGGATACACTGAGCAATGAGGTTACAGTTTGTGGTTGATCCCCTGGCCTGGTGGTGATGTGAGACTGGGGGATACACTGGGCCATGAGGTTACAGATTGTGGTTGATCCCCTGGCCTGGTGGTGATGTGAGACTGGAGGATACACTGGGCCATGAGGTTACAGATTGTGGTTGATCCCCTGGCCTGATGTGAGACTGGGGGATACACTGGGCCATGAGGTTACAGATTGTGGTTGATCCCCTGGACTGGTGGTGATGTGAGACTGGGGGATACACCGGGCCATGAGGTTACAGATTGTGGTTGATCCCTTCGCCTGGTGTGATGTTAGACTGGGGGATACACTGGGCCATGAGGTTACAGATTGTGGTTGATCCCCTGGCCTGGTGGTGATTTGAGACTGGGGGATAAACTGGGCCATGAGTTTACAGATTGTGGTTGATCCCCTGGACTGGTGGTGATGTTAGACTGGGGGATACACTGGGCCATGAGGTTACAGATTGTGGTTGATCCCCTGGCCTGGTGGTGATGTGAGACTGGGGGATACACTCGGCCATGAGGTTACAGATTGTGGTTGATCCCCTGGCCTGGTGGTGATGTGAGACTGGGGGATACACTGGGCCATGAGGTTACAGATTGTGGATGATCCCCTGGCCTGGTGGTGATGTGAGACTGGGGGATACACAGGGCCATGAGGTTAGAGATTGTGGTTGATCCCCTGGACTGATGTCAGACTGGGGGATACACTGGGCCATGAGGTTACAGATTGTGGTTGATCCCCAGGACTGGTGGTGATGTGAGACTTGGTGATACACTGGGCCATGAGGTTACAGATTGTGGTTGATCCCCTGTCCTGGTGGTGATGTGAGACTGGGGGATACACTGGGCCATGAGGTTACAGATTGTGGTTGATCCCCTGGCCTGGTGGTGCTTTGACACTGGGGGATACACTGGGCCATGAGGTTCCAGATTGTGGATGATCCGCTGGACTGGTGGTGATGTGAGACTGGGGGATACACTGGGCCATGAGGTTACAGATTGTGGATGATCCCCTGGCCTGGTGGTGATGTGAGACTGGGGGATACACTGGGCCATGAGGTTACAGATTGTGGTTGATCCCCTGGCCTGGTGGTGATGTGAGACTGGGGGATACTCTGGGCCATGAGATTACAGGTTCTGGTTGATCCCCTGGCCTGGTGGTGATGTGAGACTGGGGGATACACTGGGCCATGAGGTTACAGATTGTGGTTGATCCCCTGGCTTGGTGGTGATGTGACACTGGGGGATACACTGGGCCATGAGGTTACAGATTGTGGTTGATCCACTGGCCTGGTGGTGATTTGAGACTGGGGGATACACTGGGCCATGAGGTTACAGATTGTGGTTGATCCCCTGGCCTGGTGGTGAAGTGAGACTGGGGGAGACACAGGGCCATGAGGTTACAGATTGTGGTTGGTACCCTGGCCTGGTGGTGATGTTAGACTGGGGGAAATGCTAGGCCATGAGGTTACAAATTGTGGTTGATTCCCTGGCATGGCGGTGATGTGAGACTGGGGGATACACTGGGCCATGAGGTTACAGATTGTGGTTGATCCCCTGGCCTGGTGGTGATGTGTGACTGGGGGATACACTGGGCCATGAGGTTACAGATTGCGGTTGATCCCCGGGCCTGGTGGTGATGTGAGACTGGGGGATACACTGGGAATTGAGGTTACAGATTGTGGTTGATCCCCTGGCCTGGTGGTGATGTGAGACTGGGGGATACACTGAGCAATGAGGTTACAGTTTGTGGTTGATCCCCTGGCCTGGTGGTGATGTGAGACTGGGGGATACACTGGGCCATGAGGTTACAGATTGTGGTTGATCCCCTGGCCTGGTGGTGATGTGAGACTGGAGGATACACTGGGCCATGAGGTTACAGATTGTGGTTGATCCCCTGGCCTGATGTGAGACTGGGGGATACACTGGGCCATGAGGTTACAGATTGTGGTTGATCCCCTGGACTGGTGGTGATGTGAGACTGGGGGATACACCGGGCCATGAGGTTACAGATTGTGGTTGATCCCTTCGCCTGGTGTGATGTTAGACTGGGGGATACACTGGGCCATGAGGTTACAGATTGTGGTTGATCCCCTGGCCTGGTGGTGATTTGAGACTGGGGGATAAACTGGGCCATGAGTTTACAGATTGTGGTTGATCCCCTGGACTGGTGGTGATGTTAGACTGGGGGATACACTGGGCCATGAGGTTACAGATTGTGGTTGATCCCCTGGCCTGGTGGTGATGTGAGACTGGGGGATACACTCGGCCATGAGGTTACAGATTGTGGTTGATCCCCTGGCCTGGTGGTGATGTGAGACTGGGGGATACACTGGGCCATGAGGTTACAGATTGTGGATGATCCCCTGGCCTGGTGGTGATGTGAGACTGGGGGATACACAGGGCCATGAGGTTAGAGATTGTGGTTGATCCCCTGGACTGATGTCAGACTGGGGGATACACTGGGCCATGAGGTTACAGATTGTGGTTGATCCCCAGGACTGGTGGTGATGTGAGACTTGGTGATACACTGGGCCATGAGGTTACAGATTGTGGTTGATCCCCTGTCCTGGTGGTGATGTGAGACTGGGGGATACACTGGGCCATGAGGTTACAGATTGTGGTTGATCCCCTGGCCTGGTGGTGCTTTGACACTGGGGGATACACTGGGCCATGAGGTTCCAGATTGTGGATGATCCGCTGGACTGGTGGTGATGTGAGACTGGGGGATACACTGGGCCATGAGGTTACAGATTGTGGATGATCCCCTGGCCTGGTGGTGATGTGAGACTGGGGGATACACTGGGCCATGAGGTTACAGATTGTGGTTGATCCCCTGGCCTGGTGGTGATGTGAGACTGGGGGATACTCTGGGCCATGAGATTACAGGTTCTGGTTGATCCCCTGGCCTGGTGGTGATGTGAGACTGGGGGATACACTGGGCCATGAGGTTACAGATTGTGGTTGATCCCCTGGCTTGGTGGTAATGTGAGACTGGGGGATACACTGGGCCATGAGGTTACAGATTGTGGTTGATCCCCTGGCCTGGTGGTGAAGTGAGACTGGGGGAGACACAGGGCCATGAGGTTACAGATTGTGGTTGGTACCCTGGCCTGGTGGTGATGTTAGACTGGGGGAAATGCTAGGCCATGAGGTTACAAATTGTGGTTGATTCCCTGGCATGGCGGTGATGTGAGACTGGGGGATACACTGGGCCATGAGGTTACAGATTGTGGTTGATCCCCTGGACTGGTGGTGATGTTAGACTGGGGGATACACTGGGCCATGAGGTTACAGATTGTGGTTGATCCCCTGGCCTGGTGGTGATGTGAGACTGGGGGATACACTGGGCCATGACGTTACAGATTGTGGTTGATCCCCTGGCCTGGTGGTGATGTGAGACTGGGGGATACACTGGGCCATGAGGTTACAGATTGTGGTTGATCCCCTGGCCTGGTGGTGATGTGTAACTGGGGGATACACTGGGCCATGAGGTTACAGATTGTGGATGATCCCCTGGCCTGGTGGTGATGTGAGACTGGGGGATACACTGGGCCATGAGGTTACAGATTGTGGTTGATCCCCTGGCCTGGTGGTGATGTGAGACTGGGGGATACACTGGGATTTGAGGTTACAGATTGTGGTTGATCCCCTGGCCTGGTGGTGATGTGAGACTGGGGGTTACACTGAGCCATGAGGTTACAGTTTGTGGTTGATCCCCTGGCCTGGTGGTGATGTGAGACTGCGGGATACACTGGGCCATGAGGTTACAGATTGTGGTTGATCCCCTGGCCTGGTGGTGATGTGAGACTGGGGGATACACTGGGCCATGAGGTTACAGATTGTGGTTGATCCCCTGGCCTGGTGGTGATGTGAGACTGGGGGATACGCTGGGCCATGAGATTACAGGTTCTGGTTGATCCCCTGGCCTGGTGGTGATGTGAGACTGGGGGATACACTGGGCCATGAGGTTACAGATTGTGGTTGATCCCCTGGCCTGGTGGTGATGTGACACTGGGGGATACACTGGGCCATGAGGTTACAGATTGTGGTTGATCCCCTGGCCTGGTGGTGATGTGAGACTGGAGGATTCACTGGGCCATGAGGTTACAGATTGTGGTTGATCCCCTGGCCTGGTGGTGATGTGAGACTGGGGGATATACAGGGCCATGAGGTTAGAGATTGTGGTTGATCCCCTGGCCTGATGTCAGACTGGGTGATACACTGGGCCATGAGGTTACAGATTGTAGTTGATCCCCTGGACAGGTGGTGATGTGAGACTGGGTGATACACTGGGCCATGAGGTTACAGATTGTGGTTGATCCCCTGGCCTGGTGGTGGTGTGAGTCTGGGGGATACACTGGGCCATGAGGTTACAGATTGTGGTTGATCCCCTGGCCTGGTGGTGATGTGAGACTGGGGGATACACTGGGCCATGAGGTTACAGATTGTGGTTGATCCCCTGGCCTGGTGGTGATGTGAGACTGGAGGATACACTGGGCCATGAGGTTACAGATTGTGGTTGATCCCCCGACCTGGTGGTGATGTGAGACTGGGGAATACACTGGGAATTGAGGTTACAGATTGTGGTTGATCCCCTGGCCTGGTGGTGATGTGAGACTGGAGGATACACTGAGCCATGAGGTTACAGTTTGTGTTTGATCCCCTGGCCTGGTGGTGATGTGAGACTGGGGGATACACTGGGCCATGAGGTTACAGATTTTGGTTGATCCCCTGGCCTGATGTCAGACTGGGGGATACACTGGGCCATGAGGTTACAGATTGTGGTTGATCCCCTGGACTGGTGGTGATGTGAGACTGGGTGATACACTGGGCCATGAGGTTACAGGTTGTGGTTGATCCCCTGGCCTGGTGGTGATGTGAGACTGGGGGATACACTGGGAATTGAGGTTACAGATTGTGGTTGATCCCCTGGCCTGGTGGTGATGTGAGACTGGGGGATACACTGAGCCATGAGGTTACAGTTTGTGGTTGATCCCGTGGCCTGGTGGTGATGTGAGACTGGGGGATACACTGGGCCATGAGTTTACAGATTGTGGTTGATCCCCTGGCCTGGTGGTGATGTGAGACTGGGGGATACACTGGGCCATGAGGTTACCGATTGTGGTTGATCCCCTGGCCTGGTGGTGATGTGAGACTGGAGGATACACTGGGCCATGAGGTTACAGATTGTGGTTGATCCCCTTGCCTAGTGGTGATGTGAGACTGGGGGATACACAGGGCCATGAGGTTAGAGATTGTGGTTGATCCCCTGGCCTGATGTGAGACTGGGGGATACACTGGGCCATGAGGTTACAGATTGTGGTTGATCCCCTGGACTGGTGGTGATGTGAGACTGGGGGATACACTGGGCCATGAGGTTACAGATTGTGGTTGATCCCTTCGCCTGGTGTGATGTTAGACTGGGGGATACACTGGGCCATAACGTTACAGATTGTGGTTGATCCCCTGGCCTGGTGGTGATTTGAGACTGGGGGATTAACTGGGCCATGAGTTTACAGATTGTGGTTGATCCCCTGGACTGGTGGTGATGTGAGACTGGGGGATACACTGGGCCATGAGGTTACAGATTGTGGATGATCCCCTGGCCTGGTGGTGATGTGAGACTGGGGGATACACTGGGCCATGAGGTTACAGATTGTGGTTGATCCCCTGGCCTGGTGGTGATGTGAGACTGGGGGATACACTGGGATTTGAGGTTACAGATTGTGGTTGATCCCCTGGCCTGGTGGTGATGTGAGACTGGGGGTTACACTGAGCCATGAGGTTACAGTTTGTGGTTGATCCCCTGGCCTGGTGGTGATGTGAGACTGCGGGATACACTGGGCCATGAACTTACAGATTGTGGTTGATCCCCTGGCCTGGTGGTGATGTGAGACTGGGGGATACACTGGGCCATGAGGTTACAGATTGTGGTTGATCCCCTGGCCTGGTGGTGATGTGAGACTGGGGGATACGCTGGGCCATGAGATTACAGGTTCTGGTTGATCCCCTGGCCTGGTGGTGATGTGAGACTGGGGGATACACTGGGCCATGAGGTTACAGATTGTGGTTGATCCCCTGGCCTGGTGGTGATGTGACACTGGGGGATACACTGGGCCATGAGGTTACAGATTGTGGTTGATCCCCTGGCCTGGTGGTGATGTGAGACTGGAGGATTCACTGGGCCATGAGGTTACAGATTGTGGTTGATCCCCTGGCCTGGTGGTGATGTGAGACTGGGGGATATACAGGGCCATGAGGTTAGAGATTGTGGTTGATCCCCTGGCCTGATGTCAGACTGGGTGATACACTGGGTCATGAGGTTACAGATTGTAGTTGATCCCCTGGACAGGTGGTGATGTGAGACTGGGTGATACACTGGGCCATGAGGTTACAGATTGTGGTTGATCCCCTGGCCTGGTGGTGGTGTGAGTCTGGGGGATACACTGGGCCATGAGGTTACAGATTGTGGTTGATCCCCTGGCCTGGTGGTGATGTGAGACTGGGGGATACACTGGGCCATGAGGTTACAGATTGTGGTTGATCCCCTGGCCTGGTGGTGATGTGAGACTGGAGGATACACTGGGCCATGAGGTTACAGATTGTGGTTGATCCCCCGACCTGGTGGTGATGTGAGACTGGGGGATACACTGGGAATTGAGGTTACAGATTGTGGTTGATCCCCTGGCCTGGTGGTGATGTGAGACTGGAGGATACACTGAGCCATGAGGTTACAGTTTGTGTTTGATCCCCTGGCCTGGTGGTGATGTGAGACTGGGGGATACACTGGGCCATGAGGTTACAGATTTTGGTTGATCCCCTGGCCTGATGTCAGACTGGGGGATACACTGGGCCATGAGGTTACAGATTGTGGTTGATCCCCTGGACTGGTGGTGATGTGAGACTGGGTGATACACTGGGCCATGAGGTTACAGGTTGTGGTTGATCCCCTGGCCTGGTGGTGATGTGAGACTGGGGGATACACTGGGAATTGAGGTTACAGATTGTGGTTGATCCCCTGGCCTGGTGGTGATGTGAGACTGGGGGATACACTGAGCCATGAGGTTACAGTTTGTGGTTGATCCCGTGGCCTGGTGGTGATGTGAGACTGGGGGATACACTGGGCCATGAGGTTACAGATTGTGGTTGATCCCCTGGCCTGGTGGTGATGTGAGACTGGGGGATACACTGGGCCATGAGGTTACCGATTGTGGTTGATCCCCTGGCCTGGTGGTGATGTGAGACTGGAGGATACACTGGGCCATGAGGTTACAGATTGTGGTTGATCCCCTTGCCTAGTGGTGATGTGAGACTGGGGGATACACAGGGCCATGAGGTTAGAGATTGTGGTTGATCCCCTGGCCTGATGTGAGACTGGGGGATACACTGGGCCATGAGGTTACAGATTGTGGTTGATCCCCTGGACTGGTGGTGATGTGAGACTGGGGGATACACTGGGCCATGAGGTTACAGATTGTGGTTGATCCCTTCGCCTGGTGTGATGTTAGACTGGGGGATACACTGGGCTTTAACGTTACAGATTGTGGTTGATCCCCTGGCCTGGTGGTGATTTGAGACTGGGGGATTAACTGGGCCATGAGTTTACAGATTGTGGTTGATCCCCTGGACTGGTGGTGATGTGAGACTGGGGGATACACTGGGCCATGAGGTTACAGATTGTGGATGATCCCCTGGCCTGGTGGTGATGTGAGACTGGGGGATACACTGGGCCATGAGGTTACAGATTGTGGTTGATCCCTTCGCCTGGTGTGATGTGAGTCTGGGGGATACACTAGGCCATGAGGTAACAGATTGTGGTTGATCCCCTGCCCTGGTGGTGATGTGAGACTGGGGGATACACTGGGCCATGAGGTTACATATTGTGGTTGATCCCCTGGCCTGGTGGTGATGTGAGACTGGGTGATACACTGGGCCATGAGGTTGCAGATTGTGGTTGATCCCCTGGCCTTGTGGTGATGTGAGACTGGGGGATACACTGGGCCATAAGGTTACAGATTGTGGTTGATCCCCTGGCCTGGTGGCGATTTGAGACTGGGGGATACACTGGGCCATGAGGTTACAGATTGTGGTTGATCCCCTGGACTGGTGGTGATGTGAGACTGGGGGATACACTGGGCCATGAGGTTACAGATTGTGGTTGATCCCCTGGCCTGGTGGTGATGTGAAACTGGGGGATACACTGGGCCATGACGTTACAGATTGTGGTTGATCCCCTGGCCTGGTGGTGATGTGAGACTGGGGGATACACTGGGAATTGAGGTTACAGATTGTGGTTGATCCCCTGGCCTGGTGGTGATGTGAGACTGGGGGATACACTGAGCCATGAGGTTACAGTCTGTGGTTGATCCCCTGGCCTGGTGGTGATTTGAGACTGGGGGATACACTGGGCCATGAGGTTACAGATTGTGGTTGATCCCCTGGACTGGTGGTGATGTGAGACTGGGTGATACACTGGGCCATGAGGTTACAGATTGTGGTTGATCCCCTGTCCTGGTGGTGATGTGAGACTGGGGGATACACTGGGCCATAAGGTTACAGATTGTGGTTGATCCCCTGGCCTGGTGGTGATGTGAGACTGGGGGATACACTGGGATTTGAGGTTACAGATTGTGGTTGATCCCCTGGCCTGGTGGTGATGTGAGACTGGGGGTTACACTGAGCCATGAGGTTACAGTTTGTGGTTGATCCCCTGGCCTGGTGGTGATGTGAGACTGCGGGATACACTGGGCCATGAGGTTACAGATTGTGGTTGATCCCCTGGCCTGGTGGTGATGTGAGACTGGGGGATACACTGGGCCATGAGGTTACAGATTGTGGTTGATCCCCTGGCCTGGTGGTGATGTGAGACTGGGGGATACGCTGGGCCATGAGATTACAGGTTCTGGTTGATCCCCTGGCCTGGTGGTGATGTGAGACTGGGGGATACACTGGGCCATGAGGTTACAGATTGTGGTTGATCCCCTGGCCTGGTGGTGATGTGACACTGGGGGATACACTGGGCCATGAGGTTACAGATTGTGGTTGATCCCCTGGCCTGGTGGTGATGTGAGACTGGAGGATTCACTGGGCCATGAGGTTACAGATTGTGGTTGATCCCCTGGCCTGGTGGTGATGTGAGACTGGGGGATATACAGGGCCATGAGGTTAGAGATTGTGGTTGATCCCCTGGCCTGATGTCAGACTGGGTGATACACTGGGTCATGAGGTTACAGATTGTAGTTGATCCCCTGGACAGGTGGTGATGTGAGACTGGGTGATACACTGGGCCATGAGGTTACAGATTGTGGTTGATCCCCTGGCCTGGTGGTGGTGTGAGTCTGGGGGATACACTGGGCCATGAGGTTACAGATTGTGGTTGATCCCCTGGCCTGGTGGTGATGTGAGACTGGGGGATACACTGGGCCATGAGGTTACAGATTGTGGTTGATCCCCTGGCCTGGTGGTGATGTGAGACTGGAGGATACACTGGGCCATGAGGTTACAGATTGTGGTTGATCCCCCGACCTGGTGGTGATGTGAGACTGGGGGATACACTGGGAATTGAGGTTACAGATTGTGGTTGATCCCCTGGCCTGGTGGTGATGTGAGACTGGAGGATACACTGAGCCATGAGGTTACAGTTTGTGTTTGATCCCCTGGCCTGGTGGTGATGTGAGACTGGGGGATACACTGGGCCATGAGGTTACAGATTTTGGTTGATCCCCTGGCCTGATGTCAGACTGGGGGATACACTGGGCCATGAGGTTACAGATTGTGGTTGATCCCCTGGACTGGTGGTGATGTGAGACTGGGTGATACACTGGGCCATGAGGTTACAGGTTGTGGTTGATCCCCTGGCCTGGTGGTGATGTGAGACTGGGGGATACACTGGGAATTGAGGTTACAGATTGTGGTTGATCCCCTGGCCTGGTGGTGATGTGAGACTGGGGGATACACTGAGCCATGAGGTTACAGTTTGTGGTTGATCCCGTGGCCTGGTGGTGATGTGAGACTGGGGGATACACTGGGCCATGAGGTTACAGATTGTGGTTGATCCCCTGGCCTGGTGGTGATGTGAGACTGGGGGATACACTGGGCCATGAGGTTACCGATTGTGGTTGATCCCCTGGCCTGGTGGTGATGTGAGACTGGAGGATACACTGGGCCATGAGGTTACAGATTGTGGTTGATCCCCTTGCCTAGTGGTGATGTGAGACTGGGGGATACACAGGGCCATGAGGTTAGAGATTGTGGTTGATCCCCTGGCCTGATGTGAGACTGGGGGATACACTGGGCCATGAGGTTACAGATTGTGGTTGATCCCCTGGACTGGTGGTGATGTGAGACTGGGGGATACACTGGGCCATGAGGTTACAGATTGTGGTTGATCCCTTCGCCTGGTGTGATGTTAGACTGGGGGATACACTGGGCCATAACGTTACAGATTCTGGTTGATCCCCTGGCCTGGTGGTGATTTGAGACTGGGGGATTAACTGGGCCATGAGTTTACAGATTGTGGTTGATCCCCTGGACTGGTGGTGATGTGAGACTGGGGGATACACCGGGCCATGAGGTTACAGATTGTGGATGATCCCCTGGCCTGGTGGTGATGTGAGACTGGGGGATACACTGGGCCATGAGGTTACAGATTGTGGTTGATCCCTTCGCCTGGTGTGATGTGAGTCTGGGGGATACACTAGGCCATGAGGTAACAGATTGTGGTTGATCCCCTGCCCTGGTGGTGATGTGAGACTGGGGGATACACTGGGCCATGAGGTTACATATTGTGGTTGATCCCCTGGCCTGGTGGTGATGTGAGACTGGGTGATACACTGGGCCATGAGGTTGCAGATTGTGGTTGATCCCCTGGCCTTGTGGTGATGTGAGACTGGGGGATACACTGGGCCATAAGGTTACAGATTGTGGTTGATCCCCTGGCCTGGTGGCGATTTGAGACTGGGGGATACACTGGGCCATGAGGTTACAGATTGTGGTTGATCCCCTGGACTGGTGGTGATGTGAGACTGGGGGATACACTGGGCCATGAGGTTACAGATTGTGGTTGATCCCCTGGCCTGGTGGTGATGTGAAACTGGGGGATACACTGGGCCATGACGTTACAGATTGTGGTTGATCCCCTGGCCTGGTGGTGATGTGAGACTGGGGGATACACTGGGAATTGAGGTTACAGATTGTGGTTGATCCCCTGGCCTAGTGGTGATGTGAGACTGGGGGATACACTGAGCCATGAGGTTACAGTCTGTGGTTGATCCCCTGGCCTGGTGGTGATTTGAGACTGGGGGATACACTGGGCCATGAGGTTACAGATTGTGGTTGATCCCCTGGACTGGTGGTGATGTGAGACTGGGTGATACACTGGGCCATGAGGTTACAGATTGTGGTTGATCCCCTGTCCTGGTGGTGATGTGAGACTGGGGGATACACTGGGCCATAAGGTTACAGATTGTGGTTGATCCCCTGGCCTGGTGGTGATTTGAGACTGGGGGATACACTGGGCCATGAGGTTACAGATTGTGGTTGATCCGCTGGACTGGTGGTGATGTGAGACTGGGGGATACACTGGGCCATGAGGTTACAGATTGTGGATGATCCCCTGGCCTGGTGGTGATGTGAGACTGGGGGATACACTGGGCCATGAGGTTACAGATTGTGGTTGATCCCCTGGCCTGGTGGTGATGTGAGACTGGGGTACACGCTGGGCCATGAGATTACAGGTCCTGGTTGATCCCCTGGCCTGGTGGTGATGTGAGACTGGGGGATACTCTGGGCCATGACGTTACAGATTGTGGTTGATCCACTGGCCTGGTGGTGATGTGAGACTGGGGGATACACTGGGCCATGAGGTTACAGATTGTGGTTGATCCCCTGGCCTGGTGGTGAAGTGAGACTGGGGGATACACTGGGCCATGAGGTTACAGATTGTGGTTGATCCCCTGACCTGGTGGTGATGTGAGACTGGGGGATACACTGGGCCATGAGGTTACATATTGTGGTTGATCCCCTGGCCTGGTGGTGATGTGAGACTGGGTGATACACTGGGCCATGAGGTTGCAGATTGTGGTTGATCCCCTGGCCTGGTGGTGATGTGAGACTGGGGGATACACTGGGCCATAAGGTTACAGATTGTGGTTGATCCCCTGGCCTGGTGGTGATTTGAGACTGGGGGATACACTGGGCCATGAGGTTACAGATTGTGGTTGATCCCCTGGACTGGTGGTGATGTGAGACTGGGGGATACACTGGGCCATGAGGTTACAGATTGTGGATGATCCCCTGGCCTGGTGGTGATGTGAGACTGGGGGATACACTGGGAATTGAGGTTACAGATTGTGGTTGATCCCCTGGCCTGGTGGTGATGTGAAACTGGGGGATACACTGGGCCATGAGGTTACAGATTGTGGTTGATCCCCTGGCCTGGTGGTGATGTGAGACTGGGAATACACTGGGAATTGAGGTTACAGATTGTGGTTGATCCCCTGGCCTGGTGGTGATGTGAGACTGGGGGATACACTGAGCCATGAGGTTACAGTTTGTGGTTGATCCCCTGGCCTGGTGGTGATGTGAGACTGGGGGATACACTGGGCCATGAGGTTACAGATTGTGGTTGATCCCCTGGCCTGGTGGTGATGTGAGACCGGGGGATACACTGGGCCTTGAGGTTACAGATTGTGGTTGATCCCCTGGCCTGGTGGTGATGTGAGACTGGAGGATACACTGGGCTATGAGGTTACAGATTGTGGTTGATCCCCTGGCCTGGTGGTGATGTGAGAGTGGGGGATACACAGGGCCATGAGGTTAGAGATTGTGGTTGATCCCCTGGCCTGATGTCAGACTGGGGGATACACTGGGCCATGAGGTTACAGATTGTGGTTGATCCCCTGGACTGGTGGTGATGTGAGACTGGGTGATACACTGGGCCATGAGGTTACAGATTGTGGTTGATCCCCTGTCCTGGTGGTGATGTGAGACTGGGGGATACACTGGGCCATGAGGTTACAGATTGTGGTTGATCCCCTGGCCTGGTGGTGATGTGAGACTGGGGGATACGCTGGGCCATGAGATTACAGGTCCTGGTTGATCCGCTGGCCTGGTGGTGATGTGAGACTGGGGGATACACTGGGCCATGAGGTTACAGATTGTGGTTGATCCACTGGCCTGGTGGTGTTGTGAGACTGGGGGATACACTGGGCCATGAGGTTACAGCTTGTGGTTGATCCCCTGGCCTGGTGGTGAAGTGAGAGTGGGGGAGACACAGGGCCATGAGGTTACAGATTGTGGTTGGTACCCTGGCCTGGTGGTGATGTTAGACTGGGGGAAATGCTAGGCCATGAGGTTACAAATTGTGGTTGATTCCCTGGCCTGGTGGTGATGTGAGACTGGGGGATACACTGGGCAATGAGGTTACAGATTGTGGTTGAACCCCTGTCCTGGTGGTGATGTGAGACTGGGGGATACACTGGGCCATGAGGTTACAGATTGTGGTTGATCTGCTGGACTGGTGGTGATGTGAGACTGGGGGATACACTGGGCCATGAGGTTACAGATTGTGGATGATCCCCTGGCCTGGTGGTGATGTGAGACTGGGGGATACACTGGGCCATGAGGTTACAGATTGTGGTTGATCCCCTGGCCTGGTGGTGATGTGAGACTGGGGGATACGCTGGGCCATGAGATTACAGGTTCTGGTTGATCCCCTGGCCTGGTGGTGATGTGAGACTGGGGGATACACTGGGCCATGAGGTTACAGATTGTGGTTGATCCCCTGGCTTGGTGGTGATGTGACACTGGGGGATACACTGGGCCATGACGTTACAGATTGTGGTTGATCCACTGGCCTGGTGGTGATGTGAGACTGGGGGATACACTGGGCCATGAGGTTACAGATTGTGGTTGATCCCCTGGCCTGGTGGTGAAGTGAGACTGGGGGAGACACAGGGCCATGAGGTTACAGATTGTGGTTGGTACCCTGGCCTGGTGGTGATGTTAGACTGGGGGAAATGCTAGGCCATGAGGTTACAAATTGTGGTTGATTCCCTGGCCTGGTGGTGATGTGAGACTGGGGGATACACTGGGCAATGAGGTTACAGATTGTGGTTGATCCCCTGTCCTGGTGGTGATGTTAGACTGGGGGATACACTGGGCCATGAGGTTACAGATTGTGGTTGATCCCCTGGCCTGGTGGTGATGTGAGACTGGGGGATACACTGGGCCATGAGGTTAGAGATTGTGGTTGATCCCCTGGCCTGGTGGTGATGTGAGACTGGGGGATACACTGGGCCATGAGGTTACAGATTGTGGTTGATACCCTGGCCTGGTGGTGATGTGAAACTGGGGGATACACTGGGCCATGAGGTTACAGATTGTGGTTGATCCCCTGGCCTGGTGGTGATGTGAGACTGGGGGATACACTGGGATTTGAGGTTACAGATTGTGGTTGATCCCCTGGCCTGGTGGTGATGTGAGACTGGGGGTTACACTGAGCCATGAGGTTACAGTTTGTGGTTGATCCCCTGGCCTGGTGGTGATGTGAGACTGGGGGATACACTGGGCCATGAGGTTACAGATTGTGGTTGATCCCCTGGCCTGGTGGTGATGTGAGACTGGGGGATACACTGGGCCATGAGGTTACAGATTGTGTTTGATCCCCTGGCCTGGTGGTGATGTGAGACTGGAGGATACACTGGGCCATGAGGTTACAGATTGTGGTTGATCCCCTTGCCTGGTGGTGATGTGAGACTGGGGGATACACAGGGCCATGAGGTTAGAGATTGTGGCTGAACCCCTGGCCTGATGTCAGACTGGGGGATACACTGGGCCATGAGGTTACAGATTGTGGTTGATCCCCTGGACTGGTGGTGATGTGAGACTGGGTGATACACTGGGCCATGAGGTTACAGATTGTGGTTGATCCCCTGGCCTGGTGGTGATGTGAGACTGGGGGATACACTGGGCCATGAGGTTACAGATTGTGGTTGATCCCCTGGCCTGGTGGTCATGTTAGACTGGGGGATACACTGGGCCATGAGGTTACAGATTGTGGTTGATCCCCTGGCCTGGTGGTGATGTGAGACTGGGGGATACACTGGGCCATGAGGTTACAGATTGTGGTTGATCCCCTGGCCTGGTGGTGATGTGAGACTGGGGGATACGCTGGGCCATGAGATTACAGGTTCTGGTTGATCCCCTGGCCTGGTGGTGATGTGAGACTGGGGGATACACTGGGCCATGAGGTTACAGATTGTGGTTGATCCCCTGGCCAGGTGGTGATGTGAAACTGGGGGATACACTGGGCTATGAGGTTACAGATTGTGGTTGATCCCCTGGCCTGGTGGTGATGTGAGACCTGGGGATACACTGGGAATTGAGGTTACAGATTGTGGTTGATCCCCTGGCCCGGTGGTGATGTGAGACTGGGGGATACACTGGGCCATGAGGTTACAGATTGTGGTTGATCCCCTTGACTGGTGGTGATGTGAGACTGGGGGATACACTGGGCCATGAGGTTACATATTGTGGTTGATCCCCTGGCCTGGTGGTGATGTTAGACTGGGGTATACACTGGGCCATGAAGTTACAGATTGTGGTTGATCCCCTGGCCTGGTGGTGATGTGAGACTGGGTGATACACTGGGACATGAGTTTGCAGATTGTGGTTGATCCCCTGGACTGGTGGTGATGTGAGACTGGGGGATACACTGGGCCATAAGGTTACAGATTGTGGTTGATCCCCTGGCCTGGTGTTGATTTGAGACTGGGGGATACACTGGGCCATGAGTTTACAGATTGTGGTTGATCCCGTGGCCTGGTGTTGATTTGAGACTGGGGATACACTGTGCCATGAGGTTACAGATTGTGGTTGATCCCCTGGCCTGGTGGTGATGTGAGACTGGGGGATACACTGGGCCATGAGATTACAGATTCTGGTTGATCCCCTGGCCTGGTGGTGATGTGAGACTGGGGGATGCACTGGGCCATGAGGTTACAGATTGCGGTTGATCCCCTGGCCTGGTGCTGATGTGAGACTGGGGGATACACTGGGCTATGAGGCTACAGATTGTAGTTGATCCACTGGCCTGGTGGTGATGTGAGACTGGGGGATACACTGGGCCATGAGGTTACAGATTGTGGTTGATCCCCTGGCCTGGTGGTGATGTGAGACTGTGGGAAATACTGGGCAATGAGGTTACAGATTGTGGTTGATCCCCTGGCCTGGTGGTGATGTGAGACTGGGGCTACACTGGGCCATGAGGTTACAGATTGTGGTTGATCCCCTGGCCTTGTGGTGATGTGAGACTGGGGGATACACTGGGCCATGAGGTTACAGATTGTGGTTGATCCCCTGGCCTGGTGGTGATCTGAGACTGGCGGATACACTGGGCCATGAGGTTACAGATTGTGGTTGATCCCCTGGCCTGGTGGTGAAGTGAGACTGGGGGAGACACAGGGCCATGAGGTTACAGATTGTGGTTGGTACCCTGGCCTGGTGGTGATGTTAGACTGGGGGAAATGCTAGGCCATGAGGTTACAAATTGTGGTGGATTCCCTGGCCTGGTGGTGATGTGAGACTGGAGGATACACTGGGCCATGAGGTTACAGATTGTGGTTGATCCCCTGGCCTGGTGGTGATGTGAGACTGGGGGATACACAGGGCCATGAGGTTAGAGATTATGGTTGATCCCCTGGCCTGATGTCAGACTGGGGGATACACTGGGCCATGAGGTTACAGATTGTGGTTGATACCCTGGACTGGTGGTGATCTGAGACTGGGGGATACACTGGGCCATGAGGTTACAGATTGTGGTTGATCCCTTCGCCTGGTGTGATGTTAGACTGGGGGATACACTGGACCATGAGGTTACATATTGTGGTTGATCCCCTGGCCTGGTGGTGATGTTAGACTGGGGGATACACTGGGCCATGAGGTTACAGATTGTGATTGATCCCCTGGCCTGGTGGTGATGTGTGACTGGGGGATACACTGGGCCATGAGGTTACAGAATGCGGTTGATCCCCTGGCCTGGTGGTGATGTGAGACTGGGTGATTCACTGGGCCATGAGGTTGCAGATTGTGGTTGATCCCGTGGCCTGGTGGTGATGTGAGACTGGGGGATACACTGGGCCATAAGGTTACAGATTGTGGTTGATCCCCTGGCCTGGTGGTGATTTGAGACTGGGGGATACACTGGGCCATGAGTTTATAAATTGTGGTTGATCCCCTGGACTGGTGGTGATGTGAGACTGGGGGATACACTGGGCCATGAGGTTACAGATTGTGGATGATCCCCTGGCCTGGTGGTGATGTGAGACTGGGGGATACTCGGAGCCATGAGGTTACAGTTTGTGGTTGATCCCCTGGCCTGGTGGTGATGTGAGACTGGGGGATACACTGGGCCATGAGATTACAGATTCTGGTTGATCCCCTGGCCTGGTGGTGATGTGAGAATGGGGGATGCACTGGGCCATGAGGTTACAGATTGTGGTTGATCCCCTGGCCTGGTGCTGATGTGAGACTGGGGGATACACTGGGCCATGAGGGTACAGATTGTAGTTGATCCCCGGGCCTGGTGGTGATGTGAGACTGGCGGATACACTGGGCCATGAGGTTACAGATTGTGGTTGATCTCCTGGCCTGGTGGTGATGTGAGACTGGGGGATATACTGGGCCATGAGTTTACAGATTGTGGTTGATCCCCTGGCCTGGTGGTGATGTGAGACTGGGGGATACACTGGGCCATGAGGTTACAGATTGTGGTTGTTCCCCTGGCCTGGTGGTGATGTTAGACTGGGGGAAATGCTGGGCCATGAGGTTACAGATTGTGTTTGATCCCCTGGCCTGGTGGTGATGTGAGACTGGGGGATACACTGGGCCATCAGGTTAGAGATTGTGGTTGATCCCCTGGCCTGGTGGTGATGTGAGACTGGGGGATACACTGGGCCATGAGGTTACAGATTGTGGTTGATACCCTGGCCTGGTGGTGATTTGAGACTGGGGGATACACTGGGCCATGAGGTTACAGATTGTGGTTGATACTCTGGCCTGGTGGTGATTTGAAACTGGGGGATACAGAGGGCCACGAGGTTACAGATTGTGGTTGATCCCCTGGCCTGGTGGTGATGTGAAACTGGGGGATACAGAGGGCCATGAGGTTACAGATTGTGGTTGATCCCCTGGCCTGGTGGTGATGTGAGACTGGGGGATACACTGGGCCATGAGGTTACAGATTGTGGTTGATCCACTGGCCTGGTGGTGATGTGAGACTGGGGGATACACTGGGCCATGAGTTTACAGATTGTGGTTGATCTCCTGGCCTGGTGGTGATGTGAGACTGGGGGATACACTGGGCCATGAGGTTACAGATTGTGGTTGATCCCCTGGCCTGGTGGTGATGTGAGACTGGGGGATACACTGGGCCATGAGGTTACAGATTGTGGTTGATCCCCTGGCCTTGTGGTGATGTGAGACTGGGGGATACACTGGGCCATGAGGTTACAGTTTGTGGTTGATCCACTGGCCTGTTGGTGATGTGAGACTGGGGGTTACACTGGGCCATGAAGTTACAGATTGTGGTTGATCCCCTGGCCTGGTGGTGATTTGAGACTGGGGAATACACTGGGCCATGAGGTTACAGATTGTGGTTGATCCCCTGGCCTGGTGGTGATGTGAGACTGGGGGATACACTGGGCCATGAGGTTACAGATTCTGGTTGATCCCCTGGCCTGGTGGTGTTGTGACACTGTGGGATACACAGGGCCATGAGGTTATTGATTGTGGTTGATCCCCTGGCCTGGTGGTGATGTGAGACTGGGGTATACACAGGGCCATGAGGTTACAGATTGTGGTTGATCCCCTGGTCTGGTTGTGATGTGAGACTGGGGGATACACAGGGCCATGAGCTTACAGATTGTGGTTGATCCCCTGGCCTGGTGTTGATGTGAGACTGGGGGATACACTGGTCCATGAGGTTACAGATTGTGGTTGATACCAAGGCCTGGTGGTGATTTAAGACTGGGGGATACACTGGGCCATGAGGTTACAGATTGTGGTTGATACCCTGGCCTGGTGGTGATTTAAGACTGGGGGATACAGATGGCCACGACGTTACAGATTGTGGTTGATCCCCTGGTCTGATGTTAGACTGGGGGATACACTGGGCCATGAGGTTTCAGATTGTGGTTGATCCCCTGGCCTGGTGGTGATGTGAGACTAAGGGATACGCTGGGCCATGAGGTTACAGATTGTGGTTGATCCCCTGGCCTGGTGGTGATGTGAGACTGGCGGATACACTGGGCCATGAGGTTACAGATTGTGGTTGATCCCCTGGCCTGATGTTAGACTGGGGGATACACTGGGCCGTGAAGTTAGAGATTGTGGTTGATCCCCTGGCCTGGTGGTGAAGTGAGACTGGGGGAGACACAGGGCCATGAGGTTACAGATTGTGGTTGGTACCCTGGCCTGGTGGTGATGTTAGACTGGGGGAAATGCTAGGCCATGAGGTTACAAATTGTAGTTGATTCCTTGGCCTGGTGGTGATGTGAGACTGGGGGTTACACTGTGCACTGAGGTTACAGATTGTGGTTGATCCCTTCGCCTGGTGGTGATGTTAGACTGGGGGATACACGGTGCCATGATTTTACATATTGTGGTTGATCCCCTGGCCTGGTGGTGATGTTAGACAGGGGGATACACTGGGCCATGAGGTTACAGATTGTGGTTGATCCCCTGGCCTGGTGGTGATGTGTGACTGGGGGATACACTGGGCCATGAGGTTACAGATTGCGGTTGATCCCCGGGCCTGGTGGTGATGTGAGACTGGGGGATACACTGGGAATTGAGGTTACAGATTGTGGTTGATCCCCTGGCCTGGTGGTGATGTGAGACTGGGGGATACACTGAGCAATGAGGTTACAGTTTGTGGTTGATCCCCTGGCCTGGTGGTGATGTGAGACTGGGGGATACACTGGGCCATGAGGTTACAGATTGTGGTTGATCCCCTGGCCTGGTGGTGATGTGAGACAGGAGGATACACTGGGCCATGAGGTTACAGATTGTGGTTGATCCCCTGGCCTGATGTGAGACTGGGGGATACACTGGGCCATGAGGTTACAGATTGTGGTTGATCCCCTGGACTGGTGGTGATGTGAGACTGGGGGATACACCGGGCCATGAGGTTACAGATTGTGGTTGATCCCTTCGCCTGGTGTGATGTTAGACTGGGGGATACACTGGGCCATGAGGTTACAGATTGTGGATGATCCCCTGGCCTGGTGGTGATGTGAGACTGGGGGATACACTGGGCCATGAGGTTACAGATTGTGGATGATCCCCTGGCCTGGTGGTGATGTGAGACTGGGGGATACACAGGGCCATGAGGTTAGAGATTGTGGTTGATCCCCTGGACTGATGTCAGACTGGGGGATACACTGGGCCATGAGGTTACAGATTGTGGTTGATCCCCTGGCCTTGTGGTGATGTGAGACTGGGGGAGACACTGGGCCATGAGGTTACAGATTGTGGTTGATCCCCTGTCCTGGTGGTGATGTGAGACTGGGGGATACACTGGGCCATAAGGTTACAGATTGTGGTTGATCCCCTGGCCTGGTGGTGCTTTGAGACTGGGGGATACACTGGGCCATGAGGTTACAGATTGTGGATGATCCGCTGGACTGGTGGTGATGTGAGACTGGGGGATACACTGGGCCATGAGGTTACAGATTGTGGATGATCCCCTGGCCTGGTGGTGATGTGAGACTGGGGGATACACTGGGCCATGAGGTTACAGATTGTGGTTGATCCCCTGGCCTGGTGGTGATGTGAGACTGGGGGATACTCTGGGCCATGAGATTACAGGTTCTGGTTGATCCCCTGGCCTGGTGGTGATGTGAGACTGGGGGATACACTGGGCCATGAGGTTACAGATTGTGGTTGATCCCCTGGCTTGGTGGTGATGTGACACTGGGGGATACACTGGGCCATGAGGTTACAGATTGTGGTTGATCCACTGGCCTGGTGGTGATTTGAGACTGGGGGATACACTGGGCCATGAGGTTACAGATTGTGGTTGATCCCCTGGCCTGGTGGTGAAGTGAGACTGGGGGAGACACAGGGCCATGAGGTTACAGATTGTGGTTGGTACCCTGGCCTGGTGGTGATGTTAGACTGGGGGAAATGCTAGGCCATGAGGTTACAAATTGTGGTTGATTCCCTGGCATGGCGGTGATGTGAGACTGGGGGATACACTGGGCCATGAGGTTACAGATTGTGGTTGATCCCCTGGACTGGTGGTGATGTTAGACTGGGGGATACACTGGGCCATGAGGTTACAGATTGTGGTTGATCCCCTGGCCTGGTGGTGATGTGAGACTGGGGGATACACTGGGCCATGACGTTACAGATTGTGGTTGATCCCCTGGCCTGGTGGTGATGTGAGACTGGGGGATACACTGGGCCATGAGGTTACAGATTGTGGTTGATCCCCTGGCCTGGTGGTGATGTGTAACTGGGGGATACACTGGGCCATGAGGTTACAGATTGTGGATGATCCCCTGGCCTGGTGGTGATGTGAGACTGGGGGATACACTGGGCCATGAGGTTACAGATTGTGGTTGATCCCCTGGCCTGGTGGTGATGTGAGACTGGGGGATACACTGGGATTTGAGGTTACAGATTGTGGTTGATCCCCTGGCCTGGTGGTGATGTGAGACTGGGGGATACGCTGGGCCATGAGATTACAGGTTCTGGTTGATCCCCTGGCCTGGTGGTGATGTGAGACTGGGGGATACACTGGGCCATGAGGTTACAGATTGTGGTTGATCCCCTGGCCTGGTGGTGATGTGACACTGGGGGATACACTGGGCCATGAGGTTACAGATTGTGGTTGATCCCCTGGCCTGGTGGTGATGTGAGACTGGAGGATTCACTGGGCCATGAGGTAACAGATTGTGGTTGATCCCCTGGCCTGGTGGTGATGTGAGACTGGGGGATATACAGGGCCATGAGGTTAGAGATTGTGGTTGATCCCCTGGCCTGATGTCAGACTGGGTGATACACTGGGCCATGAGGTTACAGATTGTAGCTGATCCCCTGGACAGGTGGTGATGTGAGACTGGGTGATACACTGGGCCATGAGGTTACAGATTGTGGTTGATCCCCTGGCCTGGTGGTGGTGTGAGTCTGGGGGATACACTGGGCCATGAGGTTACAGATTGTGGTTGATCCCCTGGCCTGGTGGTGATGTGAGACTGGGGGATACACTGGGCCATGAGGTTACAGATTGTGGTTGATCCCCTGGCCTGGTGGTGATGTGAGACTGGAGGATACACTGGGCCATGAGGTTACAGATTGTGGTTGATCCCCCGACCTGGTGGTGATGTGAGACTGGGGGATACACTGGGAATTGAGGTTACAGATTGTGTTTGATCCCCTGGCCTGGTGGTGATGTGAGACTGGAGGATACACTGAGCCATGAGGTTACAGTTTGTGTTTGATCCCCTGGCCTGGTGGTGATGTGAGACTGGGGGATACACTGGGCCATGAGGTTACAGATTTTGGTTGATCCCCTGGCCTGATGTCAGACTGGGGGATACACTGGGCCATGAGGTTACAGGTTGTGGTTGATCCCCTGGCCTGGTGGTGATGTGAGACTGGGGGATACACTGGGAATTGAGGTTACAGATTGTGGTTGATCCCCTGGCCTGGTGGTGATGTGAGACTGGGGGATACACTGAGCCATGAGGTTACAGTTTGTGGTTGATCCCGTGGCCTGGTGGTGATGTGAGACTGGGGGATACACTGGGCCATGAGGTTACAGATTGTGGTTGATCCCCTGGCCTGGTGGTGATGTGAGACTGGGGGATACACTGGGCCATGAGGTTACCGATTGTGGTTGATCCCCTGGCCTGGTGGTGATGTGAGACTGGAGGATACACTGGGCCATGAGGTTACAGATTGTGGTTGATCCCCTTGCCTAGTGGTGATGTGAGACTGGGGGATACACAGGGCCATGAGGTTAGAGATTGTGGTTGATCCCCTGGCCTGATGTGAGACTGGGGGATACACTGGGCCATGAGGTTACAGATTGTGGTTGATCCCCTGGACTGGTGGTGATGTGAGACTGGGGGATACACTGTGCCATGAGGTTACAGATTGTGGTTGATCCCCTGGCCTGGTGGTGATGTGAGACTGCGGGATACACTGTGCCATGAGGTTACAGATTGTGGTTGATCCCCTGCCCTGGTGGTGATGAGAGACTGGGGGATACACTGGGCCATGAGGTTACAGATTGTAGCTGATCCCCTGGACAGGTGGTGATGTGAGACTGGGTGATACACTGGGCCATGAGGTTACAGATTGTGGTTGATCCCCTGGCCTGGTGGTGGTGTGAGTCTGGGGGATACACTGGGCCATGAGGTTACAGATTGTGGTTGATCCCCTGGCCTGGTGGTGATGTGAGACTGGGGGATACACTGGGCCATGAGGTTACAGATTGTGGTTGATCCCCTGGCCTGGTGGTGATGTGAGACTGGAGGATACACTGGGCCATGAGGTTACAGATTGTGGTTGATCCCCCGACCTGGTGGTGATGTGAGACTGGGGGATACACTGGGAATTGAGGTTACAGATTGTGTTTGATCCCCTGGCCTGGTGGTGATGTGAGACTGGAGGATACACTGAGCCATGAGGTTACAGTTTGTGTTTGATCCCCTGGCCTGGTGGTGATGTGAGACTGGGGGATACACTGGGCCATGAGGTTACAGATTTTGGTTGATCCCCTGGCCTGATGTCAGACTGGGGGATACACTGGGCCATGAGGTTACAGGTTGTGGTTGATCCCCTGGCCTGGTGGTGATGTGAGACTGGGGGATACACTGGGAATTGAGGTTACAGATTGTGGTTGATCCCCTGGCCTGGTGGTGATGTGAGACTGGGGGATACACTGAGCCATGAGGTTACAGTTTGTGGTTGATCCCGTGGCCTGGTGGTGATGTGAGACTGGGGGATACACTGGGCCATGAGGTTACAGATTGTGGTTGATCCCCTGGCCTGGTGGTGATGTGAGACTGGGGGATACACTGGGCCATGAGGTTACCGATTGTGGTTGATCCCCTGGCCTGGTGGTGATGTGAGACTGGAGGATACACTGGGCCATGAGGTTACAGATTGTGGTTGATCCCCTTGCCTAGTGGTGATGTGAGACTGGGGGATACACAGGGCCATGAGGTTCGAGATTGTGGTTGATCCCCTGGCCTGATGTGAGACTGGGGGATACACTGGGCCATGAGGTTACAGATTGTGGTTGATCCCCTGGACTGGTGGTGATGTGAGACTGGGGGATACACTGGGCCATGAGGTTACAGATTGTGGTTGATCCCTTCGCCTGGTGTGATGTTAGACTGGGGGATACACTGGGCCATAACGTTACAGATTGTGGTTGATCCCCTGGCCTGGTGGTGATTTGAGACTGGGGGATTAACTGGGCCATGAGTTTACGGATTGTGGTTGATCCCCTGGACTGGTGGTGATGTGAGACTGGGGGATACACTGGGCCATGAGGTTACAGATTGTGGATGATCCCCTGGCCTGGTGGTGATGTGAGACTGGGGGATACACTGGGCCATGAGGTTACAGATTGTGGTTGATCCCTTCGCCTGGTGTGATGTGAGTCTGGGGGATACACTAGGCCATGAGGTAACAGATTGTGGTTGATCCCCTGCCCTGGTGGTGATGTGAGACTGGGGGATACACTGGGCCATGAGGTTACATATTGTGGTTGATCCCCGGGCCTGGTGGTGATGTGAGACTGGGTGATACACTGGGCCATGAGGTTGCAGATTGTGGTTGATCCCCTGGCCTTGTTGTGATGTGAGACTGGGGGATACACTGGGCCATAAGGTTACAGATTGTGGTTGATCCCCTGGCCTGGTGGCGATTTGAGACTGGGGGATACACTGGGCCATGAGGTTGCAGATTGTGGTTGATCCTCTGGACTGGTGGTGATGTGAGACTGGGGGATACACTGGGAATTGAGGTTACAGATTGTGGTTGATCCCCTGGCCTGGTGGTGATGTGAAACTGGGGGATACACTGGGCCATGAGGTTACAGATTGTGGTTGATCCCCTGGCCTGGTGGTGATGTGAGACTGGGAATACACTGGGAATTGAGGTTACAGATTGTGGTTGATCCCCTGGCCTGGTGGTGATGTGAGACTGGGGGATACACTGAGCCATGAGGTTACAGTTTGTGGTTGATCCCCTGGCCTGGTGGTGATGTGAGACTGGGGGATACACTGGGCCATGAGGTTACAGATTGTGGTTGATCCCCTGGCCTGGTGGTGATGTGAGACTGGGGGATACACTGGGCCTTGAGGTTACAGATTGTGGTTGATCCCCTGGCCTGGTGGTGATGTGAGACTGGAGGATACACTGGGCTATGAGGTTACAGATTGTGGTTGATCCCCTGGCCTGGTGGTGATGTGAGAGTGGGGGATACACAGGGCCATGAGGTTACAGATTGTGGTTGATCCCCAGGCCTGGTGGTGATGTGAGACTGGGGGATACACTGGGCCATGAGGTTACAGATTGTGGTTGAACCCCTGTCCTGGTGGTGATGTTAGACTGAGGGATACACTGGGCCATGAGGTTACAGATTGTGGTTGATCCCCAGGCCTGGTGGTGATGTGAGACTGGGGGATACACTGGGCCATGAGGTTACAGATTGTGGTTGATCTGCTGGACTGGTGGTGATGTGAGACTGGGGGATACACTGGGCCATGAGGTTACAGATTGTGGATGATCCCCTGGCCTGGTGGTGATGTGAGACTGGGGGATACACTGGGCCATGAGGTTACAGATTGTGGTTGATCCCCTGGCCTGGTGGTGATGTGAGACTGGGGGATACGCTGGGCCATGAGATTACAGGTTCTGGTTGATCCCCTGGCCTGGTGGTGATGTGAGACTGGGGGATACACTGGGCCATGAGGTTACAGATTGTGGTTGATCCCCTGGCTTGGTGGTGATGTGACACTGGGGGAGACACAGGGCCATGAGGTTACAGATTGTGGTTGGTACCCTGGCCTGGTGGTGATGTTAGACTGGGGGAAATGCTAGGCCATGAGGTTACAAATTGTGGTTGATTCCCTGGCCTGGTGGTGATGTGAGACTGGGGGATTCAATGGGCAATGAGGTTACAGATTGTGGTTGATCCCCTGTCCTGGTGGTGATGTTAGACTGGGGGATACACTGGGCCATGAGGTTACAGATTGTGGTTGATACCCTGGCCTGGTGGTGATGTGAAACTGGGGGATACACTGGGCCATGAGGTTACAGATTGTGGTTGATCCCCTGGCCTGGTGGTGATGTGAGACTGGGGGATACACTGGGCCATGAGGTTACAGATTGTGGATGATCCCCTGGCCTGGTGGTGATGTGAGACTGGGGGATACACTGGGCCATGAGGTTACAGATTGTGGTTGATCCCCTGGCCTGGTGGTGATGTGAGACTGGGGGATACGCTGGGCCATGAGATTACAGGTTCTGGTTGATCCCCTGGCCTGGTGGTGATGTGAGACTGGGGGATACACTGGGCCATGAGGTTACAGATTGTGGTTGATCCCCTGGCTTGGTGGTGATGTGACACTGGGGGAGACACAGGGCCATGAGGTTACAGATTGTGGTTGGTACCCTGGCCTGGTGGTGATGTTAGACTGGGGGAAATGCTAGGCCATGAGGTTACAAATTGTGGTTGATTCCCTGGCCTGGTGGTGATGTGAGACTGGGGGATACACTGGGCAATGAGGTTACAGATTGTGGTTGATCCCCTGTCCTGGTGGTGATGTTAGACTGGGGGATACACTGGGCCATGAGGTTACAGATTGTGGTTGATACCCTGGCCTGGTGGTGATGTGAAACTGGGGGATACACTGGGCCATGAGGTTACAGATTGTGGTTGATCCCCTTGCCTGGTGGTGATGTGAGACTGGGGGATACACTGGGATTTGAGGTTACAGATTGTGGTTGATCCCCTGGCCTGGTGGTGATGTGAGACTGGGGGATACACTGGGCCATGAGGTTACAGATTGTGTTTGATCCCCTGGCCTGGTGGTGATGTGAGACTGGAGGATACACTGGGCCATGAGGTTACAGATTGTGGTTGATCCCCTGGCCTGGTGGTGATGTGAGACTGGGGGATACACAGGGCCATGAGGTTAGAGATTGTGGTTGATCCCCTGGCCTGATGTCAGACTGGGGGATACACTGGGCCATGAGGTTACAGATTGTGGTTGATCCCCTGGACTGGTGGTGATGTGAGACTGGGTGATACACTGGGCCATGAGGTTACAGATTGTGGTTGATCCCCTGGCCTGGTGGTGATGTGAGACTGGGGGATACACTGGCCCATGAGGTTACAGATTGTGGTTGATCCCCTGGCCTGGTGGTCATGTTAGACTGGGGGATACACTGGGCCATGAGGTTACAGATTGTGGTTGATCCCCTGGCCTGGTGGTGATGTGAGACTGGGGGATACACTGGGCCATGAGGTTACAGATTGTGGTTGATCCCCTGGCCTGGTGGTGATGTGAGACTGGGGGATACGCTGGGCCATGAGATTACAGGTTCTGGTTGATCCCCTGGCCTGGTGGTGATGTGAGACTGGGGGATACACTGGGCCATGAGGTTACAGATTGTGGTTGATCCCCTGGCCAGGTGGTGATGTGAAACTGGGGGATACACTGGGCTATGAGGTTACAGATTGTGGTTGATCCCCTGGCCTGGTGGTGATGTGAGACCTGGGGATACACTGGGAATTGAGGTTACAGATTGTGGTTGATCCCCTGGCCCGGTGGTTATGTGGGACTGGGGGATACACTGGGCCATGAGGTTACAGATTGTGGTTGATCCCCTGGCATGGTGGTGATTTGAGACTGGGGGATACACTGAGCCATGAGGTTACAGTTTGTGGTTGATCCCCTGGCCTGGTGGTGATGTGAGACTGGGGGATACACTGGGCCATGAGGTTACAGATTGTGTTTGTTCCCCTGGCCTGGTGGTGATGTGAGACTGGGGGATACACTGGGCCATGAGGTTACAGATTGTGGTTGATCCCCTGGCCTGGTGGTGATCTGAGACTGGCGGATACACTGGGCCATGAGCTTACAGATTGTGGTTGATCCCCTGGCCTGGGGGTGAAGTGAGACTGCGGGAGACACAGGGCCATGAGGTTACAGATTGTGGTTGGTACCCAGGCCTGGTGGTGATGTTAGACTGGGGGAAATGCTAGGCCATGAGGTTACAAATTGTGGTTGATTCCCTGGCCTGGTGGTGATGTGAGACTGGGGGATACACTGGGCCATGAGGTTACATATTGTGGTTGATCCCCTGGCCTGGTGGTGATGTTAGACTGGGGGATACACTGGGCCATGACGTTACAGATTGTGGTTGATCCCCTGGCCTGGTGGTGATGTGTGACTGGGGGATACACTGGGCCATGAGGTTACAGATTGCGGTTGATCCCCTGGCCTGGTGGTGATGTGAGACTGGGTGATACACTGGGCCATGAGTTTGCAGATTGTGGTTGATCCCCTGGCCTGGTGGTGATGTGAGACTGGGGGATACACTGGGCCATAAGGTTACAGATTGTGGTTGATCCCCTGGCCTGGTGTTGATTTGAGACTGGGGGATACACTGGGCCATGAGTTTACAGATTGTGGTTGATCCCGTGGCCTGGTGTTGATTTGAGACTGGGGATACACTGTGCCATGAGGTTACAGATTGTGGTTGATCCCCTGGCCTGGTGGTGATGTGAGACTGGGGGATACACTGGGCCATGAGGTTACAGATTGTGGTTGATCCCCTGGCCTGGTGGTGATGTGAGACTGGGGGATACGCTGGGCCATGAGATTACAGGTTCTGGTTGATCCCCTGGCCTGGTGGTGATGTGAGACTGGGGGATACACTGGGCCATGAGGTTACAGATTGTGGTTGATCCCCTGGCTTGGTGGTGATGTGACACTGGGGGAGACACAGGGCCATGAGGTTACAGATTGTGGTTGGTACCCTGGCCTGGTGGTGATGTTAGACTGGGGGAAATGCTAGGCCATGAGGTTACAAATTGTGGTTGATTCCCTGGCCTGGTGGTGATGTGAGACTGGGGGATTCAATGGGCAATGAGGTTACAGATTGTGGTTGATCCCCTGTCCTGGTGGTGATGTTAGACTGGGGGATACACTGGGCCATGAGGTTACAGATTGTGGTTGATACCCTGGCCTGGTGGTGATGTGAAACTGGGGGATACACTGGGCCATGAGGTTACAGATTGTGGTTGATCCCCTGGCCTGGTGGTGATGTGAGACTGGGGGATACACTGGGCCATGAGGTTACAGATTGTGGATGATCCCCTGGCCTGGTGGTGATGTGAGACTGGGGGATACACTGGGCCATGAGGTTACAGATTGTGGTTGATCCCCTGGCCTGGTGGTGATGTGAGACTGGGGGATACGCTGGGCCATGAGATTACAGGTTCTGGTTGATCCCCTGGCCTGGTGGTGATGTGAGACTGGGGGATACACTGGGCCATGAGGTTACAGATTGTGGTTGATCCCCTGGCTTGGTGGTGATGTGACACTGGGGGAGACACAGGGCCATGAGGTTACAGATTGTGGTTGGTACCCTGGCCTGGTGGTGATGTTAGACTGGGGGAAATGCTAGGCCATGAGGTTACAAATTGTGGTTGATTCCCTGGCCTGGTGGTGATGTGAGACTGGGGGATACACTGGGCAATGAGGTTACAGATTGTGGTTGATCCCCTGTCCTGGTGGTGATGTTAGACTGGGGGATACACTGGGCCATGAGGTTACAGATTGTGGTTGATACCCTGGCCTGGTGGTGATGTGAAACTGGGGGATACACTGGGCCATGAGGTTACAGATTGTGGTTGATCCCCTTGCCTGGTGGTGATGTGAGACTGGGGGATACACTGGGATTTGAGGTTACAGATTGTGGTTGATCCCCTGGCCTGGTGGTGATGTGAGACTGGGGGATACACTGGGCCATGAGGTTACAGATTGTGTTTGATCCCCTGGCCTGGTGGTGATGTGAGACTGGAGGATACACTGGGCCATGAGGTTACAGATTGTGGTTGATCCCCTGGCCTGGTGGTGATGTGAGACTGGGGGATACACAGGGCCATGAGGTTAGAGATTGTGGTTGATCCCCTGGCCTGATGTCAGACTGGGGGATACACTGGGCCATGAGGTTACAGATTGTGGTTGATCCCCTGGACTGGTGGTGATGTGAGACTGGGTGATACACTGGGCCATGAGGTTACAGATTGTGGTTGATCCCCTGGCCTGGTGGTGATGTGAGACTGGGGGATACACTGGCCCATGAGGTTACAGATTGTGGTTGATCCCCTGGCCTGGTGGTCATGTTAGACTGGGGGATACACTGGGCCATGAGGTTACAGATTGTGGTTGATCCCCTGGCCTGGTGGTGATGTGAGACTGGGGGATACACTGGGCCATGAGGTTACAGATTGTGGTTGATCCCCTGGCCTGGTGGTGATGTGAGACTGGGGGATACGCTGGGCCATGAGATTACAGGTTCTGGTTGATCCCCTGGCCTGGTGGTGATGTGAGACTGGGGGATACACTGGGCCATGAGGTTACAGATTGTGGTTGATCCCCTGGCCAGGTGGTGATGTGAAACTGGGGGATACACTGGGCTATGAGGTTACAGATTGTGGTTGATCCCCTGGCCTGGTGGTGATGTGAGACCTGGGGATACACTGGGAATTGAGGTTACAGATTGTGGTTGATCCCCTGGCCCGGTGGTTATGTGGGACTGGGGGATACACTGGGCCATGAGGTTACAGATTGTGGTTGATCCCCTGGCATGGTGGTGATTTGAGACTGGGGGATACACTGAGCCATGAGGTTACAGTTTGTGGTTGATCCCCTGGCCTGGTGGTGATGTGAGACTGGGGGATACACTGGGCCATGAGGTTACAGATTGTGTTTGTTCCCCTGGCCTGGTGGTGATGTGAGACTGGGGGATACACTGGGCCATGAGGTTACAGATTGTGGTTGATCCCCTGGCCTGGTGGTGATCTGAGACTGGCGGATACACTGGGCCATGAGCTTACAGATTGTGGTTGATCCCCTGGCCTGGGGGTGAAGTGAGACTGCGGGAGACACAGGGCCATGAGGTTACAGATTGTGGTTGGTACCCAGGCCTGGTGGTGATGTTAGACTGGGGGAAATGCTAGGCCATGAGGTTACAAATTGTGGTTGATTCCCTGGCCTGGTGGTGATGTGAGACTGGGGGATACACTGGGCCATGAGGTTACATATTGTGGTTGATCCCCTGGCCTGGTGGTGATGTTAGACTGGGGGATACACTGGGCCATGACGTTACAGATTGTGGTTGATCCCCTGGCCTGGTGGTGATGTGTGACTGGGGGATACACTGGGCCATGAGGTTACAGATTGCGGTTGATCCCCTGGCCTGGTGGTGATGTGAGACTGGGTGATACACTGGGCCATGAGTTTGCAGATTGTGGTTGATCCCCTGGCCTGGTGGTGATGTGAGACTGGGGGATACACTGGGCCATAAGGTTACAGATTGTGGTTGATCCCCTGGCCTGGTGTTGATTTGAGACTGGGGGATACACTGGGCCATGAGTTTACAGATTGTGGTTGATCCCGTGGCCTGGTGTTGATTTGAGACTGGGGATACACTGTGCCATGAGGTTACAGATTGTGGTTGATCCCCTGGCCTGGTGGTGATGTGAGACTGGGGGATACACTGGGCCATGAGATTACAGATTCTGGTTGATCCCCTGGCCTGGTGGTGATGTGAGACTGGGGGATGCACTGGGCCATGAGGTTACAGATTGCGGTTGATCCCCTGGCCTGGTGCTGATGTGAGACTGGGGGATACACTGGGCCATGAGGCTACAGATTGTAGTTGATCCACTGGCCTGGTGGTGATGTGAGACTGGGGGATACACTGGGCCATGAGGTTACAGATTGTGGTTGATCCCCTGGCCTGGTGGTGATGTGAGACTGTGGGAAATACTGGGCAATGAGGTTACAGATTGTGATTGATCCCCTGGCCTGGTGGTGATGTGAGACTGGGGGCTACACTGGGCCATGAGGTTACAGATTGTGGTTGATCCCCTGGCCTTGTGGTGATGTGAGACTGGGGGATACACTGGGCCATGAGGTTACAGATTGTGGTTGATCCCCTGGCCTGGTGGTGATCTGAGACTGGCGGATACACTGGGCCATGAGGTTACAGATTGTGGTTGATCCCCTGGCCTGGTGGTGAAGTGAGACTGGGGGAGACACAGGGCCATGAGGTTACAGATTGTGGTTGGTACCCTGGCCTGGTGGTGATGTTAGACTGGGGGAAATGCTAGGCCATGAGGTTACAAATTGTGGTCGATTCCCTGGCCTGGTGGTGATGTGAGACTGGGGGATACACAGGGCCATGAGGTTAGAGATTATGGTTGATCCCCTGGCCTGATGTCAGACTGGGGGATACACTGGGCCATGAGGTTACAGATTGTGGTTGATACCCTGGACTGGTGGTGATCTGAGACTGGGGGATACACTGGGCCATGAGGTTACAGATTGTGGTTGATCCCTTCGCCTGGTGTGATGTTAGACTGGGGGATACACTGGACCATGAGGTTACATATTGTGGTTGATCCCCTGGCCTGGTGGTGATGTTAGACTGGGGGATACACTGGGCCATGAGGTTACAGATTGTGATTGATCCCCTGGCCTGGTGGTGATGTGTGACTGGGGGATACACTGGGCCATGAGGTTACAGAATGCGGTTGATCCCCTGGCCTGGTGGTGATGTGAGACTGGGTGATTCACTGGGCCATGAGGTTGCAGATTGTGGTTGATCCCGTGGCCTGGTGGTGATGTGAGACTGGGGGATACACTGGGCCATAAGGTTACAGATTGTGGTTGATCCCCTGGCCTGGTGGTGATTTGAGACTGGGGGATACACTGGGCCATGAGTTTATAAATTGTGGTTGATCCCCTGGACTGGTGGTGATGTGAGACTGGGGGATACACTGGGCCATGAGGTTACAGATTGTGGATGATCCCCTGGCCTGGTGGTGATGTGAGACTGGGGGATACTCGGAGCCATGAGGTTACTGTTTGTGGTTGATCCCCTGGCCTGGTGGTGATGTGAGACTGGGGGATACACTGGGCCATGAGATTACAGATTCTGGTTGATCCCCTGGCCTGGTGGTGATGTGAGAATGGGGGATGCACTGGGCCATGAGGTTACAGATTGTGGTTGATCCCCTGGCCTGGTGCTGATGTGAGACTGGGGGATACACTGGGCCATGAGGGTACAGATTGTAGTTGATCCCCGGGCCTGGTGGTGATGTGAGACTGGCGGATACACTGGGCCATGAGGTTACAGATTGTGGTTGATCTCCTGGCCTGGTGGTGATGTCAGACTGGGGGATATACTGGGCCATGAGTTTACAGATTGTGGTTGATCCCCTGGCCTGGTGGTGATGTGAGACTGGGGGATACACTGGGCCATGAGGTTACAGATTGTGGTTGTTCCCCTGGCCTGGTGGTGATGTTAGACTGGGGGAAATGCTGGGCCATGAGGTTACAGATTGTGTTTGATCCCCTGGCCTGGTGGTGATGTGAGACTGGGGGATACACTGGGCCATGAGGTTAGAGATTGTGGTTGATCCCCTGGCCTGGTGGTGATGTGAGACTGGGGGATACACTGGGCCATGAGGTTACAGATTGTGGTTGATACCCTGGCCTGGTGGTGATTTGAGACTGGGGGATACACTGGGCCATGAGGTTACAGATTGTGGTTGATACTCTGGCCTGGTGGTGATTTGAAACTGGGGGATACAGAGGGCCACGAGGTTACAGATTGTGGTTGATCCCCTGGCCTGGTGGTGATGTGAAACTGGGGGATACAGAGGGCCATGAGGTTACAGATTGTGGTTGATCCCCTGGCCTGGTGGTGATGTGAGACAGGGGGATACACTGGGCCATGAGGTTACAGATTGTGGTTGATCCACTGGCCTGGTGGTGATGTGAGACTGGGGGATACACTGGGCCATGAGTTTACAGATTGTGGTTGATCTCCTGGCCTGGTGGTGATGTGAGACTGGGGGATACACTGGGCCATGAGGTTACAGATTGTGGTTGATCCCCTGGCCTGGTGGTGATGTGAGACTGGGGGATACACTGGGCCATGAGGTTACAGATTGTGGTTGATCCCCTGGCCTTGTGGTGATGTGAGACTGGGGGATACACTGGGCCATGAGGTTACAGTTTGTGGTTGATCCACTGGCCTGTTGGTGATGTGAGACTGGGGGTTACACTGGGCCATGAAGTTACAGATTGTGGTTGATCCCCTGGCCTGGTGGTGATGTGAGACTGGGGAATACACTGGGCCATGAGGTTACAGATTGTGGTTGATCCCCTGGCCTGGTGGTGATGTGAGACTGGGGGATACACTGGGCCATGAGGTTACAGATTCTGGTTGATCCCCTGGCCTGGTGGTGTTGTGACACTGTGGGATACACAGGGCCATGAGGTTATTGATTGTGGTTGATCCCCTGGCCTGGTGGTGATGTGAGACTGGGGTATACACAGGGCCATGAGGTTACAGATTGTGGTTGATCCCCTGGTCTGGTTGTGATGTGAGACTGGGGGATACACAGGGCCATGAGCTTACAGATTGTGGTTGATCCCCTGGCCTGGTGTTGATGTGAGACTGGGGGATACACTGGTCCATGAGGTTACAGATTGTGGTTGATACCAAGGCCTGGTGGTGATGTAAGACTGGGGGATACAGTGGGCCATGAGGTTACAGATTGTGGTTGATACCCTGGCCTGGTGGTGATTTAAGACTGGGGGATACAGATGGCCACGACGTTACAGATTGTGGTTGATCCCCTGGTCTGATGTTAGACTGGGGGATACACTGGGCCATGAGGTTTCAGATTGTGGTTGATCCCCTGGCCTGGTGGTGATGTGAGACTGGGTGATACATTGGGCCATGAGGTTACAGATTGTGGTTGATCCACTGGCCTGGTGGTAATGTGAGACTGGGGGATACACTGGGCCATGAGTTTACAGATTGTGGTTGATCTCCTGGCCTGGTGGTGATGTGAGACTGGGGGATACACTGGGCCATGAGGTTACAGATTGTGGTTGATCCCCTGGCCTGGTGGTGATGTGAGACTGGGGGATACACTGGGCCATGAGGTTACAGATTGTGGTTGATCCCCTGGCCTGGTGGTGATGTGAGACTGTGGGATACACTGGGCCACGAGGTTACAGATTGTGGTTGATCCCCTGGCCTTGTGGTGATGTGAGACTGGGGGATACACTGGGCCATAAGGTTACAGTTTGTGGTTGTTCCACTGGCCTTTTGGTGTTGTGAGACTGGGGGTTACACTGGGCCATGAAGTTACAGATTGTGGTTGATCACCTGGCCTGGTGGTGATGTGAGACTGGGGGATACACTGGGCCATGAGGTTACAGATTGTGGTTCATCCCCTGGCCTGGTGGTGATCTGAGACTGGCGGATACACTGGGCCATGAGGTTACAGATTGTGGTTGATCCCCTGGCCTGGTGGTGAAGTGAGACTGGGGGAGACACAGGGCCATGAGGTTACAGATTGTGGTTGGTACCCTGGTCTGGTGGTGATGTTAGACTGGGGGAAATGCTAGGCCATGAGGTTACAGATTGTGGTTGATCACCTGGCCTGGTGGTGATGTGAGACTGGGGGATACACTGGGCCATAAGGTTACAGATTGTGGTTGATACCAAGGCCTGGTGGTGATGTGAGACTGGGGGATACGTTGGGCCATGAGATTACAGATTCTGGTTGATCCACTGGCCTGGTGGTGATGTGAGACTGGGGGATACACTGGGCCATGAGGTTACAGATTGTGGTTGATCCACTGGCCTGGTGGTGATGTGAGACTGGGGGATACACTGGGCCATGAGGTTACAGATTGTGGTTGATCCCCTGGCCTGGTGGTGATGTGAGACTGGGGGATACACTGGGCCATGAGGTTACAGATTGTGGTTGATCCCCTGGCCTGGTGGTGATGTGAGACTGGAGGATACACTGGGCCATGAGGTTACAGATTGTGGTTGATCTCCTGGCCTGGTGGTGATGTGAGACTGGGGGATACACTGGGCCATGAGGTTACAGATTGTGGTTGATCCCCTGGCCTGGTGGTGATGTGAGACTGTGGGATACACTGGGCCATGAGGTTACAGATTGTGGTTGATCCCCTGGCCTTGTGGTGATGTGAGACTGGGGGATACACTGGGCCATGAGGTTACAGTTTGTGGTTGATCCACTGGCCTTTTGGTGATGTGAGACTGGGGGTTACACTGGGCCATGAAGTTACAGATTGTGGTTGATCACCTGGCCTGGTGGTGATGTGAGACTGGGGGATACACTGGGCCATAAGGTTACAGATTGTGGTTGATACCAAGGCCTGGTGGTGATGTGAGACTGGGGGATACCCTGGGCCATGAGATTACAGATTCTGGTTGATCCACTGGCCTGGTGGTAATGTGAGACTGGGGGATACACTGGGCCATGAGTTTACAGATTGTGGTTGATCTCCTGGCCTGGTGATGATGTGAGACTGGGGGATACACTGGGCCATGAGGTTACAGATTGTGGTTGATCCCCTGGCCTGGTGGTGATGTGAGACTGGGGGATACACTGGGCCATGAGGTTACAGATTGTGGTTGATCCCCTGGCCTTGTGGTGATGTGAGACTGGGGGATACACTGGGCCATGAGGTTACAGTTTGTGGTTGATCCACTGGCCTTTTGGTGATGTGAGACTGGGGGTTACACTGGGCCATGAAGTTACAGATTGTGGTTGATCACCTGGCCTGGTGGTGATGTGAGACTGGGGGATACACTGGGCTATGAGGTTACAGATTGTGGTTGATCCCCTGGCCTGGTGGTGATCTGAGACTGGCGGATACACTGGGCCATGAGGTTACAGATTGTGGTTGATCCCCTGGCCTGGTGGTGAAGTGAGACTGGGGGAGACACAGGGCCATGAGGTTACAGATTGTGGTTGGTACCCTGGTCTGGTGGTGATGTTAGACTGGGGGAAATGCTAGGCCATGAGGTTACAAATTGTGGTTGATTCCCTGGCCTGGTGGTGATGTGAGACTGGGGGATACACTGGGCAATGAGGTTACAGATTGTGGTTGATCCCCTGGCCTGGTGGTGATGTTAGACTGGGGGATACACTGGGTCATGAGTTTACAGATTGTGGTTGATCCCCTGGCCTGGTGGTGATGTGAGACTGGGGGATACACTGGGCCATGAGGTTACAGATTGTGGTTGATCCCCTGGCCTGGTGGTGATGTGAGACTGGGGGATACACTGGGCCATGAGGTTACAGATTGCGGTTGATCGCCTGGCCTGGTGGTGATGTGAGACTGGGGGATAAACTGGGCCATGAGGTTACAGATTGTGGTTGATCCCCTGGCCTGGTGGTGATGTGAAACTGGGGGATACACTGGGCCATGAGGTTACAGACTGTGGTTGATCCCCTGGCCTGGTGGTGATGTGAGACTGGGGGATACACTGGGAATTGAGGTTACAGATTGTGGTTGATCCACTGGCCTGGTGGTGATGTGAGACTGGGGGATACACTGGGCCATGAGGTTACAGA
Source organism: Hypanus sabinus (assembly GCF_030144855.1). Taxonomy (NCBI): domain Eukaryota; kingdom Metazoa; phylum Chordata; class Chondrichthyes; order Myliobatiformes; family Dasyatidae; genus Hypanus; species Hypanus sabinus. Next base: position 646,582 of record NW_026778948.1, on the reverse strand, counting down.
TTGTGGTTGATCCCCTGGCCTGGTGGTGATGTGAGACTGGGGGATACACTGGGCCATGAGGTTACAGATTGTGGTTGATCCCCTGGCCTGGTGGTGATGTGAGACTGGAGGATACACTGGGCCATGAGGTTACAGATTGTGGTTGATCCCCTGGCCTGGTGGTGATGTGAGACTGGGGTATACACAGGGCCATGAGGTTACAGATTGTGGTTGATCCCCTGGTCTGGTGGTGATGTGAGACTGGGGGATACACTGGGCCATGAGGTTACAGATTGTGGTTGATCCCCTGGCCTGGTGTTGATGTGAGACTGGGGGATACACTGGGCCATGAGGTTACAGATTGTGGTTGATACCAAGGCCTGGTGGTGATGTGAGACTGGGGGATACACTGGGCCATGTGGTTACAGATTGTGGTTGATACCCTGGCCTGGTGGTGATTTGAGACTGGGGGATACACTGGGCAATGAGGTTACAGATTGTGGTTGATCCCCTGGCCTGGTGCTGATGTGAGACTGGGGGATACACTGGGCCATGGGGGTACAGATTGTAGTTGATCCCCGGGCCTGGTGGTGATGTGAGACTGGCGGATAAACTGGGCCATGAGGTTACAGATTGTGGTTGATCCCCTGGCCTGGTGGAGATGTGAGACTGGGGGATACACTGGGCCATGAGGTTAGAGATTGTGGTTGATCCCCTGGCCTGGTGGTGATGTGAGACTGGGGGATACACTGGGCCATGAGGTTACAGATTGTGGTTGATACCCTGGCCTGGTGGTGATTTGAGACTGGGGGATACACTGGGCCATGAGGTTACAGATTGTGGTTGATAATCTGGCCTGGTGGTGATTTGAAACTGGGGGATACAGAGGGCCACGAGGTTACAGATTGTGGTTGATACCCTGGCCTGATGTTAGACTGGGGGATACGCTGGGCCATGAGGTTACAGATTGTGGTTGATCCCCTGGCCTGGTGGTGATGTGAGACTGGGGGATACACTGGGCCATGAGGTTACAGATTGTGGTTGATCCACTGGCCTGGTGGTGATGTGAGACTGGGGGATACACTGGGCCATGAATTTACAGATTGTGGTTGATCTCCTGGCCTGGTGGTGATGTGAGACTGGGGGATACACTGGGCCATGAGGTTACAGATTGTGGTTGATCCCCTGGCCTGGTGGTGATGTGAGACTGGGGGATACACTGGGCCATGAGGTTACAGATTGTGGTTGATCCCCTGGCCTTGTGGTGATGTGAGACTGGGGGATACACTGGGCCATGAGGTTACAGTTTGTGGTTGATCCACTGGCCTGTTGGTGATGTGAGACTGGGGGTTACACTGGGCCATGAAGTTACAGATTGTGGTTGATCCCCTGGCCTGGTGGTGATGTGAGACTGGGGGATACACTGGGCCATGAGGTTACAGATTGTGGTTGATCCCCTGGCCTGGTGGTGATGTGAGACTGGGGGATACACTGGGCCATGAGGTTACAGATTCTGGTTGATCCCCTGGCCTGGTGGTGTTGTGACACTGGGGGATACACAGGGCCATGAGGTTATTGATTGTGGTTGATCCCCTGGCCTGGTGGTGATGTGAGACTGGGGTATACACAGGGCCATGAGGTTACAGATTGTGGTTGATCCCCTGGTCTGGTTTTGATGTGAGACTGGGGGATACACAGGGCCATGAGCTTACAGATTGTGGTTGATCCCCTGGCCTGGTGTTGATGTGAGACTGGGGGATACACTGGGCCATGAGGTTACAGATTGTGGTTGATACCAAGGCCTGGTGGTGATGTGAGACTGGGGGATACACTGGGCCATGAGGTTACAGATTGTGGTAGATACCCTGGCCTGGTGGTGATTTGAGACTGGGGGATACACTGGGCCATGAGGTTACAGATTGTGGTTGATACCCTGGCCTGGTGGTGATTTGAGACTGGGGGATACAGATGGCCTCGAGGTTACAGATTGTGGTTGATCCCCTGGTCTGATGTTAGACTGGGGGATACACTGGGCCATGAGGTTACAGATTGTGGTTGATCCCCTGGCCTCGTGGTGATGTGAGACTGGGTGATACATTGGGCCATGAGGTTACAGATTGTGGTTGATCCCCTGGCCTTGTGGTGATGTGAGACTGGGGGTTACACAGGGCCATGATGTTACAGTTTGTGGTTGATCACCTGGCCTGGTGGTGATGTGAGACTGGGGGATACACTGGGCCATGAGGTTACAGATTGTGGTTGATCCCCTGGCCTGGTGGTGATCTGAGACTGGCGGATACACTGGGCCATGAGGTTACAGATTGTGGTTGATCCCCTGGCCTGGTGGTGAAGTGAGACTGGGGGAGACACAGGGCCATGAGGTTACAGATTGTGGTTGGTACCCTGGTCTGGTGGTGATGTTAGACTGGGGGAAATGCTAGGCCATGAGGTTACAAATTGTGGTTGATTCCCTGGCCTGGTGGTGATGTGAGACTGGGGGATACACTGGGCAATGAGGTTACAGATTGTGGTTGATCCCCTGGCCTGGTGGTGATGTTAGACTGGGGGATACACTGGGTCATGAGTTTACAGAATGTGGTTGATCCCCTGGCCTGGTGGTGATGTGAGACTGGGGGATACACTGGGCCATGAGGTTACAGATTGTGGTTGATCCCCTGGCCTGGTGGTGATGTGAGACTGGGGGATACACTGGGCCATGAGGTTACAGATTGCGGTTGATCGCCTGGCCTGGTGGTGATGTGAGACTGGGGAATAAACTGGGCCATGAGGTTACAGATTGTGGTTGATCCCCTGGCCTGGTGGTGATGTGAAACTGGGGGATACACTGGGCCATGAGGTTACAGACTGTGGTTGATCCCCTGGCCTGGTGGTGATGTGAGACTGGGGGATACACTGGGAATTGAGGTTACAGATTGTGGTTGATACACTGGCCTGGTGGTGATGTGAGACTGGGGGATACACTAAGCCATGAGGTTACAGTTTGTGGTTGATCCCCTGGCCTGGTGGTGATGTGAGACTGGGGGATACACTGGGCCATGAGGTTACAGATTGTGGTTGATCCCCTGGCCTGGTGGTGATGTGAGACTGGGGGATACACTGGGCCATGAGGTTACAGATTGTGGTTGATCCCCTGGCCTGGTGGTGATGTGAGACTGGAGGATACACTGGGCCATGAGGTTACAGATTGTGGTTGATCCCCTGGCCTGGTGGTGATGTGAGACTGGGGTATACACAGGGCCATGAGGTTACAGATTTTGGTTGATCCCCTGGTCTGGTGGTGATGTGAGACTGGGGGATACACAGGGCCATGAGGTTACAGATTGTGGTTGATCCCCTGGCCTGGTGTTGATGTGAGACTGGGGGATACACTGGGCCATGAGGTTACAGATTGTGGTTGATACCAAGGCCTGGTGGTGATGTGAGACTGGGGGATACACTGGGCCATGAGGTTACAGATTGTGGTTGATCCCCTGGCCTGGTGGTGATGTGAGACTGGGTGATACATTGGGCCATGAGGTTACAGATTGTGGTTGATCCACTGGCCTGGTGGTAATGTGAGACTGGGGGATACACTGGGCCATGAGTTTACAGATTGTGGTTGATCTCCTGGCCTGGTGGTGATGTGAGACTGGGGGATACACTGGGCCATGAGGTTACAGATTGTGGTTGATCCCCTGGCCTGGTGGTGATGTGAGACTGGGGGATACACTGGGCCATGAGGTTACAGATTGTGGTTGATCCCCTGGCCTTGTGGTGATGTGAGACTGGGGGATACACTGGGCCATGAGGTTACAGTTTGTGGTTGATCCACTGGCCTTTTGGTGATGTGAGACTGGGGGTTACACTGGGCCATGAGGTTACAGATTGTGGTTGATCCCCTGGCCTGGTGGTGATCTGAGACTGGCGGATACACTGGGCCATGAGGTTACAGATTGTGGTTGATCCCCTGGCCTGGTGGTGAAGTGAGACTGGGGGAGACTTAGGGCCATGAGGTTACAGATTGTGGTTCGTACCCTGGTCTGGTGGTGATGTTAGACTGGGGGAAATGCTAGGCCATGAGGTTACAAATTGTGGTTGATTGCCTGGCCTGGTGGTGATGTGAGACTGGGGGATACACTGGGCAATGAGGTTACATATTGTGGTTGATCCCCTGGCCTGGTGGTGATGTTAGACTGGGGGATACACTGGGTCATGAGTTTACAGACTGTGGTTGATCCCCTGGCCTGGTGGTGATGTGAGACTGGGAGATACATTGGGCCATGAGGTTACAGATTGTGGTTGATCCCCTGGCCTGGTGGTGATGTGAGACTGGGGGATACACTGGGCCATGAGGTTACAGATTGCGGTTGATCCCCTGGCCTGGTGGTGATGTGAGACTGGGGGATACACTGGGAATTGAGGTTACAGATTGTGGTTGATCCACTGGCCTGGTGGTGATGTGAGACTGGGGGATACACTGAGCCATGAGGTTACAGTTTGTGGTTGATCCCCTGGCCTGGTGGTGATGTGAGACTGGGGGATACACTGGGCCATGAGGTTACAGATTGTGGTTGATCCCCTGGCCTGGTGGTGATGTGAGACTGGGGGACACACTGGGCCATGAGGTTACAGATTCTGGTTGGTACCCTGGTCTGGTGGTGATGTTAGACTGGGGGAAATGCTAGGCCATGAGGTTACAAATTGTGGTTGATTCCCTGGCCTGGTGATGATGTGAGACTGGGGGATACACTGGGCAATGAGGTTACAGATTGTGGTTGATCCCCTGGCCTGGTGGTGATGTTAGACTGGGGTATACACTGGGTCATGAGTTTACAGATTGTGGTTGATCCCCTGGCCTGGTGGTGATGTGAGACTGGGGGATACACTGGGCCATTTGGTTACAGATTGTGGTTGATCCCCTGGCCTGGTGGTGATGTGAGACTGGGGGATACACTGGGCCATGAGGTTACAGATTGCGGTTGATCGCCTGGCCTGGTGGTGATGTGAGACTGGGGGATACACTGGGCCATGAGGTTACAGATTGTGGTTGATCCCCTGGCTTGGTGGTGATGTGAAACTGGGGGATACACTGGGCCATGAGGTTACAGACTGTGGTTGATCCCCTGGCCTGGTGGTGATGTGAGACTGGGGGATACACTGGGAATTGAGGTTACAGATTGTGGTTGATCCACTGGCCTGGTGGTGATTTGAGACTCGGGGATACACTGGGCCATGAGGTTACAGATTGTGGTTGATACCCTGGCCTGGTGGTGATTTGAGACTGGGGGATACACTGGGCCATGAGGTTACAGATTGTGGTTGATACCCTGGCCTGGTGCTGATTTGAGACTGGGGGATACAGAGGGCCACGAGGTTACAGATTGTGGTTGATCCCCTGGCCTGATGTTAGACTGGGGGATACACTGGGCCATGAGGTTACAGATTGTGGTTGATCCCCTGGCCTGGTGGTGATGTGAGACTGGGTGATACATTGGGCCATGAGGTTACAGATTGTGGTTGATCCACTGGCCTGGTGGTAATGTGAGACTGGGGGATACACTGGGCCATGAGTTTACAGATTGTGGTTGATCTCCTGGCCTGGTGGTGATGTGAGACTGGGGGATACACTGGGCCATGAGGTTACAGATTGTGGTTGATCCCCTGGCCTGGTGGTGATGTGAGACTGTGGGATACACTGGGCCATGAGGTTACAGATTGTGGTTGATCCCCTGGCCTTGTGGTGATGTGAGACTGGGGGATACACTGGGCCATGAGGTTACAGATTGTGGTTGATCCCCTGGCCTGGTGGTGATGTGAAACTGGGGGATACACTGGGCCATGAGGTTACAGACTGCGGTTGATCCCCTGGCCTGGTGGTGATGTGAGACTGGGGGATACACTGGGAATTGAGGTTACAGATTGTGATTCATCCACTGGCCTGGTGGTGATGTGAGACTGGGGGATACACTGGGCCATGAGGTTACAGATTGTGGTTGATCCCCTGGCCTGGTGGTGATGTGAGACTGGGGGATACACTGGGCCATGAGGTTACAGATTGTGGTTGATCCCCAGGCCTGGTGGTGATGTGAGACTGGAGGATACACTGGGCCATGAGGTTACAGATTGTGGTTGATCCCCTGGCCTGGTGGTGATGTGAGACTGGGGTATACACAGGGCCATGAGGTTACAGATTGTGGTTGATCCCCTGGTCTGGTGGTGATGTGAGACTGGGGTATACACAGGGCCATGAGGTTACAGATTGTGGTTGATCCCCTGGCCTGGTGGTGATGTTAGACTTTGGGATACACTGGGCCATGAGGTTACAGATTGTGGGTGATCCCCTGGCCTGGTGGTGATGTGAGACTGCGGGATACACTGGGCCATGAGGTTACAGATTGTGGTTGATCTCCTGGCCTGGTGGTGATGTGAGACTGGGGGATACACTGGGCCATGAGGTTACAGATTGTGGTTGATACGAAGGCCTGGTGGTGATGTGAGACTGGGGGATACACTGGGCCATGTGGTTACAGATTGTGGTTGATACCCTGGCCTGGTGGTGATTTGAGACTGGGGGATTCACTGGGCCATGAGGTTACAGATTGTGGTTGATCCCCTGGCCTGGTGCTGATGTGAGACTGGGGGATACACTGGGCCATGGGGGTACAGATTGTGGTTGATCCCCTGGCCTGGTGGTGATGTGAGACTGGCGGATACACTGGGCCATGAGGTTACAGATTGTGGTTGATCCCCTGGCCTGGTGGTGATGTGAGACTGGGGGAAATGCTGGGCCATGAAGTTACAGTTTGTGGTTGATCCCCTGGCCTGGTGGTGATGTGAGACTGGGGGATATACTGGGCCATGAGGTTACAGATTGTGGTTGATCCCCTGGCCTGGTGGTGATGTGAGACTGGGGGATACACTGGGCCATGAGGTTACAGATTGTGGTTGTTCCCCTGGCCTGGTGGTGATGTTAGACAGGGGGAAATGCTGGGCCATGAGGTTACAGATTGTGGTTGATCCCCTGTCCTGGTGGTGATGTGAGACTGGGGGATACACTGGGCCATGAGGTTAGAGATTGTGGTTGATCCCCTGGCCTGGTGGTGATGTGAGACTGGGGGATACACTGGGCCATGAGGTTACAGATTGTGGTTGATACCCTGGCCTGGTGGTGATTTGAGACTGGGGGATACACTGGGCCATGAGGTTACAGATTGTGGTTGATACTCTGGCCTGGTGGTGATTTGAAACTGGGGGATACAGAGGGCCACGAGGTTACAGATTGTGGTTGATCCCCTGGCCTGGTGGCGATGTTGGACTGGGGGATACACTGGGCCATGAGGTTACAGATTGTGGTTGATCCCCTGGCCTTATGTTAGACAGGGGGATACACTGTGCCATGAGGTTACAGATTGTGGTTGATCCCCTGGCCTGATGTTAGACTGGGGGATATGCTGGGCCATGAGGTTACAGATTGTGGTTGATACCCTGGCCTGGTGGTGATGTGAGACTGGGGGATACACTGGGCCATGAGGTTACAGATTGCGGTTGATCGCCTGGCCTGGTGGTGATGTGAGACTGGGGGATACACTGGGCCATGGGGGTACAGATTGTAGTTGATCCCCGGGCCTGGTGGTGATGTGAGACTGGCGGATACACTGGGCCATGAGGTTAGAGATTGTGGTTGATCCCCTGGCCTGGTGGTGATGTGAGACTGGGGGATACACTGGGCCATGAGGTTACAGATTGTGGTTGATACCCTGGCCTGGTGGTGATGTGAGACTGGGGGATACACTGGGCCATGAGGTTACAGATTGTGGTTGATCCCCTGGCTTGGTGGTGATGTGAAACTGGGGGATACACTGGGCCATGAGGTTACAGACTGTGGTTGATCCCCTGGCCTGGTGGTGATGTGAGACTGGGGGATACACTGGGAATTGAGGTTACAGATTGTGGTTGATCCACTGGCCTGGTGGTGATTTGAGACTGGGGGATACACTGGGCCATGAGGTTACAGATTGTGGTTGATACCCTGGCCTGGTGGTGATTTGAGACTGGGAGATACACTGGGCCATGAGGTTACAGATTGTGGTTGATACCCTGGCCTGGTGGTGATTTGAGACTGGGGGATACAGAGGGCCACGAGGTTACAGATTGTGGTTGATCCCCTGGCCTGATGTTAGACTGGGGGATACACTGGGCCATGAGGTTACAGATTGTGGTTGATCCCCTGGCCTGGTGGTGATGTGAGACTGGGTGATACATTGGGCCATGAGGTTACAGATTGTGGTTGATCCACTGGCCTGGTGGTAATGTGAGACTGGGGGATACACTGGGCCATGAGTTTACAGATTGTGGTTGATCTCCTGGCCTGGTGGTGATGTGAGACTGGGGGATACACTGGGCCATGAGGTTACAGATTGTGGTTGATCCCCTGGCCTGGTGGTGATGTGAGACTGGGGGATACACTGGGCCATGAGGTTACAGATTGTGGTTGATCCCCTGGCCTTGTGGTGATGTGAGACTGGGGGATACACTGGGCCATGAAGTTACAGATTGTGATTGATCCCCTGGCCTGGTGGTGATGTGAGACTGGGGGATACACTGGGCCATGAGGTTACAGATTGTGGTTGATCCCCTGGCCTGGTGGTGATCTGAGACTGGCGGATACACTGGGCCATGAGGTTACAGATTGTGGTTGATCCCCTGGCCTGGTGGTGAAGTGAGACTGGGGGAGACATAAGGCCATGAGTTTACAGATTGTGGTTCGTACCCTGGTCTGGTGGTGATGTTAGACTGGGGGAAATGCTAGGCCATGAGGTTACAAATTGTGGTTGATTGCCTGGCCTGGTGGTGATGTGAGACTGGGGGATACACTGGGCAATGAGGTTACAGATTGTGGTTGATCCCCTGGCCTGGTGGTGATGTTATACTGGGGGATACACTGGGTCATGAGTTTACAGATTGTGGTTGATCCCCTGGCCTGGTGGTGATGTGAGACTGGGAGATACACTGGGCCATGAGGTTACAGATTGTGGTTGATCCCCTGGCCTGGTGGTGATGTGAGACTGGGGGATACACTGGGCCATGAGGTTACAGATTGCGGTTGATCGCCTGGCCTGGTGGTGATGTGAGACTGGGGGATACACTGGGCCATGAGGTTACAGATTGTGGTTGATCCCCTGGCCTGGTGGTGATGTGAAACTGGGGGATACACTGGGCCATGAGGTTACAGATTGTGGTTGATCCCCTGGCCTGGTGGTGATGTGAGACTGGGGGATACACTGGGAATTGAGGTTACAGATTGTGGTTGATCCACTGGCCTGGTGGTGATGTGAGACTGGGGGATACACTGAGCCATGAGGTTACAGTTTGTGGTTGATCCCCTGGCCTGGTGGTGATGTGAGACTGGGGGATACACTGGGCCATGAGGTTACAGATTGTGGTTGATCCCCTGGCCTGGTGGTGATGTGAGACTGGGGGACACACTGGGCCATGAGGTTACAGATTCTGGTTGGTACCCTGGTCTGGTGGTGATGTTAGACTGGGGGAAATGCTAGGCCATGAGGTTACAAATTGTGGTTGATTCCCTGGCCTGGTGGTGATGTGAGACTGGGGGATACACTGGGCAATGAGGTTACAGATTGTGGTTGATCCCCTGGCCTGGTGGTGATGTTAGACTGGGGGATACACTGGGTCATGAGTTTACAGATTGTGGTTGATCCCCTTGCCTGGTGGTGATGTGAGACTGGGGGATACACTGGGCCATTTGGTTACAGATTGTGGTTGATCCCCTTGCCTGGTGGTGATGTGAGACTGGGGGATACACTGGGCCATGAGGTTACAGATTGCGGTTGATCGCCTGGCCTGGTGGTGATGTGAGACTGGGGGATACACTGGGCCATGAGGTTACAGATTGTGGTTGATCCCCTGGCTTGGTGGTGATGTGAAACTGGGGGATACACTGGGCCATGAGGTTACAGACTGTGGTTGATCCCCTGGCCTGGTGGTGATGTGAGACTGGGGGATACACTGGGAATTGAGGTTACAGATTGTGGTTGATACACTGGCCTGGTGGTGATTTGAGACTGGGGGATACAGAGGGCCACGAGGTTACAGATTGTGGTTCATCCCCTGGCCTGATGTTAGACTGGGGGATACACTGGGCCATGAGGTTACAGATTGTGGTTGATCCCCTGGCCTGGTGGTGATGTGAGACTGGAGGATACACTGGGCCATGAGGTTACAGATTGTGGTTGATACCCTGGCCTGGTAGTGATTTGAGACTGGGGGATACAGAGGGCCACGAGGTTACAGATTGTGGTTGATCCCCTGGCCTGATGTTAGACTGGGGGATACACTGGGCCATGAGGTTACAGATTGTGGTTGATCCCCTGGCCTGGTGGTGATGTGAGACTGGGTGATACATTGGGCCATGAGGTTACAGATTGTGGTTGATCCACTGGCCTGGTGGTAATGTGAGACTGGGGGATACACTGGGCCATGATGTTACAGATTGTGGTTGATCCCCTGGCCTGGTGGTGATGTGAGACTGGGGGATACACTGGGCCATGATGTTACAGATTGTGGTTGATCCCCTGTCCTGGTGGTGATGTGAGACTGGGGGATACACTGGGCCATGAGGTTACAGATTGTGGTTGATCCCCTGGCCTGGTGGTGATGTGAGACTGGGGGATACACTGGGCCATGAGGTTACAGATTGTGGTTGATCCCCTGGCCTTGTGGTGATGTGAGACTGGGGGATACACTGGGCCATGAGGTTACAGTTTGTGGTTGATCCACTGGCCTTTTGGTGATGTGAGACTGGGGGTTACACTGGGCCATGAAGTTACAGATTGTGATTGATCCCCTGGCCTGGTGGTGATGTGAGACTGGGGGATACACTGGGCCATGAGGTTACAGATTGTGGTTGATCCCCTGGCCTGGTGGTGATCTGAGACTGGCGGATACACTGGGCCATGAGGTAACAGATTGTGGTTGATCCCCTGGCCTGGTGGTGAAGTGAGACTGGGGGAGACATAGGGCCATGAGTTTACAGATTGTGGTTCGTACCCTGGTCTGGTGGTGATGTTAGACTGGGGGAAATGCTAGGCCATGAGGTTACAAATTGTGGTTGATTGCCTGGCCTGGTGGTGATGTGAGACTGGGGGATACACTGGGCAATGAGGTTACAGATTGTGGTTGATCCCCTGGCCTGGTGGTGATGTTAGACTGGGGGATACACTGGGTCATGAGTTTACAGATTGTGGTTGATCCCCTGGCCTGGTGGTGATGTGAGACTGGGGGATACACTGGGAATTGAGGTTACAGATTGTGGTTGATCCACTGGCCTGGTGGTGATGTGAGACTGGGGGATACACTGAGCCATGAGGTTACAGTTTGTGGTTGATCCCCTGGCCTGGTGGTGATGTGAGACTGGGTGATACATTGGGCCATGAGGTTACAGATTGTGGTTGATCCACTGGCCTGGTGGTAATGTGAGACTGGGGAATACACTGGGCCATGAGTTTACAGATTGTGGTTGATCTCCTGGCCTGGTGGTGATGTGAGACTGGGGGATACACTGGGCCATGAGGTTACAGATTGTGGTTGATCCCCTGGCCTGGTGGTGATGTGAGACTGGGGGATACACTGGGCCATGAGGTTACAGATTGTGGTTGATCCCCTGGCCTTGTGGTGATGTGAGACTGGGGGATACACTGGGCCATGAAGTTACAGATTGTGATTGATCCCCTGGCCTGGTGGTGATGTGAGACTGGGGGATACACTGGGCCATGAGGTTACAGATTGTGGTTGATCCCCTGGCCTGGTGGTGATCTGAGACTGGCGGATACACTGGGCCATGAGGTTACAGATTGTGGTTGATCCCCTGGCCTGGTGGTGAAGTGAGACTGGGGGAGACATAAGGCCATGAGTTTACAGATTGTGGTTCGTACCCTGGTCTGGTGGTGATGTTAGACTGGGGGAAATGCTAGGCCATGAGGTTACAAATTGTGGTTGATTGCCTGGCCTGGTGGTGATGTGAGACTGGGGGATACACTGGGCAATGAGGTTACAGATTGTGGTTGATCCCCTGGCCTGGTGGTGATGTTATACTGGGGGATACACTGGGTCATGAGTTTACAGATTGTGGTTGATCCCCTGGCCTGGTGGTGATGTGAGACTGGGAGATACACTGGGCCATGAGGTTACAGATTGTGGTTGATCCCCTGGCCTGGTGGTGATGTGAGACTGGGGGATACACTGGGCCATGAGGTTACAGATTGCGGTTGATCGCCTGGCCTGGTGGTGATGTGAGACTGGGGGATACACTGGGCCATGAGGTTACAGATTGTGGTTGATCCCCTGGCCTGGTGGTGATGTGAAACTGGGGGATACACTGGGCCATGAGGTTACAGATTGTGGTTGATCCCCTGGCCTGGTGGTGATGTGAGACTGGGGGATACACTGGGAATTGAGGTTACAGATTGTGGTTGATCCACTGGCCTGGTGGTGATGTGAGACTGGGGGATACACTGAGCCATGAGGTTACAGTTTGTGGTTGATCCCCTGGCCTGGTGGTGATGTGAGACTGGGGGATACACTGGGCCATGAGGTTACAGATTGTGGTTGATCCCCTGGCCTGGTGGTGATGTGAGACTGGGGGACACACTGGGCCATGAGGTTACAGATTCTGGTTGGTACCCTGGTCTGGTGGTGATGTTAGATTGGGGGAAATGCTAGGCCATGAGGTTACAAATTGTGGTTGATTCCCTGGCCTGGTGGTGATGTGAGACTGGGGGATACATTGGGCAATGAGGTTACAGATTGTGGTTGATCCCCTGGCCTGGTGGTGATGTTAGACTGGGGGATACACTGGGTCATGAGTTTACAGATTGTGGTTGATCCCCTTGCCTGGTGGTGATGTGAGACTGGGGGATACACTGGGCCATTTGGTTACAGATTGTGGTTGATCCCCTGGCCTGGTGGTGATGTGAGACTGGGGGATACACTGGGCCATGAGGTTACAGATTGCGGTTGATCGCCTGGCCTGGTGGTGATGTGAGACTGGGGGATACACTGGGCCATGAGGTTACAGATTGTGGTTGATCCCCTGGCTTGGTGGTGATGTGAAACTGGGGGATACACTGGGCCATGAGGTTACAGACTGTGGTTGATCCCCTGGCCTGGTGGTGATGTGAGACTGGGGTATACACTGGGAATTGAGGTTACAGATTGTGGTTGATACACTGGCCTGGTGGTGATTTGAGACTGGGAGATACACTGGGCCATGAGGTTACAGATTGTGGTTGATACTCTGGCCTGGCGGTGATGTGAGACTGGGGGATACAGAGGGCCACGAGGTTACAGATTGTGGTTCATCCCCTGGCCTGATGTTAGACTGGGGGATACACTGGGCCATGAGGTTACAGATTGTGGTTGATCCCCTGGCCTGGTGGTGATGTGAGACTGGAGGATACACTGGGCCATGAGGTTACAGATTGTGGTTGATACCCTGGCCTGGTGGTGATTTGAGACTGGGGGATACAGAGGGCCACGAGGTTACAGATTGTGGTTGATCCCCTGGCCTGATGTTAGACTGGGGGATACACTGGGCCATGAGGTTACAGATTGTGGTTGATCCCCTGGCCTGGTGGTGATGTGAGACTGGGTGATACATTGGGCCATGAGGTTACAGATTGTGGTTGATCCACTGGCCTGGTGGTAATGTGAGACTGGGGGATACACTGGGCCATGATGTTACAGATTGTGGTTGATCCCCTGGCCTGGTGGTGATGTGAGACTGGGGGATACACTGGGCCATGATGTTACAGATTGTGGTTGATCCCCTGTCCTGGTGGTGATGTGAGACTGGGGGATACACTGGGCCATGAGGTTACAGATTGTGGTTGATCCCCTGGCCTGGTGGTGATGTGAGACTGGGGGATACACTGGGCCATGAGGTTACAGATTGTGGTTGATCCCCTGGCCTTGTGGTGATGTGAGACTGGGGGATACACTGGGCCATGAGGTTACAGTTTGTGGTTGATCCACTGGCCTTTTGGTGATGTGAGACTGGGGGTTACACTGGGCCATGAAGTTACAGATTGTGATTGATCCCCTGGCCTGGTGGTGATGTGAGACTGGGGGATACACTGGGCCATGAGGTTACAGATTGTGGTTGATCCCCTGGCCTGGTGGTGATCTGAGACTGGCGGATACACTGGGCCATGAGGTAACAGATTGTGGTTGATCCCCTGGCCTGGTGGTGAAGTGAGACTGGGGGAGACATAGGGCCATGAGTTTACAGATTGTGGTTCGTACCCTGGTCTGGTGGTGATGTTAGACTGGGGGAAATGCTAGGCCATGAGGTTACAAATTGTGGTTGATTGCCTGGCCTGGTGGTGATGTGAGACTGGGGGATACACTGGGCAATGAGGTTACAGATTGTGGTTGATCCCCTGGCCTGGTGGTGATGTTAGACTGGGGGATACACTGGGTCATGAGTTTACAGATTGTGGTTGATCCCCTGGCCTGGTGGTGATGTGAGACTGGGGGATACACTGGGAATTGAGGTTACAGATTGTGGTTGATCCACTGGCCTGGTGGTGATGTGAGACTGGGGGATACACTGAGCCATGAGGTTACAGTTTGTGGTTGATCCCCTGGCCTGGTGGTGATGTGAGACTGGGGGATACACTGGGCCATGAGGTTACAGATTGTGGTTGATCCCCTGGCCTGGTGGTGATGTGAGACTGGGGGACACACTGGGCCATGAGGTTACAGATTCTGGTTGGTACCCTGGTCTGGTGGTGATGTTAGACTGGGGGAAATGCTAGGCCATGAGGTTACAAATTGTGGTTGATTCCCTGGCCTGGTGGTGATGTGAGACTGGGGGATACACTGGGCAATGAGGTTACAGATTGTGGTTGATCCCCTGGCCTGGTGGTGATGTTAGACTGGGGGATACACTGGGTCATGAGTTTACAGATTGTGGTTGATCCCCTTGCCTGGTGGTGATGTGAGACTGGGGGATACACTGGGCCATTTGGTTACAGATTGTGGTTGATCCCCTGGCCTGGTGGTGATGTGAGACTGGGGGATACACTGGGCCATGAGGTTACAGATTGCGGTTGATCGCCTGGCCTGGTGGTGATGTGAGACTGGGGGATACACTGGGCCATGAGGTTACAGATTGTGGTTGATCCCCTGGCTTGGTGGTGATGTGAAACTGGGGGATACACTGGGCCATGAGGTTACAGACTGTGGTTGATCCCCTGGCCTGGTGGTGATGTGAGACTGGGGGATACACTGGGAATTGAGGGTACAGATTGTGGTTGATCCACTGGCCTGGTGGTGATTTGAGACTGGGGGATACACTGGGCCATGAGGTTACAGATTGTGGTTGATACTCTGGCCTGGTGGTGATTTGAGACTGGGGGATACAGAGGGCCACGAGGTTACAGATTGTGGTTCATCCCCTGGCCTGATGTTAGACTGGGTGATACACTGGGCCATGAGGTTACAGATTGTGGTTGATCCCCTGGCCTGGTGGTGATGTGAGACTGGGGGATACACTGGGCCATGAGGTTACAGATTCTGGTTGATCCCCTGGCCTGGTGGTGTTGTGACACTGGGGGATACAGAGGGCCATGAGGTTATTGATTGTGGTTGATCCCCTGGCCTGGTGGTGATGTGAGACTGGGGGATACACAGGGCCATGAGGTTACAGATTGTGGTTGATCCCCTGGTCTGGTGGTGATGTGAGACTGGGGGATACACAGGGCCATGAGGTTACAGATTGTGATTGATCCCCTGGCCTGGTGGTGATGTGTGACTGGGGGATACACTGGGCCATGAGGTTACAGAATGCGGTTGATCCTCTGGCGTGGTGGTGATGTGAGACTGGGGGATACACTGGGCCATAAGGTTACAGATTGTGGTTGATCCCCTGGCCTGGTGGTGATTTGAGACTGGGGGATACACTGGGCCATGAGGTTACAGATTGTGGTTGATCCCCTGGTCTGGTGGTGATGTGAGACTGGGGGATACACAGGGCCATGAGGTTACAGATTGCGATTGATCCCCTGGCCTGGTGGTGATGTGTGACTGGGGGATACTCTGGGCCATGAGGTTACAGAATGCGGTTGATCCCCTGGCCTGGTGGTGATGTGAGACTGTGGGATACACTGGGCCATAAGGTTACAGATTGTGGTTGATCCCCTGGACTGGTGGTGATGTGAGACTGGGGGATACACTGGGCCATGAGATTACAGATTCTGGTTGATCCCCTGGCCTGGTGGTGATGTGACACTGGGGGATGCACTGGGCCATGAGGTTACAGAATGCGGTTGATCCCCTAGCCTGGTGCTGATGTGAGACTGGGGGATACACTGGGCCATGAGGGTACAGATTGTTGTTGATCCCCGGGCCAGGTGGTGATGTGAGATTGGCGGATACACTGGGCCATGAGGTTACAGATTGTGGTTGATCCCCTGGCCTGGTGGTGATGTGAGACTGGGGGATACACTGGGCCATGAGGTTACAGATTGTGGTTGTTCCCCTGGCCTGGTGGTGATGTTAGACTGGGGGAAATGCTGGGCCATGAGGTTACAGATTGTGGTTGATCCCCTGGCCTGGTGGTGATGTGAGACTGGGGAATACACTGGGCCATGAGGTTACAGATTGCGGTTTGATCCCCTGGCCTGGTGGTGATGTGAGACTGGGAGATACACTGGGCCATGAGGTTACAGATTGTGGTTGATCCCCTGGCCTGGTGGTGATGTGAGACTGGGGGATACACTGGGCCATGAGGTTACAGATTGCGGTTGATCGCCTGGCCTGGTGGTGATGTGAGACTGGGGGATACACTGGGCCATGAGGTTACAGATTGTGGTTGATCCCCT
The DNA here is from genome assembly GCF_030144855.1 of Hypanus sabinus. Lineage (NCBI taxonomy): Eukaryota > Metazoa > Chordata > Chondrichthyes > Myliobatiformes > Dasyatidae > Hypanus > Hypanus sabinus. The sequence continues at coordinate 629,699 of NW_026778948.1, read as the reverse complement.
GGCCTGGTGGTGATGTGAAACTGGGGGATACACTGGGCCATGAGGTTACAGATTGTGGTTGATCCCCTGGCCTGGTAGTGATGTGAGACTGGGGGATACACTGGGAATTGAGGTTACAGATTGTGGTTGATCCACTGGCCTGGTGGTGATGTGAGACTGGGGGATACACTGAGCCATGAGGTTACAGTTTGTGGTTGATCCCCTGGCCTGGTGGTGATGTGAGACTGGGGGATACACTGGGCCATGAGGTTACAGATTGTGGTTGATCCCCTGGCCTGGTGGTGATGTGAGACTGGGGGACACACTGGGCCATGAGGTTACAGATTCTGGTTGGTACCCTGGTCTGGTGGTGATGTTAGACTGGGGGAAATGCTAGGCCATGAGGTTACAAATTGTGGTTGATTCCCTGGCCTGGTGGTGATGTGAGACTGGGGGATACACTGGGCAATGAGGTTACAGATTGTGGTTGATCCCCTGGCCTGGTGGTGATGTTAGACTGGGGGATACACTGGGTCATGAGTTTACAGATTGTGGTTGATCCCCTGGCCTGGTGGTGATGTGAGACTGGGGGATACACTGGGCATTTGGTTACAGATTGTGGTTGATCCCCTGGCCTGGTGGTGATGTGAGACTAGGGGATACACTGGGCCATGAGGTTACAGATTGCGGTTGATCGCCTGGCCTGGTGGTGATGTGAGACTGGGGGATACACTGGGCCATGAGGTTACAGATTGTGGTTGATCCCCTGGCCTGGTGGTGATGTGAAACTGGGGGATACACTGGGAATTGAGGTTACAGATTGTGGTTGATCCACTGGCCTGGTGGTGATTTGAGACTGGGGGATACACTGGGCCATGAGGTTACAGATTGTGGTTGATACACTGGCCTGGTGGTGATTTGAGACTGGGAGATACAGAGGGCCACGAGGTTACAGATTGTGGTTGATCCCCTGGCCTGATGTTAGTCTGGGGGATACACTGGGCCATGAGGTTACAGATTGTGGTTGATCCCCTTGCCTGGTGGTGATGTGAGACTGGGGAATACACTGGGCCATGAGGTTACAGATTGTGGTTGATCCACTGGCCTGGTGGTGATGTGAGACTGGGGGATACACTGGGCCATGAGGTTACAGATTGTGTTTGATCCCCTGGCCTTGTGGTGATGTGAGACTGGGGGATACACTGGGCCATGAGGTTACAGATTGTGGTTGATCCACTGGCCTGTTGGTGATGTGAGACTGGGGGTTACACTGGGCCATGAAGTTACAGATTGTGGTTGATCCCCTGGCCTGGTGGTGATGTGAGACTGGGGGATACACTGGGCCATGAGGTTACAGATTGTGGTTGATCCCCTGGCCTGGTGGTGATGTGAGACTGGGGGATACACTGGGCCATGAGGTTACAGATTCTGGTTGATCCCCTGGCCTGGTGGTGTTGTGACACTGGGGGATACAGAGGGCCATGAGGTTATTGATTATGGTTGATCCCCTGGCCTGGTGGTGATGTGAGACTGGGGGATACACAGGGCCATGAGGTTACAGATTGTGGTTGATCCCCTGGTCTGGTGGTGATGTGAGACTGGGGGATACACAGGGCCATGAGGTTACAGATTGTGATTGATCCCATGGCCTGGTGGTGATGTGGGACTGGGGGATACACTGGGCCATGAGGTTACAGAATGCGGTTGATCCTCTGGCGTGGTGGTGATGTGAGACTGGGGGATACACTGGGCCATAAGGTTACAGATTGTGGTTGATCCCCTGGCCTGGTGGTGATTTGAGACTGGGGGATACACTGGGCCATGAGGTTACAGATTGTGGTTGATCCCCTGGTCTGGTGGTGATGTGAGACTGGGGGATACACAGGGCCATGAGGTTACAGATTGTGATTGATCCCCTGGCCTGGTGGTGATGTGAGACTGGGGGATACACTGGGCCATGAGGTTACAGATTGTGGTTGTTCCCCTGGCCTGGTGGTGATGTTAGACTGGGGGAAATGCTGGGCCATGAGGTTACAGATTGTGGTTGATCCCCTGGCCTGGTGGTTATGTGAGACTGGGGAATCCACTGGGCCATGAGGTTACAGATTGCGGTTGATCCCCTGGCCTGGTGGTGATGTGAGACTGGGAGATACACTGGGCAATGAGGTTACAGATTGTGGTTGATCCCCTGGCCTGGTGGTGATGTGAGACTGGGGGATACACTGGGCCATGAGGTTACAGATTGCGGTTGATCCCCTGACCTGGTGGTGATGTGAAACTGGGGGATACACTGGGCCATGAGGTTACAGATTGTGGTTGATCCCCTGGCCTGGTGGTGATGTGAGACTGGGGGATACACTGGGCCATGAGGTTACAGATTGTGGTTGATCCCCTGGCCTGGTGGTGATGTGAGACTGGGGGACACACTGGGCCATGAGGTTACAGATTCTGGTTGGTACCCTGGTCTGGTGGTGATGTTAGACTGGGGGAAATGCTAGGCCATGAGGTTACAAATTGAGGTTGATTCCCTGGCCTGGTGGTGATGTGAGACTGGGGGATACACTGGGCAATGAGGTTACAGATTGTGGTTGATCCCCTGGCCTGGTGGTGATGTTAGACTGGGGGATACACTGGGTCATGAGTTTACAGATTGTGGTTGATCCCCTGGCCTGGTGGTGATGTGAGACTGGGGGATACACTGGGCCATTTGGTTACAGATTGTGGTTGATCCCCTGGCCTGGTGGTGATGTGAGACTGGGGGATACACTGGGCCATGAGGTTACAGATTGCGGTTGATCGCCCGGTCTGGTGGTGATGTGAGACTGGGGGATACACTGGGCCATGAGGTTACAGATTGTGGTTGATCCCCTGGCCTGGTGGTGATGTGAAACTGGGGGATACACTGGGCCATGAGGTTACAGACTGTGGTTGATCCCCTGGCCTGGTGGTGATGTGAGACTGGGGGATACACTGGGAATTGAGGTTACAGATTGTGGTTGATCCACTGGCCTGGTGGTGATTTGAGACTTGGGGATACACTGGGCCATGAGGTTACAGATTGTGGTTGATACACTGGCCTGGTGGTGATTTGAGACTGGGGGATACAGAGGGCCACGAGGTTACAGATTGTGGTTGATCCCCTGGCCTGATGTTAGACTGGGGGATACACTGGGCCATGACGTTACAGATTGTGGTTGATCCCCTGGCCTGGTGGTGATGTGAGACTGGGGAATACACTGGGCCATGAGGTTACAGATTGTGGTTGATCCACTGGCCTGGTGGTGATGTGAGACTGGGGGATACACTGGGCCATGAGGTTACAGATTGTGGTTGATCCCCTGGCCTTGTGGTGATGTGAGACTGGGGGATACACTGGGCCATGAGGTTACAGATTGTGGTTGATCCACTGGCCTGTTGGTGATGTGAGACTGGGGGTTACACTGGGGCATGAAGTTACAGATTGTGGTTGATCCCCTGGCCTGGTGGTGATGTGAGACTGGGGGATACACTGGGCCATCAGGTTACAGATTGTGGTTGATCCCCTGGCCAGGTGGTGATGTGCGACTGGGGGATACACTGGGCCATGAGGTTACAGATTCTGATTGATCCCCTGGCCTGGTGTTGTTGTGACACTGGGGGATACAGAGGGCCATGAGGTTATTGATTGTGGTTGATCCCCTGGCCTGGTGGTGATGTGAGACTGGGGGATACACAGGGCCATGAGGTTACAGATTGTGGTTGATCCCCTGGTCTGGTGGTGATTTGTGACTGGGGGATACACTGGGCCATGAGGTTACAGAATGCGGTTGATCCTCTGGCGTGGTGGAGATGTGAGACTGGGGGATACACTGGGCCATAAGGTTACAGATTGTGGTTGATCCCCTGGCCTGGTGGTGATTTGAGACTGGGGGATACACAGGGCCATGAGGTTACAGATTGTGGTTGATCCCCTCGTCTGGTGGTGATGTGAGACTGGGGGATACACAGGGCCATGAGGTTACAGATTGTGATTGATCCCCTGGCCTGGAGGTGATTTGAGACAGGAGGATACACTGGGCCATGAGGTTACAGATTGTGGTTGATCCCCTGGCCTGGTGGTGATGTGAGACTGGGGGATACACTGGGCCATGAGGTTACAGATTGTGGTTGATCCCCTGGCCTGGTGGTGATGTGAGACTGGGGGATACACAGGGCCATGAGGTTACAGATTGTGGTTGATCCCCTGGCCAGGTGGTGATGTGAGACTGGGGGATGCACTGGGCCATGAGGTTACAGATTGCGGTTGATCCCCTGGCCTGGTGCTGATGTGAGACTGGGGGATACACTGGGCCATGAGGGTACAGATTGTAGTTGATCCCCGGGCCTGGGGGTGATGTGAGATTGGCGGATACACTGGGCCATGAGGTTACAGATTGTGGTTGATCCCCTGGCCTGGTGGTGATGTGAGACTGGGGGATACACTGGGCCATGAGGTTCCAGATTGTGGTTGTTCCCCTGGCCTGGTGGTGATGTTAGACTGGGGGAAATGCTGGGCCATGAGGTTACAGATTGTGGTTGATCCCCTGGCCTGGTGGTGATGTGAGACTGGGGAATACACTGGGCCATGAGGTTACAGATTGTGGTTGTTCCCCTGGCCTGGTGGTGATGTTAGACTGGGGGAAATGCTGGGCCATGAGGTTACAGATTGTGGTTGATCCCCTGGCCTGGTGGTGATGTGAGACTGGGGGATACACTGGGCCATGAGGTTAGAGATTGTGGTTGATCCCCTGGCCTGGTGGTGATGTGAGACTGGGGGATACACTGGGCCATGAGGTTACAGATTGTGGTTGATACCCTGGCCTGGTGGTGATGTGAGACTGGGGGATACACTGGGCCATGAGGTTACAGATTGTGGTTGATACCCTGGCCTGGTGGTGATTTGAGACTGGGGGATACACAGGGCTATGATATTACAGATCGTGGTTGATACTCTGGCCTGGTGGTGATTTGAGACTGGGGGATACAGAGGGCCACGAGGTTACAGATTGTGGTTGATCCCCTGGCCTGATGTTAGACTGGGGGATACACTGGGCCATGAGGTTACAGATTGTGGTTGATCCCCTGGCCTGGTGGTGATGTGAGACTGGGGGATACACTGGGCCATGAGGTTACAGATTGTGGTTGATCCACTGGCCTGGTGGTGACGTGAGACTGGGGGATACACTGGGCCATGAGATAACAGATTGTGGTTGATCTCCTGGCCTGGTGGTGATGTGAGACTGGGGGATACACTGGGCCATGAGGTTACAGATTGTGGTTGATCCCCTGGCCTGGTGGTGATGTGAGACTGGGGGATACACTGGGCCATGAGGTTACAGATTGTGATTGATCCCATGGCCTGGTGGTGATGTGGGACTGGGGGATACACTGGGCCATGAGGTTACAGAATGCGGTTGATCCTCTGGCGTGGTGGTGATGTGAGACTGGGGGATACACTGGGCCATAAGGTTACAGATTGTGGTTGATCCCCTGGCCTGGTGGTGATTTGAGACTGGGGGATACACTGGGCCATGAGGTTACAGATTGTGGTTGATCCCCTGGTCTGGTGGTGATGTGAGACTGGGGGATACACAGGGCCATGAGGTTACAGATTGTGATTGATCCCCTGGCCTGGTGGTGATGTGAGACTGGGGGATACACTGGGCCATGAGGTTACAGATTGTGGTTGTTCCCCTGGCCTGGTGGTGATGTTAGACTGGGGGAAATGCTGGGCCATGAGGTTACAGATTGTGGTTGATCCCCTGGCCTGGTGGTGATGTGAGACTGGGGAATCCACTGGGCCATGAGGTTACAGATTGCGGTTGATCCCCTGGCCTGGTGGTGATGTGAGACTGGGAGATACACTGGGCAATGAGGTTACAGATTGTGGTTGATCCCCTGGCCTGGTGGTGATGTGAGACTGGGGGATACACTGGGCCATGAGGTTACAGATTGCGGTTGATCCCCTGACCTGGTGGTGATGTGAAACTGGGGGATACACTGGGCCATGAGGTTACAGATTGTGGTTGATCCCCTGGCCTGGTGGTGATGTGAGACTGGGGGATACACTGGGCCATGAGGTTACAGATTGTGGTTGATCCCCTGGCCTGGTGGTGATGTGAGACTGGGGGACACACTGGGCCATGAGGTTACAGATTCTGGTTGGTACCCTGGTCTGGTGGTGATGTTAGACTGGGGGAAATGCTAGGCCATGAGGTTACAAATTGAGGTTGATTCCCTGGCCTGGTGGTGATGTGAGACTGGGGGATACACTGGGCAATGAGGTTACAGATTGTGGTTGATCCCCTGGCCTGGTGGTGATGTTAGACTGGGGGATACACTGGGTCATGAGTTTACAGATTGTGGTTGATCCCCTGGCCTGGTGGTGATGTGAGACTGGGGGATACACTGGGCCATTTGGTTACAGATTGTGGTTGATCCCCTGGCCTGGTGGTGATGTGAGACTGGGGGATACACTGGGCCATGAGGTTACAGATTGCGGTTGATCGCCCGGTCTGGTGGTGATGTGAGACTGGGGGATACACTGGGCCATGAGGTTACAGATTGTGGTTGATCCCCTGGCCTGGTGGTGATGTGAGACTGGGGGATACACTGGGAATTGAGGTTACAGATTGTGGTTGATCCACTGGCCTGGTGGTGATTTGAGACTTGGGGATACACTGGGCTATGAGGTTACAGATTGTGGTTGATACACTGGCCTGGTGGTGATTTGAGACTGGGGGATACAGAGGGCCACGAGGTTACAGATTGTGGTTGATCCCCTGGCCTGATGTTAGACTGGGGGATACACTGGGCCATGACGTTACAGATTGTGGTTGATCCCCTGGCCTGGTGGTGATGTGAGACTGGGGAATACACTGGGCCATGAGGTTACAGATTGTGGTTGATCCACTGGCCTGGTGGTGATGTGAGACTGGGGGATACACTGGGCCATGAGTTTACAGATTGTGGTTGATCTCCTGGCCTGGTGGTGATGTGAGACTGGGGGATACACTGGGCCATGAGGTTACAGATTGTGGTTGATCCCCTGGCCTGGTGGTGATGTGAGACTGGGGGATACACTGGGCCATGAGGTTACAGATTGTGGTTGATCCCCTGGCCTTGTGGTGATGTGAGACTGGGGGATACACTGGGCCATGAGGTTACAGATTGTGGTTGATCCACTGGCCTGTTGGTGATGTGAGACTGGGGGTTACACTGGGGCATGAAGTTACAGATTGTGGTTGATCCCCTGGCCTGGTGGTGATGTGAGACTGGGGGATACACTGGGCCATCAGGTTACAGATTGTGGTTGATCCCCTGGCCAGGTGGTGATGTGCGACTGGGGGATACACTGGGCCATGAGGTTACAGATTCTGATTGATCCCCTGGCCTGGTGGTGTTGTGACACTGGGGGATACAGAGGGCCATGAGGTTATTGATTGTGGTTGATCCCCTGGCCTGGTGGTGATGTGAGACTGGGGGATACACAGGGCCATGAGGTTACAGATTGTGGTTGATCCCCTGGTCTGGTGGTGATGTGTGACTGGGGGATACACTGGGCCATGAGGTTACAGAATGCGGTTGATCCTCTGGCGTGGTGGAGATGTGAGACTGGGGGATACACTGGGCCATAAGGTTACAGATTGTGGTTGATCCCCTGGCCTGGTGGTGATTTGAGACTGGGGGATACACAGGGCCATGAGGTTACAGATTGTGGTTGATCCCCTCGTCTGGTGGTGATGTGAGACTGGGGGATACACAGGGCCATGAGGTTACAGATTGTGATTGATCCCCTGGCCTGGAGGTGATTTGAGACAGGAGGATACACTGGGCCATGAGGTTACAGATTGTGGTTGATCCCCTGGCCTGGTGGTGATGTGAGACTGGGGGATACAATGGGCCATGAGGTTACAGATTGTGGTTGATCCCCTGGCCTGGTGGTGATGTGAGACTGGGGGATACACAGGGCCATGAGGTTACAGATTGTGGTTGATCCCCTGGCCAGGTGGTGATGTGAGACTGGGGGATGCACTGGGCCATGAGGTTACAGATTGCGGTTGATCCCCTGGCCTGGTGCTGATGTGAGACTGGGGGATACACTGGGCCATGAGGGTACAGATTGTAGTTGATCCCCGGGCCTGGGGGTGATGTGAGATTGGCGGATACACTGGGCCATGAGGTTACAGATTGTGGTTGATCCCCTGGCCTGGTGGTGATGTGAGACTGGGGGATACACTGGGCCATGAGGTTCCAGATTGTGGTTGTTCCCCTGGCCTGGTGGTGATGTTAGACTGGGGGAAATGCTGGGCCATGAGGTTACAGATTGTGGTTGATCCCCTGGCCTGGTGGTGATGTGAGACTGGGGAATACACTGGGCCATGAGGTTACAGATTGTGGTTGTTCCCCTGGCCTGGTGGTGATGTTAGACTGGGGGAAATGCTGGGCCATGAGGTTACAGATTGTGGTTGATCCCCTGGCCTGGTGGTGATGTGAGACTGGGGGATACACTGGGCCATGAGGTTAGAGATTGTGGTTGATCCCCTGGCCTGGTGGTGATGTGAGACTGGGGGATACACTGGGCCATGAGGTTACAGATTGTGGTTGATACCCTGGCCTGGTGGTGATGTGAGACTGGGGGATACACTGGGCCATGAGGTTACAGATTGTGGTTGATACCCTGGCCTGGTGGTGATTTGAGACTGGGGGATACACTGGGCTATGATATTACAGATCGTGGTTGATACTCTGGCCTGGTGGTGATTTGAGACTGGGGGATACAGAGGGCCACGAGGTTACAGATTGTGGTTGATCCCCTGGCCTGATGTTAGACTGGGGGATACACTGGGCCATGAGGTTACAGATTGTGGTTGATCCCCTGGCCTGGTGGTGATGTGAGACTGGGGGATACACTGGGCCATGAGGTTACAGATTGTGGTTGATCCCCTGGCCTGGTGGTGATGTGAGACTCGGGGATACACTGGGCCATGAGGTTACAGATTGTGGTTGATCCACTGGCCTGGTGGTGATGTGAGACTGGGGGATACACTGGGCCATGAGTTTACAGATTGTGGTTGATCTCCTGGCCTGGTGGTGATGTGAGACTGGGGGATACACTGGGCCATGAGGTTACAGATTGTGGTTGATCCCCTGGCCTGGTGGTGACGTGAGACTGGGGGATACACTGGGCCATGAGGTTACAGTTTGTGGTTGATCCACTGGCCTGTTGGTGATGTGAGACTGGGGGTTACACTGGGCCATGAAGTTACAGATAGTGGTTGATCCCCTGGCCTGGTGGTGATGTGAGACTGGGGGATACACTGGGGCTTGAGGTTACAGATTGTGGTTGATCCCCTGGCCTGGTGTTGATGTGAGACTGGGGGATACACTGGGCCATGAGGTTACAGGTTTTGGTTGATCCCCTGGCCTGGTGTTGATGTGAGACTGGGGGATACACTGGGCCATGAGGTTACAGATTGTGGTTGATACCCTGGCCTGGTGGTGATTTGAGACTGGGGGATACACTAGGCCATGAGGTTACAGATTGTGGTTGATCCCCTGGCCTGGTGGTGTTGTGAGACTGGGGGATACACTGGGCCATGAGGTTACAGATTGTGGTTGATCCACTGGCCTGGTGGTAATGTGAGACTGGGGGATACACTGGGCCATGAGGTTACAGATTGTGGTTGATCCCCTGGCCTGGTGGTGATGTGAGACTGGGGGATACACTGGGCCATGAGGTTACAGATTTTGGTTGATCCACTGGCCTTTTGGTGATGTGAGACTGGGGGTTACACTGGGCCATGAAGTTACAGATTGTGATTGATCCCCTGGCCTGGTGGTGATGTGAGACTGGGGGATACACTGGGCCATGAGGTTAAAGATTGTGGTTGATCCCCTGGCCTGGTGGTGATCTGAGACTGGCGGATACACTGGGCCATGAGGTTACAGATTGTGGTTGATCCCCTGGCCTGGTGGTGAAGTGAGACTGGGGGAGACATAGGGCCATGAGGTTACAGATTGTGATTCGTACCCTGGTCTGGTGGTGATGTTAGACTGGGGGAAATGCTAGGCCATGAGGTTACAAATTGTGGTTGATTGCCTGGCCTGGTGGTGATGTGAGACTGGGGGATACACTGGGAATTGAGGTTACAGATTGTGGTTGATCCCCTGGCCTGGTGGTGATGTTAGACTGGGGGATACACTGGGTCATGAGTTTACAGATTGTGGTTGATCCCCTGGCCTGGTGGTGATGTGAGACTGGGAGATACAATGGGCCATGAGGTTACAGATTGTGGTTGATCCCCTGGCCTGGTGGTGATGTGAGACTGGGGGATACACTGGGCCATGAGGTTACAGATTGCGGTTGATCGCCTGGCCTGGTGGTGATGTGAGTCTGGGGGATACACTGGGCCATGAGGTTACAGATTGTGGTTGATCCCCTGGCCTGGTGGTGATGTGAAACTGGGGGATACACTGGGCCATGAGGTTACAGATTGTGGTTGATCCCCTGGCCTGGTGGTGATGTGAGACTGGGGGATACACTGGGCCATGAGGTTACAGATTGTGGTTGATCCCCTGGCCTGGTGGTGATGTGAGACTGGGGGACACACTGGGCCATGAGGTTACAGATTCTGGTTGGTACCCTGGTCTGGTGGTGATGTTAGACTGGGGGAAATGCTAGGCCATGAGGTTACAAATTGTGGTTGATTCCCTGGCCTGGTGGTGATGTGAGACTGGGGGATACACAGGGCCATGAGGTTACAGATTGTGGTTGATCCCCTGGTCTGGTTGTGATGTGAGACTGGGGGATACACAGGGCCATGAGGTTACAGATTGTGGTTGATCCCCTGGCCTGGTGGTGATGTGTGACTGGGGGATACACTGGGCCATGAGGTTACAGAATGCGGTTGATCCTCTGGCGTGGTGGTGATGTGAGACTGGGGGATACACTGGGCCATAAGGTTACAGGTTGTGGTTGATCCCCTGGCCTGGTGGTGATTTGAGACTGGGGGATACACTGGGCCATGAGGTTACAGATTGTGGTTGATCCCCTGGTCTGGTGGTGATGTGAGACTGGGGGATACACTGGGCCATGAGATTACAGATTCTGGTTGATCCCCTGGCCTGGTGCTGATGTGAGACTGGGGGATACACTGGGCCATGAGGTTACAGATTGTGGTTGATCCCCTGGCCTTGTGGTGATGTGAGACTGGGGGATACACTGGGCCATGTGGTTACAGATTGTGGTTGATCCACTGGCCTGTTGGTGATGTGAGACTGGGGGTTAAACTGGGCCATGAAGTTACAGATTGTGGTTGATCCCCTGGCCTGGTGGTGATGTGAGACTGGGGGATACACTGGGCCATGAGGTTACAGATTGTGGTTGATCCCCTGGCCTGGTGGTGATGTGAGACTGGGGGATACACTGAGCCATGAGGTTACAGATTCTGGTTGATCCCCTGGCCTGGTGGTGTTGTGACACTGGGGGATTCAGAGGGCCATGAGGTTATTGATTGTGGTTGATCCACTGGCCTGGTGGTGATGTGAGACTGGGGGATACACAGGGCCATGAGGTTACAGATTGTGGTTGATCCCCTGGTCTGGTGGTGATGTGAGACTGGGGGATACACAGGGCCATGAGGTTACAGATTGTGGTTGATCCCCTGGCCTGGTGGTGATGTGTGACTGGGGGATACACTGGGCCATGAGGTTACAGAATGCGGTTGATCCTCTGGCGTGGTGGTGATGTGAGACTGGGGGATACACTGGGCCATAAGGTTACAGATTGTGGTTGATCCCCTGGCCTGGTGGTGATTTGAGACTGGGGGATACACTGGGCCATGAGGTTACAGATTGTGGTTGATCCCCTGGTCTGGTGGTGATGTGAGACTGGGGGATACACAGGGCCATGAGGTTACAGATTGTGATTGATCCCCTGGCCTGGTGGTGATGTGTGACTGGGGGATACTCTGGGCCATGAGGTTACAGAATGCGGTTGATCCCCTGGCCTGGTGGTGATGTGAGACTGGGGGATACACTGGGCCATAAGGTTACAGATTGTGGTTGAACCCCTGGACTGGTGGTGATGTGAGACTGGGGGATACACTGGGCCATGAGATTACAGATTCTGGTTGATCCCCTGGCCTGGTGCTGATGTGAGACTGGGGGATACACTGGGCCATAAGGTTACAGATTGTGGTTGATCCCCTGGCCTGGTGGTGATGTGAGACTGGGGGATACACTGGGCCATGAGGTTACAGATTGTGGTTGTTCCCCTGGCCTGGTGGTGATGTTAGACTGGGGGAAATGCTGGGCCATGAGGTTACAGATTGTGGTTGATCCCCTGGCCTGGTGGTGATGTGAGACTGGGGGATACACTGGGCCATGAGGTTACAGATTGTGGTTGATACACTGGCCTGGTGGTGATTTGAGACTGGGGGATACACTGGGCTATGATATTACAGATCGTGGTTGATACTCTGGCCTGGTGGTGATTTGAGACTGGGGGATACAGAGGGCCCCGAGGTTACAGATTGCGGTTGATCCCCTGGCCTGATGTTAGACTGGGGGATACACTGGGCCATGAGGTTACAGATTGTGGTTGATCCCCTGGCCTGTTGGTGATGTGAGACTGGGGGATACACTGGGCCATGAGGTTACAGACTGTGGTTGATCCACTGGCCTGGTGGTGATGTGAGACTGGGGGATACACTGGGCCATGAGTTTACAGATTGTGGTTGATCTCCTGGCCTGGTGGTGATGTGAGACTGGGGGATACACTGGGCCATGAGGTTACAGATTGTGGTTGATCCCCTGGCCTGGTGGTGATGTGAGACTGGGGATACACTGGGCCATGAGGTTACAGATTGTGGTTGATCCCCTGGCCTTGTGGTGATGTGAGACTGGGGGATACACTGGGCCATGAGGTTACAGTTTGTGGTTGATCCACTGGCCTGTTGGTGATGTGAGACTGGGGGTTACACTGGGCCATTAAGTTACAGATAGTGGTTGATCCCCTGGCCTGGTGGTGATGTGAGACTGGGGGATACACTGGGGCTTGAGGTTACAGATTGTGGTTGATACCCTGGCCTGGTGGTGATGTGAGACTGGGGGAAACACTGGGCCATGAGGTTACAGATTCTGGTTGATCCCCTGGCCTGGTGGTGTTGTGACACTGGGGGATACACTGGGCCATGAGGTTACAGATTGGTGTTGATCCCCTGGCCTGGTGGTGATGTGAGACTGGGGGATACACAGGGCCATGAGGTTACAGTTTGTGGTTGATCCCCTGGTCTGGTGGTGATGTGAGACTGGGGGATACACAGGGCCATGAGCTTACAGATTGTGGTTGATCCCCTGGCCTGGTGTTGATGTGAGACTGGGGGATACACTGGGCCATGAGGTTACAGATTGTGGTTGATACCAAGGCCTGGTGGTGATGTGAGACTGGGGGATACACTGGGCCATGAGGTTACAGATTGTGGTTGATACCCTGGCCTGGTGGTGATTTGAGACTGGGGGATACACTGGGCCATGAGGTTACAGATTGTGGTTGATACGCTGGCCTGGTGGTGATTTGAGACTGGGGGATACAGAGGGCCACGAGGTTACAGATTGTGGTTGATCCCCTGGCCTGGTGGTGATGTGAGACTGGGTGATAAATTGGGCCATGAGGTTACAGATTGTGGTTGATCCACTGGCCTGGTGGTAATGTGAGACTGGGGGATACACTGGGCCATGAGTTTACAGATTGTGGTTGATCTCCTGGCCTGGTGGTGATGTGAGACTGGGGGATACACTGGGCCATGAGGTTACAGATTGTGGTTGATCCCCTGGCCTGGTGGTGATGTGAGACTGGGGGATACACTGGGCCATGAGGTTACAGATTGTGGTTGATCCCCTGGACTTGTGGTTATCTGAGACTGGGGGATACACTGGGCCATGAGGTTACAGATTGTGGTTGATCCCCTGGCCTGGTGGTGAAGTGAGAGTGGGGGAGACACAGGGCCATGAGGTTACAGATTGTGGTTGGTACCCTGGTCTGGTGGTGATGTTAGACTGGGGGAAATGCTACGCCATGAGGTTACAAATTGTGGTTGATTCCCTGGCCTGGTGGTGATGTGAGACTGGGGGATACACTGGGCAATGAGGTTACAGATTGTGGTTGATCCCCTGGCCTGGTGGTGATGTTAGACTGGGGGATACACTGGGTCATGAGTTTACAGATTGTGGTTGATCCCCTGGCCTAGTGGTGATGTGAGACTGGGGGATACACTGGGCCATGAGGTTACAGATTGTGGTTGATCCCCTGGCCTGGTGGTGATGTGAGACTGGGGGATACACTGGGCCATGAGGTTACAGATTGCGGTTGATCGCCTGGCCTGGTGGTGATGTGAGACTGGGGGATACACTGGGCCATGAGGTTACAGATTGTGGTTGATCCCCTGGCCTGGTGGTGATGTGAGACTGGGGGATACTCTGGGCCATGAGGTTACAGATTGTGGTTGATCCCCTGGCCTGGTAGTGATGTGAGGCTGGGGGATACACTGGGCCATGAGGTTACAGATTGTGGTTGATCCCCTGGCCTGGTGGTGATGTGTGACTGGAGGATACACTGGGCCATGAGGTTACAGATTGTGGTTGATCTCCTGGCCTGGTGGTGATGTGAGACTGGGGGATACACAGGGCCATGAGGTTAGAGATTGTGGTTGATCCCCTGGCCTGATGTCAGACTGGGGGATACACTGGGCAATGAGGTTACAGATTGTGGTTGATACCCTGGACTGGTGGTGATCTGAGACTGGGGGATACACTGGGCCATGAGGTTACAGATTGTGGTTGATCCCTTCGCCTGGTGTGATGTTAGACTGGGGGATACACTGGGACATGAGGTTACATATTGTGGTTGATCCCCTGGCCTGGTGGTGATGTTAGACTGGGGGATACACTTGGTCATGAGGTTACAGATTGTGGTTGATCCCCTGGCCTGGTGGTGATGTGTGACTGGGGGATACACTGGGCCATGAGGTTACAGAATGCGGTTGATCCCCTGGCCTGGTGGTGATGTGAGACTGGGTGATACACTGGGCCATGAGGTTGCTGATTGTGGTTGATCCTGTGGCCTGGTGGTGATGTGAGACTGGGGGATACACTGGGCCATAAGGTTACAGATTGTGGTTGATCCCCTGGACTGGTGGTGATGTGAGACTGGGGGATACACTGGGCCATGAGGTTACAGATTGTGGATGATCCCCTGGCCTGGAGGTGATGTGAGACTGGGGGATACACTGGGCCATGAGGTTACAGATTGTGGTTGATCCCCTGGCCTGGTGGTGATGTGTGACTGGGGGATACACTGGGCCATGAGATTACAGATTCTGGTTGATCCCCTGGCCTGGTGGTAATGTGAGACTGGGGGATTCACTGGGCCATGAGGTTACAGATTGTGGTTGATCCCCAGGCCTGGTGCTGATGTGAGACTGGGGGATACACTGGGCCATGAGGCTACAGATTGTAGTTGATCCCCGGGCCTGGTGGTGATGTGAGACTGGGGGATACACTGGGCCATGAGGTTACAGATTGTGGTTGATCCCCTGGCCTTGTGGTGATGTGAGACTGGGGGATACACTGGGCCATGAGGTTACAGATTGTGGTTGATCCACTGGCCTTTTGGTGATGTGAGACTGGGGGTTACACTGGGCCATGAAGTTACAGATTGTCGTTGAACCCCTGGCCTGGTGGTGATGTGAGACTGGGGGATACACTGGGCCATGAGGTTACAGATTGTGGTTGATCCCCTGGCCTGGTGGTGATCTGAGACTGGCGGATACACTGGGCCATGAGGTTACAGATTGTAGTTGATCCCCGGCCTGGTGGTGATGTGAGAATGGGGGATACACTGGGCCATGAGGTTACAGATTGTGGTTGAGCCCCTGGACTTGTGGTGATCTGAGACTGGGGGATACACTGGGCCATGAGGTTACAGATTGTGGTTGATCCCCTGGCCAGGTGGTGAAGTGAGACTGGGGGAGACACAGGGCCATGAGGTTACAGATTGTGGTTGGTACCCTGGTCTGGTGGTGAGGTTAGACTGGGGGAAATGCTAGGCCATGAGGTTACAAATTGTGGTTGATTCCCTGGCCTGGTGGTGATGTGAGACTGGGGGATACACTGGGCAATGAGGTTACAGATTGTGGTTGATCCCCTGGCCTGGTGGTGATGTTAGACTGGGGGATACACTGGGTCATGAGTTTACAGATTGTGGTTGATCCCCTGGCCTGGTGGTGATGTGAGACTGGGGGATACACTGGGCCATGAGGTTACAGATTGTGGTTGATCCCCTGGCCTGGTGGTGATGTGAGACTGGGGGATACACTGGGCCATGAGGTTACAGATTGCGGTTGATCGCCTGGCCTGGTGGTGATGTGAGACTGGGGGATACACTGGGCCATGAGGTTACAGATTTTGGTTGATCCCCTGGCCTCGTGGTGATGTGAGACTGGGGGATACACTGGGCCATGAGGTTACAGATTGTGGTTGATCCCCTGGCCTGGTGGTGATGTGAGACTGGGGGATACACTGGGCCATGAGGTTACAGATTGTGGTTGATCCCCTGGCCTGGTGGTGATTGTGACTGGAGGATACACTGGGCCATGAGGTTACAGATTGTGGTTGATCCCCTGGCCTGGTGGTGATGTGAGACTGGGGGATACACAGGGCCATGAGGTTAGAGATTGTGGTTGATCCCCTGGCCTGATGTCAGACTGGGGGATACACTGGGCCATGAGGTTACAGATTGTGGTTGATACCCTGGACTGGTGGTGATCTGAGACTGGGGGATACACTGGGCCATGAGGTTACAGATTGTGGTTGATCCCTTCGCCTGGTGTGATGTTAGACTGGGGGATACACTGGGCCATGAGGTTACATATTGTGGTTGATCCCCTGGCCTGGTGGTGATGTTAGACTGGGGGATACACTGGGTCATGAGGTTACAGATTGTGGTTGATCCCCTGGCCTGGTGGTGATGTGTGACTGGGGGATACACTGGGCCATGAGGTTACAGAATGCGGTTGATCCCCTGGCCTGGTGGTGATGTGAGACTGGGTGATACACTGGGCCATGAGGTTGCTGATTGTGGTTGATCCCGTGGCCTGGTGGTGATGTGAGACTGGGGGATACACTGGGCCATAAGGTTACAGATTGTGGATGATCCCCTGGCCTGGTGGTGATTTGAGACTGGGGGATACACTGGGCCCTGAGTTCACAGATTGTGGTTGATCCCCTGGACTGGTGGTGATGTGAGACTGGCGGATACACTGGGCCATGAGGTTACTGAATTTGGATGATCCCCTGGCCTGGAGGTGATGTGAGACTGGGGGATACACTGGGCCATGAGGTTACAGATTGTGGTTGATCCCCTGGCCTGGTGGTGATGTGAGACTGGGGGATACACTGGGCCATGAGATTACAGATTCTGGTTGATTCCCTGTCCTGGTGGTGATGTGAGACTGGGGGATGCACTGGGCCATGAGGTTACAGATTGTGGTTGATCCCCTGGCCTGCTGCTGATGTGAGACTGGGGGATACACTGGGCCATGAGGCTACAGATTGTAGTTGAATCCCGGGCCTGGTGGTGATGTGAGACTGGGGGATACACTGGGCCATGAGGTTACAGATTGTGGTTGATCCCCTGGCCTTGTGGTGATGTGAGACTGGGGGATACACTGGGCCATGAGGTTACAGTTTGTGGTTGATCCACTGGCCTTTTGGTGATGTGAGACTGGGGGTTACACTGGGCCATGAAGTTACAGATTGTCGTTGAACCCCTGGCCTGGAGGTGATGTGAGACTGGAGGATACACTGGGCCATGAGGTTACAGATTGCGGTTGATCGCCTGGCCTGGTGGTGATGTGAGACTGGGGGATACACTGGGCCATGAGGTTACAGATTGTGGTTGATCCCCTGGCCTGGTGGTGATGTGAAACTGGGGGATACACTGGGCCATGAGGTTACAGATTGTGGTTGATCCCCTGGCCTGGTGGTGATGTGAGACTGGGGGATACACTGGGAATTGAGGTTACAGATTGTGGTTGATCCACTGGCCTGGTGGTGATGTGAGACTGGGGGATACACTGAGCCATGAGGTTACAGTTTGTGGTTGATCCCCTGGCCTGGTGGTGATGTGAGACTGGGGGATACACTGGGCCATGAGGTTACAGATTGTGGTTGATCCCCTGGCCTGGTGGTGATGTGAGACTGGGGGATACACTGGGCCATGAGGTTACAGATTGTGGTTGATTCCCTGGCCTGGTGGTGATGTGTGACTGGAGGATACACTGGGCCATGAGGTTGCAGATTGTGGTTGATCCCCTGGCCTGGTGGTGATGTGAGACTGAGGGATACACAGGGCCATGAGGTTAGAGATTGTGGTTGATCCCCTGGCCTGATGTCAGACTGGGGATACACTGGGCCATGAGGTTACAGATTGTGGTTGATCCCCTGGACTGGTGGTGATGTGAGACTGGGGGATACACTGGGCCATGAGGTTACAGATTGTGGTTGATCCCTTCGCCTGGTGTGATGTTAGACTGGGGGATACACTGGTCCATGAGGTTACATATTGTGGTTGATCCCCTGGCCTGGTGGTGATGTTAGACTGGGGGATACACTGGGCCATGAGGTTACAGATTGTGGTTGATCCCCTGGCCTGGTGGTGATGTGTGACTGGGGGATACACTGGGCCATGAGGTTACAGAATGCGGTTGATCCGCTGGCCTGGTGGTGATGTGAGACAGGGGGATACACTGGGCCATGAGGTTACAGATTGTGGATGATCCCCTGGCCTGGAGGTGATGTGAGACTGGGGGATACACTGGGCCATGAGGTTACAGATTGTGGTTGATCCCCTGGCCTGGTGGTGATGTGAGACTGGGGGATACACTGGGCCATGAGATTACAGATTCTGGTTGATCCCCTGGCCTGGTGGTGATGTGAGACTGGGGGATACACTGGGCCATGAGGTTACAGATTGTGGTTGATCCCCTGGCCTGGTGCTGATGTGAGACTGGGGGATACACTGGGCCATGAGGCTACAGATTGTAGTTGATCCCCGGGCCTGGTGGGGATGTGAGACTGGGGGATACACTGGGCCATGAGGTTACAGATTGTGGTTGATCCCCTGGCCTGGTGGTGATGTGAGACTGGGGGATACACTGGGCCATGAGGTTACAGATTGTGGTTGATCCCCTGGCCTGGTGGTTATGTGAGACTGGGGGATACACTGGGCCATGAGGTTACAGATTGTGGTTGATCCCCTGGCCTGGTGGTGATGTGAGACTGGGGGATACACTGGGCCATGAGGTTACAGATTGTGGTTGATCCCCTGGCCTGGTGGTGATGAGAGTCTGGGGGATACACTGGGCCATGAGGTTACAGATTGTGGTTGATCCCCTGGCCTGGTGGTGATGTGAGACTGGGGGATACACTGGGCCATGAGGCTACAGATTGTAGTTGATCCCCGGGCCTGGTGGTGATATGAGACTGGGGGATACACTGGGCCATGAGGTTACAGATTGTGGTTGATCCCCTGGCCTGGTGGTGATGTGAGACTGGGGGATACACTGGGCCATGAGATTACAGATTTTGGTTGATCCCCTGGCCTGGTGGTTATGTGAGACTGGGGGATACACTGGGCCATGAGGTTACAGATTGTGGTTGATCCCCTGGCCTGGTGGTGATGAGAGTCTGGGGGATACACTGGGCCATGAGGTTACAGATTGTGGTTGATCCCCAGGCCTGGTTGTGATGTGAGACTGGGGGATACACTGGGCCATGAGGTTAGAGATTGTGGTTGATCCCCTGGCCTGGTGGTGATGTTAGACTGGGGGATACACTGGGCCATGAGGTTACAGATTGTGGTTGATACCCTGGCCTGGTGGTGATGTGAGACTGGGGGATACACTGGGCCATGAGGTTACAGATTGTGGTTGATACCCTGGCCTGGTGGTGATTTGAGACTGGGGGATACACTGGGCCATGAGGTTACAGATTGTGGTTGATCCCCTGGCCTGGTGGTGATGTGAGACTGGGGGATACACTGGGAATTGAGGTTACAGATTGTGGTTGATCCACTGGCCTGGTGGTGATGTGAGACTGGGGGATACACTGAGCCATGAGGTTACAGTTTGTGGTTGGTCCCCTGGACTGGTGGTGATGTGAGACTGGGGGATACACTGGGCCATGAGGTTACAGATTGTGGTTGATCCCCTGGCCCGGTGGTGATGTGAGACTGGGGGATACACTGGGCCATGAGGTTACAGATTGTGGTTGATCCCCTGGCCTGGTGGTGATGTGTGATTGGAGGATACACTGGGCCATGAGGTTACAGATTGTGGTTGATCCACTGGCCTGGTGGTGATGTGAGACTGGGGGATACACAGGGCCATGAGGTTAGAGATTGTGGTTGATCCCCTGGCCTGATGTCAGACTGGGGGATACACTGGGCCATGAGGTTACAGATTGTGGTTGATACCCTGGACTGGTGGTGATCTGAGACTGGGGGATACACTGGGCCATGAGGTTACAGATTGTGGTTGATCCCTTCGCCTGGTGTGATGTTAGACTGGGGGATACACTGGGCCATGAGGTTACATATTGTGGTTGATCCCCTGGCCTGGTGGTGATGTTAGACTGGGGGATACACTGGGCCATGAGGTTACAGATTGTGGTTGATCCCCTGGCCTGGTGGTGATGTGTGACTGGGGGATACACTGGGCCATGAGGTTACAGAATGCGGTTGCTCCCCTGGCCTGGTGGTGATGTGAGACTGGGTGATACACTGGGCCATGAGGTTGCAGATTGTGGTTGATCCCGTGGCCTGGTGGTGATGTGACTGGGGGATACACTGGGCCATAAGGTTACAGATTGTGGTTGATCCCCTGGCCTGGTGGTGATTTGAGACTGGGGGATACACTGGGCCATGAGTTCACAGATTGTGGTTGATCCCCTGGACTGGTGGTGATGTGAGACTGGGGGATACACTGGGCCATGAGGTTACAGATTGTGGATGATCCCCTGGCCTGGAGGTGATGTGAGACTGGGGGATACACTGGGCCATGAGGTTACAGATTGTGGTTGATCCCCTGGCCTGGTGGTGATGTGAGACTGGGGGATACACTGGGCCATGAGATTACAGATTCTGGTTGATCCCCTGGCCTGGTGGTGATGTGAGACTGGGGGATGCACTGGGCCATGAGGTTACAGATTGTGGTTGCTCCCCTGGCCTGGTGCTGATGTGAGACTGGGGGATACACTTGGCCATGAGGCTACAGATTGTAGTTGATCCCCGGGCCTGTTGGTGATGTGAGACTGGGGGATACACTGGGCCATGAGGCTACAGATTGTGGTTGATCCCCTGGCCTGGTGGTGATGTGTGACTGGAGGATACACTGGGCCATGAGGTTGCAGATTGTGGTTGATCCCCTGGCCTGGTGGTGATGTGAGACTGGGGGATACACAGGGCCATGAGGTTAGAGATTGTGGTTGATCCCCTGGCCTGATGTCAGACTGGGGGATACACTGGGCCATGAGGTTACAGATTGTGGTTGATCCCCTGGACTGGTGGTGATGTGAGACTGGGGGATACACTGGGCCATGAGGTTACAGATTGTGGTTGATCCCTTCGCCTGGTGTGATGTTAGACTGGGGGATACACTGGGCCATGAGGTTACATATTGTGGTTGATCCCCTGGCCTGGTGGTGATGTTAGACTGGGGGATACACTGGGCCATGAGGTTACAGATTGTGGTTGATCCCCTGGCCTGGTGGTGATGTGAGACTGGGGGATACACTGGGCCATGAGGCTACAGATTGTAGTTGATCCCCGGGCCTGGTGGTGATATGAGACTGGGGGATACACTGGGCCATGAGGTTACAGATTGTGGTTGATCCCCTGGCCTGGTGGTGATGTGAGACTGGGGGATACACTGGGCCATGAGGTTACAGATTGTGGTTGATCCCCTGGCCTGGTGGTTATGTGAGACTGGGGGATACACTGGGCCATGAGGTTACAGATTGTGGTTGATCCCCTGGCCTGGTGGTGATGAGAGTCTGGGGGATACACTGGGCCATGAGGTTACAGATTGTGGTTGATCCCCAGGCCTGGTGGTGATGTGAGACTGGGGGATACACTGGGCCATGAGGTTAGAGATTGTGGTTGATCCCCTGGCCTGGTGGTGATGTTAGACTGGGGGATACACTGGGCCATGAGGTTACAGATTGTGGTTGATACCCTGGCCTGGTGGTGATGTGAGACTGGGGGATACACTGGGCCATGAGGTTACAGATTGTGGTTGATACCCTGGCCTGGTGGTGATTTGAGACTGGGGGATTCACTGGGCCATGAGGTTACAGATTGTGGTTGATCCCCTGGCCTGGTGGTGATGTGAGACTGGGGGATACACTGAGCCATGAGGTTACAGTTTGTGGTTGGTCCCCTGGACTGGTGGTGATGTGAGACTGGGGGATACACTGGGCCATGAGGTTACAGATTGTGGTTGATCCCCTGGCCTGGTGGTGATGTGAGACTGGGGGATACACTGGGCCATGAGGTTACAGATTGTTGTTGATCCCCTGGCCTGGTGGTGATGTGTGACTGGAGGATACACTGGGCCATGAGGTTACAGATTGTGGTTGATCCACTGGCCTGGTGGTGATGTGAGACTGGGGGATACACAGGGCCATGAGGTTAGAGATTGTGGTTGATCCCCTGGCCTGATGTCAGACTGGGGGATACACTGGGCCATGAGGTTACAGATTGTGGTTGATACCCTGGACTGGTGGTGATCTGAGACTGGGGGATACACTGGGCCATGAGGTTACAGATTGTGGTTGATCCCTTCGCCTGGTGTGATGTTAGACTGGGGGATACACTGGGCCATGAGGTTACATATTGTGGTTGATCCCCTGGCCTGGTGGTGATGTTAGACTGGGGGATACACTGGGCCATGAGGTTACAGATTGTGGTTGATCCCCTGGCCTGGTGGTGATGTGTGACTGGGGGATACACTGGGCCATGAGGTTACAGAATGCGGTTGCTCCCCTGGCCTGGTGGTGATGTGAGACTGGGTGATACACTGGGCCATGAGGTTGCAGATTGTGGTTGATCCCGTGGCCTGGTGGTGATGTGACTGGGGGATACACTGGGCCATAAGGTTACAGATTGTGGTTGATCCCCTGGCCTGGTGGTGATTTGAGACTGGGGGATACACTGGGCCATGAGTTCACAGATTGTGGTTGATCCCCTGGACTGGTGGTGATGTGAGACTGGGGGATACACTGGGCCATGAGGTTACAGATTGTGGATGATCCCCTGGCCTGGAGGTGATGTGAGACTGGGGGATACACTGGGCCATGAGGTTACAGATTGTGGTTGATCCCCTGGCCTGGTGGTGATGTGAGACTGGGGGATACACTGGGCCATGAGATTACAGATTCTGATTGATCCCCTGGCCTGGTGGTGATGTGAGACTGGGGGATGCACTGGGCCATGAGGTTACAGATTGTGGTTGCTCCCCTGGCCTGGTGCTGATGTGAGACTGGGGGATACACTTGGCCATGAGGCTACAGATTGTAGTTGATCCCCGGGCCTGGTGGTGATGTGAGACTGGGGGATACACTGGGCCATGAGGCTACAGATTGTGGTTGATCCCCTGGCCTGGTGGTGATGTGTGACTGGAGGATACACTGGGCCATGAGGTTGCAGATTGTGGTTGATCCCCTGGCCTGGTGGTGATGTGAGACTGGGGGATACACAGGGCCATGAGGTTAGAGATTGTGGTTGATCCCCTGGCCTGATGTCAGACTGGGGGATACACTGGGCCATGAGGTTACAGATTGTGGTTGATCCCCTGGACTGGTGGTGATGTGAGACTGGGGGATACACTGGGCCATGAGGTTACAGATTGTGGTTGATCCCTTCGCCTGGTGTGATGTTAGACTGGGGGATACACTGGGCCATGAGGTTACATATTGTGGTTGATCCCCTGGCCTGGTGGTGATGTTAGACTGGGGGATACACTGGGCCATGAGGTTACAGATTGTGGTTGATCCCCTGGCCTGGTGGTGATGTGTGACTGGGGGATACACTGGGCCATGAGGTTACAGAATGCGGTTGATCCCCTGGCCTGGTGGTGATGTGAGACAGGGGGATACACTGGGCCATGAGGTTACAGATTGTGGATGATCCCCTGGCCTGGAGGTGATGTGAGACTGGGGGAGACACTGGGCCATGAGGTTACAGATTGTGGTTGATCCCCTGGCCTGGTGGTGATGTGAGACTGGGGGATACACTGGGCCATGAGATTACAGATTCTGGTTGATCCCCTGGCCTGGTGGTGATGTGAGACTGGGGGATGCACTGGGCCATGAGGTTACAGATTGTGGTTGATCCCCTGGCCTGGTGCTGATGTGAGACTGGGGGATACACTGGGCCATGAGGTTACAGATTGTGGTTGATCCCCTGGCCTGGTGGTTATGTGAGACTGGGGGATACACTGGGCCATGAGGTTACAAATTGTGGTTGATCCCCTGGCCTGGTGGTGATGTGAGACTGGGGGATACACTGGGCCATGAGGTTACAGATTGTGGTTGATCCCCTGGCCTGGTGGTGATGAGAGTCTGGGGGATACACTGGGCAATGAGGTTACAGATTGTGGTTGATCCCCTGGCCTGGTGGTGATGTGAGACTAGGGGATACACTGGGCCATGAGGCTACAGATTGTAATTGATCCCCGGGCCTGGTGGTGATATGAGACTGGGGGATACACTGGGCCATGAGGTTACAGATTGTGGTTGATCCCCTGGCCTGGTGGTGATGTGAGACTGGGGGATACACTGGGCCATGAGGTTACAGATTGTGGTTGATCCCCTGGCCTGGTGGTTATGTGAGACTGGGGGATACACTGGGCCATGAGGTTACAGATTGTGGTTGATCCCCTGGCCTGGTGGTGATGAGAGTCTGGGGGATACACTGGGCCATGAGGTTACAGATTGTGGTTGATCCCCAGGCCTGGTGGTGATGTGAGACTGGGGGATACACTGGGCCATGAGGTTAGAGATTGTGGTTGATCCCCTGGCCTGGTGGTGATGTTAGACTGGGGGATACACTGGGCCATGAGGTTACAGATTGTGGTTGATTCCCTGGCCTGGTGGTGATGTGAGACTGGGGGATACACTGGGCCATGAGGTTACAGATTGTGGTTGATACCCTGGCCTGGTGGTGATTTGAGACTGGGGGATACACTGGGCCATGAGGTTACAGATTGTGGTTGATCCCCTGGCCTGGTGGTGATGTGAGACTGGGGGATACACTGGGAATTGATGTTACAGATTGTGGTTGATCCACTGGCCTGGTGGTGATGTGAGACTGGGGGATACACTGAGCCATGAGGTTACAGTTTGTGGTTGATCCCCTGGACTGGTGGTGATGTGAGACTGGGGGATACACTGGGCCATGAGGTTACAGATTGTGGTTGATCCCCTGGCCTGGTGGTGATGTGAGACTGGGGGATACACTGGGCCATGAGGTTACAGATTGTGGTTGATCCCCTGGCCTGGTGGTGATGTGTGACTGGAGGATACACTGGGCCATGAGGTTACAGATTGTGGTTGATCCCGTGGCCTGGTGGTCATGTGACTGGGGGATACACTGGGCCATAAGGTTACAGATTGTGGTTGATCCCCTGGCCTGGTGGTGATTTGAGACTGGGGGATACACTGGGCCATGAGTTCACAGATTGTGGTTGATCCCCTGGACTGGTGGTGATGTGAGACTGGGGGATACACTGGGCCATGAGGTTACAGATTGTGGATGATCCCCTAGCCTGGAGGTGATGTGAGACTGGGGGATACACTGGGCCATGAGGTTACAGATTGTGGTTGATCCCCTGGCCTGGTGGTGATGTGAGACTGGGGGATACACTGGGCCATGAGATTACAGATTCTGGTTGATCCCCTGGCCTGGTGGTGATGTGAGACTGGGGGATGCACTGGGCCATGAGGTTACAGATTGTGGTTGCTCCCCTGGCCTGTTGCTGATGTGAGACTGGGGGATACACTTGGCCATGAGGCTACAGATTGTAGTTGATCCCCGGGCCTGGTGGTGATGTGAGACTGGGGGATACACTGGGCCATGAGGCTACAGATTGTGGTTGATCCCCAGGCATTGTGGTGATGTGAGACTGGGGGATACACTGGGCCATGAGGTTACAGTTTGTGGTTGATCCACTGGCCTTTTGGTGAAGTGAGACTGGGGGTTACACCGGGCCATGAAGTTACAGATTGTCGTTGAATCTCCTGGCCTGGTGGTGATGTGAGACTGGGGGATACACTGGGCCATGAGGTTACAGATTGTGGTTGATCCCCTGGCCTGGTGGTGATGAGAGTCTGGGGGATACACTGGGCAATGAGGTTACAGATTGTGGTTGATCCCCTGGCCTGGTGGTGATGTGAGACTAGGGGATACACTGGGCCATGAGGCTACAGATTGTAATTGATCCCCGGGCCTGGTGGTGATATGAGACTGGGGGATACACTGGGCCATGAGGTTACAGATTGTGGTTGATCCCCTGGCCTGGTGGTGATGTGAGACTGGGGGATACACTGGGCCATGAGGTTACAGATTGTGGTTGATCCCCTGGCCTGGTGGTTATGTGAGACTGGGGGATACACTGGGCCATGAGGTTACAGATTGTGGTTGATCCCCTGGCCTGGTGGTGATGAGAGTCTGGGGGATACACTGGGCCATGAGGTTACAGATTGTGGTTGATCCCCAGGCCTGGTGGTGATGTGAGACTGGGGGATACACTGGGCCATGAGGTTAGAGATTGTGGTTGATCCCCTGGCCTGGTGGTGATGTTAGACTGGGGGATACACTGGGCCATGAGGTTACAGATTGTGGTTGATTCCCTGGCCTGGTGGTGATGTGAGACTGGGGGATACACTGGGCCATGAGGTTACAGATTGTGGTTGATACCCTGGCCTGGTGGTGATTTGAGACTGGGGGATACACTGGGCCATGAGGTTACAGATTGTGGTTGATCCCCTGGCCTGGTGGTGATGTGAGACTGGGGGATACACTGGGAATTGATGTTACAGATTGTGGTTGATCCACTGGCCTGGTGGTGATGTGAGACTGGGGGATACACTGAGCCATGAGGTTACAGTTTGTGGTTGATCCCCTGGACTGGTGGTGATGTGAGACTGGGGGATACACTGGGCCATGAGGTTACAGATTGTGGTTGATCCCCTGGCCTGGTGGTGATGTGAGACTGGGGGATACACTGGGCCATGAGGTTACAGATTGTGGTTGATCCCCTGGCCTGGTGGTGATGTGTGACTGGAGGATACACTGGGCCATGAGGTTACAGATTGTGGTTGATCCCGTGGCCTGGTGGTCATGTGACTGGGGGATACACTGGGCCATAAGGTTACAGATTGTGGTTGATCCCCTGGCCTGGTGGTGATTTGAGACTGGGGGATACACTGGGCCATGAGTTCACAGATTGTGGTTGATCCCCTGGACTGGTGGTGATGTGAGACTGGGGGATACACTGGGCCATGAGGTTACAGATTGTGGATGATCCCCTGGCCTGGAGGTGATGTGAGACTGGGGGATACACTGGGCCATGAGGTTACAGATTGTGGTTGATCCCCTGGCCTGGTGGTGATGTGAGACTGGGGGATACACTGGGCCATGAGATTACAGATTCTGGTTGATCCCCTGGCCTGGTGGTGATGTGAGACTGGGGGATGCACTGGGCCATGAGGTTACAGATTGTGGTTGCTCCCCTGGCCTGTTGCTGATGTGAGACTGGGGGATACACTTGGCCATGAGGCTACAGATTGTAGTTGATCCCCGGGCCTGGTGGTGATGTGAGACTGGGGGATACACTGGGCCATGAGGCTACAGATTGTGGTTGATCCCCAGGCATTGTGGTGATGTGAGACTGGGGGATACACTGGGCCATGAGGTTACAGTTTGTGGTTGATCCACTGGCCTTTTGGTGAAGTGAGACTGGGGGTTACACCGGGCCATGAAGTTACAGATTGTCGTTGAATCTCCTGGCCTGGTGGTGATGTGAGACTGGGGGATACACTGGGCCATGAGGTTACAGATTGTGGTTGATCCCCTGGCCTGGTGGTGATCTGAGACTGGCGGATACACTGGGCCATGAGGTTACAGATTGTGGTTGATCCCCTGGCCTGGTGGTGAAGTGAGACTGGGGGAGACACAGGGCCATGAGGTTACAGATTGTGGTTGGTACCCTGGCCTGGTGGTGATGTTAGACTGGGGGAAATGCTAGGCCATGAGGTTACAAATTGTGGTTGATTCCCTGGCCTGGTGGTGATGTGAGACTGGGGGATACACTGGGCAATGAGGTTACAGATTGTGGTTGATCCCCTGGACTTGTGGTGATCTGAGACTGGGGGATACACTGGGCCATGAGGTTACAGATTGTGGTTGATCCCCTGGACTTGTGGTGATCTGAGACTGGGGGATACACTGGGCCATGAGGTTACAGATTGTGGTTGATCCCCTGGCCTGGTGGTGAAGTGAGACTGGGGGAGACACAGGGCCATGAGGTTACAGATTGTGGTTGGTACCCTGGTCTGGTGGTGAGGTTAGACTGGGGGAAATGCTAGGCCATGAGGTTACAAATTGTGGTTGATTCCCTGGCCTGGTGGTGATGTGAGACTGGGGGATACACTGGGCAATGAGGTTACAGATTGTGGTTGATCCCCTGGCCTGGTGGTGATGTTAGACTGGGGGATACACTGGGTCATGAGTTTACAGATTGTGGTTGATCCCATGGCCTGGTGGTGATGTGAGACTGGGGGATACACTGGGCCATGAGGTTACAGATTGAGGTTGATCCCCTGGCCTGGTGGTGATGTGAGACTGGGGGATACACTGGGCCATGAGGTTACAGATTGCGGTTGATCGCCTGGCCAGGTGGTGATGTGAGACTGGGGGATACACTGGGCCATGAGGTTACAGATTGTGGTTGATCCCCTGGTCTGGTGGTGATGTGAGACTGGGGGATACACTGGGCCATGAGGTTACAGATTGTGGTTGATCCCCTGGCCTGGTGGTGATGTGAGACTGGGGGATACACTGGGCCATGAGGTTACAGATTGTGGTTGATCCCCTGGCCTGGTGGTGATTGTGACTGGAGGATACACTGGGCCATGAGGTTACAGATTGTGGTTGATCCCCTGGCCTGGTGGTGATGTGAGACTGGGGGATACACTGGGCCATGAGGTTACAGATTGTGGTTGATCCCCTGGCCTGATGTCAGACTGGGGGATACACTGGGCCATGAGGTTACAGATTGTGGTTGATACCCTGGACTGGTGGTGATCTGAGACTGGGGGATACACTGGGCCATGAGGTTACAGATTGTGGTTGATCCCTTCGCCTGGTGTGATGTGAGACTGGGGGATGCACTGGGCCATGAGGTTACAGATTGTGGTTGATCCCCTGGCCTGGTGGTGATCTGAGACTGGCGGATACACTGGGCCATGAGGTTACAGATTGTGGTTGATCCCCTGGCCTGGTGGTGATCTGAGACTGGCGGATACACTGGGCCATGAGGTTACAGATTGTGGTTGATCCCCTGGCCTGGTGGTGAAGTGAGACTGGGGGAGACACAGGGCCATGAGGTTACAGATTGTGGTTGGTACCCTGGTCTGGTGGTGAGGTTAGACTGGGGGAAATGCTAGGCCATGAGGTTACAAATTGTGGTTGATTCCCTGGCCTGGTGGTGATGTGAGACTGGGGGATACACTGGGCAATGAGGTTACAGATTGTGGTTGATCCCCTGGCCTGGTGGTGATGTTAGACTGGGGGATACACTGGGTCATGAGTTTACAGATTGTGGTTGATCCCCTGGCCTGGTGGTGATGTGAGACTGGGGGATACACTGGGCCATGAGGTTACAGATTGTGGTTGATCCCCTGGCCTGGTGGTGATGTGAGACTGGGGGATACACTGGGCCATGAGGTTACAGATTGCGGTTGATCGCCTGGCCTGGTGGTGATGTGAGACTGGGGGATACACTGGGCCATGAGGTTACAGATTGTGGTTGATCCCCTGGCCTGGTGGTGATGTGAGACTGGGGGATACACTGGGCCATGAGGTTACAGATTGTGGTTGATCCCCTGGCCTGGTGGTGATGTGAGACTGGGGGATACACTGGGCCATGAGGTTACAGATTGTGGTTGATCCCCTGGCCTGGTGGTGATTGTGACTGGAGGATACACTGGGCCATGAGGTTACAGATTGTGGTTGATCCCCTGGCCTGGTGGTGATGTGAGTTGGGGGATACACAGGGCCATGAGGTTAGAGATTGTGGTTGATCCTCTGGCCTGATGTCAGACTGGGGGATACACTGGGCCATGAGGTTACAGATTGTGGTTGATACCCTGGACTGGTGGTGATCTGAGACTGGGGGATACACTGGGCCATGAGGTTACAGATTGTGGTTGATCCCTTCGCCTGGTGTGATGTTAGTCTGGGGGATACACTGGGCCATGAGGTTACAGATTGTGGTTGATCCCCTGGCCTGGTGGTGATGTTAGACTGGGGGATACACTGGGTCATGAGGTTACAGATTGTGGTTGATCCCCTGGCCTGGTGGTGATGTGTAACTGGGGGATACACTGGGCCATGAGGTTACAGAATGCGGTTGATCCCCTGGCCTGGTGGTGATGTGAGACTGGGTGATACACTGGGCCATGAGGTTGCTGATTGTGGTTGATCCCGTGGCCTGGTGGTGATGTGAGACTGGGGGATACACTGGGCCATAAGGTTACAGATTGTGGATGATCCCCTGGCCTGGTGGTGATTTGAGACTGGGAGGATACACTGGGCCCTGAGTTCACAGATTGTGGTTGATCCACTGGACTGGTGGTGATGTGAGACTGGGGGATACACTGGGCCATGAGGTTACTGAATTTGGATGATCCCCTGGCCTGGAGGTGATGTGAGACTGGGGGATACCCTGGGCCATGAGGTTACAGATTGTGGTTGATCCCCTGGCCTGGTGGTGATGTGAGACTGGGGGATGCACTGGGCCATGAGGTTACAGATTGTGGTTGATCCCCTGGCCTGGTGCTGATGTGAGACAGGGGGATACACTGGGCCATGAGGCTACAGATTGTAGTTGATCCCCCGGCCTGGTGGTGATGTGAGACTGGGGGATACACTGGGCCATGAGGCTACAGATTGTAGTTGATCCCCCGGCCTGGTGGTGATGTGAGACTGGGGGATACACTGGGCCATGAGGTTACAGATTGTGGTTGGTACCCTGGCCTGGTGGTGATGTTAGACTGGGTGAAATGCTAGGCCATGAGGTTACAAATTGTGGTTGATTCCCTGGCCTGGTGGTGATGTGAGACTGGGGGATACACTGGGCAATGAGCTTACAGATTGTGGTTGATCCCCTGGCTTGGTGGTGATATGAGACTGGGGGATACACTGGGCCATGAGGTTACAGATTGTGGTTGATCCCCTGGCCTGGTGGTGATGTGTGACTGGAGGATACACTGGGCCATGAGGTTACAGATTGTGGTTGATCCCCTGGCCTGGTGGTGATGTGTGACTGGGGGATACACTGGGCCATGAGGTTACAGAATGCGGTTGATCCCCTGGCCTGGTGGTGATGTGAGACTGGGGGATACACAGGGCCATGAGGTTAGAGATTGTGGTTGATCCCCTGGCCTGATGTCAGACTGGGGGATACACTGGGCCATGAGGTTACAGATTGTGGTTGATACCCTGGACTGGTGGTGATCTGAGACTGGGGGATACACTGGGCCATGAGGTTACAGATTGTGGTTGATCCCTTCGCCTGGTGTGATGTTAGACTGGGGGATACACTGGGCCATGAGGTTACATATTGTGGTTGATCCCTTGGCCTGGTGGTGATGTTAGACTGGGGGATACACTGGGCCATGAGGTTACAGATTGTGGTTGATCCCCTGGCCTGGTGGTGATGTGTGACTGGGGGATACACTGGGCCATGAGGTTACAGAATGCGGTTGATCCCCTGGCCTGGTGGTGATGTGAGACTGGGTGATACACTGGGCCATGAGGTTGCAGATTGTGGTTGATCCCGTGGCCTGGTGGTGATGTGAGACTGGGGGATACACTGGGCCATAAGGTTACAGATTGTGGTTGATCCCCTGGCCTGGTGGTGATTTGAGACTGGGGGATACACTGGGCCATGAGTTCACAGATTGTGGTTGATCCCCTGGACTGGTGGTGATGTGAGACTGGGGGATACACTGGGCCATGAGGTTACAGATTGTGGATGATCCCTTGGCCTGGAGGTGATGTGAGACTGGGGGATACACTGGGCCATGAGGTTACAGATTGTGGTTGATCCCCTGGCCTGGTGGTGATGTGAGACTGGGGGATACACTGGGCCATGAGATTACAGATTCTGGTTGATCCCCTGGCCTGGTGGTGATGTGAGACTGGGGGATGCACTGGGCCATGAGGTTACAGATTGTGGTTGCTCCCCTGGCCTGGTGCTGATGTGAGACTGGGGGATGCACTGGGCCATGAGGCTACAGATTGTAGTTGATCCCCGGGCCTGGTGGTGATGTGAGACTGGGGGATACACTGGGCCATGAGGCTACAGATTGTGGTTGATCCCCAGGCCTTGTGGTGATGTGAGACTGGGGGATACACTGGGCCATGAGGTTACAGTTTGTGGTTGATCCACTGGCCTTTTGGTGAAGTGAGACTGGGGGTTACACCGGGCCATGAAGTTACAGATTGTCGTTGAACCCCTGGCCTGGTGGTGATGTGAGACTGGGGGATACACTGGGCCATGAGGTTACAGATTGTGGTTGATCCCCTGGCCTGGTGGTGATCTGAGACTGGCGGATACACTGGGCCATGAGGTTACAGATTGTGGTTGATCCCCTGGCCTGGTGGTGAAGTGAGACTGGGGGAGACACAGGGCCATGAGGTTACAGATTGTGGTTGGTACCCTGGCCTGGTGGTGATGTTAGACTGGGGGAAATGCTAGGCCATGAGGTTACAAATTGTGGTTGATTCCCTGGCCTGGTGGTGATGTGAGACTGGGGGATACACAGGGCCATGAGGTTAGAGATTTTGGTTGATCCCCTGGCCTGATGTCAGACTGGGGGATACACTGGGCCATGAGGTTACAGATTGTGGTTGATACCCTAGACTGGTGGTGATCTGAGACTGGGGGATACACTGGGCCATGAGGTTACAGATTGCGGTTGATCCACTGGCCTGGTGGTGATGTGAAACTGGGGAATACACTGGGCCATGAGGTTACAGATTGTGGTTGATCCCCTGGCCTGGTGGTGATGTGAGACTGGGGGATATACTGAGCCATGAGGTTACAGTTTGTGGTTGATCCCCTGGCCTGGTGGTGATGTGAGACTGGGGGATACACTGGGCCATTTGGTTACAGATTGTGGTTGATCCCCTGGCATGGTGGTGATGTGAGACTGGGGGATACACTGGGCCATGAGGTTACAGATTGTGGTTGATACCCTGGCCTGGTGGTGATGTGTGACTGGAGGATACACTGGGCCATGAGGTTACAGATTGTGGTTGATCCCCTGGCCTGGTGGTGATGTGAGACTGGGGGATACACAGGGCCATGAGGTTAGAGATTGTGGTTGATCCCCTGGCCTGATGTCAGACTGGGGGATACACTGGGCCATGAGGTTACAGATTGTGGTTGATACCCTGGACTGGTGGTGATCTGAGACTGGGGGATACACTAGGCCATGAGGTTACAGATTGTGGTTGATCCCCTGGCCTGGTGGTGATGTTAGACTGGGGGATACACTGGGCCATGAGGTTACAGATTGTGGTTGATCCCCTGGCCTGGTGGTGATGTGTGACTGGGGGATACACTGGGCCATGAGGTTACAGAATTCGGTTGATCCCCTGGCCTGGTGGTGATGTTAGACTGGGGGATACACTGGGCCATGAGGTTACAGATTGTGGTTGATCCCCTGGCCTGGTGGTGATGTGAGACTGGGGGATACACTGGGAATTGAGGTTACAGATTGTGGTTGATCCACTGGCCTGGTGGTGATGTGAGACTGGGGGATACACTGAGCCATGAGGTTACAGTTTGTGGTTGATCCCCTGGCCTGGTGGTGATGTGAGACTGGGGGATACACTGGGCCATGAGGTTACAGATTGTGGTTGATCCCCTGGCCTGGTGGTGATGTGAGACTGGGGGATACACTGGGCCATGAGGTTACAGATTGTGGTTGATCCCCTGGCCTGGTGGTGATGTGTGACTGGAGGATACACTGGGCCATGAGGTTACAGATTGTGGTTGATACCCTGGCCTGGTGGTGATGTGTGAGTGGAGGATACACTGGGCCATGAGGTTACAGATTGTGGATGATCCCCTGGCCTGGTGGTGATGTGAGACTGGGGGATACACAGGGCCATGAGGTTAGAGATTGTGGTTGATCCCCTGGACTGATGTGAGACTGGGGGATACACTGGGCCATGAGGTTACAGATTGTGGTTGATACCCTGGACTGGTGGTGATCTGAGACTGGGCAATACACTGGGCCATGAGGTTACAGATTGTGGTTGATCCCCTGGCCTGGTGGTGATGTGTGACTGGGGGATACACTGGGCCATGAGGTTACAGAATTCGGTTGATCCCCTGGCCTGGTGGTGATGTGAGACTGGGTGATACACTGGGCCATGACGTTGCAGATTGTGGTTGATCCCGTGGCCTGGTGGTGATGTGAGACTGGGGGATACACTGGGCCATAAGGTTACAGATTGTGGTTGATCCCCTGGCCTGGTGGTGATTTGAGACTGGGGGATACACTGGGCCATGAGTTCACAGATTGTGGCTGATCCCCTGGACTGGTGGTGATGTGAGACTGGGGGATACACTGGGCCATGAGGTTACAGAATGTGGATGATCCCCTGGCCTGGTGGTGATGTTAGACTGGGGGATACACTGGGCCATGAGGTTACAGATTGTGGTTGATCCCCTGGCCTGGCTGTGATGTGAGACTGGGGGATACACTGGGCCATGAGGTTACAGATTGTGGTTGATCCCCTGGCCTGGTGGTGATGTGAGACTGGGGGATACACTGGGCCATGAGGTTACAGATTGTGGTTGATCCCCGAGCCTGGTGGTGATGTGAAACTGGGGGATACACTGGGCAATGAGGTTACAGATTGTGGTTGATCCCCTGGCCTGGTGGTGATGTGAGACTGGGGGATACACTGGGAATTGAGGTTACAGATTGTGGTTGATCCACTGGCCTGGTGGTGATGTGAGACTGGGGGATACACTGAGCCATGAGGTTACAGTTTGTCGTTGATCCCCTGGCCTGGTGGTGATGTGAGACTGGGGGATACACTGGGCCATTTGGTTACAGATTGTGGTTGATCCCCTGGCCTGGTGGTGATGTGAGACTGGGGGATACACTGGGAATTGAGGTTACAGATTGTGGTTGATCCACTGGCCTGGTGGTGATGTGAGACTGGGGGATACACTGAGCCATGAGGTTACAGTTTGTGGTTGATCCCCTGGCCTGGTGGTGATGTGAGACTGGGGGATACACTGGGCCATGAGGTTACAGATTGTGATTGATCCCCTGGCCTGGTGGTGATGTGAGACTGGGGGATACACTGGGCCATTTGGTTACAGATTGTGGTTGATCCCCTGGCCTGGTGGTGATGTGAGACTGGGGGATACACTGGGAATTGAGGTTACAGATTGTGGTTGATCCACTGGCCTGGTGGTGATGTGAGACTGGGGGATACACTGAGCCATGAGGTTACAGTTTGTGGTTGATCCCCTGGCCTGGTGGTGATGTGAGACTGGGGGATACACTAGGCCATTTGGTTACAGATTGTGGTTGATCCCCTGGCCTGGTGGTGATGTGAGACTGGGGGATACACTGGGCCATGAGGTTACAGATTGTGGTTGATCCCCTGGCCTGGTGGTGATGTGAGACTGGGGGATACACAGGGCCATGAGGTTAGAGATTGTGGTTGATCCCCTGGCCTGATGTCAGACTGGGGGTACACTGGGCCATGAGGTTACAGATTGTGGTTGATCCCTTCGCCTGGTGTGATGTTAGACTGGGGGATACACTGGGCCATGAGGTTACATATTGTGGTTGATCCCCTGGCCTGGTGGTGATGTGAGACTGGGTGATACACTGGGCCATGAGGTTGCAGATTGTGGTTGATCCCGTAGCCTCGTGGTGATGTGAGACTGGGGGATACACTGGGCCATAAGGTTACAGATTGTGGTTGATCCCCTGGCCTGGTGGTGATTTGAGACTGGGGGATACACTGGGCCATGAGTTCACAGATTGTGGTTGATCCCCTGGACTGGTGGTGATGTGAGACCGGGGGATACACTGGGCCATGAGGTTACAGAATGTGGATGATCCCCTGGCCTGGAGGTGATGTGAGACTGGGGGATACACTGGGCCATGAGGTTACAGATTGTGGTTGATCCCCTGGCCTGGTGGTGATGTGAGACTGGGGGATACACTAGGCCATGAGATTACAGATTCTGGTTGATCCCCTGGCCTGGTGTTGATGTGAGACTGGCGGAGACACAGGGCCATGAGGTTACAGATTGTGGTTGGTACCCTGGCCTGGTGGTGATGTTAGACTGGGGGAAATGCTAGGCCATGAGGTTACAAATTGTGGTTGATTCCCTGGCCTGGTGGTAATGTGAGACTGGGGGATATACTGGGCAATGAGGTTACAGATTGTGGTTGGTCCCCTGGCCTGGTGGTGATGTTAGACTGGGGGATACACTGGGCCATGAGGTTACAGATTGTGGTTGATCCCCTGGCCTGGTTGTGATGTGAGACTGGGGGATACACTGGGCAATGAGGTTACAGATTGTGGTTGATCCCCTGGCCTGGTGGTGATGTGAGACTGGGGGATGCACTGGGCCATGAGGTTACAGATTGTGGTTGATCCCCTGGCCTTGTGGTGATGTGAGACTGGGGGATACACTGGGAATTGAGGTTACAGATTGTGGTTGATCCACTGGCCTGGTGGTGATGTGAGACTGGGGGATACACTGAGCCATGAGGTTACAGTTTGTGGTTGATCCCCTGGCCTGGTGGTGATGTGAGACTGGGGGATACACTGGGCCATGAGGTTACAGATTGTGGTTGATCCCCTGGCCTGGTGGTGATGTGAGACTGGGGGATACACTGGGCCATTTGGTTACAGATTGTGGTTGATCCCCTGGCCTGGTGGTGATGTGAGACTGGGGGATACACTGGGAATTGAGGTTACAGATTGTGGTTGATCCACTGGCCTGGTGGTGATGTGAGACTGGGGGATACACTGAGCCATGAGGTTACAGTTTGTGGTTGATCCCCTGGCCTGGTGGTGATGTGAGACTGGGGGATACACTGGGCCATGAGGTTACAGATTGTGGTTGATCCCCTGGCCTGGCTGTGATGTGAGACTGGGGGATACCCTGGGCCATGAGGTTACAGATTGTGGTTGATCCCCTGGCCTGGTGGTGATGTGAGACTGGGGGATACACTGGGCCATGAGGTTACAGATTGTGGTTGATCCCCGAGCCTGGTGGTGATGTGAAACTGGGGGATACACTGGGCCATGAGGTTACAGATTGTGGTTGATCCCCTGGCCTGGTGGTGATGTGAGACTGGGGGATACACTGGGAATTGAGGTTACAGATTGTGGTTGATCCACTGGCCTGGTGGTGATGTGAGACTGGGGGATACACTGAGCCATGAGGTTACAGTTTGTGGTTGATCCCCTGGCCTGGTGGTGATGTGAGACTGGGGGATACACTGGGCCATTTGGTTACAGATTGTGGTTGATCCCCTGGCCTGGTGGTGATGTGAGACTGGGGGATACACTGGGCCATGAGGTTACAGATTGTGGTTGATACCCTGGCCTGGTGGTGATGTGTGACTGGAGGATACACTGGGCCATGAGGTTACAGATTGTGGTTGATCCCCTGGCCTGGTGGTGATGTGAGACTGGGGGATACACAGGGCCATGAGGTTAGAGATTGTGGTTGATCCCC
The DNA here is from genome assembly GCF_030144855.1 of Hypanus sabinus. Lineage (NCBI taxonomy): Eukaryota > Metazoa > Chordata > Chondrichthyes > Myliobatiformes > Dasyatidae > Hypanus > Hypanus sabinus. The sequence continues at coordinate 591,561 of NW_026778948.1, read as the reverse complement.
TGGCCTGATATCAGACTGGGGGATACACTGGGCCATGAGGTTACAGATTGTGGTTGATACCCTGGACTGGTGGTGATCTGAGACTGGGGGATACACTGGGCCATGAGGTTACAGATTGTGGTTGATCCCTTCGCCTGGTGTGATGTTAGACTGGGGGATACACTGGGCCATGAGGTTACATATTGTGGTTGATCCCCTGGCCTGGTGGTGATGTTAGACTGGGGGATACACTGGGCCATGAGGTTACAGATTGTGGTTGATCCCCTGGACTGGTGGTGATGTGTGACTGGGGATACACTGGGCCATGAGGTTACAGAATTCGGTTGATCCCCTGGCCTGGTGGTGATGTGAGACTGGGGGATACACAGGGCCATGAGGTTAGAGATTGTGGTTGATCCCCTGGCCTGATGTCAGACTGGGGTATACACTGGGCCATGAGGTTACAGATTGTGGTTGATACCCTGGACTGGTGGTGATCTGAGACTGGGGGATACACTAGGCCATGAGGTTACAGATTGTGGTTGATCCCCTGGCCTGGTGGTGATGTTAGACTGGGGGATACACTGGGCCATGAGGTTACAGATTGTGGTTGATCCCCTGGCCTGGTGGTGATGTGTGACTGGGGGATACACTGGGCCATGAGGTTACAGAATTCGGTTGATCCCCTGGCCTGGTGGTGATGTTAGACTGGGGGATACACTGGGCCATGAGGTTACAGATTGTGGTTGATCCCCTGGCCTGGTGGTGATGTGAGACTGGGGGATACACTGGGAATTGAGGTTACAGATTGTGGTTGATCCACTGGCCTGGTGGTGATGTGAGACTGGGGGATACACTGAGCCATGAGGTTACAGTTTGTGGTTGATCCCCTGGCCTGGTGGTGATGTGAGACTGGGGGATACACTGTGCCATGAGGTTACAGATTGTGGTTGATCCCCTGGCCTGGTGGTGATGTGAGACTGGGGGATACACTGGGCCATGAGGTTACAGATTGTGGTTGATCCCCTGGCCTGGTGGTGATGTGTGACTGGAGGATACACTGGGCCATGAGGTTACAGATTGTGGTTGATACCCTGGCCTGGTGGTGATGTGTGAGTGGAGGATACACTGGGCCATGAGGTTACAGATTGTGGATGATCCCCTGGCCTGGTGGTGATGTGAGACTGGGGGATACACAGGGCCATGAGGTTAGAGATTGTGGTTGATCCCCTGGACTGATGTGAGACTGGGGGATACACTGGGCCATGAGGTTACAGATTGTGGTTGATACCCTGGACTGGTGGTGATCTGAGACTGGGCAATACACTGGGCCATGAGGTTACAGATTGTGGTTGATCCCCTGGCCTGGTGGTGATGTGTGACTGGGGGATACACTGGGCCATGAGGTTACAGAATTCGGTTGATCCCCTGGCCTGGTGGTGATGTGAGACTGGGTGATACACTGGGCCATGACGTTGCAGATTGTGGTTGATCCCGTGGCCTGGTGGTGATGTGAGACTGGGGGATACACTGGGCCATAAGGTTACAGATTGTGGTTGATCCCCTGGCCTGGTGGTGATTTGAGACTGGGGGATACACTGGGCCATGAGTTCACAGATTGTGGCTGATCCCCTGGACTGGTGGTGATGTGAGACTGGGGGATACACTGGGCCATGAGGTTACAGAATGTGGATGATCCCCTGGCCTGGTGGTGATGTTAGACTGGGGGATACACTGGGCCATGAGGTTACAGATTGTGGTTGATCCCCTGGCCTGGCTGTGATGTGAGACTGGGGGATACACTGGGCCATGAGGTTACAGATTGTGGTTGATCCCCTGGCCTGGTGGTGATGTGAGACTGGGGGATACACTGGGCCATGAGGTTACAGATTGTGGTTGATCCCCGAGCCTGGTGGTGATGTGAAACTGGGGGATACACTGGGCCATGAGGTTACAGATTGTGGTTGATCCCCTGGCCTGGTGGTGATGTGAGACTGGGGGATACACTGGGAATTGAGGTTACAGATTGTGGTTGATCCACTGGCCTGGTGGTGATGTGAGACTGGGGGATACACTGAGCCATGAGGTTACAGTTTGTCGTTGATCCCCTGGCCTGGTGGTGATGTGAGACTGGGGGATACACTGGGCCATTTGGTTACAGATTGTGGTTGATCCCCTGGCCTGGTGGTGATGTGAGACTGGGGGATACACTGGGAATTGAGGTTACAGATTGTGGTTGATCCACTGGCCTGGTGGTGATGTGAGACTGGGGGATACACTGAGCCATGAGGTTACAGTTTGTGGTTGATCCCCTGGCCTGGTGGTGATGTGAGACTGGGGGATACACTGGGCCATGAGGTTACAGATTGTGATTGATCCCCTGGCCTGGTGGTGATGTGAGACTGGGGGATACACTGGGCCATTTGGTTACAGATTGTGGTTGATCCCCTGGCCTGGTGGTGATGTGAGACTGGGGGATACACTGGGAATTGAGGTTACAGATTGTGGTTGATCCACTGGCCTGGTGGTGATGTGAGACTGGGGGATACACTGAGCCATGAGGTTACAGTTTGTGGTTGATCCCCTGGCCTGGTGGTGATGTGAGACTGGGGGATACACTAGGCCATTTGGTTACAGATTGTGGTTGATCCCCTGGCCTGGTGGTGATGTGAGACTGGGGGATACACTGGGCCATGAGGTTACAGATTGTGGTTGATCCCCTGGCCTGGTGGTGATGTGAGACTGGGGGATACACAGGGCCATGAGGTTAGAGATTGTGGTTGATCCCCTGGCCTGATGTCAGACTGGGGGTACACTGGGCCATGAGGTTACAGATTGTGGTTGATCCCTTCGCCTGGTGTGATGTTAGACTGGGGGATACACTGGGCCATGAGGTTACATATTGTGGTTGATCCCCTGGCCTGGTGGTGATGTGAGACTGGGTGATACACTGGGCCATGAGGTTGCAGATTGTGGTTGATCCCGTAGCCTCGTGGTGATGTGAGACTGGGGGATACACTGGGCCATAAGGTTACAGATTGTGGTTGATCCCCTGGCCTGGTGGTGATTTGAGACTGGGGGATACACTGGGCCATGAGTTCACAGATTGTGGTTGATCCCCTGGACTGGTGGTGATGTGAGACCGGGGGATACACTGGGCCATGAGGTTACAGAATGTGGATGATCCCCTGGCCTGGAGGTGATGTGAGACTGGGGGATACACTGGGCCATGAGGTTACAGATTGTGGTTGATCCCCTGGCCTGGTGGTGATGTGAGACTGGGGGATACACTAGGCCATGAGATTACAGATTCTGGTTGATCCCCTGGCCTGGTGGTGATGTGAGACTGGGGGAGACACAGGGCCATGAGGTTACAGATTGTGGTTGGTACCCTGGCCTGGTGGTGATGTTAGACTGGGGGAAATGCTAGGCCATGAGGTTACAAATTGTGGTTGATTCCCTGGCCTGGTGGTAATGTGAGACTGGGGGATATACTGGGCAATGAGGTTACAGATTGTGGTTGGTCCCCTGGCCTGGTGGTGATGTTAGACTGGGGGATACACTGGGCCATGAGGTTACAGATTGTGGTTGATCCCCTGGCCTGGTTGTGATGTGAGACTGGGGGATACACTGGGCAATGAGGTTACAGATTGTGGTTGATCCCCTGGCCTGGTGGTGATGTGAGACTGGGGGATACACTGGGCCATGAGGTTACAGATTGTGGTTGATCCCCTGGCCTTGTGGTGATGTGAGACTGGGGGATACACTGGGAATTGAGGTTACAGATTGTGGTTGATCCACTGGCCTGGTGGTGATGTGAGACTGGGGGATACACTGAGCCATGAGGTTACAGTTTGTGGTTGATCCCCTGGCCTGGTGGTGATGTGAGACTGGGGGATACACTGGGCCATGAGGTTACAGATTGTGGTTGATCCCCTGGCCTGGTGGTGATGTGAGACTGGGGGATACACTGGGCCATTTGGTTACAGATTGTGGTTGATCCCCTGGCCTGGTGGTGATGTGAGACTGGGGGATACACTGGGAATTGAGGTTACAGATTGTGGTTGATCCACTGGCCTGGTGGTGATGTGAGACTGGGGGATACACTGAGCCATGAGGTTACAGTTTGTGGTTGATCCCCTGGCCTGGTGGTGATGTGAGACTGGGGGATACACTGGGCCATTTGGTTACAGATTGTGGTTGATCCCCTGGCCTGGTGGTGATGTGAGACTGGGGGATACACTGGGCCATGAGGTTACAGATTGTGGTTGATACCCTGGCCTGGTGGTGATGTGTGACTGGAGGATACACTGGGCCATGAGGTTACAGATTGTGGTTGATCCCCTGGCCTGGTGGTGATGTGAGACTGGGGGATACACAGGGCCATGAGGTTAGAGATTGTGGTTGATCCCCTGGCCTGATGTCAGACTGGGGGATACACTGGGCCATGAGGTTACAGATTGTGGTTGATACCCTGGACTGGTGGTGATCTGAGACTGGGGGATACACTGGGCCATGAGGTTACAGATTGTGGTTGATCCCTTCGCCTGGTGTGATGTTAGACTGGGGGATACACTGGGCCATGAGGTTACATATTGTGGTTGATCCCCTGGCCTGGTGGTGATGTTAGACTGGGGGATACACTGGGCCATGAGGTTACAGATTGTGGTTGATCCCCTGGACTGGTGGTGATGTGTGACTGGGGATACACTGGGCCATGAGGTTACAGAATTCGGTTGATCCCCTGGCCTGGTGGTGATGTGAGACTGGGTGATACACTGGGCCATGAGGTTGCAGATTGTGGTTGATCCCGTGGCCTGGTGGTGATGTGAGACTGGGGGATACACTGGGCCATAAAGTTACAGATTGTGGTTGATCCCCTGGCCTGGTGGTGATTTGAGACTGGGGGATACACTGGGCCATGAGTTCACAGATTGTGGTTGATCCCCTGGACTGGTGGTGATGTGAGACTGGGGGATACACTGGGCCATGAGGTTACAGATTGTGGATGATCCCCTGGCCTGGTGGTGATGTTAGACTGGGGGATACACTGGGCCATGAGGTTACAGATTGTGGTTGATCCCTTCGACTGGTGTGATGTTAGACTGGGGGATACACTGGGCCATGAGGTTACATATTGTGGTTGATCCCCTGGCCTGGTGGTGATGTTAGACTGGGGGATACACTGGGCCATGAGGTTGCAGATTGTGGTTGATCCCTTGGCCTGGTGGTGATGTGAGTCTGGGGGATACACTGGGCCATAAGGTTACAGATTGTGGTTGATCCCCTGGCCTGGTGGTGATTTGAGACTGGGGGATACACTGGGCCATGAGTTCACAGATTGTGGTTGATCCCCTGGACTGGTGGTGATGTGAGACTGGTGGATGCACTGGGCCATGAGTTTACAGATTGTGGATGATCCCCTGGCCTGGAGGTGATGTGAGACTGGGGGATACACTGGGCCATGAGGTTACAGATTGTGGTTGATCCCCTGGCCTGGTGGTGATGTGAGACTGGGGGATACACTGGGCCATGAGATTACAGATTCTGGTTGATCCCCTGGCCTGGTGGTGATGTGAGACTGGGGGAGACACAGGGCCATGAGGTTACAGATTGTGGTTGGTACCCAGGCCTGGTGGTGATTTTAGACTGGGGGAAATGCTAGGCCATGAGGTTACAAATTGTGGTTGATTCCCTGGCCTGGTGGTGATGTGAGACTGGGGGATACACTGGGCAATGAGGTTACAGATTGTGGTTGATCCCCTGGCCTGGTGGTGATGTTAGACTGGGGGATACACTGGGCCATGAGGTTACAGATTGTGGTTGATCCCCTGGCCTGGTTGTGATGTGAGACTGGGGGATACACTGGGCCATGAGGTTACAGATTGTGGTTGATCCCCTGGCCTGGTGGTGATGTGAGACTGGGGGATACACTGGGCCATGAGGTTACAGATTGCGGTTCATCGCCTGGCCTGGTGGTGATGTGAGACTGGGGGATACACTGGGCCATGAGGTTACAGATTGTGGTTGATCCCCTGGCCTGGTGGTGATGTGAGACTGGGGGATACACTGGGCCATGAGGTTACAGTTTGTGGTTGATCCCCTGGCCTGGTGGTGATGTGAGACTGGGGGATACACTGGGCCATGAGGTTACAGTTTGTGGTTGATCCCCTGGCCTGGTGGTGATGTGAGACTGGGGGATACACTGGGCCATGAGGTTACAGATTGTGGTTGATCCCCTGGCCTAGTGGTGATGTGAGACTGGGGGATACACTGGGCCATGAGGTTACAGATTGTGGTTGATCCCCTGGCCTGGTGGTGATGTGTGACTGGAGGATACACTGGGCCATGAGGTTACAGATTGTGGTTGATCCCCTGGCCTGGAGGTATTGTGAGACTGGGGGATACACAGGGCCATGAGGTTACAGTTTGTGGTTGATCCCCTGGCCTGGTGGTGATGTGAGACTGGGGGATACACTGGGCCATTTGGTTACAGATTGTGGTTGATCCCCTGGCCTGGTGGTGATGTGAGACTGGGTGATACACTGGGCCATGAGGTTACAGATTGTGGTTGATACCCTGGCCTGGTGGTGATGTGTGAGTGGAGGATACACTGGGCCATGAGGTTACAGATTGTGGATGATCCCCTGGCCTGGTGGTGATGTGAGACTGGGGGATACACAGGGCCATGAGGTTAGAGATTGTGGTTGATCCCCTGGCCTGATGTCAGACTGGAGGATACACTGGGCCATGAGGTTACAGATTGTGGTTGATACCCTGGACTGGTGGTGATCTGAGACTGGGGGATACACTGGGCCATGAGGTTACAGATTGTGGTTGATCCCCTGGCCTGGAGGTGATGTGTGACTGGGGGATACACTGGGCCATGAGGTTACAGAATTCGGTTGATCCCCTGGCCTGGTGGTGATGTGAGACTGGGTGATACACTGGGCCATGAGGTTGCAGACTGTGGTTGATCCCGTGGCCTGGTGGTGATGTGAGACTGGGGGATACACTGGGCCATAAGGTTACAGATTGTGGTTGATCCCCTGGCCTGGTGGTGATTTGAGACTGGGGGATACACTGGGCCATGAGGTTACAGATTGTTGTTGATCCCCTGGCCTGGTGGTGATGTGAGACTGGGGGATACACTGGGCCATGAGATTACAGATTCTGGTTGATCCCCTGGCCTGGTGGTGATGTGAGACTGGGGGAGACACAGGGCCATGAGGTTACAGATTGTGGTTGGTACCCTGGCCTGGTGGTGATGTTAGACTGGGGGAAATGCTAGGCCATGAGGTTACAAATTGTGGTTGATTCCCTGGCCTGGTGGTGATGTGAGACTGGGGGATACACTGGGCCATGAGGTTACAGATTGCGGTTCATCGCCTGGCCTGGTGGTGATGTGAGACTGGGGGATACACTGGGCCATGAGGTTACAGATTGTGGTTGATCCCCTGGCCTGGTGGTGATGTGAAACTGGGGGATACACTGGGCCATGAGGTTACAGATTGCGGTTCATCGCCTGGCCTGGTGGTGATGTGAGACTGGGGGATACACTGGGCCATGAGGTTACAGATTGTGGTTGATCCCCTGGCCTGGTGGTGATGTGAAACTGGGGGATACACTGGGCCATGAGGTTACAGATTGTGGTTGATCCCCTGGCCTGGTGGTGATGTGAGACTGGGGGATACACTGGGAATTGAGGTTACAGATTGTGGTTGATCCACTGGCCTGGTGGTGATGTGAGACTGGGGGATACACTGAGCCATGAGGTTACAGTTTGTGGTTGATCCCCTGGCCTGGTGGTGATGTGAGACTGGGGGATACACTGGGCCATGAGGTTACAGATTGTGGTTGATCCCCTGGCCTGGTGGTGATGTGAGACTGGGGGATACACTGGGCCATGAGGTTACAGATTGTGGTTGATCCCCTGGCCTGGTGGTGATGTGTGACTGGAGGATACACTGGGCCATGAGGTTACAGATTGTGGTTGATCCCCTGGCCTGGTGGTGATGTGAGACTGGGGGATACACAGGGCCATGAGGTTACAGTTTGTGGTTGATCCCCTGGCCTGGTGGTGATGTGAGACTGGGGGATACACTGGGCCATTTGGTTACAGATTGTGGTTGATCCCCTGGCCTGGTGGTGATGTGAGACTGGGGGATACACTGGGCCATGAGGTTACAGATTGTGGTTGATACCCTGGCCTGGTGGTGATGTGTGACTGGAGGATACACTGGGCCATGAGGTTACAGATTGTGGTTGATCCCCTGGCCTGGTGGTGATGTGAGACTGGGGGATACACTGGGCCATGAGGTTACAGATTGTGGTTGATCCCCTGTCCTGGTGGTGATGTGAGACTGGGGGATACACAGGGCCATGAGGTTAGAGATTGTGGTTGATCCCCTGGCCTGATGTCAGACTGGGGGATACACTGGGCCATGAGGTTACAGATTGTTGTTGATACCCTGGACTGGTGGTGATCTGAGACTGGGGGATACACTGGGCCATGAGGTTACAGATTGTGGTTGATCCCTTCGCCTGGTGTGATGTTAGACTGGGGGATACACTGGGCCATGAGGTTACATATTGTGGTTGATCCCCTGGCCTGGTGGTGATGTTAGACTGGGGGATACACTGGACCATGAGGTTACAGATTGTGGTTGATCCACTGGCCTGGTGGTGATGTGTGACTGGGGGATACACTGGGCCATGAGGTTACAGAATTCGGTTGATCCCCTGGCCTGGTGGTGATGTGAGACTGGGAGATACACTGGGCCATAAGGTTGCAGATTGTGGTTAATCCCGTGGCCTGGTGGTGATGCGAGACTGGGGGATACACTGGGCCATGAGGTTACATATTGTGGTTGATCCCCTGGCCTGGTGGTGATGTGAGACTGGGTGATACACTGGGCCATGAGGTTGCAGATTGTGGTTGATCCCGTAGCCTCGTGGTGATGTGAGACTGGGGGATACACTGGGCCATAAGGTTACAGATTGTGGTTGATCCCCTGGCCTGGTGGTGATTTGAGACTGGGGGATACACTGGGCCATGAGTTCACAGATTGTGGTTGATCCCCTGGACTGGTGGTGATGTGAGACTGGGGGATACACTGGGCCATGAGGTTACAGAATGTGGATGATCCCCTGGCCTGGAGGTGATGTGAGACAGGGGGATACACTGGGCCATGAGGTTACAGATTGTGGTTGATCCCCTGGCCTGGTGGTGATGTGAGACTGGGGGATACACTGGGCCATGAGATTACAGATTCTGGTTGATCCCCTGGCCTGGTGGTGATGTAAGACTGGGGGAGACACAGGGCCATGAGGTTACAGATTGTGGTTGGTACCCTGGCCTGGTGGTGATGTTAGACTGGGGGAAAGGCTAGGCCATGAGGTTACAAATTGTGGTTGATTCCCTGGCCTGGTGGTGATGTGAGACTGGGGGATATACTGGGCAATGAGGTTACAGATTGTGGTTGATCCCCTGGCCTGGTGGTGATGTTAGACTGGGGGATACACTGGGCCATGAGGTTACAGTTTGTGGTTGATCCCCTGGCCTGGTGGTGATGTGAGACTGGGGGATACACTGGGCCATGAGGTTACAGATTGTGGTTGATCCCCTGGCCTGGTGGTGATGTGAGACTGGGGGATACACTGGGCCATTTGGTTACAGATTGTGGTTGATCCCCTGGCCTGGTGGTGATGTGAGACTGGGGGATACACTGGGAATTGAGGTTACAGATTGTGGTTGATCCACTGGCCTGGTGGTGATGTGAGACTGGGGGATACACTGAGCCATGAGGTTACAGTTTGTGGTTGATCCCCTGGCCTGGTGGTGATGTGAGACTGGGGGATACACTGGGCCATTTGGTTACAGATTGTGGTTGATCCCCTGGCCTGGTGGTGATGTGAGACTGGGGGATACACTGGGCCATGAGGTTACAGATTGTGGTTGATACCCTGGCCTGGTGGTGATGTGTGACTGGAGGATACACTGGGCCATGAGGTTACAGATTGTGGTTGATCCCCTGGCCTGGTGGTGATGTGAGACTGGGGGATACACAGGGCCATGAGGTTAGAGATTGTGGTTGATCCCCTGGCCTGATGTCAGACTGGGGGATACACTGGGCCATGAGGTTACAGATTGTGGTTGATACCCTGGACTGGTGGTGATCTGAGACTGGGGGATACACTGGGCCATGAGGTTACAGATTGTGGTTGATCCCTTCGCCTGGTGTGATGTTAGACTGGGGGATACACTGGGCCATGAGGTTACATATTGTGGTTGATCCCCTAGCCTGGTGGTGATGTTAGACTGGGGGATACACTGGGCCATGAGGTTACAGATTGTGGTTGATCCCCTGGACTGGTGGTGATGTGTGACTGGGGGATACACTGGGCCATGAGGTTACAGAATTCGGTTGATCCCCTGGCCTGGTGGTGATGTGAGACTGGGTGATACACTGGGCCATGAGGTTGCAGATTGTGGTTGATCCCGTGGCCTGGTGGTGATGTGAGACTGGGGGATACACTGGGCCATAAAGTTACAGATTGTGGTTGATCCCCTGGCCTGGTGGTGATTTGAGACTGGGGGATACACTGGGCCATGAGTTCACAGATTGTGGTTGATCCCCTGGACTGGTGGTGATGTGAGACTGGGGGATACACTGGGCCATGAGGTTACAGATTGTGGATGATCCCCTGGCCTGGTGGTGATGTTAGACTGGGGGATACACTGGGCCATGAGGTTACAGATTGTGGTTGATCCCCTGGCCTGGTGGTGATGTGAGACTGGGGGATACACTGGGCCATGAGGTTACAGATTGTGGTTGATCCCCTGGCCTGGAGGTGATGTGAGACTGGGGTATACACAGGGCCATGAGGTTACAGTTTGTGGTTGATCCCCTGGCCTGGTGGTGATGTGAGACTGGGGGATACACTGGGCCATGAGGTTACAGATTGTGGTTGATCCCCTGGCCTGGTGGTGATGTGAGACTGGGGGATCCACTGGGCCATGAGATTACAGATTCTGGTTGATCCCCTGGCCTGGTGGTGATGTGAGACTGGGGGAGACACAGGGCCATGAAGTTACAGATTGTGGTTGGTACCCTGGCCTGGTGGTGATGTTAGACTGGGGGAAATGCTAGGCCATGAGGTTACAAATTGTTTTTGATTCCCTGGCCTGGTGGTGATGTGAGACTGGGGGATACACTGGGCAATGAGGTTACAGATTGTGGTTGATCCCCTGGCCTGGTGGTGATGTTAGACTGGGGGATACACTGGGCCATGAGGTTACAGATTGTGGTTGATCCCCTGGCCTGGTTGTGATGTGAGACTGGGGGATACACTGGGCCATGAGGTTACAGATTGTGGTTGATCCCCTGGCCTGGTGGTGATGTGAGACTGGGGGATACACTGGGCCATGAGGTTACAGATTGCGGTTCATCGCCTGGCCTGGTGGTGATGTGAGACTCGGGGATACACTGGGCCATGAGGTTACAGATTGTGGTTGATCCCCTGGCCTGGTGGTGATGTGAGACTGGGGGATACACTGGGAATTGAGGTTACAGATTGTGGTTGATCCACTGGCCTGGTGGTGATGTGAGACTGGGGGATGCACTGAGCCATGAGGTTACAGTTTGTGGTTGATCCCCTGGCCTGGTGGTGATGTGAGACTGGGGGATACACTGGGCCATGAGGTTACAGATTGTGGTTGATCCCCTGGCCTAGTGGTGATGTGAGACTGGGGGATACACTGGGCCATGAGGTTACAGATTGTGGTTGATCCCCTGGCCTGGTGGTGATGTGTGACTGGAGGATACACTGGGCCATGAGGTTACAGATTGTGGTTGATCCCCTGGCCTGGAGGTGATGTGAGACTGGGGTATACACAGGGCCATGAGGTTACAGTTTGTGGTTGATCCCCTGGCCTGGTGGTGATGTGAGACTGGGGGATACACTGGGCCATTTGGTTACAGATTGTGGTTGATCCCCTGGCCTGGTGGTGATGTGAGACTGGGGGATACACTGGGCCATGAGGTTACAGATTGTGGTTGATACCCTGGCCTGGTGGTGATGTGTGAGTGGAGGATACACTGGGCCATGAGGTTACAGATTGTGGATGATCCCCTGGCCTGGTGGTGATGTGAGACTGGGGGATACACAGGGCCATGAGGTTAGAGATTGTGGTTGATCCCCTGGCCTGATGTCAGACTGGGGGATACACTGGGCCATGAGGTTACAGATTGTGGTTGATACCCTGGACTGGTGGTGATCTGAGACTGGGGGATACACTGGGCCATGAGGTTACAGATTGTGGTTGATCCCCTGGCCTGGTGGTGATGTGTGACTGGGGGATACACTGGGCCATGAGGTTACAGAATTCGGTTGATCCCCTGGCCTGGTGGTGATGTGAGACTGGGTGATACACTGGGCCATGAGGTTGCAGACTGTGGTTGATCCCGTGGCCTGGTGGTGATGTGAGACTGGGGGATACACTGGGCCATAAGGTTACAGATTGTGGTTGATCCCCTGGCCTGGTGGTGATTTGAGACTGGGGGATACACTGGGCCATGAGTTCACAGATTGTGGTTGATCCCCTGGACTGGTGGTGATGTGAGACTGGGGGATACACTGGGCCATGAGGTTACAGATTGTTGTTGATCCCCTGGCCTGGTGGTGATGTGAGACTGGGGGATACACTGGGCCATGAGATTACAGATTCTGGTTGATCCCCTGGCCTGGTGGTGATGTGAGACTGGGGGAGACACAGGGCCATGAGGTTACAGATTGTGGTTGGTACCCTGGCCTGGTGGTGATGTTAGACTGGGGGAAATGCTAGGCCATGAGGTTACAAATTGTGGTTGATTCCCTGGCCTGGTGGTGATGTGAGACTGGGGGATACACTGGGCAATGAGGTTACAGATTGTGGTTGATCCCCTGGCCTGGTGGTGATGTTAGACTGGGGGATACACTGGGCCATGAGGTTACAGATTGTGGATGATCCCCTGGCCTGGTGGTGATGTTAGACTGGGGGATACACTGGGCCATGAGGTTACAGATTGTGGTTGATCCCTTCGCCTGGTGTGATGTTAGACTGGGGGATACACTGGGCCATGAGGTTACATATTGTGGTTGATCCCCTGGCCTGGTGGTGATGTTAGACTGGGGGATACACTGGGCCATGAGGTTGCAGATTGTGGTTGATCCCTTGGCCTGGTGGTGATGTGAGACTGGGGGATACACTGGGCCATAAGGTTACAGATTGTGGTTGATCCCCTGGCCTGGTGGTGATTTGAGACTGGGGGATACACTGGGCCATGAGTTCACAGATTGTGGTTGATCCCCTGGACTGGTGGTGATGTGAGACTGGGGGATACACTGGGCCATGAGTTTACAGATTGTGGATGATCCCCTGGCCTGGAGGTGATGTGAGACTGGGGGATACACTGGGCCATGAGGTTACAGATTGTGGTTGATCCCCTGGCCTGGTGGTGATGTGAGACTGGGGGATCCACTGGGCCATGAGATTACAGATTCTGGTTGATCCCCTGGCCTGGTGGTGATGTGAGACTGGGGGAGACACAGGGCCATGAGGTTACAGATTGTGGTTGGTACCCTGGCCTGGTGGTGATGTTAGACTGGGGGAAATGCTAGGCCATGAGGTTACAAATTGTTTTTGATTCCCTGGCCTGGTGGTGATGTGAGACTGGGGGATACACTGGGCAATGAGGTTACAGATTGTGGTTGATCCCCTGGCCTGGTGGTGATGTTAGACTGGGGGATACACTGGGCCATGAGGTTACAGATTGTGGTTGATCCCCTGGCCTGGTTGTGATGTCAGACTGGGGGATACACTGGGCCATGAGGTTACAGATTGTGGTTGATCCCCTGGCCTGGTGGTGATGTGAGACTGGGGGATACACTGGGCCATGAGGTTACAGATTGCGGTTCATCGCCTGGCCTGGTGGTGATGTGAGACTGGGGGATACACTGGGCCATGAGGTTACAGATTGTGGTTGATCCCCTGGCCTGGTGGTGATGTGAGACTGGGGGATACACTGGGAATTGAGGTTACAGATTGTGGTTGATCCACTGGCCTGGTGGTGATGTGAGACTGGGGGATGCACTGAGCCATGAGGTTACAGTTTGTGGTTGATCCCCTGGCCTGGTGGTGATGTGAGACTGGGGGATACACTGGGCCATGAGGTTACAGATTGTGGTTGATCCCCTGGCCTAGTGGTGATGTGAGACTGGGGGATACACTGGGCCATGAGGTTACAGATTGTGGTTGATCCCCTGGCCTGGTGGTGATGTGTGACTGGAGGATACACTGGGCCATGAGGTTACAGATTGTGGTTGATCCCCTGGCCTGGAGGTGATGTGAGACTGGGGTATACACAGGGCCATGAGGTTACAGTTTGTGGTTGATCCCCTGGCCTGGTGGTGATGTGAGACTGGGGGATACACTGGGCCATTTGGTTACAGATTGTGGTTGATCCCCTGGCCTGGTGGTGATGTGAGACTGGGGGATACACTGGGCCATGAGGTTACAGATTGTGGTTGATACCCTGGCCTGGTGGTGATGTGTGAGTGGAGGATACACTGGGCCATGAGGTTACAGATTGTGGATGATCCCCTGGCCTGGTGGTGATGTGAGACTGGGGGATACACAGGGCCATGAGGTTAGAGATTGTGGTTGATCCCCTGGCCTGATGTCAGACTGGGGGATACACTGGGCCATGAGGTTACAGATTGTGGTTGATACCCTGGACTGGTGGTGATCTGAGACTGGGGGATACACTGGGCCATGAGGTTACAGATTGTGGTTGATCCCCTGGCCTGGTGGTGATGTGTGACTGGGGGATACACTGGGCCATGAGGTTACAGAATTCGGTTGATCCCCTGGCCTGGTGGTGATGTGAGACTGGGTGATACACTGGGCCATGAGGTTGCAGACTGTGGTTGATCCCGTGGCCTGGTGGTGATGTGAGACTGGGGGATACACTGGGCCATAAGGTTACAGATTGTGGTTGATCCCCTGGCCTGGTGGTGATTTGAGACTGGGGGATACACTGGGCCATGAGTTCACAGATTGTGGTTGATCCCCTGGACTGGTGGTGATGTGAGACTGGGGGATACACTGGGCCATGAGGTTACAGATTGTTGTTGATCCCCTGGCCTGGTGGTGATGTGAGACTGGGGGATACACTGGGCCATGAGATTACAGATTCTGGTTGATCCCCTGGCCTGGTGGTGATGTGAGACTGGGGGAGAAACAGGGCCATGAGGTTACAGATTGTGGTTGGTACCCTGGCCTGGTGGTGATGTTAGACTGGGGGAAATGCTAGGCCATGAGGTTACAAATTGTGGTTGATTCCCTGGCCTGGTGGTGATGTGAGACTGGGGGATACACTGGGCAATGAGGTTACAGATTGTGGTTGATCCCCTGGCCTGGTGGTGATGTTAGACTGGGGGATACACTGGGCCATGAGGTTACAGATTGTGGTTGATCCCCTGGCCTGGTTGTGATGTGAGACTGGGGGATACACTGGGCCATGAGGTTAGAGATTGTGGTTGATCCCCTGGCCTGATGTCAGACTGGGGGATACACTGGGCCATGAGGTTACAGATTGTTGTTGATACCCTGGACTGGTGGTGATCTGAGACTGGGGGATACACTGGGCCATGAGGTTACAGATTGTGGTTGATCCCTTCGCCTGGTGTGATGTTAGACTGGGGGATACACTGGGCCATGAGTTTACATATTGTGGTTGATCCCCTGGCCTGGTGGCGATGTTAGACTGGGGGATACACTGGACCATGAGGTTACAGATTGTGGTTGATCCCCTGGACTGGTGGTGATGTGAGACTGGGGGATACACTGGGCCATGAGGTTACAGATTGTGGATGATCCCCTGGCCTGGAGGTGATGTGAGACTGGGGGATACACTGGGCCATGAGGTTACAGATTGTGGTTGATCCCCTGGCCCGGTGGTGATGTGAGACTGGGGGATACACTGGGCCATGAGATTACAGATTCTGGTTGATCCCCTGGCCTGGTGGTGATGTGAGACTGGGGGAGACACAGGGCCATGAGGTTACAGATTGTGGTTGGTACCCTGGCCTGGTGGTGATGTTAGACTCGGGGAAATGCTAGGCCATGAGGTTACAAATTGTGGTTGATTCCCTGGCCTGGTGGTGATGTGAGACTGGGGGATACACTGGGCCATGAGGTTACAGAATGTGGATGATCCCCTGGCCTGGTGGTGATGTGAGACTGGGGGATACACTGGGCCATGAGGTTACAGATTGTGGTTGATCCCCTGGCCTGGTGGTGATGTGAAACTGGGGGATACACTGGGCCATGAGGTTACAGATTGTAGTTGATCCCCTGGCCTGGTGGTGATGTGAGACTGGGGGATACACTGGGAATTGAGGTTACAGATTGTGGTTGATCCACTGGCCTGGTGGTGATGTGAGACTGGGGGATACACTGAGCCATGAGGTTACAGTTTGTGGTTGATCCCCTGGCCTGGTGGTGATGTGAGACTGTGGGATACACTGGGCCATGAGGTTACAGATTGTGGTTGATCCCCTGGCCTGGTGGTGATGTGAGACTGGGGGATACACTGGGCCATGAGGTTACAGATTGTGGTTGATCCCCTGGCCTGGTGGTGATGTGTGACTGGAGGATAGACTGGGCCATGAGGTTACAGATTGTGGTTGATCCCCTGGCCTGGTGGTGATGTGAGACTGGGGGATACACAGGGCCATGAGGTTACAGTTTGTGGTTGATCCCCTGGCCTGGTGGTGTTGTGAGACTGGGGGATACACTGGGCCATTTGGTTACAGATTGTGGTTGATCCCCTGGCCTGGTGGTGATGTGAGACTGGGGGATACACTGGGCCATGAGGTTACAGATTGTGGTTGATACCCAGGCCTGGTGGTGATGTGTGACTGGAGGATACACTGGGCCATGAGGTTACAGATTGTGGTTGATCCCCTGGCCTGGTGGTGATGTGAGACTGGGGGATACACAGGGCCATGAGGTTAGAGATTGTGGTTGATCCCCTGGCCTGGTGGTGATGTGAGACTGGGGGATACACTGGGCCATGAGGTTACAGATTGTGGTTGATCCCCTGGCCTGGTGGTGATGTGTGACTGGGGGATACACTTTGCCATGAGGTTACAGAATTCTGTTGATTCCCTGGCCTGGTGGTGATGTGAGACTGGGTGATACACTGGGCCATGAGGTTGCAGATTGTGGTTGATCCCGTGGCCTGGTGGTGATGTGAGACTGGGGGATACACTGGGCCATAAGGTTACAGATTGTGGTTGATCCCCTGGCCTGGTGGTGATTTGAGACTGGGGGATACACTGGGCCATGAGTTCACAGATTGTGGTTGATCCCCTGGACTGGTGGTGATGTGAGACTGGGGGATACACTGGGCCATGAGGTTACAGATTGTGGTTGATCCCCTGGCCTGGTGGTGATGTGAGACTGGGGGATACACTGGGCCATGAGATTACAGATTCTGGTTGATCCCCTGGCCTGGTGGTGATGTGAGACTGGGGGAGACACAGGGCCATGAGGTTACAGATTGTGGTTGGTACCCTGGCCTGGTGGTGATGTTAGACTGGGGGAAATGCTAGGCCATGAGGTTACAAATTGTGGTTGATTCCCTGGCCTGGTGGTGATGTGAGACTGGGGGATACACTGGGCAATGAGGTTACAGATTGTGGTTGATCCCCTGGCCTGGTGGTGATGTTAGACTGGGGGATACACTGGGCCATGAGGTTACAGATTGTGGTTGATCCCCTGGCCTGGTTGTGATGTGATACTGGGGGATACACTGGGCCATGAGGTTACAGATTGAGGTTCATCGCCTGGCCTGGTGGTGATGTGAGACTGGGGGATACACTGGGCCATGATGTTACAGATTGTGGTTGATCCCCTGGCCTGGTGGTGATGTGAAACTGGGGGATACACTGGGCCATGAGGTTACAGATTGTGGTTGATCCCCTGGCCTGGTGGTGATGTGAGACGGGGGGATACACTGGGAATTGAGTTTACAGATTGTGGTTGATCCACTGGCCTGGTGGTCATGTGAGACTGGGGGATACACTGAGCCATGAGGTTACAGTTTGTGGTTGATCCCATGGCCTGGTGGTGATGTGAGACTGGGGGATACACTGGGCCATGAGGTTACAGATTGTGGTTGATCCCCTGGCCTGGTGGTGATGTGAGACTGGGGGATACACTGGGCCATGAGGTTACAGATTGTGGTTGATCCCCTGGCCTGGTGGTGATATGTGACTGGAGGATAGACTGGGCCATGAGGTTACAGATTGTGGTTGATCCCCTGGCCTGGTGGTGATGTGAGACTGGGGGATACACAGGGCCATGAGGTTACAGTTTGTGGTTGATCCCCTGGCCTGGTGGTGATGTGAGACTGGGGGATACACTGGGCCATAAGGTTACAGATTGTGGTTGATCCCCTGGCCTGGTGGTGATTTGAGACTGGGGGATACACTGGGCCATGAGTTCACAGATTGTGGTTGATCCCCTGGACTGGTGGTGATGTGAGACTGGGGGATACACTGGGCCATGAGGTTACAGAATGTGGATGATCCCCTGGCCTGGAGGTGATGTGAGACTGGGGGATACACTGGGCCATGAGGTTACAGATTGTGGTTGATCCCCTGGCCTGGTGGTGATGTGAGACTGGGGGATACACTGGGCCATGAGATTACAGATTCTGGTTGATCCCCTGGCCTGGTGGTGATGTGAGACTGGGGGAGACACAGGGCCATGAGGTTACAGATTGTGGTTGGTACCCTGGCCTGGTGGTGATGTTAGACTGGGGGAAATGCTAGGCCATGAGGTTACAAATTGTGGTTGATTCCCTGGCCTGGTGGTGATGTGAGACTGGGGGATACACTGGGCAATGAGGTTACAGATTGTGGTTGATCCCCTGGCCTGGTGGTGATGTTAGACTGGGGGATACACTGGGCCATGAGGTTACAGATTGTGGTTGATCCCCTGGCCTGGTTGTGATGTGAGACTGGGGGATACACTGGGCCATGAGGTTACAGATTGCGGTTCATCGCCTGGCCTGGTGGTGATGTGAGACTGGGGGATACACTGGGCCATGATGTTACAGATTGTGGTTGATCCCCTGGCCTGGTGGTGATGTGAAACTGGGGGATACACTGGGCCATGAGGTTACAGATTGTGGTTGATCCCCTGGCCTGGTGGTGATGTGAGACAGGGGGATACACTGGGAATTGAGTTTACAGATTGTGGTTGATCCACTGGCCTGGTGGTCATGTGAGACTGGGGGATACACTGAGCCATGAGGTTACAGTTTGTGGTTGATCCCATGGCCTGGTGGTGATGTGAGACTGGGGGATACACTGGGCCATGAGGTTACAGATTGTGGTTGATCCCCTGGCCTGGTGGTGATGTGAGACTGGGGGATACACTGGGCCATGAGGTTACAGATTGTGGTTGATCCCCTGGCCTGGTGGTGATATGTGACTGGAGGATAGACTGGGCCATGAGGTTACAGATTGTGGTTGATCCCCTGGCCTGGTGGTGATGTGAGACTGGGGGATACACAGGGCCATGAGGTTACAGTTTGTGGTTGATCCCCTGGCCTGGTGGTGATGTGAGACTGGGGGATACACTGGGCCATTTGGTTACAGATTGTGGTTGATCCCCTGGCCTGGTGGTGATGTGAGACTGGGGGATACACTGGGCCATGAGGTTACAGATTGTGGTTGATACCCTGGCCTGGTGGTGATGTGTGACTGGAGGATACACTGGGCCATGAGGTTACAGATTGTGGTTGATCCCCTGGCCTGGTGGTGATGTGAGACTGGGGGATACACAGGGCCATGAGGTTACAGATTGTGGTTGATCCCCTGGCCTGGTGGTGATCTGAGACTGGGGGATACACTGGGCCATGAGGTTACAGATTGTGGTTGATCCCCTGGCCTGGTGGTGATGTGTGACTGGGGGATACACTGGGCCATGAGGTTACA
The DNA here is from genome assembly GCF_030144855.1 of Hypanus sabinus. NCBI lineage: Eukaryota > Metazoa > Chordata > Chondrichthyes > Myliobatiformes > Dasyatidae > Hypanus > Hypanus sabinus. Next base: position 571,527 of record NW_026778948.1, on the reverse strand, counting down.
GAATGTGGATGATCCCCTGGCCTGGAGGTGATGTGAGACTGGGGGATACACTGGGCCATGAGGTTACAGATTGTGGTTGATCCCCCGGCCTGGTGGTCATGTGAGACTGGGGGATACACTGAGCCATGAGGTTACAGTTTGTGGTTGATCCCATGGCCTGGTGGTGATGTGAGACTGGGGGATACACTGGGTCATGAGGTTACAGATTGTGGTTGATCCCCTGGCCTGGTGGTGATGTGAGACTGGGGGATACACTGGGCCATGAGGTTACAGATTGTGGTTGATCCCCTGGCCTGGTGGTGATGTGTGACTGGAGGATAGACTGGGCCATGAGGTTACAGATTGTGGTTGATCTCCTGGCCTGGTGGTGATGTGAGACTGGGGGATACACAGGGCCATGAGGTTACAGTTTGTGGTTGATCCCCTGGCCTGGTGGTGATGTGAGACTGGGGGATACACTGGGCCATTTGGTTACAGATTGTGGTTGATCCCCTGGCCTGGTGGTGATGTGAGACTGGGGGATACACTGGGCCATGAGGTTACAGATTGTGGTTGATACCCTGGCCTGGTGGTGATGTGTGACTGGAGGATACACTGGGCCATGAGGTTACAGATTGTGGTTGATCCCCTGGCCTGGTGGTGATGTGAGACTGGGGGATACACAGGGCCATGAGGTTACAGATTGTGGTTGATCCCCTGGCCTGGTGGTGATCTGAGACTGGGGGATACACTGGGCCAAGAGGTTGCAGATTGTGGTTGATTCCCTGGCCTGGTGGTGATGTGAGACTGGGTGATACACTGGGCCAAGAGGTTGCAGATTGTGGTTGATCCCGTGGCCTGGTGGTGATGTGAGACTGGGGGATACACTGGGCCATAAGGTTACAGATTCTGGTTGATCCCCTGGCCTGGTGGTGATTTGAGACTGGGGGATATACTGGGCCATGAGTTCACAGATTGTGGTTGATCCCCTGGACTGGTGGTGATGTGAGACTGGGGGATACACTGGGCCATGAGGTTACAGAATGTGGATGATCCCCTGGCCTGGAGGTGATGTGAGACTGGGGGATACACTGGGCCATGAGGTTACAGATTGTGGTTGAACCCCTGGCCTGGTGGTGATGTGAGACTGGGGGATACACTGGGCCATGAGGTTACAGATTGTGGTTGATCCCCTGGCCTGGTGGTGATGTGAGACTGGGGGATACACTGGGCCATGAGATTACAGATTCTGGTTGATCCCCTGGCCTGGTGGTGATGTGAGACTGGGGGAGACTCAGGGCCATGAGGTTACAGATTGTGGTTGGTACCCTGGCCTGGTGGTGATGTTAGACTGGGGGAAATGCTAGGCCATGAGGTTACAAATTGTGGTTGATTCCCTGGCCTGGTGGTGATGTGAGACTGGGGGATACACTGGGCAATGAGGTTACAGATTGTGGTTGATCCCCTGGCCTGGTGGTGATGTGAGACTGGGGGATACTCTGGGCCATGAGGTTACAGATTGTGGTTGATCCCCTGGCCTGGTGGTGATGTTAGACTGGGGGATACACTGGGCCATGAGGTTACAGATTGTGGTTGATCCCCTGGCCTGGTTGTGATGTGAGACTGGGGGATACACTGGGCCATGAGGTTACAGATTGTGGTTGATCCCCTGGCCTGGTGGTGATGTGAGACTGGGGGATACACTGGGCCATGAGGTTACAGATTGCGGTTCATTGCATGGCCTGGTGGTGATGTGAGACTGGGGGATACACTGGGCCATGAGGTTACAGATTGTGGTTGATCCCCTGGCCTGGTGGTGATGTGAAACTGGGGGATACACTGGGCCATGAGGTTACAGATTGTGGTTGATCCCCTGGCCTGGTGGTGATGTGAGACGGGGGGATACACTGGGAATTGAGTTTACAGATTGTGGTTGATCCACTGGCCTGGTGGTCATGTGAGACTGGGGGATACACTGAGCCATGAGGTTACAGTTTGTGGTTGATCCCATGGCCTGGTGGTGATGTGAGACTGGGGGATACACTGGGCCATGAGGTTACAGATTGTGGTTGATCCCCTGGCCTGGTGGTGATGTGAGACTGGGGGATACACTGGGCCATGAGGTTACAGATTGTGGTTGATCCCCTGGCCTGGTGGTGATGTGTGACTGGTGGATAGACTGGGCCATGAGGTTACAGATTGTGGTTGATCCCCTGGCCTGGTGGTGATGTGAGACTGGGGGATACACAGGGCCATGAGGTTACAGTTTGTGGTTGATCCCCTGGCCTGGTGGTGATGTGAGACTGGGGGATACACTGGGCCATTTGGTTACAGATTGTGGTTGATCCCCTGGCCTGGTGGTGATGTGAGACTGGGGGATGCACTGGGCCATGAGGTTACAGATTGTGGTTGATACCCTGGCCTGGTGGTGATGTGTGACTGGAGGATACACTGGGCCATGAGGTTACAGATTGTGGTTGATCCCCTGGCCTGGTGGTGATGTGAGACTGGGGGATACACAGGGCCATGAGGTTACAGATTGTGGTTGATCCCCTGGCCTGGTGGTGATCTGAGACTGGGGGATACACTGGGCCATGAGGTTACAGATTGTGGTTGATCCCCTGGCCTGGTGGTGATGTGTGACTGGGGGATACACTGGGCCATGAGGTTACAGAATTCGGTTGATTCCCTGGCCTGGTGGTGATGTGAGACTGGGTGATACACTGGGCCAAGAGGTTGCAGATTGTGGTTGATCCCGTGGCCTGGTGGTGATGTGAGACTGGGGGATACACTGGGCCATAAGGTTACAGATTCTGGTTGATCCCCTTGCCTGTTGGTGATTTGAGACTGGGGGATATACTGGGCCATGAGTTCACAGATTGTGGTTGATCCCCTGGACTGGTGGTGATGTAAGACTGGGGGATACACTGGGCCATGAGGTTACAGAATGTGTATGATCCCCTGGCCTGGAGGTGATGTGAGACTGGGGGATACACTGGGCCATGAGGTTACAGAATGTGGATGATCCCCTGGCCTGGTGGTGATGTGAGATTGGGGGATACACTGGGCCATGAGATTACAGATTCTGGTTGATTCCCTGGCCTGGTGGTGATGTGAGACTGGGGGAGACACTGGGCCATGAGGTTACAGATTGTGGTTGGTACCCTGGCCTGGTGGTGATGTTAGACTGGGGGAAATGCTAGGCCATGAGGTTACAAATTGTGGTTGATTCCCTGGCCTGGTGGTGATGTGAGACTGGGGGATACACTGGGCAATGAGGTTACAGATTGTGGTTGATCCCCTGGCCTGGTTGTGATGTGAGACTGGGGGATACACTGGGCCATGAGGTTACAGATTGTGGTTGATCCCCTGGCCTGGTGGTGATGTGAAACTGGGGGATACACTGGGCCATGAGGTTACAGATTGTGGTTGATCCCCTGGCCTGGTGGTGATGTGAGACGGGGGGATACACTGGGAATTGAGTTTACAGATTGTGGTTGATCCACTGGCCTGGTGGTCATGTGAGACTGGGGGATACACTGAGCCATGAGGTTACAGTTTGTGGTTGATCCTATGGCCTGGTGGTGATGTGAGACTGGGGGATACACTGGCCCATGAGGTTACAGATTGTGGTTGGTACTCTGGCCTGGTGGTGATGTTAGACTGGGGGATACACTGGGCCATGAGGTTACAGATTGTGGTTGATCCCCTGGCCTGGTGGTGATGTGTGACTGGAGGATAGACTGGGCCATGAGGTTACAGATTGTGGTTGATCCCCTGGCCTGGTGGTGATGTGAGACTGGGGGATACACAGGGCCATGAGGTTACAGTTTGTGGTTGATCCCCTGGCCTGGTGGTGATGTGAGACTGGGGGATACACTGGGCCATTTGGTTACAGATTGTGGTTGATCCCCTGGCCTGGTGGTGATGTGAGACTGGGGGATACACTGGGCCATGAGGTTACAGATTGTGGTTGATACCCTGGTCTGGTGGTGATGTGTGACTGGAGGATACACTGGGCCATGAGGTTACAGATTGTGGTTGATCCCCTGGCCTGGTGGTGATGTGAGACTGGGGGATACACAGGGCCATGAGTTTACAGATTGTGGTTGATCCCCTGGCCTGGTGGTGTTCTGAGACTGGGGGATACACTGGGCCATGAGGTTACAGATTGTGGTTGATCCCCTGGCCTGGTGGTGATGTGTGACTGGGGGATACACTGGGCCATGAGGTTACAGAATTCGGTTGATTCCCTGGCCTGGTGGTGATGTGAGACTGGGGGATACACTGGGCCATAAGGTTACAGATTCTGGTTGATCCCCTGGCCTGGTGGTGATTTGAGACTGGGGGATATACTGGGCCATGAGTTCACAGATTGTGGTTGATCCCCTGGACTGGTGGTGATGTGAGACTGGGGGATACACTGGGCCATGAGGTTACAGAATGTGGATTTTCCCCTGGCCTGGAGGTGATGTGAGACTGGGGGATACACTGGGCCATGAGGTTACAGATTGTGGTTGATCCCCTGGCCTGGTGGTGATGTGAGACTGGGGGATACACTGGGCCATGAGATTACAGATTCTGGTTGATTCCCTGGCCTGGTGGTGATGTGAGACTGGGGGAGACACTGGGCAATGAGGTTACAGATTGTGGTTGATCCCCTGGCCTGGTGGTGATGTTAGACTGGGGGATACACTGGGCCATGAGGTTACAGATTGTGGTTGATCCCCTGGCCTGGTTGTGACATGAGACTGGGGGATACACTGGGCCATGAGGTTACAGATTGTGGTTGATCCCCTGGCCTGGTGGTGATGTTAGACTGGGGGATACACTGGGCCATGAGGTTACAGATTGTGGTTGATCCCCTGGCCTGGTGGTGATGTGAGACTGGGGGATACACTGGGAATTGAGGTTACAGATTGTGGTTGATCCACTGGCCTGGTGGTGATGTGAGACTGGGGGATACACTGAGCCATGAGGTTACAGTTTGTGGTTGATCCCCTGGCCTGGTGGTGATGTGACACTGGGGGATACACTGGGCTATGAGGTTACAGATTGTGGTTGATCCCCTGGCCTGGTGGTGATGTGAGACTGGGGGATACACTGGGCCATGAGGTTACAGATTGTGGTTGATCCCCTGGCCTGGTGGTGATGTGTGACTGGAGGATACACTGGGCCATGAGGTTACAGATTGTGGTTGATCCCCTGGCCTGGTGGTGATGTGAGACTGGGGGATACACAGGGCCATGAGGTTAGAGATTGTGGTTGATCCCCTGGCCTGATGTCAGACTGGGGGATACACTGGGCCATGAGGTTACAGATTGTTGTTGATTCCCTGGACTAGTGGTGATCTGAGACTGGGGGATACACTGGGACATGAGGTTACAGATTGTGGTTGATCCCTTCGCCTGGTGTGATGTTAGACTTGGGGATACACTGGGCCATGAGGTTACAGAATTCGGTTGATTCCCTGGCCTGGTGGTGATGTGAGACTGGGTGATACACTGGGCCAAGAGGTTGCAGATTGTGGTTGATCCCGTGGCCTGGTGGTGATGTGAGACTGGGGGATACACTGGGCCATAAGGTTACAGATTCTGGTTGATCCCCTGGCCTGGTGGTGATTTGAGACTGGGGGATACACTGGGCAATGAGGTTACAGATTGTGGTTGATCCCCTGGCCTGGTGGTGATGTGAAACTGGGGGATACACTGAGCCATGAGGTTACAGTTTGTGGTTGATCCCCTGGCCTGGTGGTGATGTGAGACTGGGGGATACACTGGGCTATGAGGTTACAGATTGTGGTTGATCCCCTGGCCTGGTGGTGATGTGAGACTGGGGGATACACTGGGCCATGAGGTTACAGATTGTGGTTGATCCCCTGGCCTGGTGGTGATGTGTGACTGGAGGATACACTGGGCCATGAGGTTACAGATTGTGGTTGATCCCCTGGACTGGTGGTGATGTGAGACTGGGGGATACACAGGGCCATGAGGTTAGAGATTGTGGTTGATCCCCTGGCCTGATGTCAGACTGGGGGATACACTGGGCCATGAGGTTACAGATTGTTGTTGATTCCCTGGACTGGTGGTGATCTGAGACTGGGGGATACACTGGGACATGAGGTTACAGATTGTGGTTGATCCCTTCGCCTGGTGTGATGTTAGACTTGGGGATACACTGGGCCATGAGGTTACAGAATTCGGTTGATTCCCTGGCCTGGTGGTGATGTGAGACTGGGTGATACACTGGGCCAAGAGGTTGCAGATTGTGGTTGATCCCCTGGCCTGGTGGTGATGTGAGACTGGGGGATACACTGGGCCATGAGGTTACAGATTGTGGTTGATCCCCTGGCCTGGTGGTGATGTGTGACTGGAGGATACACTGGGCCATGAGGTTACAGATTGTGGTTGATCCCCTGGACTGGTGGTGATGTGAGACTGGGGGATACACAGGGCCATGAGGTTAGAGATTGTGGTTGATCCCCTGGCCTGATGTCAGACTGGGGGATACACTGGGCCATGAGGTTACAGATTGTTGTTGATTCCCTGGACTGGTGGTGATCTGAGACTGGGGGATACACTGGGACATGAGGTTACAGATTGTGGTTGATCCCTTCGCCTGGTGTGATGTTAGACTTGGGGATACACTGGGCCATGAGGTTACAGAATTCGGTTGATTCCCTGGCCTGGTGGTGATGTGAGACTGGGTGATACACTGGGCCAAGAGGTTGCAGATTGTGGTTGATCCCGTGGCCTGGTGGTGATGTGAGACTGGGGGATACACTGGGCCATAAGGTTACAGATTCTGGTTGATCCCCTGGCCTGATGGTGATTTGAGACTGGGGGATATACTGGGCCATGAGTTCACAGATTGTGGTTGATCCCCTGGACTGGTGGTGATGTGAGACTGGGGGATACACTGGGCCATGAGGTTACAGAATGTGGATGATCCCCTGGCCTGGAGGTGATGTGAGACTGGGGGATACACTGGGCCATGAGGTTACAGATTGTGGTTGATCCCCTGGCCTGGTGGTGATGTGAGACTGGGGGATACACTGGGCCATGAGATTACAGATTCTGGTTGATTCCCTGCCCTGGTGGTGATGTGAGACTGGGGGAGACACTGGGCCATGAGGTTACAGATTGTGGTTGGTACCCTGGCCTGGTGGTGATGTTAGACTGGGGGAAATGCTAGGCCATGAGGTTACAAATTGTGGTTGATTCCCTGGCCTGGTGGTGATGTGAGACTGGGGGATACACTGGGCAATGAGGTTACAGATTGTGGTTGATCCCCTGGCCTGGTGGTGATGTTAGACTGGGGGATACACTGGGCCATGAGGTTACAGATTGTGGTTGATCCCCTGGCCTGGTTGTGATGTGAGACTGGGGGATACACTGGGCCATGAGGTTACAGATTGTGGTTGATCCCCTGGCCTGGTGGTGATGTGAGACTGGGGGATACACTGGGCCATGAGGTTACAGATTGTGGTTGATCCCGTGGCCTGGTGGTGATGTGAGACTGGGGGATACACTGGGCCATGAGGTTACAGATTGTGGTTGATCCCCTGGCCTGGTGGTGATGTGAAACTGGGGGATACACTGGGCCATGAGGTTACAGATTGTGGTTGATCCCCTGGCCTGGTGGTGATGTGAGACTGGGGGATACACTGGGAATTGAGGTTACAGATTGTGGTTGATCCACTGGCCTGGTGGTGATGTGAGACTGGGGGATACACTGAGCCATGAGGTTACAGTTTGTGGTTGATCCCCTGGCCTGGTGGTGATGTGAGACTGGGGGATACACTGGGCTATGAGGTTACAGATTGTGGTTGATCCCCTGGCCTGGTGGTGATGTGAGACTGGGGGATACACTGGGCCATGAGGTTACAGATTGTGGTTGATCCCCTGGCCTGGTGGTGATGTGTGACTGGAGGATACACTGGGCCATGAGGTTACAGATTGTGGTTGATCCCCTGGCCTGGTGGTGATGTGAGACTGGGGGATACACTGGGCCATGAGGTTACAGATTGTGGTTGATCCCCTGGCCTGGTGGTGATGTGTGACTGGAGGATACACTGGGCCATGAGGTTACAGATTGTGGCTGATCCCCTGGCCTGGTGGTGATGTGAGACTGGGGGATACACAGGGCCATGAGTTTACAGTTTGTGGTTGATCCCCTGGCCTGGTGGTGATGTGAGACTGGGGGATACACAGGGCCATGAGGTTAAAGTTTGTGGTTGATCCCCTGGCCTGGTGGTGATGTGAGACTGGGGGATACACTGGGCAATTTGGTTACAGATTGTGGTTGATCCCCTGGCCTGGTGGTGATGTGAGACTGGGGGATACACTGGGCCATGAGGTTACAGATTGTGGTTGATACCCTGGCCTGGTGGTGATGTGTGACTGGAGGATACACTGGGCCATGAGGTTACAGATTGTGGTTGATCCCCTGGCCTGGTGGTGATGTGTGACTGGGGGATACACAGGGCCATGAGGTTAGAGATTGTGGTTGATCCCCTGGCCTGATGTCAGACTGGGGGATACACTGGGCCATGAGGTTACAGATTGTGGTTGATCCCTTCGCCTGGTGTGATGTTAGAATGGGGGATACACTGGGCCATGAGGTTACATATTGTGGTTGATCCCCTGGCCTGGTGGTGATGTGTGACTGGGGGATACACTGGGCCATGAGGTTACAGAATTCGGTTGATCCCCTGGCCTGGTGGTGATGTGAGACTGGGTGATACACTGGGCCATGAGGTTGCAGATTGTGGTTGATCCCGTGGCCTGGTGGTGATGTGAGACTGGGGGATACACTGGGCCATAAGGTTACAGATTGTGGTTGATCCCCTGGCCTGGTGGTGATTTGAGACTGGGGGATACACTGGGACTTGAGTTCACAGATTGTGGTTGATCCCCTGGACTGGTGGTGATGTGAGACTGGGGGATACACTGGGCCATCAGGTTACAGATTGTGGTTGATACCCTGGCCTGGTGGTGATGTGTGACTGGAGGATACACTGGGCCATGAGGTTACAGATTGTGGTTGATCCCCTGGCCTGGTGGTGATGTGAGACTGGGGGATACACAGGGCCATGAGGTTACAGATTGTGGTTGATCCCCTGGCCTGGTGGTGTTCTGAGACTGGGGGATACACTGGGCCATGAGGTTACAGATTGTGGTTGATCCCCTGGCCTGGTGGTGATGTGTGACTGGGGGATACACTGGGCCATGAGGTTACAGAATTCGGTTGATTCCCTGGCCTGGTGGTGATGTGAGACTGGGGGATACACTGGGCCATAAGGTTACAGATTCTGGTTGATCCCCTGGCCTGGTGGTGATTTGAGACTGGGGGATATACTGGGCCATGAGTTCACAGATTGTGGTTGATCCCCTGGACTGGTGATGATGTGAGACTGGGGGATACACTGGGCCATGAGGTTACAGAATGTGGATTTTCCCCTGGCCTGGAGGTGATGTGAGACTGGGGGATACACTGGGCCATGAGGTTACAGATTGTGGTTGATCCCCTGGCCTGGTGGTGATGTGAGACTGGGGGATACACTGGGCCATGAGATTACAGATTCTGGTTGATTCCCTGGCCTGGTGGTGATGTGAGACTGGGGGAGACACTGGGCAATGAGGTTACAGATTGTGGTTGATCCCCTGGCCTGGTGGTGATGTTAGACTGGGGGATACACTGGGCCATGAGGTTACAGATTGTGGTTGATCCCCTGGCCTGGTGGTGATGTTAGACTGGGGGATACACTGGGCCATGAGGTTACAGATTGTGGTTGATCCCCTGGCCTGGTTGTGATGTGAGACTGGGGGATACACTGGGCCATGAGGTTACAGATTGTGGTTGATCCCCTGGCCTGGTGGTGATGTGAGACTGGGGGATATACTGGGCCATGAGGTTACAGATTGCGGTTCATCGCCTGGCCTGGTGGTGATGTGAGACTGGGGGATACACTGGGCCATGAGGTTACAGATTGTGGTTGATCCCCTGGCCTGGTGGTGATGTGAAACTGGGGGATACACTGGGCCATGAGGTTACAGATTGTGGTTGATCCCCTGGCCTGGTGGTGATGTGAGACTGGGGGATACACTGGGAATTGAGGTTACAGATTGTGGTTGATCCCCTGGCCTGGTGGTGATGTGAGACTGGGGGATACACTGGGCCATGAGGTTACAGATTGTGGTTGATCCACTGGCCTGGTGGTGATGTGAGACTGGGGGATACACTGAGCCATGAGGTTACAGATTGTGGTTGATCCCCTGGCCTGATGGTGATGTGAGACTGGGGGATACACTGGGCTATGAGGTTACAGATTGTGGTTGATCCCATGGCCTGGTGGTGATGTGAGACTGGGGGATACACTGGGCCATGAGGTTACAGATTGTGGTTGATCCCCTGGCCTGGTGGTGATGTGTGACTGGAGGATACACTGGGCCATGAGGTTACAGATTGTGGTTGATCCCCTGGCCTGGTGGTGATGTGAGACTGGGGGATACACTGGGCCATGAGGTTACAGATTGTGGTTGATCCCCTGGCCTGGTGGTGATGTGTGACTGGAGGATACACTGGGCCATGAGGTTACAGATTGTGGTTGATCCCCTGGCCTGGTGGTGATGTGAGACTGGGGGATACACAGGGCCATGAGTTTACAGTTTGTGGTTGATCCCCTGGCCTGGTGGTGATGTGAGACTGGGGGATACACAGGGCCATGAGGTTAAAGTTTGTGGTTGATCCCCTGGCCTGGTGGTGATGTGAGACTGGGGGATACACTGGGCCATTTGGTTACAGATTGTGGTTGATCCCCTGGCCTGGTGGTGATGTGTGACTGCAGGATACACTGGGCCATGAGGTTACAGATTGTGGTTGATCCCCTGGCCTGGTGGTGATGTGAGACTGGGGGATACACAGGGCCATGAGGTTAGAGATTGTGGTTGATCCCCTGGCCTGATGTCAGACTGGGGGATACACTGGGCCATGAGGTTACAGATTGTTGTTGATTCCCTGGACTGGTGGTGATCTGAGACTGGGGGATACACTGGGACATGAGGTTACAGATTGTGGTTGATCCCTTCGCCTGGTGTGATGTTAGACTTGGGGATACACTGGGCCATGAGGTTACAGAATTCGGTTGATTCCCTGGCCTGGTGGTGATGTGAGACTGGGTGATACACTGGGCCAAGAGGTTGCAGATTGTGGTTGATCCCGTGGCCTGGTGGTGATGTGAGACTGGGGGATACACTGGGCCATAAGGTTACAGATTCTGGTTGATCCACTGGCCTGGTGGTGATTTGAGACTGGGGGATATACTGGGCCATGAGTTCACAGATTGTGGTTGATCCCCTGGACTGGTGGTGATGTGAGACGGGGGGATACACTGGGCCATGAGGTTACAGAATGTGGATGATCCCCTGGCCTGGAGGTGATGTGAGACTGGGGGATACACTGGGCCATGAGGTTACAGATTGTGGTTGATCCCCTGGCCTGGTGGTGATGTGAGACTGGGGGATACACTGGGCCATGAGATTACAGATTCTGGTTGATTCCCTGGCCTGGTGGTGATGTGAGACTGGGGGAGACACTGGGCCATGAGGTTACAGATTGTGGTTGGTACCCTGGCCTGGTGGTGATGTTAGACTGGGGGAAATGCTAGGCCATGAGGTTACAAATTGTGGTTGATTCCCTGGCCTGGTGGTGATGTGAGACTGGGGGATACACTGGGCAATGAGGTTACAGATTGTGGTTGATCCCCTGGCCTGGTGGTGATGTTAGACTGGGGGATACACTGGGCCATGAGGTTACAGATTGTGGTTGATCCCCTGGCCTGGTTGTGATGTGAGACTGGGGGATACACTGGGCCATGAGGTTACAGATTGTGGTTGATCCCCTGGCCTGGTGGTGATGTGTGACTGGGGGATACACTGGGCCATGAGGTTACAGATTGCGGTTCATCGCCTGGCCTGGTGGTGATGTGAGACTGGGGGATACACTGGGCCATGAGGTTACAGATTGTGGTTGATCCCCTGGCCTGGTGGTGATGTGAAACTGGGGGATACACTGGGCCATGAGGTTACAGATTGTGGTTGATCCCCTGGCCTGGTGGTGATGTGAGACTGGGGGATACACTGGGAATTGAGGTTACAGATTGTGGTTGATCCACTGGCCTGGTGGTGATGTGAGACTGGGGGATACACTGAGCCATGAGGTTACAGTTTGTGGTTGATCCCCTGTCCTGGAGGTGATGTGAGACTGGGGGATACACTGGGCTATGAGGTTACAGATTGTGGTTGATCCCCTGGCCTGGTGGTGATGTGAGACTGGGGGATACACTGGGCCATGAGGTTACAGATTGTGGTTGATCCCCTGGCCTGGTGGTGATGTGTGACTGGAGGATACACTGGGCCATGAGGTTACAGATTGTGGTTGATCCCCTGGCCTGGTGGTGATGTGAGACTGGGGGATACACTGGGCCATGTGGTTACAGATTGTGGTTGATCCCCTGGCCTGGTGGTGATGTGTGACTGGAGGATACACTGGGCCATGAGGTTACAGATTGTGGTTGATCCCCTGGCCTGGTGGTGATGTGAGACTGGGGGATACACAGGGCCATGAGTTTACAGTTTGTGGTTGATCCCCTGGCCTGGTGGTGATGTGAGACTGGGGGATACACAGGGCCATGAGGTTAAAGTTTGTGGTTGATCCCCTGGCCTGGTGGTGATGTGAGACTGAGGGATACACTGGGCCATTTGGTTACAGATTGTGGTTGATCCCCTGGCCTGGTGGTGATGTGAGACTGGGGGATACACTGGGCCATGAGGTTACAGATTGTGGTTGATACCCTGGCCTGGTGGTGATGTGTGACTGGAGGATACACTGGGCCATGAGGTTACAGATTGTGGTTGATCCCCTGGCCTGATGGTGATGTGTGACTGGGGGATACACAGGGCCATGAGGTTAGAGATTGTGGTTGATCCCCTGGCCTGATGTCAGACTGGGGGATACACTGGGCCATGAGGTTACAGATTGTGGTTGATCCCTTCGCCTGGTGTGATGTTAGACTGGGGGATACACTGGGCCATGAGGTTACATATTGTGGTTGATCCCCTGGCCTGGTGGTGATGTGTGACTGGGGGATACACTGGGCCATGAGGTTACAGAATTCGGTTGATCCCCTGGCCTGGTGGTGATGTGAGACTGGGTGATACACTGGGCCATGAGGTTGCAGATTGTGGTTGATCCCGTGGCCTGGTGGTGATGTGAGACTGGGGGATACACTGGGCCATAAGGTTACAGATTGTGGTTGATCCCCTGGCCTGGTGGTGATTTGAGACTGGGGGATACACTGGGACATGAGTTCACAGATTGTGGTTGATCCCCTGGACTGGTGGTGATGTGAGACTGGGGGATACACTGGGCCATCAGTTTACAGATTGTGGATGATCCCCTGGCCTGGAGGTGATGTGAGACTGGGGGATACACTGGGCCATGAGGTTACAGATTGTGGTTGATCCCCTGGCCTGGTGGTGATGTGAGACTGAGGGATACACTGGGCCATGAGTTTACAGATTCTGGTTGATCCCCTGGCCTGGTGGTGATGTGAGACTGGGGGAGACACAGGGCCATGAGGTTACAGATTGTGGTTGGTACCCTGGCCTGGTGGTGATGTTAGACTGGGGGAAATGCTAGGCCATGAGGTTACAAATTGTGGTTGATTCCCTGGCCTGGTGGTGATGTGAGACTGGGGGATACACTGGGCAATGAGGTTACAGATTGTGGTTGATCCTCTGGCCTGGTGGTGATGTTAGACTGGGGGATACACTGGGCTATGAGGTTACAGATTGTGGTTGATCCCCTGGCCTGGTTGTGATGTGAGACTGGGGGAGACACTGGGCCATGAGGTTACAGTTTGCGGTTCATCGCCTGGCCTGGTGGTGATGTGAGACTGGGGGATACACTGGGCCATGAGGTTACAGATTGTGGTTGATCCCCTGGCCTGGTGGTGATGTGAGACTGGGGGATACACTGGGATATGAGGTTACAGATTGTGGTTGATCCCCTGGCCTGGTGGTGATGTGTGACTGGAGGATACACTGGGCCATGAGGTTACAGATTGTGGTTGATCCCCTGGCCTGGTGGTGATGTGAGACTGGGGGATACACAGGGCCATGAGGTTAGAGATTGTGGTTGATCCCCTGGCCTGATGTCAGACTGGGGGATACACTGGGCCATGAGGTTACAGATTGTGGTTGATCCCTTCGCCTGGTGTGATGTTAGACTGGGGGATACACTGGGCCATGAGGTTACATATTGTGGTTGATCCCCTGGCCTGGTGGTGATGTTAGACTTGGGGATACACTGGGCCATGAGGTTACAGATTGTGGTTGATCCCCTGGCCTGGTGGTGATGTGTGACTGGGGGATACACTGGGCCATGAGGTTACAGAATGCGGTTGATCCCCTGGCCTGGTGGTGATGTGAGACAGGGTGATACACTGGGCCATGAGGTTGCAGATTGTGGTTGATCCCGTAGCCTGGTGGTGATGTGAGACTGGGGGATACACTGGGCCATAAGGTTACAGATTGTGGTTGATCCCCTGGCCTTGTGGTGATGTGAGACTGGGGGATACACTGGGCCATGAGGTTACAGTTTGTGGTTGATCCACTGGCCTTTTGGTGAAGTGAGACTGGGGGTAACACTGGGCCATGAAGTTACAGATTGTCGTTGAAACCCTGGCCTGGTGGTGCTGTGAGACTGGGGGATACACTGGGCCATGAGGTTACAGATTGTGGTTGATCCCCTGGCCTGGTGGTGATCTGAGACTGGCGGATACACTGGGCCATGAGGTTACAGATTGTGGTTGATCCCCTGGCCTGGTGGTGAAGTGAGACTGGGGGAGACACAGGGCCATGAGGTTACAGATTGTGGTTGGTACCCTGTCCTGTTGGTGATGTTAGACTGGGGGAAATGCGAAGCCATGAGGTTACAAATTGTGGTTGATTCCCTGGCCTGGTGGTGATGTTAGACTGGGGGATACACTGGGCCATGAGGTTACAGATTGTGGTTGATCCCCTGGCCTGGTTGTGATGTGAGACTGGGAGATACACTGGGCCATGAGGTTACAGATTGTGGTTGATCCCCTGGCCTGGTGGTGATGTGAGACTGGGGGATACACAGGGCCATGAGATTACAGATTCTGGTTGATCCCCTGGCCTGGTGGTGATGTGAGACTGGGGGAGACACAGGGCCATGAGGTTACAGATTGTGGTTGGTACCCTGGCCTGGTGGTGATGTTAGACTGGGGGAAATGCTAGGCCATGAGGTTACAAATTGTGGTTGATTCCCTGGCCTGGTGGTGATGTGAGACTGGGGGATACACTGGGAAATGAGGTTACAGATTGTGGTTGATCCCCTGGCCTGGTGGTGATGTTAGACTGGGGGATACACTGGGCCATGAGGTTACAGATTGTGGTTGATCCCCTGGCCTGGTTGTGATGTGAGACTGGGGGATATACTGGGCCATGAGGTTACAGATTGTGGTTGATCCCCTGGCCTGGGGGTGATGTGAAACTGGGGGATACACTGGGCCATGAGGTTACAGATTGTGGTTGATCCCCTGGCCTGGTGGTGATGTTAGACTGGGGGATACACTGGGCTATGAGGTTACAGATTGTGGTTGATCCCCTGGCCTGGTTGTGATGTGAGACTGGGGGAGACACTGGGCCATGAGGTTACAGTTTGCGGTTCATCGCCTGGCCTGGTGGTGATGTGAGACTGGGGGATACACTGGGCCATGAGGTTACAGATTGTGGTTGATCCCCTGGCCTGGTGGTGATGTGAGACTGGGGGATACACTGGGATATGAGGTTACAGATTGTGGTTGATCCCCTGGCCTGGTGGTGATGTGTGACTGGAGGATACACTGGGCCATGAGGTTACAGATTGTGGTTGATCCCCTGGCCTGGTGGTGATGTGAGACTGGGGGATACACAGGGCCATGAGGTTAGAGATTGTGGTTGATCCCCTGGCCTGATGTCAGACTGGGGGATACACTGGGCCATGAGGTTACAGATTGTGGTTGATCCCTTCGCCTGGTGTGATGTTAGACTGGGGGATACACTGGGCCATGAGGTTACATATTGTGGTTGATCCCCTGGCCTGGTGGTGATGTTAGACTTGGGGATACACTGGGCCATGAGGTTACAGATTGTGGTTGATCCCCTGGCCTGGTGGTGATGTGTGACTGGGGGATACACTGGGCCATGAGGTTACAGAATGCGGTTGATCCCCTGGCCTGGTGGTGATGTGAGACAGGGTGATACACTGGGCCATGAGGTTGCAGATTGTGGTTGATCCCGTAGCCTGGTGGTGATGTGAGACTGGGGGATACACTGGGCCATAAGGTTACAGATTGTGGTTGATCCCCTGGCCTTGTGGTGATGTGAGACTGGGGGATACACTGGGCCATGAGGTTACAGTTTGTGGTTGATCCACTGGCCTTTTGGTGAAGTGAGACTGGGGGTAACACTGGGCCATGAAGTTACAGATTGTCGTTGAAACCCTGGCCTGGTGGTGCTGTGAGACTGGGGGATACACTGGGCCATGAGGTTACAGATTGTGGTTGATCCCCTGGCCTGGTGGTGATCTGAGACTGGCGGATACACTGGGCCATGAGGTTACAGATTGTGGTTGATCCCCTGGCCTGGTGGTGAAGTGAGACTGGGGGAGACACAGGGCCATGAGGTTACAGATTGTGGTTGGTACCCTGTCCTGTTGGTGATGTTAGACTGGGGGAAATGCGAAGCCATGAGGTTACAAATTGTGGTTGATTCCCTGGCCTGGTGGTGATGTTAGACTGGGGGATACACTGGGCCATGAGGTTACAGATTGTGGTTGATCCCCTGGCCTGGTTGTGATGTGAGACTGGGAGATACACTGGGCCATGAGGTTACAGATTGTGGTTGATCCCCTGGCCTGGTGGTGATGTGAGACTGGGGGATACACAGGGCCATGAGATTACAGATTCTGGTTGATCCCCTGGCCTGGTGGTGATGTGAGACTGGGGGAGACACAGGGCCATGAGGTTACAGATTGTGGTTGGTACCCTGGCCTGGTGGTGATGTTAGACTGGGGGAAATGCTAGGCCATGAGGTTACAAATTGTGGTTGATTCCCTGGCCTGGTGGTGATGTGAGACTGGGGGATACACTGGGAAATGAGGTTACAGATTGTGGTTGATCCCCTGGCCTGGTGGTGATGTTAGACTGGGGGATACACTGGGCCATGAGGTTACAGATTGTGGTTGATCCCCTGGCCTGGTTGTGATGTGAGACTGGGGGATACACTGGGCCATGAGGTTACAGATTGTGGTTGATCCCCTGGCCTGGGGGTGATGTGAAACTGGGGGATACACTGGGCCATGAGGTTACAGATTGTGGTTGATCCCCTGGCCTGGTGGTGATGTGAGACTGGGGGATACACTGGGAATTGAGGTTACAGATTGTGGTTGATCCACTGGCCTGGTGGTGATGTGAGACTGGGGGATACACTGGGCCATGAGGTTACAGATTGTGGTTGATCCCCTGGCCTGGTGGTGATGTGAGACTGGGGGATACACTGGGATATGAGGTTACAGATTGTGGTTGATCCCCTGGCCTGGTGGTGATGTGTGACTGGAGGATACACTGGGCCATGAGGTTACAGATTGTGGTTGATCCCCTGGCCTGGTGGTGATGTGAGACTGGGGGATACACAGGGCCATGAGGTTACAGATTGTGGTTGATACCCTGGCCTGGTGGTGATGTGTGACTGGAGGATACACTGGGCCATGAGGTTACAGATTGTGGTTGATCCCCTGGCCTGGTGGTGATGTGAGACTGGGGGATACACAGGGCCATGAGGTTACAGATTGTGGTTGATCCCCTGGCCTGGTGGTGTTCTGAGACTGGGGGATACACTGGGCCATGAGGTTACAGATTGTGGTTGATCCCCTGGCCTGGTGGTGATGTGTGACTGGGGGATACACTGGGCCATGAGGTTACAGAATTCGGTTGATTCCCTGGCCTGGTGGTGATGTGAGACTGGGGGATACACTGGGCCATAAGGTTACAAATTCTGGTTGATCCCCTGGCCTGGTGGTGATTTGAGACTGGGGGATATACTGGGCCATGAGTTCACAGATTGTGGTTGATCCCCTGGACTGGTGGTGATGTGAGACTGGGGGATACACTGGGCCATGAGGTTACAGAATGTGGATTTTCCCCTGGCCTGGAGGTGATGTGAGACTGGGGGATACACTGGGCCATGAGGTTACAGATTGTGGTTGATCCCCTGGCCTGGTGGTGATGTGAGACTGGGGGATACACTGGGCCATGAGATTACAGATTCTGGTTGATTCCCTGGCCTGGTGGTGATGTGAGACTGGGGGAGACACTGGGCAATGAGGTTACAGATTGTGGTTGATCCCCTGGCCTGGTGGTGATGTTAGACTGGGGGATACACTGGGCCATGAGGTTACAGATTGTGGTTGATCCCCTGGCCTGGTGGTGATGTTAGACTGGGGGATACACTGGGCCATGAGGTTACAGATTGTGGTTGATCCCCTGGCCTGGTTGTGATGTGAGACTGGGGGATACACTGGGCCATGAGGTTACAGATTGTGGTTGATCCCCTGGCCTGGTGGTGATGTGAGACTGGGGGATACACTGGGCCATGAGGTTACAGATTGCGGTTCATCGCCTGGCCTGGTGGTGATGTGAGACTGGGGGATACACTGGGCCATGAGGTTACAGATTGTGGTTGATCCCCTGGCCTGGTGGTGATGTGAAACTGGGGGGTACACTGGGCCATGAGGTTACAGATTGTGGTTGATCCCCTGGACTGGTGGTGATGTGAGACTGGGGGATACACTGGGAATTGAGGTTACAGATTGTGGTTGATCCCCTGGCCTGGTGGTGATGTGAGACTGGGGGATACACTGGGCCATGAGGTTACAGATTGTGGTTGATCCACTGGCCTGGTGGTGATGTGAGACTGGGGGATACACTGAGCCATGAGGTTACAGATTGTGGTTGATCCCCTGGCCTGGTGGTGATGTGAGACTGGGGGATACACTGGGCTATGAGGTTACAGATTGTGGTTGATCCCCTGGCCTGGTGGTGATGTGAGACTGGGGGATACACTGGGCCATGAGGTTACAGATTGTGGTTGATCCCCTGGCCTGGTGGTGATGTGTGACTGGAGGATACACTGGGCCATGAGGTTACAGATTGTGGTTGATCCCCTGGCCTGGTGGTGTTGTGAGTCTGGGGGATACACTGGGCCATGAGGTTACAGATTGTGGTTGATCCCCTGGCCTGGTGGTGATGTGTGACTGGAGGATACACTGGGCCATGAGGTTACAGATTGTGGTTGATCCCCTGGCCTGGTGGTGATGTGAGACTGGGGGATACACAGGGCCATGAGTTTACAGTTTGTGGTTGATCCCCTGGCCTGGTGGTGATGTGAGACTGGGGGATACACAGGGCCATGAGGTTAAAGTTTGTGGTTGATCCCCTGGCCTGGTGGTGATGTGAGACTGGGGGATACACTGGGCCATTTGGTTACAGATTGTGGTTGATCCCCTGGCCTGGTGGTGATGTGTGACTGGAGGATACACTGGGCCATGAGGTTACAGATTGTGGTTGATCCCCTGGCCTGGTGGTGATGTGAGACTGGGGGATACACAGGGCCATGAGGTTAGAGATTGTGGTTGATCCCCTGGCCTGATGTCAGACTGGGGGATACACTGGGCCATGAGGTTACAGATTGTTGTTGATTCCCTGGACTGGTGGTGATCTGAGACTGGGGGATACACTGGGACATGAGGTTACAGATTGTGGTTGATCCCTTCGCCTGGTGTGATGTTAGACTTGGGGATACACTGGGCCATGAGGTTACAGAATTCGGTTGATTCCCTGGCCTGGTGGTGATGTGAGACTGGGTGATACAATGGGCCAAGAGGTTGCAGATTGTGGTTGATCCCGTGGCCTGGTGGTGATGTGAGACTGGGGGATACACTGGGCCATAAGGTTACAGATTCTGGTTGATCCCCTGGCCTGGTGGTGATTTGAGACTGGGGGATATACTGGGCCATGAGTTCACAGATTGTGGTTGATCCCCTGGACTGGTGGTGATGTGAGACTGGGGGATACACTGGGCCATGAGGTTACAGAATGTGGATGATCCCCTGGCCTGGAGGTGATGTGAGACTGGGGGATACACTGGGCCATGAGGTTACAGATTGTGGTTGATCCCCTGGCCTGGTGGTGATGTGAGACTGGGGGATACACTGGGCCATGAGATTACAGATTCTGGTTGATTCCCTGGCCTGGTGGTGATGTGAGACTGGGGGAGACACTGGGCCATGAGGTTACAGATTGTGGTTGGTACCCTGGCCTGGTGGTGATGTTAGACTGGGGGAAATGCTAGGCCATGAGGTTACAAATTGTGGTTGATTCCCTGGCCTGGTGGTGATGTGAGACTGGGGGATACACTGGGCAATGAGGTTACAGATTGTGGTTGATCCCCTGGCCTGGTGGTGATGTTAGACTGGGGGATACACTGGGCCATGAGGTTACAGATTGTGGTTGATCCCCTGGCCTGGTTGTGATGTGAGACTGGGGGATACACTGGGCCATGAGGTTACAGATTGTGGTTGATCCCCTGGCCTGGTGGTGATGTGAGACTGGGGGATACACTGGGCCATGAGGTTACAGAATTCGGTTGATTCCCTGGCCTGGTGGTGATGTGAGACTGGGTGATACACTGGGCCAAGAGGTTGCAGATTGTGGTTGATCCCGTGGCCTGGTGGTGATGTGAGACTGGGGGATACACTGGGCCATAAGGTTACAGATTCTGGTTGATCCCCTGGCCTGGTGGTGATTTGAGACTGGGGGATATACTGGGCCATGAGTTCACAGATTGTGGTTGATCCCCTGGACTGGTGGTGATGTGAGACTGGGGGATACACTGGGCTATGAGGTTACAGAATGTGGATGATCCCCTGGCCTGGAGGTGATGTGAGACTGGGGGATACACTGGGCCATGAGGTTACAGATTGTGGTTGATCCCCTGGCCTGGTGGTGATGTGAGACTGGGGGATACACTGGGCCATGAGATTACAGATTCTGGTTGATTCCCTGGCCTGGTGGTGATGTGAGACTGGGGGAGACACTGGGCCATGAGGTTACAGATTGTGGTTGGTACCCTGGCCTGGTGGTGATGTTAGACTGGGGGAAATGCTAGGCCATGAGGTTACAAATTGTGGTTGATTCCCTGGCCTGGTGGTGATGTGAGACTGGGGGATACACTGGGCAATGAGGTTACAGATTGTGGTTGATCCCCTGGCCTGGTGGTGATGTTAGACTGGGGGATACACTGGGCCATGAGGTTACAGATTGTGGTTGATCCCCTGGCCTGGTTGTGATGTGAGACTGGGGGATACACTGGGCCATGAGGTTACAGATTGTGGTTGATCCCCTGGCCTGGTGGTGATGTGAGACTGGGGGATACACTGGGCCATGAGGTTACAGATTGCGGTTCATCGCCTGGCCTGGTGGTGATGTGAGACTGGGGGATACACTGGGCCATGAGGTTACAGATTGTGGTTGATCCCCTGGCCTGGTGGTGATGTGAAACTGGGGGATACACTGGGCCATGAGGTTACAGATTGTGGTTGATCCCCTGGCCTGGTGGTGATGTGAGACTGGGGGATACACTGGGAATTGAGGTTACAGATTGTGGTTGATCCACTGGCCTGGTGGTGATGTGAGACTGGGGGATACACTGAGCCATGAGGTTACAGTTTGTGGTTGATCCCCTGGCCTGGAGGTGATGTGAGACTGGGGGATACACTGGGCTATGAGGTTACAGATTGTGGTTGATCCCCTGGCCTGGTGGTGATGTGAGACTGGGGGATACACTGGGCCATGAGGTTACAGATTGTGGTTGATCCCCTGGCCTGGTGGTGATGTGTGACTGGAGGATACACTGGGCCATGAGGTTACAGATTGTGGTTGATCCCCTGGCCTGGTGGTGATGTGAGACTGGGGGATACACTGGGCCATGAGGTTACAGATTGTGGTTGATCCCCTGGCCTGGTGGTGATGTGTGACTGGAGGATACACTGGGCCATGAGGTTACAGATTGTGGTTGATCCCCTGGCCTGGTGGTGATGTGAGACTGGGGGATACACAGGGCCATGAGTTTACAGTTTGTGGTTGATCCCCTGGCCTGGTGGTGATGTGAGACTGGGGGATACACAGGGCCATGAGGTTAAAGTTTGTGGTTGATCCCCTGGCCTGGTGGTGATGTGAGACTGGGGGATACACTGGGCCATTTGGTTACAGATTGTGGTTGATCCCCTGGCCTGGTGGTGATGTGAGACTGGGGGATACACTGGGCCATGAGGTTACAGATTGTGGTTGATACCCTGGCCTGGTGGTGATGTGTGACTGGAGGATACACTGGGCCATGAGGTTACAGATTGTGGTTGATCCCCTGGCCTGGTGGTGATGTGTGACTGGGGGATACACAGGGCCATGAGGTTAGAGATTGTGGTTGATCCCCTGGCCTGATGTCAGACTGGGGGATACACTGGGCCATGAGGTTACAGATTGTGGTTGATCCCTTCGCCTGGTGTGATGTTAGACTGGGGGATACACTGGGCCATGAGGTTACATATTGTGGTTGATCCCCTGGCCTGGTGTTGATGTGTGACTGGGGGATACACTGGGCCATGAGGTTACAGAATTCGGTTGATCCCCTGGCCTGGTGGTGGTGTGAGACTGGGTGATACACTGGGCCATGAGGTTGCAGATTGTGGTTGATCCCGTGGCCTGGTGGTGATGTGAGACTGGGGGATACACTGGGCCATAAGGTTACAGATTGTGGTTGATCCCCTGGCCTGGTGGTGATTTGAGACTGGGGGATACACTGGGACATGAGTTCACAGATTGTGGTTGATCCCCTGGACTGGTGGTGATGTGAGACTGGGGGATACACTGGGCCATCAGGTTACAGATTGTGGATGATCCCCTGGCCTGGAGGTGATGTGAGACTGGGGGATACACTGGGCCATGAGGTTACAGATTGTGGTTGATCCCCTGGCCTGGTGGTGATGTGAGACTGAGGGATACACTGGGCCATGAGTTTACAGATTCTGGTTGATCCCCTGGCCTGGTGGTGATGTGAGACTGGGGGAGACACAGGGCCATGAAGTTACAGATTGTGGTTGGTACCCTGGCCTGGTGGTGATGTTAGACTGGGGGAAAT
The DNA here is from genome assembly GCF_030144855.1 of Hypanus sabinus. Taxonomy (NCBI): domain Eukaryota; kingdom Metazoa; phylum Chordata; class Chondrichthyes; order Myliobatiformes; family Dasyatidae; genus Hypanus; species Hypanus sabinus. Next base: position 548,224 of record NW_026778948.1, on the reverse strand, counting down.
GCTAGGCCATGAGGTTACAAATTGTGGTTGATTCCCTGGCCTGGTGGTGATGTGAGACTGGGGGATACACTGGGCAATGAGGTTACAGATTGTGGTTGATCCCCTGGCCTGGTGGTGATGTTAGACTGGGGGATACACTGGGCTATGAGGTTACAGATTGTGGTTGATCCCCTGGCCTGGTTGTGATGTGAGACTGGGGGAGACACTGGGCCATGAGGTTACAGTTTGCGGTTCATCGCCTGGCCTGGTGGTGATGTGAGACTGGGGGATACACTGGGCCATGAGGTTACAGATTGTGGTTGATCCCCTGGCCTGGTGGTGATGTGAGACTGGGGGATACACTGGGATATGAGGTTACAGATTGTGGTTGATCCCCTGGCCTGGTGGTGATGTGTGACTGGAGGATACACTGGGCCATGAGGTTACAGATTGTGGTTGATCCCCTGGCCTGGTGGTGATGTGAGACTGGGGGATACACAGGGCCATGAGGTTAGAGATTGTGGTTGATCCCCTGGCCTGATGTCAGACTGGGGGATACACTGGGCCATGAGGTTACAGATTGTGGTTGATCCCTTCGCCTGGTGTGATGTTAGACTGGGGGATACACTGGGCCATAAGGTTACAGATTGTGGTTGATCCCCTGGCCTTGTGGTGATGTGAGACTGGGGGATACACTGGGCCATGAGGTTACAGTTTGTGGTTGATCCACTGGCCTTTTGGTGAAGTGAGACTGGGGGTAACACTGGGCCATGAAGTTACAGATTGTCGTTGAACCCCTGGCCTGGTGGTGCTGTGAGACTGGGGGATACACTGGGCCATGAGGTTACAGATTGTGGTTGATCCCCTGGCCTGGTGGTGATCTGAGACTGGCGGATACACTGGGCCATGAGGTTACAGATTGTGGTTGATCCCCTGGCCTGGTGGTGAAGTGAGACTGGGGGAGACACAGGGCCATGAGGTTACAGATTGTGGTTGGTACCCTGTTCTGTTGGTGATGTTAGACTGGGGGAAATGCGAGGCCATGAGGTTACAAATTGTGGTTGATTCCCTGGCCTGGTGGTGATGTGAGACTGGGGGATACACTGGGCCATGAGGTTACAGATTGTGGTTGATCCCCTGGCCTGGTTGTGATGTGAGACTGGGAGATACACTGGGCCATGAGGTTACAGATTGTGGTTGATCCCCTGGCCTGGTGGTGATGTGAGACTGGGGGATACACAGGGCCATGAGATTACAGATTCTGGTTGATCCCCTGGCCTGGTGGTGATGTGAGACTGGGGGAGACACAGGGCCATGAGGTTACAGATTGTGGTTGGTACCCTGGCCTGGTGGTGATGTTAGACTGGGGGAAATGCTAGGCCATGAGGTTACAAATTGTGGTTGATTCCCTGGCCTGGTGGTGATGTGAGACTGGGGGATACACTGGGCAATGAGGTTACAGATTGTGGTTGATCCCCTGGCCTGGTGGTGATGTTAGACTGGGGGATACACTGGGCCATGAGGTTACAGATTGTGGTTGATCCCCTGGCCTGGTTGTGATGTGAGACTGGGGGATACACTGGGCCATGAGGTTACAGATTGTGGTTGATCCCCTGGCCTGGTGGTGATGTGAAACTGGGGGATACACTGGGCCATGAGGTTACAGATTGTGGTTGATCCCCTGGCCTGGTGGTGATGTGAGACTGGGGGATACACTGGGAATTGAGGTTACAGATTGTTGTTGATCCACTGGCCTGGTGGTGATGTGAGACTGGGGGATACACTGGGCCATGAGGTTACAGATTGTGGTTGATCCCCTGGCCTGGTGGTGATGTGAGACTGGGGGATACACTGGGATATGAGGTTACAGATTGTGGTTGATCCCCTGGCCTGGTGGTGATGTGTGACTGGAGGATACACTGGGCCATGAGGTTACAGATTGTGGTTGATCCCCTGGCCTGGTGGTGATGTGAGACTGGGGGATACACAGGGCCATGAGGTTAGAGATTGTGGTTGATCCCCAGGCCTGATGTCAGACTGGGGGATACACTGGGCCATGAGGTTACAGATTGTGGTTGATACCCTGTACTGGTGGTGATCTGAGACTGGGGGATACACTGGGCCATGAGGTTACAGATTGTGGTTGATCCCCTGGCCTGGTGGTGATGTTAGACTTGGGGATACACTGGGCCATGAGGTTACAGATTGTGGTTGATCCCCTGGCCTGTTGGTGATGTGTGACTGTGGGATACACTGGGCCATGAGGTTACAGAATGCGGTTGATCCCCTGGCCTGGTGGTGATGTGAGACTGGGTGATACACTGGGCCATGAGGTTGCAGATTGTGGTTGAACCCGTAGCCTGGTGGTGATGTGAGACTGGGGGATACACTGGGCCATAAGGTTACAGATTGTGGTTGATCCCCTGGCCTTGTGGTGATGTGAGACTGGGGGATACACTGGGCCATGAGGTTACAGTTTGTGGTTGATCCACTGGCCTTTTGGCGAAGTGAGACTGGGGGTTACACTGGGCCATGAGGTTACAGATTGTGGTTGATCCCCTGGCCTGGTTGTGATGTGAGACTGGGAGATACACTGGGCCATGAGGTTACAGATTGTGGTTGATCCCCTGGCCTGGTGGTGATGTGAGACTGGGGGATACTCTGGGCCATGAAGTTACACATTGTGGTTGATCCCCTGGCCTGGTGGTGATGTGAGACTGGGGGATATACAGGGCCATGAGATTACAGATTCTGGTTGATCCCGTGGCCTGGTGGTGATGTGAGACTGGGGGAGACACAGGGCCATGAGGTTACAGATTTTGGTTGGTACCCTGGCCTGGTGGTGATGTTAGACTGGGGGAAATGCTAGGCCATGAGGTTACAAATTGTGGTTGATTCCCTGGCCTGGTGGTGATGTGAGACTGGGGGATACACTGGGCAATGAGGTTACAGATTGTGGTTGATCCCCTGGCCTGGTGGTGATGTTAGACTGGGGGATACACTGGGCCATGAGGTTACAGATTGTGGTTGATCCCCTGGCCTGGTTGTGATGTGAGACTGGGGGATACACTGGGCCATGAGGTTACAGATTGTGGTTGATCCCCTGGCCTGGTGGTGATGTGAGACTGGGGGATACACTGGGCCATGAGGTTACAGATTGCGGTTCATCGCAAGGCCTGGTGGTGATGTGAGACTGGGGGATACACTGGGCCATGAGGTTACAGATTGTGGTTGATCCCCTGGCCTGGTGGTGATGTGAAACTGGGGGATACACTGGGCCATGAGGTTACAGATTGTGGTTGATCCCCTGGCCTGGTGGTGATGTGAGACTGGGGGATACACTGGGCCATGAGGTTACAGATTGTGGTTGATCCCCTGGCCTGGTGGTGATGTGAGACTGGGGGATACACTGGGCTATGAGGTTACAGATTGTGGTTGATCCCCTGGCCTGGTGGTGATGAGAGACTGGGGGATACACTGGGCCATGAGGTTACAGATTGTGGTTGATCCCCTGGCCTGGTGGTGATGTGAGACTGGGGGATACACTGGGCTATGAGGTTACAGATTGTGGTTGATCCCCTGGCCTGGTGGTGATGTGTGACTGGACGATACACTGGGCCATGAGGTTACAGATTGTGGTTGATCCCCTGGCCTGGTGGTGATGTGAGACTGGGGGATACACAGGGCCATGAGGTTAGAGATTGTGGTTGATCCCCTGGCCTGATGTCAGACTGGGGGATACACTGGGCCATGAGGTTACATATTGTGGTTGATCCCCTGGCCTGGTGGTGATGTTAGACTTGGGGATACACTGGGCCATGAGGTTACAGATTGTGGTTGATCCCCTGGCCTGGTGGTGATGTGTGACTGGGGGATACACTGGGCCTTGAGGTTACAGAATGCGGTTGATCCCCTGGCCTGGTGGTGATGTGAGACTGGGTGATACACTGGGCCATGAGGTTGCAGATTGTGGTTGATCCCGTAGCCTGGTGGTGATGTGAGACTGGGGGATACACTGGGCCATAAGGTTACAGATTGTGGTTGATCCCCTGGCCTTGTGGTGATGTGAGACTGGGGGATACTCTGTGCCATGAGGTTACAGATTGTGGTTGATCCCCTGGCCTGGTGGTGATGTGAGACTGGAGGATACACTGGGCCATGAGGTTACAGATTGTGGTTGATCCCCTGGCCTGGTGGTGATGTGTGACTGGAGGATACACTGGGCCATGAGGTTACAGATTGTGGTTGATCCCCTGGCCTGGAGGTGATGTGAGACTGGGGGATACACTGGGCCATGAGGTTACAGATTGTGGTTGATCCCCTGGCCTGGTGGTGATGTGAGACTGGGGGATACACTGGGCCATGAGATTACAGATTCTGGTTGATCCCCTGGCCTGGTGGTGATGTGAGACTGGGGGAGACACAGGGCCATGAGGTTACAGATTGTGGTTGGTACCCTGGCCTGGTGGTGATGTTAGACTGGGGGAAATGCTAGGCCATGAGGTTACAAATTGTGGTTGATTCCCTGGCCTGGTGGTGATGTGAGACTGGGGGATACACTGGGCAATGAGGTTACAGATTGTGGTTGATCCCCTGGCCTGGTGGTGATGTTAGACTGGGGGATACACTGGGCCATGAGGTTACAGATTGTGGTTGATCCCCTGGCCTGGTTGTGATGTGAGACTGGGGGATACACTGGGCCATGAGGTTACAGATTGTGGTTGATCCCCTGGCCTGGTGGTGATGTGAGACTGGGGGATACACTGGGCCATGAGGTTACAGATTGCGGTTCATCGCCTGGCCTGGTGGTGATGTGAGACTGGGGGATACACTGGGCCATGAGGTTACAGATTGTGGTTGATCCCCTGGCCTGGTGGTGATGTGAAACTGGGGGATACACTGGGCCATGAGGTTACAGATTGTGGTTGATCCCCTGGCCTGGTGGTGATGTGTGACTGGGGGATACGCTGGGCCATGAGGTTACAGATTGTGGTTGATCCCCTGGCCTGGTGGTGATGTGAGACTGGGGGATACACAGGGCCATGAGGTTAGAGATTGTGGTTGATCCCCTGGCCTGATGTCAGACTGGGGGATACACTGGGCCATGAGGTTACAGATTGTGGTTGATACCCTGGACTGGTGGTGAACTGAGACTGGGGGATACACTGGGCCATGAGGTTACAGATTGTGGTTGATCCCTTCGCCTGGTGTGATGTTAGACTGGGGGATACACTGGGCCATGAGGTTACATATTGTGGTTGATCCCCTGGCCTGGTGGTGATGTGTGACTGGGGGATACACTGGGCCATGAGGTTACAGATTGCGGTTGATCCCCTGGCCTGGTGGTGATGTGAGACTGGGTGATACACTGGACCATGAGGTTGCAGATTGTGGTTGATCCCGTAGCCTGGTGGTGATGTGAGACTGGGGGATACACTGGGCCATAAGGTTACAGATTGTGGTTGATCCCCTGGCCTTGTGGTGATGTGAGACTGGGGGATACACTGGGCCATGAGGTTACAGTTTGTGGTTGATCCACTGGCCTTTTGGTGAAGTGAGACTGGGGGTTACACTGGGCCATGAAGTTACAGATTGTCGTTGAACCCCTTGCCTGGTGGTGCTGTGAGACTGGGGTATACACTGGGCCATGAGGTTACAGATTGTGGTTGATCCCCTAGCCTGGTGGTGATCTGAGACTGGCGGATACACTGGGCCATGAGGTTACAGATTGTGGTTGATCCCCTGGCCTGGTGGTGATGTTAGACTGGGGGAAATGCTGGGCCATGAGGTTACAGATTGTGGTTGATCCCCTGGCCTGGTGGTGATGTGAGACTGGGGGATACTCTGGGCCATGAGGTTAGAGATTGTGGTTGATCCCCTGGCCTTGTGGTAATGTGAGACTGGGGGATACACTGGGCCATGAGGTTACAGATTGTGGTTGATACTCTGGCCTGGTGGTGATTTGAGACTGGGGGATACAGAGGGCCACGAGGTTACAGATTGTGGTTGATCCCCTGGCCTGATGTTAGACTGGGGGATACACTGGGCCATGAGGTTACAGATTGTGGTTGATCCCCTGGCCTGGTGGTAATGTGAGACTGGGGGATACACTGGGCCATGAGGTTACAGATTGTGGTTGATCCACTGGCCTGGTGGTGATGTGAGACTGGGGGATACACTGGGCCATGAGTTTACAGATTGTGGTTGATCTCCTGGCCTGGTGGTGATGTGAGACTGGGGGATACACTGGGCCATGAGGTTACACATTGTGGTTGATCCCCTGGCCTTGTGGTGATGTGAGACTGGGGGATACACTGGGCCATGAGGTTACAGTTTGTGGTTGATCCACTGGCCTGTTGGTGATGTGAGACTGGGGGTTACACTGGGCCATGAAGTTACAGATTGTGGTTGATCCCCTGGCCTGGTGGTGATGTGAGACTGGGGGATACACTGGGCCATGAGGTTACAGATTCTGGTTGATCCCCTGGCCTGGTGGTGTTGTGACACTGGGGGATACACAGGGCCATGAGTTTATTGATTGTGGTTGATCCCCTGGCCTGGTGGTGATGTGAGACTGGGGGATACACTGGGCCATGAGGTTACAGATTGTGGTTGATCCCCTGGTCTGGTGGTGATGTGAGACTGGGGGATACACTGGGCCATGAAGTTACAGATTGTGTTTGATCCCCTGGCCTGGTGGTGATGTGAGACTGGGGGATACACTGGGCCATGAGGTTACAGATTGTGGTTGATCACTTCGCCTGGTGTGATGTTAGACTGGGGGATACACTGGGCCATGAGTTCACAGATTGTGGTTGATCCCCTGGCCTGGTGGTGTTGTGAGACTGGGGTAGACACTGGGCCATGATGTTACAGATTGTGGTTGATCCCCTGGCCTGGTGGTGATGTGTGACTGGGGGATACACAGGGCCATGAGGTTACAGAATTCGGTTGATCCCCTGGCCTGGTGGTGATGTGAGACTTGGTGATACACTGGGCCATGAGGTTGCAGATTGTGGTTGATCCCGTGGCCTGGTGGTGATGTGAGACTGGGGGATACACTGGGCCATAAGGTTACAGATTGTGGTTGATCCCCTGGCCTGGTGGTGATTTGAGACTGGGGGATACACTGGGCCATGAGTTCACAGATTGTGGTTGATCCCCTGGACTGGTGGTGATGTGAGACTGGGGGATACACTGGGCCATGAGGTTACAGATTGTGGATGATCCCCTGGCCTGGAGGTGATGTGAGACTGGGGGATACACTGGGCCATGAGGTTACAGATTGTGGTTGATCCCCTGGCCTGGTGTTGATGTGAGACTGTGGGATGCACTGGGCCATGAGGTTACAGATTGTGGTTGATCCCCTGGCCTGGTGCTGATGTGAGACTGGGGGATACACTGGGCCATGAGGCTACAGATTGTAGTTGATCCCCGGGCCTGGTGGTGATGTGAGACTGGGGGATACACTGGGCCATGAGGTTAGAGATTGTGGTTGATCCCCTGGCCTGGTGGTGATGTGAGACTGGGGGATACACTGGGCCATGAGGTTACAGATTGCGGTTGATCGCCTGGCCTGGTGGTGATGTGAGACTGGGGGATACACTGGGCCATGAGGTTACAGATTGTGGTTGATCCCCTGGCCTGGTGGTGAAGTGAAACTGGGGGATACACTGGGCCATGAGGTTACAGATTGTGGTTGATCCGCTGGCCTGGTGGTGATGTGAGACTGGGGGATACACTGGGAATTGAGGTTACAGATTGTGGTTGATCCACTGGCCTGGTGGTGATGTGAGACTGGGGGATACACTGAGCCATGAGGTTACAGTTTGTGGTTGATCCCCTGGCCTGGTGGTGATGTGAGACTGGGGGATACACTGGGCCATGAGGTTACAGATTGTGGTTGATCCCCTGGCCTGGTGGTGATGTGAGACTGGGGGATACACTGGGCCATGAGGTTACAGATTGTGGTTGATACCCTGGCCTGGTGGTGATGTGTGACTGGAGGATACACTGGGCCATGAGGTTATAGATTGTGGTTGATCCCCTGGCCTGGTGGTGATGTGAGATTGGGGTATACACAGGGCCATGAGTTTAGAGATTGTGGTTGATCCCCTGGCCTGATGTCAGACTGGGGGATACACTGGGCCATGAGGTTACAGATTGTGGTTGATACGCTGGACTGGTGGTGATCTGAGACTGGGGGATACACTGGGCCATGAGGTTACAGATTGTGGTTGATCCCTTCGCCTGCTGTGATGTTGGACTGGGGGATACACTGGGCCATGAGGTTACATATTGTGGTTGATCCCCTGGCCTGGTGGTCATGTTAGACTGGGGGATACACTGGGCCATGAGGTTACAGATTGTGGTTTATCCCCTGGCCTGGTGGTGATGTGTGACTGGGGGATACACTGGGCCATGAGGTTACAGAATTCGGTTGATCCCCTGGCCTGGTGGTGATGTGAGACTGGGTGATACACTGGGCCATGAGGTTGCAGATTGTGGTTGATCCCGTGGCCTGGTGGTGATGTGAGACTGGGGGTTACACTGGGCAATAAGGTTACAGATTGTGGTTGATCCCCTGGCCTGGTGGTGATTTGAGACTGGGTGATACACTGGGCCATGAGTTCACAGATTGTGGTTGATCCCCTGGACTGGTGGTGATGTGAGACTGGGGGATACACTGGGCCATGAGGTTACAGATTGTTTATGATCCCCTGGCCTGGAGGTGTTGTGAGACTGGGGGATACACTGGGCCATGAGGTTACAGATTGTGGTTGATCCCCGGGCCTGGTGGTGATGTGAGACTGGGGGATACACTGGGCCATGAGGTTACAGATTGTGGTTGATCCTCTGGCCTGGTGGTGATGTGAGACTGGGGGATACACTGGGCCATGAGGTTACAGATTGTGGTTGATCCCCTGGCCTGGTGGTGATGTTAGACTGGGGGATACACTGGGCCATGAGGTTACAGATTGTGGTTGATCCCCTGGCCTGGTGGTGATGTGAGACTGGGGGATACACTGGGCCATGAGGTTACAGATTGTGGTTGATCCCCTGTCCTGGTGGTGATGTGAGACTGGGGGATACACGGGACCATGAGGTTCCACATTGTGGTTGATCCACTGGCCTGGTGGTGATGTGAGACTGGGGGATACACTGGGCCATGAGGTTACAGATTATGGTTGATCCCCTGGCATGGTGGTGATGTGAGACTGGGGGATACACTGGGCCATGAGGTTACAGATTGTGGTTGATCCCCTGGCCTGGTGGTGATGTGAGACTGGGGGATACACTGGGAATTGAGGTTACAGATTGTGGTTGATCCCCTGGCCTGGTGGTGATGTGAGACTGGGGGATACACTGGGCCATGAAGTTACAGATTGTGTTTGATCCCCTGGCCTGGTGGTGATGTGAGACTGGGGGATACACTGGGCCATGAGGTTACAGGTTGTGCTTGATCCCCTGGCCTGGTGGTGATGTGAGACTGGGGGATACACTGGGCCATGAGGTTACAGATTGTGGTTGATCCCCTGTCCTGGTGGTGATGTGAGACTGGGGGATACACGGGACCATGAGGTTCCACATTGTGGTTGATCCACTGGCCTGGTGGTGATGTGAGACTGGGGGATACACTGGGCCATGAGGTTACAGATTATGGTTGATCCCCTGGCATGGTGGTGATGTGAGACTGGGGGATACACTGGGCCATGAGGTTACAGATTGTGGTTGATCCCCTGGCCTGGTGGTGATGTGAGACTGGGGGATACACTGGGAATTGAGGTTACAGATTGTGGTTGATCACCTGGCCTGGTGGTGATGTGAGACTGGGGGAGACACTGGGCCATGAGGTTACAGATTGTGGTTGATCCACTGGCCTGGTGGTGATGTGAGACTGGTGGATACACTTGGCCATGAGGTTACAGATTGTGGTCGATCCCCTGGCCTGGTGGTGATGTGAGACTGGGGGAGACACTGGGCCATGAGGTTGCAGATTGTGGTTGATCCCCTGGCCTGGTGGTTATGTGAGACTGGGGGATACACTGGGCCATGAGGTTACAGATTGTGGTTGATCCCCTGGCCTGGTGGTGATGTGAGACTGGGGGATACACTGGGCCATGAGGTTACAGATTGTGGGTGATCCCCTGGCCTGGTGGTAATGTGGGACTGGGGGATACACTGTGCCATGATGTTACAGATTGTGGTTGATCCCCTGGCCTGGTGTTGATGTGAAACTGGGGGATAACTGGGACATGAGGTTACAGAGGGTGGTTGATCCCCTGGCCTGGTGGTGATGTGAGACCACCGGGGATTCACTGGGCCACGAGGTTACAGATTGTGGTTGATCCCCTGGCCTGGTGGTGATGTTAGACTGGGGGAAATGCTGGGCCATGAATTTACAGATTGAGGTTTATCCCCTGGCCTGGTGGTGATGTGAGACTGGGGGATACACTGGGCTATGAGGTTACAGATTGTGGTTGATCCACTGGCCTGGTGGTGATGTGAGACTGGGGGTACACTGGGCCATGAGGTTGCAGGTTGTGGTTGATCCCCTAGCATGGTGGTGATGTTAGACTGGGGGAAATGCTGGGCCATGAAGTTACAGATTGTGGATGATCCCCTTGCCTGGTGGTGATGTGAGACTGGGGGATACACTGGGCTATGATGTTACAGGTTTTGGTTGATCCCCTGGCCTGGTGGTAATGTGAGACTGGGGGATACACTGGGATATGAGGTTACAGGTTTTGGTTGATCCCCTGGCCTGGTGGTGATGTGAGACTGGGGGATACAGTGGGCCATGAGGTTACAGGTTGTGCTTGATCCCCTGGCCTGGTGGTGCTGTGAGACTGGGGGATACACTGGGCCATGAGGTTACAGATTGTGGTTGATCCCCTGGCCTGGTGGTGATGTGAGACTGGGGGATAGACAGTGCCATGAGGTTACAGATTGTGGTTGATCCCCTGGCCTGGTGGTGATGTTAGACTGGGGGATACACTGGGCCATGAGGTTACAGATTGTGGTTGATCCCCTGGCCTGGTGATGATGTGAGACTGGGGGATACACTGGGCCATGAAGTTACAGATTGTGGTTGATCCCCTGGCCTGGTGGTGATGTGAGACTGGGGGGTACACTGGGCCATGAGGTTACAGATTATGGTTGATCCCCTGGCCTGGTGGTGATGTGAGACTGGGGGATACACTGGGCCATGAGGTTACAGATTGTGGTTGATCCCCTGGCCTGGTGGTGATGTGAGACTGGGGGATACACTGGGAATTGAGGTTACAGATTGTGGTTGATCCCCTGGCCTGGTGGTGATGTGAGACTGGGGGATACACTGAGCCATGATGTTACAATTTGTGGTTGATCCCCTGGCCTGGTGGTGATGTGAGACTGGGGGATACACTGGGCCATGAGGTTACAGATTGTGGTTGATCCCCTGGCCTTGTGGTGATGTTAGACTGGGGGATACACTGGGCAATGAGGTTACAGGTTGTGCTTGATCCCCTGGCCTGGTGGTGATGTGAGACTGGAGGATACACTGGGCCATGAAGTTACAGATTGTGTTTGATCCCCTGGCCTGGTGGTGATGTGAGACTGGGGGATACACTGGGCCATGAGGTTACAGGTTGTGCTTGATCCCCTGGCCCGGTGGTGATGTGAGACTGGGGGAGACACTGGGCCATGAGGTTACAGATTGTGGTCGATCCCCTGGCCTGGTGGTGATGTGAGACTGGGGGAGACACTGGGCCATGAGGTTGCAGATTGTGGTTGATCCCCTGGCCTGGTGGTTATGTGAGACTGGGGGATACACTGGGCCATGAGGTTACAGATTGTGGTTGATCCCCTGGCCTGGTGGTGATGTGAGACTGGCGATACACTGGGCCATGAGGTTACAGATTGTGGGTGATCCCCTGGCCTGGTGGTAATGTGGGACTGGGGGATACACTGTGCCATGATGTTACAGATTGTGGTTGATCCCCTGGCCTGGTGGTGATGTGAGACCGGGGGATACACTGGGCCATGAAGTTACAGATTGTGTTTGATCCCCTGGCCTGGTGGTGATGTGAGACTGGGGGATACACTGGGCCATGAGGTTACAGGTTGTGCTTGATCCCCTGGCCCGGTGGTGATGTGAGACTGGGGGAGACACTGGGCCATGAGGTTACAGATTGTGGTCGATCCCCTGGCCTGGTGGTGATGTGAGACTGGGGGAGACACTGGGCCATGAGGTTGCAGATTGTGGTTGATCCCCTGGCCTGGTGGTTATGTGAGACTGGGGGATACACTGGGCCATGAGGTTACAGATTGTGGTTGATCCCCTGGCCTGGTGATGATGTGAGACTGGGGGATACACTGGGCCATGAAGTTACAGATTGTGGTTGATCCCCTGGCCTGGTGGTGATGTGAGACTGGTGTATACACTGGGGCATGAGGTTACAGATTGTGGTTGATCCCCTGGCCTGGTGGTGATGTGAGACTGGGCGTACACTGGGCCATAATGTTACAGATTGTGGTTGATCCCCTGGCCTGGTGGTGCTGTGAGACTGGGGGATACACTGGGCCATGAGGTTACAGATTGTGGTTGATCCCCTGGCCTCGTGGTGATGTGAGACTGGGGGATGCACTGGGCCATGATGTTACAGATTGTGGTTGATCCCCTGGCCTGGTGGTGATGTGAGACTGGGGGATACACTGAGCCATGATGTTACAATTTGTGGTTGATCCCCTGGCCTGGTGGTGATGTGAGACTGGGGGATACACTGGGCCATGAGGTAACAGATTGTGGTCGATCCCCTGGCCTGGTGGTGATGTGAGACTGGGGGATACACTGGGCCATGATGTTACACATTGTGGTTGATCCCCTGGCCTGGTGGTGATGTGAGACTGGGGGATACACTGGGCCATGTGGTTACAGATTGTGGTTGATCCCCTTGCCTGGTGGTGATGTGAGACTGGGGGATACACTGGGCCATGAAGTTACAGATTGTGTTTTTAATCCCCTGGCCTGGTGGTGATGTGAGACTGGGGGATACACCGGGGCATGAGGTTACAGATTGTGGTTGATCCCCTGGCCTGGTGGTGATGTGAGACTAGGGAATACACTGGGCCATGATGCTACAGATTGTGGTTGATCCCCTGGCCTCGTGGTGATGTGAGACTGGGCGATACACTGGGCCATGATGTTACAGATTGTGGTTGATCCCCTGGGCTGGTGTTGATGTGAGACTGGGGGATACACTGGGCCATGAGGTTACAGATTGTGGCTGATCCCCTGGCCTCGTGGTGATTTGAGACTGGGGGATACACTGGGCCATGAGGTTACAGATTGTGGTTGATCCCCTGGCCTGGTCGTGATGTGAGACTGGGGGATACACTGGGCCATGAGGTTACAGATTGTGGTTGATCCCCTGGCCTGGTCGTGATGTGAGACTGGGGGATACACTGGGCCATGAGGTTACAGATTGTGGTTGATCCCCTGGCCTGGTGGTGATGTGAGACCTGGGTATACACTGGGCCATGTGGTTACAGATTGTGGTTGATCCTCTGGCCTGGTGGTTATGTGAGACTGGGGGATACACTGGGCCATGAGGTTACAGATTGTGGTTGATCCCCTGGCCTGGTGGTGATGTGAGACTGGGGGATACACTGGGCCATGAGGTTACAGATTGTGGGTGATCCCCTGGCCTGGTGGTAATGTGGGACTGGGGGATACACTGTGCCATGATGTTACAGATTGTGGTTGATCCCCTGGCCTGGTGTTGATGTGAAACTGGGGGATAACTGGGACATGAGGTTACAGAGGGTGGTTGATCCCCTGGCCTGGTGGTGATGTGAGACCACCGGGGATTCACTGGGCCACGAGGTTACAGATTGTGGTTGATCCCCTGGCCTGGTGGTGATGTTAGACTGGGGGAAATGCTGGGCCATGAATTTACAGATTGAGGTTTATCCCCTGGCCTGGTGGTGATGTGAGACTGGGGGATACACTGGGCTATGAGGTTACAGATTGTGGTTGATCCACTGGCCTGGTGGTGATGTGAGACTGGGGGTACACTGGGCCATGAGGTTGCAGGTTGTGGTTGATCCCCTAGCATGGTGGTGATGTTAGACTGGGGGAAATGCTGGGCCATGAAGTTACAGATTGTGGATGATCCCCTTGCCTGGTGGTGATGTGAGACTGGGGGATACACTGGGCTATGATGTTACAGGTTTTGGTTGATCCCCTGGCCTGGTGGTAATGTGAGACTGGGGGATACACTGGGATATGAGGTTACAGGTTTTGGTTGATCCCCTGGCCTGGTGGTGATGTGAGACTGGGGGATACAGTGGGCCATGAGGTTACAGGTTGTGCTTGATCCCCTGGCCTGGTGGTGCTGTGAGACTGGGGGATACACTGGGCCATGAGGTTACAGATTGTGGTTGATCCCCTGGCCTGGTGGTGATGTGAGACTGGGGGATAGACAGTGCCATGAGGTTACAGATTGTGGTTGATCCCCTGGCCTGGTGGTGATGTTAGACTGGGGGATACACTGGGCCATGAGGTTACAGATTGTGGTTGATCCCCTGGCCTGGTGATGATGTGAGACTGGGGGATACACTGGGCCATGAAGTTACAGATTGTGGTTGATCCCCTGGCCTGGTGGTGATGTGAGACTGGGGGGTACACTGGGCCATGAGGTTACAGATTATGGTTGATCCCCTGGCCTGGTGGTGATGTGAGACTGGGGGATACACTGGGCCATGAGGTTACAGATTGTGGTTGATCCCCTGGCCTGGTGGTGATGTGAGACTGGGGGATACACTGGGAATTGAGGTTACAGATTGTGGTTGATCCCCTGGCCTGGTGGTGATGTGAGACTGGGGGATACACTGAGCCATGATGTTACAATTTGTGGTTGATCCCCTGGCCTGGTGGTGATGTGAGACTGGGGGATACACTGGGCCATGAGGTTACAGATTGTGGTTGATCCCCTGGCCTTGTGGTGATGTTAGACTGGGGGATACACTGGGCAATGAGGTTACAGGTTGTGCTTGATCCCCTGGCCTGGTGGTGATGTGAGACTGGAGGATACACTGGGCCATGAAGTTACAGATTGTGTTTGATCCCCTGGCCTGGTGGTGATGTGAGACTGGGGGATACACTGGGCCATGAGGTTACAGGTTGTGCTTGATCCCCTGGCCCGGTGGTGATGTGAGACTGGGGGAGACACTGGGCCATGAGGTTACAGATTGTGGTCGATCCCCTGGCCTGGTGGTGATGTGAGACTGGGGGAGACACTGGGCCATGAGGTTGCAGATTGTGGTTGATCCCCTGGCCTGGTGGTTATGTGAGACTGGGGGATACACTGGGCCATGAGGTTACAGATTGTGGTTGATCCCCTGGCCTGGTGGTGATGTGAGACTGGCGATACACTGGGCCATGAGGTTACAGATTGTGGGTGATCCCCTGGCCTGGTGGTAATGTGGGACTGGGGGATACACTGTGCCATGATGTTACAGATTGTGGTTGATCCCCTGGCCTGGTGGTGATGTGAGACCGGGGGATACACTGGGCCATGAAGTTACAGATTGTGTTTGATCCCCTGGCCTGGTGGTGATGTGAGACTGGGGGATACACTGGGCCATGAGGTTACAGGTTGTGCTTGATCCCCTGGCCCGGTGGTGATGTGAGACTGGGGGAGACACTGGGCCATGAGGTTACAGATTGTGGTCGATCCCCTGGCCTGGTGGTGATGTGAGACTGGGGGAGACACTGGGCCATGAGGTTGCAGATTGTGGTTGATCCCCTGGCCTGGTGGTTATGTGAGACTGGGGGATACACTGGGCCATGAGGTTACAGATTGTGGTTGATCCCCTGGCCTGGTGATGATGTGAGACTGGGGGATACACTGGGCCATGAAGTTACAGATTGTGGTTGATCCCCTGGCCTGGTGGTGATGTGAGACTGGTGTATACACTGGGGCATGAGGTTACAGATTGTGGTTGATCCCCTGGCCTGGTGGTGATGTGAGACTGGGCGTACACTGGGCCATAATGTTACAGATTGTGGTTGATCCCCTGGCCTGGTGGTGCTGTGAGACTGGGGGATACACTGGGCCATGAGGTTACAGATTGTGGTTGATCCCCTGGCCTCGTGGTGATGTGAGACTGGGGGATGCACTGGGCCATGATGTTACAGATTGTGGTTGATCCCCTGGCCTGGTGGTGATGTGAGACTGGGGGATACACTGAGCCATGATGTTACAATTTGTGGTTGATCCCCTGGCCTGGTGGTGATGTGAGACTGGGGGATACACTGGGCCATGAGGTAACAGATTGTGGTCGATCCCCTGGCCTGGTGGTGATGTGAGACTGGGGGATACACTGGGCCATGATGTTACACATTGTGGTTGATCCCCTGGCCTGGTGGTGATGTGAGACTGGGGGATACACTGGGCCATGTGGTTACAGATTGTGGTTGATCCCCTTGCCTGGTGGTGATGTGAGACTGGGGGATACACTGGGCCATGAAGTTACAGATTGTGTTTTTAATCCCCTGGCCTGGTGGTGATGTGAGACTGGGGGATACACCGGGGCATGAGGTTACAGATTGTGGTTGATCCCCTGGCCTGGTGGTGATGTGAGACTAGGGAATACACTGGGCCATGATGCTACAGATTGTGGTTGATCCCCTGGCCTCGTGGTGATGTGAGACTGGGCGATACACTGGGCCATGATGTTACAGATTGTGGTTGATCCCCTGGGCTGGTGTTGATGTGAGACTGGGGGATACACTGGGCCATGAGGTTACAGATTGTGGCTGATCCCCTGGCCTCGTGGTGATTTGAGACTGGGGGATACACTGGGCCATGAGGTTACAGATTGTGGTTGATCCCCTGGCCTGGTCGTGATGTGAGACTGGGGGATACACTGGGCCATGAGGTTACAGATTGTGGTTGATCCCCTGGCCTGGTCGTGATGTGAGACTGGGGGATACACTGGGCCATGAGGTTACAGATTGTGGTTGATCCCCTGGCCTGGTGGTGATGTGAGACCTGGGTATACACTGGGCCATGTGGTTACAGATTGTGGTTGATCCTCTGGCCTGGTGGTGATGTGAGACTGGGGGATACACTGGGCCATGAGGTTACAGATTGTGGTTGATCCTCTGGCCTGGTGGTGATGTGAGACTGGGGGATACACTGGGCCATGAGGTTACAGATTGTGGTTGATCCCCTGGCCTGGTGGTGATGTGAGACTGGGGGATACACTGGGCCATGAGGTTACAGATTGTGGTTGATCCCCTGTCCTGGTGGTGATGTGAGACTGGGGGATACACGGGGCCATGAGGTTACAGATTGTGGTTGATCCCCTGGCCTGGTGGTGATGTTAGACTGGGGGAAATGCTAGGCCATGAGGTTCCACATTGTGGTTGATCCACTGGCCTGGTGGAGATGTGAGACTGGGGGATACACTGGGCCATGAGGTTACAGATTATGGTTGATCCCCTGGCCTGGTGGTGATGTGAGACTGGGGGATACACTGGGCCATGAGGTTACAGATTGTGGTTGATCCCCTGGCCTGGTGGTGATATGAGACTGGGGGATACACTGGGAATTGAGGTTACAGATTGTGGTTGATCCCCTGGCCTGGTGGTGATGTGAGACTGGGGGATACACTGAGCCATGAAGTTACAGTTTGTGGTTGATCCCCTGGCCTGGTGGTGATGTGAGACTGGGGGATACACTGGGCCATGAGGTTACAGATTGTGGTTGATCCCCTGGCCTGGTGGTGATGTTAGACTGGGGGATACACTGGGCCATGAGGTTACAGGTTGTGCTTGATCCCCTGGCCTGGTGGTGATGTGAGACTGGGGGATACACTGGGCCATGAAGTTACAGATTGTGTTTGATCCCCTGGCCTGGTGGTGATGTGAGACTGGGGGATACACTGGGCCATGAGGTTACAGGTTGTGCTTGATCCCCTGGCCTGGTGGTGATGTGAGACTGGGGGAGACACTGGGCCATGAGGTTACAGATTGTGGTTGATCCACTGGCCTGGTGGTGATGTGAGACTGGAGGATACACTGGGCCATGAGGTTACAGATTGTGGTCGATCCCCTGGACTGGTGGTGATGTGAGACTGGGGGAGACACTGGGCCATGAGGTTGCAGATTGTGGTTGATCCCCTGGCCTGGTGGTTATGTGAGACTGGGGGATACACTGGGCCATGAGGTTACAGATTGTGGTCGATCCCCTGGCCTGGTGGTGATGTGAGACTGGGGGATACACTGGGCCATGAGGTTACAGATTGTGGGTGATCCCCTGGCCTGGTGGTAATGTGGGACTGGGGGATACACTGTGCCATGATGTTACAGATTGTGGTTGATACCCTGGCCTGGTGTTGATGTGAGACTGGGGTATACACTGTGCCATGACATTACAGATTGTGGCTGATCCCCTGGCCTCGTGGTGATGTGAGACTGGGGGATATACTGGGCCATGAGGTTACAGATTGTGGTTGATCCCCTGGCCTGGTGGTGATGTTAGCCTGGGGGAAATGCTGGGCCATGAGGTTACAGATTGTGGTTGATCCCATGCCCTTGTGGTGATGTGAGACTGGGGGATACACTGGGACATGAGGTTACAGAGTGTGGTTGATCCCCTGGCCTGGTGGTGATGTGAGACTGGGGGATACACTGGGCCACGAGGTTACAGATTGTGGTTGATCCCCTGGCCTGGTGGTGATGTTAGACTGGGGGAAATGCTGGGCCATGAAGTTACAGATTGTGGTTGATCCCCTGGCCTGGTGGTGATGTGAGACTGGGGGATACACTGGGCTATGAGGTTACAGATTGTGGTTGATCCCCTGGCCTGGTGGTGATGTTAGACTGGGGGAAATGCAGGGCCATGAAGTTACAGATTGAGGTTGATCCCCTGGACTGGTGGTGATGTGAGACTGGGGGTACACTGGGCCATGAGGTTACAGATTGTGGTTGATCGCCTGGCATGGTGGTGATGTTAGACTGGGGGAAATGCTGGGCCATGAAGTTACAGATTGTGGATGATCCCCTTGCCTGGTGGTGATGTGAGACTGGGGGATACACTGGGCCATGAGGTTACAGATTGTGGGTGATCCCCTGGCCTGCTGGTAATGTGGGACTGGGGGATACACTGTGCCATGATGTTACAGATTGTGGTTGATCCCCTGGCCTGGTGGTGATGTGAGACTGGAGGATACACTGGGCTAAGAGGTTACAGATTGTGGTTGATCCCCTGGCCTGGTGGTGATGTTAGACTGGGGGAAATGCTGGGCCATGAAGTTACAGGTTTCGGTTGATCCCCTGGCCTGGTGGTGATGTGAGACTGGGGGATACACTGGGCTATGAGGTTACAGATTGTGGTTGATCCACTGGCATGGTGGTGATGTTAGACTGGGGGAAATGCTGGGCCATGAAGTTACAGATTGTGGATGATCCCCTTGACTGGTGGTGATGTGAGACTGGGGGATACACTGGGCTATGAGGTTACAGGTTTTGGTTGATCCCCTGGCCTGGTGGTAATGTGAGACTGGGGGATACACTGGGAAATGAGGTTACAGGTTTCGGTTGATCCCCTGGCCTGGTGGTGATGTGAGACTGGGGGATACAGTGGGCCATGAGGTTACAGGTTGTGCTTGATCCCCTGGCCTGGTGGTGATGTGAGACTGGGGGATACACTGGGCCATGAGGTTCCACATTGCGGTTGATCCACTGGCCTGGAGGTGATGTGAGACTGGTATATACACTGGGGCATGAGGTTACAGATTGTGGTTGATCCCCTGGCCTGGTGGTAATGTGAGACTGGGCGTACACTGGGCCATAATGTTACAGATTGTGGTTGATCCCCTGGCCTGGTGGTGCTGTGAGACTGGGGGATACACTGGGCCATGAGGTTACAGATTGTGGTTGATCTCCTGGCCTCGTGGTGATGTGAGACTGGGGGATACACTGGGCCATGATGTTACAGATTGTGGTTGATCCCCTGGCATGGTGGTGATGTGAGACTGGGGGATACACTGAGCCATGATGTTACAATTTGTGGTTGATCCCCTGGCCTGGTGGTGATGTGAGACTGGGGGATAGACTGGGCCATGAGGTTACAGATTGTGGTTGATCCACTGGCCTGGTGGTGATGTGAGACTGGGGGATACAATGGGCCATGATGTTACACATTGTGGTTGATCCCCTGGCCTGGTGGTGATGTGAGACTGGGAGATACACTGGGCCATGTGGTTCCAGATTGTGGTTGATCCCCTTGCCTGGTGGTGATGTGAGACTGGGGGATACACTGGGCCATGAGGTTACAGATTGTGGTTGATCCCCTGGCCTGGTGGTGATGTGAGACTAGTGAATACACTGGGCCATGAGGCTACAGATTGTGGTTAATCCCCGGGCCTGGTGGTGATGTGAGACCGGGGGATACACTGGGCCATGAGGTTACAGATTGTGGTTGATCCTCTGGCCTGGTGGTGATGTGAGACTGGGGGATACACTGGGCCATGAGGTTACAGATTGTGGTTGATCCCCTAGCCTGGTGGTGATGTTAGACTGGGGGATACACTGGGCCATGAGGTTACAGATTGTGGTTGATCCCCTGGCCTGGTGGTGATGTGAGACTGGGGGATACACTGGGCCATGAGGTTACAGATTGTGGTTGATCCCCTGTCCTGGTGGTGATGTGAGACTGGGGGATACACGGGCCATGAGGTTCCACATTGTGGTTGATCCACTGGCCTGGTGGAGATGTGAGACTGGGGGATACACTGGGCCATGAGGTTACAGATTATGGTTGATCCCCTGGCCTGGTGGTGATGTGAGACTGGGGGATACACTGGGCCATGAGGTTACAGATTGTGGTTGATCCCCTGGCCTGGTGGTGATATGAGACTGGGGGATACACTGGGAATTGAGGTTACAGATTGTGGTTGATCCCCTGGCCTGGTGGTGATGTGAGACTGGGGGATACACTGAGCCATGATGTTACAGTTTCTGGTTGATCCCCTGGCCTGGTGGTGATGTGAGACTGGGGGATACACTGGGCCATGAGGTTACAGATTGTGGTTGATCCCCTGGTCTGGTGGTGATGTTAGACTGGGGGATACACTGGGCCATGAGGTTACAGGTTGTGCTTGATCCCCTGGCCTGGTGGTGATGTGAGACTGGGGGATACACTGGGCCATGAGGTTACAGATTGTAGTTGATCCCCTGGCCTCGTGGTGATGTTAGCCTGGGGGAAATGCTGGGCCATGAGGTTACAGATGGTGGTTGATCCCCTGCCCTTGTGGTGATGTGAGACTGGGGGATACACTGGGACATGAGGTTACAGAGTGTGGTTGATCCCCTGGCCTGGTGGTGATGTGAGACTGGGGGATACACTGGGCCACGAGGTTACAGATTGTGGTTGATCCCCTGGCCTGGTGGTGATGTTAGACTGGGGGGAATGCTGGGCCATGAAGTTACAGATTGTGGTTGATCCCCTGGCCTGGTGGTGATGTGAGACTGGGGGATACACTGGGCTATGAGGTTACAGATTGTGGTTGATCCCCTGGCCTGGTGGTGATGTTAGACTGGGGGAAATGCTGGGCCATGAAGTTACAGATTGAGGTTGATCCCCTGGACTGGTGGTGATGTGAGACTGGGGGATACACTGGGCTATGAGGTTACAGATTGTGGTTGATCCACTGGCCTGGTGGTGATGTGAGACTGGGGGTACACTGGGCCATGAGGTTACAGATTGTGGTTGATCCCCTGGCATGGTGTTGATGTAAGACTGGGGGAAATGCTGGGCCATGAAGTTACAGATTGTGGATGATCCCCTTGCCTGGTGGTGATGTGAGACTGGGGGATACACTGGGCTATGAGGTTACAGGTTTTGGTTGATCCCCTGGCCTGGTGGTAATGTGAGACTGGGGGATACACTGGGCCATGAAGTTACAGATTGTGTTTTTAATCCCCTGGCCTGGTGGTGATGTGAGACTGGGGGATACACTGGGCCATGAGGTTACAGATTGTGGTTGATCCCCTGGCCTGGTGGTGATGTGAGACTAGGGAATACACTGGGCCATGAGGCTACAGATTATGGTTGATCCCCTGGCCTCGTGGTGATGTGAGACTGGGCGATACACTGGGCCATGATGTTACAGATTGTGGTTGATCCCCTGGGCTGGTGTTGATGTGAGACTGGGGGATACACTGGGCCATGAGGTTACATATTGTGGTTGATCCCCTGGCGTGGTGGTGATGTTAGACTGGGGGAAATGCTGGGCCATGAAGTTACAGATTGAGGTTGATCCCCTGGCCTGGTGGTGATGTGAGACTGGGGGATACACTGGGCTATGAGGTTACAGATTGTGGTTGATCCACTGGCCTGGTGGTGATGTGAGACTGGGGGTACACTGGGCCATGAGGTTACAGATTGTGGTTGATCCCCTGGCATGGTGGTGATGTGAGACTGGGGGATACACTGGGCCATGAAGTTACAGATTGTGTTTGATCCCCTGGCCTGGTGGTGATGTTAGACTGGGGGAATTGCTGGGCCATGAAGTTACAGATTGAGGTTGATCCCCTGGACTGGTGGTGATGTGAGACTGGGGGATACACTGGGCTATGAGGTTACAGATTGTGGTTGATCCACTGGCCTGGTGGTGATGTGAGACTGGGGGTACACTGGGCCATGAGGTTACAGATTGTGGTTGATCCCCTGGCATGGTGGTGATGTTAGACTGGGGGAAATGCTGGGCCATGAAGTTACAGATTGTGGATGATCCCCTTGCCTGGTGGTGATGTGAGACTGGGGGATACACTGGGCTATGAGGTTACAGGTTTTGGTTGATCCCCTGGCCTGGTGGTAATGTGAGACTGGGGGATACACTGGGCCATGAAGTTACAGATTGTGTTTTTAATCCCCTGGCCTGGTGGTGATGTGAGACTGGGGGATACACTGGGCCATGAGGTTACAGATTGTGGTTGATCCCCTGGCCTGGTGGTGATGTGAGACTAGGGAATACACTGGGCCATGAGGCTACAGATTGTGGTTGATCCCCTGGCCTCGTGGTGATGTGAGACTGGGCGATACACTGGGCCATGATGTTACAGATTGTGGTTGATCCCCTGGGCTGGTGTTGATGTGAGACTGGGGGAAATGCTGGGCCATGAAGTTACAGATTGAGGTTGATCCCCTGGCCTGGTGGTGATGTGAGACTGGGGGATACACTGGGCCATGAGGTTACAGATTGTGGTTGATCCCCTGGCCTGGTGGTGATGTGAGACTAGGGAATACACTGGGCCATGAGGCTACAGATTTTGGTTGATCCCCTGGCCTCGTGGTGATGTGAGACTGGGCGATACACTGGGCCATGATGTTACAGATTGTGGTTGATCCCCTGGGCTGGTGTTGATGTTAGACTGGGGGATACACTGGGCCATGAGGTTACAGATTGTGGTTGATCCCCTGGCCTTGAGGTGATGTGAGAGTGGGGGATACACTGGGCCATGAGGTTACACATTGTGGTTGATCCCCTGGCCTGATGGTGATGTGAGACCTGGGGGATACACTGGGCCATGAGGTTACAGATTGTGGTTGATCCCCTGGCCTGGTGGTGATGTTAGACTGGGGGATACACTGGGCCATGAGGTTACAGATTGTGGTTGATCCCCTGGCCTGGTGGTGATGTGAGACTGGGGGATACACTGGGCCATGAGGTTACAGATTGTGGTTGATCCCCTGTCCTGGTGGTGATGTGAGACTGGGGGATACACGGGGCCATGAGGTTCCACATTGTGGTTGATCCACTGGCCTGGTGGAGATGTGAGACTGGGGGATACACTGGGCCATGAGGTTACAGATTATGGTTGATCCCCTGGCCTGGTGGTGATGTGAGACTGGGGGATACACTGGGCCATGAGGTTACAGATTGTGGTTGATCCCCTGGCCTGGTGGTGATATGAGACTGGGGGATACACTGGGAATTGAGGTTACAGATTTTGGTTGATCCCCTGGCCTGGTGGTGATGTGAGACTGGGGGATACACTGAGCCATGATGTTACAGTTTCTGGTTGATCCCCTGGCCTGGTGGTGATGTGAGACTGGGGGATACACTGGGCCATGAG
This sequence comes from Hypanus sabinus, assembly GCF_030144855.1. Classification (NCBI taxonomy): domain Eukaryota; kingdom Metazoa; phylum Chordata; class Chondrichthyes; order Myliobatiformes; family Dasyatidae; genus Hypanus; species Hypanus sabinus. The sequence goes on along the minus strand of NW_026778948.1, from coordinate 524,112 downwards.
GTTACAGATTGTGGTTGATCCCCTGGCCTGGTGGTGATGTTAGACTGGGGGATACACTGGGCCATGAGGTTACAGGTTGTGCTTGATCCCCTGGCCTGGTGGTGATGTGAGACTGGGGGATACACTGGGCCATGAGGTTACAGATTGTAGTTGATCCCCTGGCCTCGTGGTGATGTTAGCCTGGGGGAAATGCTGGGCCATGAGGTTACAGATGGTGGTTGATCCCCTGCCCTTGTGGTGATGTGAGACTGGGGGATACACTGGGACATGAGGTTACAGAGTGTGGTTGATCCCCTGGCCTGGTGGTGATGTGAGACTGGGGGATACACTGGGCCACGAGGTTACAGATTGTGGTTGATCCCCTGGCCTGGTGGTGATGTTAGACTGGGGGAAATGCTGGGCCATGAAGTTACAGATTGTGGTTGATCCCCTGGCCTGGTGGTGATGTGAGACTGGGGGATACACTGGGCTATGAGGTTACAGATTGTGGTTGATCCCCTGGCCTGGTGGTGATGTTAGACTGGGGGAAATGCTGGGCCATGAAGTTACAGATTGAGGTTGATCCCCTGGACTGGTGGTGATGTGAGACTGGGGGATACACTGGGCTATGAGGTTACAGATTGTGGTTGATCCACTGGCCTGGTGGTGATGTGAGACTGGGGGTACACTGGGCCATGAAGTTACAGATTGAGGTTGATCCCCTGGACTGGTGGTGATTTTAGACTGGGGGGTACACTGGGCCATGAGGTTACAGATTGTGGTTGATCCCCTGGCATGGTGGTGATGTTAGACTGGGGGAAATGCTGGGCCATGAAGTTACAGATTGTGGATGATCCCCTTGCCTGGTGGTGATGTGAGACTGGGGGATACACTGGGCTATGAGGTTACAGGTTTTGGTTGATCCCCTGGCCTGGTGGTAATGTGAGACTGGGGGATACACTGGGCCATGAAGTTACAGATTGTGTTTTTAATCCCCTGGCCTGGTGGTGATGTGAGACTGGGGGATACACTGGGCCATGAGGTTACAAATTGTGGTTGATCCCCTGGCCTGGTGGTGATGTGAGACTAGGGAATACACTGGGCCATGAGGCTACAGATTGTGGTTGATCCCCTGGCCTCGTGGTGATGTGAGACTGGGCGATACACTGGGCCATGATGTTACAGATTGTGGTTGATCCCCTGGGCTGGTGTTGATGTGAGACTGGGGGATACACTGGGCCATGAGTTTACAGATTGTGGCTGATCCCCTGGCCTCGTGGTGATGTGAGACTGGGGGATACACTGGGCCATGAGGTTACAGATTGTGGTTGATCCCCTGGCCTTGAGGTGATGTGAGAGTGGGGGATACACTGGGCCATGAGGTTACACATTGTGGTTGATCCCCTGGCCTGGTGGTGATGTTAGACTGGGGGAAATGCTGGGCCATGAAGTTACAGATTGAGGTTGATCCCCTGGCCTGGTGGTGATGTGAGACTGGGGGATACACTGGGCTATGAGGTTACAGATTGTGGTTGATCCACTGGCCTGGTGGTGATGTGAGACTGGGGGTACACTGGGCCATGAGGTTACAGATTGTGGTTGATCCCCTGGCATGGTGGTGATGTGAGACTGGGGGATACACTGGGCCATGAGGTTACAGATTGTGGTTGATCCCCTGGCCTGGTGGTGTTGTGACACTGGGGGATACACAGGGCCATGAGGTTATTGATTGTGGTTGATCCCCTGGCCTGGTGGTGATGTGAGACTGGGGGATACAGTGGGCCATGAGGTTACAGGTTGTGCTTGATCCCCTGGCCTGGTGGTGCTGTGAGACTGGGGGATACACTGGGCCATGAGGTTACAGATTGTGGTTGATCCCCTGGCCTGGTGGTAATGTGAGACTGGGGGATACACTGGGCCATGAAGTTACAGATTGTGTTTTTAATCCCCTGGCCTGGTGGTGATGTGAGACTGGGGGATACACTGGGCCATGAGGTTACAGATTGTGGTTGATCCCCTGGCCTGGTGGTGATGTGAGACTAGGGAATACACTGGGCCATGAGGCTACAGATTGTGGTTGATCCCCTGGCCTTGAGGTGATGTGAGAGTGGGGGATACACTGGGCCATGAGGTTACAGATTGTGGTTGATCCCCGGGCCTGGTGGTGATGTGAGACTGGGGGATACACTGGGCCATGAGGTTACAGATTGTGGTTGATCCTCTGGCCTGGTGGTGATGTGAGACTGGGGGATACACTGGGCCATGAGGTTACAGATTGTGGTTGATCCCCTGGCCTGGTGGTGATGTTAGACTGGGGGATACACTGGGCCATGAGGTTACAGATTGTGGTTGATCCCCTGGCCTGGTGGTGATGTGAGACTGGGGGATACACTGGGCCATGAGGTTACAGATTGTGGTTGATCCCCTGTCCTGGTGGTGATGTGAGACTGGGGGATACACGGGGCCATGAGGTTCCACATTGTGGTTGATCCACTGGCCTGGTGGAGATGTGAGACTGGGGGATACACTGGGCCATGAGGTTACAGATTATGGTTGATCCCCTGGCCTGGTGGTGATGTGAGACTGGGGGATACACTGGGCCATGAGGTTACAGATTGTGGTTGATCCCCTGGCCTGGTGGTGATATGAGACTGGGGGATACACTGGGAATTGAGGTTACAGATTGTGGTTGATCCCCTGGCCTGGTGGTGATGTGAGACTGGGGGATACACTGAGCCATGATGTTACAGTTTCTGGTTGATCCCCTGGCCTGGTGGTGATGTGAGACTGGGGGATACACTGGGCCATGAGGTAACAGATTGTGGTTGATCCCCTGGCCTGGTGGTGATGTTAGACTGGGGGATACACTGGGCCATGAGGTTACAGGTTGTGCTTGATCCCCTGGCCTGGTGGTGATGTGAGACTGGGGGATACACTGGGCCATGAGGTTACAGATTGTAGTTGATCCCCTGGCCTCGTGGTGATGTTAGCCTGGGGGAAATGCTGGGCCATGAGGTTACAGATGGTGGTTGATCCCCTGCCCTTGTGGTGATGTGAGACTGGGGGATACACTGGGACATGAGGTTACAGAGTGTGGTTGATCCCCTGGCCTGGTGGTGATGTGAGACTGGGGGATACACTGGGCCACGAGGTTACAGATTGTGGTTGATCCCCTGGCCTGGTGGTGATGTTAGACAGGGGGAAATGCTGGGCCATGAAGTTACAGATTGTGGTTGATCCCCTGGCCTGGTGGTGATGTGAGACTGGGGGATACACTGGGCTATGAGGTTACAGATTGTGGTTGATCCCCTGGCCTGGTGGTGATGTTAGACTGGGGGAAATGCTGGGCCATGAAGTTACAGATTGAGGTTGATCCCCTGGACTGGTGGTGATGTGAGACTGGGGGATACACTGGGCCATGAAGTTACAGATTGTGTTTTTAATCCCCTGGCCTGGTGGTGATGTGAGACTGGGGGATACACTGGGCCATGAGGATACAAATTGTGGTTGATCCCCTGGCCTGGTGGTGATGTGAGACTAGGGAATACACTGGGCCATGAGGCAACAGATTGTGGTTGATCCCCTGGCCTCGTGGTGATGTGAGACTGGGCGATACACTGGGCCATGATGTTACAGATTGTAGTTGATTCCCTGGCCTTGAGGTGATGTGAGAGTGGGGGATACACTGGGCCATGAGGTTACACATTGTGGTTGATCCCCTGGCCTGGTGGTGATGTGAGACCTGGGGATACACTGGGCCATGTGGTTACAGATTGTGGTTGATCCCCGGGCCTGGTGGTGCTGTGAGACTGGGGGATACACTGGGCCATGAGGTTACACATTGTGGTTGATCCCCTGGCCTGGTGGTGATGTGAGACCTGGGGATACACTGGGCCATGTGGTTACAGATTGTGGTTGATCCCCGGGCCTGGTGGTGATGTGAGACTGGGGGATACACTGGGCCATGAGGTTACAGATTGTGGTTGATCCTCTGGCCTGGTGGTGATGTGAGACTGGGGGATACACTGGGCCATGAGGTTACAGATTGTGGTTGATCCCCTGGCCTGGTGGTGATGTTAGACTGGGGGATACACTGGGCCATGAGGTTACAGATTGTGGTTGATCCCCTGGCCTGGTGGTGATGTGAGACTGGGGGATACACTGGGCCATGAGGTTACAGATTGTGGTTGGTCCCCTGGCCTGGTGGTGATGTGAGACTGGGGGATACACAGGGCCATGAGGTTACAGATTGTGGTTGATCCCCTGGCCTGGTGGTGATATGAGACTGGGGGATACACTGGGAAATGAGGTTACAGATTGTGGTTGATCCCCTGGCCTGGTGGTGATGTGAGACTGGGGGATACACTGAGCCATGATGTTACAGTTTGTGGTTGATCCCCTGGCCTGGTGGTGATGTGAGACTGGTGGATACACTGGGCCATCAGGTTACAGATTGTGGTTGATCCCCTGGCCTGGTGGTGATGTTAGACTGGGGGATACACTGGGCCATGAGGTTACAGGTTGTGCTTGATCCCCTGGCCTGGTGGTGATGTGAGACTGGGGGATACACTGGGCCATGAAGTTACAGATTGTGTTTGATCCCCTGGCCTGGTGGTGATGTGAGACTGGGGGATACACTGGGCCATGAGGTTACAGGTTGTGCTTGATCCCCTGGCCTGGTGGTGATGTGAGACTGGGGGAGACACTGGGCCATGAGGTTACAGATTGTGGTCGATCCCCTGGCCTGGTGGTGATGTGAGACTGGGGGAGACACTGGGCCATGAGGTTGCAGATTGTGGTTGATCCCCTGGCCTGGTGGTTATGTGAGACTGGGGGATACACTGGGCCATGAGATTACAGATTGTGGTCGATCCCCTGGCCTGGTGGTGATGTGAGACTGGGGGATACACTGGGCCATGAGGTTACAGATTGTGGGTGATCCCCTGGCATGGTGGTAATGTGGGACTGGGGGATACACTGTGCCATGATGTTACAGATTGTGGTTGATCCCCTGGCCTGGTGTTGATGTGAGACTGGGGTATACACTGGGCCATGACGTTACAGATTGTGGCTGATCCCCTGGCCTCGTTGTGATGTGAGACTGGGGGATACACTGGGCCATGAGGTTACAGATTGTGGTTGATCCCCTGGCCTGGTGGTGATGTGAGACTGGGGGATACACTGGGCCACGAGGTTACAGATTGTGGTTGATCCCCTGGCCTGGTGGTGATGTTAGACTGGGGGAAATGCTGGGCCAAGAAGTTACAGATTGTGGTTGATCCCCTGGCCTGGTGGTGATGTGAGACTGGGGGATACACTGGGCTATGAGGTTACAGATTGTGGTTGATCACCTGGCCTGGTGGTGATGTTAGACTGGGGGAAATGCTGGGCCATGAAGTTACAGATTGAGGTTGATCCCCTGGCCTGGTGGTGATGTGAGACTGAGGGATACACTGGGCTATGAGGTTACAGATTGTGGTTGATCCCCTGGCATGGTGGTGATGTGAGACTGGGGGATAAACTGGGCCATGAGGTTACAGATTGTGGTTGATCCCCTGGCCTGGTGGTGTTGTGACACTGGGGGATACACAGGGCCATGAGGTTATTGATTGTGGTTGATCCCCTGGCATGGTGGTGATGTGAGACTGGGGGTACACTGGGCCATGAGGTTACAGATTGTGGTTGATCCCCTGGCATGGTGGTGATGTGAGACTGGGGGATACACTGGGCCATGAGGTTACAGATTGTGGTTGATCCCCTGGCATGGTGGTGATGTGAGACTGGGGGATACACTGGGCCATGAGGTTACAGATTGTGGTTGATCCCCTGGCCTGGTGGTGTTGTGACACTGGGGGATACACAGGGCCATGAGGTTATTGATTGTGGTTGATCCCCTGGCCTGGTGGTGATGTGTGACTGGGGGATACACTGGGCCATGAGGTTACAGGTTGTGCTTGATCCCCTGGCCTGGTGGTGCTGTGAGACTGGGGGATACACTGGGCCATGAGGTTACAGATTGTGGTTGATCCCCTGGCCTCGTGGTGATGTGAGACTGGGGGATACACTGGGCAATGATGTTACAGATTGTGGTTGATCCCCTGTCCTGGTGGTGATGTGAGACTGGGGGATACACTGGGCCATGAGGTTACAGATTGTGGTTGATCCCCTGGCCTGGTGGTGATGTTAGACTGGGGGATACACTGGGCCATGAGGTTACAGATTGTGGTTGATCCCCTGGCCTGGTGGTGATGTGAGACTGGGGGATACTCTGGGCCATGAGGTTGCAGGTTGTGGTTGATCCCTTGGCCTGGTGGTGATGTGAGACTGGGGGATACACTGGGCCATGAGGTTACAGATTGTGGTTGATCCCCTGGCCTGGTGGTGATGTGAGACAGGGGGTACACTGGGCCATGATGTTACAGATTGTGGTTGATCCCCTGGCCTGGTGGTGATGTGAGACTGGGGGATACACTGGGCCATGAGGTTACAGATTGTGGTTGATCCACTGGCCTGGTGGTGATGTGAGACTGGGGGATACACTGGGCCATGAGGTTACAGATTGTGGTTGATTCCCTGGCCTGGTGGTGATGTGAGACTGGGGGATACACTGGGCCATGAGGTTCCAGATTGTGGTTGATCCCTTGGCCTCGTGGTGATGTGAGACTGGGGGATACACTGGGCCATGAGGTTACAGATTGTGGTTGATCCCCTGGCCTCGTGGTGATGTGAGACTGGGGGATACACTGGGCCATCAGGTTGCAGGTTGTGGTTGATCCCCTGGCCTGGTGTTGATGTGAGACTGGGGGATACACAGGGCCATCAGGTTCCACATTGTGGTTGAGCCCCTGGCCTGGTGGTGATGTGAGACTGGTGGTAGACTGGGCCATGAGGTTACAGATTGTGCTTGATCCCCTGGCCTGGTGGTGATGTGAGACTGGGGGATACACTGGTCCATGAGGTTACAGATTGTGGTTGATCCCCTGGTCTGGTGGTGATGTGAGACTGGGGGTACACTGGGCCATGAGGTTACAGATTGTGGTTGATCCCCTGGCCTGGTGGTGATGTTAGACTGGGGGAAATGCTGGGCCATGAAGTTACAGATTGTGGTTGATCCCATGGCCTGGTGGTGATGTGAGACTGGGGGATACACTGGGCCATGAGGTTACAGATTGTGGTTGATCCCCTGGCCTGGTGGAGATGTGAGACTTGGGGATACACTGGGCTATGAGGTTACAGGTTTTGGTTGATCCCCTGGCCTGATGGTGATGTGAGACTGGGGGATACACTGGGCCATGAGGTTAAAGATTGTGGTTGCTCCCCTGGCCTGGTGGTGATGTGAGACTGGGGGATACACTGGGCTATGAGGTTACAGGTTTTGGTTGATCCCCTGGCCTGGTGGTGATCTGAGACTGGGGGATACACTGTGCCATGAGGTTACAGATTGTGGTTGATCCCCTGGCCTGGTGGTGATGTGAGACTGGGGGATACACTGGGCCTTGAGGTTGCAGATTGTGGTTGTTCTCCTGGCCTGGTGGTGATGTGAGACTGGGGGATACACTGGGCCATGAGGTTACAGATTGTGGTTGATATCCAGGCCTGGTGGTGATGTTAGACTGGGGGATACACTGGGCCATGAAGTTACAGATTGTGGTTGATACCCTGGCCTGGTGGTGATGTGAGACTGGTGGATATACTGGGCCATGAGGTTACAGATTGTGGTTGATCGCCTGCCCTGGTGGTGATGTGAGACTGGGGGATACAGTGGGCCATGTGGATACAGGTTGTGCTTGATCCCCTGGCCTGGTGGTGATGTGAGACTGGGGGATACACAGGGCCATGAGGATACAGGTTGTGCTTGATCCCCTGGCCTGGTGGTGATGTTAGACTGGGGGAAATGCTGGGCCATGAAGTTACAGATTGTGGTTGATCCCCTGGCCTGGTGGTGATGTGAGACTGGTGGATACACTGGGCAATGAGTTTACAGATTGTGGTTGATCCCCTGGCCTGGTGGAGATGTGAGACTTGGGGATACACTGGGCTATGAGGTTACAGGTTTTGGTTGATCCCCTGGCCTGGTGGTGATGTGAGACTGGGGGATACACTGGGCCATGAGGTTAAAGATTGTGGTTGCTCCCCTGGCCTGGTGGTGATGTGAGACTGGGGGATACACTGGGCTATGAGGTTACAGATTGTGCTTGATCCCCTGGCCTGGTGGTGATGTGAGACTGGGGGATACACTGGGCCATGAGGTTACAGATTGTGTTTGATCCCCTGGCCTGGTGGTGATGTGAGACTGGGGGATACACTGGGCCATGAGGTTACAGATTGTGGTTGATCCCCTGGCCTCGTGGTGATGTGAGACGGGGGGATACACTGGGCCATGAGGTTACAGGTTGTGCTTGATCCCCTGGCCTGGTGGTGATGTGAGACTGGGGGATACACAGGGCCATGAGGTTCCACATTGTGGTTGAGCCCCTGGCCTGCTGGAGATGTGAGACTGGTGGTACACTGGGCCATGAGGTTACAGATTGTGCTTGATCCCCTGGCCTGGTGGTGATGTGAGACTGGGGGATACACTGGGCCATGAGGTTACAGGTTGTGCTTGATCCCCTGGCCTGGTGGTGCTGTGAGACTGGGGGTACACTGGGCCATGAGGTTACAGATTGTGGTTGATCCCCTGGCCTGGTGGTGATGTTAGACTGGGGGAAATGCTGGGCCATGAAGTTACAGATTGTGGTTGATCCCCTGGCCTGGTGGTGATGTGAGACTGGGGGATACACTGGGCCATGAGGTTACAGATTGTGGTTGATCCTCTGGCCTGGTGGAGATGTGAGACTTGGGGATGCACTGGGCTATGAGGTTACAGGTTTTGGTTGATCCCCTGGCCTGGTGGTGATGTGACACTGGGGGATACACAGGGCCATGAGGTTACAGATTGTGGTTGATCCCCTGGCCTGGTGGTGATATGAGACTGGGGGATACACTGGGAATTGAGGTTACAGATTGTGGTTGATCCCCTGGCCTGGTGGTGATGTGAGACTGGGGGATACACTGAGCCATGATGTTACAGTTTGTGGTTGATCCCCTGGCCTGGTGGTGATGTGAGACTGGTGGATACACTGGGCCATGAGGTTACAGATTGTGGTTGATCCCCTGGCCTGGTGGTGATGTTAGACTGGGGGATACACTGGGCCATGAGGTTACAGGTTGTGCTTGATCCCCTGGCCTGGTGGTGATGTGAGACTGGGGGATACACTGGGCCATGAAGTTACAGATTGTGTTTGATCCCCTGGCCTGGTGGTGATGTGAGACTGGGGGATACACTGGGCCATGAGGTTACAGGTTGTGCTTGATCCCCTGGCCTGGTGGTGATGTGAGACTGGGGGAGACACTGGGCCATGAGGTTACAGATTGTGGTTGATCCACTGGCCTGGTGGTGATGTGAGACTGGGGGATACACTGGGCCATGAGGTTACAGATTGTGGTCGATCCCCTGGCCTGGTGGTGATGTGAGACTGGGGGAGACACTGGGCCATGAGGTTGCAGATTGTGGTTGATCCCCTGGCCTGGTGGTTATGTGAGACTGGGGGATACACTGGGCCATGAGGTTACAGATTGTGGTCGATCCCCTGGCCTGGTGGTGATGTGAGACTGGGGGATACACTGGGCCATGAGGTTACAGATTGTGGGTGATCCCCTGGCATGGTGGTAATGTGGGACTGGGGGATACACTGTGCCATGATGTTACAGATTGTGGTTGATCCCCTGGCCTGGTGTTGATGTGAGACTGGGGTATACACTGGGCCATGACGTTACAGATTGTGGCTGATCCCCTGGCCTCGTTGTGATGTGAGACTGGGGGATACACTGGGCCATGAGGTTACAGATTGTGGTTGATCCCCTGGCCTGGTGGTGATGTGAGACTGGGGGATACACTGGGCGACGAGGTTACAGATTGTGGTTGATCCCCTGGCCTGGTGGTGATGTTAGACTGGGGGAAATGCTGGGCCAAGAAGTTACAGATTGTGGTTGATCCCCTGGCCTGGTGGTGATGTGAGACTGGGGGATACACTGGGCTATGAGGTTACAGATTGTGGTTGATCACCTGGCCTGGTGGTGATGTTAGACTGGGGGAAATGCTGGGCCATGAAGTTACAGATTGAGGTTGATCCCCTGGCCTGGTGGTGATGTGAGACTGGGGGATACACTGGGCTATGAGGTTACAGATTGTGGTTGATCCACTGGCCTGGTGGTGATGTGAGACTGGGGGTACACTGGGCCATGAGGTTACAGATTGTGGTTGATCCCCTGGCATGGTGGTGATGTGAGACTGGGGGATACACTGGGCCATGAGGTTACAGATTGTGGTTGATCCCCTGGCCTGGTGGTGTTGTGACACTGGGGGATACACAGGGCCATGAGGTTATTGATTGTGGTTGATCCCCTGGCCTGGTGGTGATGTGTGACTGGGGGATACACTGGGCCATGAGGTTACAGGTTGTGCTTGATCCCCTGGCCTGGTGGTGCTGTGAGACTGGGGGATACACTGGGCCATGAGGTTACAGATTGTGGTTGATCCCCTGGCCTCGTGGTGATGTGAGACTGGGGGATACACTGGGCAATGATGTTACAGATTGTGGTTGATCCCCTGTCCTGGTGGTGATGTGAGACTGGGGGATACACTGGGCCATGAGGTTACAGATTGTGGTTGATCCCCTGGCCTGGTGGTGATGTTAGACTGGGGGATACACTGGGCCATGAGGTTACAGATTGTGGTTGATCCCCTGGCCTGGTGGTGATGTGAGACTGGGGGATACTCTGGGCCATGAGTTTGCAGGTTGTGGTTGATCCCTTGGCCTGGTGGTGATGTGAGACTGGGGGATACACTGGGCCATGAGGTTACAGATTGTGGTTGATCCCCTGGCCTGGTGGTGATGTGAGACAGGGGGTACACTGGGCCATGATGTTACAGATTGTGGTTGATCCCCTGGCCTGGTGGTGATGTGAGACTGGGGGATACACTGGGCCATGAGGTTACAGATTGTGGTTGATCCCCTGGCCTGGTGGTGATGTGAGACTGAGGGATACACTGGGCCATGAGGTTACAGATTGTGGTTGATTCCCTGGCCTGGTGGTGATGTGAGACTGGGGGATACACTGGGCCATGAGGTTCCAGATTGTGGTTGATCCCTTGGCCTCGTGGTGATGTGAGACTGGGGGATACACTGGGCCATGAGGTTACAGATTGTGGTTGATCCCCTGGCCTCGTGGTGATGTGAGACTGGGGGATACACTGGGCCATCAGGTTGCAGGTTGTGGTTGATCCCCTGGCCTGGTGTTGATGTGAGACTGGGGGATACACAGGGCCATCAGGTTCCACATTGTGGTTGAGCCCCTGGCCTGGTGGTGATGTGAGACTGGTGGTAGACTGGGCCATGAGGTTACAGATTGTGCTTGATCCCCTGGCCTGGTGGTGATGTGAGACTGGGGGATACACTGGTCCATGAGGTTACAGATTGTGGTTGATCCCCTGGTCTGGTGGTGATGTGAGACTGGGGGTACACTGGGCCATGAGGTTACAGATTGTGGTTGATCACCTGGCCTGGTGGTGATGTTAGACTGGGGGAAATGCTGGGCCATGAAGTTACAGATTGAGGTTGATCCCCTGGCCTGGTGGTGATGTGAGACTGGGGGATACACTGGGCTATGAGGTTACAGATTGTGGTTGATCCACTGGCCTGGTGGTGATGTGAGACTGGGGGTACACTGGGCCATGAGGTTACAGATTGTGGTTGATCCCCTGGCATGGTGGTGATGTGAGACTGGGGGATACACTGGGCCATGAGGTTACAGATTGTGGTTGATCCCCTGGCCTGGTGGTGTTGTGACACTGGGGGATACACAGGGCCATGAGGTTATTGATTGTGGTTGATCCCCTGTCCTGGTGGTGATGTGAGACTGGGGGATACACTGGGCCATGAGGTTACAGATTGTGGTTGATCCCCTGGCCTGGTGGTGATGTTAGACTGGGGGATACACTGGGCCATGAGGTTACAGATTGTGGTTGATCCCCTGGCCTGGTGGTGATGTGAGACTGGGGGATACTCTGGGCCATGAGGTTGCAGGTTGTGGTTGATCCCTTGGCCTGGTGGTGATGTGAGACTGGGGGATACACTGGGCCATGAGGTTACAGATTGTGGTTGATCCCCTGGCCTGGTGGTGATGTGAGACAGGGGGTACACTGGGCCATGATGTTACAGATTGTGGTTGATCCCCTGGCCTGGTGGTGATGTGAGACTGGGGGATACACTGGGCCATGAGGTTACAGATTGTGGTTGATCCCCTGGCCTGGTGGTGATGTGAGACTGGGGGATACACTGGGCCATGAGGTTACAGATTGTGGTTGATTCCCTGGCCTGGTGGTGATGTGAGACTGGGGGATACACTGGGCCATGAGGTTCCAGATTGTGGTTGATCCCTTGGCCTCGTGGTGATGTGAGACTGGGGGATACACTGGGCCATCAGGTTGCAGGTTGTGGTTGATCCCCTGGCCTGGTGTTGATGTGAGACTGGGGGATACACAGGGCCATCAGGTTCCACATTGTGGTTGAGCCCCTGGCCTGGTGGTGATGTGAGACTGGTGGTAGACTGGGCCATGAGGTTACAGATTGTGCTTGATCCCCTGGCCTGGTGGTGATGTGAGACTGGGGGATACACTGGTCCATGAGGTTACAGATTGTGGTTGATCCCCTGGTCTGGTGGTGATGTGAGACTGGGGGTACACTGGGCCATGAGGTTACAGATTGTGGTTGATCACCTGGCCTGGTGGTGATGTTAGACTGGGGGAAATGCTGGGCCATGAAGTTACAGATTGAGGTTGATCCCCTGGCCTGGTGGTGATGTGAGACTGGGGGATACACTGGGCCATGAGGTTACAGATTGTGGTTGATCCACTGGCCTGGTGGTGATGTGAGACTGGGGGTACACTGGGCCATGAGGTTACAGATTGTGGTTGATCCCCTGGCATGGTGGTGATGTGAGACTGGGGGATACACTGGGCCATGAGGTTACAGATTGTGGTTGATCCCCTGGCCTGGTGGTGTTGTGACACTGGGGGATACACAGGGCCATGAGGTTATTGATTGTGGTTGATCCCCTGGCCTGGTGGTGATGTGTGACTGGGGGATACACTGGGCCATGAGGTTACAGGTTGTGCTTGATCCCCTGGCCTGGTGGTGCTGTGAGACTGGGGGATACACTGGGCCATGAGGTTACAGATTGTGGTTGATCCCCTGGCCTCGTGGTGATGTGAGACTGGGGGATACACTGGGCAATGATGTTACAGATTGTGGTTGATCCCCTGTCCTGGTGGTGATGTGAGACTGGGGGATACACTGGGCCATGAGGTTACAGATTGTGGTTGATCCCCTGGCCTGGTGGTGATGTTAGACTGGGGGATACACTGGGCCATGAGGTTACAGATTGTGGTTGATCCCCTGGCCTGGTGGTGATGTGAGACTGGGGGATACTCTGGGCCATGAGGTTGCAGGTTGTGGTTGATCCCTTGGCCTGGTGGTGATGTGAGACTGGGGGATACACTGGGCCATGAGGTTACAGATTGTGGTTGATCCCCTGGCCTGGTGGTGATGTGAGACAGGGGGTACACTGGGCCATGATGTTACAGATTGTGGTTGATCCCCTGGCCTGGTGGTGATGTGAGACTGGGGGATACACTGGGCCATGAGGTTACAGATTGTGGTTGATCCCCTGGCCTGGTGGTGATGTGAGACTGGGGGATACACTGGGCCATGAGGTTACAGATTGTGGTTGATTCCCTGGCCTGGTGGTGATGTGAGACTGGGGGATACACTGGGCCATGAGGTTCCAGATTGTGGTTGATCCCTTGGCCTCGTGGTGATGTGAGACTGGGGGATACACTGGGCCATGAGGTTACAGATTGTGGTTGATCCCCTGGCCTCGTGGTGATGTGAGACTGGGGGATACACTGGGCCATCAGGTTGCAGGTTGTGGTTGATCCCCTGGCCTGGTGTTGATGTGAGACTGGGGGATACACAGGGCCATCAGGTTCCACATTGTGGTTGAGCCCCTGGCCTGGTGGTGATGTGAGACTGGTGGTAGACTGGGCCATGAGGTTACAGATTGTGCTTGATCCCCTGGCCTGGTGGTGATGTGAGACTGGGGGATACACTGGTCCATGAGGTTACAGATTGTGGTTGATCCCCTGGTCTGGTGGTGATGTGAGACTGGGGGTACACTGGGCCATGAGGTTACAGATTGTGGTTGATCCCCTGGCCTGGTGGTGATGTTAGACTGGGGGAAATGCTGGGCCATGAAGTTACAGATTGTGGTTGATCCCATGGCCTGGTGGTGATGTGAGACTGGGGGATACACTGGGCCATGAGGTTACAGATTGTGGTTGATCCCCTGGCCTGGTGGAGATGTGAGACTTGGGGATACACTGGGCTATGAGGTTACAGGTTTTGGTTGATCCCCTGGCCTGATGGTGATGTGAGACTGGGGGATACACTGGGCCATGAGGTTAAAGATTGTGGTTGCTCCCCTGGCCTGGTGGTGATGTGAGACTGGGGGATACACTGGGCTATGAGGTTACAGGTTTTGGTTGATCCCCTGGCCTGGTGGTGATCTGAGACTGGGGGATACACTGGGCCATGAGGTTACAGATTGTGCTTGATCCCCTGGCCTGGTGGTGATGTGAGACTGGGGGATACACTGGGCCATGAGGTTACAGATTGTGGTTGATCCCCTGGCCTCGTGGTGATGTGAGACGGGGGGATACACTGGGCTATGAGGTTACAGGTTTTGGTTGATCCCCTGGCCTGGTGGTGATCTGAGACTGGGGGATACACTGGGCTATGAGGTTACAGATTGTGCTTGATCCCCTGGCCTGGTGGTGATGTGAGACTGGGGGATACACTGGGCCATGAGGTTACAGATTGTGGTTGATCCCCTGGCCTCGTGGTGATGTGAGACGGGGGGATACACTGGGCCATGAGGTTACAGGTTGTGCTTGATCCCCTGGCCTGGTGGTGATGTGAGACTGGGGGATACACAGGGCCATGAGGTTCCACATTGTGGTTGAGCCCCTGGCCTGCTGGAGATGTGAGACTGGTGGTACACTGTGCCATGAGGTTACAGATTGTGCTTGATCCCCTGGCCTGGTGGTGATGTGAGACTGGGGGATACACTGGGCCATGAGGTTACAGGTTGTGCTTGATCCCCTGGCCTGGTGGTGCTGTGAGACTGGGGGTACACTGGGCCATGAGGTTACAGATTGTGGTTGATCCCCTGGCCTGGTGGTGATGTTAGACTGGGGGAAATGCTGGGCCATGAAGTTACAGATTGTGGTTGATCCCCTGGCCTGGTGGTGATGTGAGACTGGGGGATACACTGGGCCATGAGGTTACAGATTGTGGTTGATCCCCTGGCCTGGTGGAGATGTGAGACTTGGGGATGCACTGGGCTATGAGGTTACAGGTTTTGGTTGATCCCCTGGCCTGGTGGTGATGTGACACTGGGGGATACACTGGGCCATGAGGTTAAAGATTGTGGTTGCTCCCCTGGCCTGGTGGTGATGTGAGACTGGGGGATACACTGGGCTATGAGGTTACAGGTTTTTGTTGATCCCCTGGCCTGGTGGTGATGTGAGACTGGGGGATACACTGTGCCATGAGGTTACAGATTGTGGTTGATCCCCTGGCCTGGTGGTGATGTGAGACTGGGGGATACACTGGGCCTTGAGGTTGCAGATTGTGGTTGATCTCCTGGCCTGGTGGTGATGTGAGACTGGGGGATACACTGGGCCTTGAGGTTACAGATTGTGGTTGATATCCAGGCCTGGTGGTGATGTTAGACTGGGGGAAATGCTGGGCCATGAAGTTACAGATTGTGGTTGATCCCCTGGCCTGGTGGTGATGTGAGACTGGTGGATATACTGGGCCATGAGGTTACAGATTGTGGTTGATCGCCTGCCCTGGTGGTGATGTGAGACTGGGGGATACAGTGGGCTATGAGGATACAGGTTGTGCTTGATCCCCTGGCCTGGTGGTGATGTGAGACTGGGGGATACACAGGGCCATGAGGATACAGGTTGTGCTTGATCCCCTGGCCTGGTGGTGATGTGTGACAGGGGATACACTGGGCCATGAGGTTACAGATTGTGGTTGATCCCCTGGCCTGGTGGTGATGTTAGACTGGGGGATACACTGGGCCATGAGGTTACAGATTGTGGTTGATCCCCTGGCCTGGTGGTGATGTGAGACTGGGGGATACTCTGGTCCATGAGGTTGCAGGTTGTGGTTGATCCCTTGGCCTGGTGGTGATGTGAGACTGGGGGATACACTGGGCCATGAGGTTACAGATTGTGGTTGATCCCCTGGCCTGGTGGTGATGTGAGACAGGGGGTACACTGGGCCATGATGTTACAGATTGTGGTTGATCCCCTGGCCTGGTGGTGATGTGAGACTGGGGGATACACTGGGCCATGAGGTTACAGATTGTGGTTGATCCCCTGGCCTGGTGGTGATGTGAGACTGGGGGATACACTGGGCCATGAGGTTACAGATTGTGGTTGATTCCCTGGCCTGGTGGTGATGTGAGACTGGGGGATACACTGGGCCATGAGGTTCCAGATTGTGGTTGATCCCTTGGCCTCGTGGTGATGTGAGACTGGGGGATACACTGGGCCATGAGGTTACAGATTGTGGTTGATCCCCTGGCCTCGTGGTGATGTGAGACTGGGGGATACACTGGGCCATGAGGTTGCAGGTTGTGGTTGATCCCCTGGCCTGGTGTTGATGTGAGACTGGCGGATACACAGGGAATTGAGGTTACAGATTGTGGTTGATCCCCTGGCCTGGTGGTGATGTGAGACTGGGGGATACACTGAGCCATGATGTTACAGTTTGTGGTTGATCCCCTGGCCTGGTGGTGATGTGAGACTGGTGGATACACTGGGCCATGAGGTTACAGATTGTGGTTGATCCCCTGGCCTGGTGGTGATGTTAGACTGGGGGATACACTGGGCCATGAGGTTACAGGTTGTGCTTGATCCCCTGGCCTGGTGGTGATGTGAGACTGGGGGATACACTGGGCCATGAAGTTACAGATTGTGTTTGATCCCCTGGCCTGGTGGTGATGTGAGACTGGGGGATACACTGGGCCATGAGGTTACAGGTTGTGCTTGATCCCCTGGCCTGGTGGTGATGTGAGACTGGGGGAGACACTGGGCCATGAGGTTACAGATTGTGGTTGATCCACTGGCCTGGTGGTGATGTGAGACTGGGGGATACACTGGGCCATGAGGTTACAGATTGTGGTCGATCCCCTGGCCTGGTGGTGATGTGAGACTGGGGGAGACACTGGGCCATGAGGTTGCAGATTGTGGTTGATCCCCTGGCCTGGTGGTTATGTGAGACTGGGGGATACACTGGGCCATGAGGTTACAGATTGTGGTCGATCCCCTGGCCTGGTGGTGATGTGAGACTGGGGGATACACTGGGCCATGAGGTTACAGATTGTGGGTGATCCCCTGGCATGGTGGTAATGTGGGACTGGGGGATACACTGTGCCATGATGTTACAGATTGTGGTTGATCCCCTGGCCTGGTGTTGATGTGAGACTGGGGTATACACTGGGCCATGACGTTACAGATTGTGGCTGATCCCCTGGCCTCGTTGTGATGTGAGACTGGGGGATACACTGGGCCATGAGGTTACAGATTGTGGTTGATCCCCTGGCCTGGTGGTGATGTGAGACTGGGGGATACACTGGGCCACGAGGTTACAGATTGTGGTTGATCCCCTGGCCTGGTGGTGATGTTAGACTGGGGGAAATGCTGGGCCAAGAAGTTACAGATTGTGGTTGATCCCCTGGCCTGGTGGTGATGTGAGACTGGGGGATACACTGGGCTATGAGGTTACAGATTGTGGTTGATCACCTGGCCTGGTGGTGATGTTAGACTGGGGGAAATGCTGGGCCATGAAGTTACAGATTGAGGTTGATCCCCTGGCCTGGTGGTGATGTGAGACTGGGGGATACACTGGGCTATGAGGTTACAGATTGTGGTTGATCCACTGGCCTGGTGGTGATGTGAGACTGGGGGTACACTGGGCCATGAGGTTACAGATTGTGGTTGATCCCCTGGCATGGTGGTGATGTGAGACTGGGGGATACACTGGGCCATGAGGTTACAGATTGTGGTTGATCCCCTGGCCTGGTGGTGTTGTGACACTGGGGGATACACAGGGCCATGAGGTTATTGATTGTGGTTGATCCCCTGGCCTGGTGGTGATGTGTGACTGGGGGATACACTGGGCCATGAGGTTACAGGTTGTGCTTGATCCCCTGGCCTGGTGGTGCTGTGAGACTGGGGGATACACTGGGCCATGAGGTTACAGATTGTGGTTGATCCCCTGGCCTCGTGGTGATGTGAGACTGGGGGATACACTGGGCAATGATGTTACAGATTGTGGTTGATCCCCTGTCCTGGTGGTGATGTGAGACTGGGGGATACACTGGGCCATGAGGTTACAGATTGTGGTTGATCCCCTGGCCTGGTGGTGATGTTAGACTGGGGGATACACTGGGCCATGAGGTTACAGATTGTGGTTGATCCCCTGGCCTGGTGGTGATGTGAGACTGGGGGATACTCTGGGCCATGAGGTTGCAGGTTGTGGTTGATCCCTTGGCCTGGTGGTGATGTGAGACTGGGGGATACACTGGGCCATGAGGTTACAGATTGTGGTTGATCCCCTGGCCTGGTGGTGATGTGAGACAGGGGGTACACTGGGCCATGATGTTACAGATTGTGGTTGATCCCCTGGCCTGGTGGTGATGTGAGACTGGGGGATACACTGGGCCATGAGGTTACAGATTGTGGTTGATCCCCTGGCCTGGTGGTGATGTGAGACTGGGGGATACACTGGGCCATGAGGTTACAGATTGTGGTTGATTCCCTGGCCTGGTGGTGATGTGAGACTGGGGGATACACTGGGCCATGAGGTTCCAGATTGTGGTTGATCCCTTGGCCTCGAGGTGATGTGAGACTGGGGGATACACTGGGCCATGAGGTTACAGATTGTGGTTGATCCCCTGGCCTCGTGGTGATGTGAGACTGGGGGATACACTGGGCCATCAGGTTGCAGGTTGTGGTTGATCCCCTGGCCTGGTGTTGATGTGAGACTGGGGGATACACAGGGCCATCAGGTTCCACATTGTGGTTGAGCCCCTGGCCTGGTGGTGATGTGAGACTGGTGGTAGACTGGGCCATGAGGTTACAGATTGTGCTTGATCCCCTGGCCTGGTGGTGATGTGAGACTGGGGGATACACTGGTCCATGAGGTTACAGATTGTGGTTGATCCCCTGGTCTGGTGGTGATGTGAGACTGGGGGTACACTGGGCCATGAGGTTACAGATTGTGGTTGATCCCCTGGCCTGGTGGTGATGTTAGACTGGGGGAAATGCTGGGCCATGAAGTTACAGATTGTGGTTGATCCCATGGCCTGGTGGTGATGTGAGACTGGGGGATACACTGGGCCATGAGGTTACAGATTGTGGTTGATCCCCTGGCCTGGTGGAGATGTGAGACTTGGGGATACACTGGGCTATGAGGTTACAGGTTTTGGTTGATCCCCTGGCCTGATGGTGATGTGAGACTGGGGGATACACTGGGCCATGAGGTTAAAGATTGTGGTTGCTCCCCTGGCCTGGTGGTGATGTGAGACTGGGGGATACACTGGGCTATGAGGTTACAGGTTTTGGTTGATCCCCTGGCCTGGTGGTGATCTGAGACTGGGGGATACACTGTGCCATGAGGTTACAGATTGTGGTTGATCCCCTGGCCTGGTGGTGATGTGAGACTGGGGGATACACTGGGCCTTGAGGTTGCAGATTGTGGTTGATCTCCTGGCCTGGTGGTGATGTGAGACTGGGGGATACACTGGGCCATGAGGTTACAGATTGTGGTTGATATCCAGGCCTGGTGGTGATGTTAGACTGGGGGATACACTGGGCCATGTGGATACAGGTTGTGCTTGATCCCTTGGCCTGGTGGTGATGTGAGACTGGGGGATACACAGGGCCATGAGGATACAGGTTGTGCTTGATCCCCTGGCCTGGTGTTGATGTTAGACTGGGGGAAATGCTGGGCCATGAAGTTACAGATTGTGGTTGATCCCCTGGCCTGGTGGTGATGTGAGACTGGTGGATACACTGGGCAATGAGTTTACAGATTGTGGTTGATCCCCTGGCCTGGTGGAGATGTGAGACTTGGGGATACACTGGGCTATGAGGTTACAGGTTTTGGTTGATCCCCTGGCCTGGTGGTGATGTGAGACTGGGGGATACACTGGGCCATGAGGTTAAAGATTGTGGTTGCTCCCCTGGCCTGGTGGTGATGTGAGACTGGGGGATACACTGGGCTATGAGGTTACAGATTGTGCTTGATCCCCTGGCCTGGTGGTGATGTGAGACTGGGGGATACACTGGGCCATGAGGTTACAGATTGTGTTTGATCCCCTGGCCTGGTGGTGATGTGAGACTGGGGGATACACTGGGCCATGAGGTTACAGATTGTGGTTGATCCCCTGGCCTCGTGGTGATGTGAGACGGGGGGATACACTGGGCCATGAGGTTACAGGTTGTGCTTGATCCCCTGGCCTGGTGGTGATGTGAGACTGGGGGATACACAGGGCCATGAGGTTCCACATTGTGGTTGAGCCCCTGGCCTGCTGGAGATGTGAGACTGGTGGTACACTGGGCCATGAGGTTACAGATTGTGCTTGATCCCCTGGCCTGGTGGTGATGTGAGACTGGGGGATACACTGGGCCATGAGGTTACAGGTTGTGCTTGATCCCCTGGCCTGGTGGTGCTGTGAGACTGGGGGTACACTGGGCCATGAGGTTACAGATTGTGGTTGATCCCCTGGCCTGGTGGTGATGTTAGACTGGGGGAAATGCTGGGCCATGAAGTTACAGATTGTGGTTGATCCCCTGGCCTGGTGGTGATGTGAGACTGGGGGATACACTGGGCCATGAGGTTACAGATTGTGGTTGATCCCCTGGCCTGGTGGAGATGTGAGACTTGGGGATGCACTGGGCTATGAGGTTACAGGTTTTGGTTGATCCCCTGGCCTGGTGGTGATGTGACACTGGGGGATACACAGGGCCATGAGGTTACAGATTGTGGTTGATCCCCTGGCCTGGTGGTGATATGAGACTGGGGGATACACTGGGAATTGAGGTTACAGATTGTGGTTGATCCCCTGGCCTGGTGGTGATGTGAGACTGGGGGATACACTGAGCCATGATGTTACAGTTTGTGGTTGATCCCCTGGCCTGGTGGTGATGTGAGACTGGTGGATACACTGGGCCATGAGGTTACAGATTGTGGTTGATCCCCTGGCCTGGTGGTGATGTTAGACTGGGGGATACACTGGGCCATGAGGTTACAGGTTGTGCTTGATCCCCTGGCCTGGTGGTGATGTGAGACTGGGGGATACACTGGGCCATGAAGTTACAGATTGTGTTTGATCCCCTGGCCTGGTGGTGATGTGAGACTGGGGGATACACTGGGCCATGAGGTTACAGGTTGTGCTTGATCCCCTGGCCTGGTGGTGATGTGAGACTGGGGGAGACACTGGGCCATGAGGTTACAGATTGTGGTTGATCCACTGGCCTGGTGGTGATGTGAGACTGGGGGATACACTGGGCCATGAGGTTACAGATTGTGGTCGATCCCCTGGCCTGGTGGTGATGTGAGACTGGGGGAGACACTGGGCCATGAGGTTGCAGATTGTGGTTGATCCCCTGGCCTGGTGGTTATGTGAGACTGGGGGATACACTGGGCCATGAGGTTACAGATTGTGGTCGATCCCCTGGCCTGGTGGTGATGTGAGACTGGGGGATACACTGGGCCATGAGGTTACAGATTGTGGGTGATCCCCTGGCATGGTGGTAATGTGGGACTGGGGGATACACTGTGCCATGATGTTACAGATTGTGGTTGATCCCCTGGCCTGGTGTTGATGTGAGACTGGGGTATACACTGGGCCATGACGTTACAGATTGTGGCTGATCCCCTGGCCTCGTTGTGATGTGAGACTGGGGGATACACTGGGCCATGAGGTTACAGATTGTGGTTGATCCCCTGGCCTGGTGGTGATGTGAGACTGGGGGATACACTGGGCCACGAGGTTACAGATTGTGGTTGATCCCCTGGCCTGGTGGTGATGTTAGACTGGGGGAAATGCTGGGCCAAGAAGTTACAGATTGTGGTTGATCCCCTGGCCTGGTGGTGATGTGAGACTGGGGGATACACTGGGCTATGAGGTTACAGATTGTGGTTGATCACCTGGCCTGGTGGTGATGTTAGACTGGGGGAAATGCTGGGCCATGAAGTTACAGATTGAGGTTGATCCCCTGGCCTGGTGGTGATGTGAGACTGGGGGATACACTGGGCTATGAGGTTACAGATTGTGGTTGATCCACTGGCCTGGTGGTGATGTGAGACTGGGGGTACACTGGGCCATGAGGTTACAGATTGTGGTTGATCCCCTGGCATGGTGGTGATGTGAGACTGGGGGATACACTGGGCCATGAGGTTACAGATTGTGGTTGATCCCCTGGCCTGGTGGTGTTGTGACACTGGGAGATACACAGGGCCATGAGGTTATTGATTGTGGTTGATCCCCTGGCCTGGTGGTGATGTGTGACTGGGGGATACACTGGGCCATGAGGTTACAGGTTGTGCTTGATCCCCTGGCCTGGTGGTGCTGTGAGACTGGGGGATACACTGGGCCATGAGGTTACAGATTGTGGTTGATCCCCTGGCCTCGTGGTGATGTGAGACTGGGGGATACACTGGGCAATGATGTTACAGATTGTGGTTGATCCCCTGTCCTGGTGGTGATGTGAGACTGGGGGATACACTGGGCCATGAGGTTACAGATTGTGGTTGATCCCCTGGCCTGGTGGTGATGTTAGACTGGGGGATACACTGGGCCATGAGGTTACAGATTGTGGTTGATCCCCTGGCCTGGTGGTGATGTGAGACTGGGGGATACTCTGGGCCATGAGTTTGCAGGTTGTGGTTGATCCCTTGGCCTGGTGGTGATGTGAGACTGGGGGATACACTGGGCCATGAGGTTACAGATTGTGGTTGATCCCCTGGCCTGGTGGTGATGTGAGACAGGGGGTACACTGGGCCATGATGTTACAGATTGTGGTTGATCCCCTGGCCTGGTGGTGATGTGAGACTGGGGGATACACTGGGCCATGAGGTTACAGATTGTGGTTGATCCCCTGGCCTGGTGGTGATGTGAGACTGGGGGATACACTGGGCCATGAGGTTACAGATTGTGGTTGATTCCCTGGCCTGGTGGTGATGTGAGACTGGGGGATACACTGGGCCATGAGGTTCCAGATTGTGGTTGATCCCTTGGCCTCGTGGTGATGTGAGACTGGGGGATACACTGGGCCATGAGGTTACAGATTGTGGTTGATCCCCTGGCCTCGTGGTGATGTGAGACTGGGGGATACACTGGGCCATCAGGTTGCAGGTTGTGGTTGATCCCCTGGCCTGGTGTTGATGTGAGACTGGGGGATACACAGGGCCATCAGGTTCCACATTGTGGTTGAGCCCCTGGCCTGGTGGTGATGTGAGACTGGTGGTAGACTGGGCCATGAGGTTACAGATTGTGCTTGATCCCCTGGCCTGGTGGTGATGTGAGACTGGGGGATACACTGGTCCATGAGGTTACAGATTGTGGTTGATACCCTGGTCTGGTGGTGATGTGAGACTGGGGGTACACTGGGCCATGAGGTTACAGATTGTGGTTGATCCCCTGGCCTGGTGGTGATGTTAGACTGGGGGAAATGCTGGGCCATGAAGTTACAGATTGTGGTTGATCCCATGGCCTGGTGGTGATGTGAGACTGGGGGATACACTGGGCCATGAGGTTACAGATTGTGGTTGATCCCCTGGCCTGGTGGAGATGTGAGACTTGGGGATACACTGGGCTATGAGGTTACAGGTTTTGGTTGATCCCCTGGCCTGATGGTGATGTGAGACTGGGGGATACACTGGGCCATGAGGTTAAAGATTGTGGTTGCTCCCCTGGCCTGGTGGTGATGTGAGACTGGGGGATACACTGGGCTATGAGGTTACAGGTTTTGGTTGATCCCCTGGCCTGGTGGTGATCTGAGACTGGGGGATACACTGTGCCATGAGGTTACAGATTGTGGTTGATCCCCTGGCCTGGTGGTGATGTGAGACTGGGGGATACACTGGGCCTTGAGGTTGCAGATTGTGGTTGATCTCCTGGCCTGGTGGTGATGTGAGACTGGGGGATACACTGGGCCATGAGGTTACAGATTGTGGTTGATATCCAGGCCTGGTGGTGATGTTAGACTGGGGGATACACTGGGCCATGAAGTTACAGATTGTGGTTGATACCCTGGCCTGGTGGTGATGTGAGACTGGTGGATATACTGGGCCATGAGGTTACAGATTGTGGTTGATCGCCTGCCCTGGTGGTGATGTGAGACTGGGGGATACAGTGGGCCATGTGGATACAGGTTGTGCTTGATCCCCTGGCCTGGTGGTGATGTGAGACTGGGGGATACACAGGGCCATGAGGATACAGGTTGTGCTTGATCCCCTGGCCTGGTGGTGATGTTAGACTGGGGGAAATGCTGGGCCATGAAGTTACAGATTGTGGTTGATCCCCTGGCCTGGTGGTGATGTGAGACTGGTGGATAAACTGGGCAATGAGTTTACAGATTGTGGTTGATCCCCTGGCCTGGTGGAGATGTGAGACTTGGGGATACACTGGGCTATGAGGTTACAGGTTTTGGTTGATCCCCTGGCCTGGTGGTGATGTGAGACTGGGGGATACACTGGGCCATGAGGTTAAAGATTGTGGTTGCTCCCCTGGCCTGGTGGTGATGTGAGACTGGGGGATACACTGGGCTATGAGGTTACAGATTGTGCTTGATCCCCTGGCCTGGTGGTGATGTGAGACTGGGGGATACACTGGGCCATGAGGTTACAGATTGTGGTTGATCCCCTGGCCTCGTGGTGATGTGAGACGGGGGGATACACTGGGCCATGAGGTTACAGGTTGTGCTTGATCCCCTGGCCTGGTGGTGATGTGAGACTGGGGGATACACAGGGCCATGAGGTTCCACATTGTGGTTGAGCCCTGGCCTGCTGGAGATGTGAGACTGGTGGTACACTGGGCCATGAGGTTACAGATTGTGCTTGATCCCCTGGCCTGGTGGTGATGTGAGACTGGGGGATACACTGGGCCATGAGGTTACAGGTTGTGCTTGATCCCCTGGCCTGGTGGTGCTGTGAGACTGGGGGTACACTGGGCCATGAGGTTACAGATTGTGGTTGATCCCCTGGCCTGGTGGTGATGTTAGACTGGGGGAAATGCTGGGCCATGAAGTTACAGATTGTGGTTGATCCCCTGGCCTGGTGGTGATGTGAGACTGGGGGATACACTGGGCCATGAGGTTACAGATTGTGGTTGATCCCCTGGCCTGGTGGAGATGTGAGACTTGGGGATGCACTGGGCTATGAGGTTACAGGTTTTGGTTGATCCCCTGGCCTGGTGGTGATGTGACACTGGGGGATACACTGGGCCATGAGGTTAAAGATTGTGGTTGCTCCCCTGGCCTGGTGGTGATGTGAGACTGGGGGATACACTGGGCTATGAGGTTACAGGTTTTTGTTGATCCCCTGGCCTGGTGGTGATGTGAGACTGGGGGATACACTGTGCCATGAGGTTACAGATTGTGGTTGATCCCCTGGCCTGGTGGTGATGTGAGACTGGGGGATACACTGGGCCTTGAGGTTGCAGATTGTGGTTGATCTCCTGGCCTGGTGGTGATGTGAGACTGGGGGATACACTGGGCCTTGAGGTTACAGATTGTGGTTGATATCCAGGCCTGGTGGTGATGTTAGACTGGGGGAAATGCTGGGCCATGAAGTTACAGATTGTGGTTGATCCCCTGGCCTGGTGGTGATGTGAGACTGGTGGATATACTGGGCCATGAGGTTACAGATTGTGGTTGATCGCCTGCCCTGGTGGTGATGTGAGACTGGGGGATACAGTGGGCTATGAGGATACAGGTTGTGCTTGATCCCCTGGCCTGGTGGTGATGTGAGACTGGGGGATACACAGGGCCATGAGGATACAGGTTGTGCTTGATCCCCTGGCCTGGTGGTGATGTGTGACAGGGGATACACTGGGCCATGAGGTTACAGATTGTGGTTGATCCCCTGGCCTGGTGGTGATGTTAGACTGGGGGATACACTGGGCCATGAGGTTACAGATTGTGGTTGATCCCCTGGCCTGGTGGTGATGTGAGACTGGGGGATACTCTGGGCCATGAGGTTGCAGGTTGTGGTTGATCCCTTGGCCTGGTGGTGATGTGAGACTGGGGGATACACTGGGCCATGAGGTTACAGATTGTGGTTGATCCCCTGGCCTGGTGGTGATGTGAGACAGGGGGTACACTGGGCCATGATGTTACAGATTGTGGTTGATCCCCTGGCCTGGTGGTGATGTGAGACTGGGGGATACACAGGGCCATGAGGATACAGGTTGTGCTTGATCCCCTGGCCTGGTGGTGATGTGAGACAGGGGATACACTGGGCCATGAGGTTACAGATTGTGGTTGATCCCCTGGCCTGGTGGTGATGTTAGACTGCGGGATACACTGTGCCATGAGGTTACAGGTTGTGCTTGATCCCCTGGCCTGGTGGTGATGTGAGACTGGGGGAGACACTGGGCCATGAGGTTACAGGTTGTGCTTGATCCCCTGGCCTGGTGGTGATGTGAGACTGGGGGATACACTGGGCCATGAGGTTACAGATTGTGGTTGATCCTCTGGCCTTGTGGTGATGTGAGACTGGGGGATACACTGGGCCATGAGGTTACAGGTTGTGCTTGATCCCCTGGCCTGGTTGTGATGTGAGACTGGGGGATACACTGGGCCATGAGGTTACAGATTGTGTTTGATCCCCTGGCCTGGTGGTGATGTGAGACTGGGGGATACACTGGGCCATGAGATTACCGGTTGTGCTTGATCCCCTGGCCTGGTGGTGATGTGAGACTGGGGGAGACACTGGGCCATGAGGTTGCAGATTGTGGTTGATCCCCTGGCCTGGTGGTGATGTGAGACTGGGGAATACACTGGGCCATGAGGTTACAGCTTGTGGTTGATCCCCTGGCCTGGTGGTGATGTGAGACTGGGGGATACACTGGGCCATGAGGTTCCAGATTGTGGTTGATCCCTTTGCCGCGTGGTGATGTGAGACTGGGGGATACTCTAGGCCATTAGGTTACAGATTGTGGTTGATCCCCTGGCCTCGTGGTGATGTGAGACTGGGGGATACACTGGGCCATGAGGTTGCAGGTTGTGGTTGATCCCCTGGCCTGGTGTTGATGTGAGACTGGGGGATACACAGGGCCATGAGGTTCCACATTGTGGTTGAGCCCCTGGCCTGCTGGAGATGTGAGACTGGTGGTACACTGGGCCATGAGGTTACAGATTGTGCTTGATCCCCTGGCCTGGTGGTGATGTGAGACTGGGGGATACACTGGGCCATGAGGTTACAGGTTGTGCTTGATCCCCTGGCCTGATGGTGCTGTGAGACTGGGGGTACACTGGGCCATGAGGTTACAGATTGTGGTTGATCCCCTGGCCTGGTGGTGATGTTAGACTGGGGGAAATGCTGGGCCATGAAGTTACAGAATGTGGTTGATCCCCTGGCCTGGTGGTGATGTGAGACTGGGGGATACACTGGGCCATGAGGTTACAGATTGTGGTTGATCCCCTGGCCGGGTGGAGATGTGAGACTTGGGGATGCACTGGGCTATGAGGTTACAGGTTTTGGTTGATCCCCTGGCCTGGTGGTGATGTGAGACTGGGGGATACACTGGGCCATGAGGTTAAAGATTGTGGTTGCTCCCCTGGCCTGGTGGTGATGTGAGACTGGGGGATACACTGGGCTATGAGGTTACAGGTTTTTGTTGATCCCCTGGCCTGGTGGTGATGTGAGACTGGGGGATACACTGTGCCATGAGGTTACAGATTGTGGTTGATCCCCTGGCCTGGTGGTGATGTGAGACTGGGGGATACACTGGGCCTTGAGGTTGCAGATTGTGGTTGATCTCCTGGCCTGGTGGTGATGTGAGACTGGGGGATACACTGGGCCATGAGGTTACAGATTGTGGTTGATATCCAGGCCTGGTGGTGATGTTAGACTGGGGGATACACTGGGCCATGAAGTTACAGATTGTGGTTGATCCCCTGGCCTGGTGGTGATGTGAGACTGGTGGATATACTGGGCCATGAGGTTACAGATTGTGGTTGATCGCCTGCCCTGGTGGTGATGTGAGACTGGGGGATACAGTGGGCTATGAGGATACAGGTTGTGCTTGATCCCCTGGCCTGGTGGTGATGTGAGACTGGGGGATACACAGGGCCATGAGGATACAGGTTGTGCTTGATCCCCTGGCCTGGTGGTGATGTGTGACAGGGGATACACTGGGCCATGAGGTTACAGATTGTGGTTGATCCCCTGGCCTGGTGGTGATGTTAGACTGGGGGATACACTGGGCCATGAGGTTCCACATTGTGGTTGAGCCCCTGGCCTGCTGGAGATGTGAGACTGGTGGTACACTGGGCCATGAGGTTACAGATTGTGCTTGATCCCCTGGCCTGGTGGTGATGTGAGACTGGGGGATACACTGGGCCATGAGGTTACAGATTGTGGTTGATCCCCTGGCCTGGTGGTGATGTTAGACTGGGGGATACACAGGGCCATGAGGTTCCACATTGTGGTTGAGCCCCTGGCCTGCTGGAGATGTGAGACTGGTGGTACACTGGGCCATGAGGTTACAGATTGTGCTTGATCCCCTGGCCTGGTGGTGATGTGAGACTGGGGGATACACTGGGCCATGAGGTTACAGGTTGTGCTTGATCCCCTGGCCTGATGGTGCTGTGAGACTGGGGGTACACTGGGCCATGAGGTTACAGATTGTGGTTGATCCCCTGGCCTGGTGGTGATGTTAGACTGGGGGAAATGCTGGGCCATGAAGTTACAGAATGTGGTTGATCCCCTGGCCTGGTGGTGATGTGAGACTGGGGGATACACTGGGCCATGAGGTTACAGATTGTGGTTGATCCCCTGGCCGGGTGGAGATGTGAGACTTGGGGATGCACTGGGCTATGAGGTTACAGGTTTTGGTTGATCCCCTGGCCTGGTGGTGATGTGAGACTGGGGGATACACTGGGCCATGAGGTTAAAGATTGTGGTTGCTCCCCTGGCCTGGTGGTGATGTGAGACTGGGGGATACACTGGGCTATGAGGTTACAGGTTTTTGTTGATCCCCTGGCCTGGTGGTGATGTGAGACTGGGGGATACACTGTGCCATGAGGTTACAGATTGTGGTTGATCCCCTGGCCTGGTGGTGATGTGAGACTGGGGGATACACTGGGCCTTGAGGTTGCAGATTGTGGTTGATCTCCTGGCCTGGTGGTGATGTGAGACTGGGGGATACACTGGGCCATGAGGTTACAGATTGTGGTTGATATCCAGGCCTGGTGGTGATGTTAGACTGGGGGATACACTGGGCCATGAAGTTACAGATTGTGGTTGATCCCCTGGCCTGGTGGTGATGTGAGACTGGTGGATATACTGGGCCATGAGGTTACAGATTGTGGTTGATCGCCTGCCCTGGTGGTGATGTGAGACTGGGGGATACAGTGGGCTATGAGGATACAGGTTGTGCTTGATCCCCTGGCCTGGTGGTGATGTGAGACTGGGGGATACACAGGGCCATGAGGATACAGGTTGTGCTTGATCCCCTGGCCTGGTGGTGATGTGTGACAGGGGATACACTGGGCCATGAGGTTACAGATTGTGGTTGATCCCCTGGCCTGGTGGTGATGTTAGACTGGGGGATACACTGGGCCATGAGGTTACAGGTTGTGCTTGATCCCCTGGCCTGGTGGTGATGTGAGACTGGGGGATACACTGGGCCATGAGGTTACAGGTTGTGCTTGATCCCCTGGCCTGGTGGTGATGTGAGACTGGGGGATACACTGGGCCATGAGGTTACAGGTTGTGCTTGATCCCCTGGCCTGGTGGTGATGTGAGACTGGGGGATACACTGGGGCGTGAGGTTGCAGATTGTGGTTGATCCCCTGGCCTGGTCGTGATGTGAGACTGGGGGATACACTGGGCCGTGAGGTTACAGATTGTGGTTGATCCCCTGGCCTGGTGGTGATGTGAGACTGGGGGATACACTGGGCCATGAGGTTACAGATGGTGGTTGATCCCCTGGCCTGGTGGTGATGTGAGACTGGGGGATACACTGGGCCATGAGGTTACAGATTGTGGTTGATCCCCTGGCCTGGTGGTGATGTGAGACTGGGGGATACACTGGGCCATGAGGTTACAGATTGTGGTTGATCCCCTGGCCTGGTGGTGATGTGAGACTGGGGGATACACTGGGCCATGAGGTTACAGATTGTGGTTGATCCCCTGGCCTGGTGGTGATGTGAGACTGGGGGATACACTGGGCCGTTGGGTTCCACATTGTGGTTGATCCCCTGGCCTGGTGGTGATGTGAGACTGGGGGATACACTGGGCCATGAGGTTACAGATTGTGGTTGATCCCCTGGCCTGGTGGTGATGTGAGACTGGGGGATACACTGGGCCATGAGGTTACAGATTGTGGTTAATCCCCTGGCCTGGTGTTGATGTGAGACTGGGGGATACACTGGGCCATGACGTTACAGATTGTGGCTGATCCCCTGGCCTCGTGGTGATGTGAGACTGGGGGATACACTGGGATATGAGGTTACAGATTGTGTTTGATCCCTGGCCTGATGGTGATGTTAGCCTGGGGGAAATGCTGGGCCATGAAGTTACAGATTGTGTTTGATCCCCTGGCCTGGTGGTGATGTGAGACTGGTGGATGCACTGGGCCATGAGGTTACAGATTGTGGTTGATCGCGTGCCCTGGTGGTGATGTGAGACTGGGGGATACAGTGGGCCATCAGGTTACAGGTTGTGCTTCATCCCCTGACCTGGTGGTGATGTGAGACTGGGGGATACACTGGGCCATGAGGTTACAGATTGCGGTTGATCACCTGGCCTTGTGGTGATGTGAGACTGGGGGTACACTGGGCCATGAGGTTACAGATTGTGGTTGATCCCCTGGCCTGGTGGTGATGTGAGACTGGGGGATACACTGGGCTATGAGGTTACAGGTTTTGGTTGATCCCCTGGCCTGGTGGTAATGTGAGACTGGGGGATACACTGGGCTATGAGGTTACAGGTTTTGGTTGATCCCCTGGCCTGGTGGTGATGTGAGACTGGGGGATACACTGGGCCATGAGGTTACAGATTGTGGTTGATCCCCTGGCCTGGTGGTGATATGAGACTGGGGGATACACTGGGAATTGAGGTTACAGATTGTGGTTGATCCC
This sequence comes from Hypanus sabinus, assembly GCF_030144855.1. NCBI lineage: Eukaryota > Metazoa > Chordata > Chondrichthyes > Myliobatiformes > Dasyatidae > Hypanus > Hypanus sabinus. The sequence goes on along the minus strand of NW_026778948.1, from coordinate 492,581 downwards.
CTGGCCTGGTGGTGTTGTGAGACTGCGGGATACACTGAGCCATGATGCTACAGATCGTGGTTGATCCCCTGGCCTGGTGGTGATGTGAGACTGGGGGATACACTGGGCCATGAGGTTACAGGTTGTGCTTGATCCCCTGGCCTGGTGGTGATGTGAGACTGGGGGAGACACTGGGCCATGAGGTTACAGATTGTGGTTGATCCCCTGCCCTGGTGGTGATGTGAGACTAGGGGATACACTGGACCATGAGGTTGCAGATTGTGGTTGATCTCCTGGCCTGGGCGTGAAGTTAGACTGGGGGATACACTGGGCCAGGAAGTTACAGATTGTGGTTGATCCCCTGGCCTGGTGGTGATGTGAGACTGGGGGATACACTGGGCCATGAGGTTACAGATTGTGGTTGATCCCCTGGCCTGGTGGAGATGTGAGACTTGGGGATGCACTGGGCTATGAGGTTACAGGTTTTGGTTGATCCCCTGGCCTGGTGGTGATGTGAGACTGGGGGATACACTGGGCCATGAGGTTAAAGATTGTGGTTGCTCCCCTGGCCTTGTGGTGATGTGAGACTGGGGGATACACTGGGCTATGAGGTTACAGGTTTTGGTTGATCCCCTGGCCTGGTGGTGATGTGAGACTGGGGGATACACTGTGCCATGAGGTTACAGATTGTGGTTGATCCCCTGGCCTGGTGGTGATGTGAGACTGGGGGATACACTGGGCCTTGAGGTTGCAGATTGTGGTTGATCTCCTGGCCTGGTGGTGATGTGAGACTGGGGGATACAGTGGGCTATGAGGATACAGGTTGTGCTTGATCCCCTGGCCTGGTGGTGATGTGAGACTGGGTGATACACAGGGCCATGAGGATACAGGTTGTGCTTGATCCACTGGCCTGGTGGTGATGTGAGACAGGGGATACACTGGGCCATGAGGTTACAGATTGTGGTTGATCCCCTGGCCTGGTGGTGATGTTAGACTGGGGGATACACTGGGCCATGAGGTTACAGGTTGTGCTTGATCCCCTGGCCTGGTGGTGATGTGAGACTGGGGGATACACTGGGCCATGAGGTTACAGGTTGTGCTTGATCCCCTGGCCTGGTGGTGATGTGAGACTGGGGGATACACTGGGCCATGAGGTTACAGATTGTGGTTGATCCCCTGGCCTTGTGGTGATGTGAGACTGGGGGATACACTGGGCCATGAGGTTACAGGTTGTGTTTGATCCCCTGGCCTGGTGGTGACGTGAGACTGGGGGATACACTGGGCCATGAGGTAAAAGATTGTGGTTGATCCCCTGGCCTGGTGGTGATGTGAGACTGGGGGATACACTGGGCCTTGAGGTTGCAGATTGTGGTTGATCTCCTGGCCTGGTGGTGATGTGAGACTGGGGGATACACTGGGCCATGAGGTTACAGATTGTGGTTGATATCCAGGCCTGGTGATGATGTTAGACTGGGGGATACACTGGGCCATGAAGTTACAGATTGTGGTTGATCCCCTGGCCTGGTGGTGATGTGAGACTGGTGGATATACTGGGCCATGAGGTTACAGATTGTGGTTGATCGACTGCCCTGGTGGTGATGTGAGACTGGGGGATACAGTGGGCTATGAGTATACAGGTTGTGCTTGATCCCCTGGCCTGGTGGTGATGTGAGACTGGGGGATACACTGGGCCATGAGGTTACAGGTTGTGCTTGATCCCCTGGCCTGGTGGTGATGTGAGACTGGGGGAGACACTGGGCCATGAGGTTGCAGATTGTGGTTGATCCCCTGGCCTGGTGGTGATGTGAGACTGGGGGATACACTGGGCCATGAGGTTACAGATTGTGGTTGATCCCCTGGCCTTGTGGTGATGTGAGACTGGGGGATACACTGGGCCATGAGGTTACAGGTTGTGCTTGATCCCCTGGCCTAGTGGTGATGTGAGACTTGGGGATGCACTGGGCTATGAGGTTACAGGTTTTGGTTGATCCCCTGGCCTGGTGGTGATGTGAGACTGGGGGATACACTGGGCCATGAGGTTAAAGATTGTGGTTGCTCCCCTGGCCTGATGGTGATGTGAGACTGGGGGATACACTGGGCTATGAGGTTACAGGTTTTGGTTGATCCCCTGGCCTGGTGGTGATGTGAGACTGGGGGATACACTGGGCCATGAGGTTAAAGATTGTGGTTGCTCCCCTGGCCTGGTGGTGATGTGAGACTGGGGGATACACTTGGCTATGAGGTTACAGGTTTTGGTTGATCCCCTGGCCTGGTGGTGATGTGAGACTGGGGGAAACACTGTGCCATGAGGTTACAGATTGTGGTTGATCCCCTGGCCTGGTGGTGATGTGAGACTGGGGGATACACTGGGCCTTGAGGTTGCAGATTGTGGTTGATCTCCTGGCCTGGTGGTGATGTGAGACTGGGGGATACACTGGGCCATGAGGTTACAGATTGTGGTTGATATCCAGGCCTGGTGGTGATGTTAGACTGGGGGATACACTGGGCCATGAAGTTACAGATTGTGGTTGATCCCCGGCCTGGTGGTGATGTGAGACTGGGGGATACACTGGGCCATGAGGTTACAGGTTGTGCTTGATCCCCTGGCCTGGTGGTGATGTGAGACTGGGGGAGACACTGGGCCATGAGGTTGCAGATTGTGGTTGATCCCCTGGCCTGGTGGTGATGTGAGACTGGGGGATACACTGGGCCATGAGGTTACAGATTGTGGTTGATCCCCTGGCCTTGTGGTGATGTGAGACTGGGGGATACACTGGGCCATGAGGTTACAGGTTGTGCTTGATCCCCTGGCCTAGTGGTGATGTGAGACTTGGGGATGCACTGGGCTATGAGGTTACAGGTTTTGGTTGATCCCCTGGCCTGGTGGTGATGTGAGACTGGGGGATACACTGGGCCATGAGGTTAAAGATTGTGGTTGCTCCCCTGGCCTGGTGGTGATGTGAGACTGGGGGATACACTGGGCTATGAGGTTACAGGTTTTGGTTGATCCCCTGGCCTGGTGGTGATGTGAGACTGGGGGATACACTGGGCCATGAGGTTACAGATTGTGGTTGATATCCAGGCCTGGTGGTGATGTTAGACTGGGGGATACACTGGGCCATGAAGTTACAGATTGTGGTTGATCCCCGGCCTGGTGGTGATGTGAGACTGGGGGATACACTGGGCCATGAGGTTACAGGTTGTGCTTGATCCCCTGGCCTGGTGGTGATGTGAGACTGGGGGAGACACTGGGCCATGAGGTTGCAGATTGTGGTTGATCCCCTGGCCTGGTGGTGATGTGAGACTGGGGGATACACTGGGCCATGAGGTTACAGATTGTGGTTGATCCCCTGGCCTTGTGGTGATGTGAGACTGGGGGATACACTGGGCCATGAGGTTACAGGTTGTGCTTGATCCCCTGGCCTAGTGGTGATGTGAGACTTGGGGATGCACTGGGCTATGAGGTTACAGGTTTTGGTTGATCCCCTGGCCTGGTGGTGATGTGAGACTGGGGGATACACTGGGCCATGAGGTTAAAGATTGTGGTTGCTCCCCTGGCCTGGTGGTGATGTGAGACTGGGGGATACACTGGGCTATGAGGTTACAGGTTTTGGTTGATCCCCTGGCCTGGTGGTGATGTGAGACTGGGTGATACACTGGGCCATGAGGTTAAAGATTGTGGTTGCTCCCCTGGCCTGGTGGTGATGTGAGACTGGGGGATACACTGGGCTATGAGGTTACAGGTTTTGGTTGATCCCCTGGCCTGGTGGTGATGTGAGACTGGGGGATACACTGTGCCATGAGGTTACAGATTGTGGTTGATCCCCTGGCCTGGTGGTGATGTGAGACTGGGGGATACACTGGGCCTTGAGGTTGCAGATTGTGGTTGATCTCCTGGCCTGGTGGTGATGTGAGACTGGGGGATACACTGGGCCATGAGGTTACAGATTGTGGTTGATATCCAGGCCTGGTGGTGATGTTAGACTGGGGGATACACTGGGCCATGAAGTTACAGATTGTGGTTGATCCCCGGCCTGGTGGTGATGTGAGACTGGGGGATACACTGGGCCATGAGGTTACAGGTTGTGCTTGATCCCCTGGCCTGGTGGTGATGTGAGACTGGGGGAGACACTGGGCCATGAGGTTACAGATTGTGGTTGATCCCCTGGCCTGGTGGTGATATGAGACTGGGGGATACACTGGGCCATGAGGTTACAGACTGTGGTTGGTCCCCTGGCCTGGTGGTGATGTGAGACTGGGTGATACACAGGGCCATGAGGTTACAGATTGTGGTTGATCCCCTGGCCTGGTGGTGATGTGAGACAGGGGATACACTGGGCCATGAGGTTACAGATTGTGGTTGATCCCCTGGCCTGGTGGTGATGTTAGACTGGGGGATACACTGGTCCATGAGGTTACAGGTTGTGCTTGATCCCCTGGCCTGGTGGTGATGTGAGACTGGGGGATACACTGGGCCATGAGGTTACAGGTTGTGCTTGATCCCCTGGCCTGGTGGTGATGTGAGACTGGGGGATACACTGGGCCATGAGGTTACAGATTGTGGTTGATCCCCTGGCCTTGTGGTGATGTGAGACTGGGGGATACACTGGGCCATGAGGTTACAGGTTGTGTTTGATCCCCTGGCCTGGTGGTGACGTGAGACTGGGGGATACACTGGGCCATGAGGTTAAAGATTGTGGTTGATCCCCTGGCCTGGTGGTGATGTGAGACTGGGGGATACACTGGGCCTTGAGGTTGCAGATTGTGGTTGATCTCCTGGCCTGGTGGTGATGTGAGACTGGGGGATACACTGGGCCATGAGGTTACAGATTGTGGTTGATATCCAGGCCTGGTGATGATGTTAGACTGGGGGATACACTGGGCCATGAAGTTACAGATTGTGGTTGATCCCCTGGCCTGGTGGTGATGTGAGACTGGTGGATATACTGGGCCATGAGGTTACAGATTGTGGTTGATCGACTGCCCTGGTGGTGATGTGAGACTGGGGGATACAGTGGGCTATGAGTATACAGGTTGTGCTTGATCCCCTGGCCTGGTGGTGATGTGAGACTGGGGGATACACTGGGCCATGAGGTTACAGGTTGTGCTTGATCCCCTGGCCTGGTGGTGATGTGAGACTGGGGGAGACACTGGGCCATGAGGTTGCAGATTGTGGTTGATCCCCTGGCCTGGTGGTGATGTGAGACTGGGGGATACACTGGGCCATGAGGTTACAGATTGTGGTTGATCCCCTGGCCTTGTGGTGATGTGAGACTGGGGGATACACTGGGCCATGAGGTTACAGGTTGTGCTTGATCCCCTGGCCTAGTGGTGATGTGAGACTTGGGGATGCACTGGGCTATGAGGTTACAGGTTTTGGTTGATCCCCTGGCCTGGTGGTGATGTGAGACTGGGGGATACACTGGGCCATGAGGTTAAAGATTGTGGTTGCTCCCCTGGCCTGATGGTGATGTGAGACTGGGGGATACACTGGGCTATGAGGTTACAGGTTTTGGTTGATCCCCTGGCCTGGTGGTGATGTGAGACTGGGGGATACACTGGGCCATGAGGTTAAAGATTGTGGTTGCTCCCCTGGCCTGGTGGTGATGTGAGACTGGGGGATACACTGGGCTATGAGGTTACAGGTTTTGGTTGATCCCCTGGCCTGGTGGTGATGTGAGACTGGGGGAAACACTGTGCCATGAGGTTACAGATTGTGGTTGATCCCCTGGCCTGGTGGTGATGTGAGACTGGGGGATACACTGGGCCTTGAGGTTGCAGATTGTGGTTGATCTCCTGGCCTGGTGGTGATGTGAGACTGGGGGATACACTGGGCCATGAGGTTACAGATTGTGGTTGATATCCAGGCCTGGTGGTGATGTTAGACTGGGGGATACACTGGGCCATGAAGTTACAGATTGTGGTTGATCCCCGGCCTGGTGGTGATGTGAGACTGGGGGATACACTGGGCCATGAGGTTACAGGTTGTGCTTGATCCCCTGGCCTGGTGGTGATGTGAGACTGGGGGAGACACTGGGCCATGAGGTTGCAGATTGTGGTTGATCCCCTGGCCTGGTGGTGATGTGAGACTGGGGGATACACTGGGCCATGAGGTTACAGATTGTGGTTGATCCCCTGGCCTTGTGGTGATGTGAGACTGGGGGATACACTGGGCCATGAGGTTACAGGTTGTGCTTGATCCCCTGGCCTAGTGGTGATGTGAGACTTGGGGATGCACTGGGCTATGAGGTTACAGGTTTTGGTTGATCCCCTGGCCTGGTGGTGATGTGAGACTGGGGGATACACTGGGCCATGAGGTTAAAGATTGTGGTTGCTCCCCTGGCCTGGTGGTGATGTGAGACTGGGGGATACACTGGGCTATGAGGTTACAGGTTTTGGTTGATCCCCTGGCCTGGTGGTGATGTGAGACTGGGTGATACACTGGGCCATGAGGTTAAAGATTGTGGTTGCTCCCCTGGCCTGGTGGTGATGTGAGACTGGGGGATACACTGGGCTATGAGGTTACAGGTTTTGGTTGATCCCCTGGCCTGGTGGTGATGTGAGACTGGGGGATACACTGTGCCATGAGGTTACAGATTGTGGTTGATCCCCTGGCCTGGTGGTGATGTGAGACTGGGGGATACACTGGGCCTTGAGGTTGCAGATTGTGGTTGATCTCCTGGCCTGGTGGTGATGTGAGACTGGGGGATACACTGGGCCATGAGGTTACAGATTGTGGTTGATATCCAGGCCTGGTGGTGATGTTAGACTGGGGGATACACTGGGCCATGAAGTTACAGATTGTGGTTGATCCCCGGCCTGGTGGTGATGTGAGACTGGGGGATACACTGGGCCATGAGGTTACAGGTTGTGCTTGATCCCCTGGCCTGGTGGTGATGTGAGACTGGGGGAGACACTGGGCCATGAGGTTACAGATTGTGGTTGATCCCCTGGCCTGGTGGTGATATGAGACTGGGGGATACACTGGGCCATGAGGTTACAGATTGTGGTTGATCCCCTGGCCTGGTGGTGATGTGAGACTGGGTGATACACAGGGCCATGAGGTTACAGATTGTGGTTGATCCCCTGGCCTGGTGGTGATGTGAGACTGGGGGATACACTGGGCCATGAGGTTACAGATTGTGGTTGATCCCCTGGCCTGGTGGTGATGTTAGACTGGTGGATACACTGGGCCAAGAGGTTACATGTTGTGCTTGATCCCCTGGCCTGGTGGTGATGTGAGACTGGGGGATACACTGGGCCATGAAGTTACAGATTGTGTTTGATCCCCTGGCCTGGTGGTGATGTGAGACTGGGGGATACACTGGGCCATGAGGTTACAGGTTGTGCTTGATCCCCTGGCCTGGTGGTGATGTGAGACTGGGGGAGACACTGGGCCATGAGGTTACAGATTGTGGTTGATCCCCTGGCCTGGTGGTGATATGAGACTGGGGGATACACTGGGCCATGAGGTTACAGATTGTGGTTGATCCCCTGGCCTGGTGGTGATGTGAGACTGGGGGATACACAGGGCCATGAGGTTACAGATTGTGGTTGATCCCCTGGCCTGGTGGTGATGTGAGACTGGGGGATACACTGGGCCATGAGGTTCCACATTGCGGTTGATCCCCTGGCCTGGTGGTGATGTGAGACTGGGGGATACACTGGGCCATGAGGTTACAGATTGTGGTTGATCGCCTGCCCTGGTGGTGATGTGAGACTGGGGGATACAGTGGGCTATGAGGATACAGTTTGTGCTTGATCCCCTGGCCTGGTGGTGATGTGAGACTGGGGGATACACTGGGCCATGAGGTTACAGGTTGTGCTTGATCCCCTGGCCTGGTGGTGATGTGAGACTGTGGGATACACTGGGCCATGAGGTTACAGATTGTGGTTGATCCCCTGGCCTTGTGGTGATGTGAGACTGGGGGATACACTGGGCCATGAGGTTACAGGTTGTGCTTGATCCCCTGGCCTGGTGGTGATGTGAGACTGGGGGATACACTGGTCCATGAGGTTACAGATTGTGTTTGATCCCCTGGCCTGGTGGTGATGTGAGACTGGGGGATACACTGGGCCATGAGGTTACAGATTGTGGTTGATCCCCTGGCCTGGTGGTGATGTGAGACTGGGGGATACACTGGGCCATGAGGTTACAGATTGTGGTTGATCCCCTGGCCTGGTGGTGATGTGAGACTGGGTGATACACAGGGCCATGAGGTTACAGATTGTGGTTGATCCCCTGGCCTGGTGGTGATGTGAGACAGGGGATACACTGGGCCATGAGGTTACAGATTGTGGTTGATCCCCTGGCCTGGTGGTGATGTTAGACTGGGGGATACACTGGGCCATGAGGTTACAGGTTGTGCTTGATCCCCTGGCCTGGTGGTGATGTGAGACTGGGGGATACACTGGGCCATGAGGTTACAGGTTGTGCTTGATCCCCTGGCCTGGTGGTGATGTGAGACTGGGGGATACACTGGGCCATGAGGTTACAGATTGTGGTTGATCCCCTGGCCTTGTGGTGATGTGAGACTGGGGGATACACTGGGCCATGAGGTTACAGGTTGTGTTTGATCCCCTGGCCTGGTGGTGACGTGAGACTGGGGGATACACTGGGCCATGAGGTTAAAGATTGTGGTTGATCCCCTGGCCTGGTGGTGATGTGAGACTGGGGGATACACTGGGCCTTGAGGTTGCAGATTGTGGTTGATCTCCTGGCCTGGTGGTGATGTGAGACTGGGGGATACACTGGGCCATGAGGTTACAGATTGTGGTTGATATCCAGGCCTGGTGATGATGTTAGACTGGGGGATACACTGGGCCATGAAGTTACAGATTGTGGTTGATCCCCTGGCCTGGTGGTGATGTGAGACTGGTGGATATACTGGGCCATGAGGTTACAGATTGTGGTTGATCGACTGCCCTGGTGGTGATGTGAGACTGGGGGATACAGTGGGCTATGAGTATACAGGTTGTGCTTGATCCCCTGGCCTGGTGGTGATGTGAGACTGGGGGATACAGTGGGCCATGAGGTTACAGGTTGTGCTTGATCCCCTGGCCTGGTGGTGATGTGAGACTGGGGGATACACTGGGCCATGAGGTTACAGATTGTGGTTGATCCCCTGGCCTTGTGGTGATGTGAGACTGGGGGATACACTGGGCCATGAGGTTACAGGTTGTGCTTGATCCCCTGGCCTAGTGGTGATGTGAGACTTGGGGATGCACTGGGCTATGAGGTTACAGGTTTTGGTTGATCCCCTGGCCTGGTGGTGATGTGAGACTGGGGGATACACTGGGCCATGAGGTTAAAGATTGTGGTTGCTCCCCTGGCCTGATGGTGATGTGAGACTGGGTGATACACTGGGCTATGAGGTTACAGGTTTTGGTTGATCCCCTGGCCTGGTGGTGATGTGAGACTGGGGGATACACTGGGCCATGAGGTTAAAGATTGTGGTTGCTCCCCTGGCCTGGTGGTGATGTGAGACTGGGGGATACACTGGGCTATGAGGTTACAGGTTTTGGTTGATCCCCTGGCCTGGTGGTGATGTGAGACTGGGGGAAACACTGTGCCATGAGGTTACAGATTGTGGTTGATCCCCTGGCCTGGTGGTGATGTGAGACTGGGGGATACACTGGGCCTTGAGGTTGCAGATTGTGGTTGATCTCCTGGCCTGGTGGTGATGTGAGACTGGGGGATACACTGGGCCATGAGGTTACAGATTGTGGTTGATATCCAGGCCTGGTGGTGATGTTAGACTGGGGGATACACTGGGCCATGAAGTTACAGATTGTGGTTGATCCCCGGCCTGGTGGTGATGTGAGACTGGGGGATACACTGGGCCATGAGGTTACAGGTTGTGCTTGATCCCCTGGCCTGGTGGTGATGTGAGACTGGGGGAGACACTGGGCCATGAGGTTGCAGATTGTGGTTGATCCCCTGGCCTGGTGGTGATGTGAGACTGGGGGATACACTGGGCCATGAGGTTACAGATTGTGGTTGATCCCCTGGCCTTGTGGTGATGTGAGACTGGGGGATACACTGGGCCATGAGGTTACAGGTTGTGCTTGATCCCCTGGCCTAGTGGTGATGTGAGACTTGGGGATGCACTGGGCTATGAGGTTACAGGTTTTGGTTGATCCCCTGGCCTGGTGGTGATGTGAGACTGGTTGATACACTGGGCCATGAGGTTAAAGATTGTGGTTGCTCCCCTGGCCTGGTGGTGATGTGAGACTGGGGGATACACTGGGCTATGAGGTTACAGGTTTTGGTTGATCCCCTGGCCTGGTGGTGATGTGAGACTGGGTGATACACTGGGCCATGAGGTTAAAGATTGTGGTTGCTCCCCTGGCCTGGTGGTGATGTGAGACTGGGGGATACACTGGGCTATGAGGTTACAGGTTTTGGTTGATCCCCTGGCCTGGTGGTGATGTGAGACTGGGGGATACACTGTGCCATGAGGTTACAGATTGTGGTTGATCCCCTGGCCTGGTGGTGATGTGAGACTGGGGGATACACTGGGCCTTGAGGTTGCAGATTGTGGTTGATCTCCTGGCCTGGTGGTGATGTGAGACTGGGGGATACACTGGGCCATGAGGTTACAGATTGTGGTTGATATCCAGGCCTGGTGGTGATGTTAGACTGGGGGATACACTGGGCCATGAAGTTACAGATTGTGGTTGATCCCCGGCCTGGTGGTGATGTGAGACTGGGGGATACACTGGGCCATGAGGTTACAGGTTGTGCTTGATCCCCTGGCCTGGTGGTGATGTGAGACTGGGGGAGACACTGGGCCATGAGGTTACAGATTGTGGTTGATCCCCTGGCCTGGTGGTGATATGAGACTGGGGGATACACTGGGCCATGAGGTTACAGATTGTGGTTGATCCCCTGGCCTGGTGGTGATGTGAGACTGGGTGATACACAGGGCCATGAGGTTACAGATTGTGGTTGATCCCCTGGCCTGGTGGTGATGTGAGACTGGGGGATACACTGGGCCATGAGGTTACAGATTGTGGTTGATCCCCTGGCCTGGTGGTGATGATAGACTGGGGGATACACTGGGCCAAGAGGTTACATGTTGTGCTTGATCCCCTGGCCTGGTGGTGATGTGAGACTGGGGGATACACTGGGCCATGAAGTTACAGATTGTGTTTGATCCCCTGGCCTGGTGGTGATGTGAGACTGGGGGATACACTGGGCCATGAGGTTACAGGTTGTGCTTGATCCCCTGGCCTGGTGGTGATGTGAGACTGGGGGAGACACTGGGCCATGAGGTTACAGATTGTGGTTGATCCCCTGGCCTGGTGGTGATATGAGACTGGGGGATACACTGGGCCATGAGGTTACAGATTGTGGTTGATCCCCTGGCCTGGTGGTGATGTGAGACTGGGGGATACACAGGGCCATGAGGTTACAGATTGTGGTTGATCCCCTGGCCTGGTGGTGATGTGAGACTGGGGGATACACTGGGCCATGAGGTTCCACATTGCGGTTGATCCCCTGGCCTGGTGGTGATGTGAGACTGGGGGATACAGTGGGCCATGAGGTTACAGATTGTGGTTGATCGCCTGCCCTGGTGGTGATGTGAGACTGGGGGATACAGTGGGCTATGAGGATACAGTTTGTGCTTGATCCCCTGGCCTGGTGGTGATGTGAGACTGGGGGATACACTGGGCCATGAGGTTACAGGTTGTGCTTGATCCCCTGGCCTGGTGGTGATGTGAGACTGTGGGATACACTGGGCCATGAGGTTACAGATTGTGGTTGATCCCCTGGCCTTGTGGTGATGTGAGACTGGGGGATACACTGGGCCATGAGGTTACAGGTTGTGCTTGATCCCCTGGCCTGGTGGTGATGTGAGACTGGGGGATACACTGGTCCATGAGGTTACAGATTGTGTTTGATCCCCTGGCCTGGTGGTGATGTGAGACTGGGGGATACACTGGGCCATGAGGTTACAGATTGTGGTTGATCCCCTGGCCTGGTGGTGATGTGAGACTGGGGGATACACTGGGCCATGAGGTTACAGATTGTGGTTGATCCCCTGGCCTGGTGGTGATGTGAGACTGGGGGATACACTGGGCCGTGAGGTTCCACATTGTGGTTGATCCCCTGGCCTGGTGGTGATGTGAGACTGGGGGATACACTGGGATAATGAGGTTACAGATTGTGGGTGATCCCTTGGCCTGGTGGTGATGTGAGACTGGGGGATACACTGGGATAATGAGGTTACAGATTGTGGGTGATCCCTTGGCCTGGTGGTGATGTGAGACTGGGGGATACACTGGGCCATGAGTTTACAGATTGTGGGTGATCCCCTGGCCTGGTGGTAATGTGTGACTGGGGGATACACTGGGCCTTGATGTTACAGATTGTGGTTAATCCCCTGGCCTGGTGTTGATGTGAGACTGGGGGATACACTGGGCCATGACGTTACAGATTGTGGCTGATCCCCTGGCCTCGTGGTGATGTGAGACTGGGGGATACACTGGGCTATGAGGTTACAGATTGTGGTTGATCCCTGGCCTGGTGGTGATGTTAGCCTGGGGGAAATGCTGGGCCATGAAGTTACAGATTGTGGTTGATCCCCTGGCCTGGTGGTGATGTGAGACTGGTGGATGCACTGGGCCATGAGGTTACAGATTGTGGTTGATCGCGTGCCCTGGTGGTGATGTGAGACTGGGGGATACAGTGGGCCATCAGGTTACAGGTTGTGCTTCATCCCCTGACCTGGTGGTGATGTGAGACTGGGGGATACACTGGGCCATGAGGTTACAGATTGTGGTTGATCACCTGGCCTTGTGGTGATGTGAGACTGGGGGTACACTGGGCCATGAGGTTACAGATTGTGGTTGATCCCCTGGCCTGGTGGTGATGTGAGACTGGGGGATACACTGGGCTATGAGGTTACAGGTTTTGGTTGATCCCCTGGCCTGGTGGTGATGTGAGACTGGGGGATACACTGGGCCATGAGGTTACAGATTGTGGTTGATCCCCTGGCCTGGTGGTGATATGAGACTGGGGGATACACTGGGAATTGAGGTTACAGATTGTGGTTGATCCCCTGGCCTGGTGGTGTTGTGAGACTGGGGGATACACTGAGCCATGATGCTACAGTTTGTGGTTGATCCCCTGGCCTGGTGGTGATGTGAGACTGGGGGATACACTGGGCCATGAGGTTACAGATTGTGGTTGATCCCCTGGCCTGGTGGTGATGTTAGACTGGGGGATACACTGGGCCAAGAGGTTACAGGTTGTGCTTGATCCCCTGGCCTGGTGGTGATGTGAGACTGGGGGATACACTGGGCCATGAAGTTACAGATTGTGTTTGATCCCCTGGCCTGGTGGTGATGTGAGACTGGGGGATACACTGGGCCATGAGGTTACAGGTTGTGCTTGATCCCCTGGCCTGGTGGTGATGTGAGACTGGGGGAGACAATGGGCCATGAGGTTACAGATTGTGGTTGATCCACTGGCCTGGTGGTGATGTGAGACTGGGGGATACACTGGGCCATGAGGTTACAGATTGTGGTTGATCCCCTGGCCTGGTGGTGATGTGAGACTGGGGGAGACACTGGGCCATGAGGTTGCAGATTGTGGTTGATCCCCTGGCCTGGTGGTTATGTGAGACTGGGGGATACACTGGGCCATGAGGTTACAGATTGTGGTCGATCCCCTGGCCTGGTGGTGATGTGAGACTGGGGGATACACTGGGCCATGAGGTTACAGATTGTGGTTGATCCCCTGGCCTGGTGGTGATGTTAGCCTGGGGGAAAATGCTGGGCCATGAGGTTACAGATTGTGGTTGATCCCCTGCCCTTGTGGTGATGTGAGACCGGGGGATACACTGGGACATGAGGTTACAGAGTGTGGTTGATCCCCTGGCCTGGTGGTGATGTGAGACTGGGGGATACACTGGGCCACGAGGTTACAGATTGTGGTTGATCCCCTGGCCTGGTGGTGATGTTAGACTGGGGGAAATGCCGGGCCATGAAGTTACAGATTGTGGTTGATCCCCTGGCCTGGTGGTGATGTGAGACTGGGGGATACACTGGGCTATGAGGTTACAGATTGTGGTTGATCCACTGGCCTGGTGGTGATGTGAGACTGGGGGTACACTGGGCCATGAGGTTACAGATTGTGGTTGATCCCCTGGCATGGTGGTGATGTTAGACTGGGGGAAATGCTGGGCCATGAAGTTACAGATTGTGGATGATCCCCTTGCCTGGTGGTGATGTGAGACTGGGGGATACACTGGGCTATGAGGTTACAGGTTTTGGTTGATCCCCTGGCCTGGTGGTGATGTGAGACTGGGGGATACAGTGGGCCATGAGGTTACAGGTTGTGCTTGATCCCCTGGCCTGGTGGTGCTGTGAGAATGGGGGATACACTGGGCCATGAGGTTACAGATTGTGGTTGATCCCCTGGCCTGGTGGTGATGTGAGACTGGGGGATACACTGGGCCATGAGGTTACAGATTGTGGTTGATATCCAGGCCTGGTGATGATGTTAGACTGGGGGATACACTGGGCCATGAAGTTACAGATTGTGGTTGATCCCCTGGCCTGGTGGTGATGTGAGACTGGTGGATATACTGGGCCATGAGGTTACAGATTGTGGTTGATCGCCTGCCCTGGTGGTGATGTGAGACTGGGGGATACAGTGGGCTATGAGGATACAGGTTGTGCTTGATCCCCTGGCCTGCTGGTGATGTGAGACTGGGGGATACACTGGGCCATGAGGTTACAGGTTGTGCTTGATCCCCTGGCCTGGTGGTGATGTGAGACTGGGGGAGACTCTGGGCCATGAGGTTGCAGATTGTGGTTGATCCCCTGGCCTGGTGGTGATGTGAGACTGGGGGATACACTGGGCCATGAGCTTACAGATTGTGGTTGATCCCCTGGCCTTGTGGTGATGTGAGACTGGGGGATACACTGGGCCATGAGGTTACAGGTTGTGCTTGATCCCCTGGCCTAGTGGTGATGTGAGACTTGGGGATGCACTGGGCTATGAGGTTACAGGTTTTGGTTGATCCCCTGGCCTGGTGGTGATGTGAGACTGGGGGATACACTGGGCCATGAGGTTAAAGATTGTGGTTGCTCCCCTGGCCTGATGGTGATGTGAGACTGGGGGATACACTGGGCTATGAGTTTACAGGTTTTGGTTGATCCCCTGGCCTGGTGGTGATGTGAGACTGGGGGATACACTGGGCCATGAGGTTAAAGATTGTGGTTGCTCCCCTGGCCTGGTGGTGATGTGAGACTGGGGGATACACTGGGCTATGAGGTTACAGGTTTTGGTTGATCCCCTGGCCTGGTGGTGATGTGAGACTGGGGGATACACTGTGCCATGAGGTTACAGATTGTGGTTGATCCCCTGGCCTGGTGGTGATGTGAGACTGGGGGATACACTGGGCCTTGAGGTTGCAGATTGTGGTTGATCCCCTGGCCTGGTGGTGATGTGAGACTGGGGGATACACTGGGCCATGAGCTTACAGATTGTGGTTGATCCCCTGGCCTTGTGGTGATGTGAGTCTGGGGGATACACTGGGCCATGAGGTTACAGGTTGTGCTTGATCCCCTGGCCTAGTGGTGATGTGAGACTTGGGGATGCACTGGGCTATGAGGTTACAGGTTTTGGTTGATCCCCTGGCCTGGTGGTGATGTGAGACTGGGGGATACACTGGGCCATGAGGTTAAAGATTGTGGTTGCTCCCCTGGCCTGATGGTGATGTGAGACTGGGGGATACACTGGGCTATGAGGTTACAGGTTTTGGTTGATCCCCTGGCCTGGTGGTGATGTGAGACTGGGGGATACACTGGGCCATGAGGTTAAAGATTGTGGTTGCTCCCCTGGCCTGGTGGTGATGTGAGACTGGGGGATACACTGGGCTATGAGGTTACAGGTTTTGGTTGATCCCCTGGCCTGGTGGTGATGTGAGACTGGGGGATACACTGTGCCATGAGGTTACAGATTGTGGTTGATCCCCTGGCCTGGTGGTGATGTGAGACTGGGGGATACACTGGGCCTTGAGGTTGCAGATTGTGGTTGATCTCCTGGCCTGGTGGTGATGTGAGACTGGGGGATACACTGGGCCATGAGGTTACAGATTGTGGTTGATATCCAGGCCTGGTGGTGATGTTAGACTGGGGGATACACTGGGCCATGAAGTTACAGATTGTGGTTGATCCCCGGCCTGGTGGTGATGTGAGACTGGGGGATACACTGGGCCATGAGGTTACAGGTTGTGCTTGATCCCCTGGCCTGGTGGTGATGTGAGTCTGGGGGAGACACTGGGCCATGAGGTTGCAGATTGTGGTTGATCCCCTGGCCTGGTGGTGATGTGAGACTGGGGGATACACTGGGCCATGAGGTTACAGATTGTGGTTGATCCCCTGGCCTTGTGGTGATGTGAGACTGGGGGATACACTGGGCCATGAGGTTACAGGTTGTGCTTGATCCCCTGGCCTAGTGGTGATGTGAGACTTGGGGATGCACTGGGCTATGAGGTTACAGGTTTTGGTTGATCCCCTGGCCTGGTGGTGATGTGAGACTGGGGGATACACTGGGCCATGAGGTTAAAGATTGTGGTTGCTCCCCTGGCCTGGTGGTGATGTGAGACTGGGGGATACACTGGGCTATGAGGTTACAGGTTTTTGTTGATCCCCTGGCCTGGTGGTGATGTGAGACTGGCGGATACACTGGGCCATGAGGTTAAAGATTGTGGTTGCTCCCCTGGCCTGGTGGTGATGTGAGACAGGGGGATACACTGGGCTATGAGGTTACAGGTTTTGGTTGATCCCCTGGCCTGGTGGTGATGTGAGACTGGGGGATACACTGTGCCATGAGGTTACAGATTGTGGTTGATCCCCTGGCCTGGAGGTGATGTGAGACTGGGGGATACACTGGGCCTTGAGGTTGCAGATTGTGGTTGATCTCCTGGCCTGGTGGTGATGTGAGACTGGGGGATACACTGGGCCATGAGGTTACAGATTGTGGTTGATATCCAGGCCTGGTGGTGATGTTAGACTGGGGGATACACTGGGCCATGAAGTTACAGATTGTGGTTGATCCCCGGCCTGGTGGTGATGTGAGACTGGGGGATACACTGGGCCATGAGGTTACAGGTTGTGCTTGATCCCCTGGCCTGGTGGTGATGTGAGACTGGGGGAGACACTGGGCCATGAGGTTACAGATTGTGGTTGATCCCCTGGCCTGGTGGTGATATGAGACTGGGGGATACACTGGGCCATGAGGTTACAGATTGTGGTTGATCCCCTGGCCTGGTGGTGATGTGAGACTGGGGGATACACAGGGCCATGAGGTTACAGATTGTGGTTGATCCCCTGGCCTGGTGGTGATGTGAGACTGGGGGATACACTGGGCCATGAGGTTACAGATTGTGGTTGATCCCCTGGCCTGGTGGTGATGTTAGACTGGGGGATACACTGGGCCAAGAGGTTACAGGTTGTGCTTGATCCCCTGGCCTGGTGGTGATGTGAGACTGGGGGATACACTGGGCCATGAAGTTACAGATTGTGTTTGATCCCCTGGCCTGGTGGTGATGTGAGACTGGGGGATACACTGGGCCATGAGGTTACAGGTTGTGCTTGATCCCCTGGCCTGGTGGTGATGTGAGACTGGGGGAGACACTGGGCCATGAGGTTACAGATTGTGGTTGATCCCCTGGCCTGGTGGTGATATGAGACTGGGGGATACACTGGGCCATGAGGTTACAGATTGTGGTTGATCCCCTGGCCTGGTGGTGATGTGAGACTGGGGGATACACAGGGCCATGAGGTTACAGATTGTGGTTGATCCCCTGGCCTGGTGGTGATGTGAGACTGGGGGATACACTGGGCCATGAGGTTCCACATTGCTGTTGATCCCCTGGCCTGGTGGTGATGTGAGACTGGGGGATACACTGGGCCATGAGGTTACAGATTGTGGTTGATCGCCTGCCCTGGTGGTGATGTGAGACTGGGGGATACACTGGGCCATGAGGTTACAGGTTGTGCTTGATCCCCTGGCCTGGTGGTGATGTGAGACTGGGGGATACACTGGGCCATGAGGTTACAGATTGTGGTTGATCCCCTGGCCTTGTGGTGATGTGAGACTGGGGGATACACTGGTCCATGAGGTTACAGGTTGTGCTTGATCCCCTGGCCTGGTGGTGATGTGAGACTGGGGGATACACTGGGCCATGAGGTTACAGATTGTGTTTGATCCCCTGGCCTGGTGGTGATGTGAGACTGGGGGATACACTGGGCCATGAGGTTACAGATTGTGGTTGATCCCCTGGTCTGGTGGTGATGTGAGACTGGGGGATACACTGGGCCATGAGGTTACAGATTGTGGTTGATCCCCTGGCCTGGTGGTGATGTGAGACTGGGGGATACATTGGGCCGTGAGGTTCCACATTGTGGTTGATCCCCTGGCCTGGTGGTGATGTGAGACTGGGGGATACACTGGGATAATGAGGTTACAGATTGTG
Source organism: Hypanus sabinus (assembly GCF_030144855.1). Classification (NCBI taxonomy): domain Eukaryota; kingdom Metazoa; phylum Chordata; class Chondrichthyes; order Myliobatiformes; family Dasyatidae; genus Hypanus; species Hypanus sabinus. The sequence continues at coordinate 474,105 of NW_026778948.1, read as the reverse complement.
GGTGATCCCTTGGCCTGGTGGTGATGTGAGACTGGGGGATACACTGGGATAATGAGGTTACAGATTGTGGGTGATCCCTTGGCCTGGTGGTGATGTGAGACTGGGGGATACACTGGGCCTTGATGTTACAGATTGTGGTTAATCCCCTGGCCTGGTGTTGATGTGAGACTGGGGGATACACTGGGCCATGACGTTACAGATTGTGGCTGATCCCCTGGCCTCGTGGTGATGTGAGACTGGGGGATACACTGGGCTATGAGGTTACAGATTGTGGTTGATCCCTGGCCTGGTGGTGATGTTAGCCTGGGGGAAATGCTGGGCCATGAAGTTACAGATTGTGGTTGATCCCCTGGCCTGGTGGTGATGTGAGACTGGTGGATGCACTGGGCCATGAGGTTACAGATTGTGGTTGATCGCGTGCCCTGGTGGTGATGTGAGACTGGGGGATACAGTGGGCCATCAGGTTACAGATTGTGGTTGATCCCCTGGCCTGGTTGTGATATGAGACTGGGGGATACACTGGGAATTGAGGTTACAGATTGTGGTTGATCCCCTGGCCTGGTGGTGTTGTGAGACTGGGGGATACACTGAGCCATGATGCTACAGTTTGTGGTTGATCCCCTGGCCTGGTGGTGATGTGAGACTGGGGGATACACTGGGCTATGAGGTTACAGGTTTTGGTTGATCCCCTGGCCTGGTGGTAATGTGAGACTGGGGGATACACTGGGCTATGAGGTTACAGGTTTTGGTTGATCCCCTGGCCTGGTGGTGATGTGAGACTGGTGGATACACTGGGCCATGAGGTTACAGATTGTGGTTGATCCCCTGGCCTGGTGGTGATATGAGACTGGGGGATACACTGGGAATTGAGGTTACAGATTGTGGTTGATCCCCTGGCCTGGTGGTGTTGTGAGACTGGGGGATACACTGAGCCATGATGCTACAGTTTGTGGTTGATCCCCTGGCCTGGTGGTGATGTGAGACTGGGGGATACACTGGGCCATGAGGTTACAGATTGTGGTTGATCCCCTGGCCTGGTGGTGATGTTAGACTGGGGGATACACTGGGCCAAGAGGTTACAGGTTGTGCTTGATCCCCTGGCCTGGTGGTGATGTGAGACTGGGGGATACACTGGGCCATGAAGTTACAGATTGTGTTTGATCCCCTGGCCTGGTGGTGATGTGAGACTGGGGGATACACTGGGCCATGAGGTTACAGGTTGTGCTTGATCCCCTGGCCTGGTGGTGATGTGAGACTGGGGGAGACACTGGGCCATGAGGTTACAATTTGTGGTTGATCCACTGGCCTGGTGGTGATGTGAGACTGGGGGATACACTGGGCCATGAGGTTACAGATTGTGGTCGATCCCCTGGCCTGGTGGTGATGTGAGAATGGGGGAGACACTGGGCCATGAGGTTGCAGATTGTGGTTGATCCCCTGGCCTGGTGGTTATGTGAGACTGGGGGATACACTGGGCCATGAGGTTACAGATTGTGGTCGATCCCCTGGCCTGGTGGTGATGTGAGACTGGGGGATACACTGGGCCATGAGGTTACAGATTGTGGTTGATCCCCTGGCCTGGTGGTGATGTTAGCCTGGGGGAAAATGCTGGGCCATGAGGTTACAGATTGTGGTTGATCCCCTGCCCTTGTGGTGATGTGAGACGGGGGGATACACTGGGACATGAGGTTACAGAGTGTGGTTGATCCCCTGGCCTGGTGGTGATGTGAGACTGGGGGATACACTGGGCCACGAGGATACAGATTGTGGTTGATCCCCTGGCCTGGTGGTGATGTTAGACTGGGGGAAATGCTGGGCCATGAAGTTACAGATTGTGGTTGATCCCCTGGCCTGGTGGTGATGTGAGACTGGGGGATACAGTGGGCTATGAGGATACAGGTTGTGCTTGATCCCCTGGCCTGGTGGTGATGTGAGACTGGGGGATACACTGGGCCATGAGGTTACAGGTTGTGCTTGATCCCCTGGCCTGGTGGTGATGTGAGACTGGGGGATACACTGGGCCATGAGGTTACAGATTTTGGTTGATCCCCTGGCCTTGTGGTGATGTGAGACTGGGGGATACACTGGTCCATGAGGTTACAGGTTGTGCTTGATCCCCTGGCCTGGTGGTGATGTGAGACTGGGGGATACACTGGGCCATGAGGTTACAGATTGTGTTTGATCCCCTGGCCTGGTGGTGATGTGAGACTGGGGGATACACTGGGCCATGAGGTTACAGATTGTGGTTGATCCCCTGGCCTGGTGGTGATGTGAGACTGGGGGATACACTGGGCCATGAGGTTACAGATTGTGGTTGATCCCCTGGCCTGGTGGTGATGTGAGACTGGGGGATACACTGGGCCGTGAGGTTCCACATTGTGGTTGATCCCCTGGCCTGGTGGTGATGTGAGACTGGGGGATACACTGGGATAATGAGGTTACAGATTGTGGGTGATCCCTTGGCCTGGTGGTGATGTGAGACTGGGGGATACACTGGGATAATGAGGTTACAGATTGTGGGTGATCCCTTGGCCTGGTGGTGATGTGAGACTGGGGGATACACTGGGCCATGAGGTTACAGATTGTGGGTGATCCCCTGGCCTGGTGGTAATGTGTGACTGGGGGATACACTGGGCCTTGTTGTTACAGATTGTGGTTAATCCCCTGGCCTGGTGTTGATGTGAGACTGGGGGATACACTGGGCCATGACGTTACAGATTGTGGCTGATCCCCTGGCCTCGTGGTGATGTGAGACTGGGGGATACACTGGGCTATGAGGTTACAGATTGTGGTTGATCCCTGGCCTGGTGGTGATGTTAGCCTGGGGGAAATGCTGGGCCATGAAGTTACAGATTGTGGTTGATCCCCTGGCCTGGTGGTGATGTGAGACTGGTGGATGCACTGGGCCATGAGGTTACAGATTGTGGTTGATCGCGTGCCCTGGTGGTGATGTGAGACTGGGGGATACAGTGGGCCATCAGGTTACAGGTTGTGCTTCATCCCCTGACCTGGTGGTGATGTGAGACTGGGGGATACACTGGGCCATGAGGTTACAGATTGTGGTTGATCACCTGGCCTTGTGGTGATGTGAGACTGGGGGTACACTGGGCCATGAGGTTACAGATTGTGGTTGATCCCCTGGCCTGGTGGTGATGTGAGACTGGGGGATACACTGGGCTATGAGGTTACAGGTTTTGGTTGATCCCCTGGCCTGGTGGTAATGTGAGACTGGGGGATACACTGGGCTATGAGGTTACAGGTTTTGGTTGATCCCCTGGCCTGGTGGTGATGTGAGACTGGGGGATACACTGGGCCATGAGGTTACAGATTGTGGTTGATCCCCTGGCCTGGTGGTGATATGAGACTGGGGGATACACTGGGAATTGAGGTTACAGATTGTGGTTGATCCCCTGGCCTGGTGGTGTTGTGAGACTGGGGGATACACTGAGCCATGATGCTACAGTTTGTGGTTGATCCCCTGGCCTGGTGGTGATGTGAGACTGGGGGATACACTGGGCCATGAGGTTACAGATTGTAGTTGATCCCCTGGCCTGGTGGTGATGTTAGACTGGGGGATACACTGGGCCAAGAGGTTACAGGTTGTGCTTGATCCCCTGGCCTGGTGGTGATGTGAGACTGGGGGATACACTGGGCCATGAGGTTACAGGTTGTGGTTGATCCCCTGGCCTGGTGGTGATGTGAGACTGGGGGAGACACTGGGCCATGAGGTTACAGATTGTGGTTGATCCACTGGCCTGGTGGTGATGTGAGACTGGGGGATACACTGGGCCATGAGGTTACAGATTGTGGTCGATCCCCTGGCCTGGTGGTGATGTGAGACTGGGGGAGACACTGGGCCATGAGGTTGCAGATTGTGGTTGATCCCCTGGCCTGGTGGTTATGTGAGACTGGGGGATACACTGGGCCATGAGGTTACAGATTGTGGTCGATCCCCTGGCCTGGTGGTGATGTGAGACTGGGGGATACACTGGGCCATGAGGTTACAGATTGTGGTTGATCCCCTGGCCTGGTGGTGATGTTAGCCTGGGGGAAAATGCTGGGCCATGAGGTTACAGATTGTGGTTGATCCCCTGCCCTTGTGGTGATGTGAGACCGGGGGATACACTGGGACATGAGGTTACAGAGTGTGGTTGATCCCCTGGCCTGGTGGTGATGTGAGACTGGGGGATACACTGGGCCACGAGGTTACAGATTGTGGTTGATCCCCTGGCCTGGTGGTGATGTTAGACTGGGGGAAATGCTGGGCCATGAAGTTACAGATTGTGGTTGATCCCCTGGCCTGGTGGTGATGTGAGACTGGGGGATACACTGGGCTATGAGGTTACAGATTGTGGTTGATCCACTGGCCTGGTGGTGATGTGAGACTGGGGGTACACTGGGCCATGAGGTTACAGATTGTGGTTGATACCCTGGCATGGTGGTGATGTTAGACTGGGGGAAATGCTGGGCCATGAAGTTACAGATTGTGGATGATCCCCTTGCCTGGTGGTGATGTGAGACTGGGGGATACACTGGGCTATGAGGTTACAGGTTTTGGTTGATCCCCTGGCCTGGTGGTGATGTGAGACTGGGGGATACAGTGGGCCATGAGGTTACAGGTTGTGCTTGATCCCCTGGCCTGGTGGTTCTGTGAGACTGGGGGATACACTGGGCCATGAGGTTACAGATTGTGGTTGATCCCCTGGCCTGGTGGTGATGTGAGACTGGGGGATACAGAGGGCCATGAGGTTACAGATTGTGGTTGATCCCCTGGCCTGGTGGTGATGTGAGACTGGGGGATACACTGGGCCATGAGGTTCCACATTGCGGTTGATCCCCTGGCCTGGTGGTGATGTGAGACTGGGGGATACACTGGGCCATGAGGTTACAGATTGTGGTTGATCCCCTGGCCCTGTGATGATGTGAGACTGGGGGATACACTGGGCCATGAGGTTACAGATTGTGGTTGATCCCCTGGCCCTGTGATGATGTGAGACTGGGGGATACACTGGGCCATGAAGTTACAGATTGTGGTTGATCCCCTGGCCTGGTGGTGATGTGAGACTGGGAGATACACTGGGGCATGAGGTTACAGATTGTGGTTGATCCCCTGGCCTGGTGGTAATGTGAGACTGGGCGTACACTGGGCCATAATGTTACAGATTGTGGTTGATCCCCTGGCCTGGTGGTGATGTGAGACTGGGGGATACACTGGGCCATGAGGTTACAGATTGTGGTTGATCCCCTGGCCTGGTGGTGATGTGAGACTGGGGGATACACTGGGCCATGAGGTTACAGATTGTGGTTGATCCCCTGGCCTGGTGGTGATGTGAGACTGGGGGATACTCTGGGCCATGAGGTTGCAGGTTGTGTTTGATCCCCTGGCCTGGTGGTGATGTGAGACTGGGGGATACACTGGGCCATGAGTTTACAGATTGTGGTTTATCCCCTGGCCTCGTGGTGATGTGAGACAGGGGGTACACTGGGCCATGATGTTACAGATTGTGGTTGATCCCCTGGCCTGGTGGTGATGTGAGACTGGGGGATACACTGGGCCATGAGGTTACAGATTGTGGTTGATCCCCTGGCGTGGTGGTGATGTGAGACTGGGGGATACACTGGGCCATGAGGTTCCAGATTGTGGTTGATCCCCTGGCCTCGTGGTGATGTGAGACTGGGGATACACTGGGGCATGAGGTTGCAGGTTGTGGTTGATCCCCTGGCCTGGTGTTGATGTGAGACTGGGGGATACACAGGGCCATCAGGTTCCACATTGTGCTTGATCCCCTGGCCTGGTGGTGATGTGAGACTGGGGGATACACTGGGCCATGAGGTTACAGGTTGCGCTTGATCCCCTGACCTGGTGGTGCTGTGAGACTGGGGGTACACTGGGCCATGAGGTTACAGATTGTGGTTGATCCCCTGGCCTGGTGGTGATGTTAGACTGGGTGAAATGCTGGGCTATGAAGTTACAGATTGTGGTTGATCCCATGGCCTGGTGGTGATGTGAGACTGGGGGATACACTGGGCCATGAGGTTACAGATTGTTGTTGATCCCCTGGCCTGGTGGAGATGTGAGACTTGGGGATACACTGGGCTATGAGGTTACAGGTTTTGGTTGATCCCCTGGCCTGATGGTGATGTGAGACTGGGGGATACACTGGGACATGAGGTTAAAGATTGTGGTTGCTCCCCTGGCCTGGTGGTGATGTGAGACTGGGGGATACACTGGGCCATGAGGTTACAGATTGTGCTTGATCCCCTGGCCTGGTGGTGATGTGAGAATGGGGGATACACAGGGCCATGAGGATACAGGTTGTGCTTGATCCCCTGGCCTGGTGGTGATGTGAGACTGGGGGATACACAGGGCCATGAGGATACAGGTTGTGCTTGATCCCCTGGCCTGGTGGTGATGTTAGACTGGGGGAAATGCTGGGCCATGAAGTTACAGATTGTGGTTGATCCCCTGGCCTGGTGGTGATGTGAGACTGGGGGATACACTGGGCCATGAGGTTACAGATTGTGTTTGATCCCCTGGCCTGGTGGTGATGTGAGACTGGGGGATACACTGGGCCATGAGGTTACAGATTGTGGTTGATATTCTGGCCTGGTGGTGATGTGAGACTTGGGGATACACCGGGCCATGAGGTTACAGATTGTGGTTGATCCCTGGCCTGGTGGTGATGTTAGCCTGGGGGAAATGCTGGGCCATTAAGTTACAGATTGTGGTTGATCCCCTGGCCTGGTGGTGATGCGAGACTGGTGGATACACTGGGCCATGAGGTTAGAGATTGTGGTTGATCCCCTGGCCTTGTGGTGATGTGAGACTGGGGGTACACTGGGCCATGAGGTTATAGATTGTGGTTGATCCCCTGGCCTGGTGGTGATGTGAGACTGGGGGATACACTGGGACATGAGGTTACAGGTTTTGGTTGATCCCCTGGCCTTGTGGTGATGTGAGACTGGTGGATACACTGGGCCATGAGGTTACAGATTGTGGTTGATCCCCTGGCCTGGTGGTGATGTGAGACTGGGGGATACACTGGGCAATGAGGTTACAGGTTTTGGTTGATCCCCTGGCCTGGTGGTGAGGTGAGACTGGGGGATACACTGGGCCATGAGGTTACAGATTGTGGTTGATCCCCTGGCCTGGTGGTGATGTTAGACTGGGGGAAATGCTGGGCCATGAAGTTACAGATTGTGGTTGATCCCATGGCCTGGTGGAGATGTGAGACTTGGGGATACACTGGGCTATGAGGTTACAGGTTTTGGTTGATCCCCTGGCCTGATGGTGATGTGAGACTGGGGGATACACTGGGCCATGAGGTTACAGACTGTGGTTGATCCCCTGGCCTGGTGGAGATGTGAGACTTGGGGATACACTGGGCTATGAGGTTACAGGTTTTGGTTGATCCCCTGGCCTGATGGTGATGTGAGACTGGGGGATACACTGGGACATGAGGTTAAAGATTGTGGTTGCTCCCCTGGCCTGGTGGTGATGTGAGACTGGGGGATACACTGGGCTATGAGGTTACAGGTTTTGGTTGATCCCCTGGCCTGGTGGTGTTGTGAGACTGGGGGATACACTGTGCCATGAGGTTACAGATTGTGGTTGATCCCCTGGCCTGGTGGTGATGTGAGACTGGGGGATACACTGGGCCTTGAGGTTGCAGATTGTGGTTGATCTCCTGGCCTGGTGGTGATGTGAGACTGGGGGATACACTGGGCCATGAGGTTACAGATTGTGGTTGATATCCAGGCCTGATGGTGATGTGAGACTGGGGGATACACTGGGCCATGAGGATACAGGTTGTGCTTGATCCCCTGGCCTGGTGGTGATGTGAGACTGGGGGATACACAGGGCCATGAGGATACAGGTTGTGCTTGATCCCCTGGCCTGGTGGTGATGTTAGACTGGGGGAAATGCTGGGCCATGAAGTTACAGATTGTGGTTGATCCCCTGGCCTGGTGGTGATGTGAGACTGGGGGATACACTGGGCCATGAGGTTACAGATTGTGTTTGATCCCCTGGCCTGGTGGTGAAGTGAGACTGGGGGATACACTGGGCCATGAGGTTACAGATTGTGGTTGATACTCTGGCCTGGTTGTGATGTGAGACTTGGGGATACACCGGGCCATGAGGTTACAGATTGTGGTTGATCCCTGGCCTGGTGGTGATGTTAGCCTGGGGGAAATGCTGGGCCATTAAGTTACAGATTGTGGTTGATCCCCTGGCCTGGTGGTGATGTGAGACTGGGGGATACACTGGGCTATGAGGTTACAGGTTTTGGTTGATCCCCTGGCCTGGTGGTGATGTGAGACTGGGGGATACACTGGGCTGTGAGGTTACAGATTGTGGTTGTTCCCCTGGCCTCGTGGTGATGTGAGACTGGGGGATACACTGGGCCTTGAAGTTACAGATTATGGTTGTTCCCTTGGCCTCGTGGTGATGTGAGACTGGGGGATACACTCGGCTGTGTGGTTACAGATTGTGGTTGTTCCCCTGGCCTCGTGGTGATGTGAGACTGGGGGATACACTGGGCTGTGAGGTTACAGATTGTGGTTGTTCCCCTGGCCTGGTGGTGATGTGAGACTGGGGGATACACTGGGCCGTGAGGTTACAGATTGTGGTTGATCCCCTGGCCTTGTGGTGATGTGAGACTGGGGGATACACTGGGCCATGAGGTTACAGATTGTGGTTGATACCCTGGCCTGGAGGTGATGTGAGACTTGGGGATACACTGGGCCATGAGGTTACAGATTGTGGTTGATCTCCTGGCATGGTGGTGATGTGAGACTGGTGGATACACTGAGCCATGAGGTTACAGATTGTGGTTGATCCCCTGGCCTGGTGGGGATGTGAGACTGGGGGATACACTGGGCCATGAGGTTACAGATTGTGGTTGATCCTTTGGCCTGGTGGTCATGTGAGACTGGTGGATACACTGAGCCATGAGGTTACAGATTGTGGTTGATCCCCTGGCCTGGTGGTGATGTGAGACTGGGCGATACACTGGGCCATGAGTTTACAGATTGTGGTTGATCCCCTGGCCTGGTGGTGATGTTAGACTGGGGGATACACTGGGCCATGAGGTTACAGATTGTGGTTGATCTCCTGGCCTCGTGGTGATGTGAGACTGGGGGATACACTCGGCTGTGTGGTTACAGATTGTGGTTGTTCCCCTGGCCTCGTGGTGATGTGAGACTGGGGGATACACTGGGCTGTGAGGTTACAGATTGTGGTTGTTCCCCTGGCCTGGTGGTGATGTGAGACTGGGGGATACACTGGGCCGTGAGGTTACAGATTGTGGTTGATCCCCTGGCCTTGTGGTGATGTGAGACTGGGGGATACACTGGGCCATGAGGTTACAGATTGTGGTTGATACCCTGGCCTGGAGGTGATGTGAGACTTGGGGATACACTGGGCCATGAGGTTACAGATTGTGGTTGATCTCCTGGCATGGTGGTGATGTGAGACTGTTGGATACACTGAGCCATGAGGTTACAGATTGTGGTTGATCCCCTGGCCTGGTGGGGATGTGAGACTGGGGGATACACTGGGCCATGAGGTTACAGATTGTGGTTGATCCTTTGGCCTGGTGGTCATGTGAGACTGGTGGATACACTGAGCCATGAGGTTACAGATTGTGGTTGATCCCCTGGCCTGGTGGTGATGTGAGACTGGGGGATACACTGGGCCATGAGTTTACAGATTGTGGTTGATCCCCTGGCCTGGTGGTGATGTTAGACTGGGGGATACACTGGGCCATGAGGTTACAGATTGTGTGTGATCCCCTGGCCTGGTGGTAATGTGAGACTGGGCGTACACTGGGCCATGATGTTACAGATTGTGGTTGATCCCCTGGCCTGGTGGTCATGTGAGACTGGGGAATACACTGGGCCATGAGGCTACAGATTGTGGTTGATCCCCTGGCCTCGTGGTAATGTGAGACTGGGGGATACACTGGGCCATGATGTTACAGATTGTGGTTGATCCCCTGGCCTGGTGGTGATGTGAGATTGGGGGATACACTGGGCCATGAGGTTACATATTGTGGTTGATCCCCTGCCCTGATGGTGATGTGAGAATGGGGGATACACTGGGCCATGAGGTTACAGATTGTGGTTGATCCCCTGGCCTGGTGGTGATGTGAGACTGGGGGATACACTGGGCTGTGAGGTTACAGATTGTGGTTGTTCCCCTGGCCTCGTGGTGATGTGAGACTGGGGGATACACTGGGCCTTGAAGTTACAGATTATGGTTGTTCCCCTGGCCTCGTGGTGATGTGAGACTGGGGGATACACTCGGCTGTGTGGTTACAGATTGTGGTTGTTCCCCTGGCCTCGTGGTGATGTGAGACTGGGGGATACACTGGGCTGTGAGGTTACAGATTGTGGTTGTTCCCCTGGCCTGGTGGTGATGTGAGACTGGGGGATACACTGGGCAGTGAGGTTACAGATTGTGGTTGATCCCCTGGCCTGGTGGTGATGTGAGACTGGGGGATACACTGGGCCATGAGGTTACAGATTGTGGTTGATACCCTGGCCTGGAGGTGATGTGAGACTTGGGGATACACTGGGCCATGAGGTTACAGATTGTGGTTGATCTCCTAGCATGGTGGTGATGTGAGACTGGTGGATACACTGAGCCATGAGGTTACAGATTGTGGTTGATCCCCTGGCCTGGTGGTGATGTGAGACTGGGGGATACACTGGGCCATGAGGCTACAGATTGTGGTTGATCCCCTGGCCTCGTGGTAATGTGAGACTGGGGGATACACTGGGCCATGATGTTACAGATTGTGGTTGATCCCCTGGCCTGGTGTTGATGTGAGACTGGGGGTTACACTGGGCCATGAGGTTACAGATTGTGGCTGATCCCCTGGCCTGGTGGTGATGTGAGACTGGGAGATACACTGGGCCATGAGGTTACAGATTGTGGTTGATCCCCTGGCCTTGTGGTGATGTGAGACTGGGGGATACACTGGGCCAGGAGGTTACAGATTTTGGTTGATCCCCTGCCCTGGTGGTGATGTGAGACTGGGGGTACACTGGGCCATGAGGATTGAGATTGTGGTTGATCCCCTGGCCTGGTGGTGATGTGAGACTGGGGGATACACTGGGCCAGGAGGTTACAGATTTTGGTTGATCCCCTGCCCTGGTGGTGATGTGAGACTGGGGGATACACTGGGCCATGAGGTTACAGATTGTGGTTGATCCCCTGTCCTGGTGGTGATGTGAGACTGGGGGATACACTGGGCCATGAGGTTACAGATTGTGGTTGATCCCCTGTCCTGGTGGTGATGTGAGACTGGGGGATACACTGGGCCAAGAGGTTCCACATTGTGGTTGATCCCCTGGCCTGGTGGTGATGTGAGACAGGGGGTATACTGGGCCGTGAGGTTACAGATTGTGGTTGACCCCTGCCCTGGTGGTGATGTTAGACTGGGGGATACACTGGGCCATGAGGTTACAGATTGTGGTTGATCCCCTGGCCTGGTGGTGATGTGAGACTGGGGGATACACTGGGCCATGAGGTTACAGATTGTGGTTGATCCCCTGCCCTGGTGGTGATGTGAGACTAGGGGATACACTGGGCCATGAGGTTGCAGATTGTGGTTGTTCTCCTGGCCTGGTGGTGATGTGAGACTGGGGGATACACTGGGCTGTGAGGTTACAGATTGTGGTTGTTCCCCTGGCCTCGTGGTGATGTGAGACTGGGGGATACACTGGGCCTTGAAGTTACAGATTATGGTTGTTCCCCTGGCCTCATGGTGATGTGAGACTGGGGGATACACTCGGCTGTGTGGTTACAGATTGTGGTTGTTCCCCTGGCCTCGTGGTGATGTGAGACTGGGGGATACACTGGGCTGTGAGGTTACAGATTGTGGTTGTTCCCCTGGCCTGGTGGTGATGTGAGACTGGGGGATACACTGGGCCGTGAGGTTACAGATTGTTGTTGATCCCCTGGCCTGGTGGTGATGTGAGACTGGGGGATACACTGGGCCATGAGGTTACAGATTGTGGTTGATACCCCGGCCTGGAGGTGATGTGAGACTTGGGGATACACTGGGCCATGAGGTTACAGATTGTGGTTGATCTCCTGGCCTGGTGGTGATGTGAGACTGGTGGATACACTGAGCCATGAGGTTACAGATTGTGGTTGATCCCCTGGCCTGGTGGTGATGTGAGACTGTGGGATACACTGGGCCATGAGGTTACAGATTGTGGTTGATCCTTTGGCCTGGTGGTCATGTGAGACTGGTGGATACACTGAGCCATGAGGTTACAGATTGTGGTTGATCCCCTGGCCTGGTGGTGATGTGAGACTGGGGGATACACTGGGCCATGAGTTTACAGATTGTGGTTGATCCCCTGGCCTGGTGGTGATGTTAGACTGGGGGATACACTGGGCCATGAGGTTTCAGATTGTGGTTGATCTCCTGGCCTGGTCGTGATGTTAGACTGGGGGATACACTGGGCCAGGAAGTTACAGATTGTGGTTGATCCCCTGGCCTGGTGGTGATTTGAGACTGGGGGATACACTGGGCCATGAGGTTACAGATTGTGATTGATCCACTGGCCTGGTGGTGATGTGAGACTGGGGGATACACTGGGCCATGAGGTTACAGATTGTGGTTGATCCCCTGGCCTGGTGGTGATTTGAGACTGGGGGATAGAGTGCGCCATGAGGCGACAGTTTGTGGTTGATCCCCTGGCCTGGTGGTGATGTGAGTCTGGGGGATACACTGGGCCATGAAGTTACAGATTGTGGTTGATCCCCTGCCCTGGTGGTGATGTTAGACTGGGGGAAATGCTGGGCCATGAGGTTACAGATTGTGGTTGATCCCCTGGCCTGGTGGTGATGTGAGTCTGGGGGATACACTGGGCCATGAAGTTACAGATTGTGGTTGATCCCCTGGCCTGGTGGCGATGTTGGACTGGGGGATACACTGGGCCATGAGGTTACAGATTGTGGTTGATCCCCTGGCCTGGTGGTGATGTGAGACTGGGGGATACACTGGGCCATGAGGTTACAGAATGTGGTTGATCCCCTGGCCTGGTGGTGATGTGAGACTTTGGGATACACTGGGCCATGAGGGTACAGATTGTGGTTGATCCCCTGGCCCGGTGGTGATGTGAGACTGTTGGATACACTGTGCCATGAGGTTATTGATTGTGGTTGATCCCCTGGCCTGGTGGTGATGTGAGACTGGGGGATACACAGTGCCATGATGTTACAGATTGTGGTTGATCCCCTGGCATGGTGGTGATGTGAGACTGGGGGATACACTGGGCCATGAGGTTACAGATTGTGGTTGATCCCCTGGCCTGGTGGTGATGTGTTACTGGGGGATACACTGGGCCATGAGGTTACAGATTGTGGTTGATCCCCTGGCCTGGTGGTGATGTGAGACTGGGGGATACACTGGGCCATGAGGTTACAGATTGTGGTTGATCCCCTGGCCTGGTGGTGATGTGAGACTGTTGGATACACAGTGCCATGAGGTTATTGATTGTGGTTGATCCCCTGGCCTGTTGGTGATGTGAGATTGGGGGATACACTGGGGCATGAGGTTACAGATTGTGGTTGATCCCCTGTCCTGGTGGTAATGTGAGACTGGGGATACACTGGGCCATGATGTTACAGATTGTGGTTGATCCCCTGGCATGGTGGTGATGTGAGACTGGGGGATACACTGGGCCATGAGGTTACAGATTGTGGTTGATCCCCTGGCCTGGTGGTGATGCGTGACTGGGGGATACACTGGGCCATGAGGTTACAGATTGTGGTTGATTCCCTGGCCTGGTGGTGATGTGAGACTGGGGGATACACTGTGCCATGAGGTTACAGATTGTGGTTGATCCCCTGGCCTGTTGGTGATGTGAGACTGGGGGATACACTGGGCCATGAAGTTACAGATTGTGTTTGATCCCCTGGCCTGGTGGTGATGTGAGACTGGGGGATACACTTGGCCATGAGGTTACAGATTGTGGGTGATCTCCTGGCCTGGTGGTAATGGGAGACTGGGCGTACACTGGGCCATGATGTTACAGATTGTGATTGATCCCCTGGCCTGGTGGTCATGTGAGACCGGGGAATACACTGGGCCATGAGGCTACAGATTGTGGTTGATCCCCTGGCCTCGTGGTGATGTGAGACTGGGGGATACACTGCGCTATGATGTTACAGATTGTGGTTGATCCCCTGTCCTGGTGGTAATGTGAGACTGGGGATACACTGGGCCATGATGTTACAGATTGTGGTTGATCCCCTGGCATGGTGGTGATGTGAGACTGGGGGATACACTGGGCCATGAGGTTACAGATTGTGGTTGATCCCCTGGCCTGGTGGTGATGTGTGACTGGGGGATACACTGGGCCATGAGGTTACAGATTGTGGTTGATCCCCTGGCCTGGTGGTGATGTGAGACTGGGGGATACACTGGGCCATGAGGTTACAGATTGTGGTTGATCCCCTGGCCTGCTGGTGATGTGAGACTGGGGGATACACTGGGCCATGAAGTTACAGATTGTGTTTGAACCCCTGGCCTGGTGGTGATGTGAGACTGGGGGATACACTGGGCCATGAGGTTACAGATTGTAGGTGATCCCCTGGCCTGGTGGTAATGTGAGACTGGGCGTACACTGGGCCATGAGGCTACAGATTGTGGTTGATCCCCTGGCCTGCTGGTGATGTGAGACTGGGGGATACACTGGGCCATGAAGTTACAGATTGTGGTTGATCCCCTGGCCTCGTGGTGATGTGAGACTGGGGGATACACTGGGCCATGAGGTTACAGATTCTGGTTGATCCCCTGGCCTGGTGGTGATGCGTGACTGGGGGATACACTGGGCCATGAAGTTACAGATTGTGGTTGATCCCCTGGCCTGGTGGTGATGTGAGACTGGGGGATACACTGGGCCATGAGGTTACAGATTGTGGTTGATCCCCTGGCCTGTTGGTGATGTGAGACTGGGGGATACACTGGGCCATGAAGTTACAGATTGTGTTTGATCCCCTGGCCTGGTGGTCATGTGAGACCGGGGAATACACTGGGCCATGAGGCTACAGATTGTGGTTGATCCCCTGGCCTCGTGGTGATGTGAGACTGGGGGATACACTGCGCTATGATGTTACAGATTGTGGTTGATCCCCTGTCCTGGTGGTAATGTGAGACTGGGGATACACTGGGCCATGATGTTACAGATTGTGGTTGATCCCCTGGCATGGTGGTGATGTGAGACTGGGGGATACACTGGGCCATGAGGTTACAGATTGTGGTTGATCCCCTGGCCAGCTGGTGATGTGAGACTGGGGGATACACTGGGCCATGAAGTTACAGATTGTGTTTGAACCCCTGGCCTGGTGGTGATGTGAGACTGGGGGATACACTGGGCCATGAGGTTACAGATTGTGGGTGATCCCCTGGCCTGGTGGTAATGTGAGACTGGGCGTACACTGGTCCATGAGGCTACAGATTGTGGTTGATCCCCTGGCCTCGTGGTGATGTGATACTGGGGGATACACTGCGCTATGATGTTACAGATTGTGGTTGATCCCCTGGCCTGGTGTTGATGTGAGACTGGGGGATACACTGGGCCATGAGGTTACAGATTGTGGCTGATCCCCTGGCCTGGTGGTGATGTGAGACTGGGGGATTCACTGGGCTATGAGGTTACAGATTGTGGTTGATCCCCTGGCCTGGTGGCGATGTTGGACTGGGGGATACACTGGGCCATGAGGTTACAGATTGTGGTTGATCCCCTGGCCTCGTGGTAATGTGAGACTGGGGGATACACTGGGCCATGAGGTTACAGATTTTGGTTGATCCCCTGGCCTGGTGGTGATGTGAGACTGGGGGATACACTGGGCCATGAGGTTACAGATTGTGGTTGATCCCCTGGCCTCGTGGTGATGTGAGACTGGGGGATACACTGCGCTATGATGTTACAGATTGTGGTTGATCCCCTGTCCTGGTGGTAATGTGAGACTGGGGATACACTGGGCCATGATGTTACAGATTGTGGTTGATCCCCTGGCATGGTGGTGATGTGAGACTGGGGGATACACTGGGCCATGAGGTTACAGATTGTGGTTGATCCCCTGGCCTGGTGGTGATGTGTGACTGGGGGATACACTGGGACATGAGGTTACAGATTGTGGTTGATCCCCTGGCCTGGTGGTGATGTGAGACTGGGGGATACACTGGGCCATGAGGTTACAGCTTGTGGTTGATCCCCTGGCCTGCTGGTGATGTGAGACTGGGGGATACACTGGGCCATGAAGTTACAGATTGTGTTTGAACCCCTGGCCTGGTGGTGATGTGAGACTGGGGGATACACTGGGCCATGAGGTTACAGATTGTGGGTGATCCCCTGGCCTGGTGGTAATGTGAGACTGGGCGTACACTGGGCCATGAGGCTACAGATTGTGGTTGATCCCCTGGCCTCGTGGTGATGTGAGACTGGGGGATACACTGCGCTATGATGTTACAGATTGTGGTTGATCCCCTGGCCTGGTGTTGATGTGAGACTGGGGGATACACTGGGCCATGAGGTTACAGATTTTGGTTGATCCCCTGGCCTGGTGGTGATGTGAGACTGGGGGATACACTGGGCCATGAGGTTACAGATTGTGGCTGATCCCCTGGCCTGGTGGTGATGTGAGACTGGGGGATACACTGCGCTATAATGTTACACATTGTGTTTGATCCCCTGGCCTGGTGTTGATGTGAGACTGGGGGATACACTGGGCCATGAGGTTACAGATTGTGGTTGATCCCCTGGCCTTGTGGTGATGTGAGACTGGGGGATACACTGGGCCATGAGGTTACAGATTGTAGTTGATCCCCTGGCCTGGTGTTGATGTGAGACTGGGGGATACACTGGGCCATGAGGTTACAGATTGTGGTTGATCCCCTGGCCTGGTGGCGATGTTGGACTGGGGGATACACTGGGCCATGAGGTTACAGATTGTGGTTGATCCCCTGGCCTTATGTTAGACAGGGGGATACACTGGGCCATGAGGTTACAGATTGTGGTTGATCCCCTGGCCTGGTGGTGATGTGAGACTGGGGGATACACTGGGCCATGAGGGTACAGATTGTGGTTGATCCCCTGGCCTGGTGGTGATGTGAGACTGTTGGATACACTGTGCCATGAGGTTATTGATTGTGGTTGATCCCCTGGCCTGGTGGTGATGTGAGACTGGGGGATACACTGGGGCATGAGGTTACAGATTGTGGTTGATCCCATGTCCTGGTGGTAATGTGAGACTAGGGATACACTGGGCCATGATGTTACAGATTGTGGTTCATCCCCTGGCATGGTGGTGATGTGAGACTGGGGGATACACTGGGCCATGAGGTTACAGATTGTGGTTGATCCCCTGGCCTGGTGGTGATGTGTTACTGGGGGATACACTGGGCCATGAGGTTACAGATTGTGGTTGATCCCCTGGCCTGGTGGTGATGTGTTACTGGGGGATACACTGGGCCATGAGGTTACAGATTGTGGTTGATCCCCTGTCCTGGTGGTGATGTGAGACTGGGGGATACACTGGGCCATGAGGTTACAGATTGTGGTTGATCCCCTGGCCTGGTGGTGATGTGAGACTGGGTGATACACTGGGCCATGAAGTTACAGATTGTGTTTGATCCCCTGGCCTGGTGATGATGTGAGACTGGGGGATACACTGGGCCATGAGGTTACAGATTGTGGGTGATCCCCTGGCCTGGTGGTGATGTGAGACTGGGGGATACACGGGGCCATGAGGTTACAGATTGTGGTTGATCCCCTGGCCTCGTGGTGATGTGAGACTGGGGGATACACTGCGCTATGATGTTACAGATTGTGGTTGATCCCCTGTCCTGGTGGTAATGTGAGACTGGGGATACACTGGGCCATGATGTTACAGATTGTGTTTGATCCCCTAGCCTGGTGGTGATGTGAGACTGGGGGATACACTGGGCCATGAGGTTACAGATTGTGGTTGATCCCCTGGCCTGGTGGTGATGTGTGACTGGGGGATACACTGGGCCATGAGGTTACAGATTGTGGTTGATCCCCTGGCCTGGTGGTGATGTGAGACTGGGGGATACACGGGGCCATGAGGTTACAGATTGTGGTTGATCCCCTGGCCTGGTGGAGATTTGAGACTGGGGGATAGACTGCGCCATGAGGCTACAGATTGTGGTTGATCCCCTGGCCTGGTGTGATGTGAGTCTGGGGGATACACTGGGCCATGAGGTTACAGATTGAGTTTGATCCCCTGGCCTGTTGGTGATGTGAGACTGGGGGATACACTGGGCCATGAAGTTACAGATTGTGTTTGATCCCCTGGCCTGGTGGTGATGTGAGACTGGGGGATACACTTGGCCATGAGGTTACAGATTGTGGGTGATCTCCTGGCCTGGTGGTAATGGGAGACTGGGCGTACACTGGGCCATGATGTTACAGATTGTGGTTGATCCCCTGGCCTGGTGGTCATGTGAGACCGGGGAATACACTGGGCCATGAGGCTACAGATTGTGGTTGATCCCCTGGCCTCGTGGTGATGTGAGACTGGGGGTTACACTGGGCAATGAGGTTACAGATTTTGGTTGATCCCCTGGCCTGGTGGTGATGTGAGACTGGGGGATACACTGGGCCATGAGGTTACAGATTGTGGCTGATCCCCTGGCCTGGTGGTGATGTGAGACTGGGGGATACACTGCGCTATAATGTTACACATTGTGTTTGATCCCCTGGCCTGGTGTTGATGTGAGACTTGCGGATACACTGGGCCATGAGGTTACAGATTGTGGTTGATCCCCTGGCCTTGTGGTGATGTGAGACTGGGGGATACACTGGGGCATGAGGTTACAGATTGTGGTTGATCCCCTGGCCTGGTGGCGATGTTGGACTGGGGGATACACTGGGCCATGAGGTTACAGATTGTGGTTGATCCCCTGGCCTTATGTTAGACAGGGGGATACACTGGGCCATGAGGTTACAGATTGTGGTTGATCCCCTGGCCTGGTGGTGATGTGAGACTGGGGGATACACTGGGCCATGAGGGTACAGATTGTGGTTGATCCCCTGGCCTGGTGGTGATGTGAGACTGTTGGATACACTGTGCCATGAGGTTATTGATTGTGGTTGATCCCCTGGCCTGGTGGTAATGTGAGACTGGGGATACACTGGGCCATGATGTTACAGATTGTGGTTGATCCCCTGGCCTGGTGGTGATGTGTTACTGGGGGATACACTGGGCCATGAGGTTACAGATTGTGGTTGATCCCCTGGCCTGGTGGTGATGTGAGACTGGGGGATACACTGGGCCATGAGGTTACAGATTGTGGTTGATCCCCTGGCATGGTGGTGATGTGAGACTGGGGGATACACTGGGCCATGAGGTTACAGATTGTGGTTGATCCCCTGGCCTGGTGGTGATGTGTTACTGGGGGATACACTGGGCCATGAGGTTACAGATTGTGGTTGATCCCCTGGCCTGGTGGTGATGTGAGACTGGGGGATACACTGGGCCATGAGGTTACAGATTGTGGTTGATCCTCTGGCCTGGTGGTGATGTGAGACTGGGGGATACACTGGGCCATGAAGTTACAGATTGTGTTTGATCCCCTGGCCTGGTGATGATGTGAGACTAGGGGATACACTGGGCCATGAGGTTACAGATTGTGGGTGATCCCCTGGCCTGGTGGTGATGTGAGACTGGGGGATACACGGGGCCATGAGGTTACAGATTGTGGTTGATCCCCTGGCCTCGTGGTGATGTGAGACTGGGGGATACACTGCGCTATGATGTTACAGATTGTGGTTGATCCCCTGTCCTGGTGGTAATGTGAGACTGGGGATACACTGGGCCATGATGTTACAGATTGTGGTTGATCCCCTGGCCTGGTGGAGATTTGAGACTGGGGGATAGACTGCGCCATGAGGCTACAGATTGTGGTTGATCCCCTGGCCTGGTGTGATGTGAGTCTGGGGGATACACTGGGCCATGAGGTTACAGATTGAGGTTGATCCCCTGGCCTGTTGGTGTTGTGAGACTGGGGGATACACTGGGCCATGAAGTTACAGATTGTGTTTGATCCCCTGGCCTGGTGGTGATGTGAGACTGGGGGATACACTTGGCCATGAGGTTACAGATTGTGGGTGATCTCCTGGCCTGGTGGTAATGGGAGACAGGGCGTACACTGGGCCATGATGTTACAGATTGTGGTTGATCCCCTGGCCTGTTGGTCATGTGAGACCGGGGAATACACTGGGCCATGAGGCTACAGATTGTGGTTGATCCCCTGGCATGGTGGTGATGTGAGACTGGGGGATACACTGGGCCATGAGGTTACAGATTGTGGTTGATCCCCTGGCCTGGTTGTGATGTGTGACTGGGGGATACACTGGGCCATGAGGTTACAGATTGTGGTTGATCCCCTGGCCTGGTGGTGATGTGAGACTGGGGGATACACTGGGCCATGATGTTACAGATTGTGGTTGATCCCCTGGCATGGTGGTGATGTGAGACTGGGGGATACACTGGGCCATGAGGTTACAGATTGTGGTTGATCCCCTGGCCTGGTGGTGATGTGTGACTGGGGGATACACTGGGCCATGAGGTTACAGATTGTGGTTGATCCCATGGCCTGGTGGTGATGTGAGACTGGGGGATACACTGGGCCATGAGGTTACAGATTGTGGTTGATCCCCTGGCCTGCTGGTGATGTGAGACTGGGGGATACACTGGGCCATGAAGTTACAGATTGTGTTTGATCCCCTGGCCTGGTGGTGATGTGAGACTGTGGGATACACTGGGCCATGAGGTTACAGATTGTGGGTGATCCCCTGGCCTGTTGGTAATGTGAGACTGGGCGTACACTGGGTCATGAGGCTACAGATTGTGGTTGATCCCCTGGCCTTGTGGTGATGTGAGACTGGGGGATACACTGGGCCATGAGGTTACAGATTGTGGCTGATCCCCTGGCCTGGTGGTGATGTGAGACTGGGGGATACACTGCGCTATGATGTTACAGATTGTGTTTGATCCCCTGGCCTGGTGTTGATGTGAGACTGGGGGATACACTGGGCCATGAGGTTACAGATTGTGGTTGATCCCCTGGCCTTGTGGTGATGTGAGACTGGGGGATACACTGGGCCATGAGGTTACAGATTTTGGTTGATCCCCTGCCCTGGTGGTGATGTGAGACTGGGGGATACACTGGGCCATGAGGTTCCACATTGTGGTTGATCCCCTGGCCTGGTGGTGATGTGAGACTGGGGGTACACTGGGCCGTGAGGTTACAGATTGAGGTTGATCCCCTGCCCTGGTGGTGATGTTAGACTGGGGGATACACTGGGCCATGAGGTTACAGATTGTGGTTGATCCCCTGGCCTGATGTTAGACTGGGGGATACACTGGGCCATGAGGTTACAGATTGTGTTTGATCCCCTGGCCTGATGTTAGACTGGGGGATACACTGGGCCATGAGGTTACAGATTGTGGTTGATCCCCTGGCCTGATGTTAGACTGGGGGATACACTGGGCCATGAGGTTACAGATTGTGGTTGATCCCCTGGCCTGATGTTAGACTGGGGGATACACTGGGCCATGAGGTTACAGATTGTGGTTGATCCCCTGGCCTCGTGGTGTTGTGAGAGTGGGGGATACACTGGGCCATGAGGTTACAGATTGTGGTTGATCCCGTGGCCTGGTGGTGATGTGAGACTGGGGGATACACTGGGCCATGAGGTTACAGATTGTGGTTGATCCCCTGGCCTGGTGGTGATGTGAGACTGGGGGATACACTGGGCCATGATGTTACAGATTGTGGTTGATCCCCTGGCCTGGTGGTGATGTGAGACTGGGGGATACACTGGGTCATGAGGTTACAGATTGTGGTTGATCCCCTGGCCTGGTGGTGATTTGAGACTGGGGGATACACTGGGCCATGAGGTTACAGATTGTGGTTGATCCCCTGGCATGGTGGTGATGTGAGACTGGGGGATACACTGGGCTATGAGGTTACAGATTGTGGTTGATCCCCTGGCCTGGTGGTGATTTGAGACTGGGGGATAGACTGCGCCATGAGGCTACAGATTGTGGTTGATCCCCTGGCCTGGTGGTGATGTGAGTCTGGGGGATACACTGGGCCATGAAGTTACAGATTGTGGTTGATCCCCTGGCCTGGTGGCGATGTTGGACTGGGGGATACACTGGGCCATGAGATTACAGATTGTGGTTGATCCCCTGGCCTGATGTTAGACTGGGGGATACACTGGGCCATGAGGTTACAGATTGTGGTCGATCCCCTGGCCTGGTGGTGATGTGAGACTGGGGGATACACTGGGCCATGAGGTTACAGATTGTGGTTGATCCCCTGGCCTGGTGGTGATGTGAGACTGGGGGTTACACTGGGGCATGAGGTTACAGATTGTGGTTGATCCCCTGGCATGGTGGTGATGTGAGACTGGGGGATACACTGGGCCATGAAGTTACAGATTGTGTTTGATCCCCTGGCCTGGTGGTGATGTGAGACTGGGGGATACACTGGGCCATGAGGTTACAGATTGTGCGTGATCCCCTGGCCTGGTGGTAATGTGAGACTGGGGGATACACTGGTCCATGAGGTTACAGATTGTGCGTGATCCCCTGGCCTGGTGGTGATGTGAGACTGGGGGATACATTGGGCCATGAGGTTACAGATTGTGCGTGATCCCCTGGCCTGGTGGTGATATGAGACTGGGCGTACACTGGGCCATGAGGATACAGATTGTGGTTGATCCCCTGGCCTGGTTGTCATGTGAGACTGGGGAATACACTGGGCCATGAGGCTACAGATTGTGGTTTTTCCCCTGGCCTCGTGGTGATGTGAGACTGGGGGATACACTGCGCTATGATGTTACAGATTGTGGTTGATCCCCTGGCCTGGTGGTGATGTGAGTCTGGGGGATACACTGGGCCATGAGGCTACAGATTGTGGTTTTTCCCCTGGCCTCGTGGTGATGTGAGACTGGGGGATACACTGGGCCATGAGGTTACAGATTGTGGTTGATCCCCTGGACTGGTGGTGATGTGAGACTGGGGATACACTGGGCCATGATGTTACAGATTGTGGTTGATCCCCTGGCATGGTGGTGATGTGAGACTGGGGGATACACTGGGCCATGAGGTTACAGATTGTGGTTGATCCCCTGGCCTGGTGGTGATGTGTGACTGGGGGATACACTGGGCCATGAGGTTACAGATTGTGGTTGATCCCCTGGCCTGGTGGTGATGTGAGACTGGGGGATACACTGGGCCATGAGGTTACAGATTGTGGTTGATCCCCTGGCCTGGTGGAGATTTGAGACTGGGGATATACTGCGCCATGAGGCCACAGATTGTGGTTGATCCCCTGGCCTGGTGGTGATGTGAGTCTGGGGGATACACTGGGCCAGGAAGTTACAGATTGTGGTTGATCCCCTGGCTTGGTGGCGATGTTGGACTGGGGGATACACTGGGCCATGAGGTTACAGATTGTGGTTGATCCCCTGGCCTGATGTTAGACTGGGGGATACACTGGGCCATGAGGTTACAGATTGTGGTTGACCCCCCGGCCTGGTGGTGATGTGAGACTGGGGGATACACTGGGCCATGAGGTTACAGATTGTGGTTGATCCCCTGGCCTGGTGGTGATGTGAGACTGTTGGATACACAGTGCCATGAGGTTATTGATTGTGGTTGATCCCCTGGCCTGGTGGTGATGTGTGACTGGGGGATACACTGGGCCATGAGGTTACAGATTGTGGTTGATCCCCTGGCCTGGTGGTGATGTGAGACTGGGGGATACACGGGGCCATGAGGTTACAGATTGTGGTTGATCCCCTGGCCTGGTGCAGATTTGAGACTGGGGGATAGACTGCGCCATGAGGCTACAGATTGTGGTTGATCCCCTGGCCTGGTGGTGATGTGAGTCTGGGGGATACACTGGGCCATGAGGTTACAGATTGTGGTTGATCCCCTGGCCTGATGTTAGACTGGGGGATACACTGGGCCATGAGGTAACAGATTGTGGTTGACCCCCTGGCCTGGTGGTGATGTGAGACTGGGGGATACACTGGGCCATGAGGTTACAGATTGTGGTTGATCCCCTGGCCTGGTGGTGATGTGAGACTGTTGGATACACAGTGCCATGAGGTTATTGATTGTGGTTAATCCCCTGGCCTGGTGGTGATGTGAGACTGGGGGATACACTGGGGCATGAGGTTACAGATTGTGGTTGATCCCCTGTCCTGGTGGTGATGTGAGACTGGGGGATACACTGGGCCATGATGTTACAGATTGTGGTTGATCCCCTGGCATGGTGGTGATGTGAGACTGGGGGATACACTGGGCCATGAGGTTACAGATTGTGGTTGATCCCCTGGCCTGGTGGTGATGCGTGACTGGGGGATACACTGGGCCATGAGGTTACAGATTGTGGTTGATCCCCTGGCCTGGTGGTGATGTGAGACTGGGGGATACACTGGGCCATGAGGTTACAGATTGTGGTTGATCCCCTGGCCTGTTGGTGATGTGAGACTGGGGGATACACTGGGCCATGAAGTTACAGATTGTGTTTGATCCCCTGGCCTGGTGGTGATGTGAGACTGGGGGATACACGGGCCATGAGGTTACAGATTGTGGGTGATCCCCTGGCCTGGTGGTAATGGGAGACTGGGCGTACACAGGGCCATGATGTTACAGATTGTGGTTGATCCCCTGGCCTGGTGGTCATGTGAGACCGGGGAATACACTGGGCCATGAGGCTACAGATTGTGGTTGATCCCCTGGCCTCGTGGTGATGTGAGACTGGGGGATACACTGCGCTATGAAGTTACAGATTGTGGTTGATCCCCTGTCCTGGTGGTGATGTGAGACTGGGGATACACTGGGCCATGATGTTACAGATTGTGGTAGATCCCCTGGCATGGTGGTGATGTGAGACTGGGGGATACACTGGGCCATGAGGTTACAGATTGTGGTTGATCCCCTGGCCTGGTGGTGACTTGTGACTGGGGGATACACTGGGCCATGAGGTTACAGATTGTGGTTGATCCCCTGGCCTGGTGGTGATGTGAGACTGGGGGATACACTGGGCCATGAGGTTACAGATTGTGGTTGATCCCCTGGCCTGCTGGTGATGTGAGACTGGGGGATACACTGGGCCATGAAGTTACAGATTGTGTTTGATCCCCTGGCCTGGTGGTGATGTGATACTGGGGGATACACTGGGCCATTAGGTTACAGATTGTGGGTGATCCCCTGGCCTGGTGGTAATGTGAGACTGGGCGTACACTGGGCCATGAGGCTACAGATTGTGGTTGATCCCCTGGCCTCGTGGTGATGTGAGACTGGGGGATACACTGCGCTATGATGTTACAGATTGTGGTTGATCCCCTGGCCTGGTGTTGATGTGAGACTGGGGGATACACTGGGCCATGAGGTTACAGATTGTGGTTGATCCCCTGGCCTCGTGGTGATGTGAGACTGGGGGTTACACTGGGCCATGAGGTTACAGATTGTGGTTGATCCCCTGGCCTGGTGGTAATGTGAGACTGTGGGATACACTGGGCCATGAAGTTACAGATTGTGGCTGATCCCCTGGCCTGGTGGTGATGTGAGACTGGGGGATACACTGCGCTATGATGTTACAGATTGTGTTTGATCCCCTGGCCTGGTGTTGATGTGAGACTGGGGGATACACTGGGCCATGAGGTTACAGATTGTGGTTGATCCCCTGGCCTTGTGGTGATGTGAGACTGAGGGATACACTGGGCCATGAGGTTACAGATTTTGGTTGATCCCCTGGCCTGGTGGTGATGTTAGACTGGGGGATACACTGGGCCATGAGGTTACAGATTTTGGTTGATCCCCTGGCCTGGTGGTGATGTGAGACTGGGGGATACACTGGGCCATGAGGTTCCACATTGTGGTTGATCCCCTGGCCTGGTGGTGATGTGAGACTGGGGGTACACTGGGCCATGAGGTTACAGATTGTGGTTGATCCCCTGCCCTGGTGGTGATGTTAGACTGGGGGATACACTGGGCCATGAGGTTACAGATTGTGGTTGATCCCCTGGCCTGGTGGTTATGTGAGACTGGGGGATACACTGGGCCATGAGGTTACAGATTGTGGTTGATCCCGTGGCCTGGTGGTGATGTGAGACTGGGGGATACACTGGGCCATGAGGTTACAGATTGTGGTTGATCCCCTGGCCTGGTGGTGATGTGAGACTGGGGGATACACTGGGCCATGAGTTTACAGATTGTCGTTGATCCCCTGGCCTGGTGGTGATGTGAGACTGGGGGATACACTGGGCCATGATGTTACAGATTGTGGTTGATCCCCTGGCCTGGTGGTGATGTGAGACTGGGGGATACACTGGGTCATGAGGTTACAGATTGTGGTTGATCCCCTGGCCTGGTGGTGATTTGAGACTGGGGGATACACTGGGTCATGAGCTTACAGATTGTGGTTGATCCCCTGGCCTGGTGGTGATGTGAGACTGGGGGATACACTGGTCTATGAGGTTACAGATTGTGGTTGATCCCCCGGCCTGGTGGTGATGTGAGACTGTTGGATACACAGTGCCATGAGGTTATTGATTGTGGTTGATCCCCTGGCCTGGTGGTGATGTGAGACTGGGGGTTACACTGGGGCATGAGGTTACAGATTGTGGTTGATCCCCTGTCCTGGTGGTAATGTGAGACTGGGGATACGCTGGGCCATGATGTTACAGATTGTGGTTGATCCCCTGGCATGGTGGTAATGTGAGACTGGGGGATACACTCGGCCATGAGGTTACAGATTGTGGTTGATCCCCTGGCCTGATGTTAGACTGGGGGATACACTGGGCCATGATGTTACAGATTGTGTTTGATCCCCTGGCCTGGTGGTGATGTGAGACTGGGGGATACACGGGCCATGAGGTTACAGATTGTGGGTGATCCCCTGGCCTGGTGGTAATGGGAGACTGGGCGTACACAGGGCCATGATGTTACAGATTGTGGTTGATCCCCTGGCCTGGTGGTCATGTGAGACCGGGGAATACACTGGGCCATGAGGCTACAGATTGTGGTTGATCCCCTGGCCTCGTGGTGATGTGAGACTGGGGGATACACTGCGCTATGAAGTTACAGATTGTGGTTGATCCCCTGTCCTGGTGGTAATGTGAGACTGGGGATACACTGGGCCATGATGTTACAGATTGTGGTAGATCCCCTGGCATGGTGGTGATGTGAGACTGGGGGATACACTGGGCCATGAGGTTACAGATTGTGGTTGATCCCCTGGCCTGGTGGTGACTTGTGACTGGGGGATACACTGGGCCATGAGGTTACAGATTGTGGTTGATCCCCTGGCCTGGTGGTGATGTGAGACTGGGGGATACACTGGGCCATGAGGTTACAGATTGTGGTTGATCCCCTGGCCTGCTGGTGATGTGAGACTGGGGGATACACTGGGCCATGAAGTTACAGATTGTGTTTGATCCCCTGGCCTGGTGGTGATGTGAGACTGGGGGATACACTGGGCCATTAGGTTACAGATTGTGGGTGATCCCCTGGCCTGGTGGTAATGTGAGACTGGGCGTACACTGGGCCATGAGGCTACAGATTGTGGTTGATCCCCTGGCCTCGTGGTGATGTGAGACTGGGGGATACACTGCGCTATGATGTTACAGATTGTGGTTGATCCCCTGGCCTGGTGTTGATGTGAGACTGGGGGATACACTGGGCCATGAGGTTACAGATTGTGGTTGATCCCCTGGCCTCGTGGTGATGTGAGACTGGGGGTTACACTGGGCCATGAGGTTACAGATTGTGGTTGATCCCCTGGCCTGGTGGTAATGTGAGACTGTGGGATACACTGGGCCATGAAGTTACAGATTGTGGCTGATCCCCTGGCCTGGTGGTGATGTGAGACTGGGGGATACACTGCGCTATGATGTTACAGATTGTGTTTGATCCCCTGGCCTGGTGTTGATGTGAGACTGGGGGATACACTGGGCCATGAGGTTACAGATTGTGGTTGATCCCCTGGCCTTGTGGTGATGTGAGACTGAGGGATACACTGGGCCATGAGGTTACAGATTTTGGTTGATCCCCTGGCCTGGTGGTGATGTTAGACTGGGGGATACACTGGGCCATGAGGTTACAGATTTTGGTTGATCCCCTGGCCTGGTGGTGATGTGAGACTGGGGGATACACTGGGCCATGAGGTTCCATATTGTGGTTGATCCCCTGGCCTGGTGGTGATGTGAGACTGGGGGTACACTGGGCCATGAGGTTACAGATTGTGGTTGATCCCCTGCCCTGGTGGTGATGTTAGACTGGGGGATACACTGGGCCATGAGGTTACAGATTGTGGTTGATCCCCTGGCCTGGTGGTTATGTGAGACTGGGGGATACACTGGGCCATGAGGTTACAGATTGTGGTTGATCCCGTGGCCTGGTGGTGATGTGAGACTGGGGGATACACTGGGCCATGAGGTTACAGATTGTGGTTGATCCCCTGGCCTGGTGGTGATGTGAGACTGGGGGATACACTGGGCCATGAGTTTACAGATTGTCGTTGATCCCCTGGCCTGGTGGTGATGTGAGACTGGGGGATACACTGGGCCATGATGTTACAGATTGTGGTTGATCCCCTGGCCTGGTGGTGATGTGAGACTGGGGGATACACTGGGTCATGAGGTTACAGATTGTGGTTGATCCCCTGGCCTGGTGGTGATTTGAGACTGGGGGATACACTGGGTCATGAGCTTACAGATTGTGGTTGATCCCCTGGCCTGGATGTGATGTGAGACTGGGGGATACACTGGTCTATGAGGTTACAGATTGTGGTTGATCCCCTGGCCTGGTGGTGATGTGAGACTGTTGGATACACAGTGCCATGAGGTTATTGATTGTGGTTGATCCCCTGGCCTGGTGGTGATGTGAGACTGGGGGTTACACTGGGGCATGAGGTTACAGATTGTGGTTGATCCCCTGTCCTGGTGGTAATGTGAGACTGGGGATGCACTGGGCCATGATGTTACAGATTGTGGTTGATCCCCTGGCATGGTGGTAATGTGAGACTGGGGGATACACTCGGCCATGAGGTTACAGATTGTGGTTGATCCCCTGGCCTGATGTTAGACTGGGGGATACACTGGGCCATGATGTTACAGATTGTGGTAGATCCCCTGGCATGGTGGTGATGTGAGACTGGGGGATACACTGGGCCATGAGGTTACAGATTGTGGTTGATCCCCTGGCCTGGTGGTGACGTGTGACTGGGGGATACACTGGGCCATGAGGTTACAGATTGTGGTTGATCCCCTGGCCTGGTGGTGATGTGAGACTGGGGGATACACTGGGCCATGAGGTTACAGATTGTGGTTGATCCCCTGGCCTGCTGGTGATGTGAGACTGGGGGATACACTGGGCCATGAAGTTACAGATTGTGTTTGATCCCCTGGCCTGGTGGTGATGTGAGACTGGGGGATACACTGGGCCATTAGGTTACAGATTGTGGGTGATCCCCTGGCCTGGTGGTAATGTGAGACTGGGCGTACACTGGGCCATGAGGCTACAGATTGTGGTTGATCCCCTGGCCTCGTGGTGATGTGAGACTGGGGGATACACTGCGCTATGATGTTACAGATTGTGGTTGATCCCCTGGCCTGGTGTTGATGTGAGACTGGGGGATACACTGGGCCATGAGGTTACAGATTGTGGCTGATCCCCTGGCCTCGTGGTGATGTGAGACTGGGGTTTACACTGGGCCATGAGGTTACAGATTGTGGTTGATCCCCTGGCCTGGTGGTAATGTGAGACTGTGGGATACACAGGGCCATGAAGTTACAGATTGTGGCTGATCCCCTGGCCTGGTGGTGATGTGAGACTGGGGGATACACTGCGCTATGATGTTACAGATTGTGTTTGATCCCCTGGCCTGGTGTTGATGTGAGACTGGGGGATACACTGGGCCATGAGGTTACAGATTGTGGTTGATCCCCTGGCCTTGTGGTGATGTGAGACTGAGGGATACACTTGGCCATGAGGTTACAGATTTTGGTTGATCCCCTGGCCTGGTGGTGATGTTAGACTGGGGGATACACTGGGCCATGAGGTTACAGATTTTGGTTGATCCCCTGGCCTGGTGGTGATGTGAGACTGGGGGATACACTGGGCCATGAGGTTCCACATTGTGGTTGATCCCCTGGCCTGGTGGTGATGTGAGACTGGGGGTACACTGGGCCATGAGGTTACAGATTGTGGTTCATCCCCTGCCCTGGTGGTGATGTTAGACTGGGGGATACACTGGGCCATGAGGTTACAGATTGTGGTTGATCCCCTGGCCTGGTGGTGATGTTAGACTGGGGGATACACTGGGCCATGAGGTTACAGATTTTGGTTGATCCCCTGGCCTGGTGGTGATGTGAGACTGGGGGATACACTGGGCCATGAGGTTCCACATTGTGGTTGATCCCCTGGCCTGGTGGTGATGTGAGACTGGGGGTACACTGGGCCATGAGGTTACAGATTGTGGTTGATCCCCTGCCCTGGTGGTGATGTTAGACTGGGGGATACACTGGGCCATGAGGTTACAGATTGTGGTTGATCCCCTGGCCTGGTGGTTATGTGAGACTGGGGGATACACTGGGCCATGAGGTTACAGATTGTGGTTGATCCCGTGGCCTGGTGGTGATGTGAGACTGGGGGATACACTGGGCCATGAGGTTACAGATTGTGGTTGATCCCCTGGCCTGGTGGTGATGTGAGACTGGGGGATACACTGGGCCATGAGTTTACAGATTGTCGTTGATCCCCTGGCCTGGTGGTGATGTGAGACTGGGGGATACACTGGGCCATGATGTTACAGATTGTGGTTGATCCCCTGGCCTGGTGGTGATGTGAGACTGGGGGATACACTGGGTCATGAGGTTACAGATTGTGGTTGATCCCCTGGCCTGGTGGTGATTTGAGACTGGGGGATACACTGGGTCATGAGCTTACAGATTGTGGTTGATCCCCTGGCCTGGTGGTGATGTGAGACTGGGGGATACACTGGTCTATGAGGTTACAGATTGTGGTTGATCCCCTGGCCTGGTGGTGATGTGAGACTGTTGGATACACAGTGCCATGAGGTTATTGATTGTGGTTGATCCCCTGGCCTGGTGGTGATGTGAGACTGGGGGTTACACTGGGGCATGAGGTTACAGATTGTGGTTGATCCCCTGTCCTGGTGGTAATGTGAGACTGGGGATGCACTGGGCCATGATGTTACAGATTGTGGTTGATCCCCTGGCATGGTGGTAATGTGAGACTGGGGGATACACTCGGCCATGAGGTTACAGATTGTGGTTGATCCCCTGGCCTGATGTTAGACTGGGGGATACACTGGGCCATGATGTTACAGATTGTGGTAGATCCCCTGGCATGGTGGTGATGTGAGACTGGGGGATACACTGGGCCATGAGGTTACAGATTGTGGTTGATCCCCTGGCCTGGTGGTGACGTGTGACTGGGGGATACACTGGGCCATGAGGTTACAGATTGTGGTTGATCCCCTGGCCTGGTGGTGATGTGAGACTGGGGGATACACTGGGCCATGAGGTTACAGATTGTGGTTGATCCCCTGGCCTGCTGGTGATGTGAGACTGGGGGATACACTGGGCCATGAAGTTACAGATTGTGTTTGATCCCCTGGCCTGGTGGTGATGTGAGACTGGGGGATACACTGGGCCATTAGGTTACAGATTGTGGGTGATCCCCTGGCCTGGTGGTAATGTGAGACTGGGCGTACACTGGGCCATGAGGCTACAGATTGTGGTTGATCCCCTGGCCTCGTGGTGATGTGAGACTGGGGGATACACTGCGCTATGATGTTACAGATTGTGGTTGATCCCCTGGCCTGGTGTTGATGTGAGACTGGGGGATACACTGGGCCATGAGGTTACAGATTGTGGCTGATCCCCTGGCCTCGTGGTGATGTGAGACTGGGGTTTACACTGGGCCATGAGGTTACAGATTGTGGTTGATCCCCTGGCCTGGTGGTAATGTGAGACTGTGGGATACACTGGGCCATGAAGTTACAGATTGTGGCTGATCCCCTGGCCTGGTGGTGATGTGAGACTGGGGGATACACTGCGCTATGATGTTACAGATTGTGTTTGATCCCCTGGCCTGGTGTTGATGTGAGACTGGGGGATACACTGGGCCATGAGGTTACAGATTGTGGTTGATCCCCTGGCCTTGTGGTGATGTGAGACTGAGGGATACACTGGGCCATGAGGTTACAGATTTTGGTTGATCCCCTGGCCTGGTGGTGATGTTAGACTGGGGGATACACTGGGCCATGAGGTTACAGATTTTGGTTGATCCCCTGGCCTGGTGGTGATGTGAGACTGGGGGATACACTGGGCCATGAGGTTCCACATTGTGGTTGATCCCCTGGCCTGGTGGTGATGTGAGACTGGGGGTACACTGGGCCATGAGGTTACAGATTGTGGTTCATCCCCTGCCCTGGTGGTGATGTTAGACTGGGGGATACACTGGGCCATGAGGTTACAGATTGTGGTTGATCCCCTGGCCTGGTGGTTATGTGAGACTGGGGGATACACTGGGCCATGAGGTTACAGATTGTGGTTGATCCCGTGGCCTGGTGGTGATGTGAGACTGGGGGATACACTGGGCCATGAGGTTACAGATTGTGGTTGATCCCCTGGCCTGGTGGTGATGTGAGACTGGGGGATACACTGGGCCATGAGTTTACAGATTGTCGTTGATCCCCTGGCCTGGTGGTGATGTGAGACTGGGGGATACAGTGGGCCATGATGTTACAGATTGTGGTTGATCCCCTGGCCTGGTGGTGATGTGAGACTGGGGGATACACTGGGTCATGAGGTTACAGATTGTGGTTGATCCCCTGGCCTGTTGGTGATTTGAGACTGGGGGATACACTGGGTCATGAGCTTACAGATTGTCGTTGATCCCCTGGCCTGGTGGTGATGTGAGACTGTTGGATACACAGTGCCATGAGGTTATTGATTGTGGTTGATCCCATGGCCTGGTGGTGATGTGAGACTGGGGGTTACACTGGGGGTTGAGGTTACAGATTGTGGTTGATCCCCTGTCCTGGTGGTAATGTGAGACTGGGGGATACACTCGGCCATGAGGTTACAGATTGTGGTTGATCCCCTGGCCTGGTGGTGATGTGTGACTGGGGGGTTACACTGGGCCATGAGGTTACAGATTGTGGTTGATCCCCTAGCATGGTGGTAATGTGAGACTGGGGGATACACTCGGCCATGAGGTTACAGATTGTGGTTGATCCCCTGGCCTGGTGGTGATGTGTGACTGGGGGGTTACACTGGGCCATGAGGTTACAGATTGTGGTTGATCCCCTGGCCTGGTGGTGATGTGAGACTGCGGGATACACTGGGCCATGAAGTTACATATTGTGTTTGATCCCCTGGCCTGGTGGTGATGTGAGACTGGGGCGTACACTGGGCCATGAGGTTACAGATTGTGGTTGATCCCCTGGCCTGGTTGTCATGTGAGACTGGGGAATACACTGGGCCATGAGGCTACAGATTGTGGTTGATCCCCTGGCCTCGTGGTGATGTGAGACTGGGGGATACACTGCGCTATGATGTTACAGATTGTGGTTGATCCCCTGTCCTGGTGGTGATGTGAGACAGGGGGATACACTGGGCCATGATGTTACAGATTGTGGTTGATCCCCTGGCATGGTGGTGATGTGAGACTGGGGGATACACTGGGCCATGAGGCTACAGATTGTGGTTGATCCCCTGGCCTCGTGGTGATGTGAGACTGGGGGATACACTGCGCTA
Organism: Hypanus sabinus; assembly: GCF_030144855.1. Lineage (NCBI taxonomy): Eukaryota > Metazoa > Chordata > Chondrichthyes > Myliobatiformes > Dasyatidae > Hypanus > Hypanus sabinus. The sequence goes on along the minus strand of NW_026778948.1, from coordinate 440,241 downwards.
TGATGTTACAGATTGTGGTTGATCCCCTGTCCTGGTGGTGATGTGAGACAGGGGGATACACTGGGCCATGATGTTACAGATTGTGGTTGATCCCCTGGCCTGGTGGTGATGTGTGACTGGGGGATAAACTGGGCCATGAGGTTACAGATTGTGGTTGATCCCCTGGCCTGGTGGTGATGTGAGACTGGGGGATACACTGGGCCATGAGGTTACAGATTGTGGTTGATCCCCTGGCCTGGTGGAGATTTGAGACTGGGGATAGACTGCGCCATGAGGCCACAGATTGTGGTTGATCCCCTGGCCTGGTGGTGATGTGAGTCTGGGGGATACACTGGGCCAGGAAGTTACAGATTGTGGTTGATCCCCTGGCCTGGTGGCGATGTTGGACTGGGGGATACACTGGGCCATGAGGTTACAGATTGTGGTTGATCCCCTGGCCTGATGTTAGACTGGGGGATACACTGGGCCATGAGGTTACAGATTGTGGTTGACCCCCTGGCCTGGTGGTGATGTGAGACTGGGGGATACACTGGGCCATGAGGTTACAGATTGTGGTTGATCCCCTGGCCTGGTGGTGATGTGAGACTGGGGAATACACTGGGCCATGAGGTTACAGATTGTGGTTGATCCCCTGGCCTGGTGGTGAAGTGAGACTGGGGGATACACTGGGGCATGAGGTTACAGATTGTGGTTGATCCCCTGTCCTGGTGGAAATGTGATACTGGGGATACACTGGGCCATGATGTTACAGATTGTGGTTGATCCCCTGGCATGGTGGTGATGTGAGACTGGGGGATACACTGGGCCATGAGGTTACAGATTTTGGTTGATCCCCTGGCCTGGTGGTGATGCGTGACTGGGGGATACACTGGGCCATGAGGTTACAGATTGTGGTTGATCCCCTGGCCTGGTGGTGATGTGAGACTGGGGGATACACTGGGCCATGAGGTTACAGATTGTGGTTGATCCCCTGGCCTGGTGGTGATGTGAGACTGGGGGATACACTGGGCCATGAGGTTACAGATTGTGGGTGTTCCCCTGGCCTGGTGGTAATGTGAGACTGGGCGTACACTGGGCCATGATGTTACAGATTGTGGTTGATCCCCTGGCCTGGTGGTGATGTGAGACTGGGGGAATACAGTGGGCCATGAGGTTACAGGTTGTGCATGATCCCCTGGCCTGGTGGTGATTATGAGACTGGGGGATACACTGGGCCATGAGGTTACAGATTGTGGTTGATCCCCTGGCCTGGTGGTGATGTTAGACTGGGGGATACACTGGGCCATGAGGTTATAGATTGTGGTTGATCCCCTGTCCTGGTGGTGATGTGAGACTGGGGGATACACTGGTCCATGAGGTTACAGATTGTGGTTGATCCCCTGGCCTGGTGGTGATGTGTGACTGGGGGATACACTGGGCCATGAGGTTACAGATTGTGGTTGATCCCCTGGCCTGGTGGTGATGTGAGACTGGGGGATACACTGGGCCATGAGGTTACAGATTGTGGTTGATCCCCTGGCATGGTGGAGATTTGAGACTGGGGATAGACTGCGCCATGAGGCCACAGATTGTGGTTGATCCCCTGGCCTGGTGGTGATGTGAGTCTGGGGGATACACTGGGCCAGGAAGTTACAGATTGTGGTTGATCCCCTGGCCTGGTGGCGATGTTGGACTGGGGGATACACTGGGCCATGAGGTTACAGATTGTGGTTGATCCACTGGCCTGATGTTAGACTGGGGGATACACTGGGCCATGAGGTTACAGATTGTGGTTGACCCCCTGGCCTGGTGGTGATGTGAGTCTGGGGGATACAATGGGCCAGGAAGTTACAGATTGTGGTTGATCCCCTGGCCTGGTGGCGATGTTGGACTGGGGGATACACTGGGCCATGAGGTTACAGATTGTGGTTGATCCCCTGGCCTGATGTTAGACTGGGGGATACACTGGGCCATGAGGTTACAGATTGTGGTTGACCCCATGGCCTGGTGGTGCTGTGAGACTGGGGGATACACTGGGCCATGAGGTTACAGATTGTGGTTGATCCCCTGGCCTGGTGGTGATGTGAGACTGTTGGATACACAGTGCCATGAGGTTATTGATTGTGGTTGATCCCCTGGCCTGGTGGTGATGTGAGACTGGGGGATACACTGGTGCATGACTTTACAGATTGTGGTTGATCCCCTGTCCTGGTGGAAATGTGAGACTGGGGATACACTGGGCCATGATGTTACAGATTGTGGTTGATCCCCTGGCATGGTGGTGATGTGAGACTGGGGGATACACTGGGCCATGAGGTTACAGATTGTGGTTGATCCCCTGGCCTGGTGGTGATGCGTGACTGGGGGATACACTGGGCCATGAGGTTACAGATTGTGGTTGATCCCCTGGCCTGGTGGTGATGTGAGACTGGGGGATACACTGGGCCATGAGGTTACAGATTGTGGTTGATCCACTGGCCTGGTGGTGATGTGAGAATGGGGGATACACTGGGCCATGAAGTTAAAGATTGTGTTTGATCCCCTGGCCTGGTGGTGATGTGAGACTGGGGGATACACTGGGCCATGAGGTTACAGATTGTGGGTGATCCCCTGGCCTGGTGGTAATGTGAGAATGGGGGAATACAGTGGGCCATGAGGTTACAGATTGTGGTTGATCCACTGGCCTGGTGGTCATGTGAGACTGGGCGGATACACTGGGCCATGATGTTACAGATTGTGGTTGATCCACTGGCCTGGTGGTCATGTGAGACTGGGGAATACACTGGGCCATGAGGCTACAGATTGTGGTTGATCCCCTGGCCTCGTGGTCATGTGAGACTGGGGGATACACTGCGCTATGATGTTACAGATTGTGGTTGATCCCCTGTCCTGGTGATAATGTGAGACAGGGGATACACTGGGCCATGATGTTACAGATTGTGGTTGGTCCCCTGGCATGGTGGTGATGTGAGACTGGGGGATACACTGGGCCATGAGGTTACAGATTGTGGTTGATCCCCTGGCCTGGTGGTGATGTGTGACTGGGGGATACACTGGGCCATGAGGTTACAGATTGTGGTTGATCCCCTGGCCTGGTGGTGATGTGAGACTGGGGGATACACTGGGCCATGAGGTTACAGATTGTGGTTGATCCCCTGGCCTGGTGGTGATGTGAGACTGGGGGATACACTGGGCCATGAGGTTACAGATTGTGGTTGATCCCCTGGCCTGGTGGTGATGTGAGACTGGGGGATACACTGGGCCATGAGGCTACAGATTGTGGTTGATCCCCTGGCCTCGTGGTGATGTGAGACTGGGGGATACACTGCGCTATGATGTTATAGATTGTGGTTGATCCCCTGTCCTGGTGGTAATGTGAGACTGGGGATACACTGGGCCATGAGGTTACAGATTGTGGTTGATCCCCTGGCCTGGTGGTGATGTGTGACTGGGGGATAAACTGGGCCATGAGGTTACAGATTGTGGTTGATCCCCTGGCCTGGTGGTGATGTGAGACTGGGGGATACACTGGGCCATGAGGTTACAGATTGTGGTTGATCCCCTGGCCTGGTGGAGATTTGAGACTGGGGATAGACTGCGCCATGAGGCCACAGATTGTGGTTGATCCCCTGGCCTGGTGGTGATGTGAGTCTGGGGGATACACTGGGCCAGGAAGTTACAGATTGTGGTTGATCCCCTGGCCTGGTGGCGATGTTGGACTGGGGGATACACTGGGCCATGAGGTTACAGATTGTGGTTGATCCCCTGGCCTGATGTTAGACTGGGGGATACACTGGGCCATGAGGTTACAGATTGTGGTTGACCCCCTGGCCTGGTGGTGATGTGAGACTGGGGGATACACTGGGCCATGAGGTTACAGATTGTGGTTGATCCCCTGGCCTGGTGGTGATGTGAGACTGGGGAATACACTGGGCCATGAGGTTACAGATTGTGGTTGATCCCCTGGCCTGGTGGTGATGTGAGACTGGGGGATACACTGGGGCATGAGGTTACAGATTGTGGTTGATCCCCTGTCCTGGTGGAAATGTGAGACTGGGGATACACTGGGCCATGATGTTACAGATTGTGGTTGATCCCCTGGCATGGTGGTGATGTGAGACTGGGGGATACACTGGGCCATGAGGTTACAGATTTTGGTTGATCCCCTGGCCTGGTGGTGATGCGTGACTGGGGGATACACTGGGCCATGAGGTTACAGATTGTGGTTGATCCCCTGGCCTGGTGGTGATGTGAGACTGGGGGATACACTGGGCCATGAGGTTACAGATTGTGGTTGATCCCCTGGCCTGGTGGTGATGTGAGACTGGGGGATACACTGGGCCATGAGGTTACAGATTGTGGGTGTTCCCCTGGCCTGGTGGTAATGTGAGACTGGGCGTACACTGGGCCATGATGTTACAGATTGTGGTTGATCCCCTGGCCTGGTGGTGATGTGAGACTGGGGGAATACAGTGGGCCATGAGGTTACAGGTTGTGCATGATCCCCTGGCCTGGTGGTGATTATGAGACTGGGGGATAAACTGGGCCATGAGGTTACAGAATTCGGTTGATTCCCTGGCCTGGTGGTGATGTGAGACTGGGGGATACACTGGGCCATGAGGTTACAGATTGTGGTTGATCCCCTGGCCTGGTGGAGATTTGAGACTGGGGATAGACTGCGCCATGAGGCCACAGATTGTGGTTGATCCCCTGGCCTGGTGGTGATGTGAGTCTGGGGGATACACTGGGCCAGGAAGTTACAGATTGTGGTTGATCCCCTGGCCTGGTGGCGATGTTGGACTGGGGGATACACTGGGCCATGAGGTTACAGATTGTGGTTGATCCCCTGGCCTGATGTTAGACTGGGGGATACACTGGGCCATGAGGTTACAGATTGTGGTTGACCCCCTGGCCTGGTGGTGATGTGAGACTGGGGGATACACTGGGCCATGAGGTTACAGATTGTGGTTGATCCCCTGGCCTGGTGGTGATGTGAGACTGGGGAATACACTGGGCCATGAGGTTACAGATTGTGGTTGATCCCCTGGCCTGGTGGTGATGTGAGACTGGGGGATACACTGGGGCATGAGGTTACAGATTGTGGTTGATCCCCTGTCCTGGTGGAAATGTGAGACTGGGGATACACTGGGCCATGATGTTACAGATTGTGGTTGATCCCCTGGCATGGTGGTGATGTGAGACTGGGGGATACACTGGGCCATGAGGTTACAGATTTTGGTTGATCCCCTGGCCTGGTGGTGATGCGTGACTGGGGGATACACTGGGCCATGAGGTTACAGATTGTGGTTGATCCCCTGGCCTGGTGGTGATGTGAGACTGGGGGATACACTGGGCCATGAGGTTACAGATTGTGGTTGATCCCCTGGCCTGGTGGTGATGTGTGACTGGGGGATACACTGGGCCATGAGGTTACAGATTGTGGGTGTTCCCCTGGCCTGGTGGTAATGTGAGACTGGGCGTACACTGGGCCATGATGTTACAGATTGTGGTTGATCCCCTGGCCTGGTGGTGATGTGAGACTGGGGGAATACAGTGGGCCATGAGGTTACAGGTTGTGCATGATCCCCTGGCCTGGTGGTGAATATGAGACTGGGGGATACACTGGGCCATGAGGATACAGATTGTGGTTGATCCCCTGGCCTGGTGGTGATGTTAGACTGGGGGATACACTGGGCCATGAGGTTATAGATTGTGGTTGATCCCCTGTCCTGGTGGTGATGTGAGACTGGGGGATACACTGGGCCATGAGGTTACAGATTGTGGTTGATCCCCTGGCCTGGTGGTGATGTGTGACTGTGGGATACACTGGGCCATGAGGTTACAGATTGTGGTTGATCCCCTGGCCTGGTGGTGATGTGAGACTGGGGGATACACTGGGCCATGAGGTTACAGATTGTGGTTGATCCCCTGGCATGGTGGAGATTTGAGACTGGGGATAGACTGCGCCATGAGGCCACAGATTGTGGTTGATCCCCTGGCCTGGTGGTGATGTGAGTCTGGGGGATACACTGGGCCAGGAAGTTACAGATTGTGGTTGATCCCCTGGCCTGGTGGCGATGTTGGACTGGGGGATACACTGGGCCATGAGGTTACAGATTGTGGTTGATCCCCTGGCCTGATGTTAGACTGGGGGATACACTGGGCCATGAGGTTACAGATTGTGGTTGACCCCCTGGCCTGGTGGTGATGTGAGTCTGGGGGATACAATGGGCCAGGAAGTTACAGATTGTGGTTGATCCCCTGGCCTGGTGGCGATGTTGGACTGGGGGATACACTGGGCCATGAGGTTACAGATTGTGGTTGATCCCCTGGCCTGATGTTAGACTGGGGGATACACTGGGCCATGAGGTTACAGATTGTGGTTGACCCCATGGCCTGGTGGTGCTGTGAGACTGGGGGATACACTGGGCCATGAGGTTACAGATTGTGGTTGATCCCCTGGCCTGGTGGTGATGTGAGACTGTTGGATACACAGTGCCATGAGGTTATTGATTGTGGTTGATCCCCTGGCCTGGTGGTGATGTGAGACTGGGGGATACACTGGTGCATGAGGTTACAGATTGTGGTTGATCCCCTGTCCTGGTGGAAATGTGAGACTGGGGATACACTGGGCCATGATGTTACAGATTGTGGTTGATCCCCTGGCATGGTGGTGATGTGAGACTGGGGGATACACTGGGCCATGAGGTTACAGATTGTGGTTGATCCCCTGGCCTGGTGGTGATGCGTGACTGGGGGATACACTGGGCCATGAGGTTACAGATTGTGGTTGATCCCCTGGCCTGGTGGTGATGTGAGACTGGGGGATACACTGGGCCATGAGGTTACAGATTGTGGTTGATCCACTGGCCTGGTGGTGATGTGAGAATGGGGGATACACTGGGCCATGAAGTTAAAGATTGTGTTTGATCCCCTGGCCTGGTGGTGATGTGAGACTGGGGGATACACTGGGCCATGAGGTTACAGATTGTGGGTGATCCCCTGGCCTGGTGGTAATGTGAGAATGGGGGAATACAGTGGGCCATGAGGTTACAGATTGTGGTTGATCCACTGGCCTGGTGGTCATGTGAGACTGGGCGGATACACTGGGCCATGATGTTACAGATTGTGGTTGATCCACTGGCCTGGTGGTCATGTGAGACTGGGGAATACACTGGGCCATGAGGCTACAGATTGTGGTTGATCCCCTGGCCTCGTGGTCATGTGAGACTGGGGGATACACTGCGCTATGATGTTACAGATTGTGGTTGATCCCCTGTCCTGGTGATAATGTGAGACAGGGGATACACTGGGCCATGATGTTACAGATTGTGGTTGGTCCCCTGGCATGGTGGTGATGTGAGACTGGGGGATACACTGGGCCATGAGGTTACAGATTGTGGTTGATCCCCTGGCCTGGTGGTGATGTGTGACTGGGGGATACACTGGGCCATGAGGTTACAGATTGTGGTTGATCCCCTGGCCTGGTGGTGATGTGAGACTGGGGGATACACTGGGCCATGAGGTTACAGATTGTGGTTGATCCCCTGGCCTGGTGGTGATGTGAGACTGGGGGATACACTGGGCCATGAGGTTACAGATTGTGGTTGATCCCCTGGCCTGGTGGTGATGTGAGACTGGGGGATACACTGGGCCATGAGGTTACAGATTGTGGTTGATCCCCTGGCCTGGTGGTGATGTGAGACTGGGGGATATACTGGGCCATGAGGTTACAGATTGTGGGTGATCCCCTGGCCTGGTGGTAATGTGAGACTGGGCGTACACTGGGCCATGATGTTACAGATTGTGGTTGATCCCCTGGCCTGGTGGTCATGTGAGACTGGGGAATACACTGGGCCATGAGGCTACAGATTGTGGTTGATCCGCTGGCCTCGTGGTGATGTGAGACTGGGGGATACACTGCGCTATGATGTTACAGATTGTGGTTGATCCCCTGGCCTGGTGTTGATGTGAGACTGGGGTATACACTGGGCCATGAGGTTACAGATTGTGGCTGATCCCCTAGCCTCGTGGTGATGTGAGACTGGGGGTTACACTGGGCCATGAGGTTACAGATTGTGGTTGATCCCCTGGCCTGGTGGTGATGTGAGACTGGGGGATACACTGGGCCATGAGGTTACAGATTGTGGTTGATCCCCTGGCCTGGTGGTGATGTGAAACTGGGGGATACACTGGGCCATGAGGTTACAGATTGTGGTTGATCCCGTGCCCTGGTGGTGATGTTAGACTGGGGGAAATGCTGGGCAATGAAATTACAGATTGTGGTTGATCCCCTGGCCTGGTGGTGATGTGAGACTGGGGGTACACTGGGCCATGAGGTTACTGATTGTGGTTGATCCCCTGGCCTGGTGGTGATGTTAGACTGGGGGAAATGCAGGGCCATGAAGTTACAGATTGTGGTTGATCCCCTGTCCTGGTGATAATGTGAGACAGGGGATACACTGGGCCATGATGTTACAGATTGTGGTTGGTCCCCTGGCATGGTGGTGATGTGAGACTGGGGGATACACTGGGCCATGAGGTTACAGATTGTGGTTGATCCCCTGGCCTGGTGGTGATGTGTGACTGGGGGATACACTGGGCCATGAGGTTACAGATTGTGGTTGATCCCCTGGCCTGGTGGTGATGTGAGACTGGGGGATACACTGGGCCATGAGGTTACAGATTGTGGTTGATCCCCTGGCCTGGTGGTGATGTGAGACTGGGGGATACACTGGGCCATGAGGTTACAGATTGTGGTTGATCCCCTGGCCTGGTGGTGATGTGAGACTGGGGGATACACTGGGCCATGAGGTTACAGATTGTGGTTGATCCCCTGGCCTGGTGGTGATGTGAGACTGGGGGATACTCTGGGCCATGAGGTTACAGATTGTGGGTGATCCCCTGGCCTGGTGGTAATGTGAGACTGGGCGTACACTGGGCCATGATGTTACAGATTGTGGTTGATCCCCTGGCCTGGTGGTCATGTGAGACTGGGGAATACACTGGGCCATGAGGCTACAGATTGTGGTTGATCCGCTGGCCTCGTGGTGATGTGAGACTGGGGGATACACTGCGCTATGATGTTACAGATTGTGGTTGATCCCCTGGCCTGGTGTTGATGTGAGACTGGGGTATACACTGGGCCATGAGGTTACAGATTGTGGTTGATCCCCTGGCCTGGTGGTGATGTGAGACTGGGGGATACACTGGGCCATGAGGTTACAGATTGTGGTTGATCCCCTGGCCTGGTGGTGATGTGAAACTGGGGGATACACTGGGCCATGAGGTTACAGATTGTGGTTGATCCCGTGCCCTGGTGGTGATGTTAGACTGGGGGAAATGCTGGGCAATGAAATTACAGATTGTGGTTGATCCCCTGGCCTGGTGGTGATGTGAGACTGGGGGATACACTGGGCCATGAGGTTACTGATTGTGGTTGATCCCCTGGCCTGGTGGTGATGTTAGACTGGGGGAAATGCAGGGCCATGAAGTTACAGATTGTGGTTGATCCCCTGGCCTGGTGGTGATGTGAGACTGGGGGATACACTGGGCTATGAGGTTACAGGTTTTGGTTGATCCCCTGGCCTTGTGGTAATGTGAGACTGGGGAATACACTGGGCTATGAGGTTACAGGTTTTGGTTGATCCCTTGGCCGTGGTGATGTGAGACTGGGGGATACACTGGGCCATGAGGTTGCAGATTGTGCTTGATCCCCTGACCTGGTGGTGATGTGAGACTGGGGGATACAGTGGGCCATGAGGTTACAGGTTGTGCTTGATCCCCTGACCTGGTGGTGATGTGAGACTGGGGGATACAATGGGCCAAAAGGTTACAGATTGTGGTTGATCCACTGCCCTGGTGGTGATGTGAGACTGGGGGATACACTGGGCCATGAGGTAACAGATTGTGGATGATCCCCTGGCCTGGTGGTGATGTGAGACTGGGGGATACACTGGGCCATGAGGTTACAGATTGTGGATGATCCCCTGGCCTGGTGGTGATGTGAGACTGGGGGATACACTGGGCCGTGTGGTTACAGATTGTGGTTGAACCCCTGCCCTGGTGGTGATGTTAGACTGGGGGATACACTGGACCATGAGGTTACAAATTGTGGTTGATCCCCTGGCCTGGTGGTGATGTGAGACTGGGGTATACACTGGGCCATGAGGTTACAGATTGTGGCTGATCCCCTAGCCTCGTGGTGATGTGAGACTGGGGGTTACACTGGGCCATGAGGTTACAGATTGTGGTTGATCCCCTGGCCTGGTGGTGATGTGAGACTGGGGGATACACTGGGCCATGAGGTTACAGATTGTGGTTGATCCCCTGGCCTGGTGGTGATGTGAAACTGGGGGATACACTGGGCCATGAGGTTACAGATTGTGGTTGATCCCGTGCCCTGGTGGTGATGTTAGACTGGGGGAAATGCTGGGCAATGAAATTACAGATTGTGGTTGATCCCCTGGCCTGGTGGTGATGTGAGACTGGGGGTACACTGGGCCATGAGGTTACTGATTGTGGTTGATCCCCTGGCCTGGTGGTGATGTTAGACTGGGGGAAATGCAGGGCCATGAAGTTACAGATTGTGGTTGATCCCCTGTCCTGGTGATAATGTGAGACAGGGGATACACTGGGCCATGATGTTACAGATTGTGGTTGGTCCCCTGGCATGGTGGTGATGTGAGACTGGGGGATACACTGGGCCATGAGGTTACAGATTGTGGTTGATCCCCTGGCCTGGTGGTGATGTGTGACTGGGGGATACACTGGGCCATGAGGTTACAGATTGTGGTTGATCCCCTGGCCTGGTGGTGATGTGAGACTGGGGGATACACTGGGCCATGAGGTTACAGATTGTGGTTGATCCCCTGGCCTGGTGGTGATGTGAGACTGGGGGATACACTGGGCCATGAGGTTACAGATTGTGGTTGATCCCCTGGCCTGGTGGTGATGTGAGACTGGGGGATACACTGGGCCATGAGGTTACAGATTGTGGTTGATCCCCTGGCCTGGTGGTGATGTGAGACTGGGGGATACTCTGGGCCATGAGGTTACAGATTGTGGGTGATCCCCTGGCCTGGTGGTAATGTGAGACTGGGCGTACACTGGGCCATGATGTTACAGATTGTGGTTGATCCCCTGGCCTGGTGGTCATGTGAGACTGGGGAATACACTGGGCCATGAGGCTACAGATTGTGGTTGATCCGCTGGCCTCGTGGTGATGTGAGACTGGGGGATACACTGCGCTATGATGTTACAGATTGTGGTTGATCCCCTGGCCTGGTGTTGATGTGAGACTGGGGTATACACTGGGCCATGAGGTTACAGATTGTGGTTGATCCCCTGGCCTGGTGGTGATGTGAGACTGGGGGATACACTGGGCCATGAGGTTACAGATTGTGGTTGATCCCCTGGCCTGGTGGTGATGTGAAACTGGGGGATACACTGGGCCATGAGGTTACAGATTGTGGTTGATCCCGTGCCCTGGTGGTGATGTTAGACTGGGGGAAATGCTGGGCAATGAAATTACAGATTGTGGTTGATCCCCTGGCCTGGTGGTGATGTGAGACTGGGGGATACACTGGGCCATGAGGTTACTGATTGTGGTTGATCCCCTGGCCTGGTGGTGATGTTAGACTGGGGGAAATGCAGGGCCATGAAGTTACAGATTGTGGTTGATCCCCTGGCCTGGTGGAGATGTGAGACTGGGGGATACACTGGGCTATGAGGTTACAGGTTTTGGTTGATCCCCTGGCCTTGTGGTAATGTGAGACTGGGGAATACACTGGGCTATGAGGTTACAGGTTTTGGTTGATCCCTTGGCCGTGGTGATGTGAGACTGGGGGATACACTGGGCCATGAGGTTGCAGATTGTGCTTGATCCCCTGACCTGGTGGTGATGTGAGACTGGGGGATACAGTGGGCCATGAGGTTACAGGTTGTGCTTGATCCCCTGACCTGGTGGTGATGTGAGACTGGGGGATACAATGGGCCAAAAGGTTACAGATTGTGGTTGATCCACTGCCCTGGTGGTGATGTGAGACTGGGGGATACACTGGGCCATGAGGTAACAGATTGTGGATGATCCCCTGGCCTGGTGGTGATGTGAGACTGGGGGATACACTGGGCCATGAGGTTACAGATTGTGGATGATCCCCTGGCCTGGTGGTGATGTGAGACTGGGGGATACACTGGGCCGTGTGGTTACAGATTGTGGTTGAACCCCTGCCCTGGTGGTGATGTTAGACTGGGGGATACACTGGACCATGAGGTTACAAATTGTGGTTGATCCCCTGGCCTGGTGGTGATGTGAGACTGGGGGATACACTGGGCCATGAGGTTACAGATTGTGGTTGATCGCCTGCCCTGGTGGTGATGTGAGACTGGGGGATACACTGGGCCATGAGGTTTCAGATTGTGGTTGATCCCCTGGCCTGGTGGTGATGTGAGACTGGGGGATACACTGGGCCATGAGGTTACAGATTGTGGTTGATCCCCTGGCCTGGTGGTGATGTGAGACTGGGGGATACACTGGGCCATGAGGTTACAGATTGTGGTTGATCCCCTGGCCTGGTGGTGATGTGAGACTGGGGGATACACAGGGCCAAGAGTTTACAGATTGTGGTTGATCCCCTGGCCTGGTGGTGATGTGAGACCTGGGGATACACTGGGCCATGAGGTTACAGATTATGGTTGATCCCCTGGCCTGGTGGTCATGTGAGACTGGGGGATACACTGGGCCATGAGGTTACAGATTGTGGTTGATCCCCTGGCCTGGTGGTGATGTGAGACTGGGGCATACACTGGGCCATGAGGTTACAGATTGTGGTTGATCGCCTGCCCTGGTGGTGATGTGAGACTGGGGGATACACTGGGCCATGAGGTTACAGATTGTGGTTGATCCCCTGGCCTGGTGGTGATGTGAGACTGGGGGAAACACTGGTCCATGAGGTTACAGATTGTGGTTGATCCCCTGGCCTGGTGTTGATGTGAGACTGGGGTAGACACTGGGCCATGAGGTTACAGATTGTGGTTGATCCCCTGGCCTTGTGGTAATGTGAGACTGGGGAATACACTGGGCTATGAGGTTACAGGTTTTGGTTGATCCCTTGGCCGTGGTGATGTGAGACTGGGGGATACACTGGGCCATGAGGTTGCAGATTGTGGTTGTTCTCCTGGCCTGATGGTGATGTGAGACTGGGGGATACAATGGGCCAAAAGGTTACAGATTGTGGTTGATCCACTGCCCTGGTGGTGATGTGAGACTGGGGGATACAATGGGCCAAAAGGTTACAGATTGTGGTTGATCCACTGCCCTGGTGGTGATGTGAGACTGGGGGATACACTGGGCCATGAGGTTACAGATTGTGGATGATCCCCTGGCCTGGTGGTGATGTGAGACTGGGGGATACACTGGGCCATGAGGTTACAGATTGTGGATGATCCCCTGGCCTGGTGGTGATGTGAGACTGGGGGATACACTGGGCCGTGTGGTTACAGATTGTGGTTGAACCCCTGCCCTGGTGGTGATGTCAGACTGGGGGATAAACTGGACCATGAGGTTACAGATTGTGGTTGATCCCCTGGCCTGGTGTTGATGTGAGACTGGGGTATACACTGGGCCATGAGGTTACAGATTGTGGTTGATCCCCTGGCCTTGTGGTGATGTGAGACTGGGGGATACACTGGGCCATGAGGCCACAGATTGTGGTTGATCCCCTGGCCTGGTGGTGATGTGAGTCTGGGGGATACACTGGGCCAGGAAGTTACAGATTGTGGTTGATCCCCTGGCCTGGTGGCGATGTTGGACTGGGGGATACACTGGGCCATGAGGTTACAGATTGTGGTTGATCCCCTGGCCTGATGTTAGACTGGGGGATACACTGGGCCATGAGGTTACAGATTGTGGTTGACCCCCTGGCCTGGTGGTGATGTGAGTCTGGGGGATACAATGGGCCAGGAAGTTACAGATTGTGGTTGATCCCCTGGCCTGGTGGCGATGTTGGACTGGGGGATACACTGGGCCATGAGGTTACAGATTGTGGTTGATCCCCTGGCCTGATGTTAGACTGGGGGATACACTGGGCCATGAGGTTACAGATTGTGGTTGACCCCATGGCCTGGTGGTGCTGTGAGACTGGGGGATACACTGGGCCATGAGGTTACAGATTGTGGTTGATCCCCTGGCCTGGTGGTGATGTGAGACTGTTGGATACACAGTGCCATGAGGTTATTGATTGTGGTTGATCCCCTGGCCTGGTGGTGATGTGAGACTGGGGGATACACTGGTGCATGAGGTTACAGATTGTGGTTGATCCCCTGTCCTGGTGGAAATGTGAGACTGGGGATACACTGGGCCATGATGTTACAGATTGTGGTTGATCCCCTGGCATGGTGGTGATGTGAGACTGGGGGATACACTGGGCTATGAGGTTACAGGTTTTGGTTGATCCCTTGGCCGTGGTGATGTGAGACTGGGGGATACACTGGGCCATGAGGTTGCAGATTGTGGTTGTTCTCCTGGCCTGATGGTGATGTGAGACTGGGGGATACAATGGGCCAAAAGGTTACAGATTGTGGTTGATCCACTGCCCTGGTGGTGATGTGAGACTGGGGGATACAATGGGCCAAAAGGTTACAGATTGTGGTTGATCCACTGCCCTGGTGGTGATGTGAGACTGGGGGATACACTGGGCCATGAGGTTACAGATTGTGGATGATCCCCTGGCCTGGTGGTGATGTGAGACTGGGGGATACACTGGGCCATGAGGTTACAGATTGTGGATGATCCCCTGGCCTGGTGGTGATGTGAGACTGGGGGATACACTGGGCCGTGTGGTTACAGATTGTGGTTGAACCCCTGCCCTGGTGGTGATGTTAGACTGGGGGATAAACTGGACCATGAGGTTACAGATTGTGGTTGATCCCCTGGCCTGGTGTTGATGTGAGACTGGGGTATACACTGGGCCATGAGGTTACAGATTGTGGTTGATCCCCTGGCCTTGTGGTGATGTGAGACTGGGGGATACACTGGGCCATGAGGCCACAGATTGTGGTTGATCCCCTGGCCTGGTGGTGATGTGAGTCTGGGGGATACACTGGGCCAGGAAGTTACAGATTGTGGTTGATCCCCTGGCCTGGTGGCGATGTTGGACTGGGGGATACACTGGGCCATGAGGTTACAGATTGTGGTTGATCCCCTGGCCTGATGTTAGACTGGGGGATACACTGGGCCATGAGGTTACAGATTGTGGTTGACCCCCTGGCCTGGTGGTGATGTGAGTCTGGGGGATACAATGGGCCAGGAAGTTACAGATTGTGGTTGATCCCCTGGCCTGGTGGCGATGTTGGACTGGGGGATACACTGGGCCATGAGGTTACAGATTGTGGTTGATCCCCTGGCCTGATGTTAGACTGGGGGATACACTGGGCCATGAGGTTACAGATTGTGGTTGACCCCATGGCCTGGTGGTGCTGTGAGACTGGGGGATACACTGGGCCATGAGGTTACAGATTGTGGTTGATCCCCTGGCCTGGTGGTGATGTGAGACTGTTGGATACACAGTGCCATGAGGTTATTGATTGTGGTTGATCCCCTGGCCTGGTGGTGATGTGAGACTGGGGGATACACTGGTGCATGAGGTTACAGATTGTGGTTGATCCCCTGTCCTGGTGGAAATGTGAGACTGGGGATACACTGGGCCATGATGTTACAGATTGTGGTTGATCCCCTGGCATGGTGGTGATGTGAGACTGGGGGATACACTGGGCCATGAGGTTACAGATTGTGGTTGATCCCCTGGCCTGGTGGTGATGCGTGACTGGGGGATACACTGGGCCATGAGGTTACAGATTGTGGTTGATCCCCTGGCCTGGTGGTGATGTGAGACTGGGGATACACTGGGCCATGAGGTTACAGATTGTGGTTGATCCACTGGCCTGGTGGTGATGTGAGAATGGGGGATACACTGGGCCATGAAGTTAAAGATTGTGTTTGATCCCCTGGCCTGGTGGTGATGTGAGACTGGGGGATACACTGGGCCATGAGGTTACAGATTGTGGGTGATCCCCTGGCCTGGTGGTAATGTGAGAATGGGGGAATACAGTGGGCCATGAGGTTACAGATTGTGGTTGATCCACTGGCCTGGTGGTCATGTGAGACTGGGCGGATACACTGGGCCATGATGTTACAGATTGTGGTTGATCCACTGGCCTGGTGGTCATGTGAGACTGGGGAATACACTGGGCCATGAGGCTACAGATTGTGGTTGATCCCCTGGCCTCGTGGTCATGTGAGACTGGGGGATACACTGCGCTATGATGTTACAGATTGTGGTTGATCCCCTGTCCTGGTGATAATGTGAGACAGGGGATACACTGGGCCATGATGTTACAGATTGTGGTTGGTCCCCTGGCATGGTGGTGATGTGAGACTGGGGGATACACTGGGCCATGAGGTTACAGATTGTGGTTGATCCCCTGGCCTGGTGGTGATGTGTGACTGGGGGATACACTGGGCCATGAGGTTACAGATTGTGGTTGATCCCCTGGCCTGGTGGTGATGTGAGACTGGGGGATACACTGGGCCATGAGGTTACAGATTGTGGTTGATCCCCTGGCCTGGTGGTGATGTGAGACTGGGGGATACACTGGGCCATGAGGTTACAGATTGTGGTTGATCCCCTGGCCTGGTGGTGATGTGAGACTGGGGGATACACTGGGCCATGAGGTTACAGATTGTGGTTGATCCCCTGGCCTGGTGGTGATGTGAGACTGGGGGATATACTGGGCCATGAGGTTACAGATTGTGGGTGATCCCCTGGCCTGGTGGTAATGTGAGACTGGGCGTACACTGGGCCATGATGTTACAGATTGTGGTTGATCCCCTGGCCTGGTGGTCATGTGAGACTGGGGAATACACTGGGCCATGAGGCTACAGATTGTGGTTGATCCGCTGGCCTCGTGGTGATGTGAGACTGGGGGATACACTGCGCTGTGATGTTACAGATTGTGGTTGATCCCCTGGCCTGGTGTTGATGTGAGACTGGGGTATACACTGGGCCATGAGGTTACAGATTGTGGCTGATCCCCTAGCCTCGTGGTGATGTGAGACTGGGGGTTACACTGGGCCATGAGGTTACAGATTGTGGTTGATCCCCTGGCCTGGTGGTGATGTGAGACTGGGGGATACACTGGGCCATGAGGTTACAGATTGTGGTTGATCCCCTGGCCTGGTGGTGATGTGAAACTGGGGGATACACTGGGCCATGAGGTTACAGATTGTGGTTGATCCCGTGCCCTGGTGGTGATGTTAGACTGGGGGAAATGCTGGGCAATGAAATTACAGATTGTGGTTGATCCCCTGGCCTGGTGGTGATGTGAGACTGGGGGTACACTGGGCCATGAGGTTACTGATTGTGGTTGATCCCCTGGCCTGGTGGTGATGTTAGACTGGGGGAAATGCAGGGCCATGAAGTTACAGATTGTGGTTGATCCCCTGTCCTGGTGATAATGTGAGACAGGGGATACACTGGGCCATGATGTTACAGATTGTGGTTGGTCCCCTGGCATGGTGGTGATGTGAGACTGGGGGATACACTGGGCCATGAGGTTACAGATTGTGGTTGATCCCCTGGCCTGGTGGTGATGTGTGACTGGGGGATACACTGGGCCATGAGGTTACAGATTGTGGTTGATCCCCTGGCCTGGTGGTGATGTGAGACTGGGGGATACACTGGGCCATGAGGTTACAGATTGTGGTTGATCCCCTGGCCTGGTGGTGATGTGAGACTGGGGGATACACTGGGCCATGAGGTTACAGATTGTGGTTGATCCCCTGGCCTGGTGGTGATGTGAGACTGGGGGATACACTGGGCCATGAGGTTACAGATTGTGGTTGATCCCCTGGCCTGGTGGTGATGTGAGACTGGGGGATACTCTGGGCCATGAGGTTACAGATTGTGGGTGATCCCCTGGCCTGGTGGTAATGTGAGACTGGGCGTACACTGGGCCATGATGTTACAGATTGTGGTTGATCCCCTGGCCTGGTGGTCATGTGAGACTGGGGAATACACTGGGCCATGAGGCTACAGATTGTGGTTGATCCGCTGGCCTCGTGGTGATGTGAGACTGGGGGATACACTGCGCTATGATGTTACAGATTGTGGTTGATCCCCTGGCCTGGTGTTGATGTGAGACTGGGGTATACACTGGGCCATGAGGTTACAGATTGTGGTTGATCCCCTGGCCTGGTGGTGATGTGAGACTGGGGGATACACTGGGCCATGAGGTTACAGATTGTGGTTGATCCCCTGGCCTG
Organism: Hypanus sabinus; assembly: GCF_030144855.1. NCBI lineage: Eukaryota > Metazoa > Chordata > Chondrichthyes > Myliobatiformes > Dasyatidae > Hypanus > Hypanus sabinus. Next base: position 421,940 of record NW_026778948.1, on the reverse strand, counting down.
GTGGTGATGTGAAACTGGGGGATACACTGGGCCATGAGGTTACAGATTGTGGTTGATCCCGTGCCCTGGTGGTGATGTTAGACTGGGGGAAATGCTGGGCAATGAAATTACAGATTGTGGTTGATCCCCTGGCCTGGTGGTGATGTGAGACTGAGGGATACACAGGGCCATGAGGTTACTGATTGTGGTTGATCCCCTGGCCTGGTGGTGATGTTAGACTGGGGGAAATGCAGGGCCATGAAGTTACAGATTGTGGTTGATCCCCTGGCCTGGTGGTGATGTGAGACTGGGGGATACACTGGGCTATGAGGTTACAGGTTTTGGTTGATCCCCTGGCCTTGTGGTAATGTGAGACTGGGGAATACACTGGGCTATGAGGTTACAGGTTTTGGTTGATCCCTTGGCCGTGGTGATGTGAGACTGGGGGATACACTGGGCCATGAGGTTGCAGATTGTGCTTGATCCCCTGACCTGGTGGTGATGTGAGACTGGGGGATACAGTGGGCCATGAGGTTACAGGTTGTGCTTGATCCCCTGACCTGGTGGTGATGTGAGACTGGGGGATACAATGGGCCAAAAGGTTACAGATTGTGGTTCATCCACTGCCCTGGTGGTGATGTGAGACTGGGGGATACACTGGGCCATGAGGTAACAGATTGTGGATGATCCCCTGGCCTGGTGGTGATGTGAGACTGGGGGATACACTGGGCCATGAGGATACAGATTGTGGATGATCCCCTGGCCTGGTGGTGATGTGAGACTGGGGGATACACTGGGCCGTGTGGTTACAGATTGTGGTTGAACCCCTGCCCTGGTGGTGATGTTAGACTGGGGGATACACTGGACCATGAGGTTACAAATTGTGGTTGATCCCCTGGCCTGGTGGTGATGTGAGACTGGGGGATACACTGGGCCATGAGGTTACAGATTGTGGTTGATCCCCTGGCCTGGTGGTGATGTGAGACTGGGGGATACACTGGGCCATGAGGTTTCAGATTGTGGTTGATCCCCTGGCCTGGTGGTGATGTGAGACTGGGGAATACACTGGGCTATGAGGTTACAGGTTTTGGTTGATCCCTTGGCCGTGGTGATGTGAGACTGGGGGATACACTGGGCCATGAGGTTGCAGATTGTGGTTGTTCTCCTGGCCTGATGGTGATGTGAGACTGGGGGATACAGTGGGCCATGAGGTTACAGGTTGTGCTTGATCCCCTGACCTGGTGGTGATGTGAGACTGGGGGATACAATGGGCCAAAAGGTTACAGATTGTGGTTGATCCACTGCCCTGGTGGTGATCTGAGACTGGGGGATACAATGGGCCAAAAGGTTACAGATTGTGGTTGATCCACTGCCCTGGTGGTGATGTGAGACTGGGGGATACACTGGGCCATGAGGTTATAGATTGTGGATGATCCCCTGGCCTGGTGGTGATGTGAGACTGGGGGATACACTGGGCCATGAGGTTACAGATTGTGGATGATCCCCTGGCCTGGTGGTGATGTGAGACTGGGGGATACACTGGGCCGTGTGGTTACAGATTGTGGTTGAACCCCTGCCCTGGTGGTGATGTTAGACTGGGGGATAAACTGGACCATGAGGTTACAGATTGTGGTTGATCCCCTGGCCTGGTGTTGATGTGAGACTGGGGTATACACTGGGCCATGAGGTTACAGATTGTGGTTGATCCCCTGGCCTTGTGGTGATGTGAGACTGGGGGATACACTGGGCCATGAGGTTACAGATTGTGGTTGATCCCCTGGCCTGGTGGTGATGTGAGACTGGGGGATACACAGGGCCATGAGTTTACAGATTGTGGTTGATCCCCTGGCCTGGTGGTGATGTGAGACTGGGGGATACACTGGGCCATGAGGTTACAGATTGTGGTTGATCCCCTGGCCTGGTGGTGATGTGAGACTGGGGGATACACTGGGCCATGAGGTTACAGATTGTGGTTGATCCCCTGGCCTGGTGGTGGTGTGAGACTGGGGCATACACTGGGCCATGAGGTTACAGATTGTCGTTGATCCCCTGGCCTGGTGGTGATTTGAGACTGGGGGATACACTGGGCCATGAGGTTACAGATTGTGGTTGATCCCCTGGCCTGGTGGTGATGTGAGACTGTTGGATACACAGTCCCATGAGGTTATTGATTGTGGTTGATCCCCTGGCCTGGTGGTGATGTGAGACTGGGGGATACACTGGGGCATGAGGTTACAGATTGTGGTTGATCCCCTGTCCTGGTGGTGATGTGAGACCTGGGGATACACTGGGCCATGGGGTTACAGATTGTGGTTGATCCCCTGGCCTGGTGGTGATGTGAGACTGGGGGATACACTGGGGCATGAGGTTACAGATTGCGGTTGATCGCTTGGCATGGTGGTGATGTGAGTCTGGGGGATACACTGGGCCATGAGGTTACAGATTGTGGTTGATCCCCTGGCCTGGTGGTGATGCGTGACTGGGGGATTCACTGGGCCATGAGGTTACAGATTGTGGTTGATCCCCTGGCCTGGTGGTGATGTGAGACTGGGGGATACACTGGGCCATGAGGTTACAGATTGTGGTTGATCCCCTGGCCTGGTGGTTATGTGAGACTGGGGGATACACTGGGCCATGAGGTTACAGATTGTGGGTGATCCCCTGGCCTGGTGGTAATGTGAGACTGGGCGTACACTGGGCCATGATGTTACAGATTGTGGTTGATCCCCTGGCCTGGTGGTCATGTGAGACTGGGGAATACACTGGGCCATGAGGCTACAGATTGTGGTTGATCCCCTGGCCTCGTGGTGATGTGAGACTGGGGGATACACTGCGCTATGATGTTACAGATTGTGGTTGATCCCCTGTCCTGGTGATAATGTGAGACTGGGGATACACTGGGCCATGATGTTACAGATTGTGGTTGGTCCCCTGGCATGGTGGTGATGTGAGACTGGGGGATACACTGGGCCATGAGGTTACAGATTGTGGTTGATCCCCTGGCCTGGTGGTGATGTGTGACTGGGGGATACACTGGGCCATGAGGTTACAGATTGTGGTTGATCCCCTGGCCTGCTGGTGATGTGAGACTGGGGGATACACTGGGCCATGAAGTTACAGATTGTGTTTGATACCCTGGCCTGGTGGTGATGTGAGACTGGGGGATACACTGGGCCATGAGGTTACAGATTGTGGGTGATCCCCTGGCCTGGTGGTAATGTGAGACTGGGCGTACACTGGGCCATGATGTTACAGATTGTGGTTGATCCCCTGGCCTCGTGGTGATGTGAGACTGGGGGTTACACTGGGCCATGAGGTTACAGATTGTGGTTGATCCCCTGGCCTGGAGGTGATGTGAGACTGGGGGATACACTGGGCCATGAGGTTACAGATTGTGGATGATCCCCTGGCCTGGTGGTGATGTGCGACTGGGGGATACACTGGGCCATGAGGTTACAGATTGTGGTTGATCCCCTGGCCTGGTGGTGATGTGAGACTGGGGGATACACTGGGCTGTGAGGTTACAGATTGTGGTTGTTCCCCTGGCCTCGTGGTGATGTGAGACTGGGGGATACACTGGTCCATGAGGTTACAGATTGTGGTTGATCCCCTGGCCTGGTGGTGATGTGAGACTGTGGGATACACTGTGCCGTGAGGTTCCACATTGTGGTTGATCCCCTGGCCTGGTGGTGATGTGAGACTTGGGGTACACTGGGCCATGATGTTACAGATTGTGGTTGATCCCCTGGCCTGGTGGTAATGTGAGACTGGGCGTACACTGGGCCATGATGTTACAGATTGTGGTTGATCCCCTGGCCTGGTGGTCATGTGAGACTGGGGGATACACTGGGCCATGAGGCTACAGATTGTGGTTGATCCCCTGGCCTCGTGGTGATGTGAGACTGGGGGATACACTGCGCTATGATGTTACAGATTGTGGTTGATCCCCTGTCCTGGTGATAATGTGAGACTGGGGATACACTGGGCCATGATGTTACAGATTGTGGTTGGTCCCCTGGCATGGTGGTGATGTGAGACTGGGGGATACACTGGGCCATGAGGTTACAGATTGTGGTTGATCCCCTGGCCTGGTGGTGATGTGTGACTGGGGGATACACTGGGCCATGAGGTTACAGATTGTGGTTGATCCCCTGGCCTGCTGGTGATGTGAGACTGGGGGATACACTGGGCCATGAAGTTACAGATTGTGTTTGATACCCTGGCCTGGTGGTGATGTGAGACTGGGGGATACACTGGGCCATGAGGTTACAGATTGTGGTTGATCCCCTGGCCTGCTGGTGATGTGAGACTGGGGGATACACTGGGCCATGAAGTTACAGATTGTGTTTGATACCCTGGCCTGGTGGTGATGTGAGACTGGGGGATACACTGGGCCATGAAGTTACAGATTGTGTTTGATACCCTGGCCTGGTGGTGATGTGAGACTGGGGGATACACTGGGCCATGAGGTTACAGATTGTGGGTGATCCCCTGGCCTGGTGGTAATGTGAGACTGGGCGTACACTGGGCCATGATGTTACAGATTGTGGTTGATCCCCTGGCCTCGTGGTGATGTGAGACTGGGGGTTACACTGGGCCATGAGGTTACAGATTGTGGTTGATCCCCTGGCCTGGAGGTGATGTGAGACTGGGGGATACACTGGGCCATGAGGTTACAGATTGTGGATGATCCCCTGGCCTGGTGGTGATGTGCGACTGGGGGATACACTGGGCCATGAGGTTACAGATTGTGGTTGATCCCCTGGCCTGGTGGTGATGTGAGACTGGGGGATACACTGGGCTGTGAGGTTACAGATTGTGGTTGTTCCCCTGGCCTCGTGGTGATGTGAGACTGGGGGATACACTGGTCCATGAGGTTACAGATTGTGGTTGATCCCCTGGCCTGGTGGTGATGTGAGACTGTGGGATACACTGTGCCGTGAGGTTCCACATTGTGGTTGATCCCCTGGCCTGGTGGTGATGTGAGACTTGGGGTACACTGGGCCATGATGTTACAGATTGTGGTTGATCCCGTGCCCTGGTGGTGATGTTAGACTGGGGGAAATGCTGGGCAATGAAATTACAGATTGTGGTTGATCCCCTGGCCTGGTGGTGATGTGAGACTGTGGGATACACTGGACCATGAGGTTACAGATTGTGGTTGATCCCCTGGCCTGGTGGTGATGTTAGACTGGGGGAAATGCTGGGCCATGAAGTTACAGATTGTGGTTGATCCCCTGGCCTGGTGGTGATGTTAGACTGGGGAAAATGCTGGGCCATGAAGTTACAGATTGTGGTTGATCCCCTGGCCTGGTGGTGATGTGAGACTGGGAGATACACTGGGCTATGAGGTTACAGGTTTTGGTTGATCCCCTGGCCTTGTGGTAATGTGAGACTGGGGAATACACTGGGCTATGAGGTTACAGGTTTTGGTTGATCCCTTGGCCGTGGTGATGTGAGACTGGGGGATACACTGGGCCATGAGGTTGCAGATTGTGGTTGTTCTCCTGGCCTGATGGTGATGTGAGACTGGGGGATACAATGGGCCAAAAGGTTACAGATTGTGGTTGATCCACTGCCCTGGTGGTGATGTGAGACTGGGGGATACACAGGGCCAAGAGTTTACAGATTGTGGTTGATCCCCTGGCCTGGTGGTGATGTGAGACTGGGGGATACACTGGGCCATGAGGTTACAGATTATGGTTGATCCCCTGGCCTGGTGGTGATGTGAGACTGGGGGATACACTGGGCCATGAGGTTACAGATTGTGGTTGATCCCCTGGCCTGGTGGTGATGTGAGACTGGGGCATACACTGGGCCATGAGGTTACAGATTGTGGTTGATCGCCTGCCCTGGTGGTGATGTGAGACTGGGGGATACACTGGGCCATGAGGTTACAGATTGTGGTTGATCCCCTGGCCTGGTGGTGATGTGAGACTGGGGGAAACACTGGTCCATGAGGTTACAGATTGTGGTTGATCCCCTGGCCTGGTGTTGATGTGAGACTGGGGTATACACTGGGCCATGAGGTTACAGATTGTGGTAGATCCCCTGGCCTGGTGGCGATGTGAGACTGGGGGATACACTGGGCCATGAGGTTACAGATTGTGGTTGATCCCCTGGCCTGGTGGTGATGTGAGACTGGGGGATACACAGGGCCATGAGTTTACAGATTGTGGTTGATCCCCTGGCCTGGTGGTGATGTGAGACTGGGGGATACACTGGGCCATGAGGTTACAGATTGTGGTTGATCCCCTGGCCTGGTGGTGATGTGAGACTGGGGGATACACTGGGCCATGAGGTTACAGATTGTGGTTGATCCCCTGGCCTGGTGGTGATGTGAGACTGGGGGATACACTGGGCCATGAGGTTACAGATTGTGGTTGATCCCCTGGCCTGGTGGTGATGTGAGACTGGGGCATACACTGGGCCATGAGGTTACAGATTGTCGTTGATCCCCTGGCCTGGTGGTGATTTGAGACTGGCGGATACACTGGGCCATGAGGTTACAGATTGTGGTTGATCCCCTGGCCTGGTGGTGATGTGAGACTGTTGGATACACAGTGCCATGAGGTTATTGATTGTGGTTGATCCCCTGGCCTGGTGGTGATGTGAGACTGGGGGATACACTGGGGCATGAGGTTACAGATTGTGGTTGATCCCCTGTCCTGGTGGTAATGTGACACTGGGGATACACTGGGCCATGATGTTACAGATTGTGGTTGATCCCCTGGCATGGTGGTGATGTGAGACTGGGGGATACACTGGGCCATGAGGTTACAGATTGTGGTTGATCCCCTGGCCTGGTGGTGATGTGAGACTGGGGGATACACTGGGCCATGAGGTTACAGATTGTGGTTGATCCCCTGGCCTGGTGGTGATGTGTTACTGGGGGATACACTGGGCCATGAGGTTACAGATTGTGGTTGATCCCCTGGCCTGGTGGTGATGTGAGACTGGGGGATACACTGGGCCATGATGTTACAGATTGTGGTTGATCCCCTGGCCTGGTGGTCATGTGAGACTGGGGAATACACTGGGCCATGAGGCTACAGATTGTGGTTGATCCCCTGGCCTCGTGGTGATGTGAGACTGGGGGATACACTGCGCTATGATGTTACAGATTGTGGTTGATCCCCTGTCCTGGTGATAATGTGAGACTGGGGATACACTGGGCCATGATGTTACAGATTGTGGTTGGTCCCCTGGCATGGTGGTGATGTGAGACTGGGGGATACACTGGGCCATGAAGTTACAGATTGTGGTTGATCCCCTGGCCTGGTGGTGATGTGAGACTGGGGGAAATGCTGGGCCATGAGGTTACAGATTGTGGTTGATCCCCTGGCCTGGTGGTGATGTGAGACTGGGGGATACACTGGGCCATGAAGTTACAGATTGTGGTTGATCCCCTGGCCTGGTGGTGATGTGAGACTGGGGGATACACTGGGACATGAGGTTACAGATTGTGGTTGATCCCCTGGCCTGGTGGTGATGTGAGACTGGGGGATACACTGGGCCATGATGTTACAGATTGTGGTTGGTCCCCTGGCATGGTGGTGATGTGAGACTGGGGGATACACTGGGCCATGAGGTTACAGATTGTGGTTGATCCCCTGGCCTGGTGGTGATGTGTGACTGGGGGATACACTGGGCCATGAGGTTACAGATTGTGGTTGATCCCCTGGCCTGGTGGTGATGTGAGACTGGGGGATAAACTGGGCCATGAGGTTACAGATTGTGGTTGATCCCCTGGCCTGCTGGTGATGTGAGACTGGGGGATACACTGGGCCATGAAGTTACAGATTGTGTTTGATCCCCTGGCCTGGTGGTGATGTGAGACTGGGGGATACACTGGGCCATGAGGTTACAGATTGTGGGTGATCCCCTGGCCTGACCGTAATGTGAGACTGGGCGTACACTGGGCCATGATGTTACAGATTGTGGTTGATCCCCTGGCCTGGTGGTCATGTGAGACTGGGGAATACACAGGGCCATGAGGCTACAGATTGTGGTTGATCCGCTGGCCTCGTGGTGATGTGAGACTGGGGGTTACACTGGGCCATGAGGTTACAGATTGTGGTTGATCCCCTGGCCTGGAGGTGATGTGAGACTGGGGGATACACTGGGCCATGAGGTTACAGATTGTGGATGATCCCCTGGCCTGGTGGTGATGTGAGACTGGGGGATACACTGGGCCATGAGGTTACAGATTGTGGTTGATCCCCTGGCCTGGTGGTGATGTGAGACTGGGGGATACACTGGGCTGTGAGGTTACAGATTGTGGTTGTTCCCCTGGCCTCGTGGTGATGTGAGACTGGGGGATACACTGGTCCATGAGGTTACAGATTGTGGTTGATCCCCTGGCCTGGTGGTGATGTGAGACTGTGGGATACACTGTGCCGTGAGGTTCCACATTGTGGTTGATCCCCTGGCCTGGTGGTGATGTGAGACTTGGGGTACACTGGGCCATGAGGTTACAGATTGTGGTTGATCCCGTGCCCTGGTGGTGATGTTAGACTGGGGGAAATGCTGGGCAATGAAATTACAGATTGTGGTTGATCCCCTGGCCTGGTGGTGATGTGAGACTGTGGGATACACTGGACCATGAGGTTACAGATTGTGGTTGATCCCCTGGCCTGGTGGTGATGTGAGACTGGGGGTACGCTGGGCCATGAGGTTACTGATTGTGGTTGATCCCCTGGCCTGGTGGTGATGTGAGACTGGGGGATACACTGGGCCATGAAGTTACAGATTGTGGTTGATCCCCTGGCCTGGTGGTGATGTGAGACTGGGGGATACACTGGGCTATGAGGTTACAGGTTTTGGTTGATCCCCTGGCCTTGTGGTAATGTGAGACTGGGGAATACACTGGGCTATGAGGTTACAGATTGTGGTTGATCCACTGGCCGTGGTGATGTGAGACTGGGGGATACACTGGGCCATGAGGTTGCAGATTGTGGTTGTTCTCCTGGCCTGATGGTGATGTGAGACTGGGGGATACAATGGGCCAAAAGTTTACAGATTGTGGTTGATCCACTGCCCTGGTGGTGATGTGAGACTGGGGGATACAATGGGCCAAAAGGTTACAGATTGTGGTTGATCCACTGCCCTGGTGGTGATGTGAGACTGGGGGATACACTGGGCCATGAGGTTACAGATTGTGGATGATCCCCTGGCCTGGTGGTGATGTGAGACTGGGGGATACAATGGGCCAAAAGTTTACAGATTGTGGTTGATCCACTGCCCTGGTGGTGATGTGAGACTGGGGGATACACTGGGCCATGAGGTTACAGATTGTGGTTGATCCCCTGCCCTGGTGGTAATGTGAGACTGGGGGTACACTGGGCCATGAGGTTACAGATTGTGGTTGATCCCCTGGCCTGGTGGTGATGTTAGACTGGGGGATACACTGGACCATGAGGTTACAAATTGTGGTTGATCCCCTGGCCTGGTGGTGATGTGAGACTGGGGGATACACTGGGCCATGAGGTTACAGATTGTGGTTGATCGCCTGCCCTGGTGGTGATGTGAGACTGTGGGATACACTGGGCCATGAGGTTTCAGATTGTGGTTGATCCCCTGGCCTGGTGGTGATGTGAGACCGGGGGTTACACTGGGCCATGAGGTTACAGATTGTGGTTGATCCCCTGGCCTGGTGGTGATGTGAGACTGGGGGATACACTGGGCCATGAGGTTACAGATTGTGGTTGATCCCCTGGCCTGGTGGTGATGTGAGACTGGGGGATACACAGGGCCATGAGTTTACAGATTGTGGTTGATCCCCTGGCCTGGTGGTGATGTGAGACTGGGGGATACACTGGGCCATGAGGTTACAGATTGTGGTTGAGCCCCTGGCCTGGTGGTGATGTGAGACTGGGGGATACACTGGGCCATGAGGTTACAGATTGTGGTTGATCCCCTGGCCTGGTGGTGATGTGAGACTGGGGCATACACTGGGCCATGAGGTTACAGATTGTGGTTGATCCCCTGGCCTGGTGGTGATGTGAGACTGGGGGATACACTGGGCCATGAGGTTACAGATTGTGGTTGATCGCCTGCCCTGGTGGTGATGTGAGACTGGGGGATACACTGGGCCATGAGGTTACAGATTGTGGTTGATCCCCTGGCCTGGTGTTGATGTGAGACTGGGGGATACACTGGTCCATGAGGTTACAGATTGTGGTTGATCCCCTGGCCTGGTGGTGATGTGAGACTGGGGGATACACTGGGCCATGAGGTTACATATTGTGGTTGATCCCCTGGCCTGGTGGTGATGTGAGACTGGGGGATACACTGGGCCATGAGGTTACAGATTGTGGTTGATCCCCTGGCCTGGTGGTGATGTGAGACTGGGGGATACACAGGGCCATGCGTTTACAGATTGTGGTTGATCCCCTGGCCTGGTGGTGATGTGAGACTGGGGGATACACTGGGCCATGAGGTTACAGATTGTGGTTGATCCCCTGGCCTGGTGGTGATGTGAGACTGGGGGATACACTGGGCCATGAGGTTACAGATTGTGGTTGATCCCCTGGCCTGGTGTTGATGTGAGACTGGGGGATACACTGGTCCATGAGGTTACAGATTGTGGTTGATCCCCTGGCCTGGTGGTGATGTGAGACTGGGGGATACACTGGGCCATGAGGTTACATATTGTGGTTGATCCCCTGGCCTGGTGGTGATGTGAGACTGGGGGATACACAGGGCCATGCGTTTACAGATTGTGGTTGATCCCCTGGCCTGGTGGTGATGTGAGACTGGGGGATACACTGGGCCATGAGGTTACAGATTGTGGTTGATCCCCTGGCCTGGTGGTGATGTGAGACTGGGGGATACACTGGGCCATGAGGTTACAGATTGTGGTTGATCCCCTGGCCTGGTGGTGATGTGAGACTGGGGCATACACTGGGCCATGAGGTTACAGATTGTGGTTGATCCCCTGGCCTGGTGGTGATTTGAGACTGGGGGATACACTGGGCCATAAGGTTACAGATTGTGGTTGATCCCCTGGCCTGGTGGTGATGTGAGACTGGGGGATACACTGGGCCATGAAGTTACAGATTGTGGTTGATCCCCTGGCCTGGTGGTGATGTGAGACTGGGGGATACACTGGGCCATGAGGTTACAGATTGTGGTTGATCCCCTGGCCTGGTGTTGATGTGAGACTGGGGGATACACTGGTCCATGAGGTTACAGATTGTGGTTGATCCCCTGGCCTGGTGGTGATGTGAGACTGGCGGATACACAGGGCCATGAGTTTACAGATTGTGGTTGATCCCCTGGCCTGGTGGTGATGTGAGACTGGGGGATACACGGGGCCATGAGGTTACAGATTGTGTTTGATCCCCTGGCCTGGTGGTGATGTGAGACTGGGGGATACACAGGGCCATGAGGTTACAGATTGTGGTTGATCCCCTGGCCTGGTGGTGATGTGAGACTGGGGAATACACTGGTTCATGAGGTTACAGATTGTGGTTGATCCCCAGGCCTGGTGGTGATGTGAGACTGGGGGATACACTGGGCCATGAGGTTACAGGTTGTGGTTGATCCCCTGGCCTGATGTTAGACTGGGGGATACACTGGGCCATGAGGTTACAGATTGTGGTTGATCCCCTGGCCTGGTGGTGATGTGAGACTGGGGGATACACTGGGCCATGAGGTTACAGATTGTGGTTGATCCCCTGGTCTGGTGGTGATGTGAGACTGAGGGATACACTGGGCCATGAAGTTACAGATTGTGTTTGATCCCCTGGCCTGGTGGTGATGTGAGACTGGGGGATACACTGGGCCATGAGGTTACAGATTGTGGGTGATCCCCTGGCCTGGTGGTAATGTGAGACTGGGCGTACACTGGGCCATGATGTTACAGATTGTGGTTGTTCCCCTGGCCTGGTGGTCATGTGAGACTGGGGAATACACTGGGCCATGAGGCTACAGATTGTGGTTGATCCCCCGGCCTTGTGGTGATGTGAGACTGGGGGATACACTGCGCTATGATGTTACAGATTGTGGTTGATCCCCTGTCCTGGTGATAATGTGAGACTGGGGATACACTGGGCCATGATGTTACAGATTGTGGTTGGTCCCCTGGCATGGTGGTGATGTGAGACTGGGGGATACACTGGGCCATGTGGTTACAGATTGTGGTTGATCCCCTGGCCTGGTGGTGATGTGTGACTGGGGGATACACTGGGCCATGAGGTTACAGATTGTGGTTGATCCCCTGGCCTGGTGGTGATGAGAGACTGGGGGATACACTGGGCCATGAGGTTACAGATTGTGGTTGATCCCGTGCCCTGGTGGTGATGTTAGACTGGGGGAAATGCTGGGCAATGAAATTACAGATTGTGGTTGATCCCCTGGCCTGGTGGTGATGTGAGACTGTGGGATACACTGGTCCATGAGGTTACAGATTGTGGTTGATCCCCTGGCCTGGTGGTGATGTGAGACTGTGGGATACACTGGTCCATGAGGTTACAGATTGTGGTTGATCCCCTGGCCTGGTGGTGATCTGAGACTGGGGGGTACACTGGGCCATGAGGTTACTGATTGTGGTTGATCCCCTGGCCTGGTGGTGATGTTAGACTGGGGGAAATGCTGGGCCATGAGGTTACAGATTGTGGTTGATCCCCTGCCCTGGTGGTGATGTTAGACTGGGGGATACACTGGACCATGAGGTTACAAATTGTGGTTGATCCCCTGGCCTGGTGGTGATGTGAGACTGGGGGATACACTGGGCCATGAGGTTACAGATTGTGGTTGATCGCCTGCCCTGGTGGTGATGTGAGACTGGGGGATACACTGGGCCATGAGGTTTCAGATTGTGGTTGATCCCCTGGCCTGGTGGTGATGTGAGACTGGGGGATACACTGGTCCATGAGGTTACAGATTGTGGTTGATCCCCTGGCCTGGTGGTGATGTGAGACTGGGGGATACACTGGGCCATGAGGTTACAGATTGTGGTTGATCCCCTGGCCTGGTGGTGATGTGAGACTGGGGGATACACTGGGCCATGAGGTTACAGATTGTGGTTGATCCCCTGGCCTGGTGGTGATGTGAGACTGGGGGATACACTGGGCCATGAGGTTACAGATTGTGGTTGAGCCCCTGGCCTGGTGGTGATGTGAGACTGGGGGATACACTGGGCCATGAGGTTACAGATTGTGGTTGATCCCCTGGCCTGGTGGTGATGTGAGACTGGGGCATACACTGGGCCATGAGGTTACAGATTGTGGTTGATCCCCTGGCCTGGTGGTGATGTGAGACTGGGGGATACACTGGTCCATGAGGTTACAGATTGTGGTTGATCCCCTGGCCTGGTGGTGATGTGAGACTGGGGGATACACTGGGCCATGAGGTTACAGATTGTGGTTGATCCCCTGGCCTGGTGGTGATGTGAGACTGGGGGATACACTGGGCCATGAGGTTACAGATTGTGGTTGATCCCCTGGCCTGGTGGTGATGTGAGACTGGGGGATACACAGGGCCATGCGTTTACAGATTGTGATTGATCCCCTGGCCTGGTGGTGATGTGAGACTGGGGGATACACTGGGCCATGAGGTTACAGATTGCGGTTGATCCCCTGGCCTGGTGGTGATGTGAGACTGGGGGATACACTGGGCCATGAGGTTACAGATTGTGGTTGATCCCCTGGCCTGGTGGTGATGTGAGACTGGGGCATACACTGGGCCATGAGGTTACAGATTGTGGTTGATCCCCTGGCCTGGTGGTGATTTGAGACTGGGGGATACACTGGGCCATAAGGTTACAGATTGTGGTTGATCCCCTGGCCTGGTGGTGATGTGAGACTGGGGGATACACTGGGCCATGAAGTTACAGATTGTGGTTGATCCCCTGGCCTGATGGCGATGTTGGATTGGGGGATACACTGGTCCATGAGGTTACAGATTGTGGTTGATCCCCTGGCCTGGTGGTGATGTGAGACTGGGGGATACACTGGGCCATGAGGTTACAGATTGTGGTTGATCCCCTGGCCTGGTGTTGATGTGAGACTGGGGGATACACTGGGCCATGAGGTTACAGATTGTGGTTGATCCCCTGGCCTGGTGGTGATGTGAGACTGGGGGATACACAGGGCCATGAGTTTACAGATTGTGGTTGATCCCCTGGCCTGGTGGTGATGTGAGACTGGGGGATACACTGGGCCATGAGGTTACAGATTGTGTTTGATCCCCTGGCCTGGTGGTGATGTGAGACTGGGGGATACACAGGGCCATGAGGTTACACATTGTGGTTGATCCCCTGGCCTGGTGGTGATGTGAGACTGGGGGATACACTGGGCCATGAGGTTACAGATTGTGGTTGATCCCCTGGCCTGGTGGTGATTTGAGACTGGGGGATACACTGGTTCATGAGGTTACAGATTGTGGTTGATCCCCAGGCCTGGTGGTGATGTGAGACTGGGGGATACACTTGGCCATGAGGTTACAGATTGTGGTTGATCCCCTGGCCTGGTGGTGATTTGAGACTGGGGGATACACTGGTTCATGAGGTTACAGATTGTGGTTGATCCCCAGGCCTGGTGGTGATCTGAGACTGGGGGATACACTGGGCCATGAAGTTACAGATTGTGGTTGATCCCCTGGACTGGTGGTGATCTGAGACTGGGGGATACACTGGTTCATGAGGTTACAGATTGTGGTTGATCCCCAGGCCTGGTGGCGATGTTGGACTGGGGGATACACTGGGCCATGAGGTTACAGATTGTGGTTGATCCCCTGGCCTGGTGGTGATGTGAGACTGGGGGATACACAGGGCCATGAGTTTACAGATTGTGGTTGATCCCCTGGCCTGGTGGTGATGTGAGACTGGGGGATACACTGGGCCATGAGGTTACAGATTGTGTTTGATCCCCTGGCCTGGTGGTGATGTGAGACTGGGGGATACACAGGGCCATGAGGTTACACATTGTGGTTGATCCCCTGGCCTGGTGGTGATGTGAGACTGGGGGATACACTGGGCCATGAGGTTACAGATTGTGGTTGATCCCCTGGCCTGGTGGTGATTTGAGACTGGGGGATACACTGGTTCATGAGGTTACAGATTGTGGTTGATCCCCAGGCCTGGTGGTGATGTGAGACTGGGGGATACACTTGGCCATGAGGTTACAGATTGTGGTTGATCCCCTGGCCTGGTGGTGATTTGAGACTGGGGGATACACTGGTTCATGAGGTTACAGATTGTGGTTGATCCCCAGGCCTGGTGGTGATCTGAGACTGGGGGATACACTGGGCCATGAAGTTACAGATTGTGGTTGATCCCCTGGACTGGTGGTGATCTGAGACTGGGGGATACACTGGTTCATGAGGTTACAGATTGTGGTTGATCCCCAGGCCTGGTGGCGATGTTGGACTGGGGGATACACTGGGCCATGAGGTTACAGATTGTGGTTGATCCCCTGGCCTGGTGGTGATGTGAGACTGG
The DNA here is from genome assembly GCF_030144855.1 of Hypanus sabinus. Lineage (NCBI taxonomy): Eukaryota > Metazoa > Chordata > Chondrichthyes > Myliobatiformes > Dasyatidae > Hypanus > Hypanus sabinus. Next base: position 406,516 of record NW_026778948.1, on the reverse strand, counting down.
GGGATACACTGGGCCATGAGGTTACAGATTGTGGTTGATCCCCTGGCCTGGTGGTGATGTGAGACTGAGGGATACACTGGGCCATGAAGTTACAGATTGTGTTTGATCCCCTGGCCTGGTGGTGATGTGAGACTGGGGGATACACTGGGCCGTGAGCTTACAGATTGTGGTTGATCCCCTGGCCTGGTGGTGATGTGAGACTGGGGGATACACTGGGCCATGAGGTTACAGATTGTGGGTGATCCCCTGGCCTGGTGGTGATGTGAGACTGGGGGATACACTGGGCCATGAGGTTACAGATTGTGGTTGATCCCCTGGCCTGGTGGTGATGTGAGACTGGGGGATACACTGGGCCATGAGGTTACAGATTGTGGTTGATCCCCTGGCCTGGTGGTGATGTTAGACTGGGGGATACACTGGGCCATGATGTTACAGATTGTGGTTGATCCCCTGGCCTGGTGGTCATGTGAGACTGGGGAATACACTGGGCCATGAGGCTACAGATTGTGGTTGATCCCCTGGCCTCGTGGTGATGTGAGACTGGGGGATACACTGCGCTATGATGTTACAGATTGTGGTTGATCCCCTGTCCTGGTGATAATGTGAGACTGGGGATACACTGGGCCATGAGGTTACAGATTGTGGTTGATCCCCTGGCCTGGTGGTGATGTGTGACTGGGGGATACACTGGGCCATGAGGTTACAGATTGTGGTTGATCCCCTGGCCTGGTGATGATGAGAGACTGGGGGATACACTGGGCCATGAGGTTACAGATTGTGATTGATCCCCTGGCCTGCTGGTGATGTGAGACTGGGGGATACACTGGGCCATGAAGTTACAGATTGTGTTTGATCCCCTGGCCTGGTGGTGATGTGAGACTGGGGGATACACTGGGCCATGAGGTTACAGATTGTGGGTGATCCCCTGGCCTTGTGGTGATATGAGACTGGGGGATACACTGGGCCATGAGGTTACAGATTGTGGGTGATCCCCTGGCCTTGTGGTGATGTGAGACTGGGGGATACACTGGGCCATGAGGTTACAGATTTTGGTTGATCCCCTGCCCTGGTGGTGATGTGAGACTGGGGGATACACTGGGCCGTGAGGTTACAGATTGTGGTTGATCCCCTGGCCTGGTGGTGATGTGAGGCTGGGGGATACACTGGGCTGTGAGGTTACAGATTGTGGTTGTTCCCCTGGCCTCGTGGTGATGTGAGACTGGGGGATACACTGGGCCATGAGGTTACAGATTGTGGTTGATCCCCTGGCCTGGTGGTGATGTGAGACTGGGGGATACACTGGGCTGTGAGGTTACAGATTGTGGTTGTTCCCCTGGCCTCGAGGTGATGTGAGACTGGGGGATACACTGGGCCGTGAGGTTCCACATTGTTGTTGATCCCCTGGCCTGGTGGTGATGTGAGACTGGGGGTACACTGGGCCATGAGGTTACAGATTGTGGTTGATCCCGTGCCCTGGTGGTGATGTTAGACTGGGGGAAATGCTGGGCAATGAAATTACAGATTGTGGTTGATCCCCTGGCCTGGTGGTGATGTGAGACTGTGGGATACACTGGGCCATGAGGTTACAGATTGTGATTGATCCCCTGGCCTGCTGGTGATGTGAGACTGGGGGATACACTGGGCCATGAAGTTACAGATTGTGTTTGATCCCCTGGCCTGGTGGTGATGTGAGACTGGGGGATACACTGGGCCATGAGGTTACAGATTGTGGGTGATCCCCTGGCCTTGTGGTGATGTGAGACTGGGGGATACACTGGGCCATGAGGTTACAGATTGTGGGTGATCCCCTGGACTTGTGGTGATGTGAGACTGGGGGATACACTGGGCCATGAGGTTACAGATTTTGGTTGATCCCCTGCCCTGGTGGTGATGTGAGACTGGGGGATACACTGGGGCGTGAGGTTACAGATTGTGGTTGATCCCCTGGCCTGGTGGTGATGTTGAGACTGGGGGATACACTGGGCCATGAGGTTACAGATTGTGGTTGATCCCCTTGCCTGGCGGTGATGTGAGACTGTGGGATACACTGTGCCATGAGGTTCCACATTGTTGTTGATCCCCTGGCCTGGTGGTGATGTGAGACTGGGGGTACACTGGGCCATGAGGTTACAGATTGTGGTTGATCCCGTGCCCTGGTGGTGATGTTAGACTGGGGGAAATGCTGGGCAATGAAATTACAGATTGTGGTTGATCCCCTGGCCTGGTGGTGATGTGAGACTGTGGGATACACTGGGCCATGAGGTTACAGATTGTGGTTGATCCCCTGGCCTGGTGGTGATGTTAGACTGGGGGAAATGCTGGGCCATGAAGTTACAGATTGTGGTTGATCCCCTGGCCTGGTGGTAATGTGAGACTGGGGGATACACTGGGCTATGAGGTTACAGGTTTTGGTTGATCCCCTGGCCTGGTGGTAATGTGAGACTGGGGAATACACTGGGCTATGAGGTTACAGGTTTTGGTTGATCCCTTGGCCGTGGTGATGTGAGACTGGGGGATACACTGGGCCATGAGGTTGCAGATTGAGTTTGTTCTCCTGGCCTGATGGTGATGTGAGACTGGGGGATACAGTGGGCCATGAGGTTACAGGTTGTGCTTGATCCCCTGACCTGGTGGTGATGTGAGACTGGGGTATACACTGGGCCATGAGGTTACAGATTGTGGTTGATCCCCTGGCCTGGTGGTGATGTGAGACTGGGGGATACACTGGGCCATAAGGTTACAGATTGTGGTTGATCACCTGGCCTGGTGGTGATGTGAGACTGGGGGTACACTGGGCCATGAGGTTTCAGATTGTGGTTGATCCCCTGGACTGGTGGTGATGTGAGACTGGGGAATACACAGGGTCATGAGTTTACAGATTGTGGTTGATCCCCTGGCCTGGTGGTGATGTGAAACTGGGGGATACACTGGGCCATGAGGTTACAGATTGTGGTTGATCCCCTGGCCTGGTGGTGATGTGAGACTGGGGGATACACTGGGCCATGAGGTTACAGATTGTGGTTGATCCCCTGGCCTGGTGGTGATGTGAGACTGGGGGATACACTGGGCCATGAGGTTACAGATTGTGGTTGATCCCCTGGCCTGGTGGTGATGTGAGACTGGGGGATACACAGGGCCATGAGTTTACAGATTGTGGTTGATCCCCTGGCCTGGTGGTGATGTGAGACTGGGGTATACACAGGGCCATGAGGTTACAGATTGTGGTTGATCCCCTGGCCTGGTCGTGATGTGAGACTGGAGGATACACAGGGCCATGAGGTTACAGAATGTGGTTGATCCCCTGGCCTGGTGGTGATGTGAGACTGGGGAATACACTGGGCCATGAGGTTACAGATTGTGGTTGATCCCCTGGCCTGGTGGTGATTTGAGACTGGGGGATACACTGGGCCATGAGGTTACAGATTGTGGTTGATCCCATGGCCTGGTGGTGATGTGAGACTGGGGGATACACTGGGCCATGAAGTTACAGATTGTGGTTGATCCCCTGGCCTGGTGGCGATGTTGGACTGGGGGATACACTGGGCCATGAGGTTACAGATTGTGGTTGATCCCCTGGCCTGGTGGTGATGTGAGACTGGGGGATACACTGGGCCATGAGGTTACAGATTGTGGTTGATCCCCTGGCCTGGTGGTGATGTGAGACTGGGGGATACACTGGGCCATGAGGTTATAGATTGTGTATGATCCCCTGGCCTGGTGGTGATGTGAGACTGGGGGATACACTGGGGCATGAGGTTACAGATTGTGGTTGATCCCCTGGCCTGGTGGTGATGTGAGACTGGGGGATACACTGGGCCATGAAGTTACAGATTGTGTTTGATCCCCTGGCCTGGTGGTGATGTGAGACTGGGGGATACACTGGGCCATGAGGTTACAGATTGTGGGTGATCCCCTGGCCTGGTGGTAATGTGAGACTGGGCGTACACTGGGCCATGATGTTACATATTGTGGTTGATCCCCTGGCCTGGTGGTGATGTGAGACTGGGGGATACACTGGGCCATGAGGTTACAGATTGTGGTTGATCCCCTGGCCTGGTGGTGATGTGAGACTGGGGCATGCACTGGGCCATGAGGTTACAGATTGTGGTTGATCCCCTGGCCTGGTGGTGATTTGAGACTGGGGGATACACTGGGCCATGAGGTTACAGATTGTGGTTGATCCCCTGGCCTGGTGGTGATGTGAGACTTGGGGATACACTGGGCCATGAAGTTACAGATTGTGGTAGATCCCCTGGCCTGGTGGCGATGTTGGACTGGGGGATACACTGGTCCATGAGGTTACAGATTGTGGTTGATCCCCTGGCCTGGTGGTGATGTGAGACTGGGGGATACACTGGGCCATGAGGTTACAGATTGTGGTTGATCCCCTGGCCTGGTGGTGATGTGAGACTGGGGGATACACAGGGCCATGAGGTTACAGATTGTGGTTGATCCCCTGGCCTGGTGGTGATGTGAGACTGGGGGATACACTGGGCCATGAGGTTCCACATTGTGGTTGATCCCCTGGCCTGGTGGTGATGTGAGACTGGGGGTACACTGGGCCATGAGGTTACAGATTGTGGTTGATCCCCTGGCCTGGTGGTGATGTGAGACTGGGGGATACACTGGGCCATGAGGTTAAAGATTGTGGTTGATCCCCTGGCCTGGTGGTGATGTGAGACTGGGGGATACACAGGGCCATGAGGTTACAGATTGTGGTTGATCCCCTGGCCTGGTGGTGATGTGAGACTGGGGGATACACTGGGCCATGAGGTTCCACATTGTGGTTGATCCCCTGGCCTGGTGGCGATGTTGGACTGGGGGATACACTGGGCCATGAGGTTACAGATTGTGGTTGATCCCCTGGCCTGATGTTAGACTGGGGGATACACTGGGCCATGAGGTTACAGATTGTGGTTGATCCCCTGGCCTGGTGGTGATGTGAGACTGGGGGATACACTGGGCCATGAGGTTACAGATTGTGGTTGATCCCCTGGCCTGGTGGTGATGTGAGACTGGGGGATACATTGGGGCATGAGGTTACAGATTGTGGTTGATCCCCTGTCCTGGTGGTGATGTGAGACGGGGGGATACACTGTGCCATGAAGTTACAGATTGTGTTTGATCCCCTGGCCTGGTGGTGATGTGAGACTGGGGGATACACTGGGCCATGAGGTTACAGATTGTGGTTGATCCCCTGGCCTGGTGGTGATGTGAGACTGGGGGATACACAGGGCCATGAGGTTACAGATTGTGGTTGATCCCCTGGCCTGGTGGTGATGTGAGACTGGGGGATACACTGGGCCATGAGGTTCCACATTGTGGTTGATCCCCTGGCCTGGTGGTGATGTGAGACTGGGGGTACACTGGGACATGAGGTTACAGATTGTGGTTGATCCCCTGGCCTGGTGGTGATGTGAGACTGGGGGATACACTGGGCCATGAGGTTACAGATTGTGGTTGATCCCCTGGCCTGGTGGTGATGTGAGACTGGGGGATACACAGGGCCATGAGGTTACAGATTGTGGTTGATCCCCTGGCCTGGTGGTGATGTGAGACTGGGGGATACACTGGGCCATGAGGTTCCACATTGTGGTTGATCCCCTGGCCTGGTGGCGATGTTGGACTGGGGGATACACTGGGCCATGAGGTTACAGATTGTGGTTGATCCCCTGGCCTGATGTTAGACTGGGGGATACACTGGGCCATGAGGTTACAGATTGTGGTTGATCCCCTGGCCTGGTGGTGATGTGAGACTGGGGGATACACTGGGCCATGAGGTTACAGATTGTGGTTGATCCCCTGGCCTGGTGGTGATCTGAGACTGGGGGGTACACTGGGCCATGAGGTTACTGATTGTGGTTGATCCCCTGGCCTGGTGGTGATGTTAGACTGGGGGAAATGCTGGGCCATGAGGTTACAGATTGTGGTTGATCCCCTGCCCTGGTGGTGATGTTAGACTGGGGGATACACTGGACCATGAGGTTACAAATTGTGGTTGATCCCCTGGCCTGGTGGTGATGTGAGACTGGGGGATACACTGGGCCATGAGGTTACAGATTGTGGTTGATCGCCTGCCCTGGTGGTGATGTGAGACTGGGGGATACACTGGGCCATGAGGTTTCAGATTGTGGTTGATCCCCTGGCCTGGTGGTGATGTGAGACTGGGGGATACACTGGTCCATGAGGTTACAGATTGTGGTTGATCCCCTGGCCTGGTGGTGATGTGAGACTGGGGGATACACTGGGCCATGAGGTTACAGATTGTGGTTGATCCCCTGGCCTGGTGGTGATGTGAGACTGGGGGATACACTGGGCCATGAGGTTACAGATTGTAGTTGATCCCCTGGCCTGGTGGTGATGTGAGACTGGGGGATACACTGGGCCATGAGGTTACAGATTGTGGTTGAGCCCCTGGCCTGGTGGTGATGTGAGACTGGGGGATACACTGGGCCATGAGGTTACAGATTGTGGTTGATCCCCTGGCCTGGTGGTGATGTGAGACTGGGGCATACACTGGGCCATGAGGTTACAGATTGTGGTTGATCCCCTGGCCTGGTGGTGATGTGAGACTGGGGGATACACTGGTCCATGAGGTTACAGATTGTGGTTGATCCCCTGGCCTGGTGGTGATGTGAGACTGGGGGATACACTGGGCCATGAGGTTACAGATTGTGGTTGATCCCCTGGCCTGGTGGTGATGTGAGACTGGGGGATACACTGGGCCATGAGGTTACAGATTGTGGTTGATCCCCTGGCCTGGTGGTGATGTGAGACTGGGGGATACACAGGGCCATGCGTTTACAGATTGTGATTGATCCCCTGGCCTGGTGGTGATGTGAGACTGGGGGATACACTGGGCCATGAGGTTACAGATTGCGGTTGATCCCCTGGCCTGGTGGTGATGTGAGACTGGGGGATACACTGGGCCATGAGGTTACAGATTGTGGTTGATCCCCTGGCCTGGTGGTGATGTGAGACTGGGGCATACACTGGGCCATGAGGTTACAGATTGTGGTTGATCCCCTGGCCTGGTGGTGATTTGAGACTGGGGGATACACTGGGCCATAAGGTTACAGATTGTGGTTGATCCCCTGGCCTGGTGGTGATGTGAGACTGGGGGATACACTGGGCCATGAAGTTACAGATTGTGGTTGATCCCCTGGCCTGATGGCGATGTTGGATTGGGGGATACACTGGTCCATGAGGTTACAGATTGTGGTTGATCCCCTGGCCTGGTGGTGATGTGAGACTGGGGGATACACTGGGCCATGAGGTTACAGATTGTGGTTGATCCCCTGGCCTGGTGTTGATGTGAGACTGGGGGATACACTGGGCCATGAGGTTACAGATTGTGGTTGATCCCCTGGCCTGGTGGTGATGTGAGACTGGGGGATACACAGGGCCATGAGTTTACAGATTGTGGTTGATCCCCTGGCCTGGTGGTGATGTGAGACTGGGGGATACACTGGGCCATGAGGTTACAGATTGTGTTTGATCCCCTGGCCTGGTGGTGATGTGAGACTGGGGGATACACAGGGCCATGAGGTTACACATTGTGGTTGATCCCCTGGCCTGGTGGTGATGTGAGACTGGGGGATACACTGGGCCATGAGGTTACAGATTGTGGTTGATCCCCTGGCCTGGTGGTGATTTGAGACTGGGGGATACACTGGTTCATGAGGTTACAGATTGTGGTTGATCCCCAGGCCTGGTGGTGATGTGAGACTGGGGGATACACTTGGCCATGAGGTTACAGATTGTGGTTGATCCCCTGGCCTGGTGGTGATTTGAGACTGGGGGATACACTGGTTCATGAGGTTACAGATTGTGGTTGATCCCCAGGCCTGGTGGTGATGTGAGACTGGGGGATACACTGGGCCATGAAGTTACAGATTGTGGTTGATCCCCTGGACTGGTGGTGATCTGAGACTGGGGGATACACTGGTTCATGAGGTTACAGATTGTGGTTGATCCCCAGGCCTGGTGGCGATGTTGGACTGGGGGATACACTGGGCCATGAGGTTACAGATTGTGGTTGATCCCCTGGCCTGGTGGTGATGTGAGACTGGGGGATACACTGGGCCATGAGGTTACAGATTGTGGTTGATCCCCTGGCCTGGTGGTGATGTGAGACTGAGGGATACACTGGGCCATGAAGTTACAGATTGTGTTTGATCCCCTGGCCTGGTGGTGATGTGAGACTGGGGGATACACTGGGCCGTGAGCTTACAGATTGTGGTTGATCCCCTGGCCTGGTGGTGATGTGAGACTGGGGGATACACTGGGCCATGAGGTTACAGATTGTGGGTGATCCCCTGGCCTGGTGGTGATGTGAGACTGGGGGATACACTGGGCCATGAGGTTACAGATTGTGGTTGATCCCCTGGCCTGGTGGTGATGTGAGACTGGGGGATACACTGGGCCATGAGGTTACAGATTGTGGTTGATCCCCTGGCCTGGTGGTGATGTTAGACTGGGGGATACACTGGGCCATGATGTTACAGATTGTGGTTGATCCCCTGGCCTGGTGGTCATGTGAGACTGGGGAATACACTGGGCCATGAGGCTACAGATTGTGGTTGATCCCCTGGCCTCGTGGTGATGTGAGACTGGGGGATACACTGCGCTATGATGTTACAGATTGTGGTTGATCCCCTGTCCTGGTGATAATGTGAGACTGGGGATACACTGGGCCATGAGGTTACAGATTGTGGTTGATCCCCTGGCCTGGTGGTGATGTGTGACTGGGGGATACACTGGGCCATGAGGTTACAGATTGTGGTTGATCCCCTGGCCTGGTGATGATGAGAGACTGGGGGATACACTGGGCCATGAGGTTACAGATTGTGATTGATCCCCTGGCCTGCTGGTAATGTGAGACTGGGGGATACACTGGGCCATGAAGTTACAGATTGTGTTTGATCCCCTGGCCTGGTGGTGATGTGAGACTGGGGGATACACTGGGCCATGAGGTTACAGATTGTGGGTGATCCCCTGGCCTTGTGGTGATATGAGACTGGGGGATACACTGGGCCATGAGGTTACAGATTGTGGGTGATCCCCTGGCCTTGTGGTGATGTGAGACTGGGGGATACACTGGGCCATGAGGTTACAGATTTTGGTTGATCCCCTGCCCTGGTGGTGATGTGAGACTGGGGGATACACTGGGCCGTGAGGTTACAGATTGTGGTTGATCCCCTGGCCTGGTGGTGATGTGAGGCTGGGGGATACACTGGGCTGTGAGGTTACAGATTGTGGTTGTTCCCCTGGCCTCGTGGTGATGTGAGACTGGGGGATACACTGGGCCATGAGGTTACAGATTGTGGTTGATCCCCTGGCCTGGTGGTGATGTGAGACTGGGGGATACACTGGGCTGTGAGGTTACAGATTGTGGTTGTTCCCCTGGCCTCGAGGTGATGTGAGACTGGGGGATACACTGGGCCGTGAGGTTCCACATTGTTGTTGATCCCCTGGCCTGGTGGTGATGTGAGACTGGGGGTACACTGGGCCATGAGGTTACAGATTGTGGTTGATCCCGTGCCCTGGTGGTGATGTTAGACTGGGGGAAATGCTGGGCAATGAAATTACAGATTGTGGTTGATCCCCTGGCCTGGTGGTGATGTGAGACTGTGGGATACACTGGGCCATGAGGTTACAGATTGTGATTGATCCCCTGGCCTGCTGGTGATGTGAGACTGGGGGATACACTGGGCCATGAAGTTACAGATTGTGTTTGATCCCCTGGCCTGGTGGTGATGTGAGACTGGGGGATACACTGGGCCATGAGGTTACAGATTGTGGGTGATCCCCTGGCCTTGTGGTGATGTGAGACTGGGGGATACACTGGGCCATGAGGTTACAGATTGTGGGTGATCCCCTGGACTTGTGGTGATGTGAGACTGGGGGATACACTGGGCCATGAGGTTACAGATTTTGGTTGATCCCCTGCCCTGGTGGTGATGTGAGACTGGGGGATACACTGGGGCGTGAGGTTACAGATTGTGGTTGATCCCCTGGCCTGGTGGTGATGTTGAGACTGGGGGATACACTGGGCCATGAGGTTACAGATTGTGGTTGATCCCCTTGCCTGGCGGTGATGTGAGACTGTGGGATACACTGTGCCATGAGGTTCCACATTGTTGTTGATCCCCTGGCCTGGTGGTGATGTGAGACTGGGGGTACACTGGGCCATGAGGTTACAGATTGTGGTTGATCCCGTGCCCTGGTGGTGATGTTAGACTGGGGGAAATGCTGGGCAATGAAATTACAGATTGTGGTTGATCCCCTGGCCTGGTGGTGATGTGAGACTGTGGGATACACTGGGCCATGAGGTTACAGATTGTGGTTGATCCCCTGGCCTGGTGGTGATGTTAGACTGGGGGAAATGCTGGGCCATGAAGTTACAGATTGTGGTTGATCCCCTGGCCTGGTGGTAATGTGAGACTGGGGGATACACTGGGCTATGAGGTTACAGGTTTTGGTTGATCCCCTGGCCTGGTGGTAATGTGAGACTGGGGAATACACTGGGCTATGAGGTTACAGGTTTTGGTTGATCCCTTGGCCGTGGTGATGTGAGACTGGGGGATACACTGGGCCATGAGGTTGCAGATTGAGTTTGTTCTCCTGGCCTGATGGTGATGTGAGACTGGGGGATACAGTGGGCCATGAGGTTACAGGTTGTGCTTGATCCCCTGACCTGGTGGTGATGTGAGACTGGGGTATACACTGGGCCATGAGGTTACAGATAGTGGTTGATCCACTGCCCTGGTGGTGATGTGAGACTGGGGGATACACTGGGCCATGAGGTTACAGATTGTGGTTGATCCCCTGGCCTGGTGGTGATGTGAGACTGGGGGATACACTGGGCCATAAGGTTACAGATTGTGGTTGATCACCTGGCCTGGTGGTGATGTGAGACTGGGGGTACACTGGGCCATGAGGTTTCAGATTGTGGTTGATCCCCTGGACTGGTGGTGATGTGAGACTGGGGAATACACAGGGTCATGAGTTTACAGATTGTGGTTGATCCCCTGGCCTGGTGGTGATGTGAAACTGGGGGATACACTGGGCCATGAGGTTACAGATTGTGGTTGATCCCCTGGCCTGGTGGTGATGTGAGACTGGGGGATACACTGGGCCATGAGGTTACAGATTGTGGTTGATCCCCTGGCCTGGTGGTGATGTGAGACTGGGGGATACACTGGGCCATGAGGTTACAGATTGTGGTTGATCCCCTGGCCTGGTGGTGATGTGAGACTGGGGGATACACAGGGCCATGAGTTTACAGATTGTGGTTGATCCCCTGGCCTGGTGGTGATGTGAGACTGGGGTATACACAGGGCCATGAGGTTACAGATTGTGGTTGATCCCCTGGCCTGGTCGTGATGTGAGACTGGAGGATACACAGGGCCATGAGGTTACAGAATGTGGTTGATCCCCTGGCCTGGTGGTGATGTGAGACTGGGGAATACACTGGGCCATGAGGTTACAGATTGTGGTTGATCCCCTGGCCTGGTGGTGATTTGAGACTGGGGGATACACTGGGCCATGAGGTTACAGATTGTGGTTGATCCCATGGCCTGGTGGTGATGTGAGACTGGGGGATACACTGGGCCATGAAGTTACAGATTGTGGTTGATCCCCTGGCCTGGTGGCGATGTTGGACTGGGGGATACACTGGGCCATGAGGTTACAGATTGTGGTTGATCCCCTGGCCTGATGTTAGACTGGGGGATACACTGGGCCATGAGGTTACAGATTGTGGTTGATCCCCTGGCCTGGTGGTGATGTGAGACTGGGGGATACACTGGGCCATGAGGTTATAGATTGTGTATGATCCCCTGGCCTGGTGGTGATGTGAGACTGGGGGATACACTGGGGCATGAGGTTACAGATTGTGGCTGATCCCCTGGCCTGGTGGTGATGTGAGACTGGGGGATACACTGGGCCATGAAGTTACAGATTGTGTTTGATCCCCTGGCCTGGTGGTGATGTGAGACTGGGGGATACACTGGGCCATGAGGTTACAGATTGTGGGTGATCCCCTGGCCTGGTGGTAATGTGAGACTGGGCGTACACTGGGCCATGATGTTACATATTGTGGTTGATCCCCTGGCCTGGTGGTGATGTGAGACTGGGGGATACACTGGGCCATGAGGTTACAGATTGTGGTTGATCCCCTGGCCTGGTGGTGATGTGAGACTGGGGCATGCACTGGGCCATGAGGTTACAGATTGTGGTTGATCCCCTGGCCTGGTGGTGATTTGAGACTGGGGGATACACTGGGCCATGAGGTTACAGATTGTGGTTGATCCCCTGGCCTGGTGGTGATGTGAGACTTGGGGATACACTGGGCCATGAAGTTACAGATTGTGGTAGATCCCCTGGCCTGGTGGCGATGTTGGACTGGGGGATACACTGGTCCATGAGGTTACAGATTGTGGTTGATCCCCTGGCCTGGTGGTGATGTGAGACTGGGGGATACACTGGGCCATGAGGTTACAGATTGTGGTTGATCCCCTGGCCTGGTGGTGATGTGAGACTGGGGGATACACAGGGCCATGAGGTTACAGATTGTGGTTGATCCCCTGGCCTGGTGGTGATCTGAGACTGGGGGATACACTGGGCCATGAGGTTCCACATTGTGGTTGATCCCCTGGCCTGGTGGTGATGTGAGACTGGGGGTACACTGGGCCATGAGGTTACAGATTGTGGTTGATCCCCTGGCCTGGTGGTGATGTGAGACTGGGGGATACACTGGGCCATGAGGTTAAAGATTGTGGTTGATCCCCTGGCCTGGTGGTGATGTGAGACTGGGGGATACACAGGGCCATGAGGTTACAGATTGTGGTTGATCCCCTGGCCTGGTGGTGATGTGAGACTGGGGGATACACTGGGCCATGAGGTTCCACATTGTGGTTGATCCCCTGGCCTGGTGGCGATGTTGGACTGGGGGATACACTGGGCCATGAGGTTACAGATTGTGGTTGATCCCCTGGCCTGATGTTAGACTGGGGGATACACTGGGCCATGAGGTTACAGATTGTGGTTGATCCCCTGGCCTGGTGGTGATGTGAGACTGGGGGATACACTGGGCCATGAGGTTACAGATTGTGGTTGATCCCCTGGCCTGGTGGTGATGTGAGACTGGGGGATACATTGGGGCATGAGGTTACAGATTGTGGTTGATCCCCTGTCCTGGTGGTGATGTGAGACGGGGGGATACACTGTGCCATGAAGTTACAGATTGTGTTTGATCCCCTGGCCTGGTGGTGATGTGAGACTGGGGGATACACTGGGCCATGAGGTTACAGATTGTGGTTGATCCCCTGGCCTGGTGGTGATGTGAGACTGGGGGATACACAGGGCCATGAGGTTACAGATTGTGGTTGATCCCCTGGCCTGGTGGTGATGTGAGACTGGGGGATACACTGGGCCATGAGGTTCCACATTGTGGTTGATCCCCTGGCCTGGTGGTGATGTGAGACTGGGGGTACACTGGGACATGAGGTTACAGATTGTGGTTGATCCCCTGGCCTGGTGGTGATGTGAGACTGGGGGATACACTGGGCCATGAGGTTACAGATTGTGGTTGATCCCCTGGCCTGGTGGTGATGTGAGACTGGGGGATACACAGGGCCATGAGGTTACAGATTGTGGTTGATCCCCTGGCCTGGTGGTGATGTGAGACTGGGGGATACACTGGGCCATGAGGTTCCACATTGTGGTTGATCCCCTGGCCTGGTGGCGATGTTGGACTGGGGGATACACTGGGCCATGAGGTTACAGATTGTGGTTGATCCCCTGGCCTGATGTTAGACTGGGGGATACACTGGGCCATGAGGTTACAGATTGTGGTTGATCCCCTGGCCTGGTGGTGATGTGAGACTGGGGGATACACTGGGCCATGAGGTTACAGATTGTGGTTGATCCCCTGGCCTGGTGGTGATGTGAGACTGGGGGATACATTGGGGCATGAGGTTACAGATTGTGGGTGATCCCCTGGCCTGGTGGTAATGTGAGACTGGGCGTACACTGGGCCATGATGTTACAGATTGTGGTTGATCCCCTGGCCTGGTGGTAATGTGAGACTGGGGAATACACTGGGCCATGAGGCTACAGATTGTGGTTGATCCCCTGGCCTCGTGGTGATGTGAGACTGGGGGATACACTGGGGCATGAGGTTACAGATTGTGGTTGATCCCCTGGCCTGGTGGTGATGTGAGACTGGGGGATACACTGGGCCAAGAGGTTACAGATTGTGGTTGATCCCCTTGCCTGGTGGTGATGTGAGACTGGGGGATACACTGGGCCATGAAGTTACAGATTGTGTTTGATCCCCTGGCCTGGTGGTGATGTGAGACTGGGGGATACACTGGGCCATGAGGTTACAGATTTTGGGTGATCCCCTGGCCTGGTGGTAATGTGAGACTGGGCGTACACTGGGCCATGATGTTACAGATTGTGGTTGTTCCCCTGGCCTGGTGGTGATGTGAGACTGGGGGATACACTGGGCCATGAGGTTACAGATTGTGGTTGATCCCCTGGCCTGGTGGTGATGTGAGACTGGGGGATACACTGGGCCATGAGGTTACAGATTGTGGTTGATCCCCTGGCCTGGTGGTGATGTGAGACTGGGGGATACACTGGGCCATGAAGTTACAGATTGTGGTTGATCCCCTGGCCTGGTGGCGATGTTGGACTGGGGGATACACTGGTCCATGAGGTTACAGATTGTGGTTGATCCCCTGGCTTGGTGGTGATGTGAGACTGGGCGATACACTGGGCCATGAGGTTACAGATTGTGGTTGATCCCCTGGCCTGGTGGTGATGTGAGACTGGGGGATACACTGGGCCATGAGGTTACAGATTGTGGTTGATCCCCTGGCCTGGTGGTGATGTGAGACTGGGGGATACACAGGGCCATGAGGTTACAGATTGTGGTTGATCCCCTGGCCTGGTCGTGATGTGAGACTGGGGGAATACACTGGGCCATGAGGTTACAGATTGTGGTTGATCCCCTGGCCTGGTGGTGATTTGAGACTGGGGGAAACACTGGGTCATGAGGTTACAGATTGTGATTGATCCCCTGGCCTGGTGGTGATGTGAGACTGGGGGATACACTGGGCCATGAAGTTACAGATTGTGGTTGATCCCCTGGCCTGGTGGCGATGTTGGACTGGGGGATACACTGGGCCATGAGGTTACAGATTGTGGTTGATCCCCTGGCCTGATGTTAGACTGGGGGATACACTGGGCCATGAGGTTACAGATTGTGGTTGATCCCCTGGCCTGGTGGTGATGTGAGACTGGGGGATACACTGGGCCATGAGGTTATAGATTGTGTATGATCCCCTGGCCTGGTGGTGATGTGAGACTGGGGGATACACTGGGGCATGAGGTTACAGATTGTGGTTGATCCCCTGGCCTGGTGGTGATGTGAGACTGGGGGATACACTGGGCCATGAAGTTACAGATTGTGTTTGATCCCCTGGCCTGGTGGTGATGTAAGACTGGGGGATACACTGGGCCATGAGGTTACAGATTGTGGGTGATCCCCTGGCCTGGTGGTAATGTGAGACTGGGCGTACACTGGGCCATGATGTTACATATTTTGGTTGATCCCCTGGCCTGGTGGTGATGTGAGACTGGGGGATACACTGGGCCATGAGGTTACAGATTGTGGTTGATCCCCTGGCCTGGTGGTGATGTGAGACTGGGGCATGCACTGGGCCATGAGGTTACAGATTGTGGTTGATCCCCTGGCCTGGTGGTGATTTGAGACTGGGGGATACACTGGGCCATGAGGTTACAGATTGTGGTTGATCCCCTGGCCTGGTGGTGATGTGAGACTTGGGGATACACTGGGCCATGAAGTTACAGATTGTGGTTGATCCCCTGGCCTGGTGGCGATGTTGGACTGGGGGATAGACTGGGCCATGAGGTTACAGATTGTGGTTGATCCCCTGGCCTGATGTTAGACTGGGGGATACACTGGGCCATGAGGTTACAGATTGTGGTTGATCCCCTGGCCTGGTGGTGATGTGAGACTGGGGGATACACTGGGCCATGAGGTTACAGATTGTGGTTGATCCCCTGGCCTGGTGGTGATGTGAGACTGGGGTATACATTGGGGCATGAGGTTACAGATTGTGGTTGATCCCCTGTCCTGGTGGTGATGTGAGACGGGGGGATACACTGGGCCATGAAGTTACAGATTGTGTTTGATCCCCTGGCCTGTTGGTGATGTGAGACTGGGGGATACACTGGGCCATGAGGTTACAGATTGTGGGTGATCCCCTGGCCTGGTGGTAATGTAAGACTGGGCGTACACTGGGCCATGATGTTACAGATTGTGGTTGATCCCCTGGCCTGGTGGTAATGTGAGACTGGGGAATACACTGGGCCATGAGGCTACAGATTGTGGTTGATCCCCTGGCCTCGTGGTGATGTGAGACTGGGGGATACACTGGGGCATGAGGTTACAGATTGTGGTTGATCCCCTGGCCTGGTGGTGATGTGAGACTGGGGGATACACTGGGCCAAGAGGTTACAGATTGTGTTTGATCCCCTTGCCTGGTGGTGATGTGAGACTGGGGGATACACTGGTCCATGAAGTTACAGATTGTGTTTGATCCCCTGGCCTGGTGGTGATGTGAGACTGGGGGATACACTGGGCCATGAGGTTACACATTTTGGGTGATCCCCTGGCCTGGTGGTAATGTGAGACTGGGCGTACACTGGGCCATGATGTTACAGATTGTGGTTGTTCCCCTGGCCTGGTGGTGATGTGAGACTGGGGGATACACTGGGCCATGAGGTTACAGATTGTGGTTGATCCCCTGGCCTGGTGGTGATGTGAGACTGGGGGATACACTGGGCCATGAGGTTACAGATTGTGGTTGATCCCCTGGCCTGGTGGTGATGTGAGACTGGGGGATACACTGGGCCATGAAGTTACAGATTGAGGTTGATCCCCTGGCCTGGTGGCGATGTTGGACTGGGGGATACACTGGTCCATGAGGTTACAGATTGTGGTTGATCCCCTGGCTTGGTGGTGATGTGAGACTGGGCGATACACTGGGCCATGAGGTTACAGATTGTGGTTGATCCCCTGGCCTGGTGGTGATGTGAGACTGGGGGATACACTGGGCCATGAGGTTACAG
Source organism: Hypanus sabinus (assembly GCF_030144855.1). NCBI lineage: Eukaryota > Metazoa > Chordata > Chondrichthyes > Myliobatiformes > Dasyatidae > Hypanus > Hypanus sabinus. The sequence continues at coordinate 389,347 of NW_026778948.1, read as the reverse complement.
ATTGTGGTTGATCCCCTGGCCTGGTGGTGATGTGAGACTGGGGGATACACAGGGCCATGAGTTTACAGATTGTGGTTGATCCCCTGGCCTGGTGGTGATGTGAGACTGGGGGAAACACTGGGCCATGAGGTTACAGATTGTGGTTGATCCCCTGGCCTGGTGGTGATGTGAGACTGGGGGATACACTGGGCCATGAGGTTACAGATTGTGGTTGATCCCCTGGCCTGGTGGTGATTTGAGACTGGGGGATACACTGGGCCATGAGGTTACAGATTGTGGGTGATCCCCTGGCCTGGTGGTAATGTGAGACTGGGCGTACACTGGGCCATGATGTTACATATTTTGGTTGATCCCCTGGCCTGGTGGTGATGTGAGACTGGGGGATACACTGGGCCATGAGGTTACAGATTGTGGTTGATCCCCTGGCCTGGTGGTGATGTGAGACTGGGGCATGCACTGGGCCATGAGGTTACAGATTGTGGTTGATCCCCTGGCCTGGTGGTGATTTGAGACTGGGGGATACACTGGGCCATGAGGTTACAGATTGTGGTTGATCCCCTGGCCTGGTGGTGATGTGAGACTTGGGGATACACTGGGCCATGAAGTTACAGATTGTGGTTGATCCCCTGACCTGGTGGCGATGTTGGACTGGGGGATACACTGGTCCATGAGGTTACAGATTGTGGTTGATCCCCTGGCCTGGTGGTGATGTGAGACTGGGGGATACACTGGGCCATGAGGTTACAGATTGTGGTTGATCCCCTGGCCTGGTGGTGATGTGAGACTGGGGGATACACAGGGCCATGAGGTTACAGATTGTGGTTGATCCCCTGGCCTGGTGGTGATTTGAGACTGGGGGATACACTGGTCCATGAAGTTACAGATTGTGGTTGATCCCCTGGCCTGGTGGCGATGTTGGACTGGGGGATAGACTGGGCCATGAGGTTACAGATTGTGGTTGATCCCCTGGCCTGATGTTAGACTGGGGGATACACTGGGCCATGAGGTTACAGATTGTGGTTGATCCCCTGGCCTGGTGGTGATGTGAGACTGGGGGATACACTGGGCCATGAGGTTACAGATTGTGGTTGATCCCCTGGCCTGGTGGTGATGTGAGACTGGGGGATACATTGGGGCATGAGGTTACAGATTGTGGTTGATCCCCTGTCCTGGTGGTGATGTGAGACGGGGGGATACACTGGGCCATGAAGTTACAGATTGTGTTTGATCCCCTGGCCTGGTGGTGATGTGAGACTGGGGGATACACTGGGCCATGAGGTTACAGATTGTGGGTGATCCCCTGGCCTGGTGGTAATGTGAGACTGGGCGTACACTGGGCCATGATGTTACAGATTGTGGTTGATCCCCTGGCCTGGTGGTAATGTGAGACTGGGGAATACACTGGGCCATGAGGCTACAGATTGTGGTTGATCCCCTGGCCTCGTGGTGATGTGAGACTGGGGGATACACTGGGGCATGAGGTTACAGATTGTGGTTGATCCCCTGGCCTGGTGGTGATGTGAGACTGGGGGATACACTGGGCCAAGAGGTTACAGATTGTGTTTGATCCCCTTGCCTGGTGGTGATGTGAGACTGGGGGATACACTGGTCCATGAAGTTACAGATTGTGTTTGATCCCCTGGCCTGGTGGTGATGTGAGACTGGGGGATACACTGGGCCATGAGGTTACAGATTTTGGGTGATCCCCTGGCCTGGTGGTAATGTGAGACTGGGCGTACACTGGGCCATGATGTTACAGATTGTGGTTGTTCCCCTGGCCTGGTGGTGATGTGAGACTGGGGGATACACTGGGCCATGAGGTTACAGATTGTGGTTGATCCCCTGGCCTGGTGGTGATGTGAGACTGGGGGATACACTGGGCCATGAGGTTACAGATTGTGGTTGATCCCCTGGCCTGGTGGTGATGTGAGACTGGGGGATACACTGGGCCATGAAGTTACAGATTGTGGTTGATCCCCTGGCCTGGTGGCGATGTTGGACTGGGGGATACACTGGTCCATGAGGTTACAGATTGTGGTTGATCCCCTGGCTTGGTGGTGATGTGAGACTGGGCGATACACTGGGCCATGAGGTTACAGATTGTGGTTGATCCCCTGGCCTGGTGGTGATGTGAGACTGGGGGATACACTGGGCCATGAGGTTACAGATTGTGGTTGATCCCCTGGCCTGGTGGTGATGTGAGACTGGGGGATACACAGGGCCATGAGTTTACAGATTGTGGTTGATCCCCTGGCCTGGTGGTGATGTGAGACTGGGGGAAACACTGGGCCATGAGGTTACAGATTGTGGTTGATCCCCTGGCCTGGTGGTGATGTGAGACTGGGGGATACACTGGGCCATGAGTTTACAGATTGTGGTTGATCCCCTGGCCTGGTGGTGATTTGAGACTGGGGGATACACTGGATCATGAGGTTACAGATTGTGGTTGATCCCCTGGCCTGGTGGTGATGTGAGACTGGGGGATACACTGGGCCATGAAGTTACAGATTGTGGTTGATCCCCTGGCCTGGTGGCGATGTTGGACTGGGGGATACACTGAGCCATGAGGTTACAGATTGTGGTTGATCCCCTGGCCTGATGTTAGACTGGGGGATACACTGGGCCATGAGGTTACAGATTGTGGTTGATCCCCTGGCCTGGTGGTGATGTGAGACTGGGGGATACACTGGGCCATGAGGTTACAGATTGTGGTTGATCCCCTGGCCTGCTGGTGATGTGAGACTGGGGGATACACTGGGGCATGAGGTTACAGATTGTGGTTGATCCCCTGGCCTGGTGGTGATGTGAGACTGGGGGATACACTGGGCCATGAAGTTACAGATTGTGTTTGATCCCCTGGCCTGGTGGTGATGTGAGACTCGGGGATACACTGGGCCATGAGGTTACAGATTGTGGGTGATCCCCTGGCCTGGTGATAATGTGAGACGGGGCGTACACTGGGCCATGATGTTACAGATTGTGGTTGATCCCCTGGCCTGGTGGTAATGTGAGACTGGGGAATACACTGTGCCATGAGGCTACAGATTGTGGTTGATCCCCTGGCCTGGTGGTGATGTGAGACTGGGGGATACACTGGGCTGTGAGGTTACAGATTGTGGTTGATCCCCTGCCCTGGTGGTGATGTGAGACTGGGGGATACACTGGGCCATGAGGTTACAGATTGTGGTTGATCCCCTGCCCTGGTGGTGATGTGAGACTGGGGGATACACTGGGCCATGAGGTTACAGATTGTGGTTGATCCCCTGGCCTGGTGGTGATGTGAGACTGGGGGATACACTGGGCTGTGAGGTTACAGATTGTGGTTGTTCCCCTGGCCTCGTGGTGATGTGAGACTGGGGGATACACTGGGCCATGAGGTTACAGATTGTGGTTGATCCCCTGGCCTGCTGGTGATGTGAGACTGGGGGATACACTGGGGCATGAGGTTACAGATTGTGGTTGAACCCCTGGCCTGGTGGTGATGTGAGACTGGGGGATACACTGGGCCATGAAGTTACAGATTGTGTTTGATCCCCTGGCCTGGTGGTGATGTGAGACTCGGGGATACACTGGGCCATGAGGTTACAGATTGTGGGTGATCCCCTGGCCTGGTGGTAATGTGAGACTGGGCGTACACTGGGCCATGATGTTACAGATTGTGGCTGATCCGCTGGCCTCGTGGTGATGTGAGACTGGGGGATAAACTGGGCCATGAGGTTACAGATTGTGTTTGATCCCCTGGCCTGGTGGTGATGTGAGACTGGGGGATACAGTGGGCCATGAGGTTACAGATTGTGGTTGATCCCCTGCCCTGGTGGTGATGTGAGACTGGGGGATACACTGGGCCATGAGGTTACAGATTGTGGTTGATCCCCTGGCCTGGTGGTGATGTGAGACTGGGGGATACACTGTGCTGTGAGGTTACAGATTGTGGTTGTTCCCCTGGCCTCGTGGTGATGTGAGACTGGGGGATACACTGGGCCATGAGGTTACAGATTGTGGTTGATCCCCTGGCCTGGTGTTGATGTGAGACTGGGGGATACACTGGGCCATGAGGTTCCACATTGTGGTTGATCCCCTGGCCTGGTGGTGATGTGAGACTGGGGGTACACTGGGCCATGAGGTTACAGATTGTGGTTGATCCCGTGGCCTGGTGGTGATGTTAGACTGGGGGAAATGCTGGGCCATGAGGTTACAGATTGTGGTTGATCCCCTGGCCTGGTGGTGATGTGAGACTGGGGGATACACTGGGCCATGAAGTTACAGATTGTGGTTGATCCCCTGGCCTGGTGGTGATGTGAGACTGGGGGATGCACTGGGCCATGAGGTTACAGATTGTGGTTGATCCCCTGGCCTGGTGGTGATGTGTAACTGGGGGATACACTGGGCCATGAGGTTACAGATTGTGGTTGATCCCCTGGCCTGGTGGTGATGTGAGACTGGGGGATACACTGGGCCATGAAGTTACAGATTGTGGTTGATCCCCTGGCCTGGTGGCGATGTTGGACTGGGGGATACACTGGTCCATGAGGTTACAGATTGTGGTTGATCCCCTGGCTTGGTGGTGATGTGAGACTGGGCGATACACTGGGCCATGAGGTTACAGATTGTGGTTGATCCCCTGGCCTGGTGGTGATGTGAGACTGGGGGATACACTGGGCCATGAGGTTACAGATTGTGGTTGATCCCCTGGCCTGGTGGTGATGTGAGACTGGGGGATACACAGGGCCATGAGTTTACAGATTGTGGTTGATCCCCTGGCCTGGTGGTGATGTGAGACTGGGGGAAACACTGGGCCATGAGGTTACAGATTGTGGTTGATCCCCTGGCCTGGTGGTGATGTGAGACTGGGGGATACACTGGGCCATGAGGTTACAGATTGTGGTTGATCCCCTGGCCTGGTGGTGATTTGAGACTGGGGGATACACTGGATCATGAGGTTACAGATTGTGGTTGATCCCCTGGCCTGGTGGTGATGTGAGACTGGGGGATACACTGGGCCATGAAGTTACAGATTGTGGTTGATCCCCTGGCCTGGTGGCGATGTTGGACTGGGGGATACACTGAGCCATGAGGTTACAGATTGTGGTTGATCCCCTGGCCTGATGTTAGACTGGGGGATACACTGGGCCATGAGGTTACAGATTGTGGTTGATCCCCTGGCCTGGTGGTGATGTGAGACTGGGGGATACACTGGGCCATGAGGTTACAGATTGTGGTTGATCCCCTGGCCTGCTGGTGATGTGAGACTGGGGGATACACTGGGGCATGAGGTTACAGATTGTGGTTGATCCCCTGGCCTGGTGGTGATGTGAGACTGGGGGATACACTGGGCCATGAAGTTACAGATTGTGTTTGATCCCCTGGCCTGGTGGTGATGTGAGACTCGGGGATACACTGGGCCATGAGGTTACAGATTGTGGGTGATCCCCTGGCCTGGTGATAATGTGAGACGGGGCGTACACTGGGCCATGATGTTACAGATTGTGGTTGATCCCCTGGCCTGGTGGTAATGTGAGACTGGGGAATACACTGTGCCATGAGGCTACAGATTGTGGTTGATCCCCTGGCCTGGTGGTGATGTGAGACTGGGGGATACACTGGGCTGTGAGGTTACAGATTGTGGTTGATCCCCTGCCCTGGTGGTGATGTGAGACTGGGGGATACACTGGGCCATGAGGTTACAGATTGTGGTTGATCCCCTGCCCTGGTGGTGATGTGAGACTGGGGGATACACTGGGCCATGAGGTTACAGATTGTGGTTGATCCCCTGGCCTGGTGGTGATGTGAGACTGGGGGATACACTGGGCTGTGAGGTTACAGATTGTGGTTGTTCCCCTGGCCTCGTGGTGATGTGAGACTGGGGGATACACTGGGCCATGAGGTTACAGATTGTGGTTGATCCCCTGGCCTGCTGGTGATGTGAGACTGGGGGATACACTGGGGCATGAGGTTACAGATTGTGGTTGAACCCCTGGCCTGGTGGTGATGTGAGACTGGGGGATACACTGGGCCATGAAGTTACAGATTGTGTTTGATCCCCTGGCCTGGTGGTGATGTGAGACTCGGGGATACACTGGGCCATGAGGTTACAGATTGTGGGTGATCCCCTGGCCTGGTGGTAATGTGAGACTGGGCGTACACTGGGCCATGATGTTACAGATTGTGGCTGATCCGCTGGCCTCGTGGTGATGTGAGACTGGGGGATAAACTGGGCCATGAGGTTACAGATTGTGTTTGATCCCCTGGCCTGGTGGTGATGTGAGACTGGGGGATACAGTGGGCCATGAGGTTACAGATTGTGGTTGATCCCCTGCCCTGGTGGTGATGTGAGACTGGGGGATACACTGGGCCATGAGGTTACAGATTGTGGTTGATCCCCTGGCCTGGTGGTGATGTGAGACTGGGGGATACACTGTGCTGTGAGGTTACAGATTGTGGTTGTTCCCCTGGCCTCGTGGTGATGTGAGACTGGGGGATACACTGGGCCATGAGGTTACAGATTGTGGTTGATCCCCTGGCCTGGTGTTGATGTGAGACTGGGGGATACACTGGGCCATGAGGTTCCACATTGTGGTTGATCCCCTGGCCTGGTGGTGATGTGAGACTGGGGGTACACTGGGCCATGAGGTTACAGATTGTGGTTGATCCCGTGGCCTGGTGGTGATGTTAGACTGGGGGAAATGCTGGGCCATGTGGTTACAGATTGTGGTTGATCCCCTGGCCTGGTGGTGATGTGAGACTGGGGGATACACTGGGCCATGAAGTTACAGATTGTGGTTGATCCCCTGGCCTGGTGGTGATGTGAGACTGGGGGATGCACTGGGCCATGAGGTTACAGATTGTGGTTGATCCCCTGGCCTGGTGGTGATGTGTAACTGGGGGATACACTGGGCCATGAGGTTACAGATTGTGGTTGATCCCCTGGCCTGGAGGTGATGTGAGACTGGGGGATACACTGGGCCATGAGGTTACAGATTGTGGTTGATCCCCTGGCCTGGTGGTGATGTGAGACTGGGGCATACACTGGGCCATGAGGTTACAGATTGTGGTTGATCCCCTGGCCTGGTGGTGATTTGAGACTGTGGGATACACTGGGCCATGAGGTTACAGATTGTGGTTGATCCCCTGGCCTGGTGGTGATGTGAGACTGCGGGATACACTGGGCCATGAAGTTACAGATTGTGGTTGATCCCCTGGCCTGGTGGCGATGTTGGACTGGGGGATACACTGGTCCATGAGGTTACAGATTGTGGTTGATCCCCTGGCTTGGTGGTGATGTGAGACTGGGCGATACACTGGGCCATGAGGTTACAGATTGTGGTTGATCCCCTGGCCTGGTGGTGATGTGAGACTGGGGGATACACTGGGCCATGAGGTTACAGATTGTGGTTGATCCCCTGGCCTGGTGGTGATGTGAGACTGGGGGATACACAGGGCCATGAGTTTACAGATTGTGGTTGATCCCCTGGCCTGGTGGTGATGTGAGACTGGGGGAAGCACTGGGCCATGAGGTTACAGATTGTGGTTGATCCCCTGGCCTGGTGGTGATGTGAGACTGGGGGATACACTGGGCCATGAGGTTACAGATTGTGGTTGATCCCCTGGCCTTGTGGTGATGTGAGACTGGGGGATACACTGGGTCATGAGGTTACAGATTGTGGTTGATCCCCTGGCCTGGTGGTGATGTGAGACTGGGGGATACACTGGGCCATGAAGTTACAGATTGTGGTTGATCCCCTGGCCTGGTGGCGATGTTGGACAGGGGGATACACTGGGCCATGAGGTTACAGATTGTGGTTGATCCCCTGGCCTGATGTTAGACTGGGGGATACACTGGGCCATGAGGTTACAGATTGTGGTTGATCCCCTGGCCTGGTGGTGATGTGAGACTGGGGGATACACTGGGCCATGAGGTTACAGATTGTGGTTGATCCCCTGGCCTGGTGGTGATGTGAGACTGGGGGATACACTGGGGCATGAGGTTACAGATTGTGGTTGATGCCCTGGCCTGGTGGTGATGTGAGACTGGGGGATACACTGGGCCATGAAGTTACAGATTGTGTTTGATCCCCTGGCCTGGTGGTGATGTGAGACTCAGGGATACACTGGGCCATGAGGTTACAGATTGTGGGTGATCCCCTGGCCTGGTGGTAATGTGAGACTGGGCGTACACTGGGCCATGATGTTACAGATTGTGGTTGATCCCCTGGCCTGGTGGTAATGTGAGACTGGGGAATACACTGGGCCATGAGGCTACAGATTGTGGTTGATCCCCTGGCCTCGTGGTGATGTGAGACTGGGGGATACACTGCGCTATGATGTTACAGATTGTGGTTGATCCCCTGGCCTGGTGTTGATGTGAGACTGGGGGATACACTGGGCCATGAGGTTACAGATTGTGGTTGATCCCCTGGCCTGGTGGTGATGTGAGACTGGGGGATACACTGCGCTATGATGTTACAGATTGTGGTTGATCCCCTGGCCTGGTGGTGATGTGAGACTGGGGGATACACTGGGCCATGAGGTTACAGATTGTGGCTGATTCGCTGGCCTCGTGGTGATGTGAGACTGGGGGATACACTGGGCCATGAGGTTACAGATTGTGGTTGATCCCCTGGCCTGGTGGTAATGTGAGACTGGGGAATACACTGGGCCATGAGGCTACAGATTGTGGTTGATCCCCTGGCCTCGTGGTGATGTGAGACTGGGGGATACACTGCGCCATAAGGTTACAGATTGTGGTTGATCCCCTGGCCTGGTGTTGATGTGAGACTGGGGGATACACTGCGCCATGAGGTTACAGATTGTGGTTGATCCCCTGGCCTGGTGGTGATGTGAGACTGGGGGATACACTGGGCCATGAGGTTACAGATTGTGGTTGATCCCCTGGCCTGATGTTAGACTGGGGGATACACTGGGCCATGAGGTTACAGATTGTGGTTGATCCCCTGGCCTGGTGGTGATGTGAGACTGGGGGATACACTGGGCCATGAGGTTACAGATTGTGGTTGATCCCCTAGCCTTGTGGTGATGTGAGACTGGGGGATACACTGGGTCATGAGGTTACAGATTGTGGTTGATCCCCTGGCCTGGTGGTGATGTGAGACTGGGGGATACACTGGGCCATGAAGTTACAGATTGTGGTTGATCCCCTGGCCTGGTGGCGATGTTGGACTGGGGGATACACTGGGCCATGAGGTTACAGATTGTGGTTGATCCCCTGGCCTGATGTTAGACTGGGGGATACATTTTGCCATGAGGTTACAGATTGTGGTTGATCCCCTGGCCTGGTGGTGATGTGAGATTGGGGGATACACTGGGCCATGAGGTTACAGATTGTGGTTGATCCCCTGGCCTGGTGGTGATGTGAGACTGGGGGATACACTGGGGCATGAGGTTACAGATTGTGGTTGATGCCCTGGCCTGGTGGTGATGTGAGACTGGGGGATACACTGGGCCATGAAGTTACAGATTGTGTTTGATCCCCTGGCCTGGTGGTGATGTGAGACTCAGGGATACACTGGGCCATGAGGTTACAGATTGTGGGTGATCCCCTGGCCTGGTGGTAATGTGAGACTGGGCGTACACTGGGCCATGATGTTACAGATTGTGGTTGATCCCCTGGCCTGGTGGTAATGTGAGACTGGGGAATACACTGGGCCATGAGGCTACAGATTGTGGTTGATCCCCTGGCCTCGTGGTGATGTGAGACTGGGGGATACACTGCGCTATGATGTTACAGATTGTGGTTGATCCCCTGGCCTGGTGTTGATGTGAGACTGGGGGATACACTGGGCCATGAGGTTACAGATTGTGGTTGATCCCCTGGCCTGGTGGTGATGTGAGACTGGGGGATACACTGCGCTATGATGTTACAGATTGTGGTTGATCCCCTGGCCTGGTGGTGATGTGAGACTGGGGGATACACTGGGCCATGAGGTTACAGATTGTGGCTGATCCGCTGGCCTCGTGGTGATGTGAGACTGGGGGATACACTGGGCCATGAGGTTACAGATTGTGGTTGATCCCCTGGCCTGGTGGTAATGTGAGACTGGGGAATACACTGGGCCATGAGGTTACAGATTGTGGTTGATCCCCTGGCCTGGTGGTGATGTGAGACTGGGGGATACACTGGGCCATGAGGTTACAGATTGTGGTTGATCCCCTGGCCTGATGTTAGACTGGGGGATACACTGGGCCATGAGGTTACAGATTGTGGTTGATCCCCTGGCCTGGTGGTGATGTGAGACTGGGGGATACACTGGGCCATGAGGTTACAGATTGTTGTTGATCCCCTGGCCTGGTGGTGATGTGAGACTGGGGGATACACTGGGCCATGAGGTTACAGATTGTGGTTGATCCCCTGCCCTGGTGGTGATGTGAGACTGGGGGATACACTGGGCCATGAGGTTACAGATTGTGGTTGATCCCCTGGCCTGGTGGTGATGTGAGACTGGGGGATACACTGGGCTGTGAGGTTACAGATTGTGGTTGTTCCCCTGGCCTCGTGGTGATGTGAGACTGGGGGATACACTGGGCCATGAGGTTACAGATTGTGGTTGATCCCCTGGCCTGGTGTTGATGTGAGACTGGGGGATACACTGGGCCATGAGGTTACAGATTGTGGTTGATCCCCTGGCCTGGTGGTGATGTGAGACTGGGGGTACACTGGGCCATGAGGTTACAGATTGTTGTTGATCCCCTGGCCTGGTGGTGATGTGAGACTGGGGGATACACTGGGCCATGAACTTACAAATTGTGGTTGATCCCCTGGCCTGGTGGTGATGTGAGACTGGGGGATGCACTGGGCCATGAGATTACAGATTCTGGGTGATCCCCTGGCCTGGTGGTAATGTGAGACTGGGGGATACACAGGGCCATGAAGTTACAGATTGTGGTTGATCCCCTGGCCTGGTGGTGATGTGAGACTGGGGGATGCACTGGGCCATGAGATGACAGATTCTGGGTGATCCCCTGGCCTGGTGGTAATGTGAGACTGGGCGTACACTGGGCCATGATGTTACAGATTGTGGTTGTTCCCCTGGCCTGGTGGTGATGTGAGACTGGGGGATACACTGGGCCATGAGGTTACAGATTGTGGTTGATCCCCTGGCCTAGTGGTGATGTGAGACTGGGGGATAAACTGGGCCATGAGGTTACAGATTGTGTTTGATCCCCTGGCCTGGTGGTGATTTGAGACTGGGGGATACACTGGGCCATGAGGTTACAGATTGTGGTTGATCCCCTGCCCTGGTGGTGATGTGAGACTGGGGGATACACTGGGCCATGAGGTTACAGATTGTGGTTGATCCCCTGGCCTGGTGGTGATGTGAGACTGGGGGATACACTGTGCTGTGAGGTTACAGATTGTGGTTGTTCCCCTGGCCTCGTGGTGATGTGAGACTGGGGGATACACTGGGCCATGAGGTTACAGATTGTGGTTGATCCCCTGGCCTGGTGTTGATGTGAGACTGGGGGATACACTGGGCCATGAGGTTCCACATTGTGGTTGATCCCCTGGCCTGGTGGTGATGTGAGACTGGGGGTACACTGGGCCATGAGGTTACAGATTGTGGTTGATCCCGTGGCCTGGTGGTGATGTTAGACTGGGGGAAATGCTGGGCCATGTGGTTACAGATTGTGGTTGATCCCCTGGCCTGGTGGTGATGTGAGACTGGGGGATACACTGGGGCATGAAGTTACAGATTGTGGTTGATCCCCTGGCCTGGTGGTGATGTGAGACTGGGGGATGCACTGGGCCATGAGGTTACAGATTGTGGTTGATCCCCTGGCCTGGTGGTGATGTGTAACTGGGGGATACACTGGGCCATGAGGTTACAGATTGTGGTTGATCCCCTGGCCTGGAGGTGATGTGAGACTGGGGGATACACTGGGCCATGAGGTTACAGATTGTGGTTGATCCCCTGGCCTGGTGGTGATGTGAGACTGGGGCATACACTGGGCCATGAGGTTACAGATTGTGGTTGATCCCCTGGCCTGGTGGTGATTTGAGACTGTGGGATACACTGGGCCATGAGGTTACAGATTGTGGTTGATCCCCTGGCCTGGTGGTGATGTGAGACTGCGGGATACACTGGGCCATGAAGTTACAGATTGTGGTTGATCCCCTGGCCTGGTGGCGATGTTGGACTGGGGGATACACTGGTCCATGAGGTTACAGATTGTGGTTGATCCCCTGGCTTGGTGGTGATGTGAGACTGGGCGATACACTGGGCCATGAGGTTACAGATTGTGGTTGATCCCCTGGCCTGGTGGTGATGTGAGACTGGGGGATACACTGGGCCATGAGGTTACAGATTGTGGTTGATCCCCTGGCCTGGTGGTGATGTGAGACTGGGGGATACACAGGGCCATGAGTTTACAGATTGTGGTTGATCCCCTGGCCTGGTGGTGATGTGAGACTGGGGGAAGCACTGGGCCATGAGGTTACAGATTGTGGTTGATCCCCTGGCCTGGTGGTGATGTGAGACTGGGGGATACACTGGGCCATGAGGTTACAGATTGTGGTTGATCCCCTGGCCTTGTGGTGATGTGAGACTGGGGGATACACTGGGTCATGAGGTTACAGATTGTGGTTGATCCCCTGGCCTGGTGGTGATGTGAGACTGGGGGATACACTGGGCCATGAAGTTACAGATTGTGGTTGATCCCCTGGCCTGGTGGCGATGTTGGACAGGGGGATACACTGGGCCATGAGGTTACAGATTGTGGTTGATCCCCTGGCCTGATGTTAGACTGGGGGATACACTGGGCCATGAGGTTACAGATTGTGGTTGATCCCCTGGCCTGGTGGTGATGTGAGACTGGGGGATACACTGGGCCATGAGGTTACAGATTGTGGTTGATCCCCTGGCCTGGTGGTGATGTGAGACTGGGGGATACACTGGGGCATGAGGTTACAGATTGTGGTTGATGCCCTGGCCTGGTGGTGATGTGAGACTGGGGGATACACTGGGCCATGAAGTTACAGATTGTGTTTGATCCCCTGGCCTGGTGGTGATGTGAGACTCAGGGATACACTGGGCCATGAGGTTACAGATTGTGGGTGATCCCCTGGCCTGGTGGTAATGTGAGACTGGGCGTACACTGGGCCATGATGTTACAGATTGTGGTTGATCCCCTGGCCTGGTGGTAATGTGAGACTGGGGAATACACTGGGCCATGAGGCTACAGATTGTGGTTGATCCCCTGGCCTCGTGGTGATGTGAGATTGGGGGATACACTGCGCTATGATGTTACAGATTGTGGTTGATCCCCTGGCCTGGTGTTGATGTGAGACTGGGGGATACACTGGGCCATGAGGTTACAGATTGTGGTTGATCCCCTGGCCTGGTGGTGATGTGAGACTGGGGGATACACTGCGCTATGATGTTACAGATTGTGGTTGATCCCCTGGCCTGGTGGTGATGTGAGACTGGGGGATACACTGGGCCATGAGGTTACAGATTGTGGCTGATTCGCTGGCCTCGTGGTGATGTGAGACTGGGGGATACACTGGGCCATGAGGTTACAGATTGTGGTTGATCCCCTGGCCTGGTGGTAATGTGAGACTGGGGAATACACTGGGCCATGAGGCTACAGATTGTGGTTGATCCCCTGGCCTCGTGGTGATGTGAGACTGGGGGATACACTGCGCCATAAGGTTACAGATTGTGGTTGATCCCCTGGCCTGGTGTTGATGTGAGACTGGGGGATACACTGCGCCATGAGGTTACAGATTGTGGTTGATCCCCTGGCCTGGTGGTGATGTGAGACTGGGGGATACACTGGGCCATGAGGTTACAGATTGTGGTTGATCCCCTGGCCTGATGTTAGACTGGGGGATACACTGGGCCATGAGGTTACAGATTGTGGTTGATCCCCTGGCCTGGTGGTGATGTGAGACTGGGGGATACACTGGGCCATGAGGTTACAGATTGTGGTTGATCCCCTAGCCTTGTGGTGATGTGAGACTGGGGGATACACTGGGTCATGAGGTTACAGATTGTGGTTGATCCCCTGGCCTGGTGGTGATGTGAGACTGGGGGATACACTGGGCCATGAAGTTACAGATTGTGGTTGATCCCCTGGCCTGGTGGCGATGTTGGACTGGGGGATACACTGGGCCATGAGGTTACAGATTGTGGTTGATCCCCTGGCCTGATGTTAGACTGGGGGATACATTTTGCCATGAGGTTACAGATTGTGGTTGATCCCCTGGCCTGGTGGTGATGTGAGATTGGGGGATACACTGGGCCATGAGGTTACAGATTGTGGTTGATCCCCTGGCCTGGTGGTGATGTGAGACTGGGGGATACACTGGGGCATGAGGTTACAGATTGTGGTTGATGCCCTGGCCTGGTGGTGATGTGAGACTGGGGGATACACTGGGCCATGAAGTTACAGATTGTGTTTGATCCCCTGGCCTGGTGGTGATGTGAGACTCAGGGATACACTGGGCCATGAGGTTACAGATTGTGGGTGATCCCCTGGCCTGGTGGTAATGTGAGACTGGGCGTACACTGGGCCATGATGTTACAGATTGTGGTTGATCCCCTGGCCTGGTGGTAATGTGAGACTGGGGAATACACTGGGCCATGAGGCTACAGATTGTGGTTGATCCCCTGGCCTCGTGGTGATGTGAGACTGGGGGATACACTGCGCTATGATGTTACAGATTGTGGTTGATCCCCTGGCCTGGTGTTGATGTGAGACTGGGGGATACACTGGGCCATGAGGTTACAGATTGTGGTTGATCCCCTGGCCTGGTGGTGATGTGAGACTGGGGGATACACTGCGCTATGATGTTACAGATTGTGGTTGATCCCCTGGCCTGGTGGTGATGTGAGACTGGGGGATACACTGGGCCATGAGGTTACAGATTGTGGCTGATCCGCTGGCCTCGTGGTGATGTGAGACTGGGGGATACACTGGGCCATGAGGTTACAGATTGTGGTTGATCCCCTGGCCTGGTGGTAATGTGAGACTGGGGAATACACTGGGCCATGAGGTTACAGATTGTGGTTGATCCCCTGGCCTGGTGGTGATGTGAGACTGGGGGATACACTGGGCCATGAGGTTACAGATTGTGGTTGATCCCCTGGCCTGATGTTAGACTGGGGGATACACTGGGCCATGAGGTTACAGATTGTGGTTGATCCCCTGGCCTGGTGGTGATGTGAGACTGGGGGATACACTGGGCCATGAGGTTACAGATTGTTGTTGATCCCCTGGCCTGGTGGTGATGTGAGACTGGGGGATACACTGGGCCATGAGGTTACAGATTGTGGTTGATCCCCTGCCCTGGTGGTGATGTGAGACTGGGGGATACACTGGGCCATGAGGTTACAGATTGTGGTTGATCCCCTGGCCTGGTGGTGATGTGAGACTGGGGGATACACTGGGCTGTGAGGTTACAGATTGTGGTTGTTCCCCTGGCCTCGTGGTGATGTGAGACTGGGGGATACACTGGGCCATGAGGTTACAGATTGTGGTTGATCCCCTGGCCTGGTGTTGATGTGAGACTGGGGGATACACTGGGCCATGAGGTTACAGATTGTGGTTGATCCCCTGGCCTGGTGGTGATGTGAGACTGGGGGTACACTGGGCCATGAGGTTACAGATTGTTGTTGATCCCCTGGCCTGGTGGTGATGTGAGACTGGGGGATACACTGGGCCATGAACTTACAAATTGTGGTTGATCCCCTGGCCTGGTGGTGATGTGAGACTGGGGGATGCACTGGGCCATGAGATTACAGATTCTGGGTGATCCCCTGGCCTGGTGGTAATGTGAGACTGGGGGATACACAGGGCCATGAAGTTACAGATTGTGGTTGATCCCCTGGCCTGGTGGTGATGTGAGACTGGGGGATGCACTGGGCCATGAGATGACAGATTCTGGGTGATCCCCTGGCCTGGTGGTAATGTGAGACTGGGCGTACACTGGGCCATGATGTTACAGATTGTGGTTGTTCCCCTGGCCTGGTGGTGATGTGAGACTGGGGGATACACTGGGCCATGAGGTTACAGATTGTGGTTGATCCCCTGGCCTAGTGGTGATGTGAGACTGGGGCATACACTGGGCCATGAGGTTACAGATTGTGGTTGATCCCCTGGCCTGGTGGTGATTTGAGACTGGGGGATACACTGGGCCATGAGGTTACAGATTGTGGTTGATCCCCTGGCCTGGTGGTGATGTGAGACTGGGGGATACACTGGGCCATGAAGTTACAGATTGTGGTTGATCCCCTGGCTTGGTGGTGATGTGAGACTGGGCGATACACTGGGCCATGAGGTTACAGATTGTGGTTGATCCCCTGGCCTGGTGGTGATGTGAGACTGGGGGATACACTGGGCCATGAGGTTACAGATTGTGGTTGATCCCCTGGCCTGGTGGTGATGTGAGACTGGGGGATACACAGGGCCATGAGTTTACAGATTGTGGTTGATCCCCTGGCCTGGTGGTGATGTGAGACTGGGGGAAACACTGGGCCATGAGGTTACAGATTGTGGTTGATCCCCTGGCCTGGTGGTGATGTGAGACTGGGGGATACACTGGGCCATGAAGTTACAGATTGTGGTTCATCCCCTAGCCTGGTGGCGATGTTGGACTGGGGGATACACTGGTCCATGAGGTTACAGATTGTGGTTGATCCCCTGGCTTGGTGGTGATGTGAGACTGGGCGATACACTGGGCCATGAGGTTACAGATTGTGGTTGATCCCCTGGCCTGGTGGTGATGTGAGACTGGGGGATACACTGGGCCATGAGGTTACAGATTGTGGTTGATCCCCTGGCCTGGTGGTGATGTGAGACTGGGGGATACACAGGGCCATGAGTTTACAGATTGTGGTTAATCCCCTGGCCTGGTGGTGATGTGAGACTGGGGGAAACACTGGGCCATGAGGTTACAGATTGTGGTTGATCCCCTGGCCTGGTGGTGATGTGAGACTGGGGGATACACTGGGCCATGAGGTTACAGATTGTGGTTGATCCCCTGGCCTTGTGGTGATGTGAGACTGGGGGATACACTGGGTCATGAGGTTACAGATTGTGGTTGATCCCCTGGCCTGGTGGTGATGTGAGACTGGGGGATACACTGGGCCATGAAGTTACAGATTGTGGTTGATCCCCTGGCCTGGTGGCGATGTTGGACTGGGGGATACACTGGGCCATGAGGTTACAGATTGTGGTTGATCCCCTGGCCTGATGGTAGACTGGGGGATACACTGGGCCATGAGGTTACAGATTGTGGTTGATCCCCTGGCCTGGTGGTGATGTGAGACTGGGGGATACACTGGGCCATGAGGTTACAGATTGTGGTTGATCCCCTGGCCTGGTGGTGATGTGAGACTGGGGGATACACTGGGGCATGAGGTTACAGATTGTGGTTGATGCCCTGGCCTGGTGGTGATGTGAGACTGGGGGATACACTGGGCCATGAAGTTACAGATTGTGTTTGATCCCCTGGCCTGGTGGTGATGTGAGACTCAGGGATACACTGGGCCATGAGGTTACAGATTGTGGGTGATCCCGTGGCCTGGTGGTAATGTGAGACTGGGCGTACACTGGGCCATGATGTTACAGATTGTGGTTGATCCCCTGGCCTGGTGGTAATGTGAGACTGGGGAATACACTGGGCCATGAGGCTACAGATTGTGGTTGATCCCCTGGCCTCGTGGTGATGTGAGACTGGGGGATACACTGCGCTATGATGTTACAGATTGTGGTTGATCCCCTGGCCTGGTGTTGATGTGAGACTGGGGGATACACTGGGCCATGAGGTTACAGATTGTGGTTGATCCCCTGGCCTGGTGGTGATGTGAGACTGGGGGATACACTGCGCTATGATGTTACAGATTGTGGTTGATCCCCTGGCCTGGTGGTGATGTGAGACTGGGGGATACACTGGGCCATGAGGTTACAGATTGTGGCTGATCCGCTGGCCTCGTGGTGATGTGAGACTGGGGGATACACTGGGCCATGAGGTTACAGATTGTGGTTGATCCCCTGGCCTGGTGGTAATGTGAGACTGGGGAATACACTGGGCCATGAGGCTACAGATTGTGGTTGATCCCCTGGCCTCGTGGTGATGTGAGACTGGGGGATACACTGCGCCATGAGGTTACAGATTGTGGTTGATCCCCTGGCCTGGTGTTGATGTGAGACTGGGGGATACACTGCGCCATGAGGTTACAGATTGTGGTTGATCCCCTGGCCTGGTGGTGATGTGAGACTGGGGGATACACTGGGCCATGAGGTTACAGATTGTGGTTGATCCCCTGGCCTGATGTTAGACTGGGGGATACACTGGGCCATGAGGTTACAGATTGTGGTTGATCCCCTGGCCTGGTGGTGATGTGAGACTGGGGGATACACTGGGCCATGAGGTTACAGATTGTGGTTGATCCCCTGGCCTGGTGGTGATGTGAGACTGGGGGATACACTGGGCCATGAGGTTACAGATTGTGGTTGATCCCCTGCCCTGGTGGTGATGTGAGACTGGGGGATACACTGGGCCATGAGGTTATAGATTGTGGTTGATCCCCTGGCCTGGTGGTGATGTGAGACTGGGGGATACACTGGGCTGTGAGGTTACAGATTGTGGTTGTTCCCCTGGCCTCGTGGTGATGTGAGACTGGGGGATACACTGGGCCATGAGGTTACAGATTGTGGTTGATCCCCTGGCCTGGTGTTGATGTGAGACTGGGGGATACACTGGGCCATGAGGTTCCACATTGTGGTTGATCCCCTGGCCTGGTGGTGATGTGAGACTGGGGGTACACTGGGCCATGAGGTTACAGATTGTTGTTGATCCCCTGGCCTGGTGGTGATGGTAGACTGGGGGATACACTGGGCCATGAACTTACAGATTTTGGTTGATCCCCTGGCCTGGTGGTGATGTGAGACTGGGGGATGCACTGGGCCATGAGATTACAGATTCTGGGTGATCCCCTGGCCTGGTGGTAATGTGAGACTGGGGGATACCCAGGGCCATGAAGTTACAGATTGTGGTTGATCCCCTGGCCTGGTGGTGATGTGAGACTGGGGGATGCACTGGGCCATGAGGTTACAGATTCTGGGTGATCCCCTGGCCTGGTGGTAATGTGAGACTGGGCGTACACTGGGCCATGATGTTACAGATTGTGGTTGTTCCCCTGGCCTGGTGGTGATGTGAGACTGGGGGATACACTGGGCCATGAGGTTACAGATTGTGGTTGATCCCCTGGCCTAGTGGTAATGTGAGACTGGGGCATACACTGGGCCATGGGGTTACAGATTGTGGTTGATCCCCTGGCCTGGTGGTGATTTGAGACTGGGGGATACACTGGGCCATGAGGTTACAGATTGTGGTTGATCCCCTGGCCTGGTGGTGATGTGAGACTGGGGGATACACTGGGCCATGAAGTTACAGATTGTGGTTGATCCCCTGGCTTGGTGGTGATGTGAGACTGGGCGATACACTGGGCCATGAGGTTACAGACTGTGGTTGATCCCCTGGCCTGGTGGTGATGTGAGACTGGGGGATACACTGGGCCATGAGGTTACAGATTGTGGTTGATCCCCTGGCCTGGTGGTGATGTGAGACTGGGGGATACACAGGGCCATGAGTTTACAGATTGTGGTTGATCCCCTGGCCTGGTGGTGATGTGAGACTGGGGGAAACACTGGGCCATAAGGTTACAGATTGTGGCTGATCCCCTGGCCTGGTGGTGATGTGAGACTGGGGGATACACTGGGCCATGAGGTTACAGATTGTGGTTGATCCCCTGGCCTGGTGGTGATTTGAGACTGGGGGATACACTGGGACATGAGGTTACAGATTGTGGTTGATCCCCTGGCCTGGTGGTGATGTGAGACTGGGGGATACACTGGGCCATGAAGTTACAGATTGTGGTTGATCCCCTGGCCTGGTGGCGATGTTGGACTGGGGGATATACTGGGCCATGAGGTTACAGATTGTGGTTGATCCCCTGGCCTGATGTTAGACTGGGGGATACACTGGGCCATGAGGTTACAGATTGTGGTTGATCCCCTGGCCTGGTGGTGATGTGAGACTGGGGGATACACTTGGCCATGAGGTTACAGATTGTGGTTGATCCCCTGGCCTGGTGGTGATGTGAGACTGGGGGATACACTGGGGTATGAGGTTACAGATTGTGGTTGATCCCCTGGCCTGGTGGTGATGTGAGACTGGGGGATACACTGGGCCATGAAGTTACAGATTGTGTTTGATCCCCTGGCCTGGTGGTGATGTGAGACTCGGGGATACACTGGGCCATGAGGTTACAGATTTTGGGTGATCCCCTGGCCTGGTGGTAATGTGAGACTGGGCGTACACTGGGCCATGATGTTACAGATTGTGGTTGATCCCCTGGCCTGGTGGTAATGTGAGACTGGGGAATACACTGGGCCATGAGGCTACAGATTGTGGTTGATCCCCTGGCCTCGTGGTGATGTGAGACTGGGGGATACACTGCGCTATGATGTTACAGATTGTGGTTGATCCCCTGGCCTGGTGTTGATGTGAGACTGGGGGATACACTGGGCCATGAGGTTACAGATTGTGGCTGATCCGCTGGCCTCGTGGTGATGTGAGACTGGGGGATACACTGGGCCATGAGGTTACAGATTGTGGTTGATCCCGTGGCCTAGTGGTGATGTGAGACTGGGGGATACACTGGGCCATGAGGTTACAGATTGTGGTTGATCCCCTGGCCTGGTGGTGATGTGAGACTGGGGGATACACTGGGCCATGAGGTTCAGATTGTGGTTGATCCCCTGCCCTGGTGGTGATGTGAGACTGGGGGATACACTGGGCCATGAGGTTACAGATTGTGGTTGATCCCCTGGCCTGGTGGTGATGTGAGACTGGGGGATACACTGGGCTGTGAGGTTACAGATTGTGGTTGTTCCCCTGGCCTCGTGGTGATGTGAGACTGGGGGATACACTGGGCCATGAGGTTACAGATTGTGGTTGATCCCCTGGCCTGGTGTTGATGTGAGACTGGGGGATACACTGGGCCATGAGGTTCCACATTGTGGTTGATCCCCTGGCCTGGTGGTGATGTGAGACTGGGGGTACACTGGGCCATGAGGTTACAGATTGTGGTTGATCCCGTGGCCTGGTGGTGATGTTAGACTGGGGGAAATGCTGGGCCATGAGGTTACAGATTCTGGGTGATCCCCTGGCCTGGTAGTAATGTGAGACTGGGCGTACACTGGGCCATGATGTTACAGATTGTGGTTAATCCCCTGGCCTGGTGGTCAGGTGAGACTGGGGAATACACTGGGCCATGATGCTACAGATTGTGGTTGATCCCCTGGCCTCGTGGTGATGTGAGACTGGGGGATACACTGGGCCATGATGTTACAGATTGTGGTTGATCACCTGGCCTGGTGGTGATGTGAGACTGGGGGATACACTGGGCTATGAGGTTACAGGTTTTGGTTGATCCCCTGGCCTGGTGGTAATGTGAGACTGGGGGATACACTGGGCTATCTGGTTACAGGTTTTGGTTGATCCCCTGGCATGGTGGTGATGTGAGACTGGGGGATACACTGGGCCATGAGGTTACAGATTGTGGTTGATCCCCTGGCCTGGTGGTGATGTGAGACTGGGGGATACACTGGGG
Source organism: Hypanus sabinus (assembly GCF_030144855.1). Classification (NCBI taxonomy): domain Eukaryota; kingdom Metazoa; phylum Chordata; class Chondrichthyes; order Myliobatiformes; family Dasyatidae; genus Hypanus; species Hypanus sabinus. The sequence continues at coordinate 367,709 of NW_026778948.1, read as the reverse complement.
CATGAGGTTACAGATTGTGGTTGATCCCCTGGCCTGGTGGTGATGTGAGACTGGGGGATACACTGGGCCATGAGGTTACAGATTGTGGTTGATCCCCTGGCCTGGTGGTGATGTGAGACTGGGCGTACACTGGGCCATGATGTTACAGATTGTGGTTAATCCCCTGGCCTGGTGGTCAGGTGAGACTGGGGAATACACTGGGACATGAGGCTACAGATTGTGGTTGATCCCCTGGCCTCGTGGTGATGTGAGACTGGGGGATACACTGGGCCATGATGTTACAGATTGTGGTTGATCACCTGGCCTGGTGGTGATGTGAGACTGGGGGATACACTGGGCTATGAGGTTACAGGTTTTGGTTGATCCCCTGGCCTGGTGGTAATGTGAGACTGGGGGATACACTGGGCTATCTGGTTACAGGTTTTGGTTGATCCCCTGGCATGGTGGTGATGTGAGACTGGGGGATACACTGGGCCATGAGGTTACAGATTGTGGTTGATCCCCTGGCCTGGTGGTGATGTGAGACTGGGGGATACACTGGGGCATGAGGTTACAGATTGTGGTTGATCCCCTGGCCTGGTGGTGATGTGAGACTGGGGGATACACTGGGCCATGAGGTTACAGATTGTGGTTGATCCCCTGGCCTGGTGGTGATGTGAGACTGGGGGATACACTGGGCCATGAGGTTACAGATTGTGGTTGATCCCCTGGCCTGGTGGTGATGTGTGACTGGGGGATACACTGGGCCATGAGGTTACAGATTGTGGTTGATCCCCTTGCCTGGTGGTGATGTGAGACTGGGGGATACACTGGGCCATGAAGTTACAGATTGTGTTTGATCCCCTGGCCTGGTGGTGATGTGAGACTGGGGGATACACTGGGCCATGAGGTTACAGATTGTGGTTGATCCTCTGGCCTGGTGGTAATGTGAGACTGGGCGTACACTGGGCCATGATGTTACAGATTGTGGTTGATCCCCTGGCCTGGTGATAATGTGAGACTGGGGAATACACTGGGCCATGAGGCTACAGATTGTGGTTGATCCCCTGGCCTGGTGGTGATGTGAGACTGGGGGATACACTGGGCCATGAGGTTACAGATTGTGGGTGATCCCCTGGCCTGGTGGTAATGTGAGACTGGGCGTACACTGGGCCATGATGTTACAGATTGTGGTTGATCCCCTGGCCTGGTGGTAATGTGAGACTGGGGAATACACTGGGCCATGAGGCTACAGATTGTGGTTGATCCCCTGGCCTCTTGGTGATGTGAGACTGGGGGATACACTGCGCTATGATGTTACAGATTGTGGTTGATCCCCTGGCCTGGTGGTAATGTGAGACTGGGCGTACACTGGGCCATGATGTTACAGATTGTGGTTGATCCCCTGGCCTGATGGTGATGTGAGACTGGGGGATACACTGGGCCATGAGGTTACAGATTGTGGTTGATCCCCTGGCCTGGTGTTGATGTGAGACTGGGGATACACTGGGACATGAGGTTACAGATTGTGGTTGATCCCCTGGCCTGGTGGTGATGTGAGACTGGGGGATACACTGCGCCATGAGGTTACAGATTGTGGCTGATCCGCTGGCCTGGTGGTGATGTGAGACTGGGGGATACACTGGGCCATGAGGTTACAGATTGTGGTTGATCCCCTGGCCTGGTGGTGATGTGAGACTGGGGGATACACTGGGCCATGAGGTTACAGATTGTGGTTGATCCCGTGCCCCGGTGGTGATATGAGACTGGGGGATACACTGGGCCATGAGGTTACAGATTGTGGTTGATCCCCTGGCCTGGTGGTGATGTGAGACTGGGGGATACACTGGGCTGTGAGGTTACAGATTGTGGTTGTTCCCCTGGCCTCGTGGTGATGTGAGACTGGGGGATACACTGGGCCATGAGGTTACAGATTGTGGTTGATCCCCTGGCCTGGTGTTGATGTGAGACTGGAGGATACACTGGGCCATGAGGTTCCACATTGTGGTTGATCCCCTGGCCTGGTGGTGATGTGAGACTGGGGGTACTCTGGGCCATGAGGTTACAGATTGTGGTTGATCCCGTGGCCTGGTGGTGATGTTAGACTGGGGGAAACGCTGGGCCATTAGGTTACAGATTGTGGTTGATCCCCTGGCCTAGTGGTGATGTGAGACTGGGGGATACACTGGGGCATGAAGTTACAGATTGTGGTTGATCCCCTGGCTTGGTGGTGATGTGAGACTGGGGGATACACTGGGCCATGAGGTTACAGATTCTGGGTGATCCCCTGGCCTGGTGGTAATGTGAGACTGGGCGTACACTGGGCCATGATGTTACAGATTGTGGTTAATCCCCTGTCCTGGTGGTCATGTTAGACTGGGGAATACACTGGGCCATGAGGCTACAGATTGTGGTTGATCCCCTGGCCTCGTGGTGATGTGAGACTGGGGGATACACTGGGCCATGATGTTACAGATTGTGGTTGATCCCCTGCCCTGGTGGTGATATGAGACTGGGGGATACACTGGGCCATGAGGTTACAGATTGTGGTTGATCCCCTGGCCTGGTGGTGATGTGAGACTGGGGGATACACTGGGCTGTGAGGTTACAGATTGTGGTTGTTCCCCTGGCCTCGTGGTGATGTGAGACTGGGGGATACACTGGGCCATGAGGTTACAGATTGTGGTTGATCCTTTGGCCTGGTGTTGATGTGAGACTGGAGGATACACTGGGCCATGAGGTTCCACATTGTGGTTGATCCCCTGGCCTGGTGGTGATGTGAGACTGGGGGTACACTGGGCCATGAGGTTACAGATTGTGGTTGATCCCGTGGCCTGGTGGTGATGTTAGACTGGGGGAAATGCTGGGCCATGAGGTTACAGATTGTGGTTGATCCCCTGGCCTGGTGGTGATGTGAGACTGGGGGATACACTGGGCCATGAAGTTACAGATTGTGGTTGATCCCCTGGCCTGGTGGTGATGTGAGACTGGGGGATACACTGGGACATGAGGTTACAGATTGTGGTTGATCCCCTGGCCTGGTGGTGATGTGAGACTGGGGGATACACTGGGCCATGAGGTTACAGATTGTGGTTGATCCCCTTGCCTGGTGGTGATGTGAGACTGGGGGATACACTGGGCCATGAGGCTACAGATTGTGGTTGATCCCCTGCCCTGGTGGTGATATGAGACTGGGGGATACACTGGGCCATGAGGTTACAGATTGTGGTTGATCCCCTGGCCTGGTGGTGATGTGAGACTGGGGGATACACTGGGCTGTGAGGTTACAGATTGTGGTTGTTCCCCTGGCCTCGTGGTGATGTGAGACTGGGGGATACACTGGGCCATGAGGTTACAGATTGTGGTTGATCCCCTGGCCTGGTGTTGATGTGAGACTGGGGGATACACTGGTCCATGAGGTTCCACATTGTGGTTGATCACCTGGCCTGGTGGTGATGTGAGACTGGGGGTACACTGGGAAATGAGGTTACAGATTGTGGTTGATCCCGTGGCCTGGTGGTGATGTTAGACTGGGGGATACACTGGGCTGTGAGGTTACAGATTGTGGTTGTACCCCTGGCCTCGTGGTGATGTGAGACTGGGGGATACACTGGGCCATGAGGTTACAGGTTTTGGTTGATCCCCTGGCATGGTGGTGATGTGAGACTGGGGGATACACTGGGCCATGAGGTTACAGATTGTGGTTGATCCCCTGGCCTGGTGGTGATGTGAGACTGGGGGATACACTGGGCCATGAGGTTACACATTGTGGTTGATCCCCTGGCCTGGTGGTGATGTGAGACTGGGGGATACACTGGGCCATGAGGTTACAGGTTGTGGTTGATCCCCTGCCCTGGTGGTGATGTGAGACTGGGGGATACACTGGGCCATGAGGTTACAGATTGTGGTTGATCCCCTGGCCTGGTTGTGATGTGAGACTGGGGGATACACTGGGCTGTGAGGTTACAGATTGTGGTTGTTCCCCTGGCCTCGTGGTGATGTGAGACTGGGGGATACACTGGGCCATGAGGTTACAGATTGTGGTTGATCTCCTGGCCTGGTGTTGCTGTGAGACTGGGGGATACACTGGTCCATGAGGTTCCACATTGTGGTTGATCACCTGGCCTGGTGGTGATGTGAGACTGGGGGGTACACTGGGCCATGAGGTTACAGATTGTGGTTGATCCCGTGGCCTGGTGGTGATGTTAGACTGGGGGAAACGCTGGGCCATTAGGTTACAGATTGTGGTTGATCCCCTGGCCTAGTGGTGATGTGAGAGTGGGGGATACACTGGGGCATGAAGTTACAGATTGTGGTTGATCCCCTGGCTTGGTGGTGATGTGAGACTGGGGGATACACTGGGCCATGAGGTTACAGATTCTGGGTGATCCCCTGGCCTGGTGGTAATGTGAGACTGGGCGTACACTGGGCCATGATGTTACAGATTGTGGTTAATCCCCTGTCCTGGTGGTCATGTTAGACTGGGGAATACACTGGGCCATGAGGCTACAGATTGTGGTTGATCCCCTGGCCTCGTGGTGATGTGAGACTGGGGGATACACTGGGCCATGATGTTACAGATTGTGGTTGATCCCCTGCCCTGGTGGTGATATGAGACTGGGGGATACACTGGGCCATGAGGTTACAGATTGTGGTTGATCCCCTGGCCTGGTGGTGATGTGAGACTGGGGGATACACTGGGCTGTGAGGTTACAGATTGTGGTTGTTCCCCTGGCCTCGTGGTGATGTGAGACTGGGGGATACACTGGGCCATGAGGTTACAGATTGTGGTTGATCCTTTGGCCTGGTGTTGATGTGAGACTGGAGGATACACTGGGCCATGAGGTTCCACATTGTGGTTGATCCCCTGGCCTGGTGGTGATGTGAGACTGGGGTACACTGGGCCATGAGGTTACAGATTGTGGTTGATCCCGTGGCCTGGTGGTGATGTTAGACTGGGGGAAATGCTGGGCCATGAGGTTACAGATTGTGGTTGATCCCCTGGCCTGGTGGTGATGTGAGACTGGGGGATACACTGGGCCATGAAGTTACAGATTGTGGTTGATCCCCTGGCCTGGTGGTGATGTGAGACTGGGGGATACACTGGGACATGAGGTTACAGATTGTGGTTGATCCCCTGGCCTGGTGGTGATGTGAGACTGGGGGATACACTGGGCCATGAGGTTACAGATTGTGGTTGATCCCCTTGCCTGGTGGTGATGTGAGACTGGGGGATACACTGGGCCATGAGGCTACAGATTGTGGTTGATCCCCTGGCCTCGTGGTGATGTGAGACTGGGGGATACACTGGGCCATGATGTTACAGATTGTGGTTGATCCCCTGCCCTGGTGGTGATATGAGACTGGGGGATACACTGGGCCATGAGGTTACAGATTGTGGTTGATCCCCTGGCCTGGTGGTGATGTGAGACTGGGGGATACACTGGGCTGTGAGGTTACAGATTGTGGTTGTTCCCCTGGCCTCGTGGTGATGTGAGACTGGGGGATACACTGGGCCATGAGGTTACAGATTGTGGTTGATCCCCTGGCCTGGTGTTGATGTGAGACTGGGGGATACACTGGTCCATGAGGTTCCACATTGTGGTTGATCACCTGGCCTGGTGGTGATGTGAGACTGGGGGTACACTGGGAAATGAGGTTACAGATTGTGGTTGATCCCGTGGCCTGGTGGTGATGTTAGACTGGGGGAAATGCTGGGCCATGAGGTTACAGATTGTGATTGATCCCCTGGCCTGGTGGTGATGTGAGACTGGGGGATACACTGGGGCATGAAGTTACAGATTGTGGTAGATCCCCTGGCCTGGTGGTGATGTGAGACTGGGGGATACACTGGGCCATGAGGTTACAGATTCTGGGTGATCCCCTGGCCTGGTGGTAATGTGAGACTGGGCGTACACTGGGCCATGATGTTACAGATTGTGGTTAATCCCCTGGCCTGGTGGTCATGTGAGACTGGGGAATACACTGGGCCATGAGGCTACAGATTGTGGTTGATCCCCTGGCCTCGTGGTGATGTGAGACTGGGGGATACACTGGGCCATGATGTTACAGATTGTGGTTGATCCCCTGGCCTGGTGTTGATGTGAGACTGGGGGAAACACTGGGCCATGAGGATACAGATTGTGGCTGATCCCCTGGCTTCGTGGTGATGTGAGACTGGGGGATACACTGGGCCATGAGGATACAGATTGTGGTTGATCCACTGGCCTGGTGGTGATGTGAGACTGGGGGATACACTGGGCCATGAGGTTACAGATTGTGGTTGATCCCCTGGCCTTGTGGTGATGTGAGACTGGGGGATACACTAGGCCATGAGGTAACAGATTGTGGTTGATCCCCTGCCCTGGTGGTGATGTGAGACTGGGGGATACACTGGGCCATGAGGTTACAGATTGTGGTTGATCCCTGGGCCTGGTGGTGATGTGAGACTGGGGGATACACTGGGCTGTGAGGTTACAGATTGTGGTTGTTCCCCTGGCCTCGTGGTGATGTGAGACTGGGGGATACACTGGGCCATGAGGTTACAGGTTTTGGTTGATCCCCTGGCATGGTGGTGATGTGAGACTGGGGGATACACTGGACCATGAGGTTACAGATTGTGGTTGATCCCCTGGCCTGGTGGTGATGTGAGACTGGGGGATACACTGGGCCATGAGGTTGCAGATTGTGGTTGTTCTCCTGGCCTGGTGGTGATGTGAGACTGGGGGATACACTGGGCCATGAGGTTACAGATTGTGGATGATCCCCTGGCCTGGTGGTGATGTGAGACTGGGGGATACACTGGGCCATGAAGTTACAGATTGTGGTTGATCCCCTGGCCTGGTGGCGATGTTGGACTGGGGGATACACTGGGCCATGATGTTACAGATTGTGGTTGATCCCCTGGCCTGGTGGTGATGTGAGACTGGGGGATACACTGGGCCATGAGGTTACAGATTGTGGTTGATCCCCTGGCCTGGTGGTGATGTGTGACTGGGGGATACACTGGGCCATGAGGTTACAGATTGTGGTTGATCCCCTGGCCTGGTGGTGATGTGAGACTGGGGGATACACTGGGCCATGAGGTTACAGATTGTGGTTGATCCCCTTGCCTGGTGGTGATGTGAGACAGGGGGTTACACAGGGACATGAAGTTACAGATTGTGTTTGATCCCCTGGCCTGGTGGTGATGTGAGACTGGGGGATACACTGGGCCATGAGGTTACAGATTGTGGGTGATCCCCTGGCCTGGTGGTAATGTGAGACTGGGCGTACACTGGGCCATGATGTTACAGATTGTGGTTGATCCCCTGGCCTGGTGGTAATGTGAGACTGGGGAATACACTGGGCTATGAGGCTACAGATTGTGGTTGATCCCCTGGCCTCGTGGTGATGTGAGACTGGGGGATACACTGCGCTATGATGTTACAGATTGTGGTTGATCCCCTGGCCTGGTGTTGATGTGAGACTGGGGGATACACTGGGACATGAGGTTACAGATTGTGGTTGATCCCCTGCCCTGGTGGTGATGTGAGACTGGGGGATACACTGGGCCATGAGGTTACAGATTGTGGTTGATCCCCTGGCCTGGTGGTGATGTGAGACTGGGGGTACACTGGGCCGTGAGGTTACAGATTGTGGTTGATCCCCTGGCCTGGTGGTGATGTGAGACTGGGGGTACACTGGGCCGTGAGGTTACAGATTGTGGTTGATCCCCTGCCCTGGTGGTGATGTGAGACTGGGGGATACACTGGGCCATGAGGTTACAGATTGTGGTTGATCCCCTGCCCTGGTGGTGATGTGAGACTGGGGGATACACTGGGCCATGAGGTTACAGATTGTGGTTGATCCCCTGGCCTGGTGGTGATGTTAGACTGGGGGTACACTGGGCCGTGAGGTTACAGATTGTGGTTGATCCCCTGGCCTGGTGGTGATGTGAGACTGGGGGTACACTGGGCCGTGAGGTTACAGATTGTGGTTGATCCCCTGCCCTGGTGGTGATGTGAGACTGGGGGATACACTGTGCCATGAGGTTACAGATTGTGGTTGATCCCCTGGCCTGGTGGTGATGTGAGACTGGGGGATACACTGGGCCGTGAGGTTACAGATTGTGGTTGATCCCCTGGCCTGGTGGTGATGTGAGATTGGGTGATACACTGGGCATGAGGTTACAGATTGTGGTTGAACCCCTGGCCTGGTGGTGATGTGAGAATGGGGGATACACTGGGCCATGAGGTTACAGATTGTGGTTGATCCCCTGCCCTGGTGGTGATTTGAGACTGGGGGATACACTGGGCCATGAGGATACAGATTGTGGTTGATCCCCTGGCCTGATGTTAGACTGGGGGATACACTGGGCCATGAGGTTACAGATTGTGGTTGATCCCCTGGCCTGGTGGTGATGTGAGACTGGGGGATACAGTGGGCCATGAGGTTACAGATTGTGGTTGATCCCCTGGCCTGGTGGTGATGTGAGACTGGGGGATACACAGTGCCATGAGGTTATTGATTGTGGTTGATCCCCTGGCCTGGTGGTGATGTGAGACTGGGGGATACACTGGGCCATGAGGTTACAGATTGTGGTTGATCCCCTGGCCTGGTGGTGATGTTAGACTGGGGGTACACTGGGCCGTGAGGTTACAGATTGTGGTTGATCCCCTGGCCTGGTGGTGATGTGAGACTGGGGGTACACTGGGCCGTGAGGTTACAGATTGTGGTTGATCCCCTGCCCTGGTGGTGATGTGAGACTGGGGGATACACTGTGCCATGAGGTTACAGATTGTGGTTGATCCCCTGGCCTGGTGGTGATGTGAGACTGGGGGATACACTGGGCCGTGAGGTTACAGATTGTGGTTGATCCCCTGGCCTGGTGGTGATGTGAGATTGGGTGATACACTGGGCATGAGGTTACAGATTGTGGTTGAACCCCTGGCCTGGTGGTGATGTGAGAATGGGGGATACACTGGGCCATGAGGTTACAGATTGTGGTTGATCCCCTGCCCTGGTGGTGATTTGAGACTGGGGGATACACTGGGCCATGAGGATACAGATTGTGGTTGATCCCCTGGCCTGATGTTAGACTGGGGGATACACTGGGCCATGAGGTTACAGATTGTGGTTGATCCCCTGGCCTGGTGGTGATGTGAGACTGGGGGATACAGTGGGCCATGAGGTTACAGATTGTGGTTGATCCCCTGGCCTGGTGGTGATGTGAGACTGGGGGATACACAGTGCCATGAGGTTATTGATTGTGGTTGATCCCCTGGCCTGGTGGTGATGTGAGACTGGGGGATACACTGGGCCATGAGGTTACAGATTGTGGTTGATCCCCTGGCCTGGTGGTGATGTGAGACTGGGGGATACACTGGGCCATGAGGTTACAGATTGTGGTTGATCCCCTGTCCTGGTGGTAATGTGAGACTGGAGGTACACTGGGCCATGATGTTACAGATTCTGGTTGATCCCCTGGCCTGGTGGTGATGTGAGACTGGGGGTACACTGGGCCGTGAGGTTACAGATTGTGGTTGATCCCCTGGCCTGGTGGTGATGTGTGACTGGGGGATACACTGGGTTGTGTGTTACAGATTGTGGTTGATCTCCTGGCCTGGTGGTGATGTGAGACTGGGGGATACACTGGGCCATGAGGTCACAGATTGTGGTTGATCCCCTGGCCTGGTGGTGATGTGAGACTGGGGGATACACTGAGCCATGAGGTTACAGATTGTGGTTGATCCGCTGGTCTGCTGTTGATGTGAGACTGGGCGATACACTGGGCCATGAGGTTACAGATTGTGGTTGATCCCGTGGCCTGGTGGTGATGTGAGACTGGGGGATACACTGAGCCATGAGGTTACAGATTGTGGTTGATCCGCTGGTCTGGTGTTGATGTGAGACTGGGCGATACACTGGGCCATGAGGTTACAGATTGTGGTTGATCCCCTGGCCTGGTGGTGATGTGAGACTGGGGGATACACTGGGCCATGAAGTTACAGATTGTGGTTGATCCCCTGGCCTGGTGGTGATGTGAGACTGGGGGATACACTGGGCCATGAGGTTACAGATTGTGGTTGATCCCCTGGCCTGGTGGTGATGTTAGACTGGGGGAAATGCTGGGCCATGAAGTTACAGATTGTGGTTGATCCCCTGGCCTGGTGGTGATGTGAGACTGGGGGATACACTGGGCTATGAGGTTACAGGTTTTGGTTGATCCCCTGGCCTGGTGGTAATGTGAGACTGGGGGATACACTGGGCTATGAGGTTACAGGTTTTGGTTGATCCCCTGGCATGGTGGTGATGTGAGACTGGGGGATACACTGGGCCATGAGGTTACAGATTGTGGTTGATCCCCTGGCCTGGTGGTGATGTGAGACTGGGGGATACACTGGGCCATGACGTTGCAGATTGTGGTTGTTCTCCTGGCCTGGTGGTGATGTGAGTCTGCGGGATACACTGGGCCATGAGGTTACAGATTGTGGTTGATCTCCTAGCCTGGTCGTGATGTTAGACTGGGGGATACACTGGGCCAGGAAGTTACAGATTGTGGTTGATCCCCTGGCCTGGTGGTGATGTGAGACTGGGGAATACACTGGGCCATGAGGTTACAGATTGTGGTTGATCGCGTGCCCTGGTGGTGATGTGAGACTGGGGGAATACAGTGGGCCATGAGGTTACAGGTTGTGCGTGATCCCCTGGCCTGGTGGTGATTGTGAGACTGGGGGTACACTGGGCCGTGAGGTTACAGATTGTGGTTGATCCCCTAGCCTGGTGGTGATGTGAGACTGGGGGATACACTGGGCCATGAGGTTACAGATTGTGGTTCATCCCCTGGCCTGGTGGTGATGTGAGACTGGGGGATACACTGGGCCATGAGGTTACAGATTGTGGTTGATCCCCTGGCCTGGTGCTGATGTGAGACTGGGGGATACACTGGGCCATGAGGTTACAGATATTGGTTGATCCCCTGGCCTGATGTTAGACTGGGGGATACACTTGGCCATGAAGTTACAGATTGTGGTTGATCCCCTGGCCTGGTGGTGATGTGAGACTGGGGGATACACTGGGCCATGAGGTTACAGATTGTGGTTGATCCCCTTGCCTGGTGGTGATGTGAGACTGGGGGATACACTGGGCCATGAGGCTACAGATTGTGGTTGATCCCCTGGCCTCGTGGTGATGTGAGACTGGGGGATACACTGGGCCATGATGTTACAGATTGTGGTTGATCCCCTGCCCTGGTGGTGATATGAGACTGGGGGATACACTGGGCCATGAGGTTACAGATTGTGGTTGATCCCCTGGCCTGGTGGTGATGTGAGACTGGGGGATACACTGGGCTGTGAGGTTACAGATTGTGGTTGTTCCCCTGGCCTCGTGGTGATGTGAGACTGGGGGATACACTGGGCCATGAGGTTACAGATTGTGGTTGATCCCCTGGCCTGGTGTTGATGTGAGACTGGGGGATACACTGGTCCATGAGGTTCCACATTGTGGTTGATCACCTGGCCTGGTGGTGATGTGAGACTGGGGGTACACTGGGAAATGAGGTTACAGATTGTGGTTGATCCCGTGGCCTGGTGGTGATGTTAGAAAGGGGGAAATGCTGGGCCATGAGGTTACAGATTGTGGTTGATCCCCTGGCCTGGTGGTGATGTGAGACTGGGGGATACACTGGGGCATGAAGTTACAGATTGTGGTTGATCCCCTGGCCTGGTGGTGATGTGAGACTGGGGGATACACTGGGCCATGAGGTCACAGATTCTGGGTGATCCCCTGGCCTGGTGGTAATGTGAGACTGGGCGTACACTGGGCCATGATGTTACAGATTGTGGTTAATCCCCTGGCCTGGTGGTCATGTGAGACTGGGGAATACACTGGGCCATGAGGCTACAGATTGTGGTTGATCCCCTGGCCTCGTGGTGATGTGAGACTGGGGGATACACTGGGCCATGATGTTACAGATTGTGGTTGATCCCCTGGCCTGGTGTTGATGTGAGACTGGGGGAAACACTGGGCCATGAGGATACAGATTGTGGCTGATCCCCTGGCTTCGTGGTGATGTGAGACTGGGGGATACACTGGGCCATGAGGATACAGATTGTGGTTGATCCACTGGCCTGGTGGTGATGTGAGACTGGGGGATACTCTGGGCCATGAGGTTACAGATTGTGGTTGATCCCCTGGCCTTGTGGTGATGTGAGACTGGGGGATACACTAGGCCATGAGGTAACAGATTGTGGTTGATCCCCTGCCCTGGTGGTGATGTGAGACTGGGGGATACACTGGGCCATGAGGTTACAGATTGTGGTTGATCCCTGGGCCTGGTGGTGATGTGAGACTGGGGGATACACTGGGCTGTGAGGTTACAGATTGTGGTTGTTCCCCTGGCCTCGTGGTGATGTGAGACTGGGGGATACACTGGGCCATGAGGTTACAGGTTTTGGTTGATCCCCTGGCATGGTGGTGATGTGAGACTGGGGGATACACTGGACCATGAGGTTACAGATTGTGGATGATCCCCTGGCCTGGTGGTGATGTGAGACTGGGGGATACACTGGGCCATGAGGTTGCAGATTGTGGTTGTTCTCCTGGCCTGGTGGTGATGTGAGACTGCGGGATACACTGGGCCATGAAGTTACAGATTGTGGTTGATCCCCTGGCCTGGTGGCGATGTTGGACTGGGGGATACACTGGGCCATGATGTTACAGATTGTGGTTGATCCCCTGGCCTGGTGGTGATGTGAGACTGGGGGATACACTGGGCCATGAGGTTACAGATTGTGGTTGATCCCCTGGCCTGGTGGTGATTTGTGACTGGGGGATACACTGGGCCATGAGGTTACAGATTGTGGTTGATCCCCTGGCCTGGTGGTGATGTGAGACTGGGGGATACACTGGGCCATGAGGTTACAGATTGTGGTTGATCCCCTTGCCTGGTGGTGATGTGAGACTGGGGGTTACACAGGGCCATGAAGTTACAGATTGTGTTTGATCCCCTGGCCTGGTGGTGATGTGAGACTGGGGGATACACTGGGCCATGAGGTTACAGATTGTGGGTGATCCCCTGGCCTGGTGGTAATGTGAGACTGGGCGTACACTGGGCCATGATGTTACAGATTGTGGTTGATCCCCTGGCCTGGTGGTAATGTGAGACTGGGGAATACACTGGGCTATGAGGCTACAGATTGTGGTTGATCCCCTGGCCTCGTGGTGATGTGAGACTGGGGGATACACTGCGCTATGATGTTACGTATTGTGGTTGATCCCCTGGCCTGGTGTTGATGTGAGACTGGGGGATACACTGCGCCATGAGGTTACAGATTGTGGCTGATCCGTTGGCCTCGTGGTGAGGTGAGACTGGGGGATACACTGGGCCATGAGGTTACAGATTGTGGTTGATCCCCTGGCCTGGTGGTGATGTGAGACTGGGGGATACACTGGGACATGAGGTTACAGATTGTGGTTGATCCCCTGCCCTGGTGGTGATGTGAGACTGGGGGATACACTGGGCCATGAGGTTACAGATTGTGGTTGATCCCCTGGCCTGGTGGTGATGTGAGACTGGGGGTACACTGGGCCGTGAGGTTACAGATTGTGGTTGATCCCCTGCCCTGGTGGTGATGTTAGACTGGGGGATACACTGGGCCGTGAGGTTACAGATTGTGGTTGATCCCCTGGCCTGGTGGTGATGTGAGATTGGGTGATACACTGGGCCATGAGGTTACAGATTGTGGTTGAACCCCTGGCCTGGTGGTGATGTGAGAATGGGGGATACACTGGGCCATGAGGTTACAGATTGTGGTTGATCCCCTGCCCTGGTGGTGATTTGAGACTGGGGGATACACTGGGGCATGAGGATACAGATTGTGGTTGATCCCCTGGCCTGATGTTAGACTGGGGGATACACTGGGCTATGAAGTTACAGATTGTGGTTGATCCCCTGGCCTGGTGGTGATGTGAGACTGGGGGATACACTGGGCCATGAGGTTACAGATTGTGGTTGATCCCCTGGCCTGATGTTAGACTGGGGGATACACTGGGCCATGAGGTTACAGATTGTGGTTGATCCCCTGGCCTGGTGGTGATGTGAGAGTGGGGGATACAGTGGGCCATGAGGTTACAGATTGTGGTTGATCCCCTGGCCTGGTGGTGATGTGAGACTGGGGGATACACAGTGCCATGAGGTTATTGATTGTGGTTGATCCCCTGGCCTGGTGGTGATGTGAGACTGGGGGATACACTGGGGCATGAGGTTACAGATTGTGGTTGATCCCCTGGCCTGGTGGTGATGTGAGACTGGGGGATACACTGGGCCATGAGGTGGTTGATCCCCTGGCCTGATGTTAGACTGGGGGATACACTGGGCCGTGAGGTTACAGATTGTGGTTGATCCCCTGGCCTGGTGGTGATGTGAGACTGGGGGATACACTGGGCCATGAGGTTACAGATTGTGGTTGATCCCCTGGCCTGGTGGTGATGTGAGAATGGGGGATACACTGGGCCATGAGGTTACAGATTGTGGTTGATCCCCTGCCCTGGTGGTGATTTGAGACTGGGGGATACACTGGGCCATGAGGATACAGGTTGTGGTTGATCCCCTGGCCTGATGTTAGACTGGGGGATACACTGGGCCATGAAGTTACAGATAGTGGTTGATCCCCTGTCCTGGTGGTGATGTGAGACTTGGGAATACACTGGGCCATGATGTTACAGATTGTGGTTGATCCCCTGCCCTGGTGGTGATGTGAGACTGGGGGATACACTGAGCCATGATGTTACAATTTGTGGTTGATCCCCTGGCCTGGTGTTGATGTGAGACAGGGGGATACACTGGGCCATGAGGTTACAGATTGTGGTTGATCCCCTGGCCTTGTGGTGATGTGAGACTGGGGGATACACTGGGCCATGAAGTTACAGATTGTGGTTGATCCCCTGGCGTGGTGGTGATGTGAGACTGGGGGATACACTGGGCCATGAGGTTACAGATTGTGGTTGATCCCTTGGCCTGATGTTAGACTGGGGGATACACTGGGCCATGAAGTTACAGATTGTGGTTGATCCCCTGGCCTAGTGGTGATGTGAGACTGGGGGATACACTGGGCCATGAGGTTACAGATTGTGGTTGATCCCCTGGCCTGGAGGTGATGTGAGACTGGGGGATACACTGGGCTATGAGGTTACAGGTTTTGGTTGATCCCCTGGCATGGTGGTGATGTGAGACTGGGGGATACACTGGGCCATGAGGTTACAGATTGTGGTTGATCCCCTGGCCTGGTGGTGATGTGAGACTGGGGGATACACTGGGGCATGAGGTTACAGATTGTGGTTGATCCCCTGGCCTGGTCGTGATGTGAGACTGGGGGATACACTGGGCCATGATGTTACAGATTGTGGTTGATCCCCTGGCCTGGTGGTGATGTGAGACTGGTGGATACACTGGGCCATGAGGTTACAGATTGTGGTTGATCGCGTGCCCTGGTGGTGATGTGAGACTGGGGGAATACAGTGGGCCATGAGGTTACAGGTTGTGCTTGATCCCCTGGCCTGGTGGTAATTATGAGACTGGGGGATACACTGGGCCATGAGGTTACAGATTGTGGTTGATCCCCTGGCCTGGGGGTGATGTTAGACTGGGGGATACACTGGGCCATGAGGTTATAGATTGTGGTTGATCCCCTGTCCTGGTGGTGATGTTAGACTGGGGGATACACTGGGCCATGAAGTTACAGATTGTGGTTGATCCCCTGGCCTGGTGGTGATGTGAGACTGGGGGATACACTGGGCCATGAGGTTACAGATTGTGGTTGATCCCCTGGCCTGGTGGTGATGTGAGAATGGGGGATACACTGGGCCATGAGGTTACAGATTGTGGTTGATCCCCTGCCCTGGTGGTGATTTGAGACTGGGGGATACAGTGGGCCATGAGGTTACAGATTGTGGTTGATCCCCTGGCCTGATGTTAGACTGGGGGATACACTGGGCCATGAAGTTACAGATTGTGGTTGATCCCCTGGCCTGGTGGTGATGTGAGACTGGGGGATACACAGGGCCATGAGGTTACAGATTGTGGTTGATCCCCTGGCCTGATGTTAGACTGGGGGATACACTGGGCCGTGAGGTTACAGATTGTGGTTGATCCCCTGGCCTGGTGGTGATGTGAGACTGGGGGATACACTGGGCCATGAGGTTACAGATTGTGGTTGATCCCCTGGCCTGGTGGTGATGTGAGAATGGGGGATACACTGGGCCATGAGGTTACAGATTGTGGTTGATCCCCTGCCCTGGTGGTGATTTGAGACTGGGGGATACACTGGGCCATGAGGATACAGATTGTGGTTGATCCCCTGGCCTGATGTTAGACTGGGGGATACACTGGGCCATGAAGTTACAGATAGTGGTTGATCCCCTGTCCTGGTGGTGATGTGAGACTGGGGGATACACTGTGCCATGAGGTTACAGATTGTGGTTGATCCCCTGGCCTGGTGGTGATGTGAGACTGGGGGATACACTGGGCCATGAGGTTACAGATTGTGGTTGATCCCCTGGCCTGGTGGTGATGTGAGAATGGGGGATACACTGGGCCATGAGGTTACAGATTGTGGTTGATCCCCTGGCCTGGTGGTGATGTGAGACTGGGGGATACACTGGGCCATGAGGTTACAGATTGTGGTTGATCCCCTGGCCTGGTGGTGATGTGAGAATGGGGGATACACTGGGCCATGAGGTTACAGATTGTGGTTGATCCCCTGCCCTGGTGGTGATTTGAGACTGGGGGATACAGTGGGCCATGAGGTTACAGATTGTGGTTGATCCCCTGGCCTGATGTTAGACTGGGGGATACACTGGGCCATGAAGTTACAGATTGTGGTTGATCCCCTGGCCTGGTGGTGATGTGAGACTGGGGGATACACAGGGCCATGAGGTTACAGATTGTGGTTGATCCCCTGGCCTGATGTTAGACTGGGGGATACACTGGGCCGTGAGGTTACAGATTGTGGTTGATCCCCTGGCCTGGTGGTGATGTGAGACTGGGGGATACACTGGGCCATGAGGTTACAGATTGTGGTTGATCCCCTGGCCTGGTGGTGATGTGAGAATGGGGGATACACTGGGCCATGAGGTTACAGATTGTGGTTGATCCCCTGCCCTGGTGGTGATTTGAGACTGGGGGATACACTGGGCCATGAGGATACAGATTGTGGTTGATCCCCTGGCCTGATGTTAGACTGGGGGATACACTGGGCCATGAAGTTACAGATAGTGGTTGATCCCCTGTCCTGGTGGTGATGTGAGACTTGGGAATACACTGGGCCATGATGTTACAGATTGTGGTTGATCCCCTGCCCTGGTGGTGATGTGAGACTGGGGGATACACTGGGCCATGAGGTTACAGATTGTGGTTGATCCCCTGGCCTTGTGGTGATGTGAGACTGGGGGATACACTGGGCCATGAAGTTACAGATTGTGGTTGATCCCCTGGCGTGGTGGTGATGTGAGACTGGGGGATACACTGGGCCATGAGGTTACAGATTGTGGTTGATCCCTTGGCCTGATGTTAGACTGGGGGTTACACTGGGCCATGAGGTTACAGATTGTGGTTGATCCCCTGGCCTGATGTTAGACTGGGGGATACACTGGGCCATGAGGTTACAGATTGTGGTTGATCCCCTGGCCTGGTGGTGATGTGAGACTGGGGGATACACTGGGCCATGAGGTTACAGATTGTGGTTGATCCCCTGGCCTGGTGCTGATGTGAGACTGGGGGATACACTGGGGCATGAGGTTACAGATTGTGGTTGATCCCCTGGCCTGGTCGTGATGTGAGACTGGGGGAAACACTGGGCCATGATGTTACAGATTGTGGTTGATCCCCTGGCCTGGTGGTGATGTGAGACTGGGGGATACACTGGGCCATGAGGTTACAGATTGTGGTTGATCGCGTGCCCTGGTGGTGATGTGAGACTGGGGGAATACAGTGGGCCATGAGGTTACAGGTTGTGATTGAACCCCTGGCCTGGTGGTGATTATGAGACTGGGGGATACACTGGGCCATGAGGTTACAGATTGTGGTTGATCCCCTGGCCTGGTGGTGATGTGAGACTGGGGGATACACTGGGCCATGAGGTTACAGATTGTTCTTGATCCCCTGTCCTGGTGGTGATGTGAGACATTGGGGATACACTGGGCCATGAGGTTCCACATTGTGGTTGATCCCCTGGCCTGGTGGTGATGAGAGACTGGGGGATACACTGGGCCGTGAGGTTACAGATTGGTGTTGATCCCCTGGTCTGGTGGTGATGTGAGACTGGGGGATACACTGGGCCGTGAGGTTACAGATTGTGGTTGATACCCTGGCCTGGTGGTGATGTGAGACTGGGGGATACACTGGGCCATGAGGTTACAGATTGTGGTTGATCCCCTGGCCTGGTGGTGATGTGAGACTGGGGGATACACTGGGCCATGAGGTTACAGATTGTGGTTGATCCCCTGGCCTGGTGGTGATGTGAGACTGGGGGATACACTGGGCCATGAGGTTACAGATTGTGGTTGATCCCCTGGCCTGGTGGTGATGTGAGAATGGGGGATACACTGGGCCATGAGGTTACAGATTGTGGTTGATCCCCTGGCCTGGTGGTGATGTGAGACTGAGGGATACACTGGGCCATGAGGTTACAGATTGTGGTTGATCCCCTGGCCTGGTGGTGATGTGAGAATGGGGGATACACTGGGCCATGAGGTTACAGATTGTGGTTGATCCCCTGCCCTGGTGGTGATTTGAGACAGGGGATACACTGGGCCATGAGGTTACAGATTGTGGTTGATCCCCTGGCCTGATGTTAGACTGGGGGATACACTGGGCCATGAGGTTACAGATTGTGGTTGATCCCCTGGCCTAGTGGTGATGTGAGACTGGGGGATACTCTGGGCCATGAGGTTACAGATTGTTGTTTGATCCCCTGGCCTGGAGGTGATGTGAGACTGGGGGATACACTGGGCTATGAGGTTACAGGTTTTGGTTGATCCCCTGGCATGGTGGTGATGTGAGACTGGGGGATACACTGGGCCATGAGGTTACAGATTGTGGTTGATCCCCTGGCCTGGTGGTGATGTGAGACTGGGGGATACACTGGGGCATGAGGTTACAGATTGTGGTTGATCCCCTGGCCTGGTCGTGATGTGAGACTGGGGGATACACTGGGCCATGATGTTACAGATTGTGGTTGATCCCCTGGCCTGGTGGTGATGTGAGACAGGTGGATACACTGGGCCATGAGGTTACAGATTGTGGTTGATCCCCTGGCCTGGTGGTGATGTTAGACTGGGAGATACACTGGGCCATGAGTTTATAGATTGTGGTTGATCCCCTGTCCTGGTGGTGATGTTAGACTGGGGGATACACTGGGCCATGAAGTTACAGATTGTGGTTGATCCCCTGGCCTGGTGGTGATGTGAGACTGGGGGATACACTGGGCCATGAGGTTACAGATTGTGGTTGATCCCCTGGCCTGGTGGTGATGTGAGACTGGGGGATTCACTGGGCCATGAGGTTACAGATTGTGGTTGATCCCCTGGCCTGGTGGTGATGTGAGACTGGGGGATACACTGGGCAATGAGGTTACAGACTGTGGTTGATCCCCTGGCCTGGTGGTGATGTGAGAATGGCAGATACACTGGGCCATGAGGTTACAGATTGTGGTTGATCCCCTGGCCTGGTGGTGATGTGAGAATGGGGGATACACTGGGCCATGAGGTTAAAGATTGTGGTTGATCCCCTGCCCTGGTGGTGATTTGAAACAGGGGATGCACTGGGCCATGAGGTTACAGATTGTGGTTGATCCCCTGGCCTGGTGGTGATGTGAGACTGGGGGATACACTGGGCCATGAGGTTACAGATTGTTGTTGATCCCCTGCCCTGGTGGTGATTTGAGACAGGGGATACACTGGGCCATGAGGTTACAGATTGTGGTTGATCCCCTGGCCTGATGTTAGACTGGGGGATACACTGGGCCATGAAGTTACAGATTGTGGTTGATCCCCTGGCCTGGTGGTGATGTGAGACTGGAGGATACACTGGGCCATGAGGTTACAGATTGTGGTTGATCCCCTGGCCTGGTGGTGATGTGAGAATGGGGGATACACTGGGCCATGAGGTTACAGATTGTGGTTGATCCCCTGGCCTGGTGGTGATTTGAGACAGGGGATACACTGGGCCATGAGGTTACAGATTGTGGTTGATCCCCTGGCCTGGTGGTGATGTGAGACTGGGGGATACACTGGGCCATGAGGTTCCAGATTGTGGTTGATCCCCTGGCCTGGTGGTGATGTGAGAATGGGGGATACACTGGGCAATGAGGTTACAGATTGTGGTTGATCCCCTGGCCTGGTGGTGATGTGAGACTGGGGGATACACTGGGCCATGAGGTTACAGATTGTGGTTGATCCCCTGGCCTGGTGGTGATGTGAGAATGGGGGATACACTGGGCCATGAGGTTGCAGATTGTGGTTGATCCCCTGGCCTGGTGGTGATGTGAGAATGGGGGATACACTGGGCCATGAGGTTACAGATTGTGGTTGATCCCCTGCCCTGGTGGTGATTTGAGACAGGGGATACACTGGGCCATGAGGTTACAGATTGTGGTTGATCCCCTGCACTGGTGGTGATTAGAGACAGGGGATACACTGGGCCATGAGGTTACAGATTGTGGTTGATCCCCTGGCCTGATGTTAGACTGGGGGATACACTGGGCCATGAAGTTACAGATTGTGGTTGATCCCCTGGCCTGGTGGTGATGTGAGACTGGGGGATACACTGGGCCATGAGGTTACAGATTGTGGTTGATCCCCTGTCCTGGTGGTGATGTGACACTGGGGGATACACTGGGCCATGAGGTTACAGATTGTGGTTGATCCCCTGGCCTGATGTTAGACTGGGGGATACACTGGGACATGAGGTTACAGATTGTGGTTGATCCCCTGGCCTGGTGGTGATGTGAGACTGGGGGATACACTGGGCCATGAGGTTACAGATTGTGGTTGATCCCCTGGCCTGGTGGTGATGTGAGAATGGGGGATACACTGGGCCATGAGGTTACAGATTGTGGTTGATCCCCTGCCCTGGTGGTGATTTGAGACTGGGGGATACTCTGGGCCATGAGGTTACAGATTGTGGTTGATCCCCTGGCCTGATGTTTGACTGGGGGATACACTGGGCCATGAAGTTACAGATTGTGGTTGATCCCCTGGCCTGGTGGTGATGTGAGACTGGGGGATACACTGGGCCATGAGGTTACAGATTGTGGTTGATCCCCTGGCCTAGTAGTGATGCGAGACTGGTGGTACACTGGACCATGAGGTTACAGATTGTGGTTGATCCCCTGGTCTGGTGGTGATGTGAGACTGGGGGATACACTGGGCCATGAGGTTACAGATTGTGGTTGATCCCCTGTCCTGGTGGTGATGTTAGACTGGGGGATACACTGGGCCATGAAGTTACAGATTGTGGTTGATCCCCTGGCCTGGTGGTGATGTGAGACTGGGGGATACACTGGGCCATGAGGTTACAGATTGTGGTTGATCCCCTGGCCTGGTGGTGATGTGAGACTGGGGGATTCACTGGGCCATGAGGTTACAGATTGTGGTTGATCCCCTGGCCTGGTGGTGATGTGAGACTGGGGGATACACTGGGCAATGAGGTTACAGACTGTGGTTGATCCCCTGGCCTGGTGGTGATGTGAGAATGGCAGATATACTGGGCCATGAGGTTACAGATTGTGGTTGATCCCCTGGCCTGGTGGTGATGTGAGAATGGGGGATACACTGGGCCATGAGGTTAAAGATTGTGGTTGATCCCCTGCCCTGGTGGTGATTTGAAACAGGGGATGCACTGGGCCATGAGGTTACAGATTGTGGTTGATCCCCTGGCCTGGTGGTGATGTGAGACTGGGGGATACACTGGGCCATGAGGTTACAGATTGTTGTTGATCCCCTGCCCTGGTGGTGATTTGAGACAGGGGATACACTGGGCCATGAGGTTACAGATTGTGGTTGATCCCCTGGCCTGATGTTAGACTGGGGGATACACTGGGCCATGAAGTTACAGATTGTGGTTGATCCCCTGGCCTGGTGGTGATGTGAGACTGGAGGATACACTGGGCCATGAGGTTACAGATTGTGGTTGATCCCCTGGCCTGGTGGTGATGTGAGAATGGGGGATACACTGGGCCATGAGGTTACAGATTGTGGTTGATCCCCTGGCCTGGTGGTGATTTGAGACAGGGGATACACTGGGCCATGAGGTTACAGATTGTGGTTGATCCCCTGGCCTGGTGGTGATGTGAGACTGGGGGATACACTGGGCCATGAGGTTCCAGATTGTGGTTGATCCCCTGGCCTGGTGGTGATGTGAGAATGGGGGATACACTGGGCAATGAGGTTACAGATTGTGGTTGATCCCCTGGCCTGGTGGTGATGTGAGACTGGGGGATACACTGGGCCATGAGGTTACAGATTGTGGTTGATCCCCTGGCCTGGTGGTGATGTGAGAATGGGGGATACACTGGGCCATGAGGTTGCAGATTGTGGTTGATCCCCTGGCCTGGTGGTGATGTGAGAATGGGGGATACACTGGGCCATGAGGTTACAGATTGTGGTTGATCCCCTGCTCTGGTGGTGATTTGAGACAGGGGATACACTGGGCCATGAGGTTACAGATTGTGGTTGATCCCCTGCACTGGTGGTGATTAGAGACAGGGGATACACTGGGCCATGAGGTTACAGATTGTGGTTGATCCCCTGGCCTGATGTTAGACTGGGGGATACACTGGGCCATGAAGTTACAGATTGTGGTTGATCCCCTGGCCTGGTGGTGATGTGAGACTGGGGGATACACTGGGCCATGAGGTTACAGATTGTGGTTGATCCCCTGTCCTGGTGGTGATGTGACACTGGGGGATACACTGGGCCATGAGGTTACAGATTGTGGTTGATCCCCTGGCCTGATGTTAGACTGGGGGATACACTGGGACATGAGGTTACAGATTGTGGTTGATCCCCTGGCCTGGTGGTGATGTGAGACTGGGGGATACACTGGGCCATGAGGTTACAGATTGTGGTTGATCCCCTGGCCTGGTGGTGATGTGAGAATGGGGGATACACTGGGCCATGAGGTTACAGATTGTGGTTGATCCCCTGCCCTGGTGGTGATTTGAGACTGGGGGATACTCTGGGCCATGAGGTTACAGATTGTGGTTGATCCCCTGGCCTGATGTTTGACTGGGGGATACACTGGGCCATGAAGTTACAGATTGTGGTTGATCCCCTGGCCTGGTGGTGATGTGAGACTGGGGGATACACTGGGCCATGAGGTTACAGATTGTGGTTGATCCCCTGGCCTAGTAGTGATGCGAGACTGGTGGTACACTGGACCATGAGGTTACAGATTGTGGTTGATCCCCTGGTCTGGTGGTGATGTGAGACTGGGGGATACACTGGGCCATGAGGTTACAGATTGTGGTTGATCCCCTGGCCTGGTGGTGATGTGAGACTGGGGGATACACTGGGCCATGAGGTTACAGATTGTGGTTGATCCCCTTGCCTAGTGGTGATGCGAGACTGGTGGTACACTGGGCCATGAGGTTACAGATTGTGGTTGATCCCCTGGTCTGGTGGTGATGTGAGACTGGGGGATACACTGGGCCATGAGGTTACAGATTGTGGTTGATCCCCTGGCCTGGTGGTGATGTGAGACTGGGGGATACACTGGGCCATGAGGTTACTGATTGTGGTTGATCTCCTAGCCTGGTGGTGATGTTAGACTGGGGGAAATGCTGTGCCATGAAGTTACAGATTGTGGTTGATCCCCTGGCCTGGTGGTGATGTGAGACTGGGGGATACACTGGGCCATGAGGTTACAGATTGTGGATGATCCCCTGGCCTGGTGGTGATGTGAGACTGGGGGATATACTGGGCCATGAGGTTACGGATTGTGGTTGATCCCCTGGCCTGGTGGAGATGTGACACTGGGGGATACACTGGGCCATGAGGTTACAGATTGTGGTTGATCCCCTGGCCTGATGCTAGACTGGGGGATACACTGGGCCATGAGGTTACAGATTGTGGTTGATCCCCTGGCCTGGTGGTGATGTGAGACTGGGGGATACACTGTGCCATTAGGTTACAGATTGTGGTTGATCCCCTGGCCTGGTGGTGATGTGAGACTGGGGGATACACTGGGGCATGAGGTTACAGATTGTGGTTGATCCCCTGGCCTGGTGGTGATGTGAGACTGTGGGATACACTGGGCCATGAGGTTACAGATTGTGGTTGATCCCCTGGCCTGATGTTAGACTGGGGGATACACTGGGCCGTGAGGTTACAGATTGTGGTTGATCCCCTGGCCTGGTGGTGATGTGAGACTGGGGGATACACTGGGCCATGAGGTTACAGATTGTGGTTGATCCCCTGGCCTGGTGGTGATGTGAGACTGGGGGATACACAGTGCCATGAGGTTATTGATTGTGGTTGATCCCCTGGCCTGGTGGTGATGTGAGACTGGGGGATACACTGGGGCATGAGGTTACAGATTGTGGTTGATCCCCTGTCCTGGTGGTAATGTGAGACTGGGGGTACACTGGGACATGATGTTACAGATTCTGGTTGATCCCCTGGCCTGGTGGTGATGTGAGACTGGGGGATACACTGGGCCATGAGGTTACAGATTGTCGTTGATCCGCTGGCCTGATGTTAGACTGGGGGATACACTGGGCCATGAGGTTACAGATTGTGGTTGATCCCCTGGCCTGATGTTAGTCTGGGGGATACACTGGGCCATGAGGTTACAGATTGTGGTTGATCCCCTGGCCTGGTGGTGATGTGAGACTGGGGGATACACTGGGCCATGAGGTTACAGATTGTGGTTGATCCCCTGGCCTGGTGGTGATGTGAGACTGGGGGATACACTGGGGCATGAGGTTACTGATTGTGGTTGATCTCCTAGCCTGGTGGTGATGTTAGACTGGGGGAAATGCTGGGCCATGAAGTTACAGATTGTGGTTGATCCCCTGGCCTGGTGGTGATGTGAGACTGGGGGATACACTGGGCCATGAGGTTACAGATTGTGGTTGATCCCCTGGCCTGGTGGTGATGTGAGACTGGAGGATACACTGGGCCATGAGGTTACAGATTGTAGTTGATCTCCTAGCCTGGTGGTGATGTTAGACTGGGGGAAATGCTGGGCCATGAAGTTACAGATTGTGGTTGATCCCCTGGCCTGGTGGTGATGTGAGACTGGGGGATACACTGGGGCATGAGGTTACTGATTGTGGTTGATCTCCTAGCCTGGTGGTGACGTTAGACTGGGGGAAATGCTGGGCCATGAAGTTACAGATTGTGGTTGATCCCCTGGCCTGGTGGTGATGTGAGACTGGGGGATACACTGGGCCATGAGGTTACAGATTGTGGTTGATCCCCTGGCCTGGTGGTGATGTGAGACTGGAGGATACACTGGGCCATGAGGTTACAGATTGTAGTTGATCCCCGGGCCTGGTGGTGATGTGAGACTGGGGGATACACTGGGCCATGAGGTTACAGATTGTGGATGATCCCCTGGCCTGGTGGTGATGTGAGACTGGGGGATATACTGGGCCATGAGGTTACAGATTGTGGTTGATCCCCTGTCCTGGTGGTGATGTGACACTGGGGGATACACTGGGCCATGAGGTTACAGATTGTGGTTGATCCCCTGGCCTGATGTTAGACTGGGGGATACACTGGGACATGAGGTTACAGATTGTGGTTGATCCCCTGGCCTGGTGGTGATGTGAGACTGGGGGATACACTGGGCCATGAGGTTACAGATTGTGGTTGATCCCCTGGCCTGGTGGTGATGTGAGAATGGGGGATACACTGGGCCATGAGGTTACAGATTGTGGTTGATCCCCTGCCCTGGTGGTGATTTGAGACTGGGGGATACACTGGGCCATGAGGTTACAGATTGTGGTTGATCCCCTGGCCTGATGTTTGACTGGGGTATACACTGGGCCATGAAGTTACAGATTGTGGTTTATCCCCTGGCCTGGTGGTGATGTGAGACTGGGGGATACACTAGGCCATGAAGTTACAGATTGTGGTTGATCCCCTGGCGTGGTGGTGATTTGAGACTGGGGGATACACTGGGCCATGAGGTTACAGATTGCGGTTGATCCCCTGGCCTGATGTTAGACTGGGGGATACACTGGGCCATGAGGTTACAGATTGTGGTTGATCCCCTGGCCTGATGTTAGACTGGGGGATACACTGGGCCATGAAGTTACAGATTGTGGTTGATCCCCTGGCCTGGTGGTGATGTGAGACTGGGGGATACACTGGGCCATGAGGTTACAGATTGTGGTTGATCCCCTGGTCTGGTGGTGATGTGTGACTGGGGGATACACTGGGCCATGATGTTACAGATTGTGGTTGATCCCCTGGTCAGGTGGTGATGTGAGACTGGGGGATACACTGGGCCATGAGGTTACAGATTGTGGTTGATCCCCTGGCGTGGTGGTGATGTGAGACTGGGAGATACACTGGGCCATGAGGTTCACATTGTGGTTGATCCCCTGGTCTGGTGGTGATGTGAGACTGGGGGATACACTGGGCCATGAGGTTACAGATTGTGGTTGATCCCCTGGCCTGGTGGTGATGTGAGACTGGGGGATACACTGGGCCATGAGGTTACTGATTGTGGTTGATCTCCTAGCCTGGTGGTGATGTTAGACTGGGGGAAATGCTGGGCCATGAGGTTACAGATTGTGGTTGATCCCCTGGCCTGGTGGTGATGTGAGACTGGGGGATACACTGGGCCATGAGGTTACAGATTGTGGATGATCCCCTGGCCTGGTGGTGATGTGAGACTGGGGGATATACTGGGCCATGAGGTTACAGATTGTGGTTGATCCCCTGGCCTGGTGGAGATGTGACACTGGGGGATACACTGGGCCATGAGGTTACAGATTGTGGTTGATCCCCTGGCCTGATGCTAGACTGGTGGATACACTGGGCCATGAGGTTACAGATTGTGGTTGATCCCCTGGCCTGGTGGTGATGTGAGACTGGGGGATACACTGTGCCATTAGGTTACAGATTGTGGTTGATCCCCTGGCCTGGTGGTGATGTGAGACTGGGGGATACACTGGGGCATGAGGTTACAGATTGTGGTTGATCCCCTGGCCTGGTGGTGATGTGAGACTGTGGGATACACTGGGCCATGAGGTTACAGATTGTGGTTGATCCCCTGGCCTGATGTTAGACTGGGGGATACACTGGGCCGTGAGGTTACAGATTGTGGTTGATCCCCTGCCCTGGTGGTGATGTGAGACTGGGGGATACACTGGGCCATGAGGTTACAGATTGTGGTTGATCCCCTGGCCTGGTGGTGATGTGAGACTGGGGGATACACAGTGCCATGAGGTTATTGATTGTGGTTGATCCCCTGGCCTGGTGGTGATGTGAGACTGGGGGATACACTGGGGCATGAGGTTACAGATTGTGGTTGATCCCCTGTCCTGGTGGTAATGTGAGACTGGGGGTACACTGGACCATGATGTTACAGATTCTGGTTGATCCCCTGGCCTGGTGGTGATGTGAGACTGGGGGATACACTGGGCCATGAGGTTACAGATTGTGGTTGATCCCCTGGCCTGGTGGTGATGTGAGACTGGGGGATACACTGGGGCATGAGGTTACAGATTGTGGTTGATCCCCTGGCCTGGTGGTGATGTGAGACTGGGGGATAGACTGGGCCATGAGGTTACAGATTGTGGATGATCCCCTGGCCTGGTGGTGATGTGAGACTGGGGGATATACTGGGCCATGAGGTTACAGATTGTGGTTGATCCCCTGTCCTGGTGGTGATGTGACACTGGGGGATACACTGGGCCATGAGGTTACAGATTGTGGTTGATCCCCTGGCCTGATGTTAGACTGGGGGATACACTGGGACATGAGGTTACAGATTGTGGTTGATCCCCTGGCCTGGTGGTGATGTGAGACTGGGGGATACACTGGGCCATGAGGTTACAGATTGTGGTTGATCCCCTGGCCTGGTGGTGATGTGAGAATGGGGGATACACTGGGCCATGAGGTTACAGATTGTGGTTGATCCCCTGCCCTGGTGGTGATTTGAGACTGGGGGATACACTGGGCCATGAGGTTACAGATTGTGGTTGATCCCCTGGCCTGGTGGTGATGTGAGACTGTGGGATACACTGGGCCATGAGGTTACAGATTGTGGTTGATCCCCTGGCCTGATGTTATACTGGGGGATACACTGGGCCGTGAGGTTACAGATTGTGGTTGATCCCATGGCCTAGTGGTGATGTAAGACTGGGGGATACACTGGGCCATGAGGTTACAGATTGTGGTTGATCCCCTGGCCTGGTGGTGATGTGAGACTGGGGGATACACAGTGCCATGAGGTTATTGATTGTGGTTGATCCCCTGGCCTGGTGGTGATGTGAGACTGGGGGATACACTGGGGCATGAGGTTACAGATTGTGGTTGATCCCCTGTCCTGGTGGTAATGTGAGACTGGGGGTACACTGGGCCATGATGTTACAGATTCTGGTTGATCCCCTGGCCTGGTGGTGATGTGAGACTGGGGGATAGACTGGGCCATGAGGTTACAGATTGTCGTTGATCCGCTGGCCTGATGTTAGTCTGGGGGATACACTGGGCCATGAGGTTACAGATTGTGGTTGATCCCCTGGCCTGGTGGTGATGTGAGACTGGGGGATACACTGGGGCATGAGGTTACAGATTGTGGTTGATCCCCTGGCCTGGTGGTGATGTGAGACTGGGGGATAGACTGGGCCATGAGGTTACAGATTGTGGATGATCCCCTGGCCTGGTGGTGATGTGAGACTGGGGGATATACTGGGCCATGAGGTTACAGATTGTGGTTGATCCCCTGTCCTGGTGGTGATGTGACACTGGGGGATACACTGGGCCATGAGGTTACAGATTGTGGTTGATCCCCTGGCCTGATGTTAGACTGGGGGATACACTGGGACATGAGGTTACAGATTGTGGTTGATCCCCTGGCCTGGTGGTGATGTGAGACTGGGGGATACACTGGGCCATGAGGTTACAGATTGTGGTTGATCCCCTGGCCTGGTGGTGATGTGAGAATGGGGGATACACTGGGCCATGAGGTTACAGATTGTGGTTGATCCCCTGCCCTGGTGGTGATTTGAGACTGTGGGATACACTGGGCCATGAGGTTACAGATTGTGGTTGATCCCCTGGCCTGATGTTTGACTGGGGTATACACTGGGCCATGAAGTTACAGATTGTGGTTTATCCCCTGGCCTGGTGGTGATGTGAGACTGGGGGATACACTAGGCCATGAAGTTACAGATTGTGGTTGATCCCCTGGAGTGGTGGTGATTTGAGACTGGGGGATACACTGGGCCATGAGGTTACAGATTGTGGTTGATCCCCTGGCCTGATGTTAGACTGGGGGATACACTGGGCCATGAGGTTACAGATTGTGGTTGATCCCCTGGCCTGATGTTAGACTGGGGGATACACTGGGCCATGAAGTTACAGATTGTGGTTGATCCCCTGGCCTGGTGGTGATGTGAGACTGGGGGATACACTGGGCCATGAGGTTACAGATTGTGGTTGATCCCCTGGCCTGGTGGTGATGTGTGACTGGGGGATACACTGGGCCATGATGTTACAGATTGTGGTTGATCCCCAGGTCAGGTGGTGATGTGAGACTGGGGGATACACTGGGCCATGAGGTTACAGATTGTGGTTGATCCCCTGGCGTGGTGGTGATGTGAGACTGGGAGATACACTGGGCCATGAGGTTCACATTGTGGTTGATCCCTTGGCCTCGTGGTGATGTGAGACTGGGGGATACACTGGGCCATGAGGTTACAGATTGTGGTTGATCCCCTGGCCTAGTGGTGATGCGAGACTGGTGGTACACTGGGCCATGAGGTTACAGATTGTGGTTGATCCCCTGGTCTGGTGGTGATGTGAGACTGGGGGATACACTGGGCCATGAGGTTACAGATTGTGGTTGATCCCCTGGCCTGGTGGTGATGTGAGACTGGGGGATACACTGGGCCATGAGGTTACTGATTGTGGTTGATCTCCTAGCCTGGTGGTGATGTTAGACTGGGGGAAATGCTGGGCCATGAAGTTACAGATTGTGGTTGATCCCCTGGCCTGATGTTAGACTGGGGGATACACTGGGACATGAGGTTACAGATTGTGGTTGATCCCCTGGCCTGGTGGTGATGTGAGACTGGGGGATACACTGGGCCATGAGGTTACAGATTGTGGTTGATCCCCTGGCCTGGTGGTGATGTGAGAAGGGGGGATACACTGGGCCATGAGGTTACAGATTGTGGTTGATCCCCTGCCCTGGTGGTGATTTGAGACTGGGGGATACACTGGGCCATGAGGTTACAGATTGTGGTTGATCCCCTGGCCTGATGTTTGACTGGGGGATACACTGGGCCATGAAGTAACAGATTGTGGTTGATCCCCTGGCCTGGTGGTGATGTGAGACTGGGGGATACACTGGTCCATGAGGTTACAGATTGTGGTTGATCCCCTGGCCTAGTAGTGATGCGAGACTGGTGGTACACTGGGCCATGAGGTTACAGATTGTGGTTGATCCCCTGGTCTGGTGGAGATGTGAGACTGTGGGATACACTGGGCCATGAGGTTACAGATTGTGGTTGATCCCCTGGCCTAGTGGTGATGTGAGACTGGGGGATACACTGGGCCATGAGGTTACAGATTGTGGTTGATCCCCTGGCCTAGTGGTGATGCGAGACTGGTGGTACACTGGGCCATGAGGTTACAGATTGTGGTTGATCCCCTTGTCTGGTGGTGATGTGAGACTGGGGGATACACTGGGCCATGAGGTTACAGATTGTGGTTGATCCCCTGGCCTGGTGGTGATGTGAGACTGGGGGATACACTGGGCCATGAGGTTACTGATTGTGGTTGATCTCCTAGCCTGGTGGTGATGTTAGACTGGGGGAAATGCTGGGCCATGAAGTTACAGATTGTGGTTGATCCCCTGGCCTGGTGGTGATGTGAGACTGGGGGATAGACTGGGCCATGAGGTTACAGATTGTGGATGATCCCCTGGCCTGGTGGTGATGTGAGACTGGGGGATATACTGGGCCATGAGGTTACAGATTGTGGTTGATCCCCTGGCCTGGTGGAGATGTGACACTGGGGGATACACTGGGCCATGAGGTTACAGATTGTGGTTGATCCCCTGGCCTGATGCTAGACTGGGGGATACACTGGGCCATGAGGTTACAGATTGTGGTTGATCCCCTGGCCTGGTGGTGATGTGAGACTGGGGGATACACTGTGCCATTAGGTTACAGATTGTGGTTGATCCCCTGGCCTGGTGGTGATGTGAGACTGGGGGATACACTGGGGCATGAGGTTACAGATTGTGGTTGATCCCCTGGCCTGGTGGTGATGTGAGACTGGGGAATACACTGGGCCATGAGGTTACAGATTGTGGTTGATCCCCTGGCCTGGTGGTGATGTGAGACTGGGGGATACACAGTGCCATGAGGTTATTGATTGTGGTTGATCCCCTGGCCTGGTGGTGATGTGAGACTGGGGGTACACTGGGCCATGATGTTACAGATTCTGGTTGATCCCTGGCCTGGTGGTGATGTGAGACTGGGGGATACACTGGGCCATGAGGTTACAGATTGTGGTTGATCTGCTGGCCTGATGTTAGACTGGGGGATACACTGGGACATGAGGTTACAGATTGTGGTTGATCCCCTGGCCTGATGTTAGTCTGGGGGATACACTGGTCCATGAGGTTACAGATTGTGGTTGATCCCCTGGCCTGGTGGTGATGTGAGACTGGGGGATACACTGGGCCATGAGGTTACAGATTGTGGTTGATCCCCTGGCCTGGTGGTGATGTGAGACTGGGGGATACACTGGGGCATGAGGTTACAGATTGTGGTTGATCCCCTGGCCTGGTGGTAATGTGAGTCTGGGGGTACACTGGGCCATGATGTTACAGATTGTGGTTGATCCCCTGTCCTGGTGGTGATGTGAGACTGGGGGATACACTGGGCCATGAGGTTCACATTGTGGTTGATCCCTTGGCCTCGTGGTGATGTGAGACTGGGGGATACACTGGGCCATGAGGTTACAGATTGTGGTAGATCCCCTGGCCTAGTGGTGATGCGAGACTGGTGGTACACTGGGCCATGAGGTTACAGATTGTGGTTGATCCCCTGGTCTGGTGGTGATGTGAGACTGGGGGATACACTGGGCCATGAGGTTACAGATTGTGGTTGATCCCCTGGCCTGGTGGTGATGTGAGACTGGGGGATACACTGGGCCATGAGGTTACTGATTGTGGTTGATCTCCTAGCCTGGTGGTGATGTTAGACTGGGGGAAATGCTGGGCCATGAAGTTACAGATTGTGGTTGATCCCCTGGCCTGGTGGTGATGTGAGACTGGGGGTACACTGGGCCATGATGTTACAGATTCTGGTTGATCCCTGGCCTGGTGGTGATGTGAGACTGGGGGATACACTGGGCCATGAGGTTACAGATTGTGGTTGATCCGCTGGCCTGATGTTAGACTGGGGGATACACTGGGCCATGAGGTTACAGATTGTGGTTGATCCCCTGGCCTGATGTTAGTCTGGGGGATACACTGGGCCATGAGGTTACAGATTGTGGTTGATCCCCTGGCCTGGTGGTGATGTGAGACTGGGGGATACACTGGGCCATGAGGTTACAGATTGTGGTTGATCCCCTGGCCTGGTGGTGATGTGAGACTGGGGGATACAATGGGGCATGAGGTTACAGATTGTGGTTGATCCCCAGGCCTGGTGGTAATGTGAGACTGGGGGTACACTGGGCCATGATGTTACAGATTGTGGTTGATCCCCTGTCCTGGTGGTGATGTGAGACTGGGGGATACACTGGGCCATGAGGTTCACATTGTGGTTGATCCCTTGGCCTCGTGGTGATGTGAGACTGGTGGATACACTGGGCCATGAGGTTACAGATTGTGGTAGATCCCCTGGCCTAGTGGTGATGCGAGACTGGTGGTACACTGGGCCATGAGGTTACAGATTGTGGTTGATCCCCTGGTCTGGTGGTGATGTGAGACTGGGGGATACACTGGGCCATGAGGTTACAGATTGTGGTTGATCCCCTGGCCTGGTGGTGATGTGAGACTGGGGGATACACTGGGCCATGAGGTTACTGATTGTGGTTGATCTCCTAGCCTGGTGGTGATGTTAGACTGGGGGAAATGCTGGGCCATGAAGTTACAGATTGTGGTTGATCCCCTGGCCTGGTGGTGATGTGAGACTGGGGGATACACTGGGCCATGAGGTTACAGATTGTGGATGATCCCCTGGCCTGGTGGTGATGTGAGACTGGGGGATATACTGGGCCATGAGGTTACAGATTGTGGTTGATCCCCTGGCCTGGTGGAGATGTGACACTGGGGGATACACTGGGCCATGAGGTTACAGATTGTGGTTGATCCCCTGGCCTGATGCTAGACTGGGGGATACACTGGGCCATGAGGTTACAGATTGTGGTTGATCCCCTGGCCTGGTGGTGATGTGAGACTGGGGGATACACTGGGGCATGAGGTTACAGATTGTGGTTGATCCCCTGGCCTGGTGGTGATGTGAGACTGGGGGATACACTGGGCCATGAGGTTACAGATTGTGGTTGATCCCCTGGCCTGATGTTAGACTGGGGGATACACTGGGCCGTGAGGTTACAGATTGTGGTTGATCCCCTGTCCTGGTGGTAATGTGAGACTGGGGGTACACTGGGCCATGATGTTACAGATTCTGGTTGATCCCTGGCCTGGTGGTGATGTGAGACTGGGGGATACACTGGGCCATGAGGTTACAGATTGTGGTTGATCCGCTGGCCTGATGTTAGACTGGGGGATACACTGGGCCATGAGGTTACAGATTGTGGTTGATCCCCTGGCCTGATGTTAGTCTGGGGGATACACTGGGCCATGAGGTTACAGATTGTGGTTGATCCCCTGGCCTGGTGGTGATGTGAGACTGGGGGCTACACTGGGCCATGAGGTTACAGATTGTGGCTGATCCCCTGGCCTGGTGGTGATGTGAGACTGGGGGATACACTGGGGCATGAGGTTACAGATTGTGGTTGATCCCCTGGCCTGGTGGTAATGTGAGACTGGGGGTACACTGGGCCATGATGTTACAGATTGTGGTTGATCCCCTGTCCTGGTGGTGATGTGAGACTGGGGGATACACTGGGCCATGAGGTTCACATTGTGGTTGATCCCTTGGCCTCGTGGTGATGTGAGACTGGGGGATACACTGGGCCATGAGGTTACAGATTGTGGTAGATCCCCTGGCCTAGTGGTGATGCGAGACTGGTGGTACACTGGGCCATGAGGTTACAGATTGTGGTTGATCCCCTGGTCTGGTGGTGATGTGAGACTGGGGGATACACTGGGCCATGAGGTTACAGATTGTGGTTGATCCCCTGGCCTGGTGGTGATGTGAGACTGGGGGATACACTGGGCCATGAGGTTACTGATTGTGGTTGATCTCCTAGCCTGGTGGTGATGTTAGACTGGGGGAAATGCTGGGCCATGAAGTTACAGATTGTGGTTGATCCCCTGGCCTGGTGGTGATGTGAGACTGGGGGATACACTGGGCCATGAGGTTACAGATTGTGGATGATCCCCTGGCCTGGTGGTGATGTGAGACTGGGGGATATACTGGGCCATGAGGTTACAGATTGAGGTTGATCCCCTGGCCTGGTGGAGATGTGACACTGGGGGATACACTGGGCCATGAGGTTACAGATTGTGGTTGATCCCCTGGCCTGATGCTAGACTGGGGGATACACTGGGCCATGAGGTTACAGATTGTGGTTGATCCCCTGGCCTGGTGGTGATGTGAGACTGGGGGATACACTGTGCCATTAGGTTACAGATTGTGGTTGATCCCCTGGCCTGGTGGTGATGTGAGACTGGGGGATACACTGGGGCATGAGGTTACAGATTGTGGTTGATCCCCTGGCCTGGTGGTGATGTGAGACTGGGGGATACACTGGGCCATGAGGTTACAGATTGTGGTTGATCCCCTGGCCTGATGTTAGACTGGGGGATACACTGGGCCGTGAGGTTACAGATTGTGGTTGATCCCCTGGCCTGGTGGTGATGTGAGACTGGGGAATACACTGGGCCATGAGGTTACAGATTGTGGTTGATCCCCTGGCCTGGTCGTGATGTGAGACTGGGGGATACACAGTGCCATGAGGTTATTGATTGTGGTTGATCCCCTGGCCTGGTGGTGATGTGAGACTGGGGGATACACTGGGGCATGAGGTTACAGATTGTGGTTGATCCCCTGTCCTGGTGGTAATGTGAGACTGGGGGGTACACTGGGCCATGATGTTACAATTTGTGGTTGATCCCCTGTCCTGGTGGTGATGTGAGAATGGGGGATACACTGGGCCATGAGGTTCACATTGTGGTTGATCCCTTGGCCTCGTGGTGATGTGAGACTGGGGGATACACTGGGCCATGAGGTTACAGATTGTGGTAGATCCCCTGGCCTAGTGGTGATGCGAGACTGGTGGTACACTGGGCCATGAGGTTACAGATTGTGGTTGATCCCCTGGTCTGGTGGTGATGTGAGACTGGGGGATACACTGGGCCATGAGGTTACAGATTGTGGTTGATCCCCTGGCCTGGTGGTGATGTGAGACTGGGGGATACACTGGGCCATGAGGTTACTGATTGTGGTTGATCTCCTAGCCTGGTGGTGATGTTAGACTGGGGGAAATGCTGGGCCATGAAGTTACAGATTGTGGTTGATCCCCTGGCCTGGTGGTGATGTGAGACTGGGGGATACACTGGGCCATGAGGTTACAGATTGTGGATGATCCCCTGGCCTGGTGGTGATGTGAGACTGGGGGATACACTGGGCCATGAGGTTCACATTGTGGTTGATCCCTTGGCCTCGTGGTGATGTGAGACTGGGGGATACACTGGGCCATGAGGTTACAGATTGTGGTAGATCCCCTGGCCTAGTGGTGATGCGAGACTGGTGGTACACTGGGCCATGAGGTTACAGATTGTGGTTGATCCCCTGGTCTGGTGGTGATGTGAGACTGGGGGATACACTGGGCCATGAGGTTACAGATTGTGGTTGATCCCCTGGCCTGGTGGTGATGTGAGACTGGGGGATACACTGGGCCATGAGGTTACTGATTGTGGTTGATCTCCTAGCCTGGTGGTGATGTTAGACTGGGGGAAATGCTGGGCCATGAAGTTACAGATTGTGGTTGATCCCCTGGCCTGGTGGTGATGTGAGACTGGGGGATACACTGGTCCATGAGGTTACAGATTGTGGATGATCCCCTGGCCTGGTGGTGATGTGAGACTGGGGGATATACTGGGCCATGAGGTTACAGATTGTGGTTGATCCCCTGTCCTGGTGGTGATGTGACACTGGGGGATACACTGGGCCATGAGGTTACAGATTGTGGTTGATCCCCTGGCCTGATGTTAGACTGGGGGATACACTGGGACATGAGGTTACAGATTGTGGTTGATCCCCTGGCCTGGTGGTGATGTGAGACTGGGGGATACACTGGGCCATGAGGTTGCAGATTGTGGTTGATCCCCTGGCCTGGTGGTGATGTGAGAATGGGGGATACACTGGGCCATGAGGTTACAGATTGTGGTTGATCCCCTGCCCTGGTGGTGATTTGAGACTGGGGGATACACTGGGCCATGAGGTTACAGATTGTGGTTGATCCCCTGGCCTGATGTTTGACTGGGGTATACACTGGGCCATGAAGTTACAGATTGTGGTTTATCCCCTGGCCTGGTGGTGATGTGAGACTGGGGGATACACTAGGCCATGAAGTTACAGATTGTGGTTGATCCCCTGGCGTGGTGGTGATTTGAGACTGGGGGATACACTGGGCCATGAGGTTACAGATTGTGGTTGATCCCCTGGCCTGATGTTAGACTGGGGGATACACTGGGCCATGAGGTTACAGATTGTGGTTGATCCCCTGGCCTGATGTTAGACTGGGGGATACACTGGGCCATGAAGTTACAGATTGTGGTTGATCCCCTGGCCTAGTGGTGATGCGAGACTGGTGGTACACTGGGCCATGAGGTTACAGATTGTGGTTGATCCCCTGGCCTGGTGGTGATGTGTGACTGGGGGATACACTGGGCCATGAGGTTACAGATTGTGGTTGATCCCCTGGCCTGGTGGTGATGTGAGAATGGGGGATACACTGGGCCATGAGGTTACAGATTGTGGTTGATCCCCTGCCCTGGTGGTGATTTGAGACTGGGGGATACACTGGGCCATGAGGTTACAGATTGTGGTTGATCCCCTGGCCTGATGTTAGACTGGGGGATACACTGGGCCATGAAGTTACAGATTGTGGTTGATCCCCTGGCCTGGTGGTGATGTGAGACTGGGGGATACACTGGGCCATGAGGTTACAGATTGTGGTTGATCCCCTGGCCTAGTGGTGATGCGAGACTGGTGGTACACTGGGCCATGAGGTTACAGATTGTGGTTGATCCCCTGGTCTGGTGGTGATGTGAGACTGGGGGATACACTGGGCCATGAGGTTACAGATTGTGGTTGATCCCCTGGCCTGGTGGTGATGTGAGACTGGGGGATACACTGGGCCATGAGGTTACTGATTGTGGTTGATCTCCTAGCCTGGTGGTGATGTTAGAATGGGGGAAATGCTGGGCCATGAAGTTACAGATTGTGGTTGATCCCCTGGCCTGGTGGTGATGTGAGACTGGGGGATACACTGGGACATGAGGTTACAGATTGTGGTTGATCCCCTGGCCTGGTGGTGATGTGAGACTGGGGGATACACTGGGCCATGAGGTTACAGATTGTGGTTGATCCCCTGGCCTGGTGGTGATGTGAGAATGGGGGATACACTGGGCCATGAGGTTACAGATTGTGGTTGATCCCCTGCCCTGGTGGTGATTTGAGACTGGGGGATACACTGTGCCATGAGGTTACAGATTGTGGTTGATCCCCTGGCCTGATGTTAGACTGGGGGATACACTGGGCCATGAAGTTACAGATTGTGGTTGATCCCCTGGCCTGGTGGTGATGTGAGAATGGGGGATACACTGGGCCATGAGGTTACAGATTGTGGTTGATCCCCTGGTCTGGTGGTGATGTGAGACTGGGGGATACACTGGGCCATGAGGTTACAGATTGTGGTTGATCCCCTGGCCTGGTGGTGATGTGAGACTGGGGGATACACTGGGCCATGAGGTTACTGATTGTGGTTGATCTCCTAGCCTGGTGGTGATGTTAGACTGGGGGAAATGCTGGGCCATGAAGTTACAGATTGTGGTTGATCCCCTGGCCTGGTGGTGATGTGAGACTGGGGGATACACTGGTCCATGAGGTTACAGATTGTGGATGATCCCCTGGCCTGGTGGTGATGTGAGACTGGGGGATATACTGGGCCATGAGGTTACAGATTGTGGTTGATCCCCTGTCCTGGTGGTGATGTGACACTGGGGGATACACTGGGCCATGAGGTTACAGATTGTGGTTGATCCCCTGGCCTGATGTTAGACTGGGGGATACACTGGGACATGAGGTTACAGATTGTGGTTGATCCCCTGGCCTGGTGGTGATGTGAGACTGGGGGATACACTGGGCCATGAGGTTGCAGATTGTGGTTGATCCCCTGGCCTGGTGGTGATGTGAGAATGGGGGATACACTGGGCCATGAGGTTACAGATTGTGGTTGATCCCCTGCCCTGGTGGTGATTTGAGACTGGGGGATACACTGGGCCATGAGGTTACAGATTGTGGTTGATCCCCTGGCCTGATGTTTGACTGGGGTATACACTGGGCCATGAAGTTACAGATTGTGGTTTATCCCCTGGCCTGGTGGTGATGTGAGACTGGGGGATACACTAGGCCATGAAGTTACAGATTGTGGTTGATCCCCTGGCGTGGTGGTGATTTGAGACTGGGGGATACACTGGGCCATGAGGTTACAGATTGTGGTTGATCCCCTGGCCTGATGTTAGACTGGGGGATACACTGGGCCATGAGGTTACAGATTGTGGTTGATCCCCTGGCCTGATGTTAGACTGGGGGATACACTGGGCCATGAAGTTACAGATTGTGGTTGATCCCCTGGCCTAGTGGTGATGCGAGACTGGTGGTACACTGGGCCATGAGGTTACAGATTGTGGTTGATCCCCTGGCCTGGTGGTGATGTGTGACTGGGGGATACACTGGGCCATGAGGTTACAGATTGTGGTTGATCCCCTGGCCTGGTGGTGATGTGAGAATGGGGGATACACTGGGCCATGAGGTTACAGATTGTGGTTGATCCCCTGCACTGGTGGTGATTTGAGACTGGGGGATACACTGGGCCATGAGGTTACAGATTGTGGTTGATCCCCTGGCCTGATGTTAGACTGGGGGATACACTGGGCCATGAAGTTACAGATTGTGGTTGATCCCCTGGCCTGGTGGTGATGTGAGACTGGGGGATACACTGGGCCATGAGGTTACAGATTGTGGTTGATCCCCTGGCCTAGTGGTGATGCGAGACTGGTGGTACACTGGGCCATGAGGTTACAGATTGTGGTTGATCCCCTGGTCTGGTGGTGATGTGAGACTGGGGGATACACTGGGCCATGAGGTTACAGATTGTGGTTGATCCCCTGGCCTGGTGGTGATGTGAGACTGGGGGATACACTGGGCCATGAGGTTACTGATTGTGGTTGATCTCCTAGCCTGGTGGTGATGTTAGAATGGGGGAAATGCTGGGCCATGAAGTTACAGATTGTGGTTGATCCCCTGGCCTGGTGGTGATGTGAGACTGGGGGATACACTGGGACATGAGGTTACAGATTGTGGTTGATCCCCTGGCCTGGTGGTGATGTGAGACTGGGGGATACACTGGGCCATGAGGTTACAGATTGTGGTTGATCCCCTGGCCTGGTGGTGATGTGAGAATGGGGGATACACTGGGCCATGAGGTTACAGATTGTGGTTGATCCCCTGCCCTGGTGGTGATTTGAGACTGGGGGATACACTGTGCCATGAGGTTACAGATTGTGGTTGATCCCCTGGCCTGATGTTAGACTGGGGGATACACTGGGCCATGAAGTTACAGATTGTGGTTGATCCCCTGGCCTGGTGGTGATGTGAGAATGGGGGATACACTGGGCCATGAGGTTACAGATTGTGGTTGATCCCCTGGCCTGATGTTAGACTGGGGGATACACTGGGCCGTGAGGTTACAGATTGTGGTTGATCCCCTGGCCTGGTGGTGATGTGAGACTGGGGGATACACTGGGGCATGAGGTTACAGATTGTGGTTGATCCCCTGGCCTGGTGGTGATGTGAGACTGGGGGATACACTGGGCCATGAGGTTACAGGTTTTGGTTGAACCCCTGGTCTGGTGGTGATGTGTGACTGGCGGATACACTGGGCCATGAGGTTACAGATTGTGGTTTATCCCCTAGCCTCGTGGTGATGTGAGACTGGGGGTACACTGGGCCATGATGTTACAGATTGTGGTTGATCCCCTGGTCTGGTGGTGATGTGAGACTGGGGGATACACTGGGCCATGAGGTTACAGATTGTGGTTGATCCCCTGGCGTGGTGGTGATGTGAGACTGGGAGATACACTGGGCCATGAGGTTCACATTGTGGTTGATCCCTTGGCCTCGTGGTGATGTGAGACTGGGGGATACACTGGGCCATGAGGTTACAGATTGTGGTTGATCCCCTGGCCTAGTGGTGATGCGAGACTGGTGGTACACTGGGCCATGAGGTTACAGATTGTGGTTGATCCCCTGGTCTGGTGGTGATGTGAGACTGGGGGATACACTGGGCCATGAGGTTACAGATTGTGGTTGATCCCCTGGCCTGGTGGTGATGTGAGACTGGGGGATACACTGGGCCATGAGGTTACTGATTGTGGTTGATCTCCTAGCCTGGTGGTGATGTTAGACTAGGGGAAATGCTGGGCCATGAAGTTACAGATTGTGGTTGATCCCCTGGCCTGGTGGTGATGTGAGACTGGGGGATACACTGGGCCATGAGGTTACAGATTGTGGATGATCCCCTGGCCTGGTGGTGATGTGAGACTGGGGGATACACTGGGCCATGAGGTTACAGATTGTGGTTGATCCACTGGCCTGATGTTAGACTGGGGGATACACTGGGACATGAGGTTACAGATTGTGGTTGATCCCCTGGCCTGGTGGTGATGTGAGACTGGGGGATACACTGGGCCATGAGGTTACAGATTGTGGTTGATCCCCTGGCCTGGTGGTGATGTGAGAATGGGGGATACACTGGGCCATGAGGTTACAGATTGTGGTTGATCCCCTGCCCTGGTGGTGATTTGAGACTGGGGGATACACTGGGCCATGAGGTTACAGATTGTGGTTGATCCCCTGGCCTGATGTTTTACTGGGGGATACACTGGGCCATGAAGTTACAGATTGTGGTTGATCCCCTGGCCTGGTGGTGATGTGAGACTGGGGGATACACTGGGCCATGAGGTTACAGATTGTGGTTGATCCCCTGGCCTAGTGGTGATGCGAGACTGGTGGTACACTGGGCCATGAGGTTACAGATTGTGGTTGATCCCCTGGTCTGGTGGTGATGTGAGACTGGGGGATACACTGGGCCATGAGGTTACAGATTGTGGTTGATCCCCTGGCCTGGTGGTGATGTGACTGGGGGATACACTGGGCCATGAGGTTACAGATTGTGGTTGATCCCCTGGCCTAGTGGTGATGCGAGACTGGTGGTACACTGGGCCATGAGGTTACAGATTGTGGTTGATCCCCTGGTCTGGTGGTGATGTGAGACTGGGGGATACACTGGGCCATGAGGTTACTGATTGTGGTTGATCTCCTAGCCTGGTGGTGATGTTAGACTGGGGGAAATGCTGGGCCATGAAGTTACAGATTGTGGTTGATCCCCTGGCCTGGTGGTGATGTGAGACTGGGGGATACACTGGGCCATGAGGTTACAGATTGTGGATGATCCCCTGGCCTGGTGGTGATGTGAGACTGGGGGATACACTGGGCCATGAGGTTACAGATTGTGGTTGATCCCCTGGCCTGGTGGAGATGTGACACTGGGGGATACACTGGGCCATGAGGTTACAGATTGTGGTTGATCCCCTGTCCTGGTGGTGATGTGAGACTGGGGGATACACTGGGCCATGAGGTTACAGATTGTGGTTGATCCCCTGGCCTGGTGGTGATGTGAGAATGGGGGATACACTGGGCCATGAGGTTACAGATTGTGGTTGATCCCCTGCCCTGGTGGTGATTTGAGACTGGGGGATACACTGGGCCATGAGGTTACAGATTGTGGTTGATCCCCTGGCCTGATGTTAGACTGGGGGATACACTGGGCCATGAAGTTACAGATTGTGGTTGATCCCCTGGCCTGGTGGTGATGTGAGACTGGGGGATACACTGGGCCATGAGGTTACAGATTGTGGTTGATCCCCTGGCCTAGTGGTGATGCGAGACTGGTGGTACACTGGGCCATGAGGTTACAGATTGTGGTTGATCCCCTGGTCTGGTGGTGATGTGAGACTGGGGGATACACTGGGCCATGAGGTTACAGATTGTGTTTGATCCACTGGCGTGGTGGTGATGTGAGACTGGGAGATACACTGGGCCATGAGGTTCACATTGTGGTTGATCCCTTGGCCTCGTGGTGATGTGAGACTGGGGGATACACTGGGCCATGAGGTTACAGATTGTGGTTGATCCCCTGGCCTAGTGGTGATGCGAGACTGGTGGTACACTGGGCCATGAGGTTACAGATTGTGGTTGATCCCCTGGTCTGGTGGTGATGTGAGACTGGGGGATACACTGGGCCATGAGGTTACAGATTGTGGTTGATCCCCTGGCCTGGTGGGGATGTGAGACTGGGGGATACACTGGGCCATGAGGTTACTGATTGTGGTTGATCTCCTAGCCTGGTGGTGATGTTAGACTGGGGGAAATGCTGGGCCATGAAGTTACAGATTGTGGTTGATCCCCTGGCCTGGTGGTGATGTGAGACTGGGGGATACACTGGGCCATGAGGTTACAGATTGTGGATGATCCCCTGGCCTGGTGGTGATGTGAGACTGGGGGATATACTGGGCCATGAGGTTACAGATTGTGGTTGATCCCCTGTCCTGGTGGTGATGTGACACTGGGGGATACACTGGGCCATGAGGTTACAGATTGTGGTTGATCCACTGGCCTGATGTTAGACTGGGGGATACACTGGGACATGAGGTTACAGATTGTGGTTGATCCCCTGGCCTGGTGGTGATGTGAGACTGGGGGATACACTGGGCCATGAGGTTACAGATTGTGGTTGATCCCCTGGCCTGGTGGTGATGTGAGAATGGGGGATACACTGGGCCATGAGGTTACAGATTGTGGTTGATCCCCTGCCCTGGTGGTGATTTGAGACTGGGGGATACACTGGGCCATGAGGTTACAGATTGTGGTTGATCCCCTGGCCTGATGTTTTACTGGGGGATACACTGGGCCATGAAGTTACAGATTGTGGTTGATCCCCTGGCCTGGTGGTGATGTGAGACTGGGGGATACACTGGGCCATGAGGTTACAGATTGTGGTTGATCCCCTGGCCTAGTGGTGATGCGAGACTGGTGGTACACTGGGCCATGAGGTTACAGATTGTGGTTGATCCCCTGGTCTGGTGGTGATGTGAGACTGGGGGATACACTGGGCCATGAGGTTACAGGTTTTGGTTGAACCCCTGGTCTGGTGGTGATGTGTGACTGGCGGATACACTGGGCCATGAGGTTACAGATTGTGGTTTATCCCCTAGCCTCGTGGTGATGTGAGACTGGGGGTACACTGGGCCATGATGTTACAGATTGTGGTTGATCCCCTGGTCTGGTGGTGATGTGAGACTGGGGGATACACTGGGCCATGAGGTTACAGATTGT
The DNA here is from genome assembly GCF_030144855.1 of Hypanus sabinus. NCBI lineage: Eukaryota > Metazoa > Chordata > Chondrichthyes > Myliobatiformes > Dasyatidae > Hypanus > Hypanus sabinus. The sequence goes on along the minus strand of NW_026778948.1, from coordinate 323,679 downwards.
GGTTGATCCCCTGGCGTGGTGGTGATGTGAGACTGGGAGATACACTGGGCCATGAGGTTCACATTGTGGTTGATCCCTTGGCCTCGTGGTGATGTGAGACTGGGGGATACACTGGGCCATGAGGTTACAGATTGTGGTTGATCCCCTGGCCTAGTGGTGATGCGAGACTGGTGGTACACTGGGCCATGAGGTTACAGATTGTGGTTGATCCCCTGGTCTGGTGGTGATGTGAGACTGGGGGATACACTGGGCCATGAGGTTACAGATTGTGGTTGATCCCCTGGCCTGGTGGTGATGTGAGACTGGGGTATACACTGGGCCATGAGGTTACTGATTGTGGTTGATCCCCTGGCGTGGTGGTGATTTGAGACTGGGGGATACACTGGGCCATGAGGTTACAGATTGTGGTTGATCCCCTGGCCTGATGTTAGACTGGGGGATACACTGGGCCATGAGGTTACAGATTGTGGTTGATCCCCTGGCCTGATGTTAGACTGGGGGATACACTGGGCCATGAAGTTACAGATTGTGGTTGATCCCCTGGCCTAGTGGTGATGCGAGACTGGTGGTACACTGGGCCATGAGGTTACAGATTGTGGTTGATCCCCTGGCCTGGTGGTGATGTGTGACTGGGGGATACACTGGGCCATGAGGTTACAGATTGTGGTTGATCCCCTGGCCTGGTGGTGATGTGAGAATGGGGGATACACTGGGCCATGAGGTTACAGATTGTGGTTGATCCCCTGCCCTGGTGGTGATTTGAGACTCGGGGATACACTGGGCCATGAGGTTACAGATTGTGGTTGATCCCCTGGCCTGATGTTAGACTGGGGGATACACTGGGCCATGAAGTTACAGATTGTGGTTGATCCCCTGGCCTGGTGGTGATGTGAGACTGGGGGATACACTGGGCCATGAGGTTACAGATTGTGGTTGATCCCCTGGCCTAGTGGTGATGCGAGACTGGTGGTACACTGGGCCATGAGGTTACAGATTGTGGTTGATCCCCTGGTCTGGTGGTGATGTGAGACTGTGGGATACACTGGGCCATGAGGTTACAGATTGTGGTTGATCCCCTGGCCTGGTGGTGATGTGAGACTGGGGGATACACTGGGCCATGAGGTTACTGATTGTGGTTGATCTCCTAGCCTGGTGGTGATGTTAGAATGGGGGAAATGCTGGGCCATGAAGTTACAGATTGTGGTTGATCCCCTGGCCTGGTGGTGATGTGAGACTGGGGGATACACTGGGACATGAGGTTACAGATTGTGGTTGATCCCCTGGCCTGGTGGTGATGTGAGACTGGGGGATACACTGGGCCATGAGGTTACAGATTGTGGTTGATCCCCTGGCCTGGTGGTGATGTGAGAATGGGGGATACACTGGGCCATGAGGTTACAGATTGTGGTTGATCCCCTGCCCTGGTGGTGATTTGAGACTGGGGGATACACTGTGCCATGAGGTTACAGATTGTGGTTGATCCCCTGGCCTGATGTTAGACTGGGGGATACACTGGGCCATGAAGTTACAGATTGTGGTTGATCCCCTGGCCTGGTGGTGATGTGAGAATGGGGGATACACTGGGCCATGAGGTTACAGATTGTGGTTGATCCCCTGGCCTGATGTTAGACTGGGGGATACACTGGGCCGTGAGGTTACAGATTGTGGTTGATCCCCTGGCCTGGTGGTGATGTGAGACTGGGGGATACACTGGGGCATGAGGTTACAGATTGTGGTTGATCCCCTGGCCTGGTGGTGATGTGAGACTGGGGGATACACTGGGCCATGAGGTTACAGGTTTTGGTTGAACCCCTGGTCTGGTGGTGATGTGTGACTGGCGGATACACTGGGCCATGAGGTTACAGATTGTGGTTTATCCCCTAGCCTCGTGGTGATGTGAGACTGGGGGTAGACTGGGCCATGATGTTACAGATTGTGGTTGATCCCCTGGTCTGGTGGTGATGTGAGACTGGGGGATACACTGGGCCATGAGGTTACAGATTGTGGTTGATCCCCTGGCGTGGTGGTGATGTGAGACTGGGAGATACACTGGGCCATGAGGTTCACATTGTGGTTGATCCCTTGGCCTCGTGGTGATGTGAGACTGGGGGATACACTGGGCCATGAGGTTACAGATTGTGGTTGATCCCCTGGCCTAGTGGTGATGCGAGACTGGTGGTACACTGGGCCATGAGGTTACAGATTGTGGTTGATCCCCTGGTCTGGTGGTGATGTGAGACTGGGGGATACACTGGGCCATGAGGTTACAGATTGTGGTTGATCCCCTGGCCTGGTGGTGATGTGAGACTGGGGGATACACTGGGCCATGAGGTTACTGATTGTGGTTGATCTCCTAGCCTGGTGGTGATGTTAGACTAGGGGAAATGCTGGGCCATGAAGTTACAGATTGTGGTTGATCCCCTGGCCTGGTGGTGATGTGAGACTGGGGGATACACTGGGCCATGAGGTTACAGATTGTGGATGATCCCCTGGCCTGGTGGTGATGTGAGACTGGGGGATACACTGGGCCATGAGGTTACAGATTGTGGTTGATCCACTGGCCTGATGTTAGACTGGGGGATACACTGGGACATGAGGTTACAGATTGTGGTTGATCCCCTGGCCTGGTGGTGATGTGAGACTGGGGGATACACTGGGCCATGAGGTTACAGATTGTGGTTGATCCCCTGGCCTGGTGGTGATGTGAGAATGGGGGATACACTGGGCCATGAGGTTACAGATTGTGGTTGATCCCCTGCCCTGGTGGTGATTTGAGACTGGGGGATACACTGGGCCATGAGGTTACAGATTGTGGTTGATCCCCTGGCCTGATGTTTTACTGGGGGATACACTGGGCCATGAAGTTACAGATTGTGGTTGATCCCCTGGCCTGGTGGTGATGTGAGACTGGGGGATACACTGGGCCATGAGGTTACAGATTGTGGTTGATCCCCTGGCCTAGTGGTGATGCGAGACTGGTGGTACACTGGGCCATGAGGTTACAGATTGTGGTTGATCCCCTGGTCTGGTGGTGATGTGAGACTGGGGGATACACTGGGCCATGAGGTTACAGATTGTGGTTGATCCCCTGGCCTGGTGGTGATGTGACTGGGGGATACACTGGGCCATGAGGTTACAGATTGTGGTTGATCCCCTGGCCTAGTGGTGATGCGAGACTGGTGGTACACTGGGCCATGAGGTTACAGATTGTGGTTGATCCCCTGGTCTGGTGGTGATGTGAGACTGGGGGATACACTGGGCCATGAGGTTACTGATTGTGGTTGATCTCCTAGCCTGGTGGTGATGTTAGACTGGGGGAAATGCTGGGCCATGAAGTTACAGATTGTGGTTGATCCCCTGGCCTGGTGGTGATGTGAGACTGGGGGATACACTGGGCCATGAGGTTACAGATTGTGGATGATCCCCTGGCCTGGTGGTGATGTGAGACTGGGGGATACACTGGGCCATGAGGTTACAGACTGTGGTTGATCCCCTGGCCTGGTGGAGATGTGACACTGGGGGATACACTGGGCCATGAGGTTACAGATTGTGGTTGATCCCCTGTCCTGGTGGTGATGTGAGACTGGGGGATACACTGGGCCATGAGGTTACAGATTGTGGTTGATCCCCTGGCCTGGTGGTGATGTGAGAATGGGGGATACACTGGGCCATGAGGTTACAGATTGTGGTTGATCCCCTGCCCTGGTGGTGATTTGAGACTGGGGGATACACTGGGCCATGAGGTTACAGATTGTGGTTGATCCCCTGGCCTGATGTTAGACTGGGGGATACACTGGGCCATGAAGTTACAGATTGTGGTTGATCCCCTGGCCTGGTGGTGATGTGAGACTGGGGGATACACTGGGCCATGAGGTTACAGATTGTGGTTGATCCCCTGGCCTAGTGGTGATGCGAGACTGGTGGTACACTGGGCCATGATGTTACAGATTGTGGTTGATCCCCTGGTCTGGTGGTGATGTGAGACTGGGGGATACACTGGGCCATGAGGTTACAGATTGTGGTTGATCCCCTGGCGTGGTGGTGATGTGAGACTGGGAGATACACTGGGCCATGAGGTTCACATTGTGGTTGATCCCTTGGCCTCGTGGTGATGTGAGACTGGGGGATACACTGGGCCATGAGGTTACAGATTGTGGTTGATCCCCTGGCCTAGTGGTGATGCGAGACTGGTGGTACACTGGGCCATGAGGTTACAGATTGTGGTTGATCCCCTGGTCTGGTGGTGATGTGAGACTGGGGGATACACTGGGCCATGAGGTTACAGATTGTGGTTGATCCCCTGGCCTGGTGGGGATGTGAGACTGGGGGATACACTGGGCCATGAGGTTACTGATTGTGGTTGATCTCCTAGCCTGGTGGTGATGTTAGACTGGGGGAAATGCTGGGCCATGAAGTTACAGATTGTGGTTGATCCCCTGGCCTGGTGGTGATGTGAGACTGGGGGATACACTGGGCCATGAGGTTACAGATTGTGGATGATCCCCTGGCCTGGTGGTGATGTGAGACTGGGGGATATACTGGGCCATGAGGTTACAGATTGTGGTTGATCCCCTGTCCTGGTGGTGATGTGACACTGGGGGATACACTGGGCCATGAGGTTACAGATTGTGGTTGATCCACTGGCCTGATGTTAGACTGGGGGATACACTGGGACATGAGGTTACAGATTGTGGTTGATCCCCTGGCCTGGTGGTGATGTGAGACTGGGGGATACACTGGGCCATGAGGTTACAGATTGTGGTTGATCCCCTGGCCTGGTGGTGATGTGAGAATGGGGGATACACTGGGCCATGAGGTTACAGATTGTGGTTGATCCCCTGCCCTGGTGGTGATTTGAGACTGGGGGATACACTGGGCCATGAGGTTACAGATTGTGGTTGATCCCCTGGCCTGATGTTTTACTGGGGGATACACTGGGCCATGAAGTTACAGATTGTGGTTGATCCCCTGGCCTGGTGGTGATGTGAGACAGGGGGATACACTGGGCCATGAGGTTACAGATTGTGGTTGATCCCCTGGCCTAGTGGTGATGCGAGACTGGTGGTACACTGGGCCATGAGGTTACAGATTGTGGTTGATCCCCTGGTCTGGTGGTGATGTGAGACTGGGGGATACACTGGGCCATGAGGTTACAGGTTTTGGTTGAACCCCTGGTCTGGTGGTGATGTGTGACTGGCGGATACACTGGGCCATGAGGTTACAGATTGTGGTTTATCCCCTAGCCTCGTGGTGATGTGAGACTGGGGGTACACTGGGCCATGATGTTACAGATTGTGGTTGATCCCCTGGTCTGGTGGTGATGTGAGACTGGGGGATACACTGGGCCATGAGGTTACAGATTGTGGTTGATCCCCTGGCGTGGTGGTGATGTGAGACTGGGAGATACACTGGGCCATGAGGTTCACATTGTGGTTGATCCCTTGGCCTCGTGGTGATGTGAGACTGGGGGATACACTGGGCCATGAGGTTACAGATTGTGGTTGATCCCCTGGCCTAGTGGTGATGCGAGACTGGTGGTACACTGGGCCATGAGGTTACAGATTGTGGTTGATCCCCTGGTCTGGTGGTGATGTGAGACTGGGGGATACACTGGGCCATGAGGTTACAGATTGTGGTTGATCCCCTGGCCTGGTGGTGATGTGAGACTGGGGTATACACTGGGCCATGAGGTTACTGATTGTGGTTGATCTCCTAGCCTGGTGGTGATGTTAGACTGGGGGAAATGCTGGGCCATGAAGTTACAGATTGTGGTTGATCCCCTGGCCTGGTGGTGATGTGAGACTGGGGGATACACTGGGCCATGAGGTTACAGATTGTGGATGATCCCCTGGCCTGGTGGTGATGTGAGACTGGGGGATATACTGGGCCATGAGGTTACAGATTGTGGTTGATCCCCTGTCCTGGTGGTGATGTGACACTGGGGGATACACTGGGCCATGAGGTTACAGATTGTGTTTGATCCACTGGCCTGATGTTAGACTGGGGGATACACTGGGACATGAGGTTACAGATTGTGGTTGATCCCCTGGCCTGGTGGTGATGTGAGACTGGGGGATACACTGGGCCATGAGGTTACAGATTGTGGTTGATCCCCTGGCCTGGTGGTGATGTGAGAATGGGGGATACACTGGGCCATGAGGTTACAGATTGTGGTTGATCCCCTGCCCTGGTGGTGATTTGAGACTGGGGGATACACTGGGCCATGAGGTTACAGATTGTGGTTGATCCCCTGGCCTGATGTTTTACTGGGGGATACACTGGGCCATGAAGTTACAGATTGTGGTTGATCCCCTGGCCTGGTGGTGATGTGAGACTGGGGGATACACTGGGCCATGAGGTTACAGATTGTGGTTGATCCCCTGGCCTAGTGGTGATGCGAGACTGGTGGTACACTGGGCCATGAGGTTACAGATTGTGGTTGATCCCCTGGTCTGGTGGTGATGTGAGACTGGGGGATACACTGGGCCATGAGGTTACAGATTGTGGTTGATCCCCTGGCCTGGTGGTGATGTGACTGGGGGATACACTGGGCCATGAGGTTACAGATTGTGGTTGATCCCCTGGCCTAGTGGTGATGCGAGACTGGTGGTACACTGGGCCATGAGGTTACAGATTGTGGTTGATCCCCTGGCCTGGTGGTGATGTGAGACTGGGGGATACACTGGGCCATGAGGTTACTGATTGTGGTTGATCTCCTAGCCTGGTGGTGATGTTAGACTGGGGGAAATGCTGGGCCATGAAGTTACAGATTGTGGTTGATCCCCTGGCCTGGTGGTGATGTGAGACTGGGGGATACACTGGGCCATGAGGTTACAGATTGTGGATGATCCCCTGGCCTGGTGGTGATGTGAGACTGGGGGATACACTGTGCCATGAGGTTACAGATTGTGGTTGATCCCCTGGCCTGGTGGAGATGTGACACTGGGGGATACACTGGGCCATGAGGTTACAGATTGTGGTTGATCCCCTGTCCTGGTGGTGATGTGAGACTGGGGGAAACACTGGGCCATGAGGTTACAGATTGTGGTTGATCCCCTGGCCTGGTGGTGATGTGAGAATGGGGGATACACTGGGCCATGAGGTTACAGATTGTGGTTGATCCCCTGCCCTGGTTGTGATTTGAGACTGGGGGATACACTGGGCCATGAGGTTACAGATTGTGGTTGATCCCCTGGCCTGATGTTAGACTGGGGGATACACTGGGCCATGAAGTTACAGATTGTGGTTGATCCCCTGGCCTGGTGGTGATGTGAGACTGGGGGATACACTGGGCCATGAGGTTACAGATTGTGGTTGATCCCCTGGCCTAGTGGTGATGCGAGACTGGTGGTACACTGGGCCATGAGGTTACAGATTGTGGTTGATCCCCTGGTCTGGTGGTGATGTGAGACTGGGGGATACACTGGGCCATGAGGTTACAGATTGTGGTTGATCCCCTGGCGTGGTGGTGATGTGAGACTGGGAGATACACTGGGCCATGAGGTTCACATTGTGGTTGATCCCTTGGCCTCGTGGTGATGTGAGACTGGGGGATACACTGGGCCATGAGGTTACAGATTGTGGTTGATCCCCTGGCCTAGTGGTGATGCGAGACTGGTGGTACACTGGGCCATGAGGTTACAGATTGTGGTTGATCCCCTGGTCTGGTGGTGATGTGAGACTGGGGGATACACTGGGCCATGAGGTTACAGATTGTGGTTGATCCCCTGGCCTGGTGGTGATGTGAGACTGGGGGATACACTGGGCCATGAGGTTACAGATTGTGGTTGATCCCCTGGCCTGGTGGTGATGTGAGAATGGGGGATACACTGGGCCATGAGGTTACAGATTGTGGTTGATCCCCTGCCCTGGTGGTGATTTGAGACTGGGGGATACACTGGGCCATGAGGTTACAGATTGTGGTTGATCCCCTGGCCTGATGTTTTACTGGGGGATACACTGGGCCATGAAGTTACAGATTGTGGTTGATCCCCTGGCCTGGTGGTGATGTGAGACTGGGGGATACACTGGGCCATGAGGTTACAGATTGTGGTTGATCCCCTGGCCTAGTGGTGATGCGAGACTGGTGGTACACTGGGCCATGAGGTTACAGATTGTGGTTGATCCCCTGGTCTGGTGGTGATGTGAGACTGGGGGATACACTGGGCCATGAGGTTACAGAGTGTGGTTGATCCCCTGGCCTGGTGGTGATGTGACTGGGGGATACACTGGGCCATGAGGTTACAGATTGTGGTTGATCCCCTGGCCTAGTGGTGATGCGAGACTGGTGGTACACTGGGCCATGAGGTTACAGATTGTGGTTGATCCCCTGGTCTGGTGGTGATGTGAGACTGGGGGATACACTGGGCCATGAGGTTACTGATTGTGGTTGATCTCCTAGCCTGGTGGTGATGTTAGACTGGGGGAAATGCTGGGCCATGAAGTTACAGATTGTGGTTGATCCCCTGGCCTGGTGGTGATGTGAGACTGGGGGATACACTGGGCCATGAGGTTACAGATTGTGGATGATCCCCTGGCCTGGTGGTGATGTGAGACTGGGGGATACACTGGGCCATGAGGTTACAGATTGTGGTTGATCCCCTGGCCTGGTGGAGATGTGACACTGGGGGATACACTGGGCCATGAGGTTACAGATTGTGGTTGATCCCCTGGCCTGATGTTAGACTGGGGGATACACTGGGCCATGAGGTTACAGATTGTGGTTGATCCCCTGGCCTGGTGGTGATGTGAGAATGGGGGATACACTGGGCCATGAGGTTACAGATTGTGGTTGATCCCCTGCCCTGGTGGTGATTTGAGACTGGGGGATACACTGGGCCATGAGGTTACAGATTGTGGTTGATCCCCTGGCCTGATGTTAGACTGGGGGATACACTGGGCCATGAAGTTACAGATTGTGGTTGATCCCCTGGCCTGGTTGTGATGTGAGAATGGGGGATACACTGGGCCATGAGGTTACAGATTGTGGTTGATCCCCTGGCCTGATGTTAGACTGGGGGATACACTGGGCCGTGAGGTTACAGATTGTGGTTGATCCCCTGGCCTGGTGGTGATGTGAGACTGGGGGATACACTGGGCCATGAGGTTACAGATTGTGATTGATCCCCTGGCCTGGTGGTGATGTGAGACTGGGGGATACACAGTGCCATGAGGTTATTGATTGTGGTTGATCCCCTGGCCTGGTGGTGATGTGAGACTGGGGGATACACTGGGGCATGAGTTTACAGATTGTGGTTGATCCCCTGTCCTGGTGGTAATGTGAGACTGGGGGTACACTGGGCCATGATGTTACAGATTCTGGTTGTTCCCCTGGCCTGGTGGTGATGTGAGACTGGGGGATACACTGGGCCATGAGGTTACAGATTGTGGTTGATCCCCTGGCCTGGTGGTGATGTGTGACTGGGGGATACACTGGGCCATGAGGTTACAGATTGTGGTTGATCCCCTGACGTGGTGGTGATGTTAGACTGGGGGATACACTGGGCCGTGAGGTTACAGATTGTGGTTGATCCCCTGGCCTGGTGGTGATGTGAGACTGGGGGATACACTGGGCCATGAGATTACAGATTGTGGTTGATCCCCTGGCCTGGTGTTGATGTGAGACTGGGAGATACACTGGGCCATGAGGTTACAGATTGTGGTTGATCCCCTGGCCTGGTGGTGATGTGAGACTCGGGGATACACTAGGCCATGAAGTTACAGATTGTGGTTGATCCCCTGGCGTGGTGGTGATGTGAGACTGGGGGATACACTGGGCCATGAGGTTACAGATTGTGGTTGATCCCCTGGCCTGATGTTAGACTGGGGGATACACTGGGCCATGAGGTTACAGATTGTGGTTGATCCCCTGGCCTGATGTTAGACTGGGGGATACACTGGGCCATGAAGTTACAGATTGTGGTTGATCCCCTGGCCTGGTGGTGATGTGAGAATGGGGGATACACTGGGCCATGAGGTTACAGATTGTGGTTGATCCCCTGGCCTGATGTTAGACTGGGGGATACACTGCGCCGTGAGGTTACAGATTGTGGTTGATCCCCTGGCCTGGTGGTGATGTGAGACTGGGGGATACACTGGGCCATGAGGTTACAGATTGTGATTGATCCCCTGGCCTGGTGGTGATGTGAGACTGGGGGATACACAGTGCCATGAGGTTATTGATTGTGGTTGATCCCCTGGCCTGGTGGTGATTTGAGACTGGGGGATACACTGGGCCATGAGGTTACAGATTGTGGTTGATCCCCTGGCCTGATGTTAGACTGGGGGATACACTGGGCCATGAGGTTACAGATTGTGGTTGATCCCCTGGCCTGATGTTAGACTGGGGGATACACTGGGCCATGAAGTTACAGATTGTGGTTGATCCCCTGGCCTGGTGGTGATGTGAGACTGGGGGATACACTGGGCCATGAGGTTACAGATTGTGGTTGATCCCCTGGCCTGGTGGTGATGTGTGACTGGGGGATACACTGGGCCATGAGGTTACAGATTGTGGTTGATCCCCTGGCCTGGTGGTGATGTGAGAATGGGGGATTCACTGGGCCATGAGGTTACAGATTGTGGTTGATCCCCTGCCCTGGTGGTGATTTGAGACTGGGGGATACACTGGGCCATGAGGTTACAGATTGTGGTTGATCCCCTGGCCTGATGTTAGACTGGGGGATACACTGGGCCATGAAGTTACAGATTGTGGTTGATCCCCTGGCCTGGTGGTGATGTGAGACTGGGGGATACACTGGGCCATGAGGTTACAGATTGTGGTTGATCCCCTGGCCTAGTGGTGATGCGAGACTGGTGGTACACTGGGCCATGAGGTTACAGATTGTGGTTGATCCCCTGGTCTGGTGGTGATGTGAGACTGGGGGATACACTGGGCCATGAGGTTACAGATTGTGGTTGATCCCCTGGCCTGGTGGTGATGTGAGACTGGGGGATACACTGCGCCATGAGGTTACTGATTGTGGTTGATCTCCTAGCCTGGTGGTGATGTTAGACTGGGGGAAATGCTGGGCCATGAAGTTACAGATTGTGGTTGATCCCCTGGCCTGGTGGTGATGTGAGACTGGGGGATACACTGGGCCATGAGGTTACAGATTGTGGTTGATCCCCTGGCCTGGTGGTGATGTGAGACTGGGGGATACACTGGGCCATGAGGTTACAGATTGTGGTTGATCCCCTGGCCTGGTGGTGATGTGAGAATGGGGGATACACTGGGCCATGAGGTTACAGATTGTGGTTGATCCCCTGCCCTGGTGGTGATTTGAGAGTGGGGGATACACTGGGCCATGAGGTTACAGATTGTGGTTGATCCCCTGGCCTGATGTTAGACTGGGGGATACACTGGGCCATGAAGTTACAGATTGTGGTTGATCCCCTGGCCTGGTGGTGATGTGAGAATGGGGGATACACTGGGCCATGAGGTTACAGATTGTGGTTGATCCCCTGGCGTGATGTTAGACTGGGGGATACACTGGGCCGTGAGGTTATTGATTGTGGTTGATCCCCTGGCCTGGTGGTGATGTGAGACTGGGGGATACACTGGGGCATGAGGTTACAGATTGTGGTTGATCCCCTGTCCTGGTGGTAATGTGAGACTGGGGGTACACTGGGCCATGATGTTACAGATTCTGGTTGATCCCCTGGCCTGGTGGTGATGTGAGACTGGGGGATACACTGGGCCATGAGGTTACAGATTGTGGTTGATCCCCTGGCCTGGTGGTGATGTGTGACTGGGGGATACACTGGGCCATGAGGTTACAGATTGTGGTTGATCCCCTGACGTGGTGGTGATGTGAGACTGGGGGATACACTGGGCCATGAGGTTACAGATTGTGGTTGATCCCCTGGCCTGATGTTAGACTGGGGGATACACTGGGCCGTGAGGTTACAGATTGTGGTTGATCCCCTGGCCTGGTGGTGATGTGAGACTGGGGGATACACTGGGCCATGAGGTTACAGATTGTGGTTGATCCCCTGGCCTGGTGTTGATGTGAGACTGGGAGATACACTGGGCCATGAGGTTTCAGATTGTGGTTGATCCCCTGGCCTGATGTTAGACTGGGGGATACACTGGGCCATGAGGTTACAGATTGTGGTTGATCCCCTGTCCTGGTGGTGATGTGAGACTGGGGGATACACTGGGCCATGAGGTTACAGATTGTGGTTGATCCCCTGGCCTGGTGGTGATGTGAGAATGGGGGATACACTGGGCCATGAGGTTACAGATTGTGGTTTATCCCCTGCCCTGGTGGTGATTTGAGACTGGGGGATACACTGGGCCATGAGGTTACAGATTGTGGTTGATCCCCTGGCCTGATGTTAGACTGGGGGATACACTGGGCCATGAAGTTACAGATTGTGGTTGATCCCCTGGCATGGTGGTGATGTGAGAATGGGGGATACACTGGGCCATGAGGTTACAGATTGTGGTTGATCCCCTGGCCTGGTGGTGATGTGAGACTGGGGGATACACTGGGCCGTGAGGTTACAGATTGTGGTTGATCCCCTGGCCTGGTGGTGATGTGAGACTGTGGGATACACTGGGGCATGAGTTTACAGATTGTGGTTGATCCCCTGTCCTGGTGGTAATGTGAGACTGGGGGTACACTGGGCCATGATGTTACATATTCTGGTTGATCCCCTGGCCTGGTGGTGATGTGAGACTGGGGGATACACTGGGCCATGAGGTTACAGATTGTGGTTGATCCCCTGGCCTGGTGGTGATGTGTGACTGGGGGATACACTGGGCCATGAGGTTACAGATTGTGGTTGATCCCCTGACGTGGTGGTGATGTTAGACTGGGGGATACACTGGGCCGTGAGGTTACAGATTGTGGTTGATCCCCTGGCCTGGTGGTGATGTGAGACTGGGGGATACACTGGGCCATGAGATTACAGATTGTGGTTGATCCCCTGGCCTGGTGTTGATGTGAGACTGGGAGATACACTGGGCCATGAGGTTACAGATTGTGGTTGATCCCCTGGCCTGGTGGTGATGTGAGACTCGGGGATACACTAGGCCATGAAGTTACAGATTGTGGTTGATCCCCTGGCGTGGTGGTGATGTGAGACTGGGGGATACACTGGGCCATGAGGTTACAGATTGTGGTTGATCCCCTGGCCTGATGTTAGACTGGGGGATACACTGGGCCATGAGGTTACAGATTGTGGTTGATCCCCTGGCCTGATGTTAGACTGGGGGATACACTGGGCCATGAAGTTACAGATTATGGTTGATCCCCTGGCCTGGTGGTGATGTGAGAATGGGGGATACACTGGGCCATGAGGTTACAGATTGTGGTTGATCCCCTGGCCTGATGTTAGACTGGGGGATACACTGCGCCGTGAGGTTACAGATTGTGGTTGATCCCCTGGCCTGGTGGTGATGTGAGACTGGGGGATACACTGGGCCATGAGGTTACAGATTGTGATTGATCCCCTGGCCTGGTGGTGATGTGAGACTGGGGGATACACAGTGCCATGAGGTTATTGATTGTGGTTGATCCCCTGGCCTGGTGGTGATTTGAGACTGGGGGATACACTGGGCCATGAGGTTACAGATTGTGGTTGATCCCCTGGCCTGATGTTAGACTGGGGGATACACTGGGCCATGAGGTTACAGATTGTGGTTGATCCCCTGGCCTGATGTTAGACTGGGGGATACACTGGGCCATGAAGTTACAGATTGTGGTTGATCCCCTGGCCTGGTGGTGATGTGAGACTGGGGGATACACTGGGCCATGAGGTTACAGATTGTGGTTGATCCCCTGGCCTGGTGGTGATGTGTGACTGGGGGATACACTGGGCCATGAGGTTACAGATTGTGGTTGATCCCCTGGCCTGGTGGTGATGTGAGAATGGGGGATACACTGGGTCATGAGGTTACAGATTGTGGTTGATCCCCTGCCCTGGTGGTGATTTGAGACTGGGGGATACACTGGGCCATGAGGTTACAGATTGTGGTTGATCCCCTGGCCTGATGTTAGACTGGGGGATACACTGGGCCATGAAGTTACAGATTGTGGTTGATCCCCTGGCCTGGTGGTGATGTGAGACTGGGGGATACACTGGGCCATGAGGTTACAGATTGTGGTTGATCCCCTGGCCTAGTGGTGATGCGAGACTGGTGGTACACTGGGCCATGAGGTTACAGATTGTGGTTGATCCCCTGGTCTGGTGGTGATGTGAGACTGGGGGATACACTGGGCCATGAGGTTACAGATTGTGGTTGATCCCCTGGCCTGGTGGTGATGTGAGACTGGGGGATACACTGCGCCATGAGGTTACTGATTGTGGTTGATCTCCTAGCCTGGTGGTGATGTTAGACTGGGGGAAATGCTGGGCCATGAAGTTACAGATTGTGGTTGATCCCCTGGCCTGGTGGTGATGTGAGACTGGGGGATACACTGGGCCATGAGGTTACAGATTGTGGTTGATCCCCTGGCCTGGTGGTGATGTGAGACTGGGGGATACACTGGGCCATGAGGTTACAGATTGTGGTTGATCCCCTGGCCTGGTGGTGATGTGAGAATGGGGGATACACTGGGCCATGAGGTTACAGATTGTGGTTGATCCCCTGCCCTGGTGGTGATTTGAGAGTGGGGGATACACTGGGCCATGAGGTTACAGATTGTGGTTGATCCCCTGGCCTGATGTTATACTGGGGGATACACTGGGCCATGAAGTTACAGATTGTGGTTGATCCCCTGGCCTGGTGGTGATGTGAGAATGGGGGATACACTGGGCCATGAGGTTACAGATTGTGGTTGATCCCCTGGCCTGATGTTAGACTGGGGGATACACTGGGCCGTGAGGTTATTGATTGTGGTTGATCCCCTGGCCTGGTGGTGATGTGAGACTGGGGGATACACTGGGGCATGAGGTTACAGATTGTGGTTGATCCCCTGTCCTGGTGGTAATGTGAGACTGGGGGTACACTGGGCCATGATGTTACAGATTCTGGTTGATCCCCTGGCCTGGTGGTGATGTGAGACTGGGGGATACACTGGGCCATGAGGTTACAGATTGTGGTTGATCCCCTGGCCTGGTGGTGATGTGTGACTGGGGGATACACTGGGCCATGAGGTTACAGATTGTGGTTGATCCCCTGACGTGGTGGTGATGTGAGACTGGGGGATACACTGGGCCATGAGGTTACAGATTGTGGTTGATCCCCTGGCCTGATGTTAGACTGGGGGATACACTGGGCCATGAGTTTACAGATTGTGGATGATCCCCTAGCCTGGTGATGATGTGAGACTGGAGGATACACTGGGCCATGAGGTTACAGATTGTGGTTGATCCCCTGGCCTGGTGGTAATATGAGACTGGGGGTACACTGGGCCATGATGTTACAGATTGTGGTTGATCCCCTGTCCTGGTGGTGATGTGAGACTGGGGGATACACTGGGCCATGAGGTTACAGATTGTGGTTGATCCCCTGGCCTGGTGGTGATGTGAGACTGGGGGATACACTGGGCCATGAGGTTACAGGTTGTGGTTGATCCCCTGGCCTGGTGGTGATGTGTGACTGGGGGATACACTGGGCCATGAGGTTACAGATTGTGGTTTATCCCCTGTCCTGGAGGTGATGTGAGACTGGGGGATACACTGGGCCATGAGGTTACAGATTGTGGTTGATCCCCTGGCGTGTTGGTGATGTGAGACTGGGAGATACACTGGGCCATGAGGTTCACATTGTGGTTGATCCCTTGGCCTCGTGGTGATGTGAGACTGGGGGATACACTGGGCCATGAGGTTACAGATTGTGGTTGATCCCCTGGCCTTGTGGTGATGTGAGACTGGTGGTACACTGGGCCATGAGGTTACAGATTGTGGTTGATCCCCTGGTCTGGTGGTGATGTGAGACTGGGGGATACACTGGGCCATGAGGTTACAGATTGTGGTTGATCCCCTGGCCTGATGTTAGACTGGGGGATACACTGGGCCATGAGGTTACAGATTGTGGTTGATCCCCTGGCCTGATGTTAGTCTGGGGGATACAATGGGCCATGAGTTTACAGATTGTGGTTGATCCCCTGGCCTGGTGGTGATGTGAGACTGGGGGATACACTGGGCCATGAGGTTACAGATTGTGGTTGATCCCCTGGCCTGGTGGTGATGTGAGACTGGGGGATACACTGGGCCATGAGGTTACAGATTGTGGTTGATCCCCTGGCCTGGTGTTGATGTGAGACTGGGAGATACACTGGGCCATGAGGTTTCAGATTGTGGTTGATCCCCTGACCTGATGTTAGACTGGGGGATACACTGGGCCATGAGTTTACAGATTGTGGTTGATCCCCTGGCCTGATGTTAGACTGGGGGATACACTGGGCCATGAGGTTACAGGTTGTGGTTGATCCCCTGGCCTGGTGGTGATGTGAGACTGGGGGATACACTGGGCCATGAGGTTACAGATTGTGGATGATCCCCTAGCCTGGTGATGATGTGAGACTGGAGGATACACTGGGCCATGAGGTTACAGATTGTGGTTGATCCCCTGGCCTGGTGGTAATATGAGACTGGGGGTACACTGGGCCATGATGTTACAGATTGTGGTTGATCCCCTGTCCTGGTGGTGATGTGAGACTGGGGGATACACTGGGCCATGAGGTTACAGATTGTGGTTGATCCCCTGGCCTGGTGGTGATGTGAGACTGGGGGATACACTGGGCCATGAGGTTACAGGTTGTGGTTGATCCCCTGGCCTGGTGGTGATGTGTGACTGGGGGATACACTGGGCCATGAGGTTACAGATTGTGGTTTATCCCCTGCCCTCGTGGTGATGTGAGACTGGGGGTACACTGGGCCATGATGTTACAGATTGTGGTTGATCCCCTGTCCTGGAGGTGATGTGAGACTGGGGGATACACTGGGCCATGAGGTTACAGATTGTGGTTGATCCCCTGGCGTGGTGGTGATGTGAGACTGGGAGATACACTGGGCCATGAGGTTCACATTGTGGTTGATCCCTTGGCCTCGTGGTGATGTGAGACTGGGGGATACACTGGGCCATGAGGTTACAGATTGTGGTTGATCCCCTGGCCTTGTGGTGATGTGAGACTGGTGGTACACTGGGCCATGAGGTTACAGATTGTGGTTGATCCCCTGGTCTGGTGGTGATGTGAGACTGGGGGATACACTGGGCCATGAGGTTACAGATTGTGGTTGATCCCCTGGCCTGATGTTAGACTGGGGGATACACTGGGCCATGTGGTTACAGATTGTGGTTGATCCCCTGGCCTGATGTTAGTCTGGGGGATACAGTGGGCCATGAGTTTACAGATTGTGGTTGATCCCCTGGCCTGGTGGTGATGTGAGACTGGGGGATACACTGGGCCATGAGGTTACAGATTGTGGTTGATCCCCTGGCCTGGTGGTGATGTGAGACTGGGGGATACACTGGGGCATGAGGTTACAGATTGTGGTTGATCCCCTGGCCTGGTGGTAATGTGCGACTGGGGGTACACTGGGCCATGATGTTACAGATTGTGGTTGATTTCCGTTGCCTGGTGGTGATGTGAGACTGGGGGATACACTGGGCCATGAGGTTACAGATTGTGGTTGATCCCCTGGCCTGGTGGTGATGTGAGACTGGAGGATACACTGGGCCATGAGGTTACAGATTGTGGTTGATCCCCTGGCCAGGTGGTAATGTGAGACTGGGGGTACACTGGGCCATGATGTTCCAGATTGTGGTTGATCCCCTGTCCTGGTGGTGATGTGAGACTGGGGGATACACTGGGCCATGAGGTTACAGATTGTGGTTGATCCCCTGGACTGGTGGTGATGTGAGACTGGGGGATACACTGGGCCATGAGGTTACAGGTTGTGGTTGATCCCCTGGCCTGGTGGTGATGTGTGACTGGGGGATACACTGGGCCATGAGGTTACAGATTGTGGTTTATCCCCTGGCCTCGTGGTGATGTGAGACTGGGGGTACACTGGGCCATGATGTTACAGATTGTGGTTGATCCCCTGGCCTGGTGGTGATGTGAGACTGGGGGATACACTGGGCCATGAGGTTACAGATTGTGGTTGATCCCCTGGCGTGGTGGTGATGTGAGACTGGGGGATACACTGGGCCTTGAGGTTCACATTGTGGTTGATCCCTTGGCCCCGTGGTGATGTGAGACTGGGGGATAAACTGGGCCATGAGGTTACAGGTTTTGGTTGATCCCCTGGCCTGGTGGTAATGTGAGACTGGGGGATACACTGGGCCATGAGGTTACAGGTTTTGGTTGATCCCCTGGCCTGGTGGTGATGTGTGACTGGGGGATACACTGGGCCATGAGGTTACAGATTGTGGTTGAGCTCCTAGCCTGGTGGTGATGTTAGACTGGGGGAAATGCTGGGCCATGAGGTTACAGATTGTGGTTGATCCCCTGGCCTGGTGGTAATGTGAGACTGGGGGATACACTGGGCCATGAGGTTACAGGTTTTGGTTGATCCCGTCCTGGTGGTGATGTGAGACTGGGGGATACACTGGGCCATGAGGTTACAGATTGTGGTTGATCCCCTGGCCTGGTGGTGATGTGAGACTGGGGGATACACTGGGCCATGAGGTTACAGATTGTGGATGATCCCCTGGCCTGGTGGTGATGTGAGACTGGGGGATATACTGGGCCATGAGGTTACAGATTGTTGTTGATCCCCTGGCCTGGTGGTGATGTGACACTGGGGGATACACTGGGCCATGAGGTTACAGATTGTGGTTGATCCCCTGTCCTGATGTTAGACTGGGGGATACACTGGGCCATGAGGTTACAGATTGTGGTTGATCCCCTGGCCTGATGTTAGACTGGGGGATACACTGGGCCATGATGTTACAGATTGTGGTTGATCCCCTGGCCTGGTGGTGATGTGAGACTGGGGGATACACTGGGCCATGAGGTTACAGATTGTGGTTTATCCCCTGGCCTCGTGGTGATGTGAGACTGGGGGTACACTGGGCCATGAGGTTACAGATTGTGGTTGATCCCCTGGCCTGGTGGTGATGTGAGACTGGGGGATACACTGGGCCATGAGGTTACAGATTGTGGTTGATCCCCTGGCCTGGTGGTGATGTGAGACTGGAGGATACACTGGGCCATGAGGTTACAGATTGTGGTTGATCCCCTGGCCTGGTGGTGATGTGAGACTGGGGGATACACTGGGCCATGAGGTTACAGATTGTGGTTGATCCCCTGGCCTGGTGGTGATGTGAGACTGGGGGATACACTGGGCCATGAGGTTACAGGTTGTGGTTGATCCCCTGGCCTGGTGGTGATGTGAGACTGGGGGATACACTGGGCCATGAGGTTACAGATTGTGGTTTATCCCCTGGCCTCGTGGTGATGTGAGACTGGGGGTACACTGGGCCATGAGGTTACAGATTGTGGTTGATCCCCTGGCGTGGTGGTGATGTGAGACTGGGAGATACACTGGGCCATGAGGTTCACATTGTGGTTGATCCCTTGTCCCCGTGGTGATGTGAGACTGGGGGATAAACTGGGCCATGAGGTTACAGGTTTTGGTTGATCCCCTGGCCTGGTGGTAATGTGAGACTGGGGGATACACTGGGCCATGAGGTTACAGGTTTTGGTTGATCCTCTGGCCTGGTGGTGATGTGAGACTGGGGGATACACTGGGCCATGAGGTTACAGGTTGTGGTTGATCCCCTGGCCTGGTGGTGATGTGAGACTGGGGGATACACTGGGCCATGAAGTTACAGATTGTGGTTGATCCCCTGGCCTGGTGGTGATGTGAGACTGGGGGATACACTGGGCCATGAAGTTACAGATTGTGGTTGTTCCCCTGGCCTGGAGGTGATGTGAGACTGGGGGATACACTGGGCCATGAGGTTACAGATTGTGGTTGATCTCCTGGCCTGGTGGTGATGTGAGACTGGGAGATACACTGGGCCATGAGTTTACGGATTGTGGTTGAGTACAATTCTACTGCTGTTATGGGTTATGGCATCTCCTACATGCCCAGTCTTGGGCTGCTAGTCTGACCCACGTAGCCTGGTGGTGGTCCCACACACCTGTCGTGGACCGATGATTCGGTGGCAAGCAGTTTGCTGAGAATGTGGGCAACTGTGCTTTTCCCTCACCAGAATCAGAATCACTGGCATGTGTCGTGAAATTTGTTAATGTAGCAGCAGCACTTCAATGCAATGTATAATCTAGCAGAGAGAGAACAATAATAAGTGAATAAATCAATTACATATATTGAATAGATTTTTTTGAAATGTGCAAGAACAGAAATAGTGTATATTTTAAAAAAGTGAGTTAGTGTCCAAAGCTTCAATGTCCATTTAGGAATTGGGTGGCAGAGGGGAAGAAGCTGTTCCTGAATCGCTGAGTGTGTGCCTTCATGCTCCTGTCCCTCCTACCTGATGGTAACCATGAGAAAAGGGCGTGCCCTGGGTGCTGTGTGTCTTTAATATGAGACATTGCCTTTCTGTCACACTGCTCCCTAAAGATCTCCTGGTACCTTGTACCCAAGATGGAGCTGACTAGATTTACAACTCTCTGCAGCTTCTTTTGGTCCTGGACTGTAGTCCCTCCATACCAGACAGTGATGCAGCCTGTCAGAATGTTCTCCATGGTACAACTATAGAAGTTTTTGAGTGTTTTTGTTGACATGCCAAATCCCTTCAAACTCCTAATAAAGTATGGCCGTTGTCTTGCCTTCTTTATAACTACATTGATATGTTGCGACCAGGTTAGATCCTCAGAGATCTTGACACCTAGGAACTTGAAACTTCTCACTCTCTCTACTTCCGATCCCTCTGTGAGGATTGGTACGTGTTCCTTCGTCTTACCTTTCCTGAAGTCCACAGTCAGCTCTTTCATCCTACTGATGTTGAGTGCCAGGTTGTTGCTGTGGCATCACCCCACTAGTTGGTATATCTCACCCCTGTACACCTGCTTGTCTCCATCTGAGATTCTACCAACAATGGTTGTATTACCAGAAAATTTGTAGATGGTGTTTGAGCTATGCCTAGCCACACAGTCATGTGTATACAGAGAGTAGAGCAGTGGGCTAAGCACACATCCCTGAGGTGTACCGGTGTTGATCGTCAGCGAGGAGGAGATGTTATCACCAATCTGCACAGACTGTAGTCTTCCAGTTAGGAAGTCGAGGATCCAGTTGCAGAGGGAGGTACAGAGGCCCAGGTTTTGCTACTTCTCAATCAGGATTGTGGGAATGATGGTATTAAATGCTGAGATATAGTCGATGAACAGCTTCTTGACATAGGTGTTTGTGTTGTCCAGGTGGTTTAAAACCGTGCCATTGACCTTTTCCCGGAGGGAAGTGGGACAAAAAGTGTGTTGGCTGGGTGGGTCTTATCCTTAATTATCCTGGCAGCACTGCTCTGACAGTGTGCGGTGTAAAGTGAGTCCAAGGATGGAAGATTGGTTTGTGTGATGTGCTGGGCTATGTTCACGATCTTCTGCAGCTTCTTCCAGTCTTGGACAAGACAACTTCCATATGATGCTCCCTAGAAGAATGCTTTCTACAATTCACCTATAAAAATTAATGAGGGTTTTAGGGGACAGGCAAAATTCCTTCAGCTTCCTCAGGAAATAAAGGCACTGATGGGCCTTCTTGGCAGTGGACTCTGCTTGGTTAGACCAAGTCAGGTCATTTGTGATATTCACCCCGAGGAACTTAAAGCTTTTGACCTGTTCCACCTGCACACCACCGATGTAGATGGGGTCGTGTGTCTCTTGCTGACTGAGGGATAGGTTATTGTCTTCACACCATGCCAACAGGTTCTTAATTTCCTCCCTGTACTCAGACTCATCATTACCCAAGATGCGGCCTACATCAGAAAACTTATATATTGAGATCGATGGAAACTTGGCTACACAATCATGGGTGTACATGGGTGTACAATCATGTACAATCATGAGAGTACAGCAGGGGGCTGAGTACACAGCCTTGTGGGGCACCGGTGCTCAGAGTGATTGTAGAGGAGAGCTTGTCCCCTATCTTTACAGTCTGGGTCCTGTCTGTGAGGAAGTTGAAGATCCAGCTGCAGATCTGAGTACTAAGACCCAAGTTCCAGAGCTTAGGAATCAGTTTATTTGCAATGACAGTCACACACACTCCCTGTGTCCCACACACAGTCACACGCTCTCCCTGTCTCTCACACACACAGTCACACACACTCCCTGTGTCTCACACACAGTCACACGCTCTCCCTGTCTCTCACACACTCTCCCTGTGTCCCACACACAGTCACACGCTCTCCCTGTCTCTCACACACACACACTCCCTGTGTCTCACACACAGTCACACACTCTCCCTCTCTCACACACACACTCCCTGTCTCTCACACACACACTCCCTGTGTCCCACACACAGTCACACACTCTCCCTCTCTCACACACACACTCCCTGTGTCCCACACACTCACACTCCCTGTGTCCCACACACAGTCACACACACTCCCTGTGTCCCACACACTCACACTCCCTGTGTCCCACACACACACACTCCCTGTGTCCCACACACTCACACTCCCTGTGTCCCACACACAGTCACACACACTCCCTGTGTCCCACACACAGTCACACACTCTCCCTGTCTCTCACACACACACACTCCCTGTGTCCCACACACAGTCACACACACTCCCTGTGTCCCACACACAGTCACACACTCTCCCTGTCTCTCACACACACACACTCCCTGTGTCCCACACACAGTCACACACACTCCCTGTGTCCCACACACAGTCACACACTCTCCCTGTCTCTCACACACACACACTCCCTGTGTCCCACACACAGTCACACACACTCCCTGTGTCCCACACACAGTCACACACTCTCCCTGTCTCTCACACACACACACTCCCTGTGTCCCACACACAGTCACACACTCTCCCTGTCTCTCACACAGAGTCACACGCTCTCCCTGTCTCTCACACACACACACTCCCTGTCTCTCACACACACACTCCCTGTGTCTCACACACAGTCACACACTCTCCCTCTCTCACACACACACTCCCTGTCTCACACACTCACACTCCCTGTGTCCCACACACAGTCACACACTCTCCCTGTCTCTCACACACAGTCACACACTCTCCCTCTCTCACACACACACACTCCCTGTGTCCCACACACAGTCACACACTCTCCCTGTCTCTCACACACAGTCACACGCTCTCCCTGTCTCTCACACACACACACTCCCTGTGTCCCACACACAGTCACACGCTCTCCCTGTCTCTCTCACACACACACACCCTGTGTCTCACACACAGTCACACACTCTCCCTCTCTCACACACACACACTCCCTGTGTCCCACACACAGTCACACACTCTCCCTGTCTCTCACACACAGTCACACACTCTCCCTGTCTCTCACACACACAGTCACACACTCTCCCTGTCTCTCACACACAGTCACACACTCTCCCTGTCTCTCACACAGAGACATACGCTCTCCCTGTCTCTCACACACACAGTCACACGCTCTCCCTGTCTCTCACACACACACACTCCCTGTCTCTCACACACACACTCCCTGTGTCTCACACACAGTCACACACTCTCCCTGTCATTCACACACACACACTCCCTGTCTCTCACACACACAATCCCTGTGTCTCACACACAGTCACACACTCTCCCTCTCTCACACACACACTCCCTGTCTCTCACACACAGTCACACGCTCTCCCTGTCTCTCACACACACACTCTCCCTGTCTCTCACACACACACTCCCTGTGTCCCACACAGTCACACGCTCTCCCTGTCTCTCTCACACACACACACTCCCTGTCTCTCACACACACACTCCCTGTGTCTCACACACAGTCACACACTCTCCCTCTCTCACACACACACACACTCCCTGTGTCCCACACACAGTCACACACTCTCCCTGTCTCTCACACACAGTCACAAGCTCTCCCTGTCTCTCACACACACACTCTCCCTGTCTCACACACACACACTCCCTGTGTCTCACACACAGTCACACACTCTCCCTCTCTCACACACACACACTCCCTGTCTCTCACACACAGTCACACGCAATCCCTGTCTCTCACACACACACACCCTGTGTCTCACACACATTCACACACTCTCCCTGTCTCTCACACACACACACTCCCTGTGTCTCACACACAGTCACACACTCTCCCTCTCTCACACACACACTCCCTGTGTCCCACACACAGTCACACACTCTCCCTGTCTCTCACACACAGTCACACACTCTCCCTGTCTCTCACACACACACACTCCCTGTGTCCCACACACAGTCACACACTCTCCCTGTCTCTCACACACAGTCACACGCTCTCCCTGTCTCTCACACACACAGTCACACGCTCTCCCTGTCTCTCACACACACACACTCCCTGTCTCTCACAAACACACTCCCTGTGTCTCACACACAGTCACACACTCTCCCTCTCTCACACACACACACTCCCTGTCTCTCACACACACAGTCACACGCTCTCCCTGTCTCTCACACACACACACTCCCTGTCTCTCACACACACAATCCCTGTGTCTCACACACAGTCACACACTCTCCCTCTCTCACACACACACTCCCTGTCTCTCACACACAGTCACACGCTCTCCCTGTCTCTCACAAACACACTCTCCCTGTCTCTCACACACACACTCTCCCTGTCTCTCACACACACACTCCCTGTGTCTCACACACAGTCACACACTCTCCCTGTCTCTCTCACACACACACACTCCCTGTCTCTCACACACAGTCACACGCTCTCCCTGTCTCTCACAAACACACTCTCCCTGTCTCTCACACACACACTCCCTGTGTCTCACACACAGTCACACACTCTCCCTGTCTCTCTCACACACACACTCCCTGTGTCCCACACACAGTCACACGCTCTCCCTGTCTCTCACACACAGTCACACGCTCTCCCTGTCTCTCATACACACACACTCCCTGTCTCTCACACACACACTCCCTGAGTCTTACACACAGTCACACGCTCGCCCTGTCTCTCTCACACACACACACTCCCTGTCACTCACACACACACTCCCTGTGTCTCACACACAGTCACACACTCTCCCTGTCTCTCACACACAGTCACACGCACTCCCTGTCTCTCACACACACACTCCCTGTCTCTCACACACACACTCCCTGTGTCTCACACACAGTCACACACTCTCCCTCTCTCACACACACACACTCCCTGTCTCTCACACACAGTCACACGCACTCCCTGTCTCTCACACACACACTCCCCCTGTCTCTCACACACACACACCCTGTGTCTCAAACACAGTCACACACTCTCCCTGTCTCTCACACACACACTCCCTGTGTCCCACACACAGTCACACATTCTCCCTGTCTCTCTCACACACACACTCCCTGTGTCCCACACAGTCACACGCTCGCCCTGTCTCTCTCACACACACACACTCCCTGTCTCTCACACACACACTCCCTGTGTCTCACACACAGTCACACACTCTCCCTCTCTCACACACACACACTCCCTGTGTCCCACACACAGTCACACACTCTCCCTGTCTCTCACACACAGTCACACGCACTCCCTGTCTCTCACACACACACTCCCTGTCTCTCACACACACACTCCCTGTGTCTCCAACACAGTCACACACTCTCCCTCTCTCACACACACACACTCCCTCTCTCTCACACACAGTCACACGCACTCCCTGTCTCTCACACACACACTCCCCCTGTCTCTCACACACACACTCCCTGTGTCCCACACACAGTCACACACTCTCCCTGTCTCTCACACACACACTCCCTGTGTCTCACACACAGTCACACACTCTCCCTCTCTCACACACACACTCTCCCTGTCTCTCACACACACACTCCCTGTCTCTCACACACAGTCACACACTCTCCCTCTCTCACACACACACACTCCCTGTCTCACACACACAGTCACACGCTCTCCCTGTCTCTCACACACACAGTCACACGCTCTCCCTGTCTCTCACACACACACACTCCCTGTCTCTCACACACACACTCCCTGTCTCTCACACACAGTCACACGCTCTCCCTGTCTCTCACACACACACTCCCTGTGTCTCACACACAGTCACACACTCTCCCTGTCTCTCACACACACACACTCCCTGTGTCCCACACACAGTCACACGCTCTCCCTGTCTCTCTCACACACACACACACCCTGTGTCTCACACACAGTCACACACTCTCCCTCTCTCACACACACACACTCCCTGTGTCCCACACACAGTCACACACTCCCCCTGTCTCTCACACACAGTCACACACTCTCCCTGTCTCTCACACACACACACTCCCTGTGTCCCACACACAGTCACACACTCTCCCTGTCTCTCACACAGAGACATACGCTCTCCCTGTCTCTCACACACACAGTCACACGCTCTCCCTGTCTCTCACACACACACACTCCCTGTCTCTCACACACACAATCCCTGTGTCTCACACACAGTCACACACTCTCCCTCTCTCACACACATACTCCCTGTCTCTCACACACAGTCACACGCTCTCCCTGTCTCTCACACACACACTCTCCCTGTCTCTCACACACACACTCCCTGTGTCTCACACACAGTCACACACTCTCCCTGTCTCTCACACACACAGTCACACGCTCTCCCTGTCTCTCACACACACACACTCCCTGTCTCTCACACACACAATCCCTGTGTCTCACACACAGTCACACACTCTCCCTCTCTCACACACATACTCCCTGTCTCTCACACACAGTCACACGCTCTCCCTGTCTCTCACACACACACTCTCCCTGTCTCTCACACACACACTCCCTGTGTCTCACACACAGTCACACACTCTCCCTGTCTCCCTCACACACACACTCCCTGTGTCCCACACAGTCACACGCTCTCCCTGTCTCTCTCACACACACTCCCTGTGTCTCACACACAGTCACACACTCTCCCTCTCTCACACACACACACTCCCTGTGTCCCACACACAGTCACACACTCTCCCTGTCTCTCACACACAGTCACACGCTCTCCCTGTCTCTCACACACACACACTCCCTGTCTCTCACACACACACTCCCTGTGTCTCACACACAGTCACACACTCTCCCTCTCTCACACACACACACTCCCTGTCTCTCACACACAGTCACACGCAATCCCTGTCTCTCACACACACACTCCCCCTTTCTCTCACACACACAGTCCCTGTGTCTCACACACAGTCACACAATCTCCCTGTCTCTCACAGTCACACACTCTCCCTGTCTCTCACACACACACACTCCCTGTGTCTCACACACAGTCACACGCTCTCCCTGTCTCTCACACACACACTCTCCCTGTCTCTCACACACACACTCTCCCTGTTTCTCACACACACACACACTCTCCCTGTCTCTCACACACACACTCTCCCTGTTTCTCACACACACACACACTCTCCCTGTCTCTCACACACACACACTCCCTGTGTCCCACACACAGTCACACACTCTCCCTGTCTCTCACACACACACACACTCCCTGTCTCTCACACACACACACTCCCTGTGTCCCACACAGTCACACACTCTCCCTGTCTCTCACACACACACACACTCCCTGTCTCTCACACACACACACTCCCTGTGTCCCACACACAGTCACACACTCTCCCTGTCTCTCACACACAGTCACACGCTCTCCCTGTCTCTGACACACACAGTCACAAGCTCTCCCTGTCTCTCACACACACACACTCCCTGTCTCTCACACACACACTCTCCCTGTCTCTCACACACACACTCCCTGTGTCTCACACACAGTCACACACTCTCCCTGTCTCTCTCACACACACACACTCCCTGTCTCTCACACACAGTCACACGCTCTCCCTGTCTCTCACAAACACACTCTCCCTGTCTCTCACACACACACTCCCTGTGTCTCACACACAGTCACACACTCTCCCTGTCTCTCTCACACACACACTCCCTGTGTCCCACACACAGTCACACGCTCTCCCTGTCTCTCACACACAGTCACACGCTCGCCCTGTCTCTCACACACAGTCACACGCTCGCCCTGTCTCTCTCACACACACACACTCCCTGTCACTCACACACACACTCCCTGTGTCTCACACACAGTCACACACTCTCCCTGTCTCTCACACACAGTCACACGCACTCCCTGTCTCTCACACACACACTCCCTGTCTCTCACACACACACTCCCTGTGTCTCACACACAGTCACACACTCTCCCTCTCTCACACACACACACTCCCTGTCTCTCACACACAGTCACACGCACTCCCTGTCTCTCACACACACACTCCCCCTGTCTCTCACACACACACACCCTGTGTCTCAAACACAGTCACACACTCTCCCTGTCTCTCACACACACACTCCCTGTGTCCCACACACAGTCACACATTCTCCCTGTCTCTCTCACACACACACTCCCTGTGTCCCACACAGTCACACGCTCGCCCTGTCTCTCTCACACACACACACTCCCTGTCTCTCACACACACACTCCCTGTGTCTCACACACAGTCACACACTCTCCCTCTCTCACACACACACACTCCCTGTGTCCCACACACAGTCACACACTCTCCCTGTCTCTCACACACAGTCACACGCACTCCCTGTCTCTCACACACACACTCCCTGTCTCTCACACACACACTCCCTGTGTCTCCAACACAGTCACACACTCTCCCTCTCTCACACACACACACTCCCTCTCTCTCACACACAGTCACACGCACTCCCTGTCTCTCACACACACACTCCCCCTGTCTCTCACACACACACTCCCTGTGTCCCACACACAGTCACACACTCTCCCTGTCTCTCACACACACACTCCCTGTGTCTCACACACAGTCACACACTCTCCCTCTCTCACACACACACTCTCCCTGTCTCTCACACACACACTCCCTGTCTCTCACACACAGTCACACACTCTCCCTCTCTCACACACACACACTCCCTGTCTCACACACACAGTCACACGCTCTCCCTGTCTCTCACACACACAGTCACACGCTCTCCCTGTCTCTCACACACACACACTCCCTGTCTCTCACACACACACTCCCTGTCTCTCACACACAGTCACACGCTCTCCCTGTCTCTCACACACACACTCCCTGTGTCTCACACACAGTCACACACTCTCCCTGTCTCTCACACACACACACTCCCTGTGTCCCACACACAGTCACACGCTCTCCCTGTCTCTCTCACACACACACACACCCTGTGTCTCACACACAGTCACACACTCTCCCTCTCTCACACACACACACTCCCTGTGTCCCACACACAGTCACACACTCCCCCTGTCTCTCACACACAGTCACACACTCTCCCTGTCTCTCACACACACACACTCCCTGTGTCCCACACACAGTCACACACTCTCCCTGTCTCTCACACAGAGACATACGCTCTCCCTGTCTCTCACACACACAGTCACACGCTCTCCCTGTCTCTCACACACACACACTCCCTGTCTCTCACACACACAATCCCTGTGTCTCACACACAGTCACACACTCTCCCTCTCTCACACACATACTCCCTGTCTCTCACACACAGTCACACGCTCTCCCTGTCTCTCACACACACACTCTCCCTGTCTCTCACACACACACTCCCTGTGTCTCACACACAGTCACACACTCTCCCTGTCTCTCACACACACAGTCACACGCTCTCCCTGTCTCTCACACACACACACTCCCTGTCTCTCACACACACAATCCCTGTGTCTCACACACAGTCACACACTCTCCCTCTCTCACACACATACTCCCTGTCTCTCACACACAGTCACACGCTCTCCCTGTCTCTCACACACACACTCTCCCTGTCTCTCACACACACACTCCCTGTGTCTCACACACAGTCACACACTCTCCCTGTCTCCCTCACACACACACTCCCTGTGTCCCACACAGTCACACGCTCTCCCTGTCTCTCTCACACACACTCCCTGTGTCTCACACACAGTCACACACTCTCCCTCTCTCACACACACACACTCCCTGTGTCCCACACACAGTCACACACTCTCCCTGTCTCTCACACACAGTCACACGCTCTCCCTGTCTCTCACACACACACACTCCCTGTCTCTCACACACACACTCCCTGTGTCTCACACACAGTCACACACTCTCCCTCTCTCACACACACACACTCCCTGTCTCTCACACACAGTCACACGCAATCCCTGTCTCTCACACACACACTCCCCCTTTCTCTCACACACACAGTCCCTGTGTCTCACACACAGTCACACAATCTCCCTGTCTCTCACAGTCACACACTCTCCCTGTCTCTCACACACACACACTCCCTGTGTCTCACACACAGTCACACGCTCTCCCTGTCTCTCACACACACACTCTCCCTGTCTCTCACACACACACTCTCCCTGTTTCTCACACACACACACACTCTCCCTGTCTCTCACACACACACTCTCCCTGTTTCTCACACACACACACACTCTCCCTGTCTCTCACACACACACACTCCCTGTGTCCCACACACAGTCACACACTCTCCCTGTCTCTCACACACACACACACTCCCTGTCTCTCACACACACACACTCCCTGTGTCCCACACAGTCACACACTCTCCCTGTCTCTCACACACACACACACTCCCTGTCTCTCACACACACACACTCCCTGTGTCCCACACACAGTCACACACTCTCCCTGTCTCTCACACACAGTCACACGCTCTCCCTGTCTCTGACACACACAGTCACAAGCTCTCCCTGTCTCTCACACACACACACTCCCTGTCTCTCACACACACACTCCCTGTCTCTCACACACAGTCACAAGCTCTCCCTGTCTCTCACACACACACACTCCCTGTCTCACACACACACACTCCCTGTCTCTCACACACACACTCCCTGTGTCTCACACACAGTCACACACTCTCCCTCTCTCACACACACACACTCCCTGTGTCCCACACACAGTCACACACTCTCCCTGTCTCTCACACACAGTCACACACTCTCCCTGTCTCTCACACACACACACTCCCTGTGTCCCACACACAGTCACACACTCTCCCTGTCTCTCACACACAGTCACAAGCTCTCCCTGTCTCTCACACACACACACTCCCTGTCTCACACACACACACTCCCTGTCTCTCACACACACACTCCCTGTGTCTCACACACAGTCACACACTCTCCCTCTCTCACACACACACACTCCCTGTGTCCCACACACAGTCACACACTCTCCCTGTCTCTCACACACAGTCACACGCTCTCCCTGTCTCTCACACACACACACTCCCTGTCTCTCACACACACACTCCCTGTGTCTCACACACCGTCACACACTCTCCCTCTCTCACACACACACACTCCCTGTCTCTCACACACAGTCACACGCAATCCCTGTCTCTCACACACACACTCCCCCTGTCTCTCACACACACACACCCTGTGTCTCACACACAGTCACACACTCTCCCTGTCTCTCACACACACACACTCCCTGTGTCCCACACACAGTCACACGCCCTCCCTGTCTCTCCCACACACACACACTCCCTGTCTCTCACACACACACTCCCTGTGTCTCACACACAGTCACACACTCTCCCTCTCTCTCACACACACACTCCCTGTGTCCCACACACAGTCACTCACTCTCCCTGTCTCTCACACACAGTCACACACTCTCCCTGTCTCTCACACACACACACTCCCTGTGTCCCACACACAGTCACACACTCTCCCTGTCTCTCACACACAATCACACGCTCTCCCTGTCTCTCACACACACAGTCACACGCTCTCCCTGTCTCTCACACACACACACTCCCTGTCTCTCACAAACACACTCCCTGTGTCTCACACACAGTCACACACTCTCCCTCTCTCACACACACACACTCCCTGTCTCTCACACACACAGTCACACGCTCTCCCTGTCTCTCACACACACACACTCCCTGTCTCTCACACACACAATCCCTGTGTCTCACACACAGTCACACACTCTCCCTCTCTCACACACACACTCCCTGTCTCTCACACACAGTCACACGCTCTCCCTGTCTCTCACAAACACACTCTCCCTGTCTCTCACACACACACTCCCTGTGTCTCACACACAGTCACACACTCTCCCTGTCTCTCTCACACACAGTCACACACTCTCCCTGTCTCTCTCACACACACACTCCCTGTGTCCCACACAGTCACACACTCGCCCTGTCTCTCTCACACACACACACTCCCTGTCACTCACACACACACTCCCTGTGTCTCACACACAGTCACACACTCTCCCTCTCTCACACACACACACTCCCTGTGTCCCACACACAGTCACACACTCTCCCTGTCTCTCACACACAGTCACACGCTCTCCCTGTCTCTCACACACACACTCCCTGTCTCTCACACACACACTCCCTGTGTCTCACACACAGTCACACACTCTCCCTCTCTCACACACACACACACTCCCTGTCTCTCACACACAGTCACACGCACTCCCTGTCTCTCACACACACACTCCCCCTGTCTCTCACACACACACACCCTGTGTCTCACACACAGTCACACACTCTCCCTGTCTCTCACACACACACACTCCCTGTGTCCCACACACAGTCACACACTCTCCCTGTCTCTCACACACAGTCACACGCCCTCCCTGTCTCTCTCACACACTCACACTCCCTGTCTCTCACACACACACTCCCTGTGTCTCACACACAGTCACACACTCTCCCTCTCTCACACACACACTCCCTGTGTCCCACACACAGTCACACACTCTCCCTGTCTCTCACACACAGTCACACACTCTCCCTGTCTCACACACACACACTCCCTGTCTCTCACACACACACTCCCTGTGTCGCACACACAGTCACACACTCTCCCTGTCTCTCACACACACACACTCCCTGTCTCTCACACACACACACTCCCTGTGTCTCACACACAGTCACACGCTCTCCCTGTCTCTCACACACACACACTCCCTGTGTCCCACACACAGTCACACGCTCTCCCTGTCTCTCACACACACACTCCCTGTGTTCCACACACAGTCACACGCTCTCCCTCTCTCACACACTCACACTCCCTGTGTTCCACACACAGTCACACACTCTCCCGGTGTCCCAAACACACACACACTCTCCCTGTCTCTCACACACAGTCACAAGCTCTCCCTGTCTCTCACACACACACACTCCCTGTCTCTCACACACACACTCCCTGTCTCTCACACACAGTCACACACTCTCCCTGTCTCTCACACACACACTCCCTGTCTCACACACACAGTCACACACTCTCCCTGTCTCTCACACACAGTCACACACTCTCCCTGTCTCTCTCACACACACACACTCCCTGTCTCTCACACTCACACTCCCTGTGTCCCACACACAGTCACACACTCTCCCTGTGTCCCACACACAGTCACACGCTCTCCCTGTCTCTCACACACACACTCCCTGTGTCCCACACACAGTCACACGCTCTCCCTGTCTCTCACAGACAGTCACACACTCTCCCTTTCTCTCACACACACACTCCCTGTGTCCCACACACAGTCACACGCTCTCCCTGTCTCTCACACACAGTCACACGCTCTCCCTGTCTCTCACACACACACACTCCCTGTGTCCCACACACAGTCACACACTCTCCCTGTCTCTCACACACACAGTCACACGCTCTCCCTGTCTCTCACACACACACACTCCTGTCTCTCACACACACACTCCCTGTGTCTCACACACAGTCACACACTCTCCCTGTCTCTCTCACACACACACTCCCTGTGTCTCACACACAGTCACACACTCTCCCTGTCTCTCACACACACACACTCCCTGTGTCCCACACACAGTCACACGCTCTCCCTGTCTCTCTCACACACACACACTCCCTGTCTCTCACACACACACTCCCTGTGTCTCACACACAGTCACACACTCTCCCTGTCTCTCACACACACACACTCCCTGTGTCCCACACACAGTCACACACTCTCCCTGTCTCTCACACACAATCACACGCTCTCCCTGTCTCTCACACACACACTCCCTGTGTCTCCCACACATTCACACTCCCTGTCTCTCACACACACACTCCCTGTGTCCCACACACAGTCACACACTCTCCCTCTCTAACACACACACTCCCTGTGTCCCACACACACACACTCCCTGTGTCCCACACACAGTCACACACTCTCCCTGTCTCTCACACACAGTCACACGCTCTCCCTGTCTCTCACACACACACACTCCCTGTGTCCCACACACAGTCACACACTCTCCCTGTCTCTCACACACAGTCACACACTCTCCCTGTCTCTCACACACACACACTCCCTGTGTCCCACACACAGTCACACACTCTCCCTGTCTCTCACACACAGTCACACACTCTCCCTGTCTCTCACACACAGTCACACACTCTCCCTGTCTCTCACACACACACTCTCCCTGTCTCTCTCACACACACACACTCCCTGTCTCTCACACACACACACTCCCTGTGTCTCACACACAGTCACACACTCTCCCTGTCTCTCACACACACACTCTCCCTGTCTCTCACACACAGTCACACACTCTCCCTGTCTCTCACACACAGTCACACGCTCTCCCTGTCTCTCACACACGCTCTCCCTGTCTCTCACACACAGTCACACGCTCTCCCTGTCTCTCTCACACACACACTCCCTGTGTCTCACACACAGTCACACACTCTCCCTGTCTCTCACACACAGTCACACACTCTCCCTGTCTCTCTCACACACACACACTCCCTGTGTCTCTCACACACACTCCCTGTGTCTCACACACAGTCACACACTCTCCCTGTCTCTCACACACATTCACACGCTCTCCCTGTCTCTCACACACACAGTCACACGCTCTCCCTCTCTCACACACACACTCCCTGTCTCTCACACACTAACACTCCCTGTGTCTCACACACAGTCACACACTCTCCCTGTCTCTCTCACACACACTCCCTGTCTCTCACACACTAACACTCCCTGTGTCTCACACACAGTCACACACTCTCCCTGTCTCTCTCACACACACACACTCCCTGTGTCTCTCACACACACACACTCCCTGTCTCTCACACACACACACACACTCCCTGTCTCTCACACACACACACACACTCCCTGTGTCTCTCACACACACACACTCCCTGTCTCTCTCACACACACACACTCTCCCTGTCTCTCACACGCTCTCCCTCTCTCTCACACACACAGTCACACGCTCTCCCTGTCTCTCACACACACAGTCACACGCTCTCCCTGTCTCTCACCCACACAGTCACACGCTCTCCCTGTCTCTCTCACACACGCTCTCCCTGTCTCTCACACACACACTCCCTGTCTCTCACACACACACACACTCTCCCTGTCTCTCACACACACACTCTCCCTGTCTCTCACACACGCTCTCCCTGTCTCTCACACACACAGTCACACGCTCTCCCTGTCTCTCACACACGCTCTCCCTGTCTCTCACACACACACTCTCCCTGTCTCTCACACACACACTCCCTGTCTCTCACACACGCTCTCCCTGTCTCTCTCACACACACACACACTCCCTGTCTCTCACACACACTCTCCCTGTCTCTCACACACACACTCCCTGTCTCTCACACACACACTCCCTGTCTCTCAGACACACACTCCCTGTGTCTCACACACAGTCACACACTCTCCCTCTCTCACAAACACACACTCCCTGTGTCCCACACACAGTCACATACTCTCCCTGTCTCTCACACACAGTCACACACTCTCGCTGTCTCTCACACACACACACTCCCTGTGTCTCACACACAGTCACACACTCTCCCTGTCTCTCACACACAGTCACATACTCTCCCTGTCTCTCACACACAGTCACACACTCTCGCTGTCTCTCACACACACACACTCCCTGTGTCTCACACACAGTCACACACACTCCCTGTCTCTCACACACACACTCTCCCTGTCTCTCACACACAGTCACACACTCCCTGTCTCTCACACACACACACTCCCTGTGTCCCACACACAGTCACACACTCTCCCTGTCTCTCACACACAGTCACACGCTCTCCCTGTTTCTCACACACACACACTCCCTGTCTCTCACACACAGTCACACACTCTCCCTCTCTCTCACACACACACTCCCTGTGTCTCACACACAGTCACACACTCTCCCTGTCTCTCACACACACACACTCCCTGTGTCCCACACACAGTCACACGCTCTCCCTGTCTCTCTCACACACACACACTCCCTGTCTCTCACACACACACTCCCTGTGTCTCACACACAGTCACACACACTCCCTGTCTCACACACACACACACTCCCTGTCTCTCACACACACACTCCCTGTGTCTCACACACAGTCACACACACTCCCTGTCTCACACACACACACACTCCCTCTCTCTCACACACACACTCCCTGTGTCGCACACACAGTCACACACTCTCCCTGTCTCACTCACACACACACTCCCTGTGTCCGACACAGACACACGCACTCCCTGTCTCTCTCACACACACACACTCCCTGTCTCTCACACACACACTCCCTGTGTCTCACACACAGTCACACACTCTCCCTCTCTCACACACACACACTCCCTGAGTCCCACTCACAGTCACACACTCTCCCTCTCTCACACACACACACTCCATGTGTTCCACACACAGTCACACACTCTCCCTGTCTCTCTCACACACACACTCCCTGTGTCTCACACACAGTCACACACTCTCCCTGTCTCTCACACACACACTCCCTATCTCTAACACACACTTCCTGTGACTCACACACAGTCACACACTCTCCCTGTCTCTCACACACAGTCACACGCTCTCCCTGTCTCTCACACACATACACTCCCTGTCTCTCACACACACACTCCCTGTCTCTCACACACAGTCACACGCTCTCCCTGTCTCTCACACACACACTCCCTGTCTCTCACACACAGTCACACGCTCTCCCTGTCTCTCACACACACTCTCCCTCTCTCACACACACACACTCCCTGTGTTCCACACACAGTCACACACTCTCCCTGTCTCTCACACACAGTCACACGTTCTCCCTGTCTCTCACACACACACACTCCCTGTGTCTCACACACAGTCACACACTCTCCCTGTCTCTCACACACACACTCCCTGTGTCTCACATACAGTCACACGCTCTCCCTGTCTCTCACACACACACTCCCTGTGTCCCACACACAGTCACACACTCTCCCTGTCTCTCACACACAGTCACACACTCTCCCTGTCTCTCACACACAGTCACACGCTCTCCCTGTCTCTCTCACACACACACTCCCTGTCTCTCACACACACACTCCCTTGTCTCTCACACACAGTCACACGCTCTCCCTGTCTCTCACTCACACACTCTCCCTGTCTCTCACACACACACTCCCTGTGTCTCACACACAGTCACACACTCTCCCTGTCTCTCACACACACACACTCCCTGTGTCCCACACACAGTCACACGCTCTCCCTGTCTCTCTCACACACACACACTCCCTGTCTCTCACACACACACTCCCTGTGTCCCACACACAGTCACACACTCTCCCTGTCTCTCCCACACACACTCCCTGTGTCTCACACACAGTCACACACGCTCCCTCTCTCACACACCCACACTCCCTGTGTCCCACACACAGTCACACACTCTCCCTGTCTCTCACACACAGTCACACACTCTCCCTGTCTCTCACACACACACACTCCCTGTGTCCCACACACAGTCACACACTCTCCCTGTCTCTCACACACAGTCATACGCTCTCCCTGTCTCTCACACACACAGTCACACTCTCTCCCTGTCTCTCACACACACACACTCCCTGTCTCTCACACACACTCTCCCTGTGTCTCACACACAGTCACACACTCTCCCTGTCTCTCACACACATTCACACGCTCTCCCTGTCTCACACACACACACACTCCCTGTCTCTCAGACACACACTCCCTGTGTCTCACACACAGTCACACACTCTCCCTCTCTCACACACACACACTCCCTGTGTCCCACACACAGTCACACACTCTCCCTGTCTCTCACACACAGTCACACGCTCTCCCTGTCTCTCACACACACACACTCCCTGTCTCTCACACACACACTCCCTGTGTCTCACACACAGTCACACACTCTCCCTCTCTCACACACACACTCTCCCTGTCTCTCACACACTCACACTCCCTGTCTCTCACACACACACACTCCCTGTCTCTCACACACAGTCACACACTCTCCCTGTCTCTCACACACACACACTCCCTGTGTCTCACACACAGTCACACACTCTCCCTGTCTCTCACACACACACTCCCTGTCTCTCACACACAGTCACACACTCTCCCTGTCTCTCA
This sequence comes from Hypanus sabinus, assembly GCF_030144855.1. Lineage (NCBI taxonomy): Eukaryota > Metazoa > Chordata > Chondrichthyes > Myliobatiformes > Dasyatidae > Hypanus > Hypanus sabinus. The sequence goes on along the minus strand of NW_026778948.1, from coordinate 285,154 downwards.
CACACAGTCACACACTCTCCCTGTCTCTCACACACACACTCCCTGTGTCCTACACACAGTCACACACTCTCCCTGTCTCTCACACACATTCACACGCTCTCCCTGTCTCTCACACACACACACTCCCTGTCTCTCACACACAGTCACACACTCTCCCTGTCTCTCACACACAGTCACACGCTCTCCCTGTTTCTCACACACACACACTCCCTGTCTCTCACACACACACTCCCTGTGTCTCACACACAGTCACACACTCTCCCTCTCACACACACACACACTCCCTGTCTCTCACACACAGTCACACGCTCTCCCTGTCTCTCACACACACACTCCCTGTGTCTCACACACAGTCACAGACTCTCCCTGTCTCTCTCACACACACACTCCCTGTGTCTCACACACAGTCACACGCTCTCCCTGTCTCTCTCACACACACTCTCCCTGTGTCCCACACACAGTCACACACTCTCCCTCTCTCACACACACACTCCCTGTGTCCCACACACAGTCACTCACTCTCCCTGTCTCTCACACACAGTCACACGCTCTCCCTGTCTCTCACACACACAGTCACACGCTCTCCCTGTCTCACACACACACACTCCCTGTCTCTCACACACACACTCCCTGTGTCTCACACACAGTCACACACTCTCCCTCTCACACACACACACACTCCCTGTCTCTCACACACACTCTCCCTGTCTCTCACACGCACACACTCCCTGTGTCCCACACACAGTCACACGCTCTCCCTGTCTCTCTCACACACACACACTCCCTGTCTCTCTCACACACACTCCCTGTGTCTCACACACAGTCACACACTCTCCCTGTCTCTCACACACACACTCCCTGTGTCTCACACACAGTCACACAGTCTCCCTCTCTCACACACACACACTCCCTGTGTCTCACACACAGTCACACACTCTCCCTGTCTCTCACACACACACACTCCCTGTGTCCCACACACAGTCACACACTCTCCCTGTCTCTCACACACACACACTCCCTGTGTCCCACACACAGTCACACACTCTCACTGTCTCTCACACACAGTCACACACTCTCCCTCTCTCACACACACACACTCCCTGTCTCTCACACACAGTCACACGTTCTCCCTGTCTCACACACACACACTCCCTGTGTCTCACACACAGTCACACACTCTCCCTCTCTCTCACACACACACTCCCTGTGTCCCACACACAGTCACACACTCTCCATGTCTCTCACACACAGTCACACGCTCTCCCTGTCTCTCACACACACACACTCCCTGTCTCTGACACACACAGTCACACACTCTCCCTGTCTCTCACACACACACTCCCTGTGTCCCACACACAGTCACACACTCTCCATGTCTCTCACACACAGTCACACGCTCTCCCTGTCTCTCACACACACACTCCCTGTGTCCCACACACAGTCACACACTCTCCCTGTCTCTCACACACATTCACACGCTCTCCCTGTCTCTCACACACACACACTCCCTGTCTCTCAGACACACACTCCCTGTGTCTCACACACAGTCACACACTCTCCCTCTCTCTCACACACACACTCCCTGTGTCTCACACACAGTCACACACTCTCCCTGTCTCTCACACACACACACTCCCTGTGTCCCACACACAGTCACACGCTCTCCCTGTCTCTCTCACACACACACACTCCCTGTCTCTCACACACACACTCCCTGTGTCTCACACACAGTCACACACACTCCCTGTCTCACACACACACACACTCCCTGTCTCTCACACACACACTCCCTGTGTCTTACACACAGTCACACACTCTCCCTGTCTCACTCACACACACACACTCCCTGTCTCTCACACACACTCCCTGTGTCTCACACACAGTCACACACTCTCCCTCTCTCACACACACACACTCCCTGTGTCCCACACACAGTCACACACTCTCCCTGTCTCTCACACACAGTCACACGCTCTCCCTGTCTCTCACACACACACTCCCTATCTCTAACACACACTTCCTGTGACTCACACACAGTCACACACTCTCCCTGTCTCTCACACACACAGTCACACGCTCTCCCTGTCTCTCACACACACACACTCCCTGTCTCTCACACACAGTCACACGCTCTCCCTGTCTCTCACACACACACTCCCTATCTCTCACACACACTTACTGTGACTCACACACAGTCACACACTCTCCCTGTCTCTCACACACACAGTCACACGCTCTCCCTGTCTCTCACACACATACACTCCCTGTCTCTCTCACACACACTCCCTGTGTCTCACACATAGTCACACACTCTCCCTTTCTCTCACACACACACGCTCCCTGTCTCTCTCACACAGTCACACGCTCTCCCTGTCTCTCACACACACACACTCCCTGTGTCTCACACACAGTCACACACTCTCCCTGTCTCTCACACACAGTCACACGTTCTCCCTGTCTCTCACACACACACACTCCCTGTGTCTCACACACACACTCCCTGTGTCTCACACACAGTCACACACTCTCCCTGTCTCTCACACACTCACACTCCCTGTGTCCCACACACAGTCACACACTCTCCCTGTCTCTCACACACAGTCACACGCTCTCCCTGTCTCTCTCACACACACACTCCCTGTCTCTCACACACACACTCCCTGTCTCTCACACACAGTCACACGCTCTCGCTGTCTCTCACTCACACACTCCCTGTGTCCCACACAGTCACACGCTCTCCCTGTCTCTCTCACACACACTCTCCCTGTCTCTCACACACACACTCCCTTGTCTCTCACACACAGTCACACGCTCTCCCTGTCTCTCACACACACACACTCCCTGTGTCCCACACACAGTCACACACACTCCCTGTCTCTCACACACACACTCCCTGTCTCTCACACACACACTCCCTGTCTCTCACACACACACTCCCTGTCTCTCACACACACACTCCCTGTGTCTCACACACAGTCACACACTCTCCCTGTCTCTCACACACACACACTCCCTGTGTCTCACACACAGTCACACACTCTCCCTGTCTCTCTCACACACACACTCCCTGTCTCTCACACACACACTCCCTGTCTCTCACACACACACTCCCTGTGTCTCACACACAGTCACACACTCTCCCTGTCTCTCACACACACACACTCCCTGTGTCCCACACACAGTCACACGCTCTCCCTGTCTCTCTCACACACACACACTCCCTGTGTCCCACACACAGTCACACACTCTCCCTGTCTCTCACACACAGTCAGACACTCTCCCTGTCTCTCACACACACAGCCACACGCTCTCCCTGTCTCTCACTCACACACTCCCTGTGTCTCACACACAGTCACACACTCTCCCTTTCTCACACACACACACTCCCTGTGTCCCACACACAGTCACACACTCTCCCTGTCTCTCACACACAGTCACACACTCTCCCTGTCTCTCACACACACACACTCCCTGTGTCCCACACACAGTCACACACTCTCCCTGTCTCTCACACACAGTCACACGCTCTCCCTGTCTCTCCCACACACAGTCACACGCTCTCCCTGTCTCTCACACACACACACTCCCTGTCTCTCACACACACACTCCCTGTGTCTCGCACACAGTCACACACTCTCCCTCTCTCACACACACACACTCCCTGTCTCTCACACACAGTCACACGTTCTCCCTGTCTCTCACACACACACTCCCTGTGTCTCACACACAGTCACACACTCTCCCTGTCTCTCTCACACACACACTCCCTGTGTCCCACACAGTCACACGCTGTCCCTGTCTCTCTCACACACACAAACTCCCTGTCTCTCACACACACACTCCCTGTGTCTCACACACAGTCACACACTCTCCCTCTCTCTCACACACACACACTCCCTGTGTCCCACACACAGTCACACACTCTCCCTGTCTCTCACACACAGTCACACGCTCTCCCTGTCTCTCACACACACACACTCCCTGTCTCTCACACACAGTCACACACTCTCCCTCTCTCTCACACACACACACTCCCTGTGTCCCACACACAGTCACATACTCTCCCTGTCTCTCACACACAGTCACACACTCTCCCTGTCTCTCACACACACACACTCCCTGTGTCCCACACACAGTCACACACTCTCCCTGTCTCTCACACACAGTCACACACTCTCCCTGTCTCTCACACACACACACTCCCTGTGTCCCACACACAGTCACACACTCTCCCTGTCTCTCACACACACACTCCCTGTGTCTCACACACAGTCACACACTCTCCCTCTCACACACACACACACTCCCTGTCTCTCACACACAGTCACACGCTCTCCCTGTCTCTCACACACACACTCCCAGTGTCTCACACACAGTCACAGACTCTCCCTGTCTCTCACACACACACACTCCCTGTCTCTCACACACACACTCCCTGTGTCTCACACACAGTCACACGCTCTCCCTGTCTCTCTCACACACACACACTCCCTGTCTCTCACACACACACTCCCTGTGTCTCACACACAGTCACACACTCTCCCTCTCTCACACACACATTCCCTGTGTCCCACACACAGTCACTCACTCTCCCTGTCTCTCACACACAGTCACACGCTCTCCCTGTCTCTCACACACACAGTCACACGCTCTCCCTGTCTCTCACACACACACTCTCCCTGTCTCTCACACGCACACACTCCCTGTGTCCCACACACAGTCACACGCTCTCCCTGTCTCTCTCACACACACACACTCCCTCTCTCTCACACACACTCCCTGTGTCTCACACACAGTCACACACTCTCCCTGTCTCTCACACACACACTCCCTGTGTCTCACACACAGTCACACAGTCTCCCTCTCTCACACACACACACTCCCTGTGTCCCACACACAGTCACACACTCTCCCTGTCTCTCACACACAGTCACACACTCTCCCTGTCTCTCACACACACACACTCCCTGTGTCCCACACACAGTCACACACTCTCCCTGTCTCTCACACACAGTCACACGCTCTCCCTGTCTCTCTCACACACACACACTCCCTGTCTCTCTCACACACACTCCCTGTGTCTCACACACAGTCACACACTCTCCCTGTCTCTCACACACACAGCCACACGCTCTCCCTGTCTCTCACACACACACTCCCTGTGTCTCACACACAGTCACACAGTCTCCCTCTCTCACACACACACACTCCCTGTGTCCCACACACAGTCACACACTCTCCCTGTCTCTCACACACAGTCACACGCTCTCCCTGTCTCTCACACACACACTCCCTGTCTCTCACACACACACTCCTTGTGTCTCGCACACAGTCACACAGTCTCCCTCTCTCACACACACACACTCCCTGTCTCTCACACATAGTCACACGTTCTCCCTGTCTCTCACACACACACTCCCTGTGTCTCACACACAGTCACACACTCTCCCTGTCTCTCTCACACACACACTCCCTGTGTCCCACACAGTCACACGCTGTCCCTGTCTCTCTCACACACACAAACTCCCTGTCTCTCACACACACACTCCCTGTGTCTCACACACAGTCACACACTCTCCCTCTCTCTCACACACACACACTCCCTGTGTCCCACACACAGTCACACACTCTCCCTGTCTCTCACACACAGTCACACGCTCTCCCTGTCTCTCACACACAGTCACACACTCTCCCTCTCTCTCACACACACACACTCCCTGTGTCTCACACACAGTCACACACTCTCCCTCTCTCTCACACACACACACTCCCTGTGTCCCACACACAGTCACACACTCTCCCTCTCTCACACACAGTCACACACTCTCCCTGTCTCTCACACACAGTCACACACTCTCCCTGTCTCTCACACACAGTCACACACTCTCCCTGTCTCACACACTCACACTCCCTGTGTCCCACACACAGTCACACACTCTCCCTGTCTCTCACACACAGTCACACGCTCTCCCTATCTCTCACACACACACACTCCCAGTCTCTCACACACACACTCCCTGTGTCCCACACACAGTCACACACTCTCCCTGTCTCTCACACACATTCACACGCTCTCCCTGTCTCTCACACACACACGCTCCCTGTCTCTCAGACACACACTCCCTGTGTCTCACACACAGTCACACACTCTCCCTCTCTCACAAACACACTCTCCCTGTGACCGACACACAGTCACATACTCTCCCTGTCTCTCACACACAGTCACACACTCTCGCTGTCTCTCACACACACACACTCCCTGTGTCCCACACACAGTCACACACTCTCCCTGTCTCTCACACACAGTCACACGCTCTCCCTGTTTCTCACACACACACACTCCCTGTCTCTCACACACACACTCCCTGTGTCTCACACACAGTCACACACTCTCCCTCTCTCTCACACACACACTCCCTGTCTCTCACAAACAGTCACAAGCTCTCCCTGTCTCTCACACACACACTCCCTGTGTCTCACACACAGTCACAGACTCTCCCTGTCTCTCTCACACACACACTCCCTGTCTCTCATACACACACTCCCTGTGTCCCACACACAGTCACACACTCTCCCTGTCTCTCACACACACACACTCCCTGTGTCCCACACACAGTCACACGCTCTCCCTGTCTCTCTCACACACACACACTCCCTGTCTCTCACACACACACACTCCCTGTGTCCCACACACAGTCACACGCTCTCCCTGTCTCTCTCACACACACACACTCCCTGTCTCTCACACACACACTCCCTGTGTCTCACACACAGTCACACACTCTCCCTCTCTCACACACACACTCCCTGTCTCTCACACACACAATCCCTGTGTCTCAGACACAGTCACACACTCTCCCTGTCTCTCTCACACACACACTCCCTGTGTCCCACACAGTCACACGCTCTCCCTGTCTCTCTCACACACACACACTCCCTGTCTCTCACACACACACTCCCTGTGTTTCACACACAGTCACACACTCTCCCTCTCTCTCACACACACACTCCCTGTGTCCCACACACAGTCACACACTCTCCATGTCTCTCACACACAGTCACACGCTCTCCCTGTCTCTCACACACACACACTCCCTGTCTCTCACACACACACTCCCTGTGTCCCACACACAGTCACACACTCTCCCTGTCTCTCACACACATTCACACGCTCTCCCTGTCTCTCACACACACACGCTCCCTGTCTCTCAGACACACACTCCCTGTGTCTCACACACAGTCACACACTCTCCCTCTCTCACAAACACACACTCCCTGTGTCCCACACACAGTCACATACTCTCCCTGTCTCTCACACACAGTCACACACTCTCGCTGTCTCTCACACACACACACTCCCTGTGTCCCACACACAGTCACACACTCTCCCTGTCTCTCACACACAGTCACACGCTCTCCCTGTTTCTCACACACACACACTCCCTGTCTCTCACACACACACTCCCTGTGTCTCACACACAGTCACACACTCTCCCTCTCTCTCACACACACACTCCCTGTCTCTCACACACAGTCACACGCTCTCCCTGTCTCTCACACACACACTCCCTGTGTCTCACACACAGTCACAGACTCTCCCTGTCTCTCTCACACACACTCCCTGTGTCTCACACACAGTCACACACTCTCCCTCTCTCTCACACACACACTCCCTGTGTCCCACACACAGTCACACGCTCTCCCTGTCTCTCTCACACACACACACTCCCTGTCTCTCACACACACACTCCCTGTGTCTCACACACAGTCACACACTCTCCCTCTCTCACACACACACTCCCTGTGTCCCACACACAGTCACTCACTCTCCCTGTCTCTCACACACAGTCACACGCTCTCCCTGTCTCTCACACACACAGTCACACGCTCTCCCTGTCTCTCACACACACTCTCCCTGTCTCTCACACACACTCTCCCTGTCTCTCTCCCACACACACTCCCTGTGTCTCACACACAGTCACACACTCTCCCTGTCTCTCACACACAGTCACTCACTCTCCCTGTCTCTCACACACAGTCACACGCTCTCCCTGTCTCTCACACACACTCTCCCTGTCTCACACACACACTCTCCCTGTCTCTCACACACACACTCCCTGTGTCTCACACACAGTCACACACTCTCCCTGTCTCTCACACACAGTCACACACTCTCCCTGTCTCTCACACACACTCTCCCTGTCTCTCACACACACTCTCCCTGTCTCTCTCCCACACACACTCCCTGTCTCTCACACACAGTCACACGCTCTCCCTGTCTCTCACACACACAGTCACACGCTCTCCCTGTCTCTCACACACACTCTCCCTGTCTCTCACACACACTCTCCCTGTCTCTCTCCCACACACACTCCCTGTCTCTCACACACAGTCACACACTCTCCCTGTCTCTCTCCCACACACACTCCCTGTGTCTCACACACAGTCACACACTCTCCCTGTCTCTCTCACACACACACTCCCTGTGTCCCACACACAGTCACACACTCTCCCTGTCTCTCACACACAGTCACACGCTCTCCCTGTCTCTCACACACACACACTCCCTGTGTCCCACACACAGTCACACACTCTCCCTCACACACAGTCACACACTCTCCCTCTCTCACACACTCACACTCCCTGTGTCCCACACACAGTCACACACTCTCCCTGTCTCTCACACACAGTCACACACTCTCCCTGTCTCACACACTCACACTCCCTGTGTCCCACACACAGTCACACACTCTCCCTGTCTCTCACACACAGTCACACACTCTCCCTGTCTCTCACACACAGTCACACACTCTCCCTGTCTCACACACTCACACTCCCTGTGTCCCACACACAGTCACAGACTCTCCCTGTCTCACACACATACTCCCTGTCTCTCACACACAGTCACACACTCTCCCTGTCTCTCACACACACACACTCCCTGTGTCTCACACACAGTCACACACTCTCCCTCTCTCACACACACACACACTCCCTGTGTCCCACACACAGTCACACACTCTCCCTGTCTCTCACACACAGTCACACGCTCTCCCTGTCTCTCTCACACACACACTCCCTGTCTCTCACACACACACTCCCTTGTCTCTCACACACAGTCACACGCTCTCCCTGTCTCTCACACACACACTCCCTGTCTCTCACTCACACGCTCTCCCTGTCTCTCACACACACAGTCACACGCTCTCCCTGTCTCTCACACACACACACTCCCTGTCTCTCTCACACACACTCCCTGTGTCTCACACACAGTCACACACTCTCCCTGTCTCTCACACACACAGCCACACGCTCTCCCTGTCTCTCACACACACACTCCCTGTGTCTCACACACAGTCACACAGTCTCCCTCTCTCACACACACACACTCCCTGTGTCCCACACACAGTCACACACTCTCCCTGTCTCTCACACACAGTCACACGCTCTCCCTGTCTCTCACACACACAGTCACACGCTCTCCCTGTCTCTCACACACACACTCCCTGTCTCTCACACACACACTCCCTGTGTCTCACACACAGTCACACACTCTCCCTGTCTCTCTCACACACACACTCCCTGTGTCCCACACAGTCACACGCTCTCCCTGACTCTCTCACACACACACACTCCCTGTGTTTCACACACAGTCACACACTCTCCCTCTCTCTCACACACACACTCCCTGTGTCCCACACACAGTCACACACTCTCCCTCTCTCACACACAGTCACACGCTCTCCCTGTTTCTCACACACAGTCACACGCTCTCCCTGTCTCTCACACACACACACTCCCTGTCTCTCACACACACACTCCCTGTGTCTCCCACACAGTCACACACTCTCCCTCTCTCACACACACACACTCCCTGTGTCCCACACACAGTCGCACACTCTCCCTGTCTCTCACTCACAGTCACACACTCTCCCTGTCTCTCACACACTGTCACACGCTCTCCCTCTCTCACACACACTCTCCCTGTCTCTCACACACACACTCTCCCTGTCTCTCACACACACACTCTCCCTGTCTCTCACACACACACTCCCTGTGTCTCACACACAGTCACACACTGTCCCTGTCTCTCTCACACACACACGCTCCCTGTCTCTCACACACACACTCTCCCTCTCTCTCACACACACACTCCCTGTGTCCCACTCACAGTCACACACACTCCCTGTGTCCCACAAACAGTCACACACTCTCCCTTTCTCTCACACACACACGCTCCCAGTCTCTCACACACAGTCACACGCTCTCCCTGTCTCTCTCACACACACACACTCCCTGTCTCTCTCACAGACACCCCCTGTGTCTCACACACAGTCACACACTCTCCGTCTCTCTCACACACACACGCTCCCTGTCTCTCACACACACACTCCCTGTCTCTCACACACACACTCCCTTGTCTCTCACACACAGTCACACGCTCTCCCTGTCTCTCACACACACACTCTCCCTGTCTCTCACACACACACTCCCTGTGTCTCACACACAGTCACACACTCTCCGTCTCTCTCACACACACACGCTCCCTGTCTCTCACACACACACTCCCTTGTCTCTCACACACAGTCACACGCTCTCCCTGTCTCTCACTCACACACTCTCCCTGTCTCTCACACACACACTCCCTGTGTCTCACACACAGTCACACACTCTCCCTGTCTCTCACACACACACAGTCCCTGTGTCCCACACACAGTCACACGCTCTCCCTGTCTCTCACACACAGTCACACGCTCTCCCTGTCTCTCACACACACACAGTCCCTGTGTCCCACACACAGTCACACGCTCTCCCTGTCTCTCTCACACACACACACTCCCTGTCTCTCACACACACACTCCCTGTGTCCCACACACAGTCACACACTCTCCCTGTCTCTCACGCACAGTCACACACTCTCCCTGTCTCTCACACGCACAGCCACACGCTCTCCCTGTCTCTCACACACACACTCCCTGTGTCTCACACACAGTCACACACTCTCCCTCTCTCACACACGCACACTCCCTGTGTCCCACACACAGTCACACACTCTCCCTGTCTCTCACACACAGTCACACACTCTCCCTGTCTCTCACACACACACACACCCTGTGTCCCACACACAGTCACACACTCTCCCTGTCTCTCACACACAGTCACACGCTCTCCCTGTCTCTCACACACACAGTCACACACACTCCCTGTCTCTCACACACACACTCCCTGTGTCTCGCACACAGTCACACACTCTCCCTCTCTCACACACACACACTCCCTGTCTCTCACACACAGTCACACATTCTCCCTGTCTCTCACACACACACTCCCTGTGTCTCACACACAGTCACACACTCTCCCTGTCTCTCTCACACACACACTCCCTGTGTCCCACACAGTCACACGCTGTCCCTGTCTCTCTCACACACACACACTCCCTGTCTCTCACGCACACACTCCCTGTGTCTCACACACAGTCACACACTCTCCCTCTCTCTCACACACACACTCCCTGTGTCCCACACACAGTCACACACTCTCCCTGTCTCTCACACACAGTCACACGCTCTCCCTGTCTCTCACACACACACACTCCCTGTGTCTCACACACAGTCACACACTCTCCCTGTCTCTCAAACACTCACACTCCCTGTGTCCCACACACAGTCACACACTCTCCCTGTCTCTCACACACACACACTCCCTGTCTCTCAGACACACACTCCCTGTGTCTCACACACAGTCACACACTCTCCCTCTCTCACACACACACACTCACTGTGTCCCACACACAGTCACATACTCTCCCTGTCTCTCACACACAGTCACACACTCTCCCTGTCTCACACACACACACTCCCTGTCTCTCACACACAGTCACACACTCTCCCTGTCTCTCACACACACACACTCCCTGTGTCCCACACACAGACACACACTCTCCCTGTCTCTCACACACAGTCACACACTCTCCCTGTTTCTCACACACAGTCACACACTCTCCCTGTCTCTCACACACAGTCACACACTCTCCCTGTCTCTCACACACAGTCACACGCTCTCCCTGTTTCTCACACACACACACTCCCTGTCTCTCACACACAGTCACACGCTCTCCCTGTCTCTCACAGACACACACTCCCTGTCTCTCACACACACACTCCCTGTGTCTCGCACACAGTCACACACTCTCCCTCTCTCACACGCACACACTCCCTGTCTCTCACACACAGTCACACGTTCTCCCTGTCTCTCACACACACACTCCCTGTGTCTCACACACAGTCACACACTCTCCCTGTCTCTCTCACACACACACTCCCTGTGTCCCACACAGTCACACGCTGTCCCTGTCTCTCTCACACACACACACTCCCTGTCTCTCACAAACACACTCCCTGTGTCTCACACACAGTCACACACTCTCCCTGTCTCTCACACACAGTCACACGCTCTCCCTGTCTCTCACACACACACTCTCCCTGTCTCTCACACACACACTCCCTGTCTCTCACACACACACACTCCCTGTGTCCCACACACAGTCACACGCTCTCCCTGTCTCTCTCACACACACACACTCCCTGTCTCTCACACACACACTCCCTGTGTCTCACACACAGTCACACACTCTCCCTGTCTCTCACACACACATTCACACGCTCTCCCTGTCTCTCACACACACACACTCCCTGTCTCTCAGACACACACTCCCTGTCTCTCACACACACTCTCCCTGTCTCTCACACACACACTCCCTGTCTCTCACACACACACTCCCTGTCTCTCACACACACACTCCCTGTCTCTCACACACACTCTCCCTGTCTCTCACACACACACACTCCCTGTGTCCCACACACAGTCACACGCTCTCCCTGTCTCTCTCACACACACACACTCCCTGTCTCTCACACACACACTCCCTGTGTCTCACACACAGTCACACACTCTCCCTCTCTCTCACACACACATTCACACGCTCTCCCTGTCTCTCACACACACACACTCCCTGTCTCTCAGACACACACTCCCTGTCTCTCACACACACAGTCACACGCTCTCCCTGTCTCTCTCACACACACACTCCCTGTCTCTCACACACACACTCCCTTGTCTCTCACACACAGTCACACGCTCTCCCTGTCTCTCACTCACACACTCTCCCTGTCTCTCACACACACACTCCCTGTGTCTCACACACAGTCACACACTCTCCCTGTCTCTCACACACACACACTCCCTGTGTCCCACACACAGTCACACGCTCTCCCTGTCTCTCTCACACACACACACTCCCTGTCTCTCACACACACACTCCCTGTGTCCCACACACAGTCACACACTCTCCCTGTCTCTCACACACAGTCACACGCTCTCCCTGTCTCTCACACACACACACTCCCTGTCTCTCACACACACACTCCCTGTGTCTCACACACAGTCACACACTCTCCCTCTCTCACACACACACACTCCCTGTGTCTCACACACAGTCACACACTCTCCCTCTCTCACACACACACACTCCCTGTCTCTCACACACACTCTCCCTGTCTCTCACACACAGTCACACACTCTCTCTGTCTCTCACACTCACAGCCACACGCTCTCCCTGTCTCTCACACACACACTCCCTGTGTCTCACACACAGTCACACACTCTCCCTCTCTCACACACACACACTCCCTGTGTCCCACACACAGTCACACACTCTCCCTGTCTCTCACACACAGTCACACACTCTCCCTGTCTCTCACACACACACACTCCCTGTGTCCCACACACAGTCACACACTCTCCCTGTCTCTAACACACAGTCACACGCTCTCCCTGTCTCTCACACACACAGTCACACGCTCTCCCTGTCTCTCACACACACACTCCCTGTGTCTCACACACAGTCACACTCTCTCCCTCTCTCACACACACACACTCCCTGTCTCTCACACACAGTCACACGTTCTCCCTGTCTCTCTCACACACACACTCCCTGTCTCTCACACACACACTCCCTGTGTCTCACACACAGTCACACTCTCTCCCTCTCTCACACACACACACTCCCTGTCTCTCACACACAGTCACACGTTCTCCCTGTCTCTCTCACACACACACTCCCTGTCTCTCACACACACACTCTCCCTGTCTCTCACACACACACTCCCTGTGTCTCACACACAGTCACACGCTCTCCCTGTCTCTCACACACACAGTCACACGTTCTCCCTGTCTCTCTCACACACACACTCCCTGTCTCTCACACACACACTCTCCCTGTCTCTCACACACACACTCTCCCTGTCTCTCACACACACACTCCCTGTGTCTCACACACAGTCACACACTGTCCCTGTCTCTCTCACACACACACTCCCTGTGTCCCACACAGTCACACGCTCTCCCTGTCTCTCTCACACACACACACTCCCTGTCTCACACACACACACTCCCTGTGTCTCACACACAGTCACACACTCTCCCTCTCTCTCACACACACACTCCCTGTGTCTCACTCACAGTCACACACTCTCCCTGTCTCTCACACACAGTCACACGCTCTCCCTGTCTCTCACACACACACACTCCCTGTCTCACACACACACACTCCCTGTGTCTCACACACAGTCACACACTCTCCCTCTCTCTCACACACACACTCCCTGTGTCCCACTCACAGTCACACACTCTCCCTGTCTCTCACACACTGTCACACACTCTCCCTGTCTCTCACACACACACACTCCCTGTCTCTCACACGCACACTCCCTGTGTCTCACACACAGTCACACACTCTCCCTCTCTCACACACACACACTCCCTGTGTCTCACACACAGTCACACGCCCTCCCTGTCTCTCTCACACACACACACTCCCTGTGTCCCACACACAGTCACACACTCTCCCTTTCTCTCACACACACACGCTCCCAGTCTCTCACACACAGTCACACGCTCTCCCTGTCTCTCTCACACACACACACTCCCTGTCTCTCTCACAGACACCCCCTGTGTCTCACACACAGTCACACACTCTCCCTTTCTCTCACACACACACGCTCCCTGTCTCTCACACACACACTCCCTGTCTCTCACACACACACTCCCTGTGTCTCACACACAGTCACACACTCTCCCTGTCTCTCACACACACACTCCCTGTGTCTCACACACAGTCACACACTCTCCCTGTCTCTCACACACACACAGTCCCTGTGTCCCACACACAGTCACACGCTCTCCCTGTCTCTCACACACAGTCACACGCTCTCCCTGTCTCTCACACACACACAGTCCCTGTGTCCCACAAACAGTCACACACTCTCCCTTTCTCTCACACACACACGCTCCCAGTCTCTCACACACAGTCACACGCTCTCCCTGTCTCTCTCACACACACACACTCCCTGTCTCTCTCACAGACACCCCCTGTGTCTCACACACAGTCACACACTCTCCCTTTCTCTCACACACACACGCTCCCTGTCTCTCACACACACACTCCCTGTCTCTCACACACACACTCCCTGTGTCTCACACACAGTCACACACTCTCCCTGTCTCTCACACACACACAGTCCCTGTGTCCCACACACAGTCACACGCTCTCCCTGTCTCTCACACACAGTCACACGCTCTCCCTGTCTCTCACACACACACAGTCCCTGTGTCCCACACACAGTCACACGCTCTCCCTGTCTCTCTCACACACACACACTCCCTGTCTCTCACACACACACTCCCTGTGTCCCACACACAGTCACACACACTCCCTGTCTCTCACGCACAGTCACACACTCTCCCTGTCTCTCACGCACAGTCACACACTCTCCCTGTCTCTCACACGCACAGCCACACGCTCTCCCTGTCTCTCACACACACACTCCCGGTGTCCCACACACAGTCACACACTCTCCCTGTCTCTCACGCACAGTCACACACTCTCCCTGTCTCTCACACGCACAGCCACACGCTCTCCCTGTCTCTCACACACACACTCCCTGTGTCTCACACACAGTCACACACTCTCCCTCTCTCACACACGCACACTCCCTGTGTCCCACACACAGTCACACACTCTCCCTGTCTCTCACACACAGTCACACACTCTCCCTGTCTCTCACACACACACACACCCTGTGTCCCACACACAGTCACACACTCTCCCTGTCTCTCACACACAGTCACACGCTCTCCCTGTCTCTCACACACACAGTCACACGCTCTCCCTGTCTCTCACACACACACTCCCTGTGTCTCACACACAGTCACACTCTCTCCCTCTCTCACACACACACACTCCCTGTCTCTCACACACAGTCACACGTTCTCCCTGTCTCTCTCACACACACACTCCCTGTCTCTCACACACACACTCTCCCTGTCTCTCACACACACACTCCCTGTGTCTCACACACAGTCACACGCTCTCCCTGTCTCTCACACACACAGTCACACGTTCTCCCTGTCTCTCTCACACACACACTCCCTGTCTCTCACACACACACTCTCCCTGTGTCTCACACACACACTCTCCCTGTCTCTCACACACACACTCCCTGTGTCTCACACACAGTCACACACTGTCCCTGTCTCTCTCACACACACACTCCCTGTGTCCCACACAGTCACACGCTGTCCCTGTCTCTCTCACACACACACGCTCCCTGTCTCTCACACACACACTCCCTGTGTCTCACACACAGTCACACACTCTCCCTCTCTCTCACACACACACTCCCTGTGTCTCACACACAGTCACACACTCTCCCTGTCTCTCACACACAGTCACACGCTCTCCCTGTCTCTCACACACACACACTCCCTGTCTCTCACACACACACTCCCTGTGTCTCACACACAGTCACACACTCTCCCTGTCTCTCACACACACACTCCCTGTCTCTCACACACACACAGTCACACACTCTCCCTGTCTCTCACACACACACTCCCTGTGTCCCACACACAGTCACACACTCTCCCTGTCTCTCTCACACACACGCTCCCTGTCTCTCACACACAGTCACACACTCTCCCTCTCTCTCACACACACACTCCCTGTGTCCCACTCACAGTCACACACTCTCCCTGTGTCTCACACACTGTCACACGCTCTCCCTGTCTCTCACACACACACACTCCCTGTCTCTCTCACAGACACCCCCTGTGTCTCACACACAGTCACACACTCTCCCTTTCTCTCACACACACACGCTCCCAGTCTCTCACACACAGTCACACGCTCTCCCTGTCTCTCTCACACACACACACTCCCTGTCTCTCTCACAGACACCCCCTGTGTCTCACACACAGTCACACACTCTCCCTGTCTCTCACACACACACTCCCTGTGTCTCACACACAGTCACACACTCTCCCTTTCTCTCACACACACACGCTCCCAGTCTCTCACACACAGTCACACGCTCTCCCTGTCTCTCTCACACACACACACTCCCTGTCTCTCTCACAGACACCCCCTGTGTCTCACACACAGTCACACACTCTCCCTGTCTCTCACACACACACGCTCCCTGTCTCTCACACACACACACTCCCTGTCTCTCACACACACACTCCCTGTCTCTCACACACAGTCACACACTCTCCCTGTCTCTCACACACACACAGTCCCTGTGTCCCACACACAGTCACACGCTCTCCCTGTCTCTCACACACAGTCACACGCTCTCCCTGTCTCTCACACACACACAGTCCCTGTGTCCCACACACAGTCACACGCTCTCCCTGTCTCTCTCACACACACACACTCCCTGTCTCTCACACACACACTCCCTGTGTCCCACACACAGTCACACACTCTCCCTGTCTCTCACGCACAGTCACACACTCTCCCTGTCTCTCACACACACTCTCCCTGTCTCTCACACACACACTCCCTGTGTCTCACACACAGTCACACACTCTCCCTGTCTCTCACACACACACTCCCTGTGTCTCACACACAGTCACACACTCTCCCTGTCTCTCACACACACACAGTCCCTGTGTCCCACACACAGTCACACGCTCTCCCTGTCTCTCACACACAGTCACACGCTCTCCCTGTCTCTCACACACACACAGTCCCTGTGTCCCACACACAGTCACACGCTCTCCCTGTCTCTCTCACACACACACACTCCCTGTCTCTCACACACACACTCCCTGTGTCTCACACACAGTCACACACTCTCCCTGTCTCTCACACACACACAGTCCCTGTGTCCCACACACAGTCACACGCTCTCCCTGTCTCTCACACACAGTCACACGCTCTCCCTGTCTCTCACACACACACAGTCCCTGTGTCCCAAACACAGTCACACGCTCTCCCTGTCTCTCTCACACACACACGCTCCCAGTCTCTCACACACAGTCACACGCTCTCCCTGTCTCTCTCACACACACACACTCCCTGTCTCTCTCACAGACACCCCCTGTGTCTCACACACAGTCACACACTCTCCCTTTCTCTCACACACACATGCTCCCTGTCTCTCACACACACACTCCCTGTCTCTCACACACACACTCCCTGTGTCTCACACACAGTCACACACTCTCCCTGTCTCTCACACACACACAGTCCCTGTGTCCCACACACAGTCACACGCTCTCCCTGTCTCTCACACACAGTCACACGCTCTCCCTGTCTCTCACACACACACAGTCCCTGTGTCCCACACACAGTCACACGCTCTCCCTGTCTCTCTCACACACACACACTCCCTGTCTCTCACACACACACTCCCTGTGTCCCACACACAGTCACACACTCTCCCTGTCTCTCACGCACAGTCACACACTCTCCCTGTCTCTCACACGCACAGCCACACGCTCTCCCTGTCTCTCACACACACACTCCCTGTGTCTCACACACAGTCACACACTCTCCCTCTCTCACACACGCACACTCCCTGTGTCCCACACACAGTCACACACTCTCCCTGTCTCTCACACACAGTCACACACTCTCCCTGTCTCTCACACACACACACACCCTGTGTCCCACACACAGTCACACACTCTCCCTGTCTCTCACACACAGTCACACGCTCTCCCTGTCTCTCACACACACACTCCCTGTGTCTCACACACAGTCACACGCTCTCCCTGTCTCTCACACACACACACTCGCTGTGTCCCACACACAGTCACACGCTCTCCCTGTCTCTCTCACACACACACACTCTCTCCCTCTCTCACACACACACACTCCCTGTCTCTCACACACAGTCACACGTTCTCCCTGTCTCTCTCACACACACTCCCCCTGTCTCTCACACACACACACCCTGTGTCTCACACACAGTCACACACTCTCCCTGTCTCTCTCACACACACACTCCCTGTGTCCCACACACAGTCACACACTCTCCCTGTCTCTCACACACACGCTCTCCCTGTCTCTCACACACACAGTCACACACTCTCCCTGTCTCTCTCACACACACACTCCCTGTGTCCCACACACAGTCACACACTCTCCCTGTCTCTCTCACACACACACTCCCTGTCTCTCACACACACACTCTCCCTGTCTCTCACACACACACTCCCTGTGTCTCACACACAGTCACACACTCTCCCTGTCTCTCACACACACACAGTCCCTGTGTCCCACACACAGTCACACGCTGTCCCTGTCTCTCTCACACACACACACTCCCTGTGTCTCACACACAGTCACACACTCTCCCTGTCTCTCACACACACACACTCCCTGTCTCTCACACACACTCTCCCTGTCTCTCACACACACAGTCACACACTCTCCCTGTCTCTCACACACACACACTCCCTGTCTCTCACACACACTCTCCCTGTCTCTCACACACACACTCCCTGTCTCTCACACACACACTCCCTGTGTCTCACACACAGTCACACACTCTCCCTCTCTCACAGTCACACACTCCCTGTCTCTCACACACACACTCCCTGTGTCCCACACACAGTCACACACTCTCCCTGTCTCTCCCACACAGTCACACGCTCTCCCTGTCTCTCACACACACACACTCCCTGTCTCTCACACACACTCTCCCTGTCTCTCACACACAGTCACACACTCTCCCTGTCTCTCACACACACACACTCCCTGTCTCTCACACACACACTCCCTGTGTCTCACACACAGTCACACACACTCCCTGTCTCTCACACACACACTCCCTGTGTCTCACACACAGTCACACACTCTCCCTCTCTCACACACACACTCTCCCTGTCTCTCACACACACACTCCCTGTGTCTCACACACAGTCACACGCTCTCCCTGTCTCTCACACACACACTCCCTGTGTCTCACACACAGTCACACACTCTCCCTGTATCTCACACACACACTCTCCCTGTCTCTCACACACACACTCCCTGTGTCTCACACACAGTCACACACTCTCCCTGTCTCTCACACACAGTCACACACTCTCCCTGTCTCTCACACACACTCTCCCTGTCTCTCACACACACACTCCCTGTGTCTCACACACAGTCACACACTCTCCCTGTCTCTCACACACACTCTCCCTGTCTCTCTCACACACACACTCCCTGTGTCTCACACACAGTCACACACTCTCCCTGTCTCTCACACACACTCTCCCTGTCTCTCACACACAGTCACACACTCTCCCTGTCTCTCACACACACACTCCCTGTCTCTCACACACACTCTCCCTGTCTCTCACACACACACTCCCTGTCTCTCACACACACACTCCCTGTCTCACACACAGTCACACGCTCTCCCTGTCTCTCACACACAGTCACACGCTCTCCCTGTCTCTCACACACACACGCTCCCTGTCTCTCACACACACACTCTCCCTGTCTCTCACACACAGTCACACACTCTCCCTCTCTCTCACACACACACACTCCCTGTCTCTCACACACACACACTCCCTGTCTCTCACACACACACTCCCTGTGTCCCACACACAGTCACACACTCTCCCTGTCTCTCACACGCACAGCCACACGCTCTCCCTGTCTCTCACACACACAGTCACACGCTCTCCCTGTCTCTCACACACACACTCCCTGTGTCTCACACACAGTCACACACTCTCCCTCTCTCACACACACACACTCCCTGTGTCCCACACACAGTCACACACTCTCCCTGTCTCTCACACACAGTCACACACTCTCCCTGTCTCTCACACACAGTCACACGCTCTCCCTGTCTCTCTCACACACACACACTCCCTGTCTCTCTCACAGACACCCCCTGTGTCTCACACACAGTCACACACTCTCCCTTTCTCTCACACACACACGCTCCCTGTCTCTCACACACACACTCCCTGTCTCTCACACACACACTCCCTGTGTCTCACACACAGTCACACACTCTCCCTGTCTCTCACACACACACAGTCCCTGTGTCCCACACACAGTCACACGCTCTCCCTGTCTCTCACACACAGTCACACGCTCTCCCTGTCTCTCACACACACACAGTCCCTGTGTCCCACACACAGTCACACGCTCTCCCTGTCTCTCTCACACACACACACTCCCTGTCTCTCACACACACACTCCCTGTGTCTCACACACAGTCACACGCTCTCCCTGTCTCTCTCACACACACACACACTCCCTGTGTCCCACACACAGTCACACACTCTCCCTGTCTCTCACACACATTCACACACACACTCCCTGTGTCCCACACACAGTCACACACTCTCCCTGTCTCTCACACGCACAGCCACACGCTCTCCCTGTCTCTCTCACACACACACACTCCCTGTCTCTCTCACAGACACCCCCTGTGTCTCACACACAGTCACACACTCTCCCTTTCTCTCACACACACACGCTCCCTGTCTCTCACACACACACTCCCTGTCTCTCACACACACACTCCCTGTGTCTCACACACAGTCACACACTCTCCCTGTCTCTCACACACACACAGTCCCTGTGTCCCACACACAGTCACACGCTCTCCCTGTCTCTCACACACAGTCACACGCTCTCCCTGTCTCTCACACACACACAGTCCCTGTGTCCCACACACAGTCACACGCTCTCCCTGTCTCTCTCACACACACACACTCCCTGTCTCTCACACACACACTCCCTGTGTCTCACACACAGTCACACACTCTCCCTGTCTCTCACACACACACAGTCCCTGTGTCCCACACACAGTCACACGCTCTCCCTGTCTCTCACACACAGTCACACGCTCTCCCTGTCTCTCACACACACACAGTCCCTGTGTCCCAAACACAGTCACACGCTCTCCCTGTCTCTCTCACACACACACGCTCCCAGTCTCTCACACACAGTCACACGCTCTCCCTGTCTCTCTCACACACACACACTCCCTGTCTCTCTCACAGACACCCCCTGTGTCTCACACACAGTCACACACTCTCCCTTTCTCTCACACACACATGCTCCCTGTCTCTCACACACACACTCCCTGTCTCTCACACACACACTCCCTGTGTCTCACACACAGTCACACACTCTCCCTGTCTCTCACACACACACAGTCCCTGTGTCCCACACACAGTCACACGCTCTCCCTGTCTCTCACACACAGTCACACGCTCTCCCTGTCTCTCACACACACACAGTCCCTGTGTCCCACACACAGTCACACGCTCTCCCTGTCTCTCTCACACACACACACTCCCTGTCTCTCACACACACACTCCCTGTGTCCCACACACAGTCACACACTCTCCCTGTCTCTCACGCACAGTCACACACTCTCCCTGTCTCTCACACGCACAGCCACACGCTCTCCCTGTCTCTCACACACACACTCCCTGTGTCTCACTCACAGTCACACACTCTCCCTCTCTCACACACACACACTCCCTGTGTCCCACACACAGTCACACACTCTCCCTGTCTCTCACACACAGTCACACACTCTCCCTGTCTCTCACACACACACACACCCTGTGTCCCACACACAGTCACACACTCTCCCTGTCTCTCACACACAGTCACACGCTCTCCCTGTCTCTCACACACACACTCCCTGTGTCTCACACACAGTCACACGCTCTCCCTGTCTCTCACACACACACACTCGCTGTGTCCCACACACAGTCACACGCTCTCCCTGTCTCTCTCACACACACACACTCCCTGTCTCTCACACACACACTCCCTGTGTCTCACACACAGTCACACACTCTCCCTGTCTCTCACACACACACTCCCTGTCTCTCACACACACACACTCTCTCCCTCTCTCACACACACACACTCCCTGTCTCTCACACACAGTCACACGTTCTCCCTGTCTCTCTCACACACACTCCCCCTGTCTCTCACACACACACACCCTGTGTCTCACACACAGTCACACACTCTCCCTGTCTCTCTCACACACACACTCCCTGTGTCCCACACACAGTCACACACTCTCCCTGTCTCTCACACACACGCTCTCCCTGTCTCTCACACACACAGTCACACACTCTCCCTGTCTCTCTCACACACACACTCCCTGTGTCCCACACACAGTCACACACTCTCCCTGTCTCTCACACACACACTCTCCCTGTCTCTCTCACACACACACTCCCTGTGTCCCACACACAGTCACACACTCTCCCTGTCTCTCTCACACACACACTCCCTGTCTCTCACACACACACTCTCCCTGTCTCTCACACACACACAGTCCCTGTGTCCCACACACAGTCACACGCTCTCCCTGTCTCTCACACACAGTCACACGCTCTCCCTGTGTCTCACTCACAGTCACACACTCTCCCTGTCTCTCTCACACACACACACTCCCTGTGTCTCACACACAGTCACACACTCTCCCTGTCTCTCTCTCACACACACACTCCCTGTGTCCCACACACAGTCACACACTCTCCCTGTCTCTCACACACAGTCACACACTCTCCCTGTCTCTCACACACACACACTCCCTGTGTCTCACACACAGTCACACGCTCTCCCTGTCTCTCACACACAGTCACACGCTCTCCCTGTCTCTCACACACAGTCACACGCTCTCCCTGTCTCTCACACACAGTCACACGCTCTCCCTGTCTCTCACACACACACTCCCTGTGTCTCACACACAGTCACACACTCTCCCTGTCTCTCACACACACACTCTCCCTCTCTCTCACACACAGTCACACGCTCTCCCTGTCTCTCACACACACACTCTCCCTGTCTCTCACACACACACTCCCTGTCTCTCACACACACAGTCACACGCTCTCCCTGTCTCTCACACACAGTCACACGCTCTCCCTGTCTCTCACACACACACTCCCTGTGTCTCACACACAGTCACACACTCTCCCTGTCTCTCACACACACACTCTCCCTCTCTCTCACACACAGTCACACGCTCTCCCTGTCTCTCACACACACACTCTCCCTGTCTCTCACACACACACTCCCTGTCTCTCACACACACAGTCACACACTCTCCCTGTCTCTCACACACAGTCACACGCTCTCCCTGTCTCTCACACACACACTCTCCCTGTCTCTCACACACACACTCTCCCTGTCTCTCACACACAGTCACACGCTCTCCCTGTCTCTCACACACACACACACTCCCTGTCTCTCACACACAGTCACACACTCTCCCTGTCTCTCACACACAGTCACACGCTCTCCCTGTCTCTCACACACACACTCTCCCTGTCTCTCACACACACTCCCTGTGTCTCACACACAGTCACACGCTCTCCCTGTCTCTCGCACACAGTCACACACTCTCCCTCTCTCACACACACACACTCCCTGTCTCTCACACACAGTCACACATTCTCCCTGTCTCTCTCACACACACACTCCCTGTGTCCCACACAGTCACACGCTGTCCCTGTCTCTCTCACACACACACACTCCCTGTCTCTCACGCACACACTCCCTGTGTCTCACACACAGTCACACACTCTCCCTCTCTCTCACACACACACTCCCTGTGTCCCACACACAGTCACACACTCTCCCTGTCTCTCACACACAGTCACACGCTCTCCCTGTCTCTCACACACACACACTCCCTGTGTCTCACACACAGTCACACACTCTCCCTGTCTCTCAAACACTCACACTCCCTGTGTCCCACACACAGTCACACACTCTCCCTGTCTCTCACACACATTCACACGCTCTCCCTGTCTCTCACACACACACACTCCCTGTCTCTCACACACAGTCACACATTCTCCCTGTCTCTCACACACACACTCCCTGTGTCTCACACACAGTCACACACTCTCCCTGTCTCTCTCACACACACACTCCCTGTGTCCCACACAGTCACACGCTGTCCCTGTCTCTCTCACACACACACACTCCCTGTCTCTCACGCACACACTCCCTGTGTCTCACACACAGTCACACACTCTCCCTCTCTCTCACACACACACTCCCTGTGTCCCACACACAGTCACACACTCTCCCTGTCTCTCACACACAGTCACACGCTCTCCCTGTCTCTCACACACACACACTCCCTGTGTCTCACACACAGTCACACACTCTCCCTGTCTCTCAAACACTCACACTCCCTGTGTCCCACACACAGTCACACACTCTCCCTGTCTCTCACACACACACACTCCCTGTCTCTCAGACACACACTCCCTGTGTCTCACACACAGTCACACACTCTACCTCTCTCACACACACACACTCACTGTGTCCCACACACAGTCACATACTCTCCCTGTCTCTCACACACAGTCACACACTCTCCCTGTCTCTCACACACACACACTGCCTGTGTCCCACACACAGTCACACACTCTCCCTGTCTCTCACACACAGTCACACACTCTCCCTGTTTCTCACACACAGTCACACACTCTCCCTGTTTCTCACACACAGTCACACACTCTCCCTGTCTCTCACACACAGTCACACACTCTCCCTGTCTCTCACACACAGTCACACGCTCTCCCTGTTTCTCACACACACACACTCCCTGTCTCTCACACACAGTCACACGCTCTCCCTGTCTCTCACAGACACACACTCCCTGTCTCTCACACACACACTCCCTGTGTCTCGCACACAGTCACACACTCTCCCTCTCTCACACGCACACACTCCCTGTCTCTCACACACAGTCACACGTTCTCCCTGTCTCTCACACACACACTCCCTGTGTCTCACACACAGTCACACACTCTCCCTGTCTCTCTCACACACACACTCCCTGTGTCCCACACAGTCACACGCTGTCCCTGTCTCTCTCACACACACACACTCCCTGTCTCTCACAAACACACTCCCTGTGTCCCACACACAGTCACACACTCTCCCTGTCTCTCACACACAGTCACACGCTCTCCCTGTCTCTCACACACACACACTCCCTGTCTCTCACACACACACTCCCTGTGTCCCACACAGTCACACGCTCTCCCTGTCTCTCACACACACACACTCCCTGTCTCTCAGACACACACTCCCTGTCTCTCACACACAGTCACACGCTCTCCCTGTCTCTCTCACACACACACACTCCCTGTCTCTCACACACACACCCCCTGTGTCTCACACACAGTCACACACTCTCCCTTTCTCTCACACACACACGCTGCCTGTCTCTCTCACACACACACTCCCTGTCTCTCACACACACACTCCCTTGTCTCTCACACACAGTCACACGCTCTCCCTGTCTCTCACTCACACACTCTCCCTGTCTCTCACACACACACTCCCTGTGTCTCACACACAGTCACACACTCTCCCTTTCTCTCACACACACACGCTGCCTGTCTCTCTCACACACACACTCCCTGTCTCTCACACACACACTCCCTTGTCTCTCACACACAGTCACACGCTCTCCCTGTCTCTCACACACACACACTCCCTGTGTCCCACACACAGTCACACACTCTCCCTGTCTCTCACGCACAGTCACACGCTCTCCCTGTCTCTCACACACACACTCCCTTGTCTCTCACACACAGTCACACGCTCTCCCTGTCTCTCACACACACACACTCCCTGTGTCCCACACACAGTCACACACTCTCCCTCTCTCACACGCACACACTCCCTGTCTCTCACACACAGTCACACGTTCTCCCTGTCTCTCACACACACACTCCCTGTGTCTCACACACAGTCACACACTCTCCCTGTCTCTCTCACACACACACTCCCTGTGTCCCACACAGTCACACGCTGTCCCTGTCTCTCTCACACACACACACTCCCTGTCTCTCACAAACACACTCCCTGTGTCCCACACACAGTCACACACTCTCCCTGTCTCTCACACACAGTCACACGCTCTCCCTGTCTCTCACACACACACACTCCCTGTCTCTCACACACACACTCCCTGTGTCCCACACAGTCACACGCTCTCCCTGTCTCTCACACACACACACTCCCTGTCTCTCAGACACACACTCCCTGTCTCTCACACACAGTCACACACTCTCCCTTTCTCTCACACACACACGCTGCCTGTCTCTCTCACACACACACTCCCTGTCTCTCACACACACACTCCCTTGTCTCTCACACACAGTCACACGCTCTCCCTGTCTCTCACTCACACACTCTCCCTGTCTCTCACACACACACTCCCTGTGTCTCACACACAGTCACACACTCTCCCTTTCTCTCACACACACACGCTGCCTGTCTCTCTCACACACACACTCCCTGTCTCTCACACACACACTCCCTTGTCTCTCACACACAGTCACACGCTCACCCTGTCTCTCACACACACACACTCCCTGTGTCCCACACACAGTCACACACTCTCCCTGTCTCTCACGCACAGTCACACGCTCTCCCTGTCTCTCTCACACACACACTTTCCCTGTCTCTCACACACAGTCACACACTCTCCCTGTCTCTCACACACAGTCACACGCTCTCCCTGTCTCTCACACACACACACTCCCTGTCTCTCACACACACACTCCCTGTGTCCCACACAGTCACACGCTCTCCCTGTCTCTCACACACACACACTCCCTGTCTCTCAGACACACACTCCCTGTCTCTCACACACAGTCACACGCTCTCCCTGTCTCTCTCACACACACACACTCCCTGTCTCTCACACACACACCCCCTGTGTCTCACACACAGTCACACACTCTCCCTTTCTCTCACACACACACGCTGCCTGTCTCTCTCACACACACTCCCTGTCTCTCACACACACAGTCACACGCTCTCCCTGTCTCTCTCACACACACACTCCCTGTCTCTCACACACACACTCCCTTGTCTCTCACACACAGTCACACGCTCTCCCTGTCTCTCACACACACACACTCCCTGTGTCCCACACACAGTCACACACTCTCCCTGTCTCTCACGCACAGTCACACGCTCTCCCTGTCTCTCTCACACACACACTTTCCCTGTCTCTCACACACAGTCACACACTCTCCCTGTCTCTCACGCACAGTCACACGCTCTCCCTGTCTCTCTCACACGCACACTCCCTGTGTCCCACACACAGTCACACACTCTCCCTGTCTCTCACACACACACACACCCTGTGTCCCACACACAGTCACACACACTCCCTGTGTCCCACACACAGTCACACACACTCCCTGTCTCTCACACACACAGTCACACGCTCTCCCTGTCTCTCAGACACACACTCCCTGTGTCTCACACACAGTCACACACTCTCCCTCTCTCACACACACACTCTCCCTGTGTCCCACACAGTCACACGCTCTCCCTGTCTCTCACACACAGTCACACGCTCTCCCTGTCTCTCACACACACACTCCCTGTGTCTCACACACAGTCACACACTCTCCCTGTCTCTCACACACACACACTCCCTGTGTCCCACACAGTCACACGCTCTCCCTGTCTCTCACACACAGTCACACGCTCTCCCTGTCTCTCACACACACACACTCCCTGTCTCTCTCACACAGTCACACACTCTCCCTGTCTCTCTCACACAGTCACACACTCTCCCTGTCTCTCACACACAGTCACACACTCTCCCTGTCTCTCACACACTCACTCTCCCTGTCTCTCACACACAGTCACACGCTCTCCCTCTCTCTCACACACACACTCTCCCTGTCTCTCACACACACACTCTCCCTGTCTCTCACACACACACTCTCCCTGTCTCTCACACACACTCTCCCTGTCTCTCACACACAGTCACACACTCTCCCTGTCTCTCACACACACTCTCCCTGTCTCTCACACACAGTCACACACTCTCCCTGTCTCTCACACACACACTCTCCCTGTCTCTCACACACACTCTCCCTGTCTCTCACACACAGTCACACACTCTCCCTGTCTCTCACACACTCACTCTCCCTGTCTCTCACACACAGTCACACACTCTCCCTCTCTCACACACACAGTCACACGCTCTCCCTGTCTCTCACACACACACTCTCCCTGTCTCTCACACACACGCTCTCCCTGTCTCTCACACACAGTCACACGCTCTCCCTGTCTCTCACACACAGTCACACGCTCTCCCTGTCTCTCTCACACAGTCACACACTCTCCCTGTCTCTCACACACAGTCACACGCTCTCCCTGTCTCTCTCACACAGTCACACACTCTCCCTGTCTCTCACACACAGTCACATACTCTCCCTGTCTCTCACACACAGTCACACACTCTCCCTGTCTCTCCCACACACACTCCCTGTGTCTCACACACAGTCACACACTCTCCCTCTCTCACACACACACTCCCTGTGTCCCACACACAGTCACTCACTCTCCCTGTCTCTCACACACAGTCACACACTCTCCCTGTCTCTCACACACACACACTCCCTGTGTCCCACACACAGTCACACACTCTCCCTGTCTCTCACACACAGTCACACGCTCTCCCTGTCTCTCACACACAGTCACACACTCTCCCTGTCTCTCCCACACACACTCCCTGTGTCCCACACACAGTCACACACTCTCCCTGTCTCTCACACACAGTCACACGCTCTCCCTGTCTCTCACACACACACTCTCCCTGTCTCTCACACACACACTCCCTGTGTCTCACACACAGTCACACACTCTCCCTCTCTCACACACACACACTCCCTGTCTCTCACACACAGTCACACGTTCTCCCTGTCTCTCACACACACACTCTCCCTGTCTCTCACACACACACTCCCTGTGTCTCATACACAGTCACACACTCTCCCTGTCTCTCTCACACACACACTCCCTGTGTCCCACACAGTCACACGCTGTCCCTGTCTCTCTCTCACACACACACTCCCTGTCTCTCACACACACACTCCCTGTGTCTCACACACAGTCACACACTCTCCCTCTCTCTCACACACACACTCCCTGTGTCCCACACACAGTCACACACTCTCCCTGTCTCTCACACACAGTCACACGCTCTCCCTGTCTCTCATACACACACACTCCTGTCTCTCACACTCACACTCCCTGTGTCCCACACACAGTCACACACTCTCCCTGTCTCTCACACACAGTCACACACTCTCCCTGTCTCTCACACACAGTCACACACTCTCCCTGTCTCTCACACACAGTCACACGCTCTCCCTGTCTCTCACACACAGTCACACGCTCTCCCTGTCTCTCTCACACAGTCACACACTCTCCCTGTCTCTCACACACACACACTCCCTGTGTCCCACACACAGTCACACACTCTCCCTGTCTCTCACACACAGTCACACACTCTCCCTGTCTCTCACACACAGTCACACACTCTCCCTGTCTCTCACACACTCACTCTCCCTGTCTCTCACACACAGTCACACGCTCTCCCTGTCTCTCACACACACACTCTCCCTGTCTCTCACACACACACTCTCCCTGTCTCTCACACTCACACTCCCTGTGTCTCACACACAGTCACACGCTCTCCCTGTCTCTCACACACAGTCACACGCTCTCCCTGTCTCTCACACACAGTCACACGCTCTCCCTGTCTCTCTCACACAGTCACACACTCTCCCTGTCTCTCACACACAGTCACACGCTCTCCCTGTCTCTCTCACACAGTCACACACTCTCCCTGTCTCTCACACACAGTCACATACTCTCCCTGTCTCTCACACACAGTCACACACTCTCCCTGTCTCTCACACACACACACTCCCTGTGTCCCACACACAGTCACACACTCTCCCTGTCTCTCACACACAGTCACACGCTCTCCCTGTTTCTCACACACACACACTCCCTGTGTCCCACACACAGTCACACACTCTCCCTGTCTCTCACACACAGTCACACGCTCTCCCTGTTTCTCACACACACACTCTCCCTGTCTCTCACACACACACACTCCCTGTGTCCCACACACAGTCACACACTCTCCCTGTCTCTCACACACAGTCACACGCTCTCCCTGTCTCTCACAGACACACACTCCCTGTCTCTCACACACACACTCCCTGTGTCTCGCACACAGTCACACACTCTCCCTCTCTCACACGCACACACTCCCTGTCTCTCACACACAGTCACACGTTCTCCCTGTCTCTCACACACACACTCCCTGTGTCTCACACACAGTCACACACTCTCCCTGTCTCTCTCACACACACACTCCCTGTGTCCCACACAGTCACACGCTGTCCCTGTCTCTCTCACACACACACACTCCCTGTCTCTCACAAACACACTCCCTGTGTCCCA
Organism: Hypanus sabinus; assembly: GCF_030144855.1. Lineage (NCBI taxonomy): Eukaryota > Metazoa > Chordata > Chondrichthyes > Myliobatiformes > Dasyatidae > Hypanus > Hypanus sabinus. The sequence goes on along the minus strand of NW_026778948.1, from coordinate 253,500 downwards.
CACACAGTCACACACTCTCCCTGTCTCTCACACACAGTCACACGCTCTCCCTGTCTCTCACACACACACTCCCTGTCTCTCACACACACACTCCCTGTGTCTCACACACAGTCACACACTCTCCCTGTCTCTCACACACAGTCACACACTCTCCCTGTCTCTCACACACAGTCACACGCTCTCCCTGTCTCTCACACACAGTCACACGCTCTCCCTGTCTCTCTCACACAGTCACACACTCTCCCTGTCTCTCACACACACACACTCCCTGTGTCCCACACACAGTCACACACTCTCCCTGTCTCTCACACACAGTCACACACTCTCCCTGTCTCTCACACACAGTCACACACTCTCCCTGTCTCTCACACACTCACTCTCCCTGTCTCTCACACACAGTCACACGCTCTCCCTGTCTCTCACACACAGTCACACACTCTCCCTGTCTCTCACACACACACACTCCCTGTGTCCCACACACAGTCACACACTCTCCCTGTCTCTCACACACAGTCACACGCTCTCCCTGTTTCTCACACACACACACTCCCTGTGTCCCACACACAGTCACACACTCTCCCTGTCTCTCACACACAGTCACACGCTCTCCCTGTTTCTCACACACACACTCTCCCTGTCTCTCACACACACACACTCCCTGTGTCCCACACACAGTCACACACTCTCCCTGTCTCTCACACACACACACTCCCTGTGTCCCACACACAGTCACACACTCTCCCTGTCTCTCACACACAGTCACACACTCTCCCTGTCTCTCACACACAGTCACACACTCTCCCTGTCTCTCACACACAGTCACACGCTCTCCCTGTCTCTCACAGACACACACTCCCTGTCTCTCACACACACACTCCCTGTGTCTCGCACACAGTCACACACTCTCCCTCTCTCACACGCACACACTCCCTGTCTCTCACACACAGTCACACGTTCTCCCTGTCTCTCACACACACACTCCCTGTGTCTCACACACAGTCACACACTCTCCCTGTCTCTCTCACACACACACTCCCTGTGTCCCACACAGTCACACGCTGTCCCTGTCTCTCTCACACACACACACTCCCTGTCTCTCACAAACACACTCCCTGTGTCCCACACACAGTCACACACTCTCCCTGTCTCTCACACACAGTCACACGCTCTCCCTGTCTCTCACACACACACTCCCTGTCTCTCACACACACACTCCCTGTGTCTCACACACAGTCACACACTCTCCCTGTCTCTCACACACTCACACACCCTGTGTCCCACACACAGTCACACGCTCTCCCTGTCTCTCACACACAGTCACACGCTCTCCCTGTCTCTCACACACAGTCACACGCTCTCCCTGTCTCTCACACACACACACTCCCTGTCTCTCACACACACACACTCCCTGTCTCTCACACACAGTCACACGCTCTCCCTGTCTCTCTCACACACACACTCCCTGTCTCTCAGACACACACTCCCTGTCTCTCACACACAGTCACACGCTCTCCCTGTCTCTCACACACACACTCTCCCTGTCTCTCACACACACACTCCCTGTGTCTCACACACAGTCACACACTCTCCCTGTCTCTCTCACACACACACTCCCTGTGTCCCACACACAGTCACACACTCTCCCTGTCTCTCACACACAGTCACACGTTCTCCCTGTCTCTCACACACACACACTCCCTGTGTCCCACACAGTCACACGCTCTCCCTGTCTCTCTCACACACACACTCCCTGTCTCTCACACACACACTCCCTTGTCTCTCACACACAGTCACACGCTCTCCCTGTCTCTCACTAATACACTCTCCCTGTCTCTCACACACACACTCCCTGTGTCCCACACACAGTCACACGCTCTCCCTGTCAATCTCACACACACACACTCCCTGTCTCTCACACACACACTCCCTGTGTCCCACACACAGTCACACACTCTCCCTGTCTCTCCCACACACACTCCCTGTGTCTCACACACAGTCACACACTCTCCCTCTCTCACACACACACACTCCCTGTGTCCCACACACAGTCACTCACTCTCCCTGTCTCTCACACACAGTCACACACTCTCCCTGTCTCTCACACACACACACTCCCTGTGTCCCACACACAGTCACACACTCTCCCTGTCTCTCACACACAGTCACACGCTCTCCCTGTCTCTCACACACACAGTCACACACTCTCCCTGTCTCTCACACACACACTCTCCCTGTCTCTCACACACACACTCCCTGTGTCTCACACACAGTCACACACTCTCCCTCTCTCACACACACACACTCCCTGTCTCTCACACACACACACTCCCTGTCTCTCACACACACAGTCACACACTCTCCCTGTCTCTCACACACACACTCTCCCTGTCTCTCACACACACACTCCCTGTGTCTCACACACAGTCACACACTCTCCCTCTCTCACACACACACACTCCCTGTCTCTCACACACAGTCACACGTTCTCCCTGTCTCTCACACACACACTCTCCCTGTCTCTCACACACACACTCCCTGTGTCTCATACACAGTCACACACTCTCCCTGTCTCTCTCACACACACACTCCCTGTGTCCCACACAGTCACACGCTGTCCCTGTCTCTCTCTCACACACACACTCCCTGTCTCTCACACACACACTCCCTGTGTCTCACACACAGTCACACACTCTCCCTCTCTCTCACACACACACTCCCTGTGTCCCACACACAGTCACACACTCTCCCTGTCTCTCACACACAGTCACACGCTCTCCCTGTCTCTCATACACACACACTCCTGTCTCTCACACACACACTCCCTGTGTCTCACATACAGTCACACACTCTCCCTTTCTCTCACACACACACGCTCCCTCTCTCTCACACACAGTCACAAGCTCTCCCTGTCTCTCACACACACACACTCCCTGTCTCTCACACACACACTCCCTGTGTCTCACACACAGTCACACACTCTCCCTGTCTCTCACACACACACACTCCCTGTGTCCCACACAGTCACACGCTCTCCCTGTCTCTCTCACACACACTCACTCCCTGTCTCTCACACACACACTCCCTGTGTCTCACACACAGTCACACACTCTCCCTTTCTCTCACACACACACGCTCCCTGTCTCTCACACACAGTCACACGCTCTCCCTGTCTCTCACACACACACACTCCCTGTCTCTCACACACACACTCCCTGTGTCTCACACACAGTCACACACTCTCCCTGTCTCTCACACACACACACTCCCTGTGTCCCACACACAGACACACGCTCTCCCTGTCTCTCTCTCACACACACACTCCCTGTCTCTCACACACACACTCCCTGTGTCTCACACACAGTCACACACTCTCCCTCTCTCACACACACACACTCCCTGTGTCCCACACACAGTCACACACTCTCCCTGTCTCTCACACACAGTCACACGTTCTCCCTGTCTCTCACACACACACACTCCCTGTGTCTCACACACAGTCACACACTCTCCCTCTCTCACACACTCACACTCCCTGTGTCCCACACACAGTCACACACTCTCCCTGTCTCTCACACACAGTCACACGCTCTCCCTGTCTCTCTCACACACACACTCCCTGTCTCTCACACACACACTCCCTTGTCTCTCACACACAGTCACACGCTCTCCCTGTCTCTCACACACAGTCACACACTCTCCCTGTCTGTCACACACAGTCACACGCTCTCCCTGTCTGTCACAAACACACACTCCCTGTGTCTCACACACAGTCACACACTCTCCCTGTCTCTCACACACACACTCCCTGTGTCTCACACACAGTCACACACTCTCCCTGTCTCTCACACACAGTCACACGCTCTCCCTGTCTGTCACAAACACACACTCCCTGTGTCTCACACACAGTCACACACTCTCCCTGTCTCTCACACACACACACTCCCTGTGTCTCACACACAGTCACACACTCTCCCTCTCTCACACACTCACACTCCCTGTGTCCCACACACAGTCACACACTCTCCCTGTCTCTCACACACAGTCACACGCTCTCCCTGTCTCTCACTCACACACTCTCCCTGTCTCTCACACACACACTCCCTTGTCTCTCACACACAGTCACACGCTCTCCCTGTCTCTCACTCACACACTCTCCCTGTGTCCCACACACAGTCACACACTCTCCCTGTCTCTCACACACAGTCACACGCTCTCCCTGTCTCTCTCACACACACACTCCCTGTCTCTCACACACACACTCCCTTGTCTCTCACACACAGTCACACGCTCTCCCTGTCTCTCACACACAGTCACACGCTCTCCCTGTCTCTCACACACAGTCACACGCTCTCCCTGTCTCTCACTCACACACTCTCCCTGTCTCTCACACACACACTCCCTGTGTCTCACATACAGTCACACGCTCTCCCTGTCTCTCTCACACACACACACTCCCTGTCTCTCACACACACACTCCCTGTGCTCCACACACAGTCACACACTCTCCCTGTCTCTCACACACAGTCACACACTCTCCCTGTCTCTCACACACACAGCCACACGCTCTCCCTGTCTCTCACACACACACTCCCTGTGTCTCACTCACAGTCACACACTCTCCCTCTCTCACACACACACACACTCCCTGTGTCCCACACACAGTCACACACTCTCCCTGTCTCTCACACACAGTCACACACTCTCCCTGTCTCTCACACACACACACTCCCTGTGTCCCACACACAGTCACACACTCTCCCTGTCTCTCACACACACACACTCCCTGTGTCCCACACACAGTCACACACTCTCCCTGTCTCTCACACACAGTCACACGCTCTCCCTGTCTCTCACACACACAGTCACACGCTCTCCCTGTCTCTCACACACACACTCCCTGTGTCTCGCACACAGTCACACACTCTCCCTCTCTCACACACACACACTCCCTGTCTCTCACACACAGTCACACGTTCTCCCTGTCTCTCACACACACACTCCCTGTGTCTCACACACAGTCACACACTCTCCCTGTCTCTCACACACACACTCCCTGTGTCTCACACACAGTCACACGCTCTCCCTGTCTCTCACACACACACTCCCTGTGTCTCACACACAGTCACACACTCTCCCTCTCTCTCACACACACACTCCCTGTGTCCCACACACAGTCACACACTCTCCCTGTCTCTCACACACACACACTCCCTGTGTCCCACACACAGTCACACGCTCTCCCTGTCTCTCACACACACACTCCCTGTGTCTCACACACAGTCACACGCTCTCCCTGTCTCTCTCACACACACACTCCCTGTGTCCCACACAGTCACACGCTGTCCCTGTCTCTCTCTCACACACACACTCCCTGTCTCTCACACACACACTCCCTGTGTCTCACACACAGTCACACACTCTCCCTCTCTCTCACACACACACTCCCTGTGTCCCACACACAGTCACACACTCTCCCTGTCTCTCACACACAGTCACACGCTCTCCCTGTCTCTCATACACACACACTCCTGTCTCTCACACACACACTCCCTGTGTCTCACATACAGTCACACACTCTCCCTTTCTCTCACACACACACTCTCCCTGTCTCTCACACACACACTCCCTGTGTCTCACACACAGTCACACACTCTCCCTCTCTCACACACACACACTCCCTGTGTCTCACACACAGTCACACACTCTCCCTGTCTCTCACACACACACACTCCCTGTGTCCCACACACAGTCACACGCTCTCCCTGTCTCTCTCACACACACTCACTCCCTGTCTCTCACACACACACTCCCTGTGTCTCACACACAGTCACACACTCTCCCTTTCTCTCACACACACACGCTCCCTGTCTCTCACACACAGTCACACGCTCTCCCTGTCTCTCACACACACACACTCCCTGTCTCTCACACACACACTCCCTGTGTCTCACACACAGACACACGCTCTCCCTGTCTCTCTCTCACACACACACTCCCTGTCTCTCACACACACACTCCCTGTGTCTCACACACAGTCACACACTCTCCCTCTCTCACACACTCACACTCCCTGTGTCCCACACACAGTCACACACTCTCCCTGTCTCGCACACACAGTCACACGCTCTCCCTGTCTCTCTCACACACACACTCCCTGTCTCTCACACACACACTCCCTTGTCTCTCACACACAGTCACACGCTCTCCCTGTCTCTCACTCACACACTCTCCCTGTCTCTCACACACACACTCCCTTGTCTCTCACACACAGTCACACGCTCTCCCTGTCTCTCACTCACACACTCTCCCTGTCTCTCACACACACACTCCCTGTGTCTCACACACAGTCACACACTCTCCCTGTCTCTCACACACACACTCCCTGTGTCTCACATACAGTCACACGCTCTCCCTGTCTCTCTCACACACACACACTCCCTGTCTCTCACACACACACTCTCCCTGTCTCTCACACACACACTCCCTGTGTCTCATACACAGTCACACACTCTCCCTGTCTCTCTCACACACACACTCCCTGTGTCCCACACAGTCACACGCTGTCCCTGTCTCTCTCTCACACACACACTCCCTGTGTCTCACACACAGTCACACACTCTCCCTCTCTCTCACACACACACTCCCTGTGTCCCACACACAGTCACACACTCTCCCTGTCTCTCACACACAGTCACACGCTCTCCCTGTCTCTCATACACACACACTCCTGTCTCTCACACACACACTCCCTGTGTCTCACATACAGTCACACACTCTCCCTTTCTCTCACACACACACGCTCCCTCTCTCTCACACACAGTCACACGTTCTCCCTGTCTCTCACACACACACACTCCCTGTGTCTCACACACAGTCACACACTCTCCCTCTCTCACACACTCACACTCCCTGTGTCCCACACACAGTCACACACTCTCCCTGTCTCGCACACACAGTCACACGCTCTCCCTGTCTCTCTCACACACACACTCCCTGTCTCTCACACACACACTCCCTTGTCTCTCACACACAGTCACACGCTCTCCCTGTCTCTCACTCACACACTCTCCCTGTCTCTCACACACACACTCCCTTGTCTCTCACACACAGTCACACGCTCTCCCTGTCTCTCACTCACACACTCTCCCTGTCTCTCACACACACACTCCCTGTGTCTCACACACAGTCACACACTCTCCCTGTCTCTCACACACACACTCCCTGTGTCTCACATACAGTCACACGCTCTCCCTGTCTCTCTCACACACACACACTCCCTGTCTCTCACACACACACTCTCCCTGTCTCTCACACACACACTCCCTGTGTCTCATACACAGTCACACACTCTCCCTGTCTCTCTCACACACACACTCCCTGTGTCCCACACAGTCACACGCTGTCCCTGTCTCTCTCTCACACACACACTCCCTGTGTCTCACACACACACTCCCTGTGTCTCACACACAGTCACACACTCTCCCTCTCTCTCACACACACACTCCCTGTGTCCCACACACAGTCACACACTCTCCCTGTCTCTCACACACAGTCACACGCTCTCCCTGTCTCTCATACACACACACTCCTGTCTCTCACACACACACTCCCTGTGTCTCACATACAGTCACACACTCTCCCTTTCTCTCACACACACACGCTCCCTCTCTCTCACACACAGTCACAAGCTCTCCCTGTCTCTCACACACACACACTCCCTGTCTCTCACACACACACTCCCTGTGTCTCACACACAGTCACACACTCTCCCTGTCTCTCACACACACACACTCCCTGTGTCCCACACACAGTCACACGCTCTCCCTGTCTCTCTCACACACACTCACTCCCTGTCTCTCACACACACACTCCCTGTGTCTCACACACAGTCACACACTCTCCCTTTCTCTCACACACACACGCTCCCTGTCTCTCACACACAGTCACACGCTCTCCCTGTCTCTCACACACACACACTCCCTGTCTCTCACACACACACTCCCTGTGTCTCACACACAGTCACACACTCTCCCTGTCTCTCACACACACACACTCCCTGTGTCCCACACACAGTCACACGCTCTCCCTGTCTCTCTCTCACACACACACTCCCTGTCTCTCACACACACACTCCCTGTGTCTCACACACAGTCACACACTCTCCCTCTCTCACACACACACACTCCCTGTGTCCCACACACAGTCACACACTCTCCCTGTCTCTCACACACAGTCACACGTTCTCCCTGTCTCTCACACACACACACTCCCTGTGTCTCACACACAGTCACACACTCTCCCTCTCTCACACACTCACACTCCCTGTGTCCCACACACAGTCACACACTCTCCCTGTCTCTCACACACAGTCACACGCTCTCCCTGTCTCTCTCACACACACACTCCCTGTCTCTCACACACACACTCCCTTGTCTCTCACACACAGTCACACGCTCTCCCTGTCTCTCACTCACACACTCTCCCTGTCTCTCACACACACACTCCCTGTGTCTCACACACAGTCACACACTCTCCCTGTCTCTCACACACAGTCACACGCTCTCCCTGTCTCTCACTCACACACTCTCCCTGTCTCTCACACACACACTCCCTGTGTCTCACACACAGTCACACACTCTCCCTGTCTCTCACACACACACTCCCTGTGTCTCACATACAGTCACACGCTCTCCCTGTCTCTCTCACACACACACACTCCCTGTCTCTCACACACACACTCCCTGTGCTCCACACACAGTCACACACTCTCCCTGTCTCTCACACACAGTCACACACTCTCCCTGTCTCTCACACACACAGCCACACGCTCTCCCTGTCTCTCACACACACAATCCCTGTGTCTCACTCACAGTCACACACTCTCCCTCTCTCACACACACACTCCCTGTGTCTCACACACAGTCACACACTCTCCCTGTCTCTCACACACACACTCCCTGTGTCCCACACACAGTCACACACTCTCCCTGTCTCTCACACACAGTCACACACTCTCCCTGTCTCTCACACACACACACTCCCTGTGTCCCACACACAGTCACACACTCTCCCTGTCTCTCACACACAGTCACACGCTCTCCCTGTCTCTCACACACACAGTCACACGCTCTCCCTGTCTCTCACACACACACTCCCTGTGTCTCGCACACAGTCACACACTCTCCCTCTCTCACACACACACACTCCCTGTCTCTCACACACAGTCACACGTTCTCCCTGTCTCTCACACACACACTCCCTGTGTCTCACACACAGTCACACACTCTCCCTGTCTCTCTCACACACACACTCCCTGTGTCCCACACAGTCACACGCTGTCCCTGTCTCTCTCACACACACACTCTCCCTGTCTCTCACACACACACTCCCTGTGTCTCACACACAGTCACACACTCTCCCTCTCTCTCACACACACACTCCCTGTGTCCCACACACAGTCACACACTCTCCCTGTCTCTCACACACAGTCACACGCTCTCCCTGTCTCTCACACACACACACTCCCTGTCTCTCACACACACACTCCCTGTGTCTCACACACAGTCACACACTCTCCCTGTCTCTCACACACAGTCACACGCTCTCCCTGTCTCTCACACAAACTCTCCCTGTCTCTCACACACACACTCCCTGTGTCTCACACACAGTCACACACTCTCCCTCTCTCACACACACACACTCCCTGTCTCTCACACACACACTCTCCCTGTCTCTCACACACACACTCCCTGTGTCTCACACACAGTCACACACTCTCCCTGTCTCTCACACACACACACTCCCTGTGTCCCACACACAGTCACACACTCTCCGTCTCTCTCACACACACACACTCCCTGTCTCTCACACACACACTCCCTGTGTCTCACACACAGTCACACACTCTCCCTGTCTCTCTCACACAGTCACACACTCTCCCTGTCTCTCACACACACACACTCCCTGTCTCTCACACACACACTCCCTGTGTCTCACACACAGTCACACACTCTCCCTGTCTCTCACACACACACTCCCTGTGTCCCACACACAGTCACACACTCTCCCTCTCTCACACACACACACTCCCTGTGTCTCACACACAGTCACACACTCTCCCTGTCTCTCACACACACACACTCCCTGTGTCCCACACACAGTCACACACTCTCCGTCTCTCTCACACACACACACTCCCTGTCTCTCACACTCACACTCCCTGTGTCCCACACACAGTCACACGCCTTCCCTGTCTCTCTCACACAGTCACACACTCTCCCTGTCTCTCACACACACACACTCCCTGTCTCTCACACACACACTCCCTGTGTCTCACACACAGTCACACACTCTCCCTGTCTCTCACACACACACTCCCTGTGTCCCACACACAGTCACACACTCTCCCTCTCTCTCACACACACACTCCCTGTGTCCCACACACAGTCACACACTCTCCCTGTCTCTCACACACACAGTCACACGCTCTCCCTGTCTCTCTCACACACACACACTCCCTGACTCTCACACACACACTCCCTGTTTCTCACACACAGTCACACACTCTCCCTCTCTCACACACACACACTCCCTGTGTCCCACACCCAGTCACACACTCTCCCTGTCTCTCACACACAGTCACACGCTCTCCCTGTCTCTCACACACACACTCCCTTGTCTCTCACACACAGTCACACGCTCTCCCTGTCTCTCACACACACACTCTCCCTGTCTCTCACACACACACACTCCCTGTGTCTCACACACAGTCACACACTCTCCCTGTCTCTCTCACACACACTCCCTGTCTCTCACACACAGTCACACACTCTCCCTGTCTCTCACACACACACACTCCCTGTGTCTCACACACAGTCACACACTCTCCCTGTCTCTCTCACACACACTCCCTGTCTCTCACACACACTCCCTTGTCTCTCACACACAGTCACACGCTCTCCCTGTCTCTCACACACACACTCTCCCTGTCTCTCACACACACACACTCCCTGTGTCTCACACACAGTCACACACTCTCCCTGTGTCTCACACACAGTCACACACTCTCCCTTTCTCACACACACACACACTCCCTGTCTCTCACACACAGTCACACACTCTCCCTGTCTCTCACACACAGTCACACGCTCTCCCTGTCTCTCACACACACACTCTCCCTGTCTCTCACACACACACTCCCTGTGTCTCACACACAGTCACACACTCTCCCTGTCTCTCACACACACACACTCCCTGTGTCCCACACACAGTCACACACTCTCCCTGTCTCTCACACACAGTCACACGCTCTCCCTGTCTCTCATACACACACACTCCTGTCTCTCACACACACACTCCCTGTGTCTCACATACAGTCACACACTCTCCCTTTCTCTCACACACACACGCTCCCTCTCTCTCACACACAGTCACAAGCTCTCCCTGTCTCTCACACACACACACTCCCTGTCTCTCACACACACACTCCCTGTGTCTCACACACAGTCACACACTCTCCCTGTCTCTCACACACACACACTCCCTGTGTCCCACACACAGTCACACGCTCTCCCTGTCTCTCTCACACACACTCACTCCCTGTCTCTCACACACACACTCCCTGTGTCTCACACACAGTCACACACTCTCCCTTTCTCTCACACACACACGCTCCCTGTCTCTCACACACAGTCACACGCTCTCCCTGTCTCTCACACACACACACTCCCTGTGTCTCACACTCACACTCCCTGTGTCCCACACACAGTCACACACTCTCCCTTTCTCTCACACACACACACTCCCTGTGTCTCACACACAGTCACACACTCTCCCTGTCTCTCACACACACACTCCCTGTGTCCCACACACAGTCACACACTCTCCCTGTCTCTCTCACACACACACTCCCTGTGTCCCACACACAGACACACGCTCTCCCTGTCTCTCTCTCACACACACACTCCCTGTCTCTCACACACACACTCCCTGTGTCTCACACACAGTCACACACTCTCCCTCTCTCACACACACACACTCCCTGTGTCCCACACACAGTCACACACTCTCCCTGTCTCTCACACACAGTCACACGTTCTCCCTGTCTCTCACACACACACACTCCCTGTGTCTCACACACAGTCACACACTCTCCCTCTCTCACACACACAGTCACACGTTCTCCCTGTCTCTCACACACAGTCACACACTCTCCCTCTCTCACACACTCACACTCCCTGTGTCCCACACACAGTCACACACTCTCCCTGTCTCTCACACACAGTCACACACTCTCCCTGTCTCTCACACACACACACTCCCTGTGTCCCACACACAGTCACACACTCTCCCTGTCTCTCACACACACACACTCCCTGTGTCCCACACACAGTCACACACTCTCCCTGTCTCTCACACACACACACTCCCTGTGTCTCACACACAGTCACACGCTCTCCCTGTCTCTCTCACACACACACTCCCTGTCTCTCTCACACACACACTCCCTGTCTCTCTCACACACGCTCTCCCTGTCTCTCACTCACACACTCTCCCTGTCTCTCAGACACACACTCCCTGTGTCTCACACACACACTCCCTGTGTCCCACACACAGTCACACACTCTCCCTGTCTCTCACACACAGTCACACGCTCTCCCTGTCTCTCTCACACACACACTCCCTGTCTCTCACACACACACTCCCTTGTCTCTCACACACAGTCACACGCTCTCCCTGTCTCTCACTCACACACTCTCCCTGTCTCTCACACACACACTCCCTGTGTCTCACACACAGTCACACACTCTCCCTGTCTCTCACACACACACTCCCTGTGTCTCACATACAGTCACACGCTCTCCCTGTCTCTCTCACACACACACACTCCCTGTCTCTCACACACACTCCCTGTGCTCCACACACAGTCACACACTCTCCCTGTCTCTCACACACAGTCACACACTCTCCCTGTCTCTCACACACACAGCCACACGCTCTCCCTGTCTCTCACACACACACTCCCTGTGTCTCACTCACAGTCACACACTCTCCCTCTCTCACACACACACACACTCCCTGTCCCACACACAGTCACACACTCTCCCTGTCTCTCACACACAGTCACACACTCTCCCTGTCTCTCACACACACACACTCCCTGTGTCCCACACACAGTCACACACTCTCCCTGTCTCTCACACACAGTCACACGCTCTCCCTGTCTCTCACACACACAGTCACACGCTCTCCCTGTCTCTCACACACACACTCCCTGTGTCTCGCACACAGTCACACACTCTCCCTCTCTCACACACACACACTCCCTGTCTCTCACACACAGTCACACGTTCTCCCTGTCTCTCACACACACACTCCCTGTGTCTCACACACAGTCACACACTCTCCCTCTCTCTCACACACACACTCCCTGTGTCCCACACACAGTCACACACTCTCCCTGTCTCTCACACACAGTCACACGCTCTCCCTGTCTCTCACACACACACTCCCTGTCTCTCACACACAGTCACACACTCTCCCTCTCTCACACACACACTCCCTGTGTCTCACACACAGTCACACACTCTCCCTCTCTCACACACACACTCTCCCTGTCTCTCACACACACACACTCCCTGTGTCCCACACACAGTCACACGCTCTCCCTGTCTCTCTCACACACACACACTCCCTGTCTCTCACACACACACTCCCTGTGTCCCACACACAGTCACACACTCTCCCTGTCTCTCCCACACACACTCCCTGTGTCTCACACACAGTCACACACGCTCCCTCTCTCACACACCCACACTCCCTGTGTCCCACACAGTCACACGCTCTCCCTGTCTCTCACACACACACACTCCCTGTGTCTCACACACAGTCACACACTCTCCCTGTCTCTCACACACAGTCACACACTCTCCCTCTCTCACACACTCACACTCCCTGTGTCCCACACCCAGTCACACACTCTCCCTGTCTCTCACACACAGTCACACGCTCTCCCTGTCTCTCACACACACACACTCCCTGTGTCTCACACACAGTCACACACTCTCCCTTTCTCACACACACACACACTCCCTGTCTCTCACACACATTCACACGCTCTCCCTGTCTCTCACACACACACTCTCCCTGTCTCTCACACACACACTCCCTGTGTCTCACACACAGTCACACACTCTCCCTGTCTCTCACACACACACACTCCCTGTGTCCCACACAGTCACACACACTCCCTGTCTCTCACACACACACTCCCTGTGTCTCACACACTCTCCCTCTCTCACACACACACACTCCCTGTGTCCCACACACAGTCACACACTCTCCCTGTCTCTCACACACAGTCACACGCTCTCCCTGTCTCTCACACACACACTCCCTGTGTCTCACACACAGTTACACACACTCCCTGTGTCTCACACACAGTTACACACTCTCCCTGTCTCTCACACACACACTCCCTGTGTCTCACACACAGTTACACACACTCCCTGTGTCTCACACACAGTTACACACTCTCCCTGTCTCTCACACACACACACTCCCTGTGTCCCACACACAGTCACACACACTCCCTGTGTCTCACACACAGTTACACACTCTCCCTGTCTCTCACACACATACTCTCCCTGTCTCTCACACACAGTCACACACTCTCCCTGTCTCTCACACACACACACTCCCTGTGTCCCACACACAGTCACACACTCTCCCTCTCACACACAGTCACACACTCTCCCTGTCTCTCACACAGTGTCACACACTCTCCCTGTCTCTCACACACACACTCCCTGTGTCCCACACACAGTCACACGCTCTCCCTGTCTCTCTCACACACACACTCCCTGTCTCTCACACACACACTCCCTTGTCTCTCACACACAGTCACACGCTCTCCCTGTCTCTCACTCACACACTCTCCCTGTCTCTCACACACACACTCCCTGTGTCTCACACACAGTCACACACTCTCCCTGTCTCTCACACACACACTCCCTGTGTCTCACATACAGTCACACGCTCTCCCTGTCTCTCTCACACACACACACTCCCTGTCTCTCACACACACACTCCCTGTGCTCCACACACAGTCACACACTCTCCCTGTCTCTCACACACAGTCACACACTCTCCCTGTCTCTCACACACACAGCCACACGCTCTCCCTGTCTCTCACACACACACTCCCTGTGTCTCACTCACAGTCACACTCTCTCCCTCTCTCACACACACACACTCCCTGTGTCCCACACACAGTCACACACTCTCCCTCTCTCACACACACACACACTCCCTGTGTCCCACACACAGTCACACACTCTCCCTGTCTCTCACACACAGTCACACACTCTCCCTGTCTCTCACACACACACACTCCCTGTGTCCCACACACAGTCACACACTCTCCCTGTCTCTCACACACAGTCACACGCTCTCCCTGTCTCTCACACACACAGTCACACACACTCCCTGTGTCCCACACACAGTCACACACTCTCCCTGTCTCTCACACACACACTCCCTGTGTCTCGCACACAGTCACACACTCTCCCTCTCTCACACACACACACTCCCTGTCTCTCACACACAGTCAC
This sequence comes from Hypanus sabinus, assembly GCF_030144855.1. Lineage (NCBI taxonomy): Eukaryota > Metazoa > Chordata > Chondrichthyes > Myliobatiformes > Dasyatidae > Hypanus > Hypanus sabinus. Next base: position 237,889 of record NW_026778948.1, on the reverse strand, counting down.
ACGTTCTCCCTGTCTCTCACACACACACTCCCTGTGTCTCACACACAGTCACACACTCTCCCTGTCTCTCTCACACACACACTCCCTGTGTCCCACACAGTCACACGCTGTCCCTGTCTCTCTCACACACACACTCTCCCTGTCTCTCACACACACACTCTCCCTGTGTCTCACACACAGTCACACACTCTCCCTCTCTCTCACACACAGTCACACGCTCTCCCTGTCTCTCTCACACACACACTCCCTGTCTCTCACACACACACACTCCCTGTGTCCCACACACAGTCACACACTCTCCCTGTCTCTCACACACAGTCACACGCTCTCCCTGTCTCTCACACACACACACTCCCTGTCTCTCACACACACACTCCCTGTGTCTCACACACAGTCACACACACTCCCTGTCTCTCTCACACACACTCTCCCTGTCTCTCACACACAGTCACACGCTCTCCCTGTCTCTCACACACACACACTCCCTGTCTCTCACACACACACTCCCTGTGTCTCACACACAGTCACACACACTCCCTGTGTCCCACACACAGTCACACACTCTCCCTGTCTCTCACACACAGTCACACGCTCTCCCTGTCTCTCACACAAACTCTCCCTGTCTCTCACACACACACTCCCTGTGTCTCACACACAGTCACACACTCTCCCTCTCTCACACACACACACTCCCTGTCTCTCACACACACACTCTCCCTGTCTCTCACACACACACACTCCCTGTGTCCCACACACAGTCACACGCTCTCCCTGTCTCTCTCACACAAACACACACCCTGTGTCTCACACACAGTCACACACTCTCCCTGTCTCTCACACACAGTCACACGCTCTCCCTGTCTCTCACACACACACTCCCTGTGTCTCACACACAGTCACACACTCTCCCTGTCTCTCACACACACACACTCCCTGTGTCCCACACACAGTCACACGCTCTCCCTGTCTCTCTCACACACACACACTCCCTGTCTCTCACACGCACACTCCCTGTGTCTCACACACAGTCACACGCTCTCCCTGTCTCTCTCACACACACACACTCCCTGACTCTCACACACACACTCCCTGTTTCTCACACACAGTCACACACTCTCCCTCTCTCACACACACACACTCCCTGTGTCCCACACCCAGTCACACACTCTCCCTGTCTCTCACACACAGTCACACGCTCTCCCTGTCTCTCACACACACTCTCCCTGTGTCTCACACACAGTCACACACTCTCCCTTTCTCACACACACACACACTCCCTGTCTCTCACACACATTCACACGCTCTCCCTGTCTCTCACACACACACTCTCCCTGTCTCTCACACACACACTCCCTGTGTCTCACACACAGTCACACACTCTCCCTGTCTCTCACACACAGTCACACGCTCTCCCTGTCTCTCATACACACACACTCCTGTCTCTCACACACACACTCCCTGTGTCTCACATACAGTCACACACTCTCCCTTTCTCTCACACACACACGCTCCCTCTCTCTCACACACAGTCACAAGCTCTCCCTGTCTCTCACACACACACACTCCCTGTCTCTCACACACACACTCCCTGTGTCTCACACACAGTCACACACTCTCCCTGTCTCTCACACACACACACTCCCTGTGTCCCACACACAGTCACACACTCTCCCTGTCTCTCACACACACACACTCCCTGTGTCCCACACACAGTCACACGCTCTCCCTGTCTCTCTCACACACACTCACTCCCTGTCTCTCTCACACACACTCCCTGTGTCTCACACACAGTCACACACTCTCCCTTTCTCTCACACACACACGCTCCCTGTCTCTCACACACAGTCACACGCTCTCCCTGTCTCTCACACACACACTCCCTGTGTCTCACACACACACTCCCTGTGTCTCACACACAGTCACACACTCTCCCTGTCTCTCACACACACACACTCCCTGTGTCCCACACACAGACACACGCTCTCCCTGTCTCTCTCTCACACACACACTCCCTGTCTCTCACACACACACTCCCTGTGTCTCACACACAGTCACACACTCCCTGTGTCTCACACACAGTCACACACTCTCCCTCTCTCACACACTCACACTCCCTGTGTCCCACACACAGTCACACACTCTCCCTGTCTCTCACACACACACTCCCTGTGTCTCGCACACAGTCACACACTCTCCCTCTCTCACACACACACACTCCCTGTCTCTCACACACAGTCACACGTTCTCCCTGTCTCTCACACACACACTCCCTGTGTCTCACACACAGTCACACACTCTCCCTGTCTCTCTCACACACACACTCCCTGTGTCTCACACAGTCACACGCTGTCCCTGTCTCTCTCACACACACACTCTCCCTGTCTCTCACACACACACTCCCTGTGTCTCACACACAGTCACACACTCTCCCTCTCTCTCACACACAGTCACACGCTCTCCCTGTCTCTCTCACACACACACTCCCTGTCTCTCACACACACACACTCCCTGTGTCCCACACACAGTCACACACTCTCCCTGTCTCTCACACACAGTCACACGCTCTCCCTGTCTCTCACACACACACACTCCCTGTCTCTCACACACACACTCCCTGTGTCTCACACACAGTCACACACACTCCCTGTCTCTCTCACACACACTCTCCCTGTCTCTCACACACAGTCACACGCTCTCCCTGTCTCTCACACACACACACTCCCTGTCTCTCACACACACACTCCCTGTGTCTCACACACAGTCACACACACTCCCTGTGTCCCACACACAGTCACACACTCTCCCTGTCTCTCACACACAGTCACACGCTCTCCCTGTCTCTCACACAAACTCTCCCTGTCTCTCACACACACACTCCCTGTGTCTCACACACAGTCACACACTCTCCCTCTCTCACACACACACACTCCCTGTCTCTCACACACACACTCTCCCTGTCTCTCACACACACACACTCCCTGTGTCCCACACACAGTCACACGCTCTCCCTGTCTCTCTCACACAAACACACACCCTGTGTCTCACACACAGTCACACACTCTCCCTGTCTCTCACACACAGTCACACGCTCTCCCTGTCTCTCACACACACACTCCCTGTGTCTCACACACAGTCACACACTCTCCCTGTCTCTCACACACACACACTCCCTGTGTCCCACACACAGTCACACGCTCTCCCTGTCTCTCTCACACACACACACTCCCTGTCTCTCACACGCACACTCCCTGTGTCTCACACACAGTCACACGCTCTCCCTGTCTCTCTCACACACACACACTCCCTGACTCTCACACACACACTCCCTGTTTCTCACACACAGTCACACACTCTCCCTCTCTCACACACACACACACTCCCTGTGTCCCACACCCAGTCACACACTCTCCCTGTCTCTCACACACAGTCACACGCTCTCCCTGTCTCTCACACACACTCTCCCTGTGTCTCACACACAGTCACACACTCTCCCTTTCTCACACACACACACACTCCCTGTCTCTCACACACATTCACACGCTCTCCCTGTCTCTCACACACACACTCTCCCTGTCTCTCACACACACACTCCCTGTGTCTCACACACAGTCACACACTCTCCCTGTCTCTCACACACACACACTCCCTGTGTCCCACACACAGTCACACACTCTCCCTGTCTCTCACACACAGTCACACGCTCTCCCTGTCTCTCATACACACACACTCCTGTCTCTCACACACACACTCCCTGTGTCTCACATACAGTCACACACTCTCCCTTTCTCTCACACACACACGCTCCCTCTCTCTCACACACAGTCACAAGCTCTCCCTGTCTCTCACACACACACTCTCCCTGTCTCTCACACACACACTCCCTGTGTCTCACACACAGTCACACACTCTCCCTGTCTCTCACACACACACACTCCCTGTGTCCCACACACAGTCACACGCTCTCCCTGTCTCTCTCACACACACTCACTCCCTGTCTCTCACACACACACTCCCTGTGTCTCACACACAGTCACACACTCTCCCTTTCTCTCACACACACACGCTCCCTGTCTCTCACACACAGTCACACGCTCTCCCTGTCTCTCACACACACACTCCCTGTGTCTCACACACACACTCCCTGTGTCTCACACACAGTCACACACTCTCCCTGTCTCTCACACACACACACTCCCTGTGTCCCACACACAGTCACACGCTCTCCCTGTCTCTCTCACACAGTCACACGCTCTCCCTGTCTCTCTCACACACACACTCCCTGTCTCTCACACACACACTCCCTGTGTCCCACACACAGACACACGCTCTCCCTGTCTCTCTCTCACACACACACTCCCTGTCTCTCACACACACACTCCCTGTGTCTCACACACAGTCACACACTCCCTGTGTCTCACACACAGTCACACACTCTCCCTCTCTCACACACTCACACTCCCTGTCTCTCACACACAGTCACACGCTCTCCCTGTCTCTCTCACACACACACTCCCTGTCTCTCACACACACACTCCCTTGTCTCTCACACACAGTCACACGCTCTCCCTGTCTCTCACTCACACAGTCTCCCTGTCTCTCACACACACACTCCCTGTGTCTCACACACAGTCACACACTCTCCCTGTCTCTCACACACAGTCACACGCTCTCCCTGTCTCTCTCACACACACACTCCCTGTCTCTCACACACACACTCCCTGTGTCTCACACACAGTCACACACTCTCCCTGTCTCTCACACACACACTCCCTGTGTCTCACACACAGTCACACACTCTCCCTGTCTCTCACACACAGTCACACGCTCTCCCTGTCTCTCACTCACACACTCTCCCTGTCTCTCACACACACACTCTCCCTGTCTCTCACACACACACTCCCTGTGTCTCACACACAGTCACACACTCTCCCTGTCTCTCACACACACACTCCCTGTGTCTCACATACAGTCACACGCTCTCCCTGTCTCTCTCACACACACACACTCCCTGTCTCTCACACACACACTCCCTGTGCTCCACACACAGTCACACACTCTCCCTGTCTCTCACACACAGTCACACACTCTCCCTGTCTCTCACACACACAGCCACACGCTCTCCCTGTCTCTCACACACACACTCCCTGTGTCTCACTCACAGTCACACACTCTCCCTCTCTCACACACACACACACTCCCTGTGTCCCACACACAGTCACACACTCTCCCTGTCTCTCACACACAGTCACACACTCTCCCTGTCTCTCACACACACACACTCCCTGTGTCCCACACACAGTCACACACTCTCCCTGTCTCTCACACACAGTCACACGCTCTCCCTGTCTCTCACACACACAGTCACACGCTCTCCCTGTCTCTCACACACACACTCCCTGTGTCTCGCACACAGTCACACACTCTCCCTCTCTCACACACACACACTCCCTGTCTCTCACACACAGTCACACGTTCTCCCTGTCTCTCACACACACACTCCCTGTGTCTCACACACAGTCACACACTCTCCCTGTCTCTCTCACACACACACTCCCTGTGTCCCACACAGTCACACGCTGTCCCTGTCTCTCTCACACACACACTCTCCCTGTCTCTCACACACACACTCCCTGTGTCTCACACACAGTCACACACTCTCCCTCTCTCTCACACACACACTCCCTGTGTCCCACACACAGTCACACACTCTCCCTGTCTCTCACACACAGTCACACACTCTCCCTGTCTCACACACACAGTCACACGCTCTCCCTGTCTCTCACACACACACACTCCCTGTCTCTCACACACACACTCCCTGTGTCTCACACACAGTCACACGCTCTCCCTGTCTCTCACTCACACACTCTCCCTGTCTCTCACACACACACTCCCTGTGTCTCACACACAGTCACACACTCTCCCTGTCTCTCACACACACACTCCCTGTGTCCCACACAGTCACACGCTCTCCCTGTCTCTCTCACACAAACTCTCGCTCTCTCACACACACACACTCCCTGTGTCCCACACACAGTCACACACTCTCCCTGTCTCTCACACACAGTCACACGCTCTCCCTGTCTCTCACACACACACTCCCTGTGTCCCACACAGTCACACGCTCTCCCTGTCTCTCTCACACAAACTCTCCCTCTCTCACACACACACACTCCCTGTGTCCCACACACAGTCACACACTCTCCCTGTCTCTCACACACACACTCCCTGTGTCCCACACAGTCACACGCTCTCCCTGTCTCTCTCACACAAACTCTCGCTCTCTCACACACACACACTCCCTGTGTCCCACACACAGTCACACGCTCTCCCTGTCTCTCACACACACACTCCCTGTGTCCCACACACAGTCACACACTCTCCCTCTCACACACAGTCACACACTCTCCCTGTCTCTCACACAGTGTCACACACTCTCCCTGTCTCTCACACACACACTCCCTGTGTCCCACACACAGTCACACACTCTCCCTGTCTCTCACACACAGTTACACACTCTCCCTGTCTCTCACACACACACACTCGCTGTGTCCCACACACAGTCACACGCTCTCCCTGTCTCTCACACACACACACACACTCCCTGTATCTCACACACACACACACACACACACACACACTCCCTGTCTCTCACACACACACACACTCCCTGTCTCTCACACACACACACACTCCCTGTGTCTCACACACACACACTCGCTGTGTCCCACACACAGTCACACACTCTCCCTGTCTCTCACACACACACACTCGCTGTGTCCCACACACAGTCACACGCTCTCCCTGTCTCTCACACACACACACACTCCCTGTATCTCACACACACACACACACACACACACACACACACGCACACACACACTCCCTGTCTCTCACACACACACACACTCCCTGTGTCTTACACACAATCATACACTCTCCCTGTTTCTCACACACACACACTCCCTATGTCTCACACACAGTCACATGCTCTCCCTGTCTCTCTCACATATGGCTCCAGCCAGTTGCAAGTCCGCGCAGTGTTATTTCTGCGGACTCGAAATGCACCCCCAAAAACTCTGCCCGGCCCGAGAAGCGACCTGCTCCATCTGCGGAAGAAGGGTCACTTTGCCAAGGGCTGTAAGTATAAACCATGAGCAGGGCAAGGCATGGGGGCAGCCATCTTGGTCACCGCCATCTTGCCTGCCCGCCTCGTGTGAGGCATGGGGGCAGCCACCTTTGTCGGCGCCACCTCGCCCCGCCTCCGACCCAAGGGGGCTTACTGGGCACCAAGACGGCGATTCAACTCTTACCAAAGCACTCCACACCAGCTTGCAAGGTCAATGATGGACATCCTGGTGGAGGGGCACAGGACTAGCTGCCTGTTTGACACGGGCAGCACTGAGAGTTTTATCCACCCGGACACGGTGACAATGAACCCCGCTCCCACCGAGGTGTATACCCATGAGACACCGCGCACACTAAGCCCTACACTGACTCCTCCTGACACTCCCATACCGGGCGTCACGCACACACATGAGGGATCACCGACACCTAATGAGCTGGCACCTCAAGTCAGGCCGGAGCCAGCACAACCACCGTCACTGGTGCAATCACCACCGGTGCTACGTAGATCGCAGCGACAGATTCGACCACCTGATAGACTCGACCTGTAAGTATACTTGTAAAAAACTTTGCCCCATGGGGACTCTCTTTTAAAACAAAGGGGGGGGGGGTAAATGTGGTGAACTACATATACCTGTCTGGACATGCCCCTCTGCTGACTGCTCCTGTGGCTCCTCCCACAGACCCCTGTATAAAGACGATTGGAGGCACTGCTCCTCCCTCAGTCTTCAGGATGTTGTGTGGTGGTCTCTTGCTGCTAATAAAAGCCTATCGTTTGCCTTCCGTCTCCGAGAGTTATTGATGGTGCATCACTCACACGCACACTCCCTGTGTCTCACACACAGTCACACACTCTCCCTGTCTCTCACACACACACACTCCCTGTGTCCCACACATAGTCACACACTCTCCCTGTCTCTCACACACAGTCACACACTCTCCCTGTCTCTCACACATAGTCACACACTCTCCCTGTGTCTCACACACAGTCACACACTCTCCCTGCCTCTCACACATAGTCACACACTCTCCCTGTGTCTCACACACAGTCACACACTCTCCCTGTCTCTCACACACAGTCACACACTCTCCCTGTGTCTCTCACACACACACTCTCCCTGTCTCTCACACACACACACTCCCTGTGTCCCACACACACAGTCACAAGCTCTCCCTCTCTCACACACAGTCACACACTCTCCCTGTCTCTCACACACAGTCACACACTCTCCCTGTCTCACACACAGTCACACACTCTCCCTGTGTCTCACACACACACTCTCCCTGTCTCTCACACACAGTCACACACTCTCCCTGTCTCTCACACACACACACTCCCTGTGTCCCACACACAGTCACACACTCTCCCTGTCTCACACACACAGTCACACACTCTCCCTGTCTCTCACACATAGTCACACACTCTCCCTGTGTCTCACACACAGTCACACACTCTCCCTGTCTCTCACACATAGTCACACACTCTCCCTGTCTCTCACACACAGTCACACACTCTCCCTGTCTCTCACACATAGTCACACACTCTCCCTGTCTCTCACACACAGACACTCCCTGTGTCCCACACACAGTCACACACTCCCTGTGTCCCACACACAGTCACACACTCTCCCTGTCTCTCACACATAGTCACACACTCTCCCTGTCTCTCACACACACACTCTCCCTGTGTCTCACACACAGTCACACACTCTCCCTGTCTCTCACACACAGTCACACACTCTCCCTGTCTCTCACACATAGTCACACACTCTCCCTGTGTCTCACACACAGTCACACACTCTCCCTGTCTCTCACACACAGTCACACACTCTCCCTGTCTCTCACACACACACACTCCCTGTGTCCCACACACAGTCACACACTCTCCCTGTCTCTCACACACAGTCACACACTCTCCCTGTCTCTCACACACAGACACTTGCATAAGACCATACGACAAAGAGCAGAATAAGGTCATTCAGCTCATTCAGTCTGCTCTGCCATTCTAACATGGCTGATCACAGATCCCACTCAACCCCACAGAACACACACAAAGTGATGGTGGAACTCAACAGGTCAGGCAGCACCTATGTAAAAAAACACAGTCGACATTTCGGGCTGAAACCCTTGGGCAGGACTGTAGAAAAACCCCATGCACCTGACCTCTCTCCATATCCTGTGATGCCCTGACCGATAAGGAGGTCATATTCTGAATGGAGGTCGGTGACCAGTGGAGTGCCTCAGGGATCTGTTCTGGGACCCTTACTCTTCCTGATTTTTATTAATGACCTGGATGAGGAAGTGGAGGGATGGGTTCGTGAGTTTGCTGATGACAGAAAGGTTGGGGGTGTTGTGGATAGTGTGGAGGGCTGTCAGAGGTTACAGTGGGACATTGATAGGATGCAAAACAGTGGCAAAATTGGCAGATGGAGTTCAACCCAGATAAGTGTGAGGTGGTTCATTTTGGTAGGTCAAATATGATGGCAGAAAATAGTATTAACAGTAAGACTCTTGGCAGTGTGGGGGATCAGAGGGATCTTGGGGTCCCGAGTCAAAGCTGCTACACATACGGTGCATTGACCTTCATCAACTGTGGGATTGTGTTTAGGAGCTGAGAGGTAATGTTGCAGCTATATAGGACCCTGGTCAGACCCCACTTGAAGTACTGTGCTCAGTTCTGGTTGCCTCACTACAGAAAGGATGTGGAAACCTTCCACACCCTTCCACAAAGGGTGCAGAGGAGATTTACAAGGATGTTGCCTGGACTGGGGAGCATGCCTTATGAGAATAGGTTGAGTGAACTCGGCCTTTTCTTGTTGGAGCGAAGGAGGATGAGAGGTGACCTGATAGAGGTGTACAAGCTGATGAGAGGCATTGATCGTGTGGATAGTCAGAGGTTTTTTCCCCAGGGCTGAAATGGTTGCCACAAGAGGGCACAGGTTTAAGGTGCTGGGGAGTAGGTACAGAGGTGATGTCAGGGGTAAGTTTTTTACTCAGAGAGTGGTGAGTGCGTGGAATGGGCTGCCAGCAACGGTGGTGGAGGCGAATATGATAGGGTCTTTTAAGAGGCTTTTAGATAGGTACATGGAGCTAAGAAAAATAGAGGGCTATAGGTAAGCCTAGTAATTTCTATGATAGGGACATGTTCAGCATAACTTTGTGGGCCGAAGGGCCTGTATTGTGCTGTAGGTTTTCTACGTTTCTATGAATCAATCAACTTCTGCATACGCATGGATTTGGCCTCCACCACAGTCTGTGGCAGAGAATTCCACAGATTTACTATCTTCTGTCTAAAAAAATTCCTCCTTACCTCTGTTCTAAAGGGTTGCTCCTGAACTTTGAGGCTGTGCCCTCTCGCTCTGGATACCCCACCATCGGAAACATGCTCATCACATCCACCCTGTCTAGTCCTTTCAACATCAGCAGGTTTCAATGAGATCCCCACACATTCTTCTAAGTTCCAGTGAGTGCAGGCCCAAAGCTGACAAATTCTCCTCATAAATTAACCCCATTCATTCCTGGAATCATTCTCATGAACCAGCCTCATGTGTGGCTCCTTATCAAACACCTTCTCAAAATCCAGGTACATGGCTTTCCCCCTCCACTGCCTCCCCTTTGCCAACTCTGCTTGATACTTCTTCGAGCAACTCTAACAAACTTGTCAGGCAAGATCTCCCTTTCTCGAAACTGTGCTGACTTTGACTTATTTTATCAGTAGGCTCCAAGAAGCTCGAAACCTCGTCTTTAATAATAGGCTCCAACACTTTCCCAACCATTGGAGACAGGCTATAATTTCCTTTCTTTTGCCTTCCTCCCTTCTTAAAGAGTGGAGTGACATTTGCAATCTTCCAGTCCTCTGGGACCATGTCAGAATCAAGTGATCCTTGAAAGATCATTATCAATGCATCCGTTATCTCTTCAGCAACCTCTCTCAGGTCTCTGGGATGTCGTCCATCTGGGCCAGGTGACTTATCCACTTTAACCATTCAGTTTGCCCAGCACTTTTTCCTTTGCAAAAGCAATGGCACTCACTCCTGCTCCCTGACACTCACAGACCTCTGGCCCACTGCTAGTGTCTTCCTCAGTGAAGACAGATGCAAAGTACCCATTATAACCATCACCATATAACAATTACAGCACAGAAACAGGCCATCTCGACCGCTCTAGGTCCGTGCCGAACGCTTACTCTCACCTAGTCCCATGGACCTGCACTCAGCCCATAACCCTCCATTCCTTTCCTGTCCATATACCTATCCAATTTTACTTTAAATGACAATACCAAACCTGCCTCTACCACTTCTACTGGAAGCTCGTTCCACACAGCTACCACTCTCTGAGTAAAGAAATTCCCCCTTGTGCTACCCCTAAACTTTTGCCCCCTAACTCTCAACTCATGTCCTCTTGTTTGAATCTCCCCTACTCTCAACAGAAAAAGCCTATCCATGTCAACTCTATCTATCCCCCTCACAATTTTAAATACCTCTATCAAGTCCCCCCTCAACCTTCTACGCTCCAAAGGATAAAGACCTAACTTGTTCAATCTTTCCCTTAACCTAAGTGCTGAAACCCAGGTAACATTCTAGTAAATCTTCTCTGTACTCTCTCTATTTTGTTGACATCTTTCCTATAATTCGGTGACCAGAATTGTACACAATACTCCAAATTTGGCTTCACCAATGCCTTGTACAATTTTAACATTACATCCCAACTCCTATACTCAATGCTCTGATTTATAAAGGCCAGCATACCAAAAGCTTTCTTCACCACCCTATCCACATGAGATTCCACCTTCAGGGAACTATGCACCATTAAGATAGTCTGCCATTTCTTTGGTGTCAGGGAGGAGTAACACCTCTGGTGGGGGGACATGTTGTGTCCTTTTCAGGCGGTTTGTCCACCTTTGGTCCCCACCTGACACTCAGCTCTCACCTGTGGCTCCCCGTAGCTGTTTGCATGCGACAGTGGCCACACCCCGGGCAACGGCTTCGACAAGCCAGCTAAACCAAGCGAGGTAACGGATGGTTCTCAAACCCTCAGTGAGACAGGGAGATGTCCATCCCAGCATGTAAAGACAAATTCCGGCGGATTGAGTGGATGAGACCAATGGAAGATCCAATGGCCAAGAAGGCATTGTGGAACGCGTAGAGCAGGACAAGACACAGAAGACGTCCTGGTCATTAATTGTGCCTAGTCCCATTCCCAGCCACTGGACTCTGTCTTGCCACTGGATCCAGATGGGAATTGGGGAGAGAGAGTGAGGCTGAAGCTGCACAACTCTCCCCCACTTAAACCCAAATCAAGCACTAGTCTCCACACCGTCATCATCGTCATAATGCTGTTGAGGTCTTCATCGATGAACCACAATTCTTTGTCCCCCATTGCTACCTCACCAGTATCATTTGCCAGTGGCCCAATATCAACTCTCGCCTCCCTTACATTCTTCGTACAACTGAAAAAGATTGTTGGTATCCTGCTTTATATTATTGGCTAGTCTGTCCTCAGATTTCATCTTTTCCCTTCTTATAGCTTTTTAGTTGCCTTTTGCTGGATTTTTAAACCTTCTCAATCACTTTTGCTACCTTATATGACCTTTTCTTGCCCTTATGCAATCCATACCTTCCCACCTCTGCCATTTGAGAACTTCTTTATCTGTGGGACATATCTATCCTGTGCCTTGTAAACTATTCCAAGAAACTACAGCCACCTCTGCTCTGTCATCATCCCTGCCAGTATCCTCCTCCAGTCCACCTGGGTAAGCTCCTCTCCCATGCCTCTGTAATTCCTTTCCTTCCATGGCGACACTGATACATGTGAGTCCCGCTTCTCCCTCTCGAATTGCCATATGAATTCAATCATCTTTGCCTCAGGCCATTCCTGCAATGGTTTTTCTACTCTTTCTTAATTCCAGCTACAAAGATCCAACATTCTCCGACCCTATGTCACCTCTTTACAAAGATGTAATTCCATCTCTTACCAACAGAGCCACACCACCAGCTATACCAGGCATGGGCAAACTACGGCCCGGGGGCCATATGCAGCCCATTAAGCTTGTTAATCCGGCCCGCAGAACTTGATGAAATTATATTAATAAACCTTGTTAACGTTTTTTCCCCGCAATTCTGGCGATTTCCCAATAGATGACGCACTCTATATACATTTGTGGCGACCCATTTCCTGGCACATCCGAACCGGCTCACAATTAGCCAGCATTCCGGCTAAGGGAGATAGCCTGCGGGTATTTGCGAGCACAGGACTTTGGAGCCTCTGCGCCATTGGGGGCAGGTTGAGGGAGGCTTAAAAGTGAGGCTGGGAATTTCGAATAAAGTTTTTTTCTTCGACTGCAGTTACCGACTCTGTGTCGTAATTTTAGCGCTGCATGTAGCACACTGCTACACATTGACCTTTGTTGAGGTGCAGGGTATTACTCCACATTTGCGCTTTACTCTTTGTTCGGCTCGACCTATTTGTGTGAACAGGCGTTCAGCGTCATGAACATCAACAAGGCCAGCCACAGATCCAAGTTAACTGACCAACACCTCAGATCCATCCTGAGAATCGCCACAACAAAACTAAATCCAGACTTTGAAGTGCTGGCTAAAAAGGGAGACTAACAACACTGTTCCCACTGAAATTAAAAATAAGTTTCTTCGTTGTATTATGTAAAAAATGCATTTGAAAATATTTTTTTCAATAAGCCTTACATGTTACATGTCATTTCTGTTAAGTGATGGACATGAGTATTGCGCAGGTGCACGTACGTTCTCAAAATAAAAAATGCACTCCAGATCAAATAACGCGCTCCGCATACTGGCACGCTATCACTGTTCTGTCTTTGTGCTGGTCGTTGTTGAGCTTTGGCACAGGGGACAATTGAATAAGAAGGAGCAGGACAAGTAGACCTGCATCTCCTACCGTTTTTGAAATAAAGACAGTCAGGAGGAGAGTGATGATGATAATATCTTGAAGGATAACAGAATTTTCAGTGCTTTAAAATAATAACTGTTACTATTAAAAAAGCTGTATTTTATTCATTTAATTTTCAGTGTTTTAAAAGTCATTTCAATAAATAGCTAAATACCATGGGACTTCAAAGACAGATATTTTGTTGTAATGCATTTGTTCATTTTCAATTGAAATTAAAGCACATGTTTTCTACATATCCCATGATATTTTATTTTCTCTTATGAGGTGTATTACCAAAACACTCCGACCATCTGCTCCTGGTCCGGCCCCCCTGACAAATTTTAGAACCCTTTGTGGCCCACAAGTCAAAAAGTTTGCCCACCCCTGAGCTAGACCTTCCTGCCTGTCCTTTCTACACAAGTCTATCCTTTGATGTTAAGCTTCTAACTATGGCCTTCTTTCAGCCCCAACTCAGTGATCTCAACAACATCATACCAAACAATATCGCGTTGTGCGATGTGTTCATCCACCTTATTCCTAATGCTACGTGTATTTAAATTCAGCATCTTCAGTCTTGCATTCTTCACCTTTTGAATTTTGCCAATTTAACTCATTGCTCTGTCTGCATTTGTACCCAGTCATTGGCTCGTCCTTCCTTACATTCATGTTACACCATCATCTACCTGTAAACCTGCTGGTTCATCCTCTGCTCTATCATACACACACTCACACACAGGCCCGTGCATTCTCCCTCTCTCTCTCTCTCTCTCTCTCTCTCTCTCTCTCTCTCTCTCTCTCTCTCTCACACACACACACACACAGGAACTCACACTGTCCCTCCTAAAGACACACTCACACTCTCCCCCCCCTCCCTCATGGACACAATCACACACTCACTCTCTCTCTTTCTCACACACACACACACACATACACACTCACACACAGACCTGTGCATTCTCCCTCTCTCTCTCTCTCTCTCTCTCTCTCTCACATGCACACAGGAACTCACACTGTCCCTCTGCCAAAGACACACTCACACTCTCCCCCCTCTCCCTCACGGACACACTCACACACTCCCACTCTCTCTCTCTTACACACACACAGACCCGTGCATTCTCCCTCCCTCTCTCTCTCTCTCACACACACACACAGGAACTCACACTGTCCCTCTCAAAGACACACTCACACTCCCCCCCCTCTCCCTCATGGACACAATCACACACTCCTTCTCTCTCTTTCTTACACACACACATACACACTCACACACAGACCTGTGCATTCTCCCTCCCTCTCTCTCTCACACACACACACACACACAGGAACTCACACTGTCCCTCCTAAAGACACACTCACACTCTCCCCCCTCTCCCTCACGGACACACACACACTCCCACTCTCTTTCTCTCACACACACACAGACCCGTGCATTCTCTCTCTCTCTCTCTCTCTCTCTCTCACACACACACACACACACACACACACACACACAGGAACTCACACTGTCCCTCCTAAAGACACACTCACACACTCCCACTCTCTCTCTCTCTCTCTCTCTCTCTCACACACAGACCCGTGCATTCTCCCTCTCTCTCTCTCACACACACACACTCACAGGAACTCACACTGTCCCTCTTAAAGACACACTCACACTCTCCCCCTCTCCCTCATGGACACAATCACACACTCTCTCTCTCACACACACACACATAAACACTCACACACAGACCCGTGCATTCTCTCTCTCTCTCTCTCTCTCTCTCTCTCTCTCTCTCTCTCACACACACACATGCACACAGGAACTCACACTGTCCCTCTGCCAAAGTCACACTCACACTCTCCCCCCTCTCCCTCATGGACACACTCACACACTCCCACTCTCTCTCTCACACACACAGACCCGTGCATTCTCTCTCTCTCTCTCTCTCTCTCACACACACACTCACACACTCACACACACACACACACACACACACACACACACACACACACACACACACACACACACACACACACAGGAACTCACACTGTCCCTCTCAAAGACACACTCACACTCTCCCCCCTCTCCCTCACTGACACAATCACACATTCCCACTCTCTCTCTCTCTCTCTCTCTCTCACATGCACACAGGAACTCACACTGTCCCTCTGCCAAAGACACACTCACACTCTCCCCCCTCTCCCTCACGGACACACACACACTCCCACTCTCTCTCTCTCTCTCTCACACACACAGAGCCGTGCATTCTCCCTCTCTCTCTCTCTCTCTCACACACACACACACACACACACACACACACACACACACACACACACAGGAACTCACACTGTCCCTCTGCCAAAGACACACTCACACTCTCCCCCCTCTTCCTCACGGACACACACACACTCCCACTCTCTCTCTCTCTCTCTCACACACACAGAGCCGTGCATTCTCCCTCTCTCTCTCTCTCTCTCACACACACACACACACACACACACACACACACACACACACACACACAGGAACTCACACTGTCCCTCTGCCAAAGACACACTCACACTCTCCCCCCTCTTCCTCACGGACACACACACACTCCCACTCTCTCTCTCTCTCTCTCACACACACAGAGCCGTGCATTCTCCCTCTCTCTCTCTCTCTCACACACACACACACACACACACACACACACAGGAACTCACACTGTCCCTCTGCCAAAGACACACTCACACTCTCCCCCCTCTCCCTCACGGACACACACACACTCCCACTCTCTCTCTCACACACACAGAGCCGTGCATTCTCCCTCTCTCTCTCTCTCTCACACACACACACACACACACACACACACACACACACACACACACAGGAACTCACACTGTCCCTCTGCCAAAGACACACTCACACTCTCCCCCCTCTCCCTCACTGACACAATCACACACTCCCACTCTCTCTCTCTCTCTCTCACACACACAGAGCCGTGCATTCTCCCTCTCTCTCTCTCTCTCTCACACACACACACACACACACACGCCCTCATATACTCCCTCTCCCTCACTCACATTGACACCAGTCTTGCTCTCTCACTTTCTCACTCTCCCTCACTTACTCTCTTCCTCACTCTCACACTCTCTCCCTTCCCTCTCACACACACTCAACCACTCACCCTCTCCTACCCACACAGATGCACACTCACACACTCACTTTTTCCACACATACTCACACACTCTCCCTCTCTTAAATACACACAGTCACACACCCTCCCTCCCTCTATCACACACTCACACACTCTCCATCTCTTAAATACACACAGTCACACACCTTCCCTTTCTCACACACACCCTCCCTCCCTCTATCACACACTCACACACTCTCCTGATCTCTCTCTCTCCCCCCCTCCCTCTCTCTCTCTCTCTCTCTCTCTCTCACACACACACACACTCCCCCTCTTGTGGTGAGGGTGAAATAACCCCACAAAGTCAGTGACAATGTTTAATCTGTGGATAGAGTATATTGTAAACTTCTGGTCAGGGTTTAATAGTGAATTAACCATGTAATGACTGTAACAATGTTTCATCCATGGGCACAATATTTCTTTTACTGAAATACATGACCATATACTTCCCGACATGAGTTTCCATCTACCAGTTATTTGCCCGCACACCTAATCTGAGTCCTTTCATAGCCTCCTTATTTCCTCAAATCTTTTGCCTATCTTTGTATTGTCTACAAACTTTACAATAAAGCAATCGATTCTATCATCCAAGCCATTGACATGTCCAGTGCCTATAAAAAGTATTCACCCCCTTTGGAAGTTTTCATGTTTTATTGTTTTACAAAAGTAAATCACAGTAGATTTAATTTGGATTTTTTGATGGCAATCAACAGATAGACTCTTTTGTGTCAAAGTGAAAACAGATCTCTACAAAGTGATCTAAATTAATTACAAATATAAAACACACAATATTTGATTGCATAAGTATTCATCCCCTTTTTATATATATATATAAGTCAACCCCCTACCAACTACCAAAGAAAAAAGCTGATGGATGACAATGGATAATTCGGAAAAAAACCATATTCACTTAATATTCACATATTCAGAAGATAAAAATATACATCAAAATCTGTGCACTGTTAAACTTTATAAATTGAAAAAGTAATTTAGGAAAGATCCCTAAATATCATAAAAAAGATTGTTTCAAATTTAAGACTGAGCAGCAGATCTTTTCTAAATTTAAATAAGCCATTGAAGATGTGTAGGAGGGGTAGACTCCTTCCATTTAAGCGAGATTGCTCGTCTTGCTAAAAGAGAGGTAAAAACTAAAACCTGTAGGTTAGGAGTATTTGAAGTTATATCTTCATTTGCAATAATACCAAACAAGGCAGTAAGGAGATTTGGGTCAAATTGGACCCTAAAAAGCTGAGAGAAGGTATGGAATACTTCCCGCCAAAACTTTTCAATTGTAGGGCAAAACCAAAACACATGAATTAAAGAGGCATCAGCGGAATTGCATTTATTACAAAGTGGAGAAACATTCGGATAAAAACTGGAGAGCTTCTGTTTAGAAATGTAAGCTCTATGAACCACTTTAAATTGTAGAAGAGAATGACGAGCACAGAAAGATGATTTATTAACCCGTTTAAGAATTTTATTCCATCTATCATCAGAAATCTGACAATTTAGGTCATCCTCCCAAGCTTTTTTTATTTTATCTAAAAAGTCTTGTCTAGATCAATCAACAAGTTATAGATACTGGTAATAGAACCATTAACAAAAGGTTTTAAATTTAAAAGATCATCCAGTAAATTTTTATCAGGAAAAATATAGGAATAGTTAATTGGAAAAGTAGGAAATCTCTAATTTGAAGGTATCTGTAAAAATGTGTTCTTCGCAGTGCAAATTTAGTTGACAATTGGTCCAATGAAACGAGATCCTGAGATAAACAAGTCCCAAAAACACCTAATACCTAGTTCATCCCAATCCTTAAAGACTTTATCAGTCATGGAAGGGATAAAAAAATAATTAAGGAGAATGGGAGATGATAATGAAAAATTCGCTAAACCAAAACATTTTCTAAATTGAGACCAGATCCTTAAAGTTTGCTTAACAATTATGTTATCTGTTGTTTTATTTGCTGAAAAATAAGGTATGATCCAAGAAGAGAGACAATAGAGGGATTTTTTACAGAATTCAGGACGGGCAATCTTTACGATAAATATAATAGGACCAGAAAGTGATATTCCTTATATTGGCAGCCCAATAGTAAAACCTAAAATTGGGTAGGGCTAGTCCACCCATCTCTGTATTTCTTTGTAAGTAAACGTTACTTAAACGAGCTTGTTTATTATTCCAAATATAAGAGGTTAAAATTGAATCTAAAGAATCGAAGTCCGTCTTAGGAATAAAAATAGGTAAGGTCTGAAAAAGATAGAAAAATTTAGGAAGAATCTTCATTTTAATTAAATTAATTCGGCCAATTAGGGAAAAAGAGGGGACCATTTAGAAAGTGTCTTTTCACATAATTCAATAAGGGGTTTAAGTTTTCTTTGAATAAATTCTTGAAGTTTTTAGTCATTGTTACACCTAAATATGTAAATTGACTTGTAACAACTTTGAACAGAAATTTGGCATTTGATGACATTAGGTCATTTAAAGGAAATAGCTCAATTTTATGTAGGTTCAGCTTATAACCTGAAAAAGAACTAAACTGGGAGATTAAAGAAAGAACCAAAGGTAAAGAAGTTTCTGTTTTAGAAATAAAAAGTAAAATATCATCAGCGTGTAATGAAATTTTCTGAGTCATACCTTCCCTTAGTATACCAGAAATGTCCTTAGATTCTCAAAGTGCTATAGCTAAGGGTTCTATAGCTAAAGCAAAAAGTAAAGGACTAAGAGGACAACCTTGTCTAGTTCCCCGCTGTAATTTAAAGGGCTTAGAAATTTGGGAGTTAGTAATAACCTGAGCGGTAGGAGATTAATTTAACCCAATGAATAAAATTAGGTCCAAAATTAAACTATCCTAAGGTCTTAAAAAGATAATTCCACTCAATCCTATCGAAGGCTCTTTCAGCATTGAAGGATGATATATACTCTGATGTTTTTTTGGATGGTGAATATATCACATTCAATAACCGACGTATATTAAAATGTGAGTAACGATTTTTAATAAATCCTTTCTGGTCATGTGATATAATAGATGGTAGAATATTTTCAAGTCTTCGAGCTAAGATTTTGGATAAAATTTTTGCATCAACATTTAATGAAGACATCGGTCTGTATGAAGAACATTCAGCTGGATTCTTAATTTTTTTATGAATAAGAGCTTCATAAAAAGATTGAGGGAGTTTACCTAATTTAAAGGACTCTGATAAAATAGAGGATAGATAAGGTGCAAGTAATGTAGTGAAAGTTTTATAAAACTCCCCAGGAAAGCCATCAGGTCCTGGGGTCCTGGGGTTGTATCAGTCTGACTCTTCTTCAGATGATACCTATATGAATGCTTTTTTCAGTAATATCAGCCTATTTCCAATGAAGAAGTGGCTGAGGCTGTACGTGCTTTACATCCCCCTATAATATGATACAGCAGGTCATCACTGATGCAGCCGATTGATTTTAGCAGTCGCATAATTAGTTAAATGGAGATCTATGTTTGGAGAGCTGTGTGCAGTTAGGGTGTTTCAATTGATTGTAGTAAAAATACTCCTGTATCTGGAAGGTCCAACTGCTGGTGAGACAGTATCCTGGAAAAAACTACACCACAAAGACAAAAGAACACTCCAAGCAATTCCAGAGAAAAGGTTATTGAAAACCTGTAATATTGGTGACAGACACAAAATGCTGGAGAAACTCAGCAAGTCAGCCAGCATCTGTGCAAATGACTAATCACTGAAGTTCCAGGCCGAAACTCTTTTTGAGGTAGGTGTGTGTGTGTGTGTGTGTGTGTGTGTGTGTGTGTGTGTGTGTGTGTGTGTGTGTGTGTGTGTGTGGTATGTCTGAGTGTGTGTGCTTTTGTATGTCTGAGTGTGTGTGTTTTTGTATGTCTGTGTGTATGTCCATGTATATGTATCTCTGTGTGTGTACACTGTATGTGTGAGTGTACATTCTATGTGTGAGTGTGTGTGTACACTGTATGCGTGAGTGCATGTATGTGCGAGGGTGTGTGTACACTCTATGCGTGTGTGTGTGTGTGTGTGTACACTGTATGTGTGTGTGCCTGTGTGTAGAGTATGGGTGTGTGTTTGTTGTGTCTGTGTGTGTATACACTATGCGTGAGTGTGTGTACACTGTATGAGTGAGTGTGTGTGTACACTGTATGAGTGAGTATGTGTGTACACCGTGTGAGTGTGCATCTGTGTGTACACTGTATGTGTGAATGTGTGTGTACAATGTATACATGAGTGTGTGTGTACAATGTATACATGAGTGTGTGTGTACACTGTATGTTTATGTGTCTGTGTGTACACTGTATGTGTGTGTGCCTGTGTGTACAGTATGGGTGTGTGTCTGTTGTGTCTGTGTGTGTATACACTATGTGTGAGTGTGTGTGTATATGCTCTATGTGTGAGTATGTGTGTACACTGTATGTGTGAGTGTGTGTGTACGCTCTATGCGTGAGTGTGTGTACACTGTATGAGTGAGTGTGTGTGTACACCGTGTGAGTGTGTGTCTGTGTGTACACTGTATGTGTGACTGTGTGTGTACGCTCTATGTGTGAGTGTGTGTACACTGTATGTTTGTGTGTCTGTGTGTGTGCACTCTATGCTTGAGTGAGTGTGAACACTGTATGAGTGTGCATCTGTGTGTGTACACTGTATGTGTGAATGTGTGTGTACAATGTATACATGAGTGTGTGTGTGCCTGTGTGTACAGTATGGGTGTGTGTCCATTGTGTCTGTGTGTGTATACACTATGTGTGAGTGTGTGTGTATACGTTCTATGCATGAGTATGTGTACACTGTATGAGTGAGTGTGTGTACGCTCTATGCGTGAGTGTGTGTACACCGTATGAGTGAGTGTGTGTGTACACTGTGTGAGTGTGTGTCTGTGTGTACACTGTATGTTTGACTGTGTGTGTACGCTCTATGTGTGAGTGTGTGTACACTGTATGATTGAGTGTGTGTGTACACCGTGTGAGTGTGTGTCTGTGTGCACACTGTATGTGTGACTGTGTGTGTACGCTCTATGTGTGAGTGTGTGTACACTGTATGTTTGTGTGTCTGTGTGTGTACACTCTATGCTTGAGTGAGTGTGTACACTGTATGAGTGTGCATCTGTGTGTGTACACTGTATGTGTGAGTGTGTGTACACTGTGTGAGTGTGCATCTGTGTGTACACTGTATGTGTGAGTGTGTGTACACTGTGTGAGTGTGCATCTGTGTGTACACTGTATGTGTGAGGGTTTGTACACTATATGTGTGAGTGTGTATTGATGCTGTATGTGTGAGTGTGTGTAACTTATATGTGTGCGTGCCTATGTGTGCACTGTGTGAGTGTGTGTCTGTTGTGTCTGTGTCTGTACACTCTATGCGTGAGTGTATGTGTACACTGTGTGAGAGTGCACCTGTGTGTACACTGTATGTGTGAGTGTGTATATGTCTGTGTACGTTGTATGTGTGAGGGTGTGTACACTGTATGCATGAGTGTGTGTGTGTACACTATAAGCGTGAGTTTGTGTGTACACTATATGTTTGTGTGTCTGTGTGTGTACACTATGTGTGAGAGTGTGTGTGTGCCCAGTGTGAGTGTGCGTCTGTGTGTGTACACTGTGAGTGTGCACCTGTGTGTACACTGTGTGAGTGTGTCTGTGTGTGTACACTCCATGCATCAGTGAGTGTGTACATTGTATGTTTATGTGTCTGTGTGTGTACACAGTATGTGTGTGTGTACACCTATGCGTGAGTGTGTGTGTACACCGTTTGGTGTGCGTCTGTGTGTGCACTGTATGTGTGAGTGTGTGTGTGCACTGAGTGTGTGTCTGTGTGTGTGCACTGTACGTTTGAGTGCTTGTGTATTATTTCGTGCTGTTTCCACCCTCTTCTTCATGGTTTCACCCGTTCCGACCACACTTGGAGCGCTGAAGCCCGTCCGTCGCCTTGCCCCTTTAATTGGTACCCGCCTCCGAGCGCGGGTACAAAAAGCGCTGGGCAGTGCCCGAGCCGGGCGGAGTGGGCGCAGTCATGGCTGAGGTAGCGAGCTCGGGGGAGCCGGTGGAAAGTGGCTCTCCGCCGCCGCTAGCTCCCGTCGTTGCCCTCGCCCGGCGGGGAGCGCTCCGCCAGAAAAACGTCCACCAGGTGAAGGAGCACAAGTTTATCGCCCGGTTCTTCAGGCAGCCGACCTTCTGTAGTCACTGCACCGACTTCATCTGGTGAGGGAGCGCCGGGAGAGGGAGGGAGGGAGAGGGAGAGGTTCTTCAGGCAGCCGACCTTCTGTAGTCACTGCACCGACTTCATCTGGTGAGGGAGCGCCGGGAGAGGGAGGGAGGGAGAGGGAGAGGTTCTTCAGGCAGCCGACCTTCTGTAGTCACTGCACCGACTTCATCTGGTGAGGGAGCGCCGGGAGAGGGAGGGAGGGAGAGGTTCTTCAGACAGCCGACCTTCTGTAGCCACTGCACCGACTTCATCTGGTGAGGGAGCGCCGGGAGAGGGAGGGAGGGAGGGAGAGGGAGAGGTTCTTCAGGCAGCCGACCTTCTGTAGTCACTGCACCGACTTCATCTGGTGAGGGAGCGCCGGGAGAGGGAGGGAGGGAGAGGGAGGTTCTTCAGGCAGCCGACCTTCTGTAGTCACTGCACCGACTTCATCTGGTGAGGGAGCGCCGGGAGAGGGAGGGAGGGAGAGGGAGAGGTTCTTCAGGCAGCCGACCTTCTGTAGTCACTGCACCGACTTCATCTGGTGAGGGAGCGCCGGGAGAGGGAGGGAGAGGGAGAGGTTCTTCAGACAGCCGACCTTCTGTAGTCACTGCACCGACTTCATCTGGTGAGGGAGCGCCGGGAGAGGGAGGGAGAGGGAGAGGTTCTTCAGACAGCCGACCTTCTGTAGTCACTGCACCGACTTCATCTGGTGAGGGAGCGCCGGGAGAGGGAGGGAGGGAGAGGGAGAGGTTCTTCAGGCAGCCGACCTTCTGTAGTCACTGCACCGACTTCATCTGGTGAGGGAGCGCCGGGAGAGGGAGGGAGGGAGAGGGAGAGGTTCTTCAGGCAGCCGACCTTCTGTAGTCACTGCACCGACCATCTGGTGAGGGAGCGCCGGGAGAGGGAGGGAGAGGGAGAGGTTCTTCAGGCAGCCGACCTTCTGTAGTCACTGCACCGACTTCATCTGGTGAGGGAGCGCCGGGAGAGGGAGGGAGGGAGAGGGAGAGGTTCTTCAGGCAGCCGACCTTCTGTAGTCACTGCACCGACTTCATCTGGTGAGGGAGCGCCGGGAGAGGGAGGGAGAGGGAGAGGGAGAGGTTCTTCAGACAGCCGACCTTCTGTAGTCACTGCACCGACTTCATCTGGTGAGGGAGCGCCGGGAGAGGGAGGGAGAGGGAGAGGTTCTTCAGGCAGCCGACCTTCTGTAGTCACTGCACCGACTTCATCTGGTGAGGGAGCGCCGGGAGAGGGAGGGAGAGGGAGAGGTTCTTCAGGCAGCCGACCTTCTGTAGTCACTGCACCGACTTCATCTGGTGAGGGAGCGCCGGGAGAGGGAGGGAGGGAGGGAGGGAGAGGGTTCTTCAGGCAGCCGACCTTCTGTAGTCACTGCACCGACTTCATCTGGTGAGGGAGCGCCGGGAGAGGGAGGGAGGGAGAGGGAGAGGTTCTTCAGGCAGCCGACCTTCTGTAGTCACTGCACCGACTTCATCTGGTGAGGGAGCGCCGGGAGAGGGAGGGAGGGAGAGGGAGAGGTTCTTCAGGCAGCCGACCTTCTGTAGTCACTGCACCGACTTCATCTGGTGAGGGAGCGCCGGGAGAGGGAGGGAGAGGGAGAGGTTCTTCAGACAGCCGACCTTCTGTAGTCACTGCACCGACTTCATCTGGTGAGGGAGCGCCGGGAGAGGGAGGGAGAGGGAGAGGTTCTTCAGACAGCCGACCTTCTGTAGTCACTGCACCGACTTCATCTGGTGAGGGAGCGCCGGGAGAGGGAGGGAGGGAGAGGGAGAGGTTCTTCAGGCAGCCGACCTTCTGTAGTCACTGCACCGACTTCATCTGGTGAGGGAGCGCCGGGAGAGGGAGGGAGGGAGAGGGAGAGGTTCTTCAGGCAGCCGACCTTCTGTAGTCACTGCACCGACCATCTGGTGAGGGAGCGCCGGGAGAGGGAGGGAGAGGGAGAGGTTCTTCAGGCAGCCGACCTTCTGTAGTCACTGCACCGACTTCATCTGGTGAGGGAGCGCCGGGAGAGGGAGGGAGGGAGAGGGAGAGGTTCTTCAGGCAGCCGACCTTCTGTAGTCACTGCACCGACTTCATCTGGTGAGGGAGCGCCGGGAGAGGGAGGGAGAGGGAGAGGGAGAGGTTCTTCAGGCAGCCGACCTTCTGTAGTCACTGCACCGACTTCATCTGGTGAGGGAGCGCCGGGAGAGGGAGGGAGGGAGAGGGAGAGGTTCTTCAGGCAGCCGACCTTCTGTAGTCACTGCACCGACTTCATCTGGTGAGGGAGCGCCGGGAGAGGGAGGGAGGGAGAGGGAGAGGTTCTTCAGGCAGCCGACCTTCTGTAGTCACTGCACCGACTTCATCTGGTGAGGGAGCGCCGGGAGAGGGAGGGAGAGGGAGAGGTTCTTCAGGCAGCCGACCTTCTGTAGTCACTGCACCGACTTCATCTGGTGAGGGAGCGCCGGGAGAGGGAGGGAGGGAGAGGGAGAGGTTCTTCAGGCAGCCGACCTTCTGTAGTCACTGCACCGACTTCATCTGGTGAGGGAGCGCCGGGAGAGGGAGGGAGGGAGAGGGAGAGGTTCTTCAGGCAGCCGACCTTCTGTAGTCACTGCACCGACTTCATCTGGTGAGGGAGCGCCGGGAGAGGGAGGGAGGGAGAGGGAGAGGTTCTTCAGGCAGCCGACCTTCTGTAGTCACTGCACCGACTTCCTGGTGAGGGAGCGCCGAGAGGGAGGGAGGGAGAGGGAGAGGTTCTTCAGGCAGCCGACCTTCTGTAGTCACTGCACCGACTTCATCTGGTGAGGGAGCGCCGGGAGAGGGAGGGAGGGAGAGGGAGAGGTTCTTCAGGCAGCCGACCTTCTGTAGTCACTGCACCGACTTCATCTGGTGAGGGAGCGCCGGGAGAGGGAGGGAGGGAGAGGGAGAGGTTCTTCAGGCAGCCGACCTTCTGTAGTCACTGCACCGACTTCATCTGGTGAGGGAGCGCCGGGAGAGGGAGGGAGAGGGAGAGGGAGAGGTTCTTCAGACAGCCGACCTTCTGTAGTCACTGCACCGACTTCATCTGGTGAGGGAGCGCCGGGAGAGGGAGGGAGAGAGGGAGCCCCGGGAGAGGGAGGGAGAGAGCGCCGGGAGGGGGATTGGGAAATGAGGGAGAGAGGGAGCGCCGGGAGAGGGACTGGGAAATGAGGGAGGCAAAAAACACAATTTGCCGAGACAGGAGTCCTCTGCCTGTCCGCTCCTTCTGCTTCCGTCCATTCCCACGTTGTCTTCCTTCCCTGGACTCTCTACCTGCTCATTCAGCCTTACACCTGGTCATATCTCCCCCCACTTCCCCCTCTGCCCTCATCATGTTTCAGGGATGGTGGTAATAGAGATATGGAGAGAGGGAGGGGGGATGCAGATTAATGGCTGGAGGGATTAAAGGCAAGGGATGGGATTGGGCAGGAGTGAGGGAGGGGAGAGAGGGATTGAGAAAGAGGGAAGTGGACAGATTGAGGGTGGGGGAGAGGAGGAAGAATTGTGGGAGAAAAGGAACAGATTGAGGACGAGGAGGAAAGATTGAGGGAGAAATGGGGTGGGTTGAAGGACATAGGGAATGGATTGAGGGAGAGCAATGGAAAGATTGAGACCGAGAGACTGCGTTAGGGATCTGGAGCTGCAGCTCGATGACCTACAGTTTATTAGGGAAAGTGAGCAGGAAATAGATAGGAGCTACAGGGAGTTAGTCAGCCCGAGGCTGCAGGAGTTGGATGTGGGTGAGGGTCAGGGGAAGGTGGCCCTGTGGCCACCCCCCCCCCCCTTAGCTATCATTATCTCGTTTTGGATGCGGTTGAGGGGGATGACCTGACAGAGGACGACCATGGTGATCGGGTCTCTGGCACTGAGCCTGGTTCCGTGGTGCAGAAGGAAGAGAAGAAGATGAGGAATGCTGAAATCATAGGGGATTCCATAGTGACAGGAGGTTCTGTCAGCCTGACAGAGATACCAACATGGTGTGTTGCCTCCCAGGTGCCAGGGTACGGGATGCCTTGGATCGGGTGCAGAGTATTCTGAAGGGAGGAGTGAACAGCCAGAGGTCTTGGTACACATTGACATGGGTGGAAAAAGGGAGGATGTCCTGAAGAGAGAATTGGGGGAGTTGGGTAGGAAGCTGAACAGCAGGACCTGCAGGGTAGTAATCTTGGGATTGCTGCCTGTGTCATGTGCTAACGACCCGAAACGTCGACAGCGCTTCTCCCTATAGACGCTGCCTGGCCTACTGTGTTCCACCAGCATTTTGTGTGTGCTGTTTAAATTTCCAGCATCTGCAGATTTCCTCGTGTTTCAACTATAGACCTGTTAGCCTGACATCTGTGGTTGGGAAGTTGTTGGAATTGATTGTTAGGGATGAAAGTACAGAATATGCTTGGAGGCACATGACAAGATAAAACAAAGCCAGCATGGTTTCTTGAAAGGAAAATCCTGCCTGACTAAACTTGAGGTAATTACAGTAGGCTAGACAAGGGAGATGCAGTAGATGTTGTGTACTTGGATTTTCAGGAGGCCTTTAACGAGGTGCTGCACAAGGCTGCTTAGCAAGATGAGAGCCCATGGAGTTACAGGGAAATTACCAGCATGGGTGAAGCATCGTCTGATGGGAATACAGGGATCCTGTTCTGGCTGGCTACTGGTTACCAGTGGTTCCACAGGGGTCAGTGGTGGGTATGTCAATGATTTGGACGATGGGGTTAATGGATCTGTGGCTAAATTTGCCGATGATACAAAGATAGGTGAAGGAGCGGGTAGTGTTGAGGAAAGAGAGAGCCTGCAGAGAGACTTAGATAGTTTTGGGGAATGGGCAAATAAGTGGTAAATGAAATACGATGTTGGAAAGCGTATGATCATGCACTTTGGTGAAAGAAATAAACGAGCAGACTATTATTTAGATGGGGAGAGAATTCAAAATGCAGAGATACAAAGCGACTTGGGAGTCCTTGTGTAGGATACCCTAAAGGTTAACCTCCAGGTTGAGTCAGTGGTGAAGAAGGGAAATGCAATGTTGGCCTTCATTTCTAGAGGTAGAGAATATAAGAGCAGGGATGCAATGTTGGGGCTCTAAAAGGCATCTGAGAGAGAGAGGGGGGATAGAGAAGAGAGAAAATTAACCCCCTGCCCGTGGAGTTCCTTTCCTGTCCTCTCCTGTGGTCTATTCTGGGTACACAAGTACTTCATACACTCAGAACAAGACCTTCCTACACCTCTGGCCCTTCTGCCCAACTAGTCCCTGCTGGCATATGCCGCCCACCCAGCTAGTCCCAATCTCCTGGGATCCTATCCTTCAAACTCACCTGATTCTCCATGTACCTGTCCAAGTCACTTTTAAATGCCCGTAATGTTCCTGCATCAACCACTTTCTCTGGCAGCTCGTTCCATAGACGGACCACCCTCTGGATGAATAAGTTTCCCCTCAGATCCCTATTAAATCTCCCTCCCCCTTTCACCTTAAACCTGTGCCCTCTGGTTCTTGATTGCCCAGCCCTGGGGACAGACTCTGCACATTCACCCTACCTGTGCCCCTTGTGGTTTTATATGCCTCTGTAAGGTCACCCCTCAGTCTCCTATGCTCCAAAGAATAAAGTCCGAACCTGTCCAACCTCTCTCAATAACTCAGTCCCTCGAATCCCGGTAACATCCTCGTAAATCTCCTCTGCACTCTTCCCAGCTCAATGGCGTCTTTCCTGCAGCAGGGCGACCAGAACTGAACACAATACTCCAAGTGCGGTCTCACCAACGTCTTGTACAACGGCAACACAACGTCCCAACTCCTGTACTTAGTGCCCCGACTGATGAAGGCCAGCGTGCCAAACTCCTTCTTCACTGCCCTGTCTACCTGTGACTCCACTTACAGGGAACCTCTGGGTCCCTGTCATTTCCTGTGAAATTCCAATCCTGTTTAATCTTCCCAAACACCACCCTGTCCCTGTCTGCATGCAACGCCACTTTCAGGGAATCACTGCACTTGGGAAGGTCGGGACCCTGAACAGTGCTAATGTAGACTGGGAGCCGAGCATCTGCGCATGGAAGTCAGACATATTTCATCGTTCGAGTGTTGAGTACCAGAATCGGGAAGCCACGTTGCGGCCATATAAAACTCAGGTTTGGCCACTCTCGGAGTATTGTGTGCAGTTCCGGTCTCCCCAATACAGGATGGAGGGTGGGGAGCAGAAGAGGTTCACCAGGATGCTGCCTGGGTTAGACGACTAACGACAGGTCAGACAAACTTGGGTTGTTTGCCATGGAGCGGAGGAGGCCGAAGAGAGATCCGATTGAGAGTTATAAGATTACGAGAGGCACAGGTAGAGAAGACGGACAGTGGGTGGAAATACCAGAGAACATGCGATTAAGCTGAGAGGGGACAAGTTCAAAGAAGTGTGTGGGGCAGGTTATGTTTTTTACACGGTGTAGACACAGACACTGTGTATGGGGAAAGAGCGAGATGGGCATTGAGTGCGGGCGATGGAGGGGGATGGAGGGGGGATGGATGGAGGCGGACTCTGCGTACGGGTCAATGAGGAAGTTCGGGTTTGTACGGATGCTTGGCTCTCCGTGTGAAAAGGTACTCACACATATCTGTTCTCCTCCACAGGGGTCTAGGTAAACAAGGATTCCAGTGTCAAGGCAAGTAGTATTTACGTCCGCCTCGCCGCGACCGCATTTCAGATCCACAGGTCGGTCACACACTCCCGGTGTCAGACACAGAGTGAAGCTCCGTCCACACCGTCCCATCACACACTCCCGGTGTCAGACACAGAGTGAATCTCCCTCCACACCGTCGCATCACACACTCCCGGTGTCAGACACAGAGTGAATCTCCCTCCACACCGTCCC
Organism: Hypanus sabinus; assembly: GCF_030144855.1. Classification (NCBI taxonomy): domain Eukaryota; kingdom Metazoa; phylum Chordata; class Chondrichthyes; order Myliobatiformes; family Dasyatidae; genus Hypanus; species Hypanus sabinus. Next base: position 207,672 of record NW_026778948.1, on the reverse strand, counting down.
ATCACACACTCCCGGTGTCAGACACAGAGTGAATCTCCCTCCACACCGTCGCATCACACACTCCCGGTGTCAGACACAGAGTGAATCTCCCTCCACACCGTCGCATCACACACTCCCGGTGTCAAACACAGAGTGAATCTCCCTCCACACCGTCCCATCACACACTCCTGGGGTCAGACACAGAGTGAATCTCCCTCCACACCGTCCCATCACACACTCCCGGGGTCAGACACAGAGTGAATCTCCCTCCACACCGTCCCATCACACACTCCCGGGGTCAGACACAGAGTGAATCTCCCTCCACACCGTCCCATCACACACTCCCGGGGACAGACACAGAGTGAAACTCTCTCCACACCGTCCCATCACACACTCCCGGGGTCAGACACAGAGTGAATCTCCCTCCACACCGTCCCATCACACACTCCTGGGGTCAGACACAGAGTGAATCTCCCTCCACACCGTCCCATCACACACTCCCGGGGTCAGACACAGAGTGAATCTCCCTCCACACCGTCCCATCACACACTCCCGGGGTCAGACACAGAGTGAATCTCCCTCCACACCGTCCCATCACACACTCCCGGGGACAGACACAGAGTGAAACTCTCTCCACACCGTCCCATCACACACTCCCGGGGTCAGACACAGAGTGAAGCTCCCTCTACACCGTCCCATCACACACTCCCGGTGTCAGACACAGAGTGAATCTCCCTCCACACCGTCGCATCACACACTCCCGGTGTCAAACACAGAGTGAATCTCCCTCCACCCAGCCCATTACACACTCCCAAGACCACTGTGTGTGAGAGGAAGAGTGATGGACAATAATGCTGGAAATTAGGTCAGGCAGTGTGTAAATCAAAATTTCCAATTAACCCACTTCACATGTCCCCAGTGGGGAGATTTCACAAGCTCCGTGTTCTCTCTGGATCCCTGTCAACAGTTCTGCCCAACCTGGGATTTTAGATAATAAAAACAAATCCTGAAATCAGAGCTTCACTCTGTGTCTGACCCCAGGAGTGTGTGATGGGACGGTGTGGAGGGAGCTTCACTCTGTGTCTGACCCCAGGAGTGTGTGATGGGACGGTGTGGAGGGAGATTCACTCTGTGTCTGACCCCGGGAGTGTGTGATGGGACAGTGTGGAGGGAGCTTCACTCTGTGTCTGACCCCAGGAGTGTGTGATGGGACGGTGTGGAGGGAGCTTCACTCTGTGCCTGACCCCAGGAGTGTGTGATGGGACAGTGTGGAGGGAGATTCACTCTGTGTCTGACCCCGGGAGTGTGTGATTGGACGGTGTGGAGGGAGCTTCACTCTGTGTCTGACCCCAGGAGTGTGTGATGGGACGGTGTGGAGGGAATTCACTCTGTGTCTGACCCCGGGAGTGTGTGATGGGACGGTGTGGAGGGGGTTTCACTCTGTGTCTGACCCCAGGAGTGTGTGATGGGACGGTGTGGAGGGAGATTCACTCTGTGTCTGACCCCGGGAGTGTGTGATGGGACAGTGTGGAGGGAGCTTCACTCTGTGTCTGACCCCAGGAGTGTGTGATGGGACGGTGTGGAGGGAGCTTCACTCTGTGCCTGACCCCAGGAGCGTGTGATGGGACAGTGTGGAGGGAGATTCACTCTGTGTCTGACCCCGGGAGTGTGTGATGGGACAGTGTGGAGGGAGCTTCACTCTGTGCCTGACCCCAGGAGTGTGTGATGGGACAGTGTGGAGGGAGATTCACTCTGTGTCTGACCCCGGGAGTGTGTGATGGGACAGTGTGGAGGGAGCTTCACTCTGTGTCTGACCCCGGGAGTGTGTGATGGGACGGTGTGGAGGGAGCTTCACTCTGTGTCTGACTCCGGGAGTGTGTGATGGGACGGTGTGGAGGGGGTTTCACTCTGTGTCTGACCCCAGGAGTGTGTGATGGGACGGTGTGGAGAGGGTTTCACTCTGTGTCTGACCCCGGGAGTGTGTGATGGGACAGTGTGGAGGGAGATTCACTCTGCGTCTGACCCCGGGAGTGTATGATGGGTCAGTGTGGAGGGGGTTTCACTCTGTGTCTGACCCCGGGAGTATGTGATGGGACGGTGTGGAGGGAGATTCTCTCTGTGTCTGACCCCAGGAGAGTGTGATGGGACAGTGTGGAGGTTGTTTCACTCTGTGTCTGACCCCAGGAATGTGTGATGGGATGGTGTGGAAGGAGATTCACTGTGTCTGACCCCGGTAGTGTGCAATGGGACGGTGTGGACGGAGTGTGTGATGGGACGGTATGGACGGAGCTTCACTCTCTGTCTCACGCCAGGGGATGTGACAGGCCCTGAGGTTGTTTCGATTGGCTGAATTTGCCATCCTGCCATTGTGGGATATTTGGTTCCTTTCCACATATCCCACAGGACCGTCCGTCTGCCATTCTTGGTGCAGAAGCCAGAATGTGGGATTTTCACTGTCAGAGTCCCTGTGCACACTTAACCAGGCAGTCTTGGACAATCAATGCCTGGAGAGAGACAGTGGTGGGAGGAGTAGAGGTCAGAGGAAGTGAAGTTACTTGCTGCTGGTTTGAGATGAAAGTGGATTAGCTATTGGAAAAGAGGAGTGAGGGACGAGAGAGAAAGAAGGAAAAAGAAATGGATGGAGAGAGAGAAAAAGGGAGAAGGCTCAGGGAAAAGAGGTACTGAGGAAAATAGAGGGAGCTAAAGGATAGTGAGAAGGAAGTGCAAGATGCGTTGCTGTCATGGCGTGAGTTGGATATCAATGCCAACATGAAGAATCTGCCTCTCATCATGCTTCCCTCTCTCTCTCCCTCCCTCAGTCTGTTCCTTTGTCGTGCACAAGCGATGCCATGAATTTGTGACCTTCGCCTGCCCCGGAGTCGATAAGGGTGCAAACTCAGAGGTGAGAGGGTGGGAGGGGTGGCTTGTCACGGGACAGTCTCCATGCTGCAACTACGTATTCTGGCTAAGGCTGTTTGTTTTTTCTCTCTCTTGCTGGCACAGCACCAGTACATGTGTGCATGTGTGTGCAAGCCAGTTTGATATTGTATGCCTCGTGTGAGATAATCTGATTTCCAGGAACGGGCTCTTATCCGTCTCCAAGGGCTCATGTATCAGTGACTCTGACACCTGAATTTCTGCTTTCTGTCCCATTCTGAAGTTGTGTCACCATCCTCACCATTCCCAGCTTCCCACCTCCCCAAATCCCTGCTACCACCATGGCTACCCACTCGACCCAGGCCCTATATCATCTTCAATGGGTTCAGGCTTTATTTCCTGGTAAGTAGAAGACTGAGAGGAGATTTGAGAGAGGTATACAAAATACAAGATGTATCGATAGGGTAAACAGAAGCTGGCTTTTTCCACTAAGGTTGACTGGGAGTACATCTAGATCATGGGTTATCCAGATAATCATAAGTCATCGTCTAGATCATCATCTACAACTACATCATGGGTTAAAAATGAAAGGTATGAGGTTTAAGTGGAACATGAGGAGAAATGTCTTAACTCAAGAGGGTCATGAAAGTGTGGAATAAGCTGCCAGCGCAAGTGGTGCGTGTGTGCTCGATTTCGACGTTAAATAGATGTTTGGGTAGGTGCACGGATGGTAGGGATATGGAGGGCGATGTTCCCGGTGCAGGTGGACGAGAGTGGGCAGATCAGCATGGACTAGATGGGCAGAAGGGCCTGATTTTGTGCAGCACTTCCTATAACTCTGTAACACTCAGCTCTATCAACCCACGTTCGTCTAGCGGAAACCGCTGACTGCCCGCCAAACTGTGCCTCACATTTGCGTAGATTCTGTGTATGCACTCCGTCACAACGTGAAATATCAGCCAGTACACAGTGTACGTTTGAACAATTACACTTTAGTAACTATGGGGTTAGTAGAGAAACAAAAATCTAAAATAAAGAGGCACCAAGAATGGGGATTATACAGTTTGTGCATGCGTTGGAGCTCACACAATATCCTCGGTCCACCATTCAATTTCCTCTGAACTCCATGACCCTCGGACTGGGACCAACCTACGCTTCCCGCACGTCCTCCCTCTTCGCTCCTCCTTGCCGATCTTCCCACGCACCAACCATGCGGTTCCCACACATCCAGATAGAATAGCAAGACTCCCGTTGGCTAGTTCCCCCCCCCAGTTATCAGTAGTTATAACCCAAACATTTCAGCTACAGAGAACACTACCTTACATTACAGAGAAGCCATTTCATTATAACACTACAGAAGCCATGTTATTATTAGCAGTTAACATTAACATACCCTACAACTCTATGACCTCTATCAAGTCATCTCTCTTCCTCCTTTCTTTAAGGAGTAAACTGTCCTCATAAGACATGCTCTTTGATCCAATCCAGGCAGTAGCTCTCTGTAGCTCTCACATCCAGAACTGAACACAATACTCCAAGTGTGGTCTAACCAGAGTTTTGTAGAACTGCAACATCTGTTTGTGGCTCTTAAACTCAGTCCCCTGACTGATGAAGACCATGTGCCTTTTTAATCAACTTTGAGGGATTGATGGATGTGGACCCCCAGATCTCTCAATTCCTCTACACTTCTAAGAATCCTGCCATTCAAACCCTGTACTTTGCCTTCAAAATTTGATCTTCCAAAGTGAATCACTTTTTGGATTTGAACTCTATCTGCCGCTTCTCAGCCCAGCTCTGCATCCTGTCAATGTCCCACTGAACCCTTCTACACTATCCATAACACCTGCAACATTCATGCCTTCTGCAAACTTACTAACCCATCCTTCCACTTCATCAACCAGGTTATTGATTAAAAAAAAAATCACAAAAAACAGGCTGGTTCTATCCTCCACTCCTAGAGGGACAGAAGAGGTGATGGGAATAACCATGACAAACATGGGCAGAGATCTGGTTACCACATGTAAGGAAAATATAGTCCATGGAGTTGACCCTTTGCTCCCTGTAGCTGTAACCTCACTCCTTGTCCCAACCCCCACCATTTAGCCTGTGAACAACACCCCCCCTCACAAAGTTCTGTACCAGTGGGTAAGAACACAAGCACAACTCACTTTGTAGTGGACATGTCACACACCCCAGGGCTCGAGGCATGCTGTTAACTCCTGGGGCGTTAAATCCTCGGATACACAGAGCAGGCACAGCTGTATCACTTCCTTAGGAGTTCAGCTTGGCACCGAACAGTCAAACAAATGAATTTCTACACGTTTTCTGTTGGAACTCCCGACTAGTTACATCACGGTCTGGTGCGGCAATTCCTGGTTTGCTCAGGAAGGTAGGAAGCTGCAGAGTGCATTGCACTCAGCCCAGTACACGGGCACATCCCTCCCCACCGTCAGGAGTAGCTACACAAGGTGCTGCCTCGAGAAGGCAAGGTCACCATCCGGGCCGTGTCTCCCATCGGGCAGGAGGTACAGAAGCCTGAAGCCCCACTTCACCAGGTTCAGGATCGGCTACTTCCCTTCAACCAATTAGCACAACCCTAATCACAGTAACACCATGACCACTTAGTTTAATCGTGTTCCTTCTGCTCAAAATTCAGTCTGTGTTTCTTTGTGAGTGTTGTGACACTGTGTGCCTGTGATGCTACTGTAAGTAATGTTTTCTTTGCACCCATGTTCACATGGGCTTGTTTATCGGACAATAAACTCAAGCTTACATTGGGATCTTGGTCAGCATGTATAAGTAGGGCCGAATGGCTTATTGTCCAGGAATTATCATTCCAATCTCTGCCATTTCCCCCATCCTCCCCTCTGGGCATGGTTATATCCAGATATGTCTTCCTATTCCGTTTTCCAATTCCTTCCCCCTGCTGAAAAGATGCCATTGAGCTGGAAAGAGTGCAGAGGAGAATGACGAGGACATAGTAGGAACTCGAGGGACCGAGTTATGGAGAGAGGTTGGGACTTTATTCCTTGGCGCATAGGAGACTGACGGAGTCCTTATAGATTCTGCAGATGCTGGAAATCTGGAGCAACACACAGAAGGCACAGGTTTAAGATGAGAACAGAGGGACCTGGAGCACAGGAACATGGTTCCCTGAAAGTGGAGTCACAGGTAGTCAGGACAGTGAAGAAGGAGTTTGCTTCATCAGTCAGGGCACAGAGTACAGGAGTTGGAACGTTATGTTGCAGTTGTACAAGACGTTGGTGAGGCCACACTTGGAGTATTGTGTTCAGTTCTGATCGCCCTGCTGCAGGAAAGATGCCATTGAGCTGGGAAGAGTGCAGAGGAGATTTACGAGGATGTTACCGGGACTCGAGGGACTGAGTTATGGAGAGAGGTTGGGACTTTATTCTTTGGAGCATAGGAGACTGAGGGGTGACCCTACAGAGGTGTATAAAATGACGAGGGGCACAGGTAGGGTGAATGTGCAGAGTCTTTTCCCCAGGGTTGGGCAATCAAGAACCAGAGGGCACAGGTTTAAGATGAAAGGGGGAGGGATATTTAATAGGAATCTGAGGGGAAACTTTTTCACCCAGATGGAGGTCCATCTATGGAACGAGCTGCCAGAGGAAGTGGTTGAGGCTGATACATTAACAGTATTTAAAAGGGATTTGGACAGGTACATGGATAGGAAAGGTTTAGAGGGACATGGCAAATGTGGGCAAATGGGATTGGCTTAGATAAGGAAGTGGGCTGTGCATGAGAGTCTTTGCCTGCTTGGATTCACTCCTTGGCTAACTCACCTCCTTTAGGGCTAATTCTCTCCCCAACCTACTCTGTGCCCTCATCAGAGGCTCACCTTCCTCTCCCTCGCCACTCCTTCACACCTCTGATAGCGGAAACATCGATTCTCCAGGCACTGTCTGATCTGCTGAGTCCCTCTTATCCATTCCAGACTCAAATGGCTCGCCCTCCTCCTCTCCCCATGGACGCTGGACCACCTGCTGTCCTTTTCTACCAGATTTTGATTTTAGTGGAGGGGCAGGTAGTGTTGAGGAAGCAGGGATTCTGCAGACGGATTTGAACAGACCAGAATATCGGCAGTAGAGAAGTGTATGGTCATGCACTTTATTAGAAGAAATAAAGACATGGACTATTGTCTAATTGGGGAGAAAATTGAAAAATCTGAGGTGCAAAGGGATTAGGAACTCCCTGTGCAGGATGCCCCTGAAGGTTAATTTGCAGGTTAAGTGAGTGGTGAGGAAGGGAACTGCATTGTTAGCATTCATTTCAAGAGGAGTAGAATATAAAAGCAAGGATGTAATATTGTCCTGCTGAAGGGTCTCGGCCCAAAACGTCGACTGTAGCTGCTGCCTGACCTGCTGAGCTCCTCCAGGTTGCATTTAATGTTGAGGCTTTATTAGGCACTGGTGAGGAATATTGGACTATTGTGGGCAGCTTTGGGCACTATCTATGCTGACATTTCAGGGTGTCCAGACAAAATTCATGAGAATGATTCTGGGATTGAAAGAGTTAATGTATGAGGAGCATTTGATGGCTCTGGCCCTGTCCTCACCAGAGTTTAGAAGAATGAGGAGAAAGCTCAATGATGCCTTTTGAATATTGTAAGGCCCCAGATAGAGTGACTGTGGAGAGGGTGTTTGCTATAGTGGGAGAATCTAGAACCAAGGGACACACTTCAGAAGAGAGTGATGTCCCCTTAGAACAGAGATGAGGAGGAAGTTCTTGTGCTGGGGGGGGGGGGGAATTAATCTGTGAAATTCGTTGCCTAGGATTGTTGTGGAGGCCTGGACATAGGGTTCTTGATTATGGACTCACGTTCAAGGATCTCATGTTCTCGATATCTATTGTTTATTTATTATTATTATTATTATTATTAGTAGTAGTAGTGTTTCTATTTTATATTTGCACGATTTGTTGTCTTTTGCACACTGGTTGAACACCAAAGTTGGTGTGGTCCTTCATTAATTCTATTATGGTTATTATTCTGTAAAGGGGGTTTCTTTTTTTTCTTTGTTATTGTTGGGAAAGGGTTTCCTTTTGTTAACTAGCAGGAATGCTAATTTACTGATAACGAGAATGGTATTCCTTTGTAAACCAAATGGGGATTAATGTTCTTTCTTCTGAGTCTGTAAGCTTTTGTTGACGGGCTTTTGGGCAGATCGGCGCGAGGGGGTCGAGAGAGAGGATGCAATGCTCTAAGCTGGGCGAGGATCGCCGGGAGATTCTCCGAGGAGGGGGGGGATGAAGCTAGATGTGCTTGGTTGACCACTCGGAGGGTCCTGAGCTGTTTGGACAGTCGAGGAGTTCGGAGGGTCCTGAGCTGTTTGGAGAGTCAAGGAGTTCGGAGGGGATCGAATGGTGGCCAGAAGACTTCAGTAATTGAGCTCCAACGGTTGTGCATGAAGTGGTTTGGACTTTGATAAGTTTGGCGCCTTTTCTTTATTTTTTTTCTCTTCATATATACTGTATCATTATTAATCACTTAGTTATAGTAACCTTTATAAATTGTACTCATTTAATCGCATATGGTGTACTGTCTGGTTTTGGGCGAGGCGGGGACATCACACAACATCCACACCAGCTGATTACCCAGTTTGGCGGGGCCGAAGGCTGCTCCCCCTAGACAAGAACGAGCTGAGCGAGCCTGAGGCGACCCAGGGAGTTACATTGTGGGTTGCTCGTCCGGGGTTGATTTCTGTGGAAGCTGTGTGATCACCCTCTTTAAATTGAGTCTGCGGCGAAGAGCTGGTGTGCCTTTGTGTGTGTGCGATTGTTGGTTATCACTGCGTGTGTGTTGGGTGGGGTGGCTGCTGTTGGTAGCCTGGAGGTCGTTGTTCGAGTTCCGACTAGTGCTGACGAAATGGTGGTGGGACCATGGGTTGTCCGTGCTGTTTTGGAGAGTGAGGAGTGACAGGTTGGGATGTTTCAGCAGTGGTGAGCTCCGCCCAGTTGTTGGAATAATGTCCAGCCCTAAAGGGGCGGAGGTGTGGGCGGAGCGGACCCCTCAGTTGTTGGGTGAGTGGCAGTGCTTGGCTGAGGGAAAGGGACGGGTTGAAAGTTTGAGTAGGCGGGCTGGTGACTTTGTTAGAACTGTCGGGCGCAATTACCTCGAAGTGACCGCTGCCAGTTCTGGGAAAGTGTGGGAAAATGTGTGTGGTTCGACTGGAAGTCAAATGCCGCAGCTGGGGGGCTTATCATACCCGTGGCAGGAGATTGGTGGGAAGTTTTTAGGGTATCCCTTTTTGCCTAGGGGGGCAGATAAATTGCTTGTGGTGCCAAGGAGATCTGTCGAGGGGATCAGTTGTTCCGTTGATTCGAGAGGTGTCGGGAAACTTAGAGGAGGCCCAGTGGGGGAACGGCTTGGGGTCTCTGGGGGAGCACATTCCCAGCAATGTACCAAGGAACTCCCGAAAGGAACAGACCCTATTCCTGAAGGCTTGGAGGGGCCAAGCGCACAGGTGTTGTTACGGATGGATGGAAGCCAAGTTAAAGCCATCCTCGGCACCGGGGTGCCGGTGAAGTTGCTGTACAGTTTGTTTCATAACCGTTATTGGAAGCATTTACCCTTGATGACATTGAGGACACTGGAGATTCGGGGTACCAGTGCCGGTGATTATCCAGACGATGGTTGTTGGTCAGTGAAAATGGAGTTCTTAGAGGCAAATGTGGAGGAGACTGAGGTTCATGAATCATTAATGCTGATGTGTCCAGACCCTGTTGAGACGGGCAGCGTTTCTGTTCTAGAGAGAACCAAAATCCTGCTGGTGCGCTTGGGAGCCTGCCCGGAGGAGGCGGGTGAGCGCTGTTTGGAGGCATTGTCGATGCACCCAGGGTTTCGAGCTGCTTGTGCGGACGTGTGTAGCAGCATTGGGCTGATACCGAATTCAAACAAGAACCAGTGGTGGTACGGCCTGGGGGAAGTATCCGAGGGTGAGACCCTCTTCGTGGACGCTGCGAAATACCACAAGGGAGGGGAGTTGACTGCTGAAGACACCTCGGAGAGAGAGAGGTTGCGGCGACTGGCCCCTGAAGCCGTGGAAGACGTAGGCAGCGTGTGTGTGGATTATATTGTGTTGAAGAGGCGCACTGTCAGTGACCAGAATATGTCCCTGAGGGCCGGAGAGGCGATGGCCTGTCTGAGTGGTGTGAAGTGGTTTAAGGTGCTGGATCTGAGGAGTGGATGTTGCCAGATCCTGATGAGTGGGGCCGACAAGGAGAAGATGGCCGTTATAAATTCCCTAGGAGTCTTCGGGTCCGAAAAGATGCCACAGGGCATATCAGGAGCCCTTGCAACCTTCCTGCGGGGCAGGTGGAAGACCATAGGGGATGTGGAGGCGTTTGGAGTTTTGGTGTATGTGGATGATCTCTTGGTATTTGGATTTGCCTCAGGAGAATATGAAGTGAGGTCATTGCAGGAGCAGCTGAGAACTACCGAGTTAAAGTGTTTTCGGGACACGTGCCAGGGCTGGCGAAGGTCGCAGCTCGTGAGAGACTGTCTCTACGGAATCAAGTTTGATATGAAGACGGAGAGACTGGAGAAAGCGATCTGGAACCATTCGGAAGACTTACAAGTTGGAGAGAATGAAGAAAGTTGTCTGACTGAGGGTAATAGCAAACTGAGAACCCGGAGAGGGGAGTTTGTGGAGGTGAAGAAATTACAGACGAAACTCAGAAGAGAGAAGCGGAAGCTTGAAGGGAACCTGGAGATGACCATTGACAGTTCAAATGAAGTGCAAAACCTGAAAGTTGATCTGGAAGAAGTCATGAGGAAGAAAAAGCTGGAGAGAAGTGCAGTGAGTACTGAACATGAGGCTGAAGAGACTGAGGGAGCAATGCAGGCCACGTGTTTCCGTTTGGAGAAGATCAAACAGCAGCTACCGATCACAGGAATGAGGAAGAATACAGATTCGATGGATGATGTGCTGGATGTATGGTACATGCTGCCTTTTGCTGACTTTCCCTCGATTGAGGAAGAGACCTTTGGCCCTTCTCCCACTGAGTCAGGTGTAGTGGGGAGGGTTAGCTGTGTGCAGTGTGGGTCATGAGTGAGAGGTTGAGAGAGGAGTTGGTAGTGGGCCCAAGGTATCCCCAGTTGTGTCCGAGCCTGAAGGGTTTAGGTGAAGGGGTACGGAGGCCTCAGAAGGGTTAGGGAACTCCCAGATAGTTGGCCTAAGTAGCGCCTGAGGAACAGGGCGTGAGGTTTACTGTGTGGGGAGGAGATGTCACTGTTTGTGCTTGGGTTACTGTGTGTTGGCAGGAAAGGTGGCGAGTTATTTAGTAGTCATGAGGACATGACTTTTATTTGGTGGAGGGAGTGTGTAAAGGGGGTTTCTTTTTTTTTCTTTGTTACTGTTGGGAAAGGGTTTCCTTTTGTTAACTAGCAGGAATGCTAATTTACTGATAACGAGAATGGTATTCCTTTGTAAACCAAATGGGGATTAATGTTCTTTCTTCTGAGTCTGTAAGCTTTTGTTGACGGGCTTTTGGGCAGATCGGCGCGAGGGGGTCGAGAGAGAGGATGCAATGCTCTAAGCTGGGCGAGGATCGCCGGGAGATTCTCCGAGGAGGGGGGGATGAAACTAGATGTGCTTGGTTGACCACTCGGAGGGTCCTGAGCTGTTTGGACAGTCGAGGAGTTCGGAGGGTCCTGAGCTGCGAGTCGAGGAGTTCGGAGGGGATTGAATGGTGGCCAGAAGACTTCAGTAATTGAGCTCCAACGGTTGTGCATGAAGTGGTTTGGACTTTGATAAGTTTGGCGCCTTTTCTTTAATTTTCTCTTCATATATACTGTATCGTTATTAATCACTTAGTTATAGTAACCTTTATAAATTGTACTCATTTAATCACATATGGTGTACTGTCTGGTTTTGGGCGAGGCGGGGACATCACACAGCATCCACACCAGCTGATTACCCAGTTTGGCGGGGCCGAAGGCTGCTCCCCCTAGACAAGAACGAGCTGAGCGAGCCTGAGGCGACCCAGGGAGTTACATTGTGGGTTGCTCGTCCGGGGTTGATTTCTGTGGAAGCTGTGTGATCACCCTCTTTAAATTGAGTCTGCGGCGAAGAGCTGGTGTGCCTTTGTGTGTGTGCGATTGTTGGTTATCACTGCGTGTGTGTTGGGTGGGGTGGCTGCTGTTGGTAGCCTGGAGGTCGTTGTTCGAGTTCCGACTAGTGCTGACGAAATGGTGGTGGGACCATGGGTTGTCCGTGCTGTTTTGGAGAGTGAGGAGTGACAGGTTGGGATGTTTCAGCAGTGGTGAGCTCCGCCCAGTTGTTGGAATAATGTCCAGCCCTAAAGGGGCGGAGGCGTGGGCGGAGTGGACCCCTCAGTTGTTGGGTGAGTGGCAGTGCTTGGCTGAGGGAAAGCGACAGGGACGGGTTGAAAGTTTGAGTAGGCGGGCTGGTGACTTTGTTAGAACTGTCGGGCGCAATTACCTCGAAGTGACCGCTGCCAGTTCTGGGAAAGTGGGAAAATGCATGTGGTTCGACTGGAAGTCAAATGCCGCAGCTGGGGGGCTTATCATATCCGTGGCAGGAGATTGGTGGGAAGTTTTTAGGGTATCCCTTTTCGCCTAGGGGGGCAGATAAATTGCTTGTGGTGCCAAGGAGATCTGTCGAGGGGATCAGTTGTTCCGTTGATTCGAGAGGTGTCGGGAAACTTAGAGGAGGCCCAGTGGGGGAACGGCTTGGGGTCTCTGGGGGAGCACATTCCCAGCAATGTACCAAGGAACTCCCGAAAGGAACAGACCCTATTCCTGAAGGCTTGGAGGGGCCAAGCGCACAGGTGTTGTTACGGATGGATGGAAGCCAAGTTAAAGCCATCCTCGGCACCGGGGTGCCGGTGAAGTTGCTGTACAGTTTGTTTCATAACCGTTATTGGAAGCATTTACCCTTGATGACATTGAGGACACTGGAGATTCGGGGTACCAGTGCCGGTGATTATCCAGACGATGGTTGTTGGTCAGTGAAAATGGAGTTCTTAGAGGCAAATGTGGAGGAGACTGAGGTTCATGAATCATTAATGCTGATGTGTCCAGACCCTGTTGAGACGGGCAGCGTTTCTGTTCTAGAGAGAACCAAAATCCTGCTGGTGCGCTTGGGAGCCTGCCCGGAGGAGGCGGGTGAGCGCTGTTTGGAGGCATTGTCGATGCACCCAGGGTTTCGAGCTGCTTGTGCGGACGTGTGTAGCAGCATTGGGCTGATACCGAATTCAAACAAGAACCAGTGGTGGTACGGCCTGGGGGAAGTATCCGAGGGTGAGACCCTCTTCGTGGACGCTGCGAAATACCACAAGGGAGGGGAGTTGACTGCTGAAGACACCTCGGAGAGAGAGGTTGCGGCGACTGGCCCCTACAGCCGTGGAAGATGTAGGCAGCGTGTGTATGGATTATATTACGTTGAAGAGGCGCACTGTCAGTGACCAGAGTATGGCCCTGAGGGCCGAAGAGGCGATGGCCTGTCTGAGTGGTGTGAAGTGGTTTAAGGTGCTGGATCTGAGGAGTGGATGTTGCCAGATCCTGATGAGTGGGGCCGACAAGGAGAAGACGGCCGTTATAAATTCCCTAGGAGTCTTCGGGTCCGAAAAGATGCCACAGGGCATATCAGGAGCCCTTGCAACCTTCCTGCGGGGCAGGTGGAAGACCATAGGGGATGTGGAGGCGTTTGGAGTTTTGGTGTATGTGGATGATCTCTTGGTATTTGGATTTGCCTCAGGAGAATATGAAGTGAAGTCGTTGCAGGAGCAGCTGAGAACTACCGAGTTAAAGTGTTTTCGGGACACGTGCCAGGGCTGGCGAAGGTCGCAGCTCGTGAGTGACTGTCTCTACGGAATCAAGTTTGAAATGAAGACGGAGAGACTGGAGAAAGCGATCTGGAACCATTCGGAAGACTTACAAGTTGGAGAGAATGAAGAAAGTTGTCTGACTGAGGGTAATAGCAAACTGAGAACCCGGAGAGGGGAGTTTGTGGAGGTGAAGAAATTACAGACGAAACTCAGAAGAGAGAAGCGGAAGCTTGAAGGGAACCTGGAGATGACCATTGACAGTTCAAATGAAGTGCAAAACCTGAAAGTTGATCTGGAAGAAGTCATGAGGAAGAAAAAGCTGGAGAGAAGTGCAGTGAGTACTGAACATGAGGCTGAAGAGACTGAGGGAGCAATGCAGGCCACGTGTTTCCGTTTGGAGAAGATCAAACAGCAGCTACCGATCACAGGAATGAGGAAGAATACAGATTCGATGGATGATGTGCTGGATGTATGGTACATGCTGCCTTTTGCTGACTTTCCCTCGATTGAGGAAGAGACCTTTGGCCCTTCTCCCACTGAGTCAGGTGTAGTGGGGAGGGTTAGCTGTGAGCAGTGTGGGTCATGAGTGAGAGGTTGAGAGAGGAGTTGGTAGTGGGCCCAAGGTATCCCCAGTTGTGTCCGAGCCTGAAGGGTTTAGGTGAAGGGGTACGGAGGCCTCAGAAGGGTTAGGGAACTCCCAGATAGTTGGCCTAAGTAGCGCCTGAGGAACAGGGCGTGAGGGTTACTGTGTGGGGAGGAGATGTCACTGTTTGTGCTTGGGTTACGGTGTGTTGGCAGGAAAGGTGGCGAGTTATTTAGTAGACATGAGGACATGACTTTTATTTGGTGGAGGGAGTGTGTAAAGGGGGTTTCTTTTTTTTTCTTTGTTACTGTTGGGAAAGGGTTTCCTTTTGTTAACTAGCAGGAATGCTAATTTACTGATAACGAGAATGGTATTCCTTTGTAAACCAAATGGGGATTAATGTTCTTTCTTCTGAGTCTGTAAGCTTTTGTTGACGGGCTTTTGGGCAGATCGGCGCGAGGGGGTCGAGAGAGAGGACGCAATGCTCTAAGCTGGGCGAGGATCGGACCCCAAAGGGGGGTCCGAGGCCGGGAGATTCTCCGAGGAGGGGGGGATGAAACTAGATGTGCTTGGTTGACCACTCGGAGGGTCCTGAGCTGTTTGGACAGTCGAGGAGTTCGGAGGGTCCTGAGCTGCGAGTCGAGGAGTTCGGAGGGGATTGAATGGTGGCCAGAAGACTTCAGTAATTGAGCTCCAACGGTTGTGCATGAAGTGGTTTGGACTTTGATAAGTTTGGCGCCTTTTCTTTAATTTTCTCTTCATATATACTGTATCGTTATTAATCACTTAGTTATAGTAACCTTTATAAATTGTACTCATTTAATCGCATATGGTGTACTGTCTGTTTTTGGGCGAGGCGGGGACATCACTCAGCATCCACACCAGCGGATTACCCAGTTTGGCGGGGCCGAAGGCTGCTCCCCCTAGACGAAACGAGCTGAGCGAGCCTGAGGCGACCCAGGGAGTTACATTCTATTTTGGATTTATTGAGGACATCTGCAGGAAAATGAATCTCAGGGTTGCATATGGTGACATATATTTTACTTTAATAATAAATTTACATTGAACTTTGAACTTTTAAATCAGCGAAAATCGATTGGTGGCGTGTAATCAATGGGCTAAATGGCTTAATTCTTCTCCTTATGGTGTGTCTTTATGGTCTTCATGGTCTAGTTGTCGTCCTAGTTAATCGATAATTGCAGTTAGACTGGTGGGCAGGACTGACAGTGGCTACCTTGGTGAGTCTCCACAACAAGTCAGAAAAATAAGAGATTCTGCTGATGCTGGGAATTCAGATCAACACAAACAAAATGCTGGAAGCTCTCAGCAGGTCAGACAGCTTCTACAGATCGAGTCCTGAAGAAGGGTCTTGACCTGAAATGTTGACTATTTATTCATTTCCACCAATATGGCTCAGTTCCTCCAGTGCTGTGTGTTTCTTCCACCACAGATCTTGTTCCCACACTTTTGTTTGGGAGCTGTTGTTATTCAGAGTGTGGAATCTGTTGTCAGGTTTCTGCAAATCCCTTCCGCCTGGACACGCCCCTTTTCCCTCCGCTCTGCACATTCATCAGTTGCCTAACAACTTATTTAAAAGTTTGAAAGGTTGAGTATACTGTGAAAGTGCACATGTACGATACAGCGCAGGTATTTGTCTTCTCCAGATAGCCATTAAATACAGAAAGACCATGGTTGTTGATGAAAGAAAAGACATCAACCTCCCCCCGGACTGGAAAGGAAAAGAAACAAAACTTGCAGACCCCCAAATCCCCTTCCCACCCCTCGTACGCAGCAAAAACAGCCACAATAACAACCAGCAGCCCTCTACACAGAACAAAAGAACAGCGACAGGACCACCAAACCCCTAAACCCCCTTGTACACACAAAATTTAACAGATCACCCACCTGCCAATCGTTCACAAGAAAGAAGACACCAAAAAGCTGAAGGAAACCAATATAAAGTACAGTCCAATAATCACATAAATCTCAGAATATGGGAGACGTCTTCTTGTCTGCGTACAAGGAGAGCAGCACATAAACTTGGTCCTTCCATAACGAGTGCCCTCCGATCTGGTTCCAAACGCGGCCGAATGCACCGATCCAGCGGCTGACCGTCGCTGAACCCTGCCCCATTCACCCCGATGCCCCTATCTTGCTCACCCGCTTCGAGGTGAACCCGCGTCTCCTCTCTGGTCTTCTCCACGAGGCAGCTCTCCAGATGCATAGCCAGACCTTTCAATCGAGTACGTTTGAGGTACCACCAGTTTCCGTAACACAAAAAGACAAAAAGAACAAGCAGAAGGCCACTTTCATGGGGCTGTGGGCTTGTGGACTTGATGTACGAGACTCCTCTGTACATCAACACAGTTAAAGATCCTGCCATTAACTGTGTCCTGACCCTTTACATTTGACCTCCCAAAGTGCAACACTGCACTCTTGTCCAGATTAAACTCAATTTGCCATTCCTCTGCACAAACGTAAATGATATATATGCTGCTGTGACTTTTGGTGACCTTCTACACTGCCTACAATTCCACCGATCATCCTGTCATCTGCGAACTTAACCAACCAGTTTTTTTTTGGAAGTCATTTATATTATGTTTACCCCAAGCAGCAAATGTCCTGTAGGTCAAAGTGGAGTTTACTGTCCGATAAACAAGCCCATGTGAACATGGGTGCAATGAAAAATTACTTACAGCAGCATCACAGGCACACAGTGTCACAACACTCACAAAGAAACACAGACTGAATTTTGAGCAGAAGGAACACGATTAAACCAAGTGGTCATGGTGTTACTGTGATTAGGGTTGTGCTAACTGGTTGAAGGGAAGTAGCCGATCCTGAACATGGTGAAGTGGGGCTTCAGGCTTCTGTACCTCCTGCCCGATGGGAGACACGGCCTGGATGATGGCGATCTTTGATGGTGACCTTGCCTTCTTCAGGCAGCACCTTGTGTAGCTACTCCTGATGGTGGGGAGGGATGTGCCCGTGTACTGGGCTGAGTGCAATGCACTCTGCAGCTTCCTACCTTCCTGAGCAAACCAGGAATTGCCGCACCAGACCGTGATGTAACTAGTCAGGCTATTTTTCAACAGACCAGAAGAAACAAGCAGAATTAGCTGATTCGGCCAATCATGGCTGAGTTATTTTCCCCCTCAACCTCACTCTCCTGCCTTCTTTCCATAAACTTTGATACCCTTACTAATCAAGAACCTATTGACTTCTGCTTTATATACATCACTTGTCCTCCACAGATTCTCTGCACTCTGGCTAAAGAAATTCCTCCTCATCTCTCTCCTTTTATTTGGCATATTGTGTACAGTTCTGGTCACCGAATTATAGGAAAGATGTCAACAAAATAGAGAGAGTGCAGAGGAGATTTACAGACAGCCAGACAGACATACTTTATTGATCCCGAGGGAAATTGGGTTTCTTTACAGCTGCACCAACCAAGAATAGTGAGGAAATATAGCAACATAAACCATAAATAATTAAATAATGTTAATCATGCCAAGTGGAAATAAGTCCAGGACCAGCCTGTTGGCTCGGGGTGTCTGACACTCCGAGGGAGGAATTGTAAAGTTTGATGGCCACAGGCAGGAATGACTTCCTATGACGCTCAGTGTTGCATCTCACTGGAATGAGTCTCTGGCTGAATGCAACTTGGACAGCATCCTCTTTTCAGACACCACCGTCAGAGAGTCCAGTTCCACCCCCACAACATCACTGGCCTTACAAATAAATTTAATAACTAGAATGTTACCTGGATTTCAGCACCTAAGTTACAGATGTAACCCCCTGGGTCGCCTCAGGCTCGCTCAGCTCGTTTCGTCTAGGGGGAGCAGCCTTCGGCCCCGCCAAACTGGGTAATCAGCTGGTGTGGATGCTGTGTGATGTCCCCACCTCGCCCAAAAACAGACAGTACACCATATGCGATTAAATGAGTACAATTTATAAAGGTTACTATAACTAAGTGATTAATAACGATACAGTATATATGAAGAGAAAATTAAAGAAAAGGCGCCAAACTTATCAAAGTCCAAACCACTTCGTGCACAACCATTGGAGCTCAATTACTGAAGTCTTCTGGACACCATTCGATCCCCTCCAAACTCCTCGACTCGCAGCTCAGGACCCTCCGAACTCCTCGACTGTCCAAACAGCTCAGGACCCTCCGAGTGGTCAACCAAGCACATCTAGCTTCATCCCCCCCCGCTCCTTGGAGAATCTCCCGTCCTCGGACCCCCCTTTGGGGTCCGATCCTCGCCCAGCTTACAGCATTGCGTCCTCTCTCTCGACCCCCTCACGCCGATCTGCCCAAAAGCCCGTCAACAAAAGCTTACAGACTCAGAAGAAAGAACATTAATCCCCATTTGGTTTACAAAGGAATACCATTCTCGTTATCAGTAAATTAGCATTCCTGCTAGTTAACAACAAGAAACCCTTTCCCAACAGTAACAAAGAAAAAAGAAGAAACCCCCTTTATACTCTCCCTCCACTAAATAAAAGTCATGTCCTCATGACTACTAAATAACTCGCCACCTTTCCTGCCAACACACAGTAACCCAAGCACAAACAGTGACATCTCCTCCCCGCACAGTAACCCTCATGCCCTGTTCCTCAGGCGCTACTTAGGCCAACTATCTGGGAGTTCCCTAACCCTTCTGAGGCCTCCGTACCCCCTCACCTAAACCCTTCAGGCTCGGACACAACTGGGGATACCTTGGGCCCACTACCAACTCCTCTCTCAACCTCTCACTCATGCCCCACACTGCACACAGCTAACCCTCCCCGCTACACCTGACTCAATGGGAGAAGGGCCAAAGGTCTCTTCCTCAATCGAGGGAAAGTCAGCAAAAGGCAGCATGTACCACACATCCAGCACATCATCCATCGAATCTGTATTCTTCCTCATTCCTGTGATTGGTAGCTGCTGTTTGATCTTCTCCAAATGGAAACACATGGCCTGCACTGCACCCGCAGTCTCTTCAGCCTCCTGTTCAGTATTCACTGCACTTCACTCCAGCTTTTTCTTCCTCATGACTTCTTCCAGATCAACTTTCAGGTCTTGCACTTCATTTGAACTGTCAATGGTAATCTTCAGGTTCCCTTCAAGCTTCCGCTTCTCTCTTCTGAGATTCGTCTGTAATTTCTTCACCTCCGCAAACTCCCCTCTCCAGGTTCTCAGTTTGCTATTACCCTCAGTCAGACAACTTTCTTCATTCTCTCCAACTTGTAAGTCTTCCGACTGGTTCCAGATCGCTTTCTCCAGTCTCTCCGTCTTCATTTCAAACTTGATTCCGTAGAGACAGTCTCTCACGAGCTGCGACCTTCGCCAGCCCTGGCACGTGTCCCGAAAACACTTTAACTCGGTAGTTCTCAGCTGCTCCTGCAACGACTTCACTTCATATTCTCCTGAGGCAAATCCAAATACCAAGAGATCATCCACATACACCAAAACTCCAAACGCCTCCACATCCCCTATGGTCTTCCACCTGCCCCGCAGGAAGGTTGCAAGGGCGCCAGATATGCCCTGTGGCATCTTTTCAGACCCGAAGACTCCTAGGGAATTTATAACGGCCGTCTTCTCCTTGTCGGCCCCACTCATCGGGATCTGGCAACATCCACTCCTCAGATCCAGCACCTTAAACCACTTCACACCACTCAGACAGGCCATCGCCTCTCCGGCCCTCAGGGCCATATTCTGGTCACTGACAGTGCGCCTCTTCAACACAATACAATCCACACACACGCTGCCTACGTCTTCCACGGCTTCAGGGGCCAGTCGCCTCAACCTCTCTCTCTCCGAGGTGTCTTCAGCAGTCAACTCCCCTCTCTCGTAGTATTTTGCAGCGTCCACTAAGAGGGTCTCATCCTCAGATACTTCCCCCAGGCCGTACCACCACTGGCTCTTGTTTGAATTCGGTATCGGCCCAATGCTGCTACACACGTCCGCACAAGCAGCTCGAAACTCTGGGTGCATCGACAATGCCTCCAAACAACGCTCACCTGCCTCCTCCGGGCAGGCCCCCAAGCGCACCAGCAGGATATTGGTTCTCTCTAGAACAGAAACGCTGCCCGTCTCAACAGGGTCCGGACACATCAGCATTAACGATTCATGAATCTCAGTCTCCTCCACATTTGCCTCTAAGAACTCCATTTTCACTGACCAACAACCGTCGTCTGGATAATCACCGGCACTGGTACCCCGAATCTCCAGTGTCCTCAATGTCGTCAAGGGTAAATGCTTCCAATAACGGTTATGAAACAAACTGTACAGCAACTTCACCGGCGCCCCGGTGCCGAGGATGGCTTTAACTTGACTTCCATCCATCCGTAACAACACCTGTGCGCTTGGCCCCTCTAAGCCTTCAGGAATAGGGTCTGTTCCTTTCGGGAGTTCCTTGGTACATTGCTGGGAACGTGCTCCCCCAGAGACCCCAAGCCGTTCCCCCACTGGGCCTCCTCTAAGTTTCCCGACACCTCTCGAATCAACGGAACAACTGATCCCCTCGACAGATCTCCTTGGCACCACAAGCAATTTATCTGCCCCCCTAGGCAAAAAGGGATACCCTAAAAACTTCCCACCAATCTCCTGCCACGGGTATGATAAGCCCCCCAGCTGCGGCATTTGACTTCCAGTCGAACCACACACATTTTCCCACTTTCCCAGAACTGGCAGCGGTCACTTCGAGGTAATTGCGCCTGACAGTTCTAACAAAGTCACCAGCCCGCCTACTCAAACTTTCAACCCGTCCCTGTCGCTTTTCCTCAGCCAAGCACTGCCACTCACCCAACAACTGAGGGGTCCGCTCCGCCCACGCCTCCGCCCCTTTAGGGCTGGACATTATTCCAATAACCGGGCGGAGCCCACCACTGCTGAAACATCCCAACCTGTCACTCCTCACTCTCCAAACAGTACGGACAACCCATGGTCCCACCACCATTTCGTCAGCACTAGTCGGAACTCGAACAACGAACTCCAGGCTACCAACAACAGCCACCCCACCCAACACACACGCAGCTATCACCAGCAATCGCACACCCACAAAGGCACACCAGCTCTTCGCCGCAGACACAATTTAAAGAGGGTGATCACACAGCTTCCACAGAAATCAACCCCGGACGAGCACCCCACAATGTAACCCCCTGGGTCGCCTCAGGCTCGCTCAGCTCGTTTCGTCTAGGGGGAGCAGCCTTCGGCCCCGCCAAACTGGGTAATCAGCTGGTGTGGATGCTGTGTGATGTCCCCGCCTCGCCCAAAAACAGACAGTACACCATATGCGATTAAATGAGTACAATTTATAAAGGTTACTATAACTGATTAATAACGATACAGTATATTTGAAGAGAAAATTAAAGAAAAGGCGCCAAACTTATCAAAGTCCAAACCACTTCGTGCACAGCCGTTGGAGCTCAATTACTGAAGTCTTCTGGCCACCATTCGATCCCCTCCGAACTCCTCGACTTGCAGCTCAGGACCCTCCGAGTGGTCAACCAAGCACATCTAGCTTCATCCCCCCCCTCCTCGGAGAATCTCCCGGCGATCCTCGCCCAGCTTAGAGCATTGCGTCCTCTCTCTCGACCCCCTCGCGCCGATCTGCCCAAAAGCCCATCAACAAAAGCTTACAGACTCAGAAGAAAGAACATTAATCCCCATTTGGTTTACAAAGGAATACCATTCTCGTTATCAGTAAATTAGCATTCCTGCTAGTTAACAAAAGGAAACCCTTTCCCAACAGTAACAAAGAAAAAAGAAGGAACCCCCTTTACTCAGAGAAAGGTTGAACAAGTCTTTATTCTTTGGAGTGTAGAAGGTTGAGGGGGGACTTGATAGAGGTATTTAAAATTATGAGGGGGATAGATAGAATTGACGTGGATAGGCTTTTTCCATTGAGAGTAGGGGAGATTCAAACAAGAGGACATGAGTTGAGAGTTGGGGGCAAAAGTTTAGGGGTAACACAAGGAGGAATTTCTTTACTCAGAGAGTGGTAGCTGTGTGGAATAAGCTTCCAGTAGAAGTGGTAGAGGCAGGTTCGGTATTGTCATTTAAAGTAAAATTGGATCGGTATATGGACAGGAAAGGACTGGGGGGTTATGGGCTGAGGGCAGGTCGGTGAGACTAGGTGAGAGTAAGCGTTCGGCACGGACTAGAAGGGCTGAGATGGCCTGTTTCTGTGCTGTAATTGTTATACGGTTATATAAATGGATTGTTCCTCTATTCTGAGGCTGTGCCCTTTGATCACAGGCTCCCCCACTTTAGGTAGTAATGGGGTCAAAGAAATGGCAGACAAACTGAGTAAGTATTTTACCTCAGTCTTCATTATGGAAGACACCAGCAGTATGCCAGAAATTGGGGTGTCATGGAACAGAAGTGAGTAGAAGCTGAAAGGGTTTATGCAGACCTGATGGACTACACCCCTGGGTTTGGAAAGAGGTAGCTGAAGAGATCGTGGAGCCTTTAGTAATGATTTTTTTAAAGAATCACGAGATTCTGGAATGGCTCCAGATGACCGGAAAATTGCAGATGTCACTGCACTCCTCAAGAAGGGAGTGAGTCAGAAGGAAGTAAACTAGTTCCAGTTAACCTGACTTCAGTGGCCGGGAAGGAGTCTATTATTAAGGATGAGGTTTGTGGGAACTTGGAAGCACGTGATAAAGTGGGCCAAAGTCAGCATGGTTTCCTTAAGGGGAAATCTTGCCTGACCAATCTGTTGGAATTCTTTGAGGAAATAACGGGCTGAATAGACAAAGGAACGTCAGTGGGTGATGTGTACCTGGAAGTTCAGAAGGTCACAAGGTTAACAAGGTGTCACACACGAGGCTGCTGAATAAAAGGAACTTCTGCAGAGGCGGCTTCTGGTTGGCTGCTAGAGACAAGTGGAGTTCTACAGGGTTCCTTCTCACGTTATAGGTCAACAATTTGGATGACGGAATTGGGGCTTTGTGGCCAAGTTTGCGGCTGATATGGTGGAGGAAAAGGTAGTGTTGAGAAAGCAGGGAGGGTGCAGAAGGACTTAGAACAATAAGGAGAATGGGCAAAGAAAGAGCCAGTGGAATATAGTGTCAGGAAGTTTAGGGTCATGTTCCTTGGTAGAAGAAATAAAAATGTAGAATTTTCTAAGTGGGGAGAAAATTCAAAAATCAGAGGTGCAAAGGGACTTGGAGTATTTGTGCAGGAATCCCTAAAGATTAACTTGCAGGTTGAGTTGGTGGTGAGGAAGGCAAATGAGATGTTAGCACTCATTTCGAGAGGACTTGGCTTTAAGTGTGAGGACTTGATGCTGAGGCTTTATAAGACATTGGTCAGACCCCACTTGTATTGTCAGCAGTTTTAGCCCCTTTTCTAAGATGTAGGGCCAAGAAGAGGTTCACAAGAATGATTCTGGGAATGAAAAGGTTAATGTGTTTGATGCCTCCGGGCTTCTATTAGCTGGTGTTTAGAAGAATGAGCGGGGATTTCATTGAAACCTATCAAACCCAGACAGTGGATGTGGAGAGAATGTTTCCTAAAATGGGGGAATTTAGGATCAGAGGGCACAGTCTCAGAATAGAGGGACATCATTTAGAAAGGAGACAGGAAGTAATTCTTTAGCCAGAGGGCAGCGAATCTGTGGAATTTATTGCCACAGATGGCTGTGCAGGCCAAGTCATTGAGTATATTGAAAGTGGAGGTCGACAGGTACTTGGCATGTTACGGGGAGAAGGCAGGAGAATGGGGTTGAGATGGAGCAGACGCGAAGGGCTGAATAGCTTAATTCTGCTCCTGTACCTTATGATCTAAAACGTGGACCGAACACTGACCCATGCAGAACACAATTGGTCTTTAACAGCTGGCCAGAAAAGGCTCCATTTATTCCCTCTCGATGCCTCCTGCCATTCATACTGGCATGGATCTTTACCCTGTAATACCATGGGCTCGTATCTTGCTAAGCAGGCTCATGTGCAGCATTTTGTCAAAGACTTTATGAAAATGCAAGCAAACAACATCCTCTGACTCGTATTTGTTTTACCTGCCTGTTACTTTCTCAAAGGATACCAACAGACTTGTCAGGCAAGATTTCCCCTTAAGGAAACCAAGCTGAGTTTGACCTGCTTTATTTTGCTTCTCCAAGTTCCCACAAACTTTTTGCTTAATAATTGACTAACTCTTTCCCAACCACTGAAGTCAGGCCAGCCCAGGAAGGGAGGGCTGAAAATAAAGAGTATATGTTTACAATCAAAGGCGAGAGATTTAACAGGGACATCGGGCTGCCTGTGCAAGCAAAGCCGAGCACATTTGGTATGAGACGCGAAAAATAGTGGCTGACGTGGGATTGTTAGTGACATTTAAAAGCAATCTAAAGAACTGTATGGATACGAGGGGTATCGTCATTGGTATTATACACCTGGAGAGAATGAAAACCTGTCTTTTGTACTGTTAATACAGATCAGATCATAGGCCCTACTGTCTGTGATACTGTGCTGACTTTTTAACCTACAAGAGCAACCTTGTCCTTCCCTCCCACATAACCCTCAATTTTTCCTCCATCCATGTACCTGTCTAAGGCTCTCGAATCTCCTTAATGCATTTGCCTCTGGTATCACCCCTCACAGTCTTCCACACACCTACCACTTTACATTAAAAACTATCTCTGACATCCCCCCCCCCATATATTCCTCCGTTCACCTTAAAATTATGCCCCATCATTTTAACCATTTGCACCTGGGAGAAAGTCTCTGGCTGTCCACTTGACCTTTGCCTCTTATCATCCCAAACACCTCTATCAAGTCACCTCTCACCCTCCTTTTCTCCCAAGAGAAAAAGCCTAGCTCACTCAACCTTTCCTGATCAGACATGCTCTCTAATCCTGGTAAATCCCCCTCTCCAAAGCTTCCTAGAATGAGGTGGTTGTTACAGAGTGCATTGAGGTAGACCAACCGAATTAGAATTGGTTTATTGTCATCACACATATGGTGGAAAGCTTGTCCTTCATACAGTTGGTACAAATCAGATCATTGCACAGAGCATTGAGGTAGAACAAGGGAAAACAATAACAAAATGCAGAATAAAGTGTTACATTCCAGAGAAAGGGCAGTGCAAGGCAGACAATAAGGTGCGAGGGCCACAACGTCAAGGGCCCATGGAGGGGACTGTTTAATCAAATGCTAACACCGGACGTGTGTAGACAGGACTAGCTCACTGGGAAACTCAGTCGGTCGGCTCAGAAGGCTTGTTTCTGTGTTGCATGATTATACAAGCTGGAGTGTTGGCCCTGCTTGTCTGGTAGAGCAAGTTAGATTTTACTGAAAGCTTAAGCACGTCATGTGAAATTTAACAATAGATTGGATTTCTTGGAACTCTAAATGTGGAACTCGATGCCAAATTTGTCAATCTCTTCTCATTTGTAATTCTTTCCTGTACATGTGCCTGTCTTTAACCACCTCTGTCGTGCCCCCACCACCAACCCTTTGACAGCACACCCCTCTCCGTGTATAAAATAAAAACTGCCCCACACCATTGCCTTGAATTTGCTCCCACTCAGATAAATCAGAATTGAGAACAGTAAACAAAGGAGATTCTGGAAATGCAGATTGACACAAACAAAATGTTGGAGGGCCTGAGCATCCCAGGCAGTTTCTACGGAAAAGAATAAATAATCAACGTTTCAGGCTGAGACTCTCCTTCAAGACACCAGTATTGGCATTATTATCAGATGCAGCGAATACCTTGTTCAAAGTAAATTGATTATCAAAGTTCATGTATGTCACCATATACAACCCTGGGCTTCATGTTCTCTACATATCCTAGAATCAATGAATGACCACATTCAATATGGCAGACAACCAGTGTGCAAAAGACAATAAACTCCGCAAATACAAAAAGTCAATGTAACCCCCTGGGTCGCCTCAGGCTCGCTCAGCTCGTTCTCGTCTAGGGGGAGCAGCCTTCGACCCCGCCAAACTGGGTAATCAGCTGGTGTGGATGCTGTGTGATGTCCCCGCCTCGCCCAGAACCAGACAGTACACCATATGCGATTAAATGAGTACTTATAAAGGTTACTATAACTAAGTGATTAATAACAATACAGTATATATGAAGAGAAAAAAAATAAAGAAAAGGCGCCAAACTTATCAAAGTCCAAACCACTTCGTGCACAACCGTTGGAACTCAATTTCTGAAGTCTTCTGGCCACCATTTGATCCCCTCCGAACTCCTAGACTCGCAGCACAGGACCCTCCGAGTGGTCAACCAAGCACATCTCGCTTCATCCCCCCTCCTCGGAGTACCTCCCGGCTTCGGACCCCCCCTTTGGGGTCCGATCCTCGCCCAGCTTACAGCATTGCGTCCTCTCTCTCAACCCCCTCGGGCTGATCTGCCCAAAAGCCCGTCAACAAAGGCTTACAGACTCAGAAGAAAGAACATTAATCCCCATTTGGTTTACAAAGGAATACCATTCTCGTTATCAGTAAATTAGCATTCCTGCTAGTTAACAAAAAGAAGAAACCCTCTTTACACTCTCCCTCCACCAAATAAAAGTCATGTCCTCATGACTACTAAATAACTCGCCACCTTTCCTGCCAACACACCGTAACCCAAGCACAAACAGTGACATCTCCTCCCCGCACAGTAAACCTCACGCCCTGTTCCTCAGGCGCTACTTAGGCCAACTATCTGGGAGTTCCCTAACCCTTCTGAGGCCTCCGTACCCCTTCACCTAAACCCTTCAGGCTCGGACACAACTGGAGATACCTTGGGCCCACTACCAACTCTTCTCTCAACCTCTCACTCATGCCCCACACTGCACACAGCTAACCCTCCCCGCTACACCTGACTCAATGGGAGAAGGGCCAAAGGTCTCTTCCTCAATCGAGGGAAAGTCAGCAAAAGGCAGCATGTACCACACATCCAGCACATCATCCATCGAATCTGTATTCTTCCTCATTTCTGTGATCGGTAGCTGCTGTTTGATCTTCTCCAAACGGAAACACGTGGCCTGCACTGCTCCTGCAGTCTCTTCAGCCTCCTGTTCAGTATTCACTGCACTTCGCTCCAGCTTTTTCTTCCTCATGACTTCTTCCAGATCAACTTTCAGGTTTTGCACTTCATTTGAACTGTCAATGGTCATCTTCAGGTTCCCTTCAAGCTTCCGCTTCTCTCTTCTGAGATTTGTCTGTAATTTCTTCACCTCCGCAAACTCCCCTCTCCGGGTTCTCAGTTTGCTATTACCCTCAGTCAGACAACTTTCTTCATTCTCTCCAACTTGTAAGTCTTCCGACTGGTTCCAGATCGCTTTCTCCAGTCTCTCCGTCTTCATTTCAAACTTGATTCCGTAGAGACAGTCACTCACGAGCTGCGACCTTCGCCAGCCCTGGCATGTGTCCAGAAAACACTTTAACTCGGTAGTTCTCAGCCGCTCCTGCAACGACCTCACTTCATATTCTCCTGAGGCAAATCCAAGTACCAAGAGATCATCCACATACACCAAAACTCCAAACGCCTCCACATCCCGTATGGTCTTCCACCTGCCCCGCAGGAAGGTTGCAAGGGCTCCAGATATGCCCTGTGGCATCTTTTCGGACCCGAAGACTCCTAGGGAATTTATAACGGCCGTCTTCTCCTTGTCATCAGGATCTGGCAACATCCACTCCTCAGATCCAGCACCTTAAACCACTTCACACCACTCAGACAGGCCATCGCCTCTCTGGCCCTCAGGGACATATTCTGGTCACTGACAGTGCGCCTCTTCAACACAATATAATCCACACACACGCTGCCTACGTCTTCCACGGCTTCAGGGGCCAGTCGCCGCAACCTCTCTCTCTCCGAGGTGTCTTCAGCAGTCAACTCCCCTCCCTCATGGTATTTCGCAGCGTCCACTAAGAGGGTCTCACCCTCAGATACTTCCCCCAGGCCGTACCACCACTGGCTCTTGTTTGAATTCGGTATCGGCCCAACGCTGCTACACACGTCCGCACAAGCAGCTCGAAACTCTGGGTGCATCGACAATGCCTTCAAACAGCGCTCACCCGCCTCCTCCGGGCAGGCTCCCAAGCACACCAGCAGGATTTTGGTTCTCTCTAGAACAGAAACGCTGCCCGTCTCAACAGGGTCTGGACACATCAGCATCAACGATTCATGAATCTCTGTCTCCTCCACATTTGCCTCTAAGAACTCCATTTTCACTGACCAACAACCGTTGTCTGGATAATCACCAGCACTGGTACCCCGAATCTCCAGTGTCCTCAATGTCATCAAGGGTAAATGCTTCCAATAACGGTTATGAAACAAACTGTACAGCAACTTAACCGGCGCCCCGGTGCCGAGGATGGCTTTAACTTGGCTTCCATCCATCCGTAACAACACCTGTGCGCATGGCCCCTCTAAGCCTTCAGGAATAGGTTCTGTTCCTTTCGGGAGTTCCTTGGTACATTGCTGGGAACGTGCTCCCCCAGAGACCCCAAGCCGTTCCCCCACTGGGCCTCCTCTAAGTTTCCCGACACCTCTCGAATCAATGGAACAACTGATCCCCTTGACAGATCCTCTTGGCACCACAAGCAATTTATCTGCCCCCCTAGGCAAAAAGGGATACCCTAAAAACTTCCCACCAATCTCCTGCCATGGATATGATAAGCCCCCCCAGCTGCGGCATTTGACCTCCAGTCGAACCAAACGCATTTTCCCACACTTTCCCAGAACTGGCAGCGGTCACTTCGAGGTAATTGCGCCCGACAGTTCTAACAAAGTCACCAGCCCGCCTACTCAAACTTTCAACCCGTCCCTGTCGCTTTCCCTCAGCCAAGCACTGCCACTCACCCAACAACTGAGGGGTCCGCTCCGCCCACACCTCCGCCCCTTTAGGGCTGGACATTATTCCAACAACTGGGCGGAGCCCACCACTGCTGAAACACCCCAACCTGTCACTCCTCACTCTCCAAAACAGCACGGACAACCCATGGTCCCACCACCATTTCGTCAGCACTAGTCGGAACTTGAACAACGACCTCCAGGCTACCAACAGCAGCCACCCCACCCAACACACACGCAGCGATAACCAGCAATCGCACACCCACAAAGGCACACCAGCTCTTCGCCGCAGACCCAATTTAAAGAGGGTGATCACACAGCTTCCACAGAAATCAATTCCGGACGAGCACCCCACAATGTAACCCCCTGGGTCGCCTCAGGCTCGCTCAGCTCATTTCGTCTAGGGCAGGGGTCAGCAACCTTTACCACTGAAAGAGCCATTTGGACCCGTTTCCCACAGAAAAGAAAACACTGGGAGCCGCAAAACCCGTTTGACATTTAAAATGAAATAACACTGCATACAACGTTTTGTTTTGCCTTTATGCTATGTATAAACAAACTATAATGTGTTGCATTTATGAAATTGATGAACTCCTGCAGAGAAAACGAAATTACATTTCTGCATGCAACAAAAACATTTTGAACTCTGAAAAAAAGACGTTGGGTTGAAGGTTACTTTTAAGTAAAATACTCAACGGCTATTTGAGTCCTTCTTTTATTTATGAAAAACGCCAAACTTAAATTTGCCACCAGCAGCAAACCAAAACTAACGTCAGCCAGCTGTCAACCTGAAAAATAAAAGGACTATTTCACTGAACAATGAAAACATATGAATATACTTAAAATAATAGGCAATTAAAATATTTATCATCCTTGGTCAGGTTGACTCACACCTGACAATGCAGTCGTATTCAGTAGGGATGGATCGATGCTTAGGGGAGTGACCGGGAAGGATAATGTGTTTTTTTCCTCTCTGAACTCACAGAAGCGTTTCCCAAACGATGTTTGCATTGCGATGATTGCAGAATGTAAATACTCCGAATTTATCATGTCGTGACCTTGTTTGAACTCTCTCAAATTGGGGAAGTGAGACAATGTGCCTTTCTGTAAATCTCTGGCAAGCAACGTCAACTTGCGCTCGAATGCCAAAACATCCTCCAACATGTGCAGGGCTGTACGTCCTTACCCCGTTGAAGAGCTGTGTTCAGCGTGTTCAGGTGCGCTCTCATGTCTACCATGAAGTGTAGCTTTTCCAGCCACTCTGGCTGTTCCAGCTCAGGAAAGTTGAGCCCTTTGCTGCCCAGGAATGTTTTCACTTCTTCCAGACACGCGACAAAGCGTTTCAGCACCTCCCCTCTGGACAGCCAGCGATAAAAACACGTTGTAGCGGTGTGCTACACGCAGTCAGTAAACTGCAGTCAAAGATAGCTTTATTCGAACTAAACAGCCTTGCTTTTAAGCCTCCCTCAACCCGCCCCCCATGGGCGCGGATGCTGCAAAAGACACGTACTCACAAACCCCCGTAGGCTATCTCCCTTAGCCTGAACGCTGGCTAATTGTGAGCCGGTTCGGATGTGTCAGGAAATGGGTCGCCACGACGTCTTATTTAGATTGTACAAGATCACCATAATCTTCAAATTTAGATTTACATTTCAAAAACTAACAAACTAACATAAAATACATTTTAATTAAATACTGACCATGTAGCGGTGTGCTACACGCAGCGCTAAAATTATGACACGGAGTCGGTAACTGCAGTCGAAGGAAAAAACTTTATTGGAAATCTTCAGCCTCACTTTTAAGCCTCCCTCAACCTGCCCCCCCCCCCCCATGGCGCAGAGGCTCTAAAGCTCTGTGCTTGCAAAACCCCGTAGGCTATCTAATTGTGAGTCGGTTCGGATGTGCCAGGAAAAGGGTCGCCACAACCAATTATTTCCCAAAGCAACAGGGAGCCGCAGCACAGATGTAAAAGAGCCACATGTGGCTCCGGAGCCGCGGGTTGCCGACCCCCGGTCTAGGGGAAGCAGCCTTCGGCCCCGCCAAACTGGGTAATCAGCTGGTGTGGATGCTGTGTGATGTCCCCGCCTCGCCCAAAACCAGACAGTACACCATAAGCGATTAAATGAGTACAATTTATAAAGGTTACTATAACTAAGTGATTAATAACGATACAGTATATATGAAGAGAAAAAAAATAAAGAAAAGGCGCCAAACTTATCAAAGTCCAAACCACTTCGTGCACTACAGTTGGAGCTCAATTACTGAAGTCTTCTGGCCACCATTCGATCCCCTCGGAACTCCTCAACTCGCAGCTCAGGACCCTCCGAGTGGTCAACCAAGCACATCTAGCGTCATCCCCCCCTCCTCGGAGTACCTCCCAGCCTCGGACCCCCTCTTGGGGTCCGATCCTCGCCCAGCTTACAGCATTGCGTCCTCTCTCTCGACCCTCTCGCGCCGATCTCCCCAAAAGCCCGTCAACAAAAGCTTACAGACTCAGAAGAAAGAACATTAATCTCCATTTGGTTTACAAAGGAATACCATTCTCGTTATCAGTAAATTAGCATTCCTGCTAGTTAACAAAAAGAAGAAACCCTCTTTACATAAATAATCAATAAATGTTGAAAACATGAGATGAGGAGCCCCTGAAAATTAGTCCATGCAGTAGGTTGTGGGAACAGTTCAGGGATGGGGCGGTTGAAATTGAGTGAAGTTATCCACTCTGGTTGAGGGGTAGTAGTTGTTTCTGTACCTGGCTGTACAAGTCCCGTGGCTCCTGTAACTTCTTCCTTTCAGCAACAGAGAAGAGAGCTGTCCTGGGTGGTGGAGATTTCCTGTAGATGTGCACAGTAGTTGGGAGGGCTTTTCCCGTGATAGACTGTGCCGAAATCCACTACTTTTTTTAAAATTTTGTGCTCAAGAGCATTGGTGCTTCCATACCAGGCTGTGATGAAACCAGTCAGTTCACTCTCCACTACACATCTACAGAAGTTTGTCAAAGTTTTAGACATCATGCTGAATCTTCATGAACTCCTAAGGAAATAGAGGCAAACTGCCTGTTGGGCCCAGGACAGGTCAGGTCCTCTGAAATAACAACAGCGAGGAACTTAAAGTTCTGGACCCTCTCCATCTGTGAACCCCGATGACAACTGGCTCACCAACCCCTAGTTTCCTTCTCCTGAAGTCAATGATCAGTCCTGCACACAGCTCATACTGATTAAATAATTACACGGTGCATTGGCGTAGAACAAAGAAGAACAATAACATGCAGATTAAAGAGCAAAAGGTACCGGAAACAGTCCATGGTAGGACATGTTTTCAGGCTCAATGGCAGGGGGCAGGGGAGAGAAGGGAGAATGTAGGTGAGGCGTAGGCGTAGAAAGAGTCCATGGAGGTTTCCTTGAAGAGCTGAAATGGATGCCCTCTGGTATTAGAGAGTGGAGCAAAGGGAACTGGCGGTCTCTTGTATCTGTGCCTCTCAAAATATGATAATCAGGTCTCTTCTCAGCCTCCACCGCTCCATAGAACTTAGAATTCTATAGCAGGTTACAGGCCCCTCGGCCCACAATGTATCAGGGGCTGTGTAATCTCCTCTAGAAACTGCCTGGAATTACCCTACCGTTTAGAATTCTATAGCAGGTTACAGGCCCCTCGGTCCACAATGTATCAGGGGCTGTGTAATCTCCTCTAGAAACTGCCTGGAATTACCCTACCGTTTAGAATTCTATAGCAGGTTACAGGCCCCTCGGCCCACAATGTAGCGGGGGCTGTGTAATCTCCTCCAGAAACTGACTAGAATTACCCTACCGTTTAGAATTCTATAGCAGGTTACAGGCCCCTCGGCCCACAATGTATCAGGGGCTGTGTAATCTCCTCTAGAAACTGCCTGGAATTACCCTACCGTTTAGAATTCTATAGCAGGTTACAGGCCCCTCGGCCCACAATGTAGCGGGGGCTGTGTAATCTCCTCCAGAAACTGACTAGAATTACCCGACCGTTTAGAATTCTATAGCAGGTTACAGGCCCCTCGGTCCACAATGTATCAGGGGCTGTGTAATCTCCTCTAGAAACTGCCTGGAATTACCCTACCGTTTAGAATTCTATAGCAGGTTACAGGCCCCTCGGCCCACAATGTAGCGGGGGCTGTGTAATCTCCTCCAGAAACTGCCTGGAATTACCCTACCGTTTAGAATTCTACAGCAGGTTACAGGCCCCTCGGCCCACAATGTAGCGGGGGCTGTGTAATCTCCTCTAGAAACTTCCTAGAATTACCCTACCGTTTAGAATTCTATAGCAGGTTACAGGCCCCTCGGCCCACAATGTAGCGGGGGCTGTGTAATCTCCTCTAGAAACTTCCTAGAATTACCCTACCGTTTAGAATTCTATAGCAGGTTACAGGCCCTTCGGCCCACAATGTATCAGGGGCTTGTAATCTCCTCTAGAAACGGCTTAGCCCTCCATTTTTCTAAGTTTCATATTAGAGTCTCAAAAGTTTCATATTAGAGCATTCGCCTCCACCAGGAGTGTGCAAAAGTCACTGGTAGTGCATTCCACACTGAAAAACATAAAAGACCGTAAGGCAAAGGAGCAGAAGTCGGTCATTCGGCCCATCGGGTCTGCTCCACCATTTCATCATGAGCTGATCCAAACGTCCCATTAACCGCCTTCTCACCATAACCGTTGATACCCTAGCTACTCAGATACTTATAAATCTCTGCCTTAATACACCCAATGACTTGGACTCCACTGCCAACCAAGGCAACAAATTGCCGAGTTTCACTACAGTACATTTCACACAAATGCTCAATGCCTTCAAAAATGAAAGGAATTATTTTTATTCCTGAACAGTCTACGGGTGCAGGATTTCAGTGTAAAACCTCACACGGAGAGATTACAACAGTCACTGTTCACATGGGGAACCCTCACACAGAGAGATTACAACAGTCACTGTCCACATGGGGAACCCTCACACGGGGAGAGATTACAACAGTCACTGTTCACATGGGGAACCCTCACACAGGGAGAGATTACAACAGTCACTGTTCACATGGGGAACCCTCACACGGGAAGAGATTACAACAGTCACTGTTCACATGGGGAACCCTCACACAGAGAGATTACAACAGTCACTGTACGCATGGGGACCCCTCACACGGGGAGAGATTACAACAGTCACTGTTCACATGGGGAACCCTCACACAGGGAGAGATTACAACAGTAACTGTTCACATGGGGAACCCTCACACGGGGAGAGATTACAACAGTCACTGTTATCATGGGGAACCCTCACATGGGGAGAGATTACAACAGTCACTGTTCACATGGGGAACCCTCACACGGTGAGAGATTACAACAGTCACTGTTATCATGGGGAACCCTCACATGGGGAGAGATTACAACAGTCACTGTCCACATGGGAATCCCTCACACGGGGAGAGATTACAACAGTCACTGTCCACATGGGGAACCCTCACACAGGGAGAGATTACAACAGTCACCGTCCACATGGGGAACCCTCACACGGGGAGAGATTACAACAGACACTGTCCACATGGGGAACCCTCTCACGGGGACAGATTACAACAGTCACTGTCCACATGGGGAACCCTCACATGGGGAGAGATTACAGTCATTGTTCACATGGGGATCCCTCACACGGAGAGATTATATCAGTCACTGTTCACATGCTGAACTCTCACACGGGAAGAGATTACAACAGTTACTATTCACATGGGGAACCCTCACATGGGGAGAGATTACAGTCATTGTTCACATGGGGAACCCTCTCACGGGGACAGATTACAACAGTTACTATTCACATGGGGAACCCTCACAAGGGGAGAGATTACAGTCATTGTTCACATGGGGATCCCTCACACGGAGAGATTACAACAGTCACTGTTCACATGGGAACCCTAACACAGGGAGAGATTACAACAGTCACTCTCCACATGTGAATACTCACATGTGCAGAGATTACAACAGTCACTGTCCGCATGGGGAACCCTCACATGGGGAGAGATTACAGTCATTGATCACATGGGGAACCATCACACGGAGAGATTATAACAGTCACTGTTCACATGATGAACCCTCACACGGGGAGAGATTACAACAGTCTATGTCCACATGGGGAACCATCACAAAGGGGGAGATTACAACAGTCACTGTTCACATAGGGAACCCTCCCACGGGAAGAGATTACAACAGTCTATGTCCACATGGGGAACCATCACACGGGGGGAGATTACAACAGTCACTGTTCACATAGGGAACCCTCCCACGGGAAGAGATTACAACAGTCTATGTCCACATGGGGAACCATCACACGGGGGGAGATTACAACAGTCACTGTTCACATAGGGAACCCTCCCACGGGAAGAGATTACAACAGTCTATGTCCACATGGGGAACCATCACACGGGGGGAGATTACAACAGTCACTGTTCACATAGGGAACCCTCCCATGGGAAGAGATTACAACAGTCACTGTCCACATGGGGAACCCTCACACGGGCAGAGATTACAACAGTCTCTATTCACATGGGGATCCCTCACACGGGGAGAGATTACAACAGTGACTGTCCACATAGGGAATCCTCACACGGGGAGTGATTACAAAAGTCTCTGTTCACATGGGGAACCCTCACACGGGGAGAGATTACCACAGTCTCTATCCACATGGGGAACCCTCACACGGGGAGAGATTACAACAGACACTGTCCACATGGCGAATCCTCACGCGGGGAGAGATTACAACAGTCTCTGTTCACATGGGGATCCCTCACACGGGGAGAGATTACAACAGTCACTGTCCACATGGGGAACCATCACACGGGGAGAGATTACAACAGTCTCTGTTCACATGGGGAACCCTCACACAGGGAGAGATTACAACAGTCACTGTCCACATGGGGAACCCTCACACAGGGAGAGATTACAACAGTCTCTGTTCACATGGGGAACCCTCACACGGGGAGAGATTACAACAGTCTCTGTTCACATGGGGAACCCTCACACGGGAAGAGATTACAACAGTCACTGTTCACATAGGGGAACCTCACACAGGGAGAGATTACAACAGTCACTGTCCACGTGGGGATCCCTCACACGGAGAGATTACAACAGTCACTGTCCACATGGGGAACCCTCACAACGGGGAGAGATTACAACAGTCACTGTCCACATGGGGAACCCTCACACGCAGAGATTTCAACAGTCTCTGTCCACATGGGGATCCCTCACAACGGGGAGAGATTACAACAGTCACTGTCCATATGGGAACCCTCACACGCAGAGATTACAACAGTCTCTGTCCACATGGGGATCCCTCACACAGGGAGAGATTACAACAGTCTCTGTTCACATGGGGAACGCTAACACAGGGAGGGATTACAACAGTCACTGTCCGCATGGGGAACGCTAACACAGGGAGAGATTTCAACAGTCTCTGTTCACATGGGGAACCCTCACACGGGGAGAGATTACAACAGTCACTGTCCACATGGGGATCCCTCACACAGGGAGAGATTACAACAGTCACTGTTCACATGGGGAACCCTCACATGGGGAGAGATTACAATAGTCACTGTTCACATGGGGAACGCTAACACAGGGAGAGATTACAACAGTCACTGTCCGCATGGGGACCCCGCACACCGGGAGAGATTACAACAGTCACTGTTCACATGGGGAACCCTCACATGGGGAGAGATTACAACAGTCACTGTTCACATGTGAATCCTCACACAGGGAGAGATTACAACAGTCACTGTTCACATGTGAATCCTCACATGGGGAGAGATTACAACAGTCACTGTCCACGTGGTGATCCCTCACACGGAGAGATTACAACAGTCACTGTTCACATGGGGAACCCTCACACAGGGAGAGATTACAACAGTCACTGTTCACATGGGGATCCCTCACACGGGGAAAGATTACAACAGTCACTGTTCACATGTGAATCCTCACATGGGGAGAGATTACAACAGTCACTGTCCACATGGGGAACCCTCACACAGGGAGAGATTACAACAGTCACTGTTCACATGGGGATCCCTCACACGGGGAGAGATTACAACAGTCACTGTCCACATGGGGAACCCTCACACAGGGAGAGATTACAACAGTCACTGTTCACATGGGGATCCCTCACACGGGGAAAGATTACAACAGTCACTGTTCACATGTGAATCCTCACATGGGGAGAGATTACAACAGTCACTGTCCACATGGGGAACCCTCACACAGGGAGAGATTACAACAGTCACTGTTCACATGGGGATCCCTCACACGGGGAGAGATTACAACAGTCACTGTCCACATGGGGAACCCTCACACAGGGAGAGATTACAACAGTCACTGTTCACATGTGAATCCTCACATGGGGAGAGATTACAACAGTCACTGTCCACATGGGGATCCCACACACGGGGAGAGATTACAACAGTCACTGTCCACTTGGGGGTCCCTCACACGGAAAGATCACAACTGTCACTGTCCACATGGGGAACCCTGACAACGGGCAGAGATTACAACAGTCACTGTCCACATGGGGAACCCTCAGACGTGGAGAGATTACAACAGTCACTGTTCACATGGGGATCCCTCACACCGGGAGAGATTACAACAGTCACTGTCCACATGTGTATCCTCACACAGCGAGAGATTACAACAGTCACTGTCCACATGGGGAACCCTCACACGCAGAGATTACAACAGTCTCTGTCCACATGGGGATCCCTCACACGGGGAGTGATTACAACAGTCACTGTTCACATGGGGAACCCTCACACGGGGAGAGATTACAACAGTCACTGTTCACATGGGGATCCCTCACAAGGGGAGAGATTACAACAGTCTCTATTCACTTGGGGATCCCTCACACGGGGAGAGATTACAACAGTCACTGTCCACATAGGGAATCCTCACACGGGGAGTGATTACAACAGTCTCTGTCCACATGGGGATCCCTCACACGGGGAGTGATTACAACAGTCACTGTTCACATGGGGAACCCTGAGACAGGGAGAGATTACAACAGTCACTGTCCGCATGTCAATCCTCACATGGGGAGAGATTACAACAGTCTATGTTCACATGGGGAACCCTCCCACGGGGAGAGATTACAACAGTCACTGTTCACATGTGAATCCTCACACAGGGAGAGATTACAACAGTCACTGTTCACATGTGAATCCTCACATGGGGAGAGATTACAACAGTCACTGTCCACGTGGTGATCCCTCACACGGAGAGATTACAACAGTCACTGTTCACATGGGGAACCCTCACACGGGGAAAGATTACAACAGTCACTGTCCACATGGGGAACCCTCACACAGGGAGAGATTACAACAGTCACTGTTCACATGTGAATCCTCACATGGGGAGAGATTACAACAGTCACTGTCCACATGGGGATCCCTCACACGGGGAGAGATTACAACAGTCACTGTCCACTTGGGGGTCCCTCACACGGAAAGATCACAACTGTCACTGTCCACATGGGGAACCCTGACAACGGGCAGAGATTACAACAGTCACTGTCCACATGGGGAACCCTCAGACGTGGAGAGATTACAACAGTCACTGTCCACATGTGTATCCTCACACAGCGAGAGATTACAACAGTCACTGTCCACATGGGGAACCCTCACACGCAGAGATTACAACAGTCTCTGTCCACATGGGGATCCCTCACACGGGGAGTGATTACAACAGTCACTGTTCACATGGGGAACCCTCACACGGGGAGAGATTACAACAGTCACTGTTCACATGGGGATCCCTCACAAGGGGAGAGATTACAACAGTCTCTATTCACTTGGGGATCCCTCACACGGGGAGAGATTACAACAGTCACTGTCCACATAGGGAATCCTCACACGGGGAGTGATTACAACAGTCTCTGTCCACATGGGGATCCCTCACACGGGGAGTGATTACAACAGTCACTGTTCACATGGGGAACCCTGAGACAGGGAGAGATTACAACAGTCACTGTCCGCATGTCAATCCTCACATGGGGAGAGATTACAACAGTCTATGTTCACATGGGGAACCCTCCCACGGGGAGAGATTACAACCGTCACTGTCCACATGGGGAACCCTCACACAGGGAGAGATTACAACAGTCACTGTTCACATGTGAATCCTCACATGGGGAGAGATTACAACAGTCACTGTTACATGGGGAACCCTCACATGGGGAGAGATTACAACAGTCTCTGTTCACCTGGGGAACCCTAACACAGGGAGAAATTACAACAGTCACTGTCCACATGTGAATCCTCACATGTGGAGAGATTACAACAGTCACTGTCCACATGGGGAACCCTCACAACGGGGAGAGATTACAACAGTCACTGTTCACATAGGGAACCCTCACAACGGGGAGAGATTACAACAGTCACTGTCCACATGGGGAACCCTCACACAGGGAGAGATTACAACAGTCACTGTCCACATGTGAATCCTCACATGTGCAGAGATTACAACAGTCACTGTCCGCATGGGGACCCCTCACATGGGGAAAGATTACAACAGTCACTGTCCACATGGGGAACCATCACACGGTGGGAGATTACAACTGTCACTGTCCGCATGGGGACCCCTCACACGGGGAGAGATTACAACAGTCTATGTCCACATGGGGAACCATCACACAGGGGGAGATTACAACAGTCACTGTTCACATAGGGAACCCTCCCACGGGAAGAGATTACAACAGTCTATGTCCACATGGGGAACCATCACACGGGGGGAGATTACAACAGTCACTGTTCACATAGGGAACCCTCCCACGGGAAGACATTACAACAGTCTATGTCCACATGGGGAACCATCACACGGGGGGAGATTACAACAGTCACTGTTCACATAGGGAACCCTCCCATGGGAAGAGATTACAACAGTCACTGTCCACATGGGGGAACCCTCACACAGGGAGAGATTACAACAGTCACTGTCCGCATGGGGACCCCGCACACGGGGAGAGATTACAACAGTCACTGTCCACATGTGAATCCTCACATGTGGAGAGATTACAACAGTCACTATCCACATGGGGAACCCTCAGAAGTGGAGAGATTACAACAGACACTGTCCACATGTGAATCCTCACACGACGAGAGATTACAACAGTCACTGTCCATGTGGGGAAACCTGAGACAGGGAGAGATTACAACAGTCACTGTCCACATGGGGAACCCTCACACGCAGAGATTACAACAGTCTCTGTCCACATGAGGATCCCTCACACGGGGAGAGATTACAACAATCACTGTCCACATAGGGAACCCTCACACGGGGAGAGATTACAACAGTCTCTATTCACATGGGGTACCCTCACACAGGTAGAGATTACAACAGTCACTGTCCACATGGGGAACCCTCACACGCAGAGATTACAACAGTCTCTGTCCACATGGGGAACCCTCACACAGGGAGAGATTACAACAGTAACTGTCCGCATGGGGAACCCTCACATGGGGAAAGATTACAACAGTCACTGTCCGCATGGGGAACCCTCACACGGGGAGAGATTACAACAGTCACTGTCCACATGGGGAACCCTCCCACGGGAAGAGATTACAACAGTCACTGTCCACATGGGGAACCCTCACACAGGGAGAGATTACAACAGTCACTGTTCACATTTGAATCCTCACATGGGGAGAGATTACAACAGTCTATGTTCACATGGGGAACACTGACATGTGGAGAGATTACAACAGTCACTGTCCACATGGGGAACCCTCCCACGGGAAGAGATTACAACAGTCACTGTCCACATGGGGAACCCTCACACGGGGAGAGATTACAACAGTCACTGTTCACATTTGAATCCTCACATGGGGAGAGATTACAACAGTCACTGTCCACATGGGGAACCCTCACAACGGGGAGAGATTACAACAGTCACTGTTCACATAGGGAACCCTCACAACGGGGAGAGATTACAACAGTCACTGTCCACATGGGGAACCCTCACACAGGGAGAGATTACAACAGTCACTGTCCACATGTGAATCCTCACATGTGCAGAGATTACAACAGTCACTGTCCGCATGGGGACCCCTCACATGGGGAAAGATTACAACAGTCACTGTCCACATGGGGAACCATCACACGGTGGGAGATTACAACTGTCACTGTCCGCATGGGGACCCCTCACACGGGGAGAGATTACAACAGTCTATGTCCACATGGGGAACCATCACACAGGGGGAGATTACAACAGTCACTGTTCACATAGGGAACCCTCCCACGGGAAGAGATTACAACAGTCTATGTCCACATGGGGAACCATCACACGGGGGGAGATTACAACAGTCACTGTTCACATAGGGAACCCTCCCACGGGAAGACATTACAACAGTCTATGTCCACATGGGGAACCATCACACGGGGGGAGATTACAACAGTCACTGTTCACATAGGGAACCCTCCCATGGGAAGAGATTACAACAGTCACTGTCCACATGGGGGAACCCTCAAACAGGGAGAGATTACAACAGTCACTGTCCGCATGGGGACCCCGCACACGGGGAGAGATTACAACAGTCACTGTTCACATTTGAATCCTCACATGGGGAGAGATTACAACAGTCTATGTTCACATGGGGAACCCTCACACGGAGAGAGATTACAACAGTCACTGTTCACATGTGAATCCTCACATGTGGAGAGATTACAACAGTCACTGTTCACATGGGGAACACTGACACGTGGAGAGATTACAACAGTCACTGTTCACGTGGGGAACCCTCACACAGGGAGAGATTAGAACAGTCACTATCCACATGGGGAGCCATCACACGGGGGGAGATTACAACAGTCACTGTCCACATGGGGAACCCTCACACGGGGAGAGATTACAACAGTCACTGTTCACATGGGGATCCCTCACACGGGGAGAGATTACAACAGTCAC
Organism: Hypanus sabinus; assembly: GCF_030144855.1. NCBI lineage: Eukaryota > Metazoa > Chordata > Chondrichthyes > Myliobatiformes > Dasyatidae > Hypanus > Hypanus sabinus. The sequence goes on along the minus strand of NW_026778948.1, from coordinate 165,699 downwards.
TGTTCACATAGGGAATCCTCACATGTGGAGAGATTACAAGAGTCACTGTCCACATGGGGAACCCTCACACACAGAGAGATTACAACAGTCACTGTCCACATGTGAATCCTCACATGTGGAGAGATTACAACAGTCACTATCCACATGGGGAACCCTCAGAAGTGGAGAGATTACAACAGACACTGTCCACATGTGAATCCTCACACGACGAGAGATTACAACAGTCACTGTCCATGTGGGGAAACCTGAGACAGGGAGAGATTACAACAGTCACTGTCCACATGGGGAACCCTCACACGCAGAGATTACAACAGTCTCTGTCCACATGGGGATCCCTCACACGGGGAGAGATTACAACAATCACTGTCCACATAGGGAACCCTCACACGGGGAGAGATTACAACAGTCTCTATTCACATGGGGTACCCTCACACGGGTAGAGATTACAACAGTCACTGTCCACATGGGGAACCCTCACACGCAGAGATTACAACAGTCTCTGTCCACATGGGGAACCCTCACACAGGGAGAGATTACAACAGTCACTGTCCGCATGGGGAACCCTCACATGGGGAAAGATTACAACAGTCACTGTCCGCATGGGGAACCCTCACACGGGGAGAGATTACAACAGTCACTGTCCACATGGGGAACCCTCCCACGGGAAGAGATTACAACAGTCACTGTCCACATGGGGAACCCTCACACGGGGAGAGATTACAACAGTCACTGTTCACATTTGAATCCTCACATGGGGAGAGATTACAACAGTCTATGTTCACATGGGGAACACTGACATGTGGAGAGATTACAACAGTCACTGTTCACGTGGGGAACCCTCACACGGGGAGAGATTAGAACAGTCACTGTCCACATGGGGAGCCATCACACGGGGGGAGATTACAACAGTCACTGTCCACATGGGGAACCCTCACACGGGGAGAGATTACAACAGTCACTGTTCACATGGGGATCCCTCACACGGGGAGAGATTACAACAGTCACTGTCCACATGGGGAACCCTCACACACAGAGAGATTACAACAGTCACTGTCCACATGTGAATCCTCACATGTGGAGAGATTACAACAGTCACTATCCACATGGGGAACCCTCAGAAGTGGAGAGATTACAACAGACACTGTCCACATGTGAATCCTCACACGACGAGAGATTACAACAGTCACTGTCCATGTGGGGAACCCTGAGACAGGGAGAGATTACAACAGTCACTGTCCACATGGGGAACCCTCACACGCAGAGATTACAACAGTCTCTGTCCACATGGGGATCCCTCACACGGGGAGAGATTACAACAATCACTGTCCACATAGGGAACCCTCACACGGGGAGAGATTACAACAGTCTATGTTCACATGGGGAACCCTCCCACGGGGAGAGATTACAACCGTCACTGTCCACATGGGGAACCCTCACACAGGGAGAGATTACAACAGTCACTGTTCACATGTGAATCCTCACATGGGGAGAGATTACAACAGTCACTGTTACATGGGGAACCCTCACATGGGGAGAGATTACAACAGTCACTGTTCACCTGGGGAACCCTAACACAGGGAGAAATTACAACAGTCACTGTCCACATGTGAATCCTCACATGTGGAGAGATTACAACAGTCACTGTCCACATGGGGAACCCTCACAACGGGGAGAGATTACAACAGTCACTGTTCACATAGGGAACCCTCACAACGGGGAGAGATTACAACAGTCACTGTCCACATGGGGAACCCTCACACAGGGAGAGATTACAACAGTCACTGTCCACATGGGAATCCTCACATGTGGAGAGATTACAACAGTCACTGTTCACATGGGGAACACTGACACGTGGAGAGATTACAACAGTCACTGTTCACGTGGGGAACCCTCACACAGGGAGAGATTAGAACAGTCACTGTCCACATGGGGAGCCATCACACGGGGGGAGATTACAACAGTCACTGTCCACATGGGGAACCCTCACACGGGGAGAGATTACAACAGTCACTGTTCACATGGGGATCCCTCACACGGGGAGAGATTACAACAGTCACTGTTCACATAGGGAATCCTCACATGTGGAGAGATTACAAGAGTCACTGTCCACATGGGGAACCCTCACACACAGAGAGATTACAACAGTCACTGTCCACATGTGAATCCTCACATGTGGAGAGATTACAACAGTCACTATCCACATGGGGAACCCTCAGAAGTGGAGAGATTACAACAGACACTGTCCACATGTGAATCCTCACACGACGAGAGATTACAACAGTCACTGTCCATGTGGGGAAACCTGAGACAGGGAGAGATTACAACAGTCACTGTCCACATGGGGAACCCTCACACGCAGAGATTACAACAGTCTCTGTCCACATGGGGATCCCTCACACGGGGAGAGATTACAACAATCACTGTCCACATAGGGAACCCTCACACGGGGATAGATTACAACAGTCTCTATTCACATGGGGTACCCTCACACGGGTAGAGATTACAACAGTCACTGTCCACATGGGGAACCCTCACACGCAGAGATTACAACAGTCTCTGTCCACATGGGGAACCCTCACACAGGGAGAGATTACAACAGTCACTGTCCGCATGGGGAACCCTCACATGGGGAAAGATTACAACAGTCACTGTCCGCATGGGGAACCCTCACACGGGGAGAGATTACAACAGTCACTGTCCACATGGGGAACCCTCCCACGGGAAGAGATTACAACAGTCACTGTCCACATGGGGAACCCTCACACGGGGAGAGATTACAACAGTCACTGTTCACATTTGAATCCTCACATGGGGAGAGATTACAACAGTCTATGTTCACATGGGGAACACTGACATGTGGAGAGATTACAACAGTCACTGTTCACGTGGGGAACCCTCACACGGGGAGAGATTAGAACAGTCACTGTCCACATGGGGAGCCATCACACGGGGGGAGATTACAACAGTCACTGTCCACATGGGGAACCCTCACACGGGGAGAGATTACAACAGTCACTGTTCACATGGGGATCCCTCACACGGGGAGAGATTACAACAGTCACTGTCCACATGGGGAACCCTCACACACAGAGAGATTACAACAGTCACTGTCCACATGTGAATCCTCACATGTGGAGAGATTACAACAGTCACTATCCACATGGGGAACCCTCAGAAGTGGAGAGATTACAACAGACACTGTCCACATGTGAATCCTCACACGACGAGAGATTACAACAGTCACTGTCCATGTGGGGAACCCTGAGACAGGGAGAGATTACAACAGTCACTGTCCACATGGGGAACCCTCACACGCAGAGATTACAACAGTCTCTGTCCACATGGGGATCCCTCACACGGGGAGAGATTACAACAATCACTGTCCACATAGGGAACCCTCACACGGGGAGAGATTACAACAGTCTATGTTCACATGGGGAACCCTCCCACGGGGAGAGATTACAACCGTCACTGTCCACATGGGGAACCCTCACACAGGGAGAGATTACAACAGTCACTGTTCACATGTGAATCCTCACATGGGGAGAGATTACAACAGTCACTGTTACATGGGGAACCCTCACATGGGGAGAGATTACAACAGTCACTGTTCACCTGGGGAACCCTAACACAGGGAGAAATTACAACAGTCACTGTCCACATGTGAATCCTCACATGTGGAGAGATTACAACAGTCACTGTCCACATGGGGAACCCTCACAACGGGGAGAGATTACAACAGTCACTGTTCACATAGGGAACCCTCACAACGGGGAGAGATTACAACAGTCACTGTCCACATGGGGAACCCTCACACAGGGAGAGATTACAACAGTCACTGTCCACATGGGGAACCCTCACAACGGGGAGAGATTACAACTGTCACTGTCCGCATGGGGACCCCTCACACGGGGAGAGATTACAACAGTCTATGTCCACATGGGGAACCATCACACAGGGGGAGATTACAACAGTCACTGTCCATGTGGGGAAACCTGAGACAGGGAGAGATTACAACAGTCACTGTTCACATTTGAATCCTCACATGGGGAGAGATTACAACAGTCTATGTTCACATGGGGAACACTGACATGTGGAGAGATTACAACAGTCACTGTCCACATGGGGAACCCTCCCACGGGAAGAGATTACAACAGTCACTGTCCACATGGGGAACCCTCACACGGGGAGAGATTACAACAGTCACTGTTCACATTTGAATCCTCACATGGGGAGAGATTACAACAGTCACTGTCCACATGGGGAACCCTCACAACGGGGAGAGATTACAACAGTCACTGTTCACATAGGGAACCCTCACAACGGGGAGAGATTACAACAGTCACTGTCCACATGGGGAACCCTCACACAGGGAGAGATTACAACAGTCACTGTCCACATGTGAATCCTCACATGTGCAGAGATTACAACAGTCACTGTCCACATGGGGAACCCTCATACGCAGAGATTACAACAGTCTCTGTCCACATGGGGATCCCTCACACGGGGAGAGATTACAACAATCACTGTCCACATAGGGAACCCTCACACGGGGAGAGATTACAACAGTCTCTATTCACATGGGGTACCCTCACACAGGTAGAGATTACAACAGTCACTGTCCACATGGGGAACCCTCACACGCAGAGATTACAACAGTCTCTGTCCACATGGGGAACCCTCACACAGGGAGAGATTACAACAGTCACTGTCCGCATGGGGAACCCTCACATGGGGAAAGATTACAACAGTCACTGTCCGCATGGGGAACCCTCACCCGGGGAGAGATTACAACAGTCACTGTCCACATGGGGAACCCTCCCACGGGAAGAGATTACAACAGTCACTGTCCACATGGGGAACCCTCACACAGGGAGAGATTACAACAGTCACTGTTCACATTTGAATCCTCACATGGGGAGAGATTACAACAGTCTATGTTCACATGGGGAACACTGACATGTGGAGAGATTACAACAGTCACTGTCCACATGGGGAACCCTCCCACGGGAAGAGATTACAACAGTCACTGTCCACATGGGGAACCCTCACACGGGGAGAGATTACAACAGTCACTGTTCACATTTGAATCCTCACATGGGGAGAGATTACAACAGTCACTGTCCACATGGGGAACCCTCACAACGGGGAGAGATTACAACAGTCACTGTTCACATAGGGAACCCTCACAACGGGGAGAGATTACAACAGTCACTGTCCACATGGGGAACCCTCACACAGGGAGAGATTACAACAGTCACTGTCCACATGTGAATCCTCACATGTGCAGAGATTACAACAGTCACTGTCCGCATGGGGACCCCTCACATGGGGAAAGATTACAACAGTCACTGTCCACATGGGGAACCATCACACGGTGGGAGATTACAACTGTCACTGTCCGCATGGGGACCCCTCACACGGGGAGAGATTACAACAGTCTATGTCCACATGGGGAACCATCACACAGGGGGAGATTACAACAGTCACTGTTCACATAGGGAACCCTCCCACGGGAAGAGATTACAACAGTCTATGTCCACATGGGGAACCATCACACGGGGGGAGATTACAACAGTCACTGTTCACATAGGGAACCCTCCCACGGGAAGACATTACAACAGTCTATGTCCACATGGGGAACCATCACACGGGGGGAGATTACAACAGTCACTGTTCACATAGGGAACCCTCCCATGGGAAGAGATTACAACAGTCACTGTCCACATGGGGGAACCCTCAAACAGGGAGAGATTACAACAGTCACTGTCCGCATGGGGACCCCGCACACGGGGAGAGATTACAACAGTCACTGTTCACATTTGAATCCTCACATGGGGAGAGATTACAACAGTCTATGTTCACATGGGGAACCCTCACACGGAGAGAGATTACAACAGTCACTGTTCACATGTGAATCCTCACATGTGGAGAGATTACAACAGTCACTGTTCACATGGGGAACACTGACACGTGGAGAGATTACAACAGTCACTGTTCACGTGGGGAACCCTCACACAGGGAGAGATTAGAACAGTCACTGTCCACATGGGGAGCCATCACACGGGGGGAGATTACAACAGTCACTGTCCACATGGGGAACCCTCACACGGGGAGAGATTACAACAGTCACTGTTCACATGGGGATCCCTCACACGGGGAGAGATTACAACAGTCACTGTTCACATAGGGAATCCTCACATGTGGAGAGATTACAAGAGTCACTGTCCACATGGGGAACCCTCACACACAGAGAGATTACAACAGTCACTGTCCACATGTGAATCCTCACATGTGGAGAGATTACAACAGTCACTATCCACATGGGGAACCCTCAGAAGTGGAGAGATTACAACAGACACTGTCCACATGTGAATCCTCACACGACGAGAGATTACAACCGTCACTGTCCATGTGGGGAAACCTGAGACAGGGAGAGATTACAACAGTCACTGTCCACATGGGGAACCCTCACACGCAGAGATTACAACAGTCTCTGTCCACATGGGGATCCCTCACACGGGGAGAGATTACAACAATCACTGTCCACATAGGGAACCCTCACACGGGGAGAGATTACAACAGTCTCTATTCACATGGGGTACCCTCACACGGGTAGAGATTACAACAGTCACTGTCCACATGGGGAACCCTCACACGCAGAGATTACAACAGTCTCTGTCCACATGGGGAACCCTCACACAGGGAGAGATTACAACAGTCACTGTCCGCATGGGGAACCCTCACATGGGGAAAGATTACAACAGTCACTGTCCGCATGGGGAACCCTCACACGGGGAGAGATTACAACAGTCACTGTCCACATGGGGAACCCTCCCACGGGAAGAGATTACAACAGTCACTGTCCACATGGGGAACCCTCACACGGGGAGAGATTACAACAGTCACTGTTCACATTTGAATCCTCACATGGGGAGAGATTACAACAGTCTATGTTCACATGGGGAACACTGACATGTGGAGAGATTACAACAGTCACTGTTCACGTGGGGAACCCTCACACGGGGAGAGATTAGAACAGTCACTGTCCACATGGGGAGCCATCACACGGGGGGAGATTACAACAGTCACTGTCCACATGGGGAACCCTCACACGGGGAGAGATTACAACAGTCACTGTTCACATGGGGATCCCTCACACGGGGAGAGATTACAACAGTCACTGTCCACATGGGGAACCCTCACACACAGAGAGATTACAACAGTCACTGTCCACATGTGAATCCTCACATGTGGAGAGATTACAACAGTCACTATCCACATGGGGAACCCTCAGAAGTGGAGAGATTACAACAGACACTGTCCACATGTGAATCCTCACACGACGAGAGATTACAACAGTCACTGTCCATGTGGGGAACCCTGAGACAGGGAGAGATTACAACAGTCACTGTCCACATGGGGAACCCTCACACGCAGAGATTACAACAGTCTCTGTCCACATGGGGATCCCTCACACGGGGAGAGATTACAACAATCACTGTCCACATAGGGAACCCTCACACGGGGAGAGATTACAACAGTCTATGTTCACATGGGGAACCCTCCCACGGGGAGAGATTACAACCGTCACTGTCCACATGGGGAACCCTCACACAGGGAGAGATTACAACAGTCACTGTTCACATGTGAATCCTCACATGGGGAGAGATTACAACAGTCACTGTTACATGGGGAACCCTCACATGGGGAGAGATTACAACAGTCACTGTTCACCTGGGGAACCCTAACACAGGGAGAAATTACAACAGTCACTGTCCACATGTGAATCCTCACATGTGGAGAGATTACAACAGTCACTGTCCACATGGGGAACCCTCACAACGGGGAGAGATTACAACAGTCACTGTTCACATAGGGAACCCTCACAACGGGGAGAGATTACAACAGTCACTGTCCACATGGGGAACCCTCACACAGGGAGAGATTACAACAGTCACTGTCCACATGGGGAACCCTCACAACGGGGAGAGATTACAACTGTCACTGTCCGCATGGGGACCCCTCACACGGGGAGAGATTACAACAGTCTATGTCCACATGGGGAACCATCACACAGGGGGAGATTACAACAGTCACTGTTCACATAGGGAACCCTCCCACGGGAAGAGATTACAACAGTCTATGTCCACATGGGGAACCATCACACGGGGGGAGATTACAACAGTCACTGTTCACATAGGGAACCCTCCCACGGGAAGACATTACAACAGTCTATGTCCACATGGGGAACCATCACACGGGGGGAGATTACAACAGTCACTGTTCACATAGGGAACCCTCCCATGGGAAGAGATTACAACAGTCACTGTCCACATGGGGGAACCCTCACACAGGGAGAGATTACAACAGTCACTGTCCGCATGGGGACCCCGCACACGGGGAGAGATTACAACAGTCACTGTCCACATGTGAATCCTCACATGTGGAGAGATTACAACAGTCACTATCCACATGGGGAACCCTCAGAAGTGGAGAGATTACAACAGACACTGTCCACATGTGAATCCTCACACGACGAGAGATTACAACAGTCACTGTCCATGTGGGGAAACCTGAGACAGGGAGAGATTACAACAGTCACTGTCCACATGGGGAACCCTCACACGCAGAGATTACAACAGTCTCTGTCCACATGGGGATCCCTCACACGGGGAGAGATTACAACAATCACTGTCCACATAGGGAACCCTCACACGGGGAGAGATTACAACAGTCTCTATTCACATGGGGTACCCTCACACAGGTAGAGATTACAACAGTCACTGTCCACATGGGGAACCCTCACACGCAGAGATTACAACAGTCTCTGTCCACATGGGGAACCCTCACACAGGGAGAGATTACAACAGTCACTGTCCGCATGGGGAACCCTCACATGGGGAAAGATTACAACAGTCACTGTCCGCATGGGGAACCCTCACACGGGGAGAGATTACAACAGTCACTGTCCACATGGGGAACCCTCCCACGGGAAGAGATTACAACAGTCACTGTCCACATGGGGAACCCTCACACGGGGAGAGATTACAACAGTCACTGTTCACATTTGAATCCTCACATGGGGAGAGATTACAACAGTCTATGTTCACATGGGGAACACTGACATGTGGAGAGATTACAACAGTCACTGTCCACATGGGGAACCCTCCCACGGGAAGAGATTACAACAGTCACTGTCCACATGGGGAACCCTCACACGGGGAGAGATTACAACAGTCACTGTTCACATTTGAATCCTCACATGGGGAGAGATTACAACAGTCACTGTCCACATGGGGAACCCTCACACGGGGAGAGATTACAACAATCACTGTCCACATAGGGAACCCTCACACGGGGAGAGATTACAACAGTCTCTATTCACATGGGGTACCCTCACACGGGTAGAGATTACAACAGTCACTGTCCACATGGGGAACCCTCACACGCAGAGATTACAACAGTCTCTGTCCACATGGGGAACCCTCACACAGGGAGAGATTACAACAGTCACTGTCCACATGGGGATCCCTCACACGGGGAGAGATTACAACAATCACTGTCCACATAGGGAACCCTCACACGGGGAGAGATTACAACAGTCTCTATTCACATGGGGTACCCTCACACAGGTAGAGATTACAACAGTCACTGTCCACATGGGGAACCCTCACACGCAGAGATTACAACAGTCTCTGTCCACATGGGGAACCCTCACACAGGGAGAGATTACAACAGTCACTGTCCGCATGGGGAACCCTCACATGGGGAAAGATTACAACAGTCACTGTCCGCATGGGGAACCCTCACACGGGGAGAGATTACAACAGTCACTGTCCACATGGGGAACCCTCCCACGGGAAGAGATTACAACAGTCACTGTCCACATGGGGAACCCTCACACGGGGAGAGATTACAACAGTCACTGTTCACATTTGAATCCTCACATGGGGAGAGATTACAACAGTCTATGTTCACATGGGGAACCCTCACACGGGGAGAGATTACAACAATCACTGTCCACATAGGGAACCCTCACACGGGGAGAGATTACAACAGTCTCTATTCACATGGGGTACCCTCACACGGGTAGAGATTACAACAGTCACTGTCCACATGGGGAACCCTCACACGGGGAGAGATTACAACAGTCACTGTCCACATGGGGAACCCTCCCACGGGAAGAGATTACAACAGTCACTGTCCACATGGGGAACCCTCACACGGGGAGAGATTACAACAGTCACTGTTCACATTTGAATCCTCACATGGGGAGAGATTACAACAGTCACTGTCCACATGGGGAACCCTCACACGGGGAGAGATTACAACAATCACTGTCCACATAGGGAACCCTCACACGGGGAGAGATTACAACAGTCTCTATTCACATGGGGTACCCTCACACGGGTAGAGATTACAACAGTCACTGTCCACATGGGGAACCCTCACACGCAGAGATTACAACAGTCTCTGTCCACATGGGGAACCCTCACACAGGGAGAGATTACAACAGTCACTGTCCACATGGGGATCCCTCACACGGGGAGAGATTACAACAGTCTATGTTCACATGGGGAACCCTCCCACGGGGAGAGATTACAACCGTCACTGTCCACATGGGGAACCCTCACACAGGGAGAGATTACAACAGTCACTGTTCACATGTGAATCCTCACATGGGGAGAGATTACAACAGTCACTGTCCACATGGGGAACCATCACACGGTGGGAGATTACAACTGTCACTGTCCGCATGGGGACCCCTCACACGGGGAGAGATTACAACAGTCTATGTCCACATGGGGAACCATCACACAGGGGGAGATTACAACAGTCACTGTTCACATAGGGAACCCTCCCACGGGAAGAGATTACAACAGTCTATGTCCACATGGGGAACCATCACACGGGGGGAGATTACAACAGTCACTGTTCACATAGGGAACCCTCCCACGGGAAGACATTACAACAGTCTATGTCCACATGGGGAACCATCACACGGGGGGAGATTACAACAGTCACTGTTCACATAGGGAACCCTCCCATGGGAAGAGATTACAACAGTCACTGTCCACATGGGGGAACCCTCACACAGGGAGAGATTACAACAGTCACTGTCCGCATGGGGACCCCGCACACGGGGAGAGATTACAACAGTCACTGTCCACATGTGAATCCTCACATGTGGAGAGATTACAACAGTCACTATCCACATGGGGAACCCTCAGAAGTGGAGAGATTACAACAGACACTGTCCACATGTGAATCCTCACACGACGAGAGATTACAACAGTCACTGTCCATGTGGGGAAACCTGAGACAGGGAGAGATTACAACAGTCACTGTCCACATGGGGAACCCTCACACGCAGAGATTACAACAGTCTCTGTCCACATGGGGATCCCTCACACGGGGAGAGATTACAACAATCACTGTCCACATAGGGAACCCTCACACGGGGAGAGATTACAACAGTCTCTATTCACATGGGGTACCCTCACACAGGTAGAGATTACAACAGTCACTGTCCACATGGGGAACCCTCACACGCAGAGATTACAACAGTCTCTGTCCACATGGGGAACCCTCACACAGGGAGAGATTACAACAGTCACTGTCCGCATGGGGAACCCTCACATGGGGAAAGATTACAACAGTCACTGTCCGCATGGGGAACCCTCACACGGGGAGAGATTACAACAGTCACTGTCCACATGGGGAACCCTCCCACGGGAAGAGATTACAACAGTCACTGTCCACATGGGGAACCCTCACACGGGGAGAGATTACAACAGTCACTGTTCACATTTGAATCCTCACATGGGGAGAGATTACAACAGTCTATGTTCACATGGGGAACACTGACATGTGGAGAGATTACAACAGTCACTGTCCACATGGGGAACCCTCCCACGGGAAGAGATTACAACAGTCACTGTCCACATGGGGAACCCTCACACGGGGAGAGATTACAACAGTCACTGTTCACATTTGAATCCTCACATGGGGAGAGATTACAACAGTCACTGTCCACATGGGGAACCCTCACAACGGGGAGAGATTACAACAGTCACTGTTCACATAGGGAACCCTCACAACGGGGAGAGATTACAACAGTCACTGTCCACATGGGGAACCCTCACACAGGGAGAGATTACAACAGTCACTGTCCACATGTGAATCCTCACATGTGCAGAGATTACAACAGTCACTGTCCGCATGGGGACCCCTCACATGGGGAAAGATTACAACAGTCACTGTCCACATGGGGAACCATCACACGGTGGGAGATTACAACTGTCACTGTCCGCATGGGGACCCCTCACACGGGGAGAGATTACAACAGTCTATGTCCACATGGGGAACCATCACACAGGGGGAGATTACAACAGTCACTGTTCACATAGGGAACCCTCCCACGGGAAGAGATTACAACAGTCTATGTCCACATGGGGAACCATCACACGGGGGGAGATTACAACAGTCACTGTTCACATAGGGAACCCTCCCACGGGAAGACATTACAACAGTCTATGTCCACATGGGGAACCATCACACGGGGGGAGATTACAACAGTCACTGTTCACATAGGGAACCCTCCCATGGGAAGAGATTACAACAGTCACTGTCCACATGGGGGAACCCTCAAACAGGGAGAGATTACAACAGTCACTGTCCGCATGGGGACCCCGCACACGGGGAGAGATTACAACAGTCACTGTTCACATTTGAATCCTCACATGGGGAGAGATTACAACAGTCTATGTTCACATGGGGAACCCTCACACGGAGAGAGATTACAACAGTCACTGTTCACATGTGAATCCTCACATGTGGAGAGATTACAACAGTCACTGTTCACATGGGGAACACTGACACGTGGAGAGATTACAACAGTCACTGTTCACGTGGGGAACCCTCACACAGGGAGAGATTAGAACAGTCACTGTCCACATGGGGAGCCATCACACGGGGGGAGATTACAACAGTCACTGTCCACATGGGGAACCCTCACACGGGGAGAGATTACAACAGTCACTGTTCACATGGGGATCCCTCACACGGGGAGAGATTACAACAGTCACTGTTCACATAGGGAATCCTCACATGTGGAGAGATTACAAGAGTCACTGTCCACATGGGGAACCCTCACACACAGAGAGATTACAACAGTCACTGTCCACATGTGAATCCTCACATGTGGAGAGATTACAACAGTCACTATCCACATGGGGAACCCTCAGAAGTGGAGAGATTACAACAGACACTGTCCACATGTGAATCCTCACACGACGAGAGATTACAACAGTCACTGTCCATGTGGGGAAACCTGAGACAGGGAGAGATTACAACAGTCACTGTCCACATGGGGAACCCTCACACGCAGAGATTACAACAGTCTCTGTCCACATGGGGATCCCTCACACGGGGAGAGATTACAACAATCACTGTCCACATAGGGAACCCTCACACGGGGAGAGATTACAACAGTCTCTATTCACATGGGGTACCCTCACACGGGTAGAGATTACAACAGTCACTGTCCACATGGGGAACCCTCACACGCAGAGATTACAACAGTCTCTGTCCACATGGGGAACCCTCACACAGGGAGAGATTACAACAGTCACTGTCCGCATGGGGAACCCTCACATGGGGAAAGATTACAACAGTCACTGTCCGCATGGGGAACCCTCACACGGGGAGAGATTACAACAGTCACTGTCCACATGGGGAACCCTCCCACGGGAAGAGATTACAACAGTCACTGTCCACATGGGGAACCCTCACACGGGGAGAGATTACAACAGTCACTGTTCACATTTGAATCCTCACATGGGGAGAGATTACAACAGTCTATGTTCACATGGGGAACACTGACATGTGGAGAGATTACAACAGTCACTGTTCACGTGGGGAACCCTCACACGGGGAGAGATTAGAACAGTCACTGTCCACATGGGGAGCCATCACACGGGGGGAGATTACAACAGTCACTGTCCACATGGGGAACCCTCACATGGCGAGAGATTACAACAGTCACTGTTCACATGGGGATCCCTCACACGGGGAGAGATTACAACAGTCACTGTCCACATGGGGAACCCTCACACACAGAGAGATTACAACAGTCACTGTCCACATGTGAATCCTCACATGTGGAGAGATTACAACAGTCACTATCCACATGGGGAACCCTCAGAAGTGGAGAGATTACAACAGACACTGTCCACATGTGAATCCTCACACGACGAGAGATTACAACAGTCACTGTCCATGTGGGGAACCCTGAGACAGGGAGAGATTACAACAGTCACTGTCCACATGGGGAACCCTCACACGCAGAGATTACAACAGTCTCTGTCCACATGGGGATCCCTCACACGGGGAGAGATTACAACAATCACTGTCCACATAGGGAACCCTCACACGGGGAGAGATTACAACAGTCTCTATTCACATGGGGTACCCTCACACGGGTAGAGATTACAACAGTCACTGTTCACATGGGGAACCCTCACACAGGGAGAGATTACAACAGTCACTGTTCACATAGGGAACCCTCACACGGGGAGAGATTACAACAGTCTCTATTCACATGGGGTACCCTCACACGGGTAGAGATTACAACAGTCACTGTTCACATGGGGAACCCTCACACAGGGAGAGATTACAACAGTCACTGTCCACGTGGGGGTCCCACACACGGAGAGATTACAACAGTCACTGTCCACATAGTGAATCCTCACACGGGGAGTGATTACAACAGTCTCTGTTCACATGGGGAACCCTCACACGGGGTGAGATTACAATGGTCACTGTTATCATGGGGAACCCTCCCATGGGGAGAGATTAGAACAGTCACTGTCCGCATGGGGACCCCTCACACGGGGAGAGATTACAACAGTCACTGTTCACATGTGAATCCTCACATGGGGAGAGATTACAACAGTCTATGTTTACATGGGGAACCCTCCCACGGGGAGAGATTACAACAGTCACTGTTACATGGGGAACCCTCACACGGTCAGAGATTACAACAGTCACTGTCCAGTTGGGGAACCCTCACACATGGAGAGATTACAACAGTCACTGTCCACATGGGGAACCCTCACACATGGAGAGATTACAACTGTCACTGTTCACATGGGGAACCCTCACACGGCGAGAGATTACAACAGTCACTGTTCACATGGGGAACCCTCACACGGGGAGAGATTACAACAGTCACTGTTCACATGGGGAACCCTCTCACGGGGACAGATTACAACGGTCACTGTCCACATGGGGAACCCTCACATGGGGAGAGATTACAACAGTCAATGTTCACATGGTGAACTCTCACACGTGGAGAGATTACAACAGTCACTGTCCGCATGGGGAACCCTCACACGGGGAGAGATTACAACAGTCACTGTCCACATGGGGAACCCTCACACGGCGAGAGATTTCAACAGTCACTGTCCACATGGGGATCCCTCACACGGGGAGAGATTACAACAGTCACTGTTCACATGGGGAACCCTCACACGGCGAGAGATTTCAACAGTCACTGTCCACATGGGGATCCCTCACACGGGGAGAGATTACAACAGTCACTGTCCACATGGGGAACCCTCACACGGGGAGAGATTACAACAGTCACTGTCCATATGGGGATCCCTCACACGGGGAGAGATTACAACAGTCACTGTCCACATGGCAAATCCTCACACGGGGAGAAATTACAACAGTCACTGTTCACATGGGGAACCCTCACACGGAGAGAGATTACAACAGTCACTGTTCACATGGGGAACCCTCACACGGGGAGCGATTACAACAGTCACTGTCCACATGGGGAACCCTCACAACGGGGAGAGATTACAACAGTCACTGTTCACATAGGGAACCCTCCCACGGGAAGACATTACAACAGTCTATGTCCACATGGGGAACCATCACACGGGGGGAGATTACAACAGTCACTGTTCACATAGGGAACCCTCCCATGGGAAGAGATTACAACAGTCACTGTCCACATGGGGGAACCCTCAAACAGGGAGAGATTACAACAGTCACTGTCCGCATGGGGACCCCGCACACGGGGAGAGATTACAACAGTCACTGTTCACATTTGAATCCTCACATGGGGAGAGATTACAACAGTCTATGTTCACATGGGGAACCCTCACACGGAGAGAGATTACAACAGTCACTGTTCACATGTGAATCCTCACATGTGGAGAGATTACAACAGTCACTGTTCACATGGGGAACACTGACACATGGAGAGATTACAACAGTCACTGTTCACGTGGGGAACCCTCACACAGGGAGAGATTAGAACAGTCACTGTCCACATGGGGAGCCATCACACGGGGGGAGATTACAACAGTCACTGTCCACATGGGGAACCCTCACACGGGGAGAGATTACAACAGTCACTGTTCACATGGGGATCCCTCACACGGGGAGAGATTACAACAGTCACTGTTCACATAGGGAATCCTCACATGTGGAGAGATTACAAGAGTCACTGTCCACATGGGGAACCCTCACACACAGAGAGATTACAACAGTCACTGTCCACATGTGAATCCTCACATGTGGAGAGATTACAACAGTCACTATCCACATGGGGAACCCTCAGAAGTGGAGAGATTACAACAGACACTGTCCACATGTGAATCCTCACACGACGAGAGATTACAACAGTCACTGTCCATGTGGGGAAACCTGAGACAGGGAGAGATTACAACAGTCACTGTCCACATGGGGAACCCTCACACGCAGAGATTACAACAGTCTCTGTCCACATGGGGATCCCTCACACGGGGAGAGATTACAACAATCACTGTCCACATAGGGAACCCTCACACGGGGAGAGATTACAACAGTCTCTATTCACATGGGGTACCCTCACACGGGTAGAGATTACAACAGTCACTGTCCACATGGGGAACCCTCACACGCAGAGATTACAACAGTCTCTGTCCACATGGGGAACCCTCACACAGGGAGAGATTACAACAGTCACTGTCCGCATGGGGAACCCTCACATGGGGAAAGATTACAACAGTCACTGTCCGCATGGGGAACCCTCACACGGGGAGAGATTACAACAGTCACTGTCCACATGGGGAACCCTCCCACGGGAAGAGATTACAACAGTCACTGTCCACATGGGGAACCCTCACACGGGGAGAGATTACAACAGTCACTGTTCACATTTGAATCCTCACATGGGGAGAGATTACAACAGTCTATGTTCACATGGGGAACACTGACATGTGGAGAGATTACAACAGTCACTGTTCACGTGGGGAACCCTCACACGGGGAGAGATTAGAACAGTCACTGTCCACATGGGGAGCCATCACACGGGGGGAGATTACAACAGTCACTGTCCACATGGGGAACCCTCACATGGCGAGAGATTACAACAGTCACTGTTCACATGGGGATCCCTCACACGGGGAGAGATTACAACAGTCACTGTCCACATGGGGAACCCTCACACACAGAGAGATTACAACAGTCACTGTCCACATGTGAATCCTCACATGTGGAGAGATTACAACAGTCACTATCCACATGGGGAACCCTCAGAAGTGGAGAGATTACAACAGACACTGTCCACATGTGAATCCTCACACGACGAGAGATTACAACAGTCACTGTCCATGTGGGGAACCCTGAGACAGGGAGAGATTACAACAGTCACTGTCCACATGGGGAACCCTCACACGCAGAGATTACAACAGTCTCTGTCCACATGGGGATCCCTCACACGGGGAGAGATTACAACAATCACTGTCCACATAGGGAACCCTCACACGGGGAGAGATTACAACAGTCTCTATTCACATGGGGTACCCTCACACGGGTAGAGATTACAACAGTCACTGTTCACATGGGGAACCCTCACACAGGGAGAGATTACAACAGTCACTGTTCACATAGGGAACCCTCACACGGGGAGAGATTACAACAGTCTCTATTCACATGGGGTACCCTCACACGGGTAGAGATTACAACAGTCACTGTTCACATGGGGAACCCTCACACAGGGAGAGATTACAACAGTCACTGTCCACGTGGGGGTCCCACACACGGAGAGATTACAACAGTCACTGTCCACATAGTGAATCCTCACACGGGGAGTGATTACAACAGTCTCTGTTCACATGGGGAACCCTCACACGGGGTGAGATTACAATGGTCACTGTTATCATGGGGAACCCTCCCATGGGGAGAGATTAGAACACTCACTGTCCGCATGGGGACCCCTCACACGGGGAGAGATTACAACAGTCACTGTTCACATGTGAATCCTCACATGGGGAGAGATTACAACAGTCTATGTTTACATGGGGAACCCTCCCACGGGGAGAGATTACAACAGTCACTGTTACATGGGGAACCCTCACACGGTCAGAGATTACAACAGTCACTGTCCAGTTGGGGAACCCTCACACATGGAGAGATTACAACAGTCACTGTCCACATGGGGAACCCTCACACATGGAGAGATTACAACTGTCACTGTTCACATGGGGAACCCTCACACGGCGAGAGATTACAACAGTCACTGTTCACATGGGGAACCCTCACACGGCGAGAGATTTCAACAGTCACTGTCCACATGGGGATCCCTCACACGGGGAGAGATTACAACAGTCACTGTTCACATGGGGAACCCTCACACGGGGAGAGATTACAACAGTCACTGTCCACATGGGGAACCCTCACACGCAGAGATTACAACAGTCTCTGTCCATATGGGGATCCCTCACACGGGGAGAGATTACAACAGTCACTGTCCACATGGCAAATCCTCACACGGGGAGAAATTACAACAGTCACTGTTCACATGGGGAACCCTCAGAACGGGGAGAGATTACAACAGTCACTGTTCACATGGGGAGCCCTCACACGGGGAGAGATTACAACAGTCACTGTTCACATGGGGAACCCTCTCACGGGGACAGATTACAACGGTCACTGTCCACATGGGGAACCCTCACATGGGGAGAGATTACAACAGTCAATGTTCACATGGTGAACTCTCACACGTGGAGAGATTACAACAGTCACTGTCCGCATGGGGAACCCTCACACGGGGAGAGATTACAACAGTCACTGTCCACATGGGGAACCCTCACACGGCGAGAGATTTCAACAGTCACTGTCCACATGGGGATCCCTCACACGGGGAGAGATTACAACAGTCACTGTTCACATGGGGAACCCTCACACGGCGAGAGATTTCAACAGTCACTGTCCACATGGGGATCCCTCACACGGGGAGAGATTACAACAGTCACTGTCCACATGGGGAACCCTCACACGGGGAGAGATTACAACAGTCACTGTCCATATGGGGATCCCTCACACGGGGAGAGATTACAACAGTCACTGTCCACATGGCAAATCCTCACACGGGGAGAAATTACAACAGTCACTGTTCACATGGGGAACCCTCACACGGAGAGAGATTACAACAGTCACTGTTCACATGGGGAACCCTCACACGGGGAGCGATTACAACAGTCACTGTCCACATGGGGAACCCTCACACGGGTAGAAATTACAACAGTCACTGTTCACATGTGGAACCCTCGCACGGGTAGAGATTACAACGGTCACTGTTCACATGTGAATCCTCACATGGGGAAGGATTACAACAGTCACTATCCACATGGGGAACCATCACAAGGTGGGAGATTACAACAGTCATTGTTCACATAGGGAGCCCTCCCACGGGAAGAGATTACGACAGTCACTGTCCACATGGGGAACCCTCACACGGCGAGAGATTACAACAGTCACTGTTCACACGGGGAACCCTGAGACAGGGAGAGATTACAACAGTCACTGTCCGCATGTCAATCCTCACATGGGGAGAGATTACAACAGTCTATGTTCACATGGGGAACCCTCCCACGGGGAGAGATTACAACAGTCACTGTTCACACGGGGAACCCTGAGACAGGGAGAGATTATAACAGTCACTGTCCGCATGTCAATCCTCACATGCGGAGAGATTACAACAGTCTATGTTCACATGGGGAACCCTCCCATGGGGAGAGATTACAACAGTCCCTGTCCACATGGGGAACCCTCGCACAGGGAGTGATTACAACAGTCTCTATTCACATGGAGAACCCTCACACGGGTAGAAATTACAACAGTCACTGTTCACATGGGGAACCCTCGCACGGGTAGAGATTACAACGGTCACTGTTATCATGGGGAACCCTCCCATGGGGTGAGATTAGAACAGTCACTGTCCGCATGGGGACCCCTCAGACGGGGAGAGATTACAACAGTCACTGTTCACATGTGAATCCTCACATGGGGAAAGATTACAACAGTCACTATCCACATGGGGAACCATCACAAGGTGGGAGATTACAACAGTCATTGTTAACATAGGGAGCCCTCCCACTGGAAGAGATTACAACAGTCACTGTTCACACGGGGAACCCTGAGACAGGGAGAGATTACAACAGTCACTGTCCGCATGCCAATCCTCACATGGGGAGAGATTACAACAGTCTATGTTCACATGGGGAACCCTCCCACGGGGAGAGATTACAACAGTCACTGTCCACATGGGGGAACCCTCACACAGGGAGAGATTACAACAGACAGTGTTCACATGGGGAACCGTCACACGGCGAGAGATTACAACAGTCACTGTCCACGTGGGGAACCCTGAGACAGGGAGAGATTGCAACAGTCACTGTTCACATGTGAATCCTCACATGGGGAGAGATTACAACAGTCTATGTTTACATGGGGAACCCTCCCACGGGGACAGATTACAACAGTCACTGTTACATGGGGAACCCTCACACGGGGAGAGATTAGAACAGTCACTGTCCACATGGGGAACCCTCACATGGGGAGAGATTACAACAGTCACTGTCCACATGGGGAACCCTCACATGGAGAGAGATTACAACAGTCACTGTTCACATGGGGAACCCTCACACGGGAAGAGATTACAACAGTCACTGTCCACATGGGGAACCCTCACACGGGAAGAGATTACAACAGTCACTGTTCACATGGGGAACCCTCACACGGGAAGAGATTACAACAGTCACTGTTCACATGGGGAACCCTCACTCGGGGAGAGATTACAACAGACTCTGTTCACATGGGGAACCCTCAGAACGGGGAGAGATTACAACAGTCACTGTTCACATGGGGAGCCCTCACACGGGGAGAGATTACAACAGTCACTGTTCACATGGGGAACCCTCTCACGGGGACAGATTACAACGGTCACTGTCCACATGGGGAACCCTCACATGGGGAGAGATTACAACAGTCAATGTTCACATGGTGAACTCTCACACGTGGAGAGATTACAACAGTCACTGTCCGCATGGGGAACCCCCACACAGGAAGAGATTACAACAGTCACTGTCCACGTGGGGATCCCTCACACGAGGGGAGATTACAACAGTCACTGTTCACATAGGGAACCCTCCGACTGGGAGAGATTACAACAGTCACTGTCCAGATGGGGAACCCTCTCACGGGGAGAGATTACAACAGTCACTGTCCACATGGGGAACCCTCACACAGGGAGAGATTACAACAGGCACTGTCCACGTGGGGTCCCTCACACGTAGAGATTACAACAGTCACTGTCCACATGGGGAACCCTCACAACGGGGAGAGATTGCAACAGTCACTGTCCACATGGGGAACCCTCACACGGGGAGAGATTACAACAGTCACTGTTCACATGGGGAACCCTCCCACGGGGAGAGATTACAACAGTCACTGTTCACATGTGAATCCTCACGCGGGGAGTGATTACAACAGTCACTGTTCACATGGGGATCCCTCACACGGGGAGAGATTACAACAGTCGCTGTCCACGTGGGGGTCCCTCACACGGAGAGATTACAGCAGTCACTGTCCACGTGGGGGTCCCTCACACGGAGAGATTACAACAGTCACTGTCCACATGGGGAACCCTCACAACGGGGAGTGATTACAACAGTCACTGTCCACTTGGGGAACCCTCACACACGGAGAGATTACAACAGTCACTGTCCACATGTGAATCCTCACATGTGGAGAGATTACAACAGTCACTATCCACATGGGGAACCCTCACAAGTGGAGAGATTACAACAGACACTGTCCACATGTGAATCCTCAGACGGCGAGAGATTACAACAGTCACTGTCCACGTGGGGAACCCTGAGACAGGGAGAGATTTCAACAGTCACTGTCCACATGGGGAACCCTCCCACGCAGAGATTACAACAGTCACTGTTCACATGGGGAACCCTCACACGGGGAGAGATTTCAACAGTCACTGTCCACATGGGGAACCCTCCCACGCAGAGATTACAACAGTCACTGTCCACATAGGGAACCCTCACACGGGGAGAGATTACAACAGTCTCTATTCACATGGGGTACCCTCACACGGGTAGAGATTACAACAGTCACTGTCCACATGGGGAACCCTCACACGCAGAGATTACAACAGTCTCTGTCCACATGGGGAACCCTCACACAGGGAGAGATTACAACAGTCACTGTCCGCATGGGGAACCCTCACATGGGGAAAGATTACAACAGTCACTGTCCGCATGGGGAACCCTCACACGGGGAGAGATTACAACAGTCACTGTCCACATGGGGAACCCTCCCACGGGAAGAGATTACAACAGTCACTGTCCACATGGGGAACCCTCACACGGGGAGAGATTACAACAGTCACTGTTCACATTTGAATCCTCACATGGGGAGAGATTACAACAGTCTATGTTCACATGGGGAACACTGACATGTGGAGAGATTACAACAGTCACTGTTCACGTGGGGAACCCTCACACGGGGAGAGATTAGAACAGTCACTGTCCACATGGGGAGCCATCACACGGGGGGAGATTACAACAGTCACTGTCCACATGGGGAACCCTCACACGGGGAGAGATTACAACAGTCACTGTTCACATGGGGATCCCTCACACGGGGAGAGATTACAACAGTCACTGTCCACATGGGGAACCCTCACACACAGAGAGATTACAACAGTCACTGTCCACATGTGAATCCTCACATGTGGAGAGATTACAACAGTCACTATCCACATGGGGAACCCTCAGAAGTGGAGAGATTACAACAGACACTGTCCACATGTGAATCCTCACACGACGAGAGATTACAACAGTCACTGTCCATGTGGGGAACCCTGAGACAGGGAGAGATTACAACAGTCACTGTCCACATGGGGAACCCTCACACGCAGAGATTACAACAGTCTCTGTCCACATGGGGATCCCTCACACGGGGAGAGATTACAACAATCACTGTCCACATAGGGAACCCTCACACGGGGAGAGATTACAACAGTCTCTATTCACATGGGGTACCCTCACACGGGTAGAGATTACAACAGTCACTGTTCACATGGGGAACCCTCACACAGGGAGAGATTACAACAGTCACTGTTCACATAGGGAACCCTCACACGGGGAGAGATTACAACAGTCTCTATTCACATGGGGTACCCTCACACGGGTAGAGATTACAACAGTCACTGTTCACATGGGGAACCCTCACACAGGGAGAGATTACAACAGTCACTGTCCACGTGGGGGTCCCACACACGGAGAGATTACAACAGTCACTGTCCACATAGTGAATCCTCACACGGGGAGTGATTACAACAGTCTCTGTTCACATGGGGAACCCTCACACGGGGTGAGATTACAATGGTCACTGTTATCATGGGGAACCCTCCCATGGGGAGAGATTAGAACAGTCACTGTCCGCATGGGGACCCCTCACACGGGGAGAGATTACAACAGTCACTGTTCACATGTGAATCCTCACATGGGGAGAGATTACAACAGTCTATGTTTACATGGGGAACCCTCCCACGGGGAGAGATTACAACAGTCACTGTTACATGGGGAACCCTCACACGGTCAGAGATTACAACAGTCACTGTCCAGTTGGGGAACCCTCCCACGGGGAGAGATTACAACAGTCACTGTTACATGGGGAACCCTCACACGGTCAGAGATTACAACAGTCACTGTCCAGTTGGGGAACCCTCACACATGGAGAGATTACAACAGTCTATGTTCACATGGGGAGCCCTCACACGGGGAGAGATTACAACAGTCACTGTTCACATGTGAATCCTCACATGGGGAGAGATTACAACTGTCACTGTTCACATGGGGAACCCTCACACGGCGAGAGATTACAACAGTCACTGTTCACATGGGGAACCCTCACACGGCGAGAGATTTCAACAGTCACTGTCCACATGGGGATCCCTCACACGGGGAGAGATTACAACAGTCACTGTTCAGATGGGGAACCCTCACACGGGGAGAGATTACAACAGTCACTGTCCACATGGGGAACCCTCACACGCAGAGATTACAACAGTCTCTGTCCATATGGGGATCCCTCACACGGGGAGAGATTACAACAGTCACTGTCCACATGGCAAATCCTCACACGGGGAGAAATTACAACAGTCACTGTTCACATGGGGAACCCTCAGAACGGGGAGAGATTACAACAGTCACTGTTCACATGGGGAGCCCTCACACGGGGAGAGATTACAACAGTCACTGTTCACATGGGGAACCCTCTCACGGGGACAGATTACAACGGTCACTGTCCACATGGGGAACCCTCACATGGGGAGAGATTACAACAGTCAATGTTCACATGGTGAACTCTCACACGTGGAGAGATTACAACAGTCACTGTCCGCATGGGGAACCCTCACACGGGGAGAGATTACAACAGTCACTGTCCACATGGGGAACCCTCACACGGCGAGAGATTTCAACAGTCACTGTCCACATGGGGATCCCTCACACGGGGAGAGATTACAACAGTCACTGTTCACATGGGGAACCCTCACACGGCGAGAGATTTCAACAGTCACTGTCCACATGGGGATCCCTCACACGGGGAGAGATTACAACAGTCACTGTCCACATGGGGAACCCTCACACGGGGAGAGATTACAACAGTCACTGTCCATATGGGGATCCCTCACACGGGGAGAGATTACAACAGTCACTGTCCACATGGCAAATCCTCACACGGGGAGAAATTACAACAGTCACTGTTCACATGGGGAACCCTCACACGGAGAGAGATTACAACAGTCACTGTTCACATGGGGAACCCTCACACGGGGAGCGATTACAACAGTCACTGTCCACATGGGGAACCCTCACACGGGTAGAAATTACAACAGTCACTGTTCACATGTGGAACCCTCGCACGGGTAGAGATTACAACGGTCACTGTTCACATGTGAATCCTCACATGGGGAAGGATTACAACAGTCACTATCCACATGGGGAACCATCACAAGGTGGGAGATTACAACAGTCATTGTTCACATAGGGAGCCCTCCCACGGGAAGAGATTACGACAGTCACTGTCCACATGGGGAACCCTCACACGGCGAGAGATTACAACAGTCACTGTTCACACGGGGAACCCTGAGACAGGGAGAGATTACAACAGTCACTGTCCGCATGTCAATCCTCACATGGGGAGAGATTACAACAGTCTATGTTCACATGGGGAACCCTCCCACGGGGAGAGATTACAACAGTCACTGTTCACACGGGGAACCCTGAGACAGGGAGAGATTATAACAGTCACTGTCCGCATGTCAATCCTCACATGCGGAGAGATTACAACAGTCTATGTTCACATGGGGAACCCTCCCATGGGGAGAGATTACAACAGTCCCTGTCCACATGGGGAACCCTCGCACAGGGAGTGATTACAACAGTCTCTATTCACATGGAGAACCCTCACACGGGTAGAAATTACAACAGTCACTGTTCACATGGGGAACCCTCGCACGGGTAGAGATTACAACGGTCACTGTTATCATGGGGAACCCTCCCATGGGGTGAGATTAGAACAGTCACTGTCCGCATGGGGACCCCTCAGACGGGGAGAGATTACAACAGTCACTGTTCACATGTGAATCCTCACATGGGGAAAGA
The DNA here is from genome assembly GCF_030144855.1 of Hypanus sabinus. NCBI lineage: Eukaryota > Metazoa > Chordata > Chondrichthyes > Myliobatiformes > Dasyatidae > Hypanus > Hypanus sabinus. Next base: position 139,669 of record NW_026778948.1, on the reverse strand, counting down.
TTACAACAGTCACTATCCACATGGGGAACCATCACAAGGTGGGAGATTACAACAGTCATTGTTAACATAGGGAGCCCTCCCACTGGAAGAGATTACAACAGTCACTGTTCACACGGGGAACCCTGAGACAGGGAGAGATTACAACAGTCACTGTCCGCATGCCAATCCTCACATGGGGAGAGATTACAACAGTCTATGTTCACATGGGGAACCCTCCCACGGGGAGAGATTACAACAGTCACTGTCCACATGGGGGAACCCTCACACAGGGAGAGATTACAACAGACAGTGTTCACATGGGGAACCGTCACACGGCGAGAGATTACAACAGTCACTGTCCACGTGGGGAACCCTGAGACAGGGAGAGATTGCAACAGTCACTGTTCACATGTGAATCCTCACATGGGGAGAGATTACAACAGTCTATGTTTACATGGGGAACCCTCCCACGGGGACAGATTACAACAGTCACTGTTACATGGGGAACCCTCACACGGGGAGAGATTAGAACAGTCACTGTCCACATGGGGAACCCTCACATGGGGAGAGATTACAACAGTCACTGTCCACATGGGGAACCCTCACATGGAGAGAGATTACAACAGTCACTGTTCACATGGGGAACCCTCACACGGGAAGAGATTACAACAGTCACTGTCCACATGGGGAACCCTCACACGGGAAGAGATTACAACAGTCACTGTTCACATGGGGAACCCTCACACGGGAAGAGATTACAACAGTCACTGTTCACATGGGGAACCCTCACTCGGGGAGAGATTACAACAGACTCTGTTCACATGGGGAACCCTCAGAACGGGGAGAGATTACAACAGTCACTGTTCACATGGGGAGCCCTCACACGGGGAGAGATTACAACAGTCACTGTTCACATGGGGAACCCTCTCACGGGGACAGATTACAACGGTCACTGTCCACATGGGGAACCCTCACATGGGGAGAGATTACAACAGTCAATGTTCACATGGTGAACTCTCACACGTGGAGAGATTACAACAGTCACTGTCCGCATGGGGAACCCCCACACAGGAAGAGATTACAACAGTCACTGTCCACGTGGGGATCCCTCACACGAGGGGAGATTACAACAGTCACTGTTCACATAGGGAACCCTCCGACTGGGAGAGATTACAACAGTCACTGTCCAGATGGGGAACCCTCTCACGGGGAGAGATTACAACAGTCACTGTCCACATGGGGAACCCTCACACAGGGAGAGATTACAACAGGCACTGTCCACGTGGGGTCCCTCACACGTAGAGATTACAACAGTCACTGTCCACATGGGGAACCCTCACAACGGGGAGAGATTGCAACAGTCACTGTCCACATGGGGAACCCTCACACGGGGAGAGATTACAACAGTCACTGTTCACATGGGGAACCCTCCCACGGGGAGAGATTACAACAGTCACTGTTCACATGTGAATCCTCACGCGGGGAGTGATTACAACAGTCACTGTTCACATGGGGATCCCTCACACGGGGAGAGATTACAACAGTCGCTGTCCACGTGGGGGTCCCTCACACGGAGAGATTACAGCAGTCACTGTCCACGTGGGGGTCCCTCACACGGAGAGATTACAACAGTCACTGTCCACATGGGGAACCCTCACAACGGGGAGTGATTACAACAGTCACTGTCCACTTGGGGAACCCTCACACACGGAGAGATTACAACAGTCACTGTCCACATGTGAATCCTCACATGTGGAGAGATTACAACAGTCACTATCCACATGGGGAACCCTCACAAGTGGAGAGATTACAACAGACACTGTCCACATGTGAATCCTCAGACGGCGAGAGATTACAACAGTCACTGTCCACGTGGGGAACCCTGAGACAGGGAGAGATTTCAACAGTCACTGTCCACATGGGGAACCCTCCCACGCAGAGATTACAACAGTCACTGTTCACATGGGGAACCCTCACACGGGGAGAGATTTCAACAGTCACTGTCCACATGGGGAACCCTCCCACGCAGAGATTACAACAGTCACTGTTCACATGGGGATCCCTCACACGGGGAGAGATTACAACAGTCACTGTCCACATGGGGAGCCATCACACGGGGAGAGATTACAACAGTCACTGTCCACATAGGGAACCCTCACAACGGGGAGAGATTACAATAGTCACTGTTCGCATGGGGAACCCTCACACGGTGAGAGATTACAACAGTCACTGTCGACATGGGGAACCCTCACAACGGGGAGAGAGTACAACAGTCACTGTCCACATGGGGAACCCTCACACGGGGAGAGAGTACAACAGTCTATGTCCACATGGGGATCCCTCACACGGGGAGAGATTACAACAGTCTCTGTTCACATGGGGAACCCTCACACGGGGAGAGATTACAACAGTCTCTGTTCACATGGGGAGCCCTCACACGGGGAGAGATTACAACAGTCACTGTCCACATGGGGAACCCTCACATGGGGAGAGATTACAACAGTCACTGTTCACATGGGGAACCCTCACACGGGGAGAGATTACAACAGTCACTGTCCACATCGGGAACCCTCACATGGAGAGAGATTACAACAGTCACTGTCCACATGGGGAGCCATCACACGGGGGGAGATTACAATAGTCACTGTTCGCATGGGGAACCCTCACACGTGGAGAGATTACAACAGTCACTGTCCACATGGGGAGCCATCACACGGGGAGAGATTACAACAGTCACTGTCCACATGGGGAACACTCACACGGGGAGAGATTACAACAGTCACTGTTCACATGGGGAACGCTAATACAGGGAGACATTACAACAGTCACTGTCCACATGGGGAACCCTCACACGGGGAGAGATTACAACAGTCACTGTCCACATGGGAATCCCTCACACGGGGAGAGATTACAACAGTCACTGTTCACATGGGGAACCCTCGCACGGGTAGAGATTACAACGGTCACTGTTATCATGGGGAACCCTCCCATGGGGTGAGATTAGAACACTCACTGTCCGCATGGGGACCCCTCAGACGGGGAGAGATTACAACAGTCACTGTTCACATGTGAATCCTCACATGGGGAAAGATTACAACAGTCACTATCCACATGGGGAACCATCACAAGGTGGGAGATTACAACAGTCATTGTTAACATAGGGAGCCCTCCCACTGGAAGAGATTACAACAGTCACAGTTCACACGGGGATCCCTGAGACAGGGAGAGATTACAACAGTCACTGTCCGCATGCCAATCCTCACATGGGGAGAGATTACAACAGTCTATGTTCACATGGGGAACCCTCACACGGGAAGAGATTACAACAGTCACTGTTCACATGGGGAACCCTCACACGGGGAGAGATTACAACAGACTCTGTTCACATGGGGAACCCTCAGAACGGGGAGAGATTACAACAGTCACTGTTCACATGGGGAGCCCTCACACGGGGAGAGATTACAACAGTCACTGTTCACATGGGGAACCCTCTCACGGGGACAGATTACAACGGTCACTGTCCACATGGGGAACCCTCACATGGGGAGAGATTACAACAGTCACTGTCCACATGGGGAACCCTCACATGGAGAGAGATTACAGCAGTCACTGTTCACATGGGGAACCCTCACACGGGAAGAGATTACAACAGTCACTGTCCACATGGGGAACCCTCACACGGGAAGAGATTACAACAGTCACTGTTCACATGGGGAACCCTCACACGGGAAGAGATTACAACAGTCACTGTTCACATGGGGAACCCTCACACGGGGAGAGATTACAACAGACTCTGTTCACATGGGGAACCCTCAGAACGGGGAGAGATTACAACAGTCACTGTTCACATGGGGAGCCCTCACACGGGGAGAGATTACAACAGTCACTGTTCACATGGGGAACCCTCTCACGGGGACAGATTACAACGGTCACTGTCCACATGGGGAACCCTCACATGGGGAGAGATTACAACAGTCAATGTTCACATGGTGAACTCTCACACGTGGAGAGATTACAACAGTCACTGTCCGCATGGGGAACCCCCACACAGGAAGAGATTACAACAGTCACTGTCCACGTGGGGATCCCTCACACGAGGGGAGATTACAACAGTCACTGTTCACATAGGGAACCCTCCCACTGGGAGAGATTACAACAGTCACTGTCCAGATGGGGAACCCTCTCACGGGGAGAGATTACAACAGTCACTGTCCACATGGGGAACCCTCACACAGGGAGAGATTACAACAGGCACTGTCCACGTGGGGTCCCTCACACGTAGAGATAACAACAGTCACTGTCCACATGGGGAACCCTCACAACGGGGAGAGATTGCAACAGTCACTGTCCACATGGGGAACCCTCACACGGGGAGAGATTACAACAGTCACTGTTCACATGGGGAACCCTCCCACGGGGAGAGATTACAACAGTCACTGTTCACATGTGAATCCTCACGCGGGGAGTGATTACAACAGTCACTGTTCACATGGGGATCCCTCACACGGGGAGAGATTACAACAGTCACTGTCCACGTGGGGGTCCCTCACACGGAGAGATTACAGCAGTCACTGTCCACGTGGGGGTCCCTCACACGGAGAGATTACAACAGTCACTGTCCACATGGGGAACCCTCACAACGGGGAGTGATTACAACAGTCACTGTCCACTTGGGGAACCCTCACACACGGAGAGATTACAACAGTCACTGTCCACATGTGAATCCTCACATGTGGAGAGATTACAACAGTCACTATCCACATGGGGAACCCTCACAAGTGGAGAGATTACAACAGACACTGTCCACATGTGAATCCTCAGACGGCGAGAGATTACAACAGTCACTGTCCACGTGGGGAACCCTGAGACAGGGAGAGATTTCAACAGTCACTGTCCACATGGGGAACCCTCCCACGCAGAGATTACAACAGTCACTGTTCACATGGGGAACCCTCACACGGGGAGAGATTTCAACAGTCACTGTCCACATGGGGAACCCTCCCACGCAGAGATTACAACAGTCACTGTTCACATGGGGATCCCTCACACGGGGAGAGATTACAACAGTCACTGTCCACATGGGGAGCCATCACACGGGGGGAGATTACAATAGTCACTGTTCGCATGGGGAACCCTCACACGGTGAGAGATTACAACAGTCACTGTCCACATGGGGAACCCTCACACGGGGAGAGAGTACAACAGTCACTGTCCGCATGGGGAACCCTCACATGGAGAGAGATTACAACAGTCACTGTCCACATGGGGAGCCATCACACGGGGGGAGATTACAATAGTCACTGTTCGCATGGTGAACCCTCACACGTGGAGAGATTACAACAGTCACTGTCCACATGGGGAGCCATCACACGGGGGGAGATTACAACAGTCACTGTCCACATGGGGAACACTCACACAGGGAGAGATTACAACAGTCTCTGTTCACATGGGGAACCCTCACACAGGGAGAGATTACAACAGTCACTGTTCACATGGGGAACGCTAATACAGGGAGACATTACAACAGTCACTGTCCACATGGGGAACCCTCACACGGGGAGAGATTACAACAGTCACTGTTCACATGGGGAACCCTCACACCGGGAGAGATTACAACAGTCACTGTCCACATGGTGAATCCTCACACAGGGAGAGATTACAACAGTCTCTGTTCACATGGGGAACCCTCACACAGGGAGAGATTACAACAGTCACTGTTCACATGGGGAACCCTCACACGGGGAGAGAGTACAACAGTCACTGTCCACATGGGGAACCCTCACACGGGGAGAGAGTACAACAGTCACTGTCCGCATGGGGAACCCTCACATGGAGAGAGATTACAACAGTCACTGTCCACATGGGGAGCCATCACACGGGGGGAGATTACAATAGTCACTGTTCGCATGGGGAACCCTCACACGTGGAGAGATTACAACAGTCACTGTCCACATGGGGAACCCTCACACAGGGAGAGATTACAACAGTCTCTGTTCACATGGGGAACCCTCACACAGGGAGAGATTACAACAGTCACTGTTCACATGGGGAACCCTCACACGGGGAGAGAGTACAACAGTCACTGTCCACATGGGGAACACTCACACAGGGAGAGATTACAACAGTCTCTGTTCACATGGGGAACCCTCACACAGGGAGAGATTACAACAGTCACTGTTCACATGGGGAACGCTAATACAGGGAGACATTACAACAGTCACTGTCCACATGGGGAACCCTCACACGGGGAGAGATTACAACAGTCACTGTTCACATGGGGAACCCTCACACAGGGAGAGATTACAACAGTCACTGTCCACATGGGGAACCCTCACACAGGGAGAGATTACAACAGTCTCTGTTCACATGGGGAACCCTCACACAGGGAGAGATTACAACAGTCACTGTTCACATGGGGAACGCTAATACAGGGAGACATTACAACAGTCACTGTCCACATGGGGAACCCTCACACGGGGAGAGATTACAACAGTCACTGTCCACATGGGAATCCCTCACACGGGGAGAGATTACAACAGTCACTGTCCACATGGGGATCCCTCACACGGGGAGAGATTACAACAGTCACTGTTCACATGGGGATCCCTCACACGGGGAGAGATTACAACAGTTACTGTGCACATGGGGAACCCTCACACGGGGAGAGATTACAACAGTCACTGTTCACATGGGAAAACTGATTTGCGGAGTGGTTACAATGAACCATTCAGATGTAGTGCAGTCAGACAGTGAGAGGTTACAACTGTGTGTGCAGGGCTGGAGAGGTTGTTACACCCAATGTTCTTCTTGTGATTTTTCAATTAATTTGATTCTCTCTAGGATCCCCGGAATAAACACAAGTTTAAAGTTCATACGTACAGCAGCCCCACCTTCTGCGACCACTGCGGCTCACTGCTGTACGGGCTGGTGCACCAGGGAATGAAGTGTAACAGTGAGTCCCAGATTTCCCTTTTTCTGGTCCTCTGTCTTGCACCCCACAGCATCACAAAGCGCTCACTCACCTTCCTACCGCCCTCGCATGTTCTCTCTGATACACACACACACCGACTCTTGGAATTAGACACACTCCATCACATATGCGAGGACTCTCTTTCTGTCACTGACACTCACACTGTCACAAACACACACACCAGACTGTTTGCTGTCGGTGTGGTTTAACAGTTTCTATTCACTGACACACGTAAACACACACATACTGAAGCACACTCACAGTTGCACAAACGCACCCACAGATGCACAAACTCACCAACTCTCTCTGTCACTCATACACTCATACAAAAATGCAAACTGTCTTTCTTGCCGATATTTTCAGCCGCCATCCACATGTCACTGCGCTATGACATGTAATACTCACCCGTCTGCATTCCTAGGATGAGATGTAATCACCCCGTGTGTTACTAGACTGTGAGCTGTAATTCCGCACGTTCTTTTCTGCCAGTGCGATGTGATCCCACCCCGTTCATTTCAGCCTGTGAAATATAATCAACACCATTATTTTCAGCTTGTGAGATGTAATCCCCACCCCATTCATTGCAGCCTGTGAAATATCACCATCATTCATTTCAGCCTGTGCGATGTAATCCACCCCCGTTCATTTCAGCCTGAGAGAGGAAATGCTCCTGTTCGTTTCAGCCTGTGCGATGTTATCCCCCGTTCGTGTCAGCCTGTGCGATGTTATCCCCCGTTCGTGTCAGCCTGTGCGATGTAATCCCCCTGTTCGTTTCAGCCTGTGCGATGTTATCCCCCGTTCGTTTCAGCCTGTGAGATGTAATCACCACTGTTCGTTTCAGCCTGTGCAATATAATGCCCATGTTCTTTTTAGCCTGTGAGATGTAATCCCCCGTTCGTTTCAGCATGTGCGATGTAATCCCATGTTCGTTTCTGTCTGTGCGATGTAATCCCCCTGTTCGTTTCAGCATGTGCGATGTAATCCCTCTGTTCATTTCAGACTGTGCGATGTAATCCCCCGTTCGTTTCAGCATGTGCGATGTAATCCCATGTTCGTTTCTGTCTGTGCGATGTAATCCCCCTGTTCATTTCAGCCTGTGAGATGTCATACCCTCTGTTCATTTCAGATGTGCAATGTAATCCCCCTGTTTGTTTCAGCCTGTGCGATGTAATCCCCAATTTGTGTCAGCCTGTGTGATTAAATCCCCCTGTTTGTTTCAGCCCTTGAGATGTAATCCCACCCCCGTTTGTTGCAGCCTGTGAGTTGTAATCCCCCCGTTCTTTTCAGCCTGTGAGATGTAATCCCCTCCGTTCATTTCAAACTGTGCAATGTAATCCCCCAGTTCGTATTAGCCTGTGAGATGTAATCCCCCTCGTTTATTTCAGCCTGAGATATAATCCCTCATTCGTTTCAGACTGTGCGATGTAATCCCCCATTCTTTTCGGCCTGTGAGATGTAATCCCCAATGTTCGTTTCAGCCTGTGAGATGTAATCCCCCCATTCATTTAATCCTGTGAGATGTAATCCCCCTGTTCATTTCAGCCTGTGAGATGTAATCACCCCATTCATTTCAGCCTGTGAGATGTAATCCCCCTGTTCATTTCAGCCTGTGAGATGTAATCACCCCATTCATTTCAGCCTGTGAGATGTTATCCCCCTGTTCATTTCAGCCTGTGAGATGTAATCAACCCCGTTCAATTCAGCCTGTGTGATGTGATGCCCATGTTCATTTCAGACTGTGCGATGTAATCCCCCCGTTCATTTCAGCCTGTTAGATGTAATCCCCCCATTCATTTCAGACTGTGCGATGTTACCCCCCCCCCATTCGTTTCAGCCTGTGAGATGTAATCCTCTGTTCTTTTCAGCCTGTGAGATGTAATCCCCTCTGATCATTTCAGACTGTGCGATGTAATCCCTCTGTTTGTTTTAGCCTGAGAGATGTAATCCCCCGATTCATTTCAGCCTGTGAGATGTAATCCCCCCATTCATTTCAGACTGTGCGATGTTACCCCCCCCCCCCATTCGTTTCAGCCTGTGAGATGTAATCCTCTGTTCTTTTCAGCCTGTGAGATGTAATCCCCTCTGATCATTTCAGACTGTGCGATGTAATCCCTCTGTTTGTTTTAGCCTGAGAGATGTAATCCCCCGATTCATTTCAGCCTGTGAGATGTAATCCCCCCATTCATTTCAGCCTGTGAGATGTAATCCCCCGATTCATTTCAACCTGTGAGATATAATCCTCCTGTTCATTTCAGCCTGTGTGATGTAATCCTCACCCCGTTCATTTCAGCCTGTGGGATGTAATACCCCCCCGCCCCGTTCGTTACAGGCTGTAAGATATAATCCCCCCCCCAACCCGTTCGTTTCAGCCTGTGAGATGTAATCATCCCCGTTCAGCCAGTGTGAGTGTAATCCCCCCATTCGTTTCAGCCTGTGAGATGTAATCCCCCGTACTTTTCAGCCTGTGAGATGTAATCCCCCGTTCTTTTCTGCCTGTGAGATGTAATCCCCCCATTCATTTCAGCCTGTGAGATGTAATCCCCCGTTCTTTTCAGCCTGTGAGTTGTAATCACCCCCATTCAGCCTGTGTGATGTAATCCCCCTTTTTGTTTCAGCCTGTGAGATGTAATCCCCCGTTCTTTTCAGCCTGTGAGTTGTAATCACCCCCATTCAGCCTGTGCGATGTAATCCCCCTTTTTGTTTCAGGCTGAGAGATGTAATCCCCCTGTTCGTTTCAGCCTGTCAGATGTAATCCCCCGATTCATTTCAGCCTGTGCGATGTAATCCCCCCGTTCGTTTCAACCTGTGAGATGTAATCCCCTCTGTTCATTTCAGACTGTGCAATGTAATCCCCCATTCTTTTCAGCCTGTGAGATGTAATCCCCTCTGTTCATTTCAGACTGTGCAATGTAATCGCCCTGTTTGTTTCAGACTGTGCAATGTAATCCTCAATTCATGTCAGCCTGTGCGATGTAATCCCCCTGTTTGTTTCAGCCCTTGAGATGTAAATCCACCCCCGTTTGTTGCAGCCTGTGTTGTAATACCCCAGTTCATTTCAGCCTGTGAAATGTAATCCCCCTGTTCGTTTCAGCCTGTGCAATGTAATCCCCCCGTTCATTTCAGACTGTGCGATGTAATCACCCCGTTTGTTTCAGCCTGTGCGATGTAATCCCCAATTTGTGTCAGCCTGTGTGATTAAATCCCCCTGTTTGTTTCAGCCCTTGAGATGTAAACCCACCCCCAGTTCGTTTCAGCCTGTGAGTTGTAACGCCCCATTCTTTTCAGCCTGTGAAATGTAATCCCCTCTGTTCATTTCAAACTGTGCAATGTAATCCCCCTGTTCGTATTAGCCTGTGAGATGTAATCCCCCTCGTTCATTTCAGCCTGAGATGTAATCCCTCATTCGTTTCTGACTGTGCGATGTAATCCCCCGTTCTTTTCGGCCTGTGAGATGTAATCATCCTTGTTCGTTTCAGCCTGTCAGATGTAATCCCCAATGTTCGTTTCAGCCTGTGAGATGTAATCCCCCCATTCATTTAAGCCTGTGAGATGTAATCCCCCTGTTCATTTCAGCCTGTGAGATGTAATCCCCTCATTCATGTAAGCCTGTGAGATGTAATCCACCTGTTCATTTCAGCCTGTGAGATGTAATCCCCCCATTCATTTCAACCTGTGAGATGTAATCCCCCGTTCTTTTCAGCCTGTGAGATGTAATCAACCCCGTTCAATTCAGCCTGTGTGATGTGATGCCCATGTTCATTTCAGACTGTGCGATGTAATCCCCCCGTTCATTTCAGACAGTGCGATGTTACCCTCCCATTCGTTTCAGCCTGTGTGATGTAATCCTCCGTTCTTTTCAGCCTGTGAGATGTAATCCCCTCTGTTCATTTCAGACTGTGCGATGTAATCCCTCTGTTTGTTTTAGCCTGAGAGATGTAATCCCCCGATTCATTTCAGCCTGTGAGATGTAATCCACCTGTTAATTTCAGCCTGTGTGATGTAATCCCCGCATTCATTTCAACCTGTGAGATATAATCCCCCGTTCTTTTCAGACTGTGCGATGTAATCCCCCCATTCGTTTCAGCCTGTGAGATGTAATCCCCCGTTCTTTTCAGCCTGTGAGATATCATACCCTCTGTTCATTTCAGACTGTGCGATGTAATCCCCCTGTTTGTTTCAGCCTGTGCGATGTAATCCCCAATTCGTGTCAGCCTGTGCGATGTAATCCCCCTGTTTGTTTCAGCCCTTGAGATGTAAACCCACCCCCGTTTGTTGCAGCCTGTGAGTTGTAATCCCATAGTTCATTTCAGCCTGTGAAATGTAATCCCCCTGTTCGTTTCAACCTGTGCAATGTAATCCCCCCGTTCATTTCAGACTGTGCGATGTAATCCCCCCATTCGTTTCAGCCTGTGAGATGTAATCCCCCGTTCTTTTCATCCTGTGAGATGTCATACCCTCTGTTCATTTCAGACTGTGCGATGTAATCCCCCTGTTTGTTTCAGCCTGTGCGATGTAATGCCCCCGTTGATTTCAGCCTGTGAGGTGTAATCCTTCCCACGTTCATTTCAGCCTGTAAGAAGTAATGCTCTTGTACATTTCAGCCTGTGAGATGTAATTCCCCCTGTTCATTTCAGCCTGTGAAATGTATTCCCTCTGTTCATTTCAAACTGTGCAATGTAATCCCCCTGTTTGTTTCAGGCTGAGAGATGTAACCTCCCGTTCATTTCAACCTGTGAGATGTAATCCCCTCTGTTCATTTCTGACTGTGCAATGTAATCCCCCCGTTCGTTTCAGCCTCTGAGATGTAATCCCCCGTACTTTTCAGCCTGTGAGATGTAATCCCCTCTGTTCATTTCAGACTGTGCAATGTAATCGCCCTGTTTGTTTCAGCCTGTGCGATGTAATCCCCAATTCGTCTCAGCCTGTGCGATGTAATCCCCCTGTTTATTTCAGCCTGTGAGATGTAATCCCCCTCGTTCATTTCATCCTGTGAGATGTAATCCCCCTGTATCTTTCAGCCTGTGCGATGTAATGCCCCCGTTGATTTCAGCCTGTGAGGTGTAATCCTTCCCACGTTCATTTCAGCCTGTAAGATGTAATGCTCTTGTACATTTCAGCCAGTGAGATGTAATCATCCTTGTTCGTTTCAGCCTGTCAGATGTAATCCCCAATGTTCATTTCAGCCTGTGAAATGTAATCCCTCTGTTCATTTCAAACTGTGCAATGTAATCCCCCTGTTTGTTTCAGGCTGAGAGATGTAAACCCCCTCGTTCTTTTCAGCCTGATATGTAATCCCTCATTCGTTTCAGACTGTGCGATGTAATCCCCCATTCTTTTCGGCCTGAGACATGTAATCATCCTTGTTGGTTTCAGCCTGTCAGAGGTAATCCCCCTGTTCGTTTCTGCCTGTGAGATGTAATCCCCGCATTCATTTAAGCCTGTGTGATGTAATCCCCCTGTTCTTTTCAGCCTGTGAGATGTAATCCCCCCATTTATTTCAGCCTGTGAGTTGTAATTCCCCGTTCTTTTCAGCCTGTGAGATGTAATCACCCCCATTCAATTCAGCCTGTGTGATGTAATGCCCATGTTCATTTCAAACTGAGATATAATCCTCCTGTTCGTTTCAGCCTGTGAGATGTAACCTCCCGTTCATTTCAACCTGTGAGATGTAATCCCCTCTGTTCATTTCTGACTGTGCAATGTAATCCACCGTTCTTTTCAGCCTGTGAGATGTAATCCCCTCTGTTCATTTCTGACTGTGCAATGTAATCCCCCCCGTTCGTTTCAGCCTGTGAGATGTAATCCACTCTGTTCATTTCAGACTGTGCAATGTAATCGCCCTGGTTGTTTCAGCCTGTGCGATGTAATCCCCAATTCATGTCAGCCTGTGCGATGTAATCCCCAATTCGTGTCAGCCTGTGTGATGTAATCCCCCTGATTGTTTCAGCCCTTGAGATGTAAACCAACCCCCGTTTGTTGCAGCCTGTGAGTTGTAATCCCCCAGTTCATTTCAGCCTGTGAAATGTAATCCCCCCTGTTCGTTGCTGGCTGTGAGATATAATCCCCCCCCCCCCCCCGTTGATTTCAGCCTGTGAGGTGTAATCCTTCCCACGTTCATTTCAGCCAGTAAGATGTAATGCTCTTGTACATTTCAGCCTGTGAGATGTATTTCCCCCTGTTCATTTCAAACTGTGCAATGTAATCCCCCTGTTTGTTTCAGGCTGAGAGATGTAATCCCCCTCGTTCATTTCAGCCTGATATGTAATCCCTCATTCGTTTCAGACTGTGCGATGTAATCCCCCATTCTTTTCAGCCTGTGAGATGTAATCATCCTTGTTGGTTTCAGCCTGTCAGAGGTAATCCCCCTGTTCGTTTCAGCCTGTGAGATGTAATCCCCCCATTCATTTAAGCCTGTGTGATGTAATCCCCCTGTTCAATTCAGCCTGTGAGATGTAATCCCCCCATTTATTTCAGCCTGTGCGTTGTAATTCCCCGTTCTTTTCAGCCTGTGAGATGTAATCACTCCCGTTCAAATCAGCCTGTGTGATGTAATGCCCATGTTCATTTCAAACTGAGATGTAATCCCCCCGTTCGTTTTAGCCTGAGATGTAATCCCCCCATCCATTTCAGACTGTGCGATGTTATCCCCCGTTCTTTTCAGCCTGTGAGATGTAATCCCCTCTGTTCATTTCAGACTGTGCGATGTAATCCCTCTGTTTGTTTTAGCCTGAGAGATGTAATCCCCCTGTTCATTTCAGCCTGTGAGATGTAATCCCCCGATTCGTTTCAGACTGTGAGATGTAATCCACCTGTTAATTTCAGCCTGTGAGATGTAATCACCCGTTCTTTTCAGCCTGTGAGATGTAATCCCCTCTGTTCATTTCAGACTGTGCGATGTAATCCCTCTGTTTGTTTTAGCCTGAGATGTAATCCCCCTGTTCATTTCAGCCTGTGAGATGTAATCACCCCCATTCAATTCAGCCTGTGTGATGTAATGCCCATGTTCATTTCAAACTGAGATATAATCCTCCTGTTCATTTCAGCCTGTGAGATGTAACCTCCCGTTCATTTCAACCTGTGAGATGTAATCCCCTCTGTTCATTTCTGACTGTGCAATGTAATCCCCCCGTTCGTTTCAGCCTGTGAGATGTAATCCCCCGTTCTTTTCAGCCTGTGAGATGTAATCCCCTCTGTTCATTTCAGACTGTGCAATGTAATCGCCCTGTTTGTTTCAGCCTGTGCGATGTAATCCCCAATTCGTGTCAGCCTGTGCGATGTAATCCCCAATTCGTGTCAGCCTGTGCGATGTAATCCCCCTGTTTGTTTCAGCCCTTGAGATGTAAACCAACCCCCGTTTGTTGCAGCCTGTGAGTTGTAATCCCCCCAGTTCATTTCAGCCTGTGAAATGTAATCCCCCCTGTTCGTTGCTGGCTGTGAGATATAATCCCCCCCCCCCCCGTTCATTACAGCCTGTGAGATGTAATCCCCCTCGTTCATTTCATCCTGTGAGATGTAATCCCCCTGTATCATTCAGCCTGTGCGATGTAATGCCCCCGTTGATTTCAGCCTGTGAGGTGTAATCCTTCCCACGTTCATTTCAGCCTGTAAGATGTAATGCTCTTGTACATTTCAGCCTGTGAGATGTAATTCCCCCTGTTCATTTCAAACTGTGCAATGTAATCCCCCTGTTTGTTTCAGGCTGAGAGATGTAATCCCCCTCGTTCATTTCAGCCTGAGATGTAATCCCTCATTCGTTTCAGACTGTGCGATGTAATCCCGCATTCTTTTCGGCCTGAGAGATGTAATCATCCTTGTTGGTTTCAGCCTGTCAGAGGTAATCCCCCTGTTCGTTTCAGCCTGTGAGATGTAATCCCCCCATTCATTTAAACCTGTGTGATGTAATCCCCCTGTTCAATTCAGCCTGTGAGATGTAATCCCCCCATTTATTTCAGCCTGTGCGTTGTAATTCCCCGTTCTTTTCAGCCTGTGAGATGTAATCACTCCCGTTCAAATCAGCCTGTGTGATGTAATGCCCATGTTCATTTCAAACTGAGATGTAATCCCCCCGTTCGTTTTAGCCTGAGATGTAATCCCCCCATCCATTTCAGACTGTGCGATGTTATCCCCCCGTTCGTTTCAGCCTGTGAGATGTAATCCCCCGTTCTTTTCAGCCTGTGAGATGTAATCACCCCCGTTCGTTTCAACCTGTGTGATGTAATCCCCCGTTCTTTTCAGCCTGTGAGATGTAATCCCCCGTTCTTTTCAGCCTGTGAGATGTAATCACCCCCGGTCAATTCAGGCTGTGTAAAGTAATGCCCATGTTCATTTCACCCGGTGAGATGTAATCCCCTCTGTTCATTTAAGCCTGTGAGATGTAATCCCCCTGTTCATTTCAGCCTGTGAGATGTAATCCCCCCATTCATTTCAGCCTGTGAGTTGTAATCCCCCGTTCTTTTCAGCCTGTGAGATGTAATCCCCCGTTCTTTTCAGCCTGTGAGATGTAATCACCCCCGTTCTTTTCAGCCTGTGTGATGTAATGCCCATGTTCATTTAAACCTGTGACATGTAATCCCCTCTGTTCATTTCTGACTGTGCGATGTGATCCCCCCATTCGTTTCAGCCTGTGAGATGTAATCCCCCGTTCTGTTCAGCCTGTGAGATGTAATCCTCTCTGTTCATTTCAGACTGTGCAATGTAATCGCCCTGTTTGTTTCAGCCTGTGCGATGTAATCCCCAATTCGTGTCAGCCTGTGCGATGGAATCCCCCTGTTCAATTCAGCCTGTGAGATGTAATCCCCCCATTTATTTCAGCCTGTGCGTTGTAATTCCCCGTTCTTTTCAGCCTGTGAGATGTAATCACTCCCGTTCAAATCAGCCTGTGTGATGTAATGCCCATGTTCATTTCAAACTGAGATGTAATCCCCCCGTTCGTTTTAGCCTGAGATGTAATCCCCCCATCCATTTCAGACTGTGCGATGTTATCCCCCCGTTCGTTTCAGCCTGTGAGATGTAATCCCCCGTTCTTTTCAGCCTGTGAGATGTAATCAGCCCCGTTCGTTTCAGCCTGTGTGATGTAATCTCCCGTTCTTTTCAGCCTGTGAGATGTAATCCCCTCTGTTCATTTCAGACTGTGCGATGTAATCCCTCTGTTTGTTTTAGCCTGAGATGTAATCCCCCTGTTCATTTCAGCCTGTGAGATGTAATCACCCCCATTCAATTCAGCCTGTGTGATGTAATGCCCATGTTCATTTCAAACTGAGATATAATCCTCCTGTTCATTTCAGCCTGTGAGATGTAACCTCCCGTTCATTTCAACCTGTGAGATGTAATCCCCTCTGTTCATTTCTGACTGTGCAATGTAATCCCCCCGTTCGTTTCAGCCTGTGAGATGTAATCCCCCGTTCTTTTCAGCCTGTGAGATGTAATCCCCTCTGTTCATTTCAGACTGTGCAATGTAATCGCCCTGTTTGTTTCAGCCTGTGCGATGTAATCCCCAATTCGTGTCAGCCTGTGCGATGTAATCCCCAATTCGTGTCAGCCTGTGCGATGTAATCCCCCTGTTTGTTTCAGCCCTTGAGATGTAAACCAACCCCCGTTTGTTGCAGCCTGTGAGTTGTAATCCCCCCAGTTCATTTCAGCCTGTGAAATGTAATCCCCCCTGTTCGTTGCTGGCTGTGAGATATAATCCCCCCCCCCCCCCGTTCATTACAGCCTGTGAGATGTAATCCCCCTCGTTCATTTCATCCTGTGAGATGTAATCCCCCTGTATCATTCAGCCTGTGCGATGTAATGCCCCCGTTGATTTCAGCCTGTGAGGTGTAATCCTTCCCACGTTCATTTCAGCCTGTAAGATGTAATGCTCTTGTACATTTCAGCCTGTGAGATGTAATTCCCCCTGTTCATTTCAAACTGTGCAATGTAATCCCCCTGTTTGTTTCAGGCTGAGAGATGTAATCCCCCTCGTTCATTTCAGCCTGAGATGTAATCCCTCATTCGTTTCAGACTGTGCGATGTAATCCCGCATTCTTTTCGGCCTGAGAGATGTAATCATCCTTGTTGGTTTCAGCCTGTCAGAGGTAATCCCCCTGTTCGTTTCAGCCTGTGAGATGTAATCCCCCCATTCATTTAAACCTGTGTGATGTAATCCCCCTGTTCAATTCAGCCTGTGAGATGTAATCCCCCCATTTATTTCAGCCTGTGCGTTGTAATTCCCCGTACTTTTCAGCCTGTGAGATGTAATCACTCCCGTTCAAATCAGCCTGTGTGATGTAATGCCCATGTTCATTTCAAACTGAGATGTAATCCCCCCGTTTGTTTTAGCCTGAGATGTAATCCCCCCATCCATTTCAGACTGTGCGATGTTATCCCCCCGTTCGTTTCAGCCTGTGAGATGTAATCCCCCGTTCTTTTCAGCCTGTGAGATGTAATCACCCCCGTTCGTTTCAACCTGTGTGATGTAATCCCCCGTTCTTTTCAGCCTGTGAGATGTAATCCCCCGTTCTTTTCAGCCTGTGAGATGTAATCACCCCCGGTCAATTCAGGCTGTGTAAAGTAATGCCCATGTTCATTTCACCCGGTGAGATGTAATCCCCTCTGTTCATTTAAGCCTGTGAGATGTAATCCCCCTGTTCATTTCAGCCTGTGAGATGTAATCCCCCCATTCATTTCAGCCTGTGAGTTGTAATCCCCCGTTCTTTTCAGCCTGTGAGATGTAATCCCCCGTTCTTTTCAGCCTGTGAGATGTAATCACCCCCGTTCTTTTCAGCCTGTGTGATGTAATGCCCATGTTCATTTAAACCTGTGACATGTAATCCCCTCTGTTCATTTCTGACTGTGCGATGTGATCCCCCCATTCGTTTCAGCCTGTGAGATGTAATCCCCCGTTCTGTTCAGCCTGTGAGATGTAATCCTCTCTGTTCATTTCAGACTGTGCAATGTAATCGCCCTGTTTGTTTCAGCCTGTGCGATGTAATCCCCAATTCGTGTCAGCCTGTGCGATGGAATCCCCCTGTTCAATTCAGCCTGTGAGATGTAATCCCCCCATTTATTTCAGCCTGTGCGTTGTAATTCCCCGTTCTTTTCAGCCTGTGAGATGTAATCACTCCCGTTCAAATCAGCCTGTGTGATGTAATGCCCATGTTCATTTCAAACTGAGATGTAATCCCCCCGTTCGTTTTAGCCTGAGATGTAATCCCCCCATCCATTTCAGACTGTGCGATGTTATCCCCCCGTTCGTTTCAGCCTGTGAGATGTAATCCCCCGTTCTTTTCAGCCTGTGAGATGTAATCAGCCCCGTTCGTTTCAGCCTGTGTGATGTAATCTCCCGTTCTTTTCAGCCTGTGAGATGTAATCCCCCGTTCTTTTCAGCCTGTGAGATGTAATCACCCCCGGTCAATTCAGGCTGTGTGAAGTAATGCCCATGTTCATTTCACCCGGTGAGATGTAATCCCCTCTGTTCATTTAAGCCTGTGAGATGTAATCCCCCTGTTCATTTCAGCCTGTGAGATGTAATCCCCCCATTCATTTCAGCCTGTGAGTTGTAATCCCCCGTTCTTTTCAGCCTGTGAGATGTAATCCCCCGTTCTTTTCAGCCTGTGAGATGTAATCACCCCCGTTCTTTTCAGCCTGTGTGATGTAATGCCCATGTTCATTTAAACCTGTGACATGTAATCCCCTCTGTTCATTTCTGACTGTGCGATGTTATCCCCCCGTTCGTTTCAGCCTGTGAGATGTAATCCCCCGTTCTGTTCAGCCTGTGAGATGTAATCCTCTCTGTTCATTTCAGACTGTGCAATGTAATCGCCCTGTTTGTTTCAGCCTGTGCGATGTAATCCCCAATTCGTGTCAGCCTGTGCGATGTAATCCCTCTGTTTGTTTCAGCCCTTGAGATGTAAACCCACCCCCATTTGTTGCAGCCTGTGAGTTGTAATCCCCCCGTTCATTTCAGACTGTGCGATGTAATCCCCCCATTCGTTTCAGCCTGTGCGATGTAATCCCCAATTCGTGTCAGCCTGTGCGATGTAATCCCCCTGTTTGTTTCATCCTGTGCGATGTAATCCCCAATTCGTGTCAGCCTGTGTAATGTAATCCCCCTGTTAATTTCAGCCCTTGAGATGTAATCCCACCCCCGTTTGTTGCAGCCTGTGAGTTGTAATCACCCAGTTCATTTCAGCCTGTGAAATGTAATCCCCCCTGTTTGTTGCTGGCTGTGAGATATAATACCCCCCCGTTCATTACAGCCTGTGAGATGTAATTACCTCTGTTCATTTAAGACTATGCGATGTAATCCCCCTGTATCTTTCAGCCTGTGCGATGTAATGCCCCCGTTGATTTCAGCCTGTGAGATGTAATCCATCCCACGTTCATTTCAGCCTGTAACATGTAATCCTCTTGTACATTTCAGCCTGTGAGATGTAATTCCCCCCATTCATTTCAGCCTGTGAGATGTAAACCCCCGTCCTTTTTAGGTTGTGAGATGTAATCACCCCCGTTCGTTTCAGCCTGTGTGATGTAATGCCCATGTTCATTTCAGCCTGTGATATGTAATCACCCCCGTTCGTTTCAGCCTATGTGATGTAATGCCCATGTTTGTTTCAGCCTGTGAGATGTAATCACCCCCGTTCGTTTCAGCCTGTGTGATGTAATCCCCCCGTTCTTTTCAGCCTGTGAGATGTAATCCCCCGTTCTTTTCAGCCTGTGAGATGTAATCACCCCAGGTCAATTCAGGCTGTGTGAAGTAATGCCCATGTTCATTTCACCCGGTGAGATGTAATCCCCTCTGTTCATTTAAGCCTGTGAGATGTAATACCCCTGTTCATTTCAGCCTGTGAGATGTAATCCCCCCATTCATTTCAGCCTGTGAGTTGTAATCCCCCGTTCTTTTCAGCCTGTGAGATGTAATCCCCCGTTCTTTTCAGCCTGTGAGATGTAATCACCCCCGTTCTTTTCAGCCTGTGTGATGTAATGCCCATGTTCATTTAAACCTGTGACATGTAATCCCCTCTGTTCATTTCTGACTGTGCGATGTGATCCCCCCATTCGTTTCAGCCTGTGAGATGTAATCCCCCGTTCTGTTCAGCCTGTGAGATGTAATCCTCTCTGTTCTTTTCAGACTGTGCAATGTAATCGCCCTGTTTGTTTCAGCCTGTGCGATGTAATCCCCAATTCGTGTCAGCCTGTGCGATGTAATCCCCCTGTTCAATTCAGCCTGTGAGATGTAATCCCCCCATTTATTTCAGCCTGTGCGTTGTAATTCCCCGTTCTTTTCAGCCTGTGAGATGTAATCACTCCCGTTCAAATCAGCCTGTGTGATGTAATGCCCATGTTCATTTCAAACTGAGATGTAATCCCCCCGTTCGTTTTAGCCTGAGATGTAATCCCCCCATCCATTTCAGACTGTGCGATGTTATCCCCCCGTTCGTTTCAGCCTGTGAGATGTAATCCCCCGTTCTTTTCAGCCTGTGAGATGTAATCACCCCCGTTCGTTTCAGCCTGTGTGATGTAATCCCCCGTTCTTTTCAGCCTGTGAGATGTAATCCCCCGTTCTTTTCAGCCTGTGAGATGTAATCACCCCCGGTCAATTCAGGCTGTGTGAAGTAATGCCCATGTTCATTTCACCCGGTGAGATGTAATCCCCTCTGTTCATTTAAGCCTGTGAGATGTAATCCCCCTGTTCATTTCAGCCTGTGAGATGTAATCCCCCCATTCATTTCAGCCTGTGAGTTGTAATCCCCCGTTCTTTTCAGCCTGTGAGATGTAATCCCCCGTTCTTTTCAGCCTGTGAGATGTAATCACCCCCGTTCTTTTCAGCCTGTGTGATGTAATGCCCATGTTCATTTAAACCTGTGACATGTAATCCCCTCTGTTCATTTCTGACTGTGCGATGTTATCCCCCCGTTCGTTTCAGCCTGTGAGATGTAATCCCCCATTCTGTTCAGCCTGTGAGATGTAATCCTCTCTGTTCATTTCAGACTGTGCAATGTAATCGCCCTGTTTGTTTCAGCCTGTGCGATGTAATCCCCAATTCGTGTCAGCCTGTGCGATGTAATCCCTCTGTTTGTTTCAGCCCTTGAGATGTAAACCCACCCCCGTTTGTTGCAGCCTGTGAGTTGTAATCCCCCAGTTCATTTCAGCCTGTGAAATGTAATCCCCCTGTTCGTTTCAACCTGTGCAATGTAATCCCCCCGTTCATTTCAGACTGTGCGATGTAATCCCCCCATTCGTTTCAGCCTGTGCGATGTAATCCCCAATTCGTGTCAGCCTGTGCGATGTAATCCCCCTGTTTGTTTCATCCTGTGCGTGTAATCCCCAATTCGTGTCAGCCTGTGTAATGTAATCCCCCTGTTCATTTCAGCCCTTGAGATGTAATCCCACCCCCGTTTGTTGCAGCCTGTTAGTTGTAATCACCCAGTTCATTTCAGCCTGTGAAATGTAATCCCCCCTGTTTGTTGCTGGCTGTGAGATATAATACCCCCCCGTTCATTACAGCCTGTGAGATGTAATCACCTCTGTTCATTTAAGACTATGCGATGTAATCCCCCTGTATCTTTCAGCCTGTGCGATGTAATGCCCCCGTTGATTTCAGCCTGTGAGATGTAATCCATCCCACGTTCATTTCAGCCTGTAACATGTAATCCTCTTGTACATTTCAGCCTGTGAGATGTAATTCCCCCCATTCATTTCAGCCTGTGAGATGTAAACCCCCGTCCTTTTCAGGTTGTGAGATGTAATCACCCCCGATCGTTTCAGCCCGTGTGATGTAATGCCCATGTTCATTTCAGCCTGTGAGATGTAATCACCCCCGTTCATTTCAGCCTATGTGATGTAATGCCCATGTTTGTTTCAGCCTGTGAGATGTAATCACCCCCGTTCGTTTCAGCCTGTGTGATGTAATCCCCCCGTTCTTTTCAGCCTGTGAGTTGTAATCCCCCGTTCTTTTCAGCCTGTGAGATGTAATCACCCCCGGTCAATTCAGGCTGTGTGAAGTAATGCCCATGTTCATTTCACCCGGTGAGATGTAATCCCCTCTGTTCATTTAAGCCTGTGAGATGTAATCCCCCTGTTCATTTCAGCCTGTGAGATGTAATCCCCCCATTCATTTCAGCCTGTGAGATGTAATCCCCCGTTCTTTTCAGCCTGAGAGATGTAATCACCCCCGTTCGTTTCAGCCTGTGTGATGTCATCCCCCGTTCTTTTCAGCCTGTGAGATGTAATCCCCCGTTCTTTTCAGCCTGTGAGATGTAATCACCCCCGGTCAATTCAGCCTGTGTGATGTAATGCCCATGTTCATTTCACCCTGTGAGATGTAATCCCCTTTGTTCATTTCAGACTGTGCGATGTAATCCCCCTGTTCGTTTCAGCCTGTGAGATGTAATCCCCCCATTTATTTCAGCCTGTGAGTTGTAATTCCCCGTTCTTTTCAGCCTGTGAGATGTAATCACCCCCGTTCAATTCAGCCTGTGTGATGTAATGCCCATGTTCATTTCAAACTGAGATATAATCCTCCTGTTTGTTTCAGCCTGTGAGATGTAACCTCCCGTTCATTTCAACCTGTGAGATGTAATCCCCTCTGTTCATTTCTGACTGTGCAATGTAATCCCCCCGTTCGTTTCAGCCTGTGAGATGTAATCCCCCGTTCTTTTCAGCCTGTGAGATGTAATCCCCCGTTCTTTTCAGCCTGTGAGATGTAATCCCCTAGTTCATTTCAGACTGTGCAATGTAATCGCCCTGTTTGTTTCAGCCTGTGCGATGTAATCCCCAATTCGTGTCAGCCTGTGTGATGTAATCCCCGTTTGTTTCAGCCCTTGAGATGTAAACCCACCCCCGTTTGTTGCACCCTGTGAGTTGTAATCCCCCAGTTCATTTCAGCCTGTGAAATGTAATCCCCCCTGTTAGTTGCTGGCTGTGAGATATAATCACCTCTGTTCATTTAATCCCCCTGTATCTTTCAGCCTGTGCGGTGTAATCCTTCCCACGTTCATTTCAGCCTGTAAGATGTAATTCCCCCTGTTCATTTCAGCCTGTGAAATGTAATCCCTCTGTTCATTTCAAACTGTGCAATGTA
The DNA here is from genome assembly GCF_030144855.1 of Hypanus sabinus. NCBI lineage: Eukaryota > Metazoa > Chordata > Chondrichthyes > Myliobatiformes > Dasyatidae > Hypanus > Hypanus sabinus. The sequence continues at coordinate 116,657 of NW_026778948.1, read as the reverse complement.
ATCCCCCTGTTTGTTTCAGGCTGAGAGATGTAATCCCCCTCGTTCATTTCAGCCTGATATGTAATCCCTCATTCGTTTCGGCCTGAGAGATGTAATCATCCTTGTTGGTTTCAGCCTGTCAGAGGTAATCCCCCTGTTCGTTTCAGCCTGTGAGATGTAATCCCCCCATTCATTTAAGCCTGTGTGATGTAATCCCCCTGTTCATTTCAGCCTGTGAGATGTAATCCCCCCATTTATTTCAGCCTGTGAGTTGTAATTCCCCGTTCTTTTCAGCCTGTGAGATGTAATCCCCAATGTTCATTTCAGCCTGTGAAATGTAATCCCTCTGTTCATTTCAAACTGTGCAATGTAATCCCCCAGTTTGTTTCAGACTGTGAGATGTAATCCCCCCATTCATTTAAGCCTGTGTGATGTAATCCCCCTGTTCTTTTCAGCCTGTGAGATGTAATCCCCCCATTTATTTCAGCCTGTGAGTTGTAATTCCCCGTTCTTTTCAGCCTGTGAGATGTAATCCCCCCATTTATTTCAGCCTGTGAGATGTTATCCCCCTGTTCATTTCAGCCTGTGAGATGTAATCACCCCCGTTCAAATCAGCCTGTGTGATGTAATGCCCATGTTCATTTCAGACTGTGTGATGTAATGCCCATGTTCATTTCAAACTGAGATATAATCCTCCTGTTCGTTTCAGCCTGTGAGATGTAACCTCCCGTTCATTTCAACCTGTGAGATGTAATCCCCTCTGTTCATTTCTGACTGTGCAATGTAATCCCCCCGTTCGTTTCAGCCTCTGAGATGTAATCCCCCGTTCTTTTCAGCCTGTGAGATGTAATCCCCTCTGTTCATTTCAGACTGTGCAATGTAATCGCCCTGTTTGTTTCAGCCTGTGCGATGTAATCCCCAATTCGTGTCAGCCTGTGCGATGTAATCCCCGTTTGTTTCAGCCCTTGAGATGTAAACCCACCCCCGTTTGTTGCACCCTGTGAGTTGTAATCCCCCAGTTCATTTCAGCCTGTGAAATGTAATCCCCCCTGTTCGTTGCTGGCTGTGAGATATAATCCCCCCCGTTCATTACAGCCTGTGAGATGTAATCACCTCTGTTCATTTAAGACTGTGCGATGTAATCCCCCTGTTTATTTCAGCCTGAGAGATGTAATCCCCCTCGTTCATTTCAGCCTGTGAGATTTAATGCCCCGATTCGTTTCAGACTGTGAGATGTAATCCACCTGTTAATTTCAGCCTGTGAGATGTAATCCCCCGATTCGTTTCAGACTGTGAGATGTAATCCACCTGTTAATTTCAGCCTGTGAGATGTAATCACCCGTTCTTTTCAGCCTGTGAGATGTAATCCCCTCTGTTCATTTCAGACTGTGCGATGTAATCCCTCTGTTTGTTTTAGCCTGAGATGTAATCCCCCTGTTCATTTCAGCCTGTGAGATGTAATCACCCCCATTCAATTCAGCCTGTGTGATGTAATCCCCATGTTCATTTCAGCCTGTGAGATGTTATCCCCCTGTTCGTTTCAGCCTGTGAAATGTAATCCCTCTGTTCATTTCAAACTGTGCAATGTAATCCCCCTGTTTGTTTCAGGCTGAGAGATGTAATCCCCCTCATTCATTTCAGCCTGAGATGTAATCCCTCATTCGTTTCAGACTGTGCGATGTAATCCCCCATTCTTTTCAGCCTGTGAGATGTAATCATCCTTGTTGGTTTCAGCCTGTCAGAGGTAATCCCCCTGTTCGTTTCAGCCTGTGAGTTGTAATCCCCCCATTCATTTAAGCCTGTGAGATGTAATCCCCCTGTTCATTTCAGCCTGTGAGATGTAATCCCCCCATTTTTTTCAGCCTGTGAGTTGTAATTCCCCGTTCTTTTCAGCCTGTGAGATGTAATCACCCCCGTTCAATTCAGCCTGTGTGATGTAATGCCCATGTTCATTTCAAACTGAGATATAATCCTCCTGTTCATTTCAGCCTGTGAGATGTAACCTCCCGTTCATTTCAACCTGTGAGATGTAATCCCCTCTGTTCATTTCTGACTGTGCAATGTAATCCCCCCGTTCGTTTCAGCCTGTGAGATGTAATCCCCCGTTCTTTTCAGCCTGTGAGATGTAATCCCCTCTGTTCATTTCAGACTGTGCAATGTAATCGCCCTGGTTGTTTCAGCCTGTGCGATGTAATCCCCAATTCGTGTCAGCCTGTGCGATGTAATCCCCAATTCGTGTCAGCCTGTGCGATGTAATCCCCCTGTTTGTTTCAGCCCTTGAGATGTAAACCAACCCCCGTTTGTTGCAGCCTGTGAGTTGTAATCCCCCCAGTTCATTTCAGCCTGTGAAATGTAATCCCCCCTGTTCGTTGCTGGCTGTGAGATATAATCCCCCCCCCCCCCGTTCATTACAGCCTGTGAGATGTAATCCCCCTCGTTCATTTCATCCTGTGAGATGTAATCCCCCTGTATCATTCAGCCTGTGCGATGTAATGCCCCCGTTGATTTCAGCCTGTGAGGTGTAATCCTTCCCACGTTCATTTCAGCCTGTAAGATGTAATGCTCTTGTACATTTCAGCCTGTGAGATGTAATTCCCCCTGTTCATTTCAAACTGTGCAATGTAATCCCCCTGTTTGTTTCAGGCTGAGAGATGTAATCCCCCTCGTTCATTTCAGCCTGAGATGTAATCCCTCATTCGTTTCAGACTGTGCGATGTAATCCCGCATTCTTTTCGGCCTGAGAGATGTAATCATCCTTGTTGGTTTCAGCCTGTCAGAGGTAATCCCCCTGTTCGTTTCAGCCTGTGAGATGTAATCCCCCCATTCATTTAAACCTGTGTGATGTAATCCCCCTGTTCAATTCAGCCTGTGAGATGTAATCCCCCCATTTATTTCAGCCTGTGCGTTGTAATTCCCCGTACTTTTCAGCCTGTGAGATGTAATCACTCCCGTTCAAATCAGCCTGTGTGATGTAATGCCCATGTTCATTTCAAACTGAGATGTAATCCCCCCGTTTGTTTTAGCCTGAGATGTAATCCCCCCATCCATTTCAGACTGTGCGATGTTATCCCCCCGTTCGTTTCAGCCTGTGAGATGTAATCCCCCGTTCTTTTCAGCCTGTGAGATGTAATCACCCCCGTTCGTTTCAACCTGTGTGATGTAATCCCCCGTTCTTTTCAGCCTGTGAGATGTAATCCCCCGTTCTTTTCAGCCTGTGAGATGTAATCACCCCCGGTCAATTCAGGCTGTGTAAAGTAATGCCCATGTTCATTTCACCCGGTGAGATGTAATCCCCTCTGTTCATTTAAGCCTGTGAGATGTAATCCCCCTGTTCATTTCAGCCTGTGAGATGTAATCCCCCCATTCATTTCAGCCTGTGAGTTGTAATCCCCCGTTCTTTTCAGCCTGTGAGATGTAATCCCCCGTTCTTTTCAGCCTGTGAGATGTAATCACCCCCGTTCTTTTCAGCCTGTGTGATGTAATGCCCATGTTCATTTAAACCTGTGACATGTAATCCCCTCTGTTCATTTCTGACTGTGCGATGTGATCCCCCCATTCGTTTCAGCCTGTGAGATGTAATCCCCCGTTCTGTTCAGCCTGTGAGATGTAATCCTCTCTGTTCATTTCAGACTGTGCAATGTAATCGCCCTGTTTGTTTCAGCCTGTGCGATGTAATCCCCAATTCGTGTCAGCCTGTGCGATGGAATCCCCCTGTTCAATTCAGCCTGTGAGATGTAATCCCCCCATTTATTTCAGCCTGTGCGTTGTAATTCCCCGTTCTTTTCAGCCTGTGAGATGTAATCACTCCCGTTCAAATCAGCCTGTGTGATGTAATGCCCATGTTCATTTCAAACTGAGATGTAATCCCCCCGTTCGTTTTAGCCTGAGATGTAATCCCCCCATCCATTTCAGACTGTGCGATGTTATCCCCCCGTTCGTTTCAGCCTGTGAGATGTAATCCCCCGTTCTTTTCAGCCTGTGAGATGTAATCAGCCCCGTTCGTTTCAGCCTGTGTGATGTAATCTCCCGTTCTTTTCAGCCTGTGAGATGTAATCCCCCGTTCTTTTCAGCCTGTGAGATGTAATCACCCCCGGTCAATTCAGGCTGTGTGAAGTAATGCCCATGTTCATTTCACCCGGTGAGATGTAATCCCCTCTGTTCATTTAAGCCTGTGAGATGTAATCCCCCTGTTCATTTCAGCCTGTGAGATGTAATCCCCCCATTCATTTCAGCCTGTGAGTTGTAATCCCCCGTTCTTTTCAGCCTGTGAGATGTAATCCCCCGTTCTTTTCAGCCTGTGAGATGTAATCACCCCCGTTCTTTTCAGCCTGTGTGATGTAATGCCCATGTTCATTTAAACCTGTGACATGTAATCCCCTCTGTTCATTTCTGACTGTGCGATGTTATCCCCCCGTTCGTTTCAGCCTGTGAGATGTAATCCCCCGTTCTGTTCAGCCTGTGAGATGTAATCCTCTCTGTTCATTTCAGACTGTGCAATGTAATCGCCCTGTTTGTTTCAGCCTGTGCGATGTAATCCCCAATTCGTGTCAGCCTGTGCGATGTAATCCCTCTGTTTGTTTCAGCCCTTGAGATGTAAACCCACCCCCATTTGTTGCAGCCTGTGAGTTGTAATCCCCCAGTTCATTTCAGCCTGTGAAATATAATCCCCCTGTTCGTTTCAACCTGTGCAATGTAATCCCCCCGTTCATTTCAGACTGTGCGATGTAATCCCCCCATTCGTTTCAGCCTGTGCGATGTAATCCCCAATTCGTGTCAGCCTGTGCGATGTAATCCCCCTGTTTGTTTCATCCTGTGCGATGTAATCCCCAATTCGTGTCAGCCTGTGTAATGTAATCCCCCTGTTAATTTCAGCCCTTGAGATGTAATCCCACCCCCGTTTGTTGCAGCCTGTGAGTTGTAATCACCCAGTTCATTTCAGCCTGTGAAATGTAATCCCCCCTGTTTGTTGCTGGCTGTGAGATATAATACCCCCCCGTTCATTACAGCCTGTGAGATGTAATTACCTCTGTTCATTTAAGACTATGCGATGTAATCCCCCTGTATCTTTCAGCCTGTGCGATGTAATGCCCCCGTTGATTTCAGCCTGTGAGATGTAATCCATCCCACGTTCATTTCAGCCTGTAACATGTAATCCTCTTGTACATTTCAGCCTGTGAGATGTAATTCCCCCCATTCATTTCAGCCTGTGAGATGTAAACCCCCGTCCTTTTTAGGTTGTGAGATGTAATCACCCCCGTTCGTTTCAGCCTGTGTGATGTAATGCCCATGTTCATTTCAGCCTGTGATATGTAATCACACCCGTTCGTTTCAGCCTATGTGATGTAATGCCCATGTTTGTTTCAGCCTGTGAGATGTAATCACCCCCGTTCGTTTCAGCCTGTGTGATGTAATCCCCCCGTTCTTTTCAGCCTGTGAGATGTAATCCCCCGTTCTTTTCAGCCTGTGAGATGTAATCACCCCAGGTCAATTCAGGCTGTGTGAAGTAATGCCCATGTTCATTTCACCCGGTGAGATGTAATCCCCTCTGTTCATTTAAGCCTGTGAGATGTAATACCCCTGTTCATTTCAGCCTGTGAGATGTAATCCCCCCATTCATTTCAGCCTGTGAGTTGTAATCCCCCGTTCTTTTCAGCCTGTGAGATGTAATCCCCCGTTCTTTTCAGCCTGTGAGATGTAATCACCCCCGTTCTTTTCAGCCTGTGTGATGTAATGCCCATGTTCATTTAAACCTGTGACATGTAATCCCCTCTGTTCATTTCTGACTGTGCGATGTGATCCCCCCATTCGTTTCAGCCTGTGAGATGTAATCCCCCGTTCTGTTCAGCCTGTGAGATGTAATCCTCTCTGTTCTTTTCAGACTGTGCAATGTAATCGCCCTGTTTGTTTCAGCCTGTGCGATGTAATCCCCAATTCGTGTCAGCCTGTGCGATGTAATCCCCCTGTTCAATTCAGCCTGTGAGATGTAATCCCCCCATTTATTTCAGCCTGTGCGTTGTAATTCCCCGTTCTTTTCAGCCTGTGAGATGTAATCACTCCCGTTCAAATCAGCCTGTGTGATGTAATGCCCATGTTCATTTCAAACTGAGATGTAATCCCCCCGTTCGTTTTAGCCTGAGATCTAATCCCCCCATCCATTTCAGACTGTGCGATGTTATCCCCCCGTTCGTTTCAGCCTGTGAGATGTAATCCCCCGTTCTTTTCAGCCTGTGAGATGTAATCACCCCCGTTCGTTTCAGCCTGTGTGATGTAATCCCCCGTTCTTTTCAGCCTGTGAGATGTAATCCCCCGTTCTTTTCAGCCTGTGAGATGTAATCACCCCCGGTCAATTCAGGCTGTGTGAAGTAATGCCCATGTTCATTTCACCCGGTGAGATGTAATCCCCTCTGTTCATTTAAGCCTGTGAGATGTAATCCCCCTGTTCATTTCAGCCTGTGAGATGTAATCCCCCCATTCATTTCAGCCTGTGAGTTGTAATCCCCCGTTCTTTTCAGCCTGTGAGATGTAATCCCCCGTTCTTTTCAGCCTGTGAGATGTAATCACCCCCGTTCTTTTCAGCCTGTGTGATGTAATGCCCATGTTCATTTAAACCTGTGACATGTAATCCCCTCTGTTCATTTCTGACTGTGCGATGTTATCCCCCCGTTCGTTTCAGCCTGTGAGATGTAATCCCCCGTTCTGTTCAGCCTGTGAGATGTAATCCTCTCTGTTCATTTCAGACTGTGCAATGTAATCGCCCTGTTTGTTTCAGCCTGTGCGATGTAATCCCCAATTCGTGTCAGCCTGTGCGATGTAATCCCTCTGTTTGTTTCAGCCCTTGAGATGTAAACCCACCCCCGTTTGTTGCAGCCTGTGAGTTGTAATCCCCCAGTTCATTTCAGCCTGTGAAATGTAATCCCCCTGTTCGTTTCAACCTGTGCAATGTAATCCCCCCGTTCATTTCAGACTGTGCGATGTAATCCCCCCATTCGTTTCAGCCTGTGCGATGTAATCCCCAATTCGTGTCAGCCTGTGCGATGTAATCCCCCTGTTTGTTTCATCCTGTGCGTGTAATCCCCAATTCGTGTCAGCCTGTGTAATGTAATCCCCCTGTTCATTTCAGCCCTTGAGATGTAATCCCACCCCCGTTTGTTGCAGCCTGTTAGTTGTAATCACCCAGTTCATTTCAGCCTGTGAAATGTAATCCCCCCTGTTTGTTGCTGGCTGTGAGATATAATACCCCCCCGTTCATTACAGCCTGTGAGATGTAATCACCTCTGTTCATTTAAGACTATGCGATGTAATCCCCCTGTATCTTTCAGCCTGTGCGATGTAATGCCCCCGTTGATTTCAGCCTGTGAGATGTAATCCATCCCACGTTCATTTCAGCCTGTAACATGTAATCCTCTTGTACATTTCAGCCTGTGAGATGTAATTCCCCCCATTCATTTCAGCCTGTGAGATGTAAACCCCCGTCCTTTTCAGGTTGTGAGATGTAATCACCCCCGATCGTTTCAGCCCGTGTGATGTAATGCCCATGTTCATTTCAGCCTGTGAGATGTAATCACCCCCGTTCATTTCAGCCTATGTGATGTAATGCCCATGTTTGTTTCAGCCTGTGAGATGTAATCACCCCCGTTCGTTTCAGCCTGTGTGATGTAATCCCCCCGTTCTTTTCAGCCTGTGAGTTGTAATCCCCCGTTCTTTTCAGCCTGTGAGATGTAATCACCCCCGGTCAATTCAGGCTGTGTGAAGTAATGCCCATGTTCATTTCACCCGGTGAGATGTAATCCCCTCTGTTCATTTAAGCTTGTGAGATGTAATCCCCCTGTTCATTTCAGCCTGTGAGATGTAATCCCCCCATTCATTTCAGCCTGTGAGATGTAATCCCCCGTTCTTTTCAGCCTGAGAGATGTAATCACCCCCGTTCGTTTCAGCCTGTGTGATGTCATCCCCCGTTCTTTTCAGCCTGTGAGATGTAATCCCCCGTTCTTTTCAGCCTGTGAGATGTAATCACCCCCGGTCAATTCAGCCTGTGTGATGTAATGCCCATGTTCATTTCACCCTGTGAGATGTAATCCCCTTTGTTCATTTCAGACTGTGCGATGTAATCCCCCTGTTCGTTTCAGCCTGTGAGATGTAATCCCCCCATTTATTTCAGCCTGTGAGTTGTAATTCCCCGTTCTTTTCAGCCTGTGAGATGTAATCACCCCCGTTCAATTCAGCCTGTGTGATGTAATGCCCATGTTCATTTCAAACTGAGATATAATCCTCCTGTTCGTTTCAGCCTGTGAGATGTAACCTCCCGTTCATTTCAACCTGTGAGATGTAATCCCCTCTGTTCATTTCTGACTGTGCAATGTAATCCCCCCGTTCGTTTCAGCCTGTGAGATGTAATCCCCCGTTCTTTTCAGCCTGTGAGATGTAATCCCTCGTTCTTTTCAGCCTGTGAGATGTAATCCCCTAGTTCATTTCAGACTGTGCAATGTAATCGCCCTGTTTGTTTCAGCCTGTGCGATGTAATCCCCAATTCGTGTCAGCCTGTGTGATGTAATCCCCGTTTGTTTCAGCCCTTGAGATGTAAACCCACCCCCGTTTGTTGCACCCTGTGAGTTGTAATCCCCCAGTTCATTTCAGCCTGTGAAATGTAATCCCCCCTGTTAGTTGCTGGCTGTGAGATATAATCACCTCTGTTCATTTAATCCCCCTGTATCTTTCAGCCTGTGCGGTGTAATCCTTCCCACGTTCATTTCAGCCTGTAAGATGTAATTCCCCCTGTTCATTTCAGCCTGTGAAATGTAATCCCTCTGTTCATTTCAAACTGTGCAATGTAATCCCCCTGTTTGTTTCAGGCTGAGAGATGTAATCCCCCTCGTTCATTTCAGCCTGATATGTAATCCCTCATTCGTTTCGGCCTGAGAGATGTAATCATCCTTGTTGGTTTCAGCCTGTCAGAGGTAATCCCCCTGTTCGTTTCAGCCTGTGAGATGTAATCCCCCCATTCATTTAAGCCTGTGTGATGTAATCCCCCTGTTCATTTCAGCCTGTGAGATGTAATCCCCCCATTTATTTCAGCCTGTGAGTTGTAATTCCCCGTTCTTTTCAGCCTGTGAGATGTAATCCCCAATGTTCATTTCAGCCTGTGAAATGTAATCCCTCTGTTCATTTCAAACTGTGCAATGTAATCCCCCAGTTTGTTTCAGACTGTGAGATGTAATCCCCCCATTCATTTAAGCCTGTGTGATGTAATCCCCCTGTTCTTTTCAGCCTGTGAGATGTAATCCCCCCATTTATTTCAGCCTGTGAGTTGTAATTCCCCGTTCTTTTCAGCCTGTGAGATGTAATCCCCCCATTTATTTCAGCCTGTGAGATGTTATCCCCCTGTTCATTTCAGCCTGTGAGATGTAATCACCCCCGTTCAAATCAGCCTGTGTGATGTAATGCCCATGTTCATTTCAGACTGTGTGATGTAATGCCCATGTTCATTTCAGACTGTGTGATGTAATGCCCATGTTCATTTCAAACTGAGATATAATCCTCCTGTTCGTTTCAGCCTGTGAGATGTAACCTCCCGTTCATTTCAACCTGTGAGATGTAATCCCCTCTGTTCATTTCTGACTGTGCAATGTAATCCCCCCGTTCGTTTCAGCCTCTGAGATGTAATCCCCCGTTCTTTTCAGCCTGTGAGATGTAATCCCCTCTGTTCATTTCAGACTGTGCAATGTAATCGCCCTGTTTGTTTCAGCCTGTGCGATGTAATCCCCAATTCGTGTCAGCCTGTGCGATGTAATCCCCGTTTGTTTCAGCCCTTGAGATGTAAACCCACCCCCGTTTGTTGCACCCTGTGAGTTGTAATCCCCCAGTTCATTTCAGCCTGTGAAATGTAATCCCCCCTGTTCGTTGCTGGCTGTGAGATATAATCCCCCCCGTTCATTACAGCCTGTGAGATGTAATCACCTCTGTTCATTTAAGACTGTGCGATGTAATCCCCCTGTTTATTTCAGCCTGAGAGATGTAATCCCCCTCGTTCATTTCAGCCTGTGAGATTTAATGCCCCGATTCGTTTCAGACTGTGAGATGTAATCCACCTGTTAATTTCAGCCTGTGAGATGTAATCCCCCGATTCGTTTCAGACTGTGAGATGTAATCCACCTGTTAATTTCAGCCTGTGAGATGTAATCACCCGTTCTTTTCAGCCTGTGAGATGTAATCCCCTCTGTTCATTTCAGACTGTGCGATGTAATCCCTCTGTTTGTTTTAGCCTGAGATGTAATCCCCCTGTTCATTTCAGCCTGTGAGATGTAATCACCCCCATTCAATTCAGCCTGTGTGATGTAATCCCCATGTTCATTTCAGCCTGTGAGATGTTATCCCCCTGTTCGTTTCAGCCTGTGAAATGTAATCCCTCTGTTCATTTCAAACTGTGCAATGTAATCCCCCTGTTTGTTTCAGGCTGAGAGATGTAATCCCCCTCATTCATTTCAGCCTGAGATGTAATCCCTCATTCGTTTCAGACTGTGCGATGTAATCCCCCATTCTTTTCAGCCTGTGAGATGTAATCATCCTTGTTGGTTTCAGCCTGTCAGAGGTAATCCCCCTGTTCGTTTCAGCCTGTGAGTTGTAATCCCCCCATTCATTTAAGCCTGTGAGATGTAATCCCCCTGTTCATTTCAGCCTGTGAGATGTAATCCCCCCATTTTTTTCAGCCTGTGAGTTGTAATTCCCCGTTCTTTTCAGCCTGTGAGATGTAATCACCCCCGTTCAATTCAGCCTGTGTGATGTAATGCCCATGTTCATTTCAAACTGAGATATAATCCTCCTGTTCATTTCAGCCTGTGAGATGTAACCTCCCGTTCATTTCAACCTGTGAGATGTAATCCCCTCTGTTCATTTCTGACTGTGCAATGTAATCCCCCCGTTCGTTTCAGCCTGTGAGATGTAATCCCCCGTTCTTTTCAGCCTGTGAGATGTAATCCCCTCTGTTCATTTCAGACTGTGCAATGTAATCGCCCTGTTTGTTTCAGCCTGTGCGATGTAATCCCCAATTCGTGTCAGCCTGTGCGATGTAATCCCCAATTCGTGTCAGCCTGTGCGATGTAATCCCCCTGTTTGTTTCAGCCCTTGAGATGTAAACCAACCCCCGTTTGTTGCAGCCTGTGAGTTGTAATCCCCCCAGTTCATTTCAGCCTGTGAAATGTAATCCCCCCTGTTCGTTGCTGGCTGTGAGATATAATCCCCCCCCCCCCCGTTCATTACAGCCTGTGAGATGTAATCCCCCTCGTTCATTTCATCCTGTGAGATGTAATCCCCCTGTATCATTCAGCCTGTGCGATGTAATGCCCCCGTTGATTTCAGCCTGTGAGGTGTAATCCTTCCCACGTTCATTTCAGCCTGTAAGATGTAATGCTCTTGTACATTTCAGCCTGTGAGATGTAATTCCCCCTGTTCATTTCAAACTGTGCAATGTAATCCCCCTGTTTGTTTCAGGCTGAGAGATGTAATCCCCCTCGTTCATTTCAGCCTGAGATGTAATCCCTCATTCGTTTCAGACTGTGCGATGTAATCCCGCATTCTTTTCGGCCTGAGAGATGTAATCATCCTTGTTGGTTTCAGCCTGTCAGAGGTAATCCCCCTGTTCGTTTCAGCCTGTGAGATGTAATCCCCCCATTCATTTAAACCTGTGTGATGTAATCCCCCTGTTCAATTCAGCCTGTGAGATGTAATCCCCCCATTTATTTCAGCCTGTGCGTTGTAATTCCCCATACTTTTCAGCCTGTGAGATGTAATCACTCCCGTTCAAATCAGCCTGTGTGATGTAATGCCCATGTTCATTTCAAACTGAGATGTAATCCCCCCGTTTGTTTTAGCCTGAGATGTAATCCCCCCATCCATTTCAGACTGTGCGATGTTATCCCCCCGTTCGTTTCAGCCTGTGAGATGTAATCCCCCGTTCTTTTCAGCCTGTGAGATGTAATCAGCCCCGTTCGTTTCAGCCTGTGTGATGTAATCTCCCGTTCTTTTCAGCCTGTGAGATGTAATCCCCCGTTCTTTTCAGCCTGTGAGATGTAATCACCCCCGGTCAATTCAGGCTGTGTGAAGTAATGCCCATGTTCATTTCACCCGGTGAGATGTAATCCCCTCTGTTCATTTAAGCCTGTGAGATGTAATCCCCCTGTTCATTTCAGCCTGTGAGATGTAATCCCCCCATTCATTTCAGCCTGTGAGTTGTAATCCCCCGTTCTTTTCAGCCTGTGAGATGTAATCCCCCGTTCTTTTCAGCCTGTGAGATGTAATCACCCCCGTTCTTTTCAGCCTGTGTGATGTAATGCCCATGTTCATTTAAACCTGTGACATGTAATCCCCTCTGTTCATTTCTGACTGTGCGATGTTATCCCCCCGTTCGTTTCAGCCTGTGAGATGTAATCCCCCGTTCTGTTCAGCCTGTGAGATGTAATCCTCTCTGTTCATTTCAGACTGTGCAATGTAATCGCCCTGTTTGTTTCAGCCTGTGCGATGTAATCCCCAATTCGTGTCAGCCTGTGCGATGTAATCCCTCTGTTTGTTTCAGCCCTTGAGATGTAAACCCACCCCCATTTGTTGCAGCCTGTGAGTTGTAATCCCCCAGTTCATTTCAGCCTGTGAAATATAATCCCCCTGTTCGTTTCAACCTGTGCAATGTAATCCCCCCGTTCATTTCAGACTGTGCGATGTAATCCCCCCATTCGTTTCAGCCTGTGCGATGTAATCCCCAATTCGTGTCAGCCTGTGCGATGTAATCCCCCTGTTTGTTTCATCCTGTGCGATGTAATCCCCAATTCGTGTCAGCCTGTGTAATGTAATCCCCCTGTTAATTTCAGCCCTTGAGATGTAATCCCACCCCCGTTTGTTGCAGCCTGTGAGTTGTAATCACCCAGTTCATTTCAGCCTGTGAAATGTAATCCCCCCTGTTTGTTGCTGGCTGTGAGATATAATACCCCCCCGTTCATTACAGCCTGTGAGATGTAATTACCTCTGTTCATTTAAGACTATGCGATGTAATCCCCCTGTATCTTTCAGCCTGTGCGATGTAATGCCCCCGTTGATTTCAGCCTGTGAGATGTAATCCATCCCACGTTCATTTCAGCCTGTAACATGTAATCCTCTTGTACATTTCAGCCTGTGAGATGTAATTCCCCCCATTCATTTCAGCCTGTGAGATGTAAACCCCCGTCCTTTTTAGGTTGTGAGATGTAATCACCCCCGTTCGTTTCAGCCTGTGTGATGTAATGCCCATGTTCATTTCAGCCTGTGAGATGTAATCACCCCCGTTCGTTTCAGCCTATGTGATGTAATGCCCATGTTTGTTTCAGCCTGTGAGATGTAATCACCCCCATTCGTTTCAGCCTGTGTGATGTAATCCCCCCGTTCTTTTCAGCCTGTGAGATGTAATCCCCCGTTCTTTTCAGCCTGTGAGATGTAATCACCCCAGGTCAATTCAGGCTGTGTGAAGTAATGCCCATGTTCATTTCACCCGGTGAGATGTAATCCCCTCTGTTCATTTAAGCCTGTGAGATGTAATACCCCTGTTCATTTCAGCCTGTGAGATGTAATCCCCCCATTCATTTCAGCCTGTGAGTTGTAATCCCCCGTTCTTTTCAGCCTGTGAGATGTAATCCCCCGTTCTTTTCAGCCTGTGAGATGTAATCACCCCCGTTCTTTTCAGCCTGTGTGATGTAATGCCCATGTTCATTTAAACCTGTGACATGTAATCCCCTCTGTTCATTTCTGACTGTGCGATGTGATCCCCCCATTCGTTTCAGCCTGTGAGATGTAATCCCCCGTTCTGTTCAGCCTGTGAGATGTAATCCTCTCTGTTCTTTTCAGACTGTGCAATGTAATCGCCCTGTTTGTTTCAGCCTGTGCGATGTAATCCCCAATTCGTGTCAGCCTGTGCGATGTAATCCCCCTGTTCAATTCAGCCTGTGAGATGTAATCCCCCCATTTATTTCAGCCTGTGCGTTGTAATTCCCCGTTCTTTTCAGCCTGTGAGATGTAATCACTCCCGTTCAAATCAGCCTGTGTGATGTAATGCCCATGTTCATTTCAAACTGAGATGTAATCCCCCCGTTCGTTTTAGCCTGAGATGTAATCCCCCCATCCATTTCAGACTGTGCGATGTTATCCCCCCGTTCGTTTCAGCCTGTGAGATGTAATCCCCCGTTCTTTTCAGCCTGTGAGATGTAATCACCCCCGTTCGTTTCAGCCTGTGTGATGTAATCCCCCGTTCTTTTCAGCCTGTGAGATGTAATCCCCCGTTCTTTTCAGCCTGTGAGATGTAATCACCCCCGGTCAATTCAGGCTGTGTGAAGTAATGCCCATGTTCATTTCACCCGGTGAGATGTAATCCCCTCTGTTCATTTAAGCCTGTGAGATGTAATCCCCCTGTTCATTTCAGCCTGTGAGATGTAATCCCCCCATTCATTTCAGCCTGTGAGTTGTAATCCCCCGTTCTTTTCAGCCTGTGAGATGTAATCCCCCGTTCTTTTCAGCCTGTGAGATGTAATCACCCCCGTTCTTTTCAGCCTGTGTGATGTAATGCCCATGTTCATTTAAACCTGTGACATGTAATCCCCTCTGTTCATTTCTGACTGTGCGATGTTATCCCCCCGTTCGTTTCAGCCTGTGAGATGTAATCCCCCGTTCTGTTCAGCCTGTGAGATGTAATCCTCTCTGTTCATTTCAGACTGTGCAATGTAATCGCCCTGTTTGTTTCAGCCTGTGCGATGTAATCCCCAATTCGTGTCAGCCTGTGCGATGTAATCCCTCTGTTTGTTTCAGCCCTTGAGATGTAAACCCACCCCCGTTTGTTGCAGCCTGTGAGTTGTAATCCCCCAGTTCATTTCAGCCTGTGAAATGTAATCCCCCTGTTCGTTTCAACCTGTGCAATGTAATCCCCCCGTTCATTTCAGACTGTGCGATGTAATCCCCCCATTCGTTTCAGCCTGTGCGATGTAATCCCCAATTCGTGTCAGCCTGTGCGATGTAATCCCCCTGTTTGTTTCATCCTGTGCGTGTAATCCCCAATTCGTGTCAGCCTGTGTAATGTAATCCCCCTGTTCATTTCAGCCCTTGAGATGTAATCCCACCCCCGTTTGTTGCAGCCTGTTAGTTGTAATCACCCAGTTCATTTCAGCCTGTGAAATGTAATCCCCCCTGTTTGTTGCTGGCTGTGAGATATAATACCCCCCCGTTCATTACAGCCTGTGAGATGTAATCACCTCTGTTCATTTAAGACTATGCGATGTAATCCCCCTGTATCTTTCAGCCTGTGCGATGTAATGCCCCCGTTGATTTCAGCCTGTGAGATGTAATCCATCCCACGTTCATTTCAGCCTGTAACATGTAATCCTCTTGTACATTTCAGCCTGTGAGATGTAATTCCCCCCATTCATTTCAGCCTGTGAGATGTAAACCCCCGTCCTTTTCAGGTTGTGAGATGTAATCACCCCCGATCGTTTCAGCCCGTGTGATGTAATGCCCATGTTCATTTCAGCCTGTGAGATGTAATCACCCCCGTTCATTTCAGCCTATGTGATGTAATGCCCATGTTTGTTTCAGCCTGTGAGATGTAATCACCCCCGTTCGTTTCAGCCTGTGTGATGTAATCCCCCCGTTCATTTCAGCCTGTGAGTTGTAATCCCCCGTTCTTTTCAGCCTGTGAGATGTAATCACCCCCGGTCAATTCAGGCTGTGTGAAGTAATGCCCATGTTCATTTCACCCGGTGAGATGTAATCCCCTCTGTTCATTTAAGCCTGTGAGATGTAATCCCCCTGTTCATTTCAGCCTGTGAGATGTAATCCCCCCATTCATTTCAGCCTGTGAGATGTAATCCCCCGTTCTTTTCAGCCTGAGAGATGTAATCACCCCCGTTCGTTTCAGCCTGTGTGATGTCATCCCCCGTTCTTTTCAGCCTGTGAGATGTAATCCCCCGTTCTTTTCAGCCTGTGAGATGTAATCACCCCCGGTCAATTCAGCCTGTGTGATGTAATGCCCATGTTCATTTCACCCTGTGAGATGTAATCCCCTTTGTTCATTTCAGACTGTGCGATGTAATCCCCCTGTTCGTTTCAGCCTGTGAGATGTAATCCCCCCATTTATTTCAGCCTGTGAGTTGTAATTCCCCGTTCTTTTCAGCCTGTGAGATGTAATCACCCCCATTCAATTCAGCCTGTGTGATGTAATGCCCATGTTCATTTCAAACTGAGATATAATCCTCCTGTTCGTTTCAGCCTGTGAGATGTAACCTCCCGTTCATTTCAACCTGTGAGATGTAATCCCCTCTGTTCATTTCTGACTGTGCAATGTAATCCCCCCGTTCGTTTCAGCCTGTGAGATGTAATCCCCCGTTCTTTTCAGCCTGTGAGATGTAATCCCCCGTTCTTTTCAGCCTGTGAGATGTAATCCCCTAGTTCATTTCAGACTGTGCAATGTAATCGCCCTGTTTGTTTCAGCCTGTGCGATGTAATCCCCAATTCGTGTCAGCCTGTGTGATGTAATCCCCGTTTGTTTCAGCCCTTGAGATGTAAACCCACCCCCGTTTGTTGCACCCTGTGAGTTGTAATCCCCCAGTTCATTTCAGCCTGTGAAATGTAATCCCCCCTGTTAGTTGCTGGCTGTGAGATATAATCACCTCTGTTCATTTAATCCCCCTGTATCTTTCAGCCTGTGCGGTGTAATCCTTCCCACGTTCATTTCAGCCTGTAAGATGTAATTCCCCCTGTTCATTTCAGCCTGTGAAATGTAATCCCTCTGTTCATTTCAAACTGTGCAATGTAATCCCCCTGTTTGTTTCAGGCTGAGAGATGTAATCCCCCTCGTTCATTTCAGCCTGATATGTAATCCCTCATTCGTTTCGGCCTGAGAGATGTAATCATCCTTGTTGGTTTCAGCCTGTCAGAGGTAATCCCCCTGTTCGTTTCAGCCTGTGAGATGTAATCCCCCCATTCATTTAAGCCTGTGTGATGTAATCCCCCTGTTCATTTCAGCCTGTGAGATGTAATCCCCCCATTTATTTCAGCCTGTGAGTTGTAATTCCCCGTTCATTTCAGCCTGTGAAATGTAATCCCTCTGTTCATTTCAAACTGTGCAATGTAATCCCCCAGTTTGTTTCAGACTGTGAGATGTAATCCCCCCATTCATTTAAGCCTGTGTGATGTAATCCCCCTGTTCTTTTCAGCCTGTGAGATGTAATCCCCCCATTTATTTCAGCCTGTGAGTTGTAATTCCCCGTTCTTTTCAGCCTGTGAGATGTATTCACCCCCATTCAATTCAGCCTGTGTGATGTAATGCCCATGTTCATTTCAAACTGAGATATAATCCTCCTGTTCGTTTCAGCCTGTGAGATGTAATCCCCCCATTCATTTAAGCCTGTGTGATGTAATCCCCCTGTTCATTTCAGCCTGTGAGATGTAATCCCCCCATTTATTTCAGCCTGTGAGATGTAACCTCCCGTTCTTTTCAACCTGTGAGATGTAATCCCCTCTGTTCATTTCTGACTGTGCAATGTAATCCCCCCGTTCGTTTCAGCCTCTGAGATGTAATCCCCCGTTCTTTTCAGCCTGTGAGATGTAATCCCCTCTGTTCATTTCAGACTGTGCAATGTAATCGCCCTGTTTGTTTCAGCCTGTGCGATGTAATCCCCAATTCGTGTCAGCCTGTGCGATGTAATCCCCGTTTGTTTCAGCCCTTGAGATGTAAACCCACCCCCGTTTGTTGCACCCTGTGAGTTGTAATCCCCCAGTTCATTTCAGCCTGTGAAATGTAATCCCCCCTGTTCGTTGCTGGCTGTGAGATATAATCCCCCCCGTTCATTACAGCCTGTGAGATGTAATCACCTCTGTTCATTTAAGACTGTGCGATGTAATACCCCTGTTTATTTCAGCCTGAGAGATGTAATCCCCCTCGTTCATTTCAGCCTGTGAGATTTAATGCCCCGATTCGTTTCAGACTGTGAGATGTAATCCACCTGTTAATTTCAGCCTGTGAGATGTAATCACCCGTTCTTTTCAGCCTGTGAGATGTAATCCCCTCTGTTCATTTCAGACTGTGCGATGTAATCCCTCTGTTTGTTTTAGCCTGAGATGTAACCCCCCTGTTCATTTCAGCCTGTGAGATGTAATCACCCCCATTCAATTCAGCCTGTGTGATGTAATGCCCATGTTCATTTCAAACTGAGATATAATCCTCCTGTTCATTTCAGCCTGTGAGATGTAACCTCCCGTTCATTTCAACCTGTGAGATGTAATCCCCTCTGTTCATTTCTGACTGTGCAATGTAATCCCCCCGTTCGTTTCAGCCTGTGAGATGTAATCCCCCGTTCTTTTCAGCCTGTGAGATGTAATCCCCTCTGTTCATTTCAGACTGTGCAATGTAATCGCCCTGTTTGTTTCAGCCTGTGCGATGTAATCCCCAATTCGTGTCAGCCTGTGCGATGTAATCCCCAATTCGTGTCAGCCTGTGCGATGTAATCCCCCTGTTTGTTTCAGCCCTTGAGATGTAAACCAACCCCCGTTTGTTGCAGCCTGTGAGTTGTAATGCCCCAGTTCATTTCAGCCTGTGAAATGTAATCCCCCCTGTTCGTTGCTGGCTGTGAGATATAATCCCCACCCCCCGTTCATTACAGCCTGTGAGATGTAATCCCCCTCGTTCATTTCATCCTGTGAGATGTAATCCCCCTGTATCATTCAGCCTGTGAGATGTAATGCCCCCGTTGATTTCAGCCTGTGAGGTGTAATCCTTCCCACGTTCATTTCAGCCTGTAAGATGTAATGCTCTTGTACATTTCAGCCTGTGAGATGTAATTCCCCCTGTTCATTTCAAACTGTGCAATGTAATCCCCCTGTTTGTTTCAGGCTGAGAGATGTAATCCCCTTCGTTCATTTCAGCCTGAGATGTAATCCCTCATTCGTTTCAGACTGTGCGATGTAATCCCGCATTCTTTTCGGCCTGAGAGATGTAATCATCCTTGTTGGTTTCAGCCTGTCAGAGGTAATCCCCCTGTTCGTTTCAGCCTGTGAGATGTAATCCCCCCATTCATTTAAACCTGTGTGATGTAATGCCCCTGTTCAATTCAGCCTGTGAGATGTAATCCCCCCATTTATTTCAGCCTGTGCGTTGTAATTCCCCGTTCTTTTCAGCCTGTGAGATGTAATCACTCCCGTTCAAATCAGCCTGTGTGATGTAATGCCCATGTTCATTTCAAACTGTGATGTAATCCCCCCGTTCGTTTTAGCCTGAGATGTAATCCCCCCATCCATTTCAGTCTGTGCGATGTTATCCCCCCGTTCGTTTCAGCCTGTGAGATAATCCCCCGTTCTTTTCAGCCTGTGAGATGTAATCCCCTCTGTTCATTTCAGACCGTGCGATGTAATCCCTCTGTTTGTTTTAGCCTGAGAGATGTAATCCACCTGTTAATTTCAGCCTGTGTGATGTAATCCCCCCATTCATTTCAGCCTGTGAGATGTAATCCCCCTTTTCATTTCAGCCTGTTAGATGTAACCTCCCGTTCTTTTCGGCCTGTGAGCTGTAATCATTCTTGTTCATTTCAGCCTGTCAGATTTAATCCCCAATGTTCATTTCAGCCTGTGAGATGTAATCCCCCGTTCTTTTCAGCCTGTGAGATGTAATCCCCTCTGTTCATTTCAGACTGTGCAATGTAATCGCTCTGTTTGTTTTAGCCTGAGAGATGTAATCCCCCTGTTCATTTCAGCCTGTGAGATGTAATCCCCCCATTCATTTCAACCTGTGAGATGTAATCCCCCTGTTCATTTCAGCCTGTGAGATGTAATCCCCCCATTCATTTCAACCTGTGAGATGTAATCCCCTGATTCATTTCAGCGTGTGGGATGTAAACCTCCTGTTCGTTTCAGCCTGTGAGATGTAACCTCCCATTCTTTTCAGCCTGTGAGATGTAATCCCCTCTGTTCATTTCAAACAGTGCGATGTAATCCCCCTGTTTGTTTCAGGCTGAGAGATGTAATCCCCCTGTTCGTTTTAGTCTGTAGTATGTAATCCACCGCATTCATTTCAGCCTGAGATGTAATCCCTCATTCGTTTCGGACT
This sequence comes from Hypanus sabinus, assembly GCF_030144855.1. Classification (NCBI taxonomy): domain Eukaryota; kingdom Metazoa; phylum Chordata; class Chondrichthyes; order Myliobatiformes; family Dasyatidae; genus Hypanus; species Hypanus sabinus. The sequence goes on along the minus strand of NW_026778948.1, from coordinate 96,580 downwards.
GTGCAATGTAATCCGCCTTTCTTTTCGGCCTGTGAGATGTAATCATTCTTGTTCGTTTCAGCCTGTCAGATGTAATCCCCAATGTTCGTTTCAGCCTGTGAGATGTAATCCCCAGATTCTTTTCAGCCTGTGAGATGTAATCCCCTCTGTTCATTTCAAACAGTGCGATGTAATCCCCCTGTTTGTTTCAGGCTGAGAGATGTAATCCCCCTGTTCGTTTTAGTCTGTAGTATGTAATCCACCGCATTCATTTCAGCCTGAGATGTAATCCCTCATTCGTTTCGGACTGTGCAATGTAATCCGCCGTTCTTTTCGGCCTGTGAGATGTAATCATTCTTGTTCGTTTCAGCCTGTCAGATGTAATCCCCAATGTTCGTTTCAGCCTGTGAGATGTAATCCCCAGATTCATTTCAGCCTGTGCGATGTAATCCCCCCGTTCGTTTCAACCTGTGAGATGTAATCCCCTCTGTTCATTTCAGACTGTGCAATGTAATCCCCCGTTCCTTCCAGCCTGTGAGATGTAATCCCCTCTGTTCATTTCAGACTGTGCGATATAATCCCCAAATCGTGTCAGCCTGTGCGATGTAATCCCCCTGTTTGTTTCAGCCCTTGAGATGTAAATCCACCCCCATTTGTTGCAGCCTGTGAGTTGTAATCCCCCCGTTCATTTCAGACTGTGCGATGTAATCCCCCCGTTCGTTTCAGCCTGTGAGATGTAATCCCCCGTTCTTTTCAGCCTGTGAGATGTAATCCCCTCTGTTCATTTCAGACTGTGCGATGTAATCCCTCTGTTTGTTTTAGCCTGAGAGATGTAATCCCCCTGTTCATTTCAGCCTGTGAGATTTAATCCCCCGATTCGTTTCAGACTGTGAGATGTAATCCACCTGTTAATTTCAGCCTGTGAGATGTAATCACCCGTTCTTTTCAGCCTGTGAGATGTAATCCCCTCTGTTCATTTCAGACTGTGCGATGTAATCCCTCTGTTTGTTTTAGCCTGAGATGTAATCCCCCTGTTCATTTCAGCCTGTGAGATGTAATCACCCCCATTCAATTCAGCCTGTGTGATGTAATGCCCATGTTCATTTCAAACTGAGATATAATCCTCCTGTTCATTTCAGCCTGTGAGATGTAACCTCCCGTTCATTTCAACCTGTGAGATGTAATCCCCTCTGTTCATTTCTGACTGTGCAATGTAATCCCCCCGTTCGTTTCAGCCTGTGAGATGTAATCCCCCGTTCTTTTCAGCCTGTGAGATGTAATCCCCTCTGTTCATTTCAGACTGTGCAATGTAATCGCCCTGTTTGTTTCAGCCTGTGCGATGTAATCCCCAATTCGTGTCAGCCTGTGCGATGTAATCCCCCTGTTTGTTTCAGCCCTTGAGATGTAAACCAACCCCCGTTTGTTGCAGCCTGTGAGTTGTAATCCCCCAGTTCATTTCAGCCTGTGAAATGTAATCCCCCCTGTTCGTTGCTGGCTGTGAGATATAATCCCCCCCCCCCCGTTCATTACAGCCTGTGAGATGTAATCCCCCTCGTTCATTTCATCCTGTGAGATGTAATCCCCCTGTATCATTCAGCCTGTGAGATGTAATGCCCCCGTTGATTTCAGCCTGTGAGGTGTAATCCTTCCCACGTTCATTTCAGCCTGTAAGATGTAATGCTCTTGTACATTTCAGCCTGTGAGATGTAATTCCCCCTGTTCATTTCAAACTGTGCAATGTAATCCCCCTGTTTGTTTCAGGCTGAGAGATGTAATCCCCTTCGTTCATTTCAGCCTGAGATGTAATCCCTCATTCGTTTCAGACTGTGCGATGTAATCCCGCATTCTTTTCGGCCTGAGAGATGTAATCATCCTTGTTGGTTTCAGCCTGTCAGAGGTAATCCCCCTGTTCGTTTCAGCCTGTGAGATGTAATCCCCCCATTCATTTAAACCTGTGTGATGTAATGCCCCTGTTCAATTCAGCCTGTGAGATGTAATCCCCCCATTTATTTCAGCCTGTGCGTTGTAATTCCCCGTTCTTTTCAGCCTGTGAGATGTAATCACTCCCGTTCAAATCAGCCTGTGTGATGTAATGCCCATGTTCATTTCAAACTGAGATGTAATCCCCCCGTTCGTTTTAGCCTGAGATGTAATCCCCCCATCCATTTCAGACTGTACGATGTTATCCCCCCGTTCGTTTCAGCCTGTGAGATAATCCCCCGTTCTTTTCAGCCTGTGAGATGTAATCCCCTCTGTTCATTTCAGACCGTGCGATGTAATCCCTCTGTTTGTTTTAGCCTGAGAGATGTAATCCCCCTGTTCATTTCAGCCTGTGAGATGTAATCCCCCGATTCGTTTCAGACTGTGAGATGTAATCCACCTGTTAATTTCAGCCTGTGAGATGTAATCACCCGTTCTTTTCAGCCTGTGAGATGTAATCCCCTCTGTTCATTTCAGACTGTGCGATGTAATCCCTCTGTTTGTTTTAGCCTGAGATGTAATCCCCCTGTTCATTTCAGCCTGTGAGATGTAATCCCCCGATTCATTTCAGCCTGTGAGATGTATTCCACCTGTTAATTTCAGCCTGTGATATAATCCCCCCTTTTCATTTCAGCCTGTGAGATGTAATCATCCTTCTTGGTTTCAGCCTGTCAGATGTAATCCCCAATGTTCGTTTCAGCCTGTGAGATGTAATCCCCCCATTCATTTAAGCCTGTGAAATGCAATCCCCTCTGTTCATTTTAAATTGTGCGATGTAATCCCCCTGTTTGTTTCAGGCTGAGATATGTAAACCCCCTGTTCGTTTTACCCTGTAAGATGTAATCCCCCGCGTTCATTTCAGCCTGAGATGTAATCCCTCATTCGTTTCGGACTGAGCAATGTAATCCCCCGTTCTTTTCGGCCTGTGAGATGTAATCATCCTTCTTCGTTTCAGCCTGTCAGATGTAATCCCCAATGTTCGTTTCAGCCTGTGAGATGTAATCCCCCCATTCATTTAAGCCTGTGTAATGTAATCCCCCTGTTCATTTCAGCCTGTGAGATGTAATCCCCCCATTCATTTCAGCCTGTGAGATGTAATCCCCCGTTCTTTTCAGCCTGTGAGATGTAATCACCCCCGTTCTTTTCAGCCTGTGTGATGTAATGCCCATGTTCATTTCAACCTGTGACATGTAATCTTCTGTTCATTTCTGACTGTGCGATGTGATCCCCCCGTTCGTTTCAGCCTGAGAGATGTAATCCCCCGTTCTGTTCAGCCTGTGAGATGTAATCCTCTCTGTTCATTTCAGACTGTGCAATGTAATCGCCCTGTTTGTTTCAGCCTGTGCGATGTAATCCCCAATTCGTGTCAGCCTGTGCGATGTAATCCCTCTGTTTGTTTCAGCCCTTGAGATGTAAACCCACCCCCGTTTGTTGCAGCCTGTGAGTTGTAATCCCCCAGTTCATTTCAGCCTGTGAAATGTAATCCCACTGCTAGTTTCAGCCTGTGCAATGTAATCCCCCCGTTCATTTCAGACTGTGCGATGTAATCCCCCCGTTCGTTTCAGCCTGTGAGATGTAATCCCCCGTTCTTTTCAGCCTGTGAGATGTAATCCCCTCTGTTCATTTCAGACTGTGCGATGTAATCCCTCTGTTTGTTTTAGCCTGAGAGATGTAATCCCCCTGTTCATTTCAGCCTGTGAGATTTAATCCCCCGATTCGTTTCAGACTGTGAGATGTAATCCACCTGTTAATTTCAGCCTGTGAGATGTAATCACCCGTTCTTTTCAGCCTGTGAGATGTAATCCCCTCTGTTCATTTCAGACTGTGCGATGTAATCCCTCTGTTTGTTTTAGCCTGAGATGTAATCCCCCTGTTCATTTCAGCCTGTGAGATGTAATCACCCCCATTCAATTCAGCCTGTGTGATGTAATGCCCATGTTCATTTCAAACTGAGATATAATCCTCCTGTTCATTTCAGCCTGTGAGATGTAACCTCCCGTTCATTTCAACCTGTGAGATGTAATCCCCTCTGTTCATTTCTGACTGTGCAATGTAATCCCCCCGTTCGTTTCAGCCTGTGAGATGTAATCCCCCGTTCTTTTCAGCCTGTGAGATGTAATCCCCTCTGTTCATTTCAGACTGTGCAATGTAATCGCCCTGTTTGTTTCAGCCTGTGCGATGTAATCCCCAATTCGTGTCAGCTGTGCGATGTAATCCCCAATTCGTGTCAGCCTGTGCGATGTAATACCCCTGTTTGTTTCAGCCCTTGAGATGTAAACCAACCCCCGTTTGTTGCAGCCTGTGAGTTGTAATCCCCCAGTTCATTTCAGCCTGTGAAATGTAATCCCCCCTGTTCGTTGCTGGCTGTGAGATATAATCCCCCCCCCCCCCGTTCATTACAGCCTGTGAGATGTAATCCCCCTCGTTCATTTCATCCTGTGAGGTGTAATCCCCCTGTATCATTCAGCCTGTGAGATGTAATGCCCCCGTTGATTTCAGCCTGTGAGGTGTAATCCTTCCCACGTTCATTCCAGCCTGTAAGATGTAATGCTCTTGTACATTGCAGCCTGTGAGATGTAATTCCCCCTGTTCATTTCAAACTGTGCAATGTAATCCCCCTGTTTGTTTCAGGCTGAGAGATGTAATCCCCTTCGTTCATTTCAGCCTGAGATGTAATCCCTCATTCGTTTCAGACTGTGCGATGTAATCCCGCATTCTTTTCGGCCTGAGAGATGTAATCATCCTTGTTGGTTTCAGCCTGTCAGAGGTAATCCCCCTGTTCGTTTCAGCCTGTGAGATGTAATCCCCCCATTCATTTAAACCTGTGTGATGTAATGCCCCTGTTCAATTCAGCCTGTGAGATGTAATCCCCCCATTTATTTCAGCCTGTGCGTTGTAATTCCCCGTTCTTTTCAGCCTGTGAGATGTAATCACTCCCGTTCAAATCAGCCTGTGTGATGTAATGCCCATGTTCATTTCAAACTGAGATGTAATCCCCCCGTTCGTTTTAGCCTGAGATGTAATCCCCCCATCCATTTCAGACTGTACGATGTTATCCCCCCGTTCGTTTCAGCCTGTGAGATAATCCCCCGTTCTTTTCAGCCTGTGAGATGTAATCCCCTCTGTTCATTTCAGACCGTGCGATGTAATCCCTCTGTTTGTTTTAGCCTGAGAGATGTAATCCCCCTGTTCATTTCAGCCTGTGAGATGTAATCCCCCGATTCGTTTCAGACTGTGAGATGTAATCCACCTGTTAATTTCAGCCTGTGAGATGTAATCACCCGTTCTTTTCAGCCTGTGAGATGTAATCCCCTCTGTTCATTTCAGACTGTGCGATGTAATCCCTCTGTTTGTTTTAGCCTGAGATGTAATCCCCCTGTTCATTTCAGCCTGTGAGATGTAATCCCCCGATTCATTTCAGCCTGTGAGATGTAATCCACCTGTTAATTTCAGCCTGTGATATAATCCCCCCTTTTCATTTCAGCCTGTGAGATGTAATCATCCTTCTTGGTTTCAGCCTGTCAGATGTAATCCCCAATGTTCGTTTCAGCCTGTGAGATGTAATCCCCCCATTCATTTAAGCCTGTGAAATGCAATCCCCTCTGTTCATTTTAAACTGTGCGATGTAATCCCCCTGTTTGTTTCAGGCTGAGATATGTAAACCCCCTGTTCGTTTTACCCTGTAAGATGTAATCCCCCGCGTTCATTTCAGCCTGAGATGTAATCCCTCATTCGTTTCGGACTGAGCAATGTAATCCCCCATTCTTTTCGGCCTGTGAGATGTAATCATCCTTCTTCGTTTCAGCCTGTCAGATGTAATCCACAATGTTCGTTTCAGCCTGTGAGATGTAATCCCCCCATTCATTTAAGCCTGTGTAATGTAATCCCCCGATTCATTTCAGCCTGTGAGATGTAATCCCCCCATTCATTTCAGCCTGTGAGATGTAATCCTCCTGTTTGTTTCAGCCTGTGAGATGTAACCTCCCGTTCTTTTCAGCCTGTGAAATGCAATCCCCTCTGTTCATTTCAAACTGTGCGATGTAATCCCCCTGTTTGTTTCAGGCTGAGATATGTAATCCCCCTGTTCGTTTTACCCTGTCAGATGTAATCCCCTGCGTTCATTTCAGCCTGAGATGTAATCCCTCATTCATTTCAGACTGTGCAATGTAATCCCCCGTTCTTTTCGGCCTGTGAGATGTAATCATCCTTCTTCGTTTCAGCCTGTCAGATGTAATCACCCCCGTTCTTTTCAGCCTGTGTGATGTAATGCCCATGTTCATTTCAACCTGTGACATGTAATCCCCTCTGTTCATTTCTGACTGTGCGATGTGATCACCCCGTTCGTTTCAGCCTGTGCGATGTAATCCCCCGTTCTGTTCAGCCTGTGAGATGTAATCCTCTCTGTTCATTTCAGACTGTGCAATGTAATCGCCCTGTTTGTTTCAGCCTGTGCGATGTAATCCCCAATTCGTGTCAGCCTGTGCGATGTAATCCCTCTGTTTGTTTCAGCCCTTGAGATGTAAACCCACCCCCGTTTGTTGCAGCCTGTGAGTTGTAATCCCCCAGTTCATTTCAGCCTGTGAAATGTAATCCCCCTGTTCGTTTCAACCTGTGCAATGTAATCCCCCCGTTCATTTCAGACTGTGTGATGTAATCCCCCCATTCGTTTCAGCCTGTGCGATGTAATCCCCAATTCGTGTCAGCCTGTGCGATGTAATCCCCCTGTTTGTTTCATCCTGTGCGATGTAATCCCCAATTCGTGTCAGCCTGTGCGATGTAATCCCCCTGTTCATTTCAGCCCTTGAGATGTAATCCCACCCCCGTTTGTTGCAGCCTGTGAGTTGTAATCCCCCAGTTCATTTCAGCCTGTGAAATGTAATCCCCCCTGTTTGTTGCTGGCTGTGAGATATAATACCCCCCCGTTCATTACAGCCTGTGAGATGTAATCACCTCTGTTCATTTAAGACTGTGCGATGTAATCCCCCTGTATCTTTCAGCCTGTGCGATGTAATGCCCCCGTTGATTTCAGCCTGTGAGATGTAATCCATCCCAAGTTCATTTCAGCCTCTAACATGTAATCCTCTTGTACATTTCAGCCTGTGAGATGTAATTCCCCCCATTCATTTCAGCCTGTGAGTCGTAAACCCCCGTCCTTTTCAGGTTGTGAGATGTAATCACCCCCGTTCGTTTCAGCCTGTGTGATGTAATGCCCGTGTTCGTTTCCGCCTGTGAGATGTAATCACCCCCGTTCGTTTCAGCCTATGTGATGTAATGCCCATGTTTGTTTCAGCCTGTGAGATGTAATCACCCCCGTTCGTTTCAGCCTGTGTGATGTAATCCCCCGTTCTTTTCAGCCTGTGAGATGTAATCACCCCCGGTCAATTCAGGCTGTGTGAAGCAATGCCCATGTTCATTTCACCCGGTGAGATGTAATCCCCTCTGTTCATTTAAGCCTGTGAGATGTAATCCCCCCATCCATTTCAGCCTGTGAGATGTAATCCCCCCATTCATTTCAGCCTGTGAGATGTAATCCCCCGTTCTTTTCAGCCTGTGAGATGTAATCCCCCGTTCTTTTCAGCCTGTGAGATGTAATCACCCCCGTTCTTTTCAGCCTGTGTGATGTAATGCCCATGTTCATTTCAACCTGTGACATGTAATCCCCTCTGTTCATTTCTGACTGTGCGATGTGATCCCCCCGTTCGTTTCAGCCTGTGAGATGTAATCCCCCGTTCTGTTCAGCCTGTGAGATGTAATCCTCTCTGTTCATTTCAGACTGTGCAATGTAATCGCCCTGTTTGTTTCAGCCTGTGCGATGTATTCCCCCTGTTTGTTTCATCCTGTGCGATGTAATCCCCAATTCGTGTCAGCCTGTGCAATGTAATCCCCCTGTTCATTTCAGCCCTTGAGAAGTAACCCCACCCCCGTTTGATGCAGCCTGAGTTGTAATCACCCAGTTCATTTCAGCCTGTGATATGTAATCCCCCCTGTTTGTTGCTGGCTGTGAGATATAATGCCCCCCCGTTCATTACAGCCTGTGAGATGTAATCACCTCTGTTCATTTAAGACTGTGCGATGTAATCCCCCTGTATCTTTCAGCCTGTGCGATGTAAAGCCCCCGTTGATTTCAGCCTGTGAGATGTAATCCATCCCACGTTCATTTCAGCCTGTAACATGTAATCCTCTTGTACATTTCAGCCTGTGAGATGTAATTCCCCCCATTCATTTCAGCCTGTGAGATGTAAACCCCCGTCCTTTTCAGGTTGTGAGATGTAATCACCCCCGTTCGTTTCAGCCTGTGTGATGTAATGCCCATGTTCGTTTCAGCCTGTGAGATGTAATCACCCCCGTTCGTTTCAGCCTGTGTGATGTAATCCCCCGTTCTTTTCAGCCTGTGAGATGTAATCCCCCGTTCTTTTCAGCCTGTGAGATGTAATCACCCCCGGTCAATTCAGGCTGTGTGAAGTAATGCCCATGTTCATTTCACCCGGTGAGATGTAATCCCCCCATTCATTTCAGCCTGTGAGATGTAATCCCCCGTTCGTTTCAGCCTGTGAGATGTAATCCTCACCCCGTTCATTTCAGCCTGTGAGATGTAATCCCCCTGTTCGTTTTACCCTGTGAGATGTATTCATCCTTCTTCGTTTCAGCCTGTCAGATGTAATCCCCAATGTTCGTTTCAGCCTGTGAGATGTAATCCCCCCATTCATTTAAGCCTGTGAGATGTAATCCCCCCATTCATTTCAGCCTGTGAGATGTAATCCTCCTGTTCGTTTCAGCCTGTCAGATGTAATCCCCAATGTTCGTTTCAGCCTGTGAGATGTAATCCCCCCATTCATTTAAGCCTGTGAGATGTAATCCCCCCATTCATTTCAGCGTGTGGGATGTAAACCTACTGTTCGTTTCAGCCTGTGAGATGTAACCTCCCGTTCTTTTCATCCTGTGAAATGCAATCCCCTCTGTTCATTTCAAACTGTGCGATGTAATCCCCCTGTTTGTTTCAGGCTGAGATATGTAATCCCCCTGTTCGTTTTACCCTGTCAGATGTAATCCCCTGCGTTCATTTCAGCCTGAGATGTAATCCCTCATTCATTTCAGACTGTGCAATGTAATCCCCCGTTCTTTTCGACCTGTGAGATGTAATCATCCTTCTTCGTTTCAGCCTGTCAGATGTAATCACCCCCGTTCTTTTCAGCCTGTGTGATGTAATGCCCATGTTCATTTCAACCTGTGACATGTAATCCCCTCTGTTCATTTCTGACTGTGCGATGTGATCACCCCGTTCGTTTCAGCCTGTGCGATGTAATCCCCCGTTCTGTTCAGCCTGTGAGATGTAATCCTCTCTGTTCATTTCAGACTGTGCAATGTAATCGCCCTGTTTGTTTCAGCCTGTGCGATGTAATCCCCAATTCGTGTCAGCCTGTGCGATGTAATCCCTCTGTTTGTTTCAGCCCTTGAGATGTAAACCCACCCCCGTTTGTTGCAGCCTGTGAGTTGTAATCCCCCAGTTCATTTCAGCCTGTGAAATGTAATCCCCCTGTTCGTTTCAACCTGTGCAATGTAATCCCCCCGTTCATTTCAGACTGTGTGATGTAATCCCCCCATTCGTTTCAGCCTGTGCGATGTAATCCCCAATTCGTGTCAGCCTGTGCGATGTAATCCCCCTGTTTGTTTCATCCTGTGCGATGTAATCCCCAATTCGTGTCAGCCTGTGCGATGTAATCCCCCTGTTCATTTCAGCCCTTGAGATGTAATCCCACCCCCGTTTGTTGCAGCCTGTGAGTTGTAATTACCCAGTTCATTTCAGCCTGTGAAATGTAATCCCCCCTGTTTGTTGCTGGCTGTGAGATATAATACCCCCCCGTTCATTACAGCCTGTGAGATGTAATCACCTCTGTTCATTTAAGACTGTGCGATGTAATCCCCCTGTATCTTTCAGCCTGTGCGATGTAATGCCCCCGTTGATTTCAGCCTGTGAGATGTAATCCATCCCAAGTTCATTTCAGCCTCTAACATGTAATCCTCTTGTACATTTCAGCCTGTGAGATGTAATTCCCCCCATTCATTTCAGCCTGTGAGTCGTAAACCCCCGTCCTTTTCAGCCTGTGAGATGTAATCACCCCCGTTCGTTTCAGCCTGTGTGATGTAATCCCCCGTTCTTTTCAGCCTGTGAGATGTAATCACCCCCGGTCAATTCAGGCTGTGTGAAGCAATGCCCATGTTCATTTCACCCGGTGAGATGTAATCCCCTCTGTTCATTTAAGCCTGTGAGATGTAATCCCCCCATCCATTTCAGCCTGTGAGATGTAATCCCCCCATTCATTTCAGCCTGTGAGATGTAATCCCCCGTTCTTTTCAGCCTGTGAGATGTAATCCCCCGTTCTTTTCAGCCTGTGAGATGTAATCACCCCCGTTCTTTTCAGCCTGTGTGATGTAATGCCCATGTTCATTTCAACCTGTGACATGTAATCCCCTCTGTTCATTTCTGACTGTGCGATGTGATCCCCCCGTTCGTTTCAGCCTGTGAGATGTAATCCCCCGTTCTGTTCAGCCTGTGAGATGTAATCCTCTCTGTTCATTTCAGACTGTGCAATGTAATCGCCCTGTTTGTTTCAGCCTGTGCGATGTATTCCCCCTGTTTGTTTCATCCTGTGCGATGTAATCCCCAATTCGTGTCAGCCTGTGCAATGTAATCCCCCTGTTCATTTCAGCCCTTGAGAAGTAATCCCACCCCCGTTTGATGCAGCCTGTGAGTTGTAATCACCCAGTTCATTTCAGCCTGTGATATGTAATCCCCCCTGTTTGTTGATGGCTGTGAGATATAATGCCCCCCCGTTCATTACAGCCTGTGAGATGTAATCACCTCTGTTCATTTAAGACTGTGCGATGTAATCCCCCTGTATCTTTCAGCCTGTGCGATGTAAAGCCCCCGTTGATTTCAGCCTGTGAGATGTAATTCCCCCCATTCATTTCAGCCTGTGAGATGTAAACCCCCGTCCTTTTCAGGTTGTGAGATGTAATCACCCCCGTTCGTTTCAGCCTGTGTGATGTAATGCCCATGTTCGTTTCAGCCTGTGAGATGTAATCACCCCCGTTCGTTTCAGCCTGTGTGATGTAATCCCCCGTTCTTTTCAGCCTGTGAGATGTAATCCCCCGTTCTTTTCAGCCTGTGAGATGTAATCACCCCCGGTCAATTCAGGCTGTGTGAAGTAATGCCCATGTTCATTTCACCCGGTGAGATGTAATCCCCCCATTCATTTCAGCCTGTGAGATGTAATCCCCCGTTCTTTTCAGCCTGTGAGATGTAATCACCCCCGTTCGTTTCAGCCTGTGTGATGTCATCCCCCGTTCTTTTCAGCCTGCGAGATGTAATCCCCCGTTCTTTTCAGCCTGTGAGATGTAATCACCCCCGGTCAATTCAGCCTGTGTGAAGTAATGCCCATGTTCATTTCACCCTGTGAGATGTAATCCCCTTTGTTCATTTCAGACTGTGCGATGTAATCCCCCCGTTCGTTACAGCCTGTGAGATATAATTCCCCCCGTTCATTTCAGACTGTGCGATGTAATCCCCCCGTTCATTTCAGACTGTGCGATGTAATCCCCCCGTTCGTTTCAGCCTGTGAGATGTAATCCCCCGTTCTTTTCAGCCTGTGAGATGTAATCCCCTCTGTTCATTTCAGACTGTGCAATGTAATCGCTCTGTTTGTTTTAGCCTGAGAGATATAATCCCCCTGTTCATTTCAGCCTGTGAGATGTAATCCCCTGATTCATTTCAGCGTGTGGGATGTAAACCTCCTGTTCGTTTCAGCCTGTGAGATGTAACCTCCCATTCTTTTCAGCCTGTGAGATGTAATCCCCTCTGTTCATTTCAAACAGTGCGATGTAATCCCCCTGTTTGTTTCAGGCTGAGAGATGTAATCCCCCTGTTCGTTTTAGCCTGTAGTATGTAATCCACCGCATTCATTTCAGCCTGAGATGTAATCCCTCATTCGTTTCGGACTGTGCAATGTAATCCGCCGTTCTTTTCGGCCTGTGAGATGTAATCATTCTTGTTCGTTTCAGCCTGTCAGATGTAATCCCCAATGTTCGTTTCAGCCTGTGAGATGTAATCCCCAGATTCATTTCAGCCTGTGCGATGTAATCCCCCCGTTCGTTTCAACCTGTGAGATGTAATCGCCTCTGTTCATTTCAGACTGTGCAATGTAATCCCCCGTTCCTTTCAGCCTGTGAGATGTAATCCCCTCTGTTCATTTCAGACTGTGCGATATAATCCCCAAATCGTGTCAGCCTGTGTGATGTAATCCCCCTGTTTGTTTCAGCCCTTGAGATGTAAATCCACCCCCATTTGTTGCAGCCTGTGAGTTGTAATCCCCGTTCATTTCAGCCTGTGAAATGTAATCCCACTGTTCGTTTCAGCCTGTGCAATGTAATCCCCCCGTTAATTTCAGACTGTGCGATGTAATGCCCATGTTCGTTTCAGCCTGTGAGATGTAATCACCCCCGTTCGTTTCAGCCTATGTGATGTAATGCCCATGTTTGTTTCAGCCTGTGAGATGTAATCACCCCCGTTTGTTTCAGCCTGTGTGATGTAATCCCCCGTTCTTTTCAGCCTGTGAGATGTAATCACCCCCGGTCAATTCAGGCTGTGCGAAGCAATGCCCATGTTCATTTCACCCGGTGAGATGTAATCCCCTCTGTTCATTTAAGCCTGTGAGATGTAATCCCCCTGTTCATTTCAGCCTGTGAGATGTAATCCCCCCATTCATTTCAGCCTGTGAGATGTAATCCCCCGTTCTTTTCAGCCTGTGAGATGTAATCCCCCGTTCTTTTCAGCCTGTGAGATGTAATCACCCCCGTTCTTTTCAGCCTGTGTGATGCAATGCCCATGTTCATTTCAACCTGTGACATGTAATCCCCTCTGTTCATTTCTGACTGTGCGATGTGATCCCCCCGTTCGTTTCAGCCTATGAGATGTAATCCCACGTTCTGTTCAGCCGGTGAGATGTAATCCTCTCTGTTCATTTCAGACTGTGCAATGTAATCGCCCTGTTTGTTTCAGCCTGTGCAATGTAATCCCCAATTCGTGTCAGCCTGTGCGTTGTAATCCCCCTGTTCATTTCAGCCTGTTAAATGTAATCCCCCTGTTCGTTTCAACCTGTGCAATGTAATCCCCCCGTTCATTTCAGTCTGTGTGATGTAATCCCCCCATTCGTTTCAGCCTGTGCGATGTAATCCCCAATTCGTGTCAGCCTGTGCGATGTAATCCCCCTGTTTGTTTCATCCTGTGCGATGTAATCCCCAATTCGTGTCAGCCTGTGCGATGTAATCCCCCTGTTCATTTCAGCCCTTGAGATGTAATCCCACCCCCGTTTGTTGCAGCCTGTGAGTTGTAATCACCCAGTTCATTTCAGCCTGTGAAATGTATTCCCCCCTGTTTGTTGCTGGCTGTGAGATATAATACCCCCCCGTTCATTACAGCCTGTGAGATGTAATCACCTCTGTTCATTTAAGACTGTGCGATGTAATCCCCCTGTATCTTTCAGCCTGTGCGATGTAATGCCCCCGTTGATTTCAGCCTGTGAGATGTAATCCATCCCACGTTCATTTCAGCCTGTAACATGTAATCCTCTTGTACATTTCAGACTGTGAGATGTAATTCCCCCCATTCATTTCAGCCTGTGAGATGTAAACCCCCGTCCTTTTCAGGTTGTGAGATGTAATCACCCCCGTTCGTTTCAGCCTGTGTGATGTAATGCCCATGTTCGTTTCAGCCTGTGAGATGTAATCACCCCCGTTCGTTTCAGCCTATGTGATGTAATGCCCATGTTTGTTTCAGCCTGTGAGATGTAATCACCCCCGTTCGTTTCAGCCTGTGTGATGTAATCCCCCGTTCTTTTCAGCCTGTGAGATGTAATCACCCCCGTTCATTTCAGCCTGTGAGATGTAAACCCCCGTCCTTTTCAGGTTGTGAGATGTAATCACCCCCGTTCGTTTCAGCCTGTGTGATGTAATGCCCATGTTCGTTTCAGCCTGTGAGATGTAATCACCCCCGTTCGTTTCAGCCTATGTGATGTAATGCCCATGTTTGTTTCAGCCTGTGAGATGTAATCACCCCCGTTCGTTTCAGCCTGTGTGATGTAATCCCCCGTTCTTTTCAGCCTGTGAGATGTAATCACCCCCGGTCAATTCAGGCTGTGTGAAGCAATGCCCATGTTCATTTCACCCGGTGAGATGTAATCCCCTCTGTTCATTTAAGCCTGTGAGATGTAATCCCCCCATCCATTTCAGCCTGTGAGATGTAATCCCCCCATTCATTTCAGCCTGTGAGATGTAATCCCCCGTTCTTTTCAGCCTGTGAGATGTAATCCCCCGTTCTTTTCAGCCTGTGAGATGTAATCACCCCCGTTCTTTTCAGCCTGTGTGATGTAATGCCCATGTTCATTTCAACCTGTGACATGTAATCCCCTCTGTTCATTTCTGACTGTGCGATGTGATCCCCCCGTTCGTTTCAGCCTGTGAGATGTAATCCCCCGTTCTGTTCAGCCTGTGAGATGTAATCCTCTCTGTTCATTTCAGACTGTGCAATGTAATCGCCCTGTTTGTTTCAGCCTGTGCGATGTATTCCCCCTGTTTGTTTCATCCTGTGCGATGTAATCCCCAATTCGTGTCAGCCTGTGCAATGTAATCCCCCTGTTCATTTCAGCCCTTGAGAAGTAATCCCACCCCCGTTTGATGCAGCCTGTGAGTTGTAATCACCCAGTTCATTTCAGCCTGAGATGTAATCCCTCATTCGTTTCGGACTGTGCAATGTAATCCGCCGTTCTTTTCGGCCTGTGAGATGTAATCATTCTTGTTCGTTTCAGCCTGTCAGATGTAATCCCCAATGTTCGTTTCAGCCTGTGAGATGTAATCCCCAGATTCTTTTCAGCCTGTGAGATGTAATCCCCTCTGTTCATTTCAAACAGTGCGATGTAATCCCCCTGTTTGTTTCAGGCTGAGAGATGTAATCCCCCTGTTCATTTTAGTCTGTAGTATGTAATCCACCGCATTCATTTCAGCCTGAGATGTAATCCCTCATTCGTTTCGGACTGTGCAATGTAATCCGCCGTTCTTTTCGGCCTGTGAGATGTAATCATTCTTGTTCGTTTCAGCCTGTCAGATGTAATCCCCAATGTTCGTTTCAGCCTGTGAGATGTAATCCCCAGATTCATTTCAGCCTGTGCGATGTAATCCCCCCGTTCGTTTCAACCTGTGAGATGTAATCGCCTCTGTTCATTTCAGACTGTGCAATGTAATCCCCCGTTCCTTTCAGCCTGTGAGATGTAATCCCCTCTGTTCATTTCAGACTGTGCGATATAATCCCCAAATCGTGTCAGCCTGTGTGATGTAATCCCCCTGTTTGTTTCAGCCCTTGAGATGTAAATCCACCCCCATTTGTTGCAGCCTGTGAGTTGTAATCCCCGTTCATTTCAGCCTGTGAAATGTAATCCCACTGTTCGTTTCAGCCTGTGCAATGTAATCCCCCCGTTAATTTCAGACTGTGCGATGTAATGCCCATGTTCGTTTCAGCCTGTGAGATGTAATCACCCCCGTTCGTTTCAGCCTATGTGATGTAATGCCCATGTTTGTTTCAGCCTGTGAGATGTAATCACCCCCGTTTGTTTCAGCCTGTGTGATGTAATCCCCCGTTCTTTTCAGCCTGTGAGATGTAATCACCCCCGGTCAATTCAGGCTGTGCGAAGCAATGCCCATGTTCATTTCACCCGGTGAGATGTAATCCCCTCTGTTCATTTAAGCCTGTGAGATGTAATCCCCCTGTTCATTTCAGCCTGTGAGATGTAATCCCCCCATTCATTTCAGCCTGTGAGATGTAATCCCCCGTTCTTTTCAGCCTGTGAGATGTAATCCCCCGTTCTTTTCAGCCTGTGAGATGTAATCACCCCCGTTCTTTTCAGCCTGTGTGATGCAATGCCCATGTTCATTTCAACCTGTGACATGTAATCCCCTCTGTTCATTTCTGACTGTGCGATGTGATCCCCCCGTTCGTTTCAGCCTGTGAGATGTAATCCCACGTTCTGTTCAGCCGGTGAGATGTAATCCTCTCTGTTCATTTCAGACTGTGCAATGTAATCGCCCTGTTTGTTTCAGCCTGTGCAATGTAATCCCCAATTCGTGTCAGCCTGTGCGATGTAATCCCTCTGTTTGTTTCAGCCCTTGAGATGTAAACCCACCCCCGTTTGTTGCAGCCTGTGAGTTGTAATCCCCCTGTTCATTTCAGCCTGTTAAATGTAATCCCCCTGTTCGTTTCAACCTGTGCAATGTAATCCCCCCGTTCATTTCAGACTGTGCGATGTAATCCCCCCATTCGTTTCAGCCTGTGCGATGTAATCCCCAATTCGTGTCAGCCTGTGCGATGTAATCCCCCTGTTTGTTTCATCCTGTGCGATGTAATCCCCAATTCGTGTCAGCCTGTGCGATGTAATCCCCCTGTTCATTTCAGCCCTTGAGATGTAATCCCACCCCCGTTTGTTGCAGCCTGTGAGTTGTAATCACCCAGTTCATTTCAGCCTGTGAAATGTATTCCCCCCTGTTTGTTGCTGGCTGTGAGATATAATACCCCCCCGTTCATTACAGCCTGTGAGATGTAATCACCTCTGTTCATTTAAGACTGTGCGATGTAATCCCCCTGTATCTTTCAGCCTGTGCGATGTAATGCCCCCGTTGATTTCAGCCTGTGAGATGTAATCCATCCCACGTTCATTTCAGCCTGTAACATGTAATCCTCTTGTACATTTCAGCCTGTGAGATGTAATTCCCCCCATTCATTTCAGCCTGTGAGATGTAAACCCCCGTCCTTTTCAGGTTGTGAGATGTAATCACCCCCGTTCGTTTCAGCCTGTGTGATGTAATGCCCATGTTCGTTTCAGCCTGTGAGATGTAATCACCCCCGTTCGTTTCAGCCTATGTGATGTAATGCCCATGTTTGTTTCAGCCTGTGAGATGTAATCACCCCCGTTCGTTTCAGCCTGTGTGATGTAATCCCCCGTTCTTTTCAGCCTGTGAGATGTAATCACCCCCGTTCGTTTCAGCCTGTGTGATGTAATCCCCCGTTCATTTCAGCCTGTGAGATGTAATCCCCTCTGTTCATTTCAGACTGTGCAATGTAATCGCTCTGTTTGTTTTAGCCTGAGAGATGTAATCCCCCTGTTCATTTCAGCCTGTGAGATGTAATCCCCCCATTCATTTCAACCTGTGAGATGTAATCCCCCTGTTCATTTCAGCCTGTGAGATGTAATCCCCCCATTCATTTCAACCTGTGAGATATAATCCCCTGATTCATTTCAGCGTGTGGGATGTAAACCTCCTGTTCGTTTCAGCCTGTGAGATGTAACCTCCCATTCTTTTCAGCCTGTGAGATGTAATCCCCTCTGTTCATTTCAAACAGTGCGATGTAATCCCCCTGTTTGTTTCAGGCTGAGAGATGTAATCCCCCTGTTCGTTTTAGTCTGTAGTACGTAATCCACCGCATTCATTTCAGCCTGAGATGTAATCCCTCATTCGTTTCGGACTGTGCAATGTAATCCGCCTTTCTTTTCGGCCTGTGAGATGTAATCATTCTTGTTCGTTTCAGCCTGTCAGATGTAATCCCCAATGTTCGTTTCAGCCTGTGAGATGTAATCCCCAGATTCTTTTCAGCCTGTGAGATGTAATCCCCTCTGTTCATTTCAAACAGTGCGATGTAATCCCCCTGTTTGTTTCAGGCTGAGAGATGTAATCCCCCTGTTCGTTTTAGTCTGTAGTATGTAATCCACCGCATTCATTTCAGCCTGAGATGTAATCCCTCATTCGTTTCGGACTGTGCAATGTAATCCGCCGTTCTTTTCGGCCTGTGAGATGTTATCATTCTTGTTCGTTTCAGCCTGTCAGATGTAATCCCCAATGTTCGTTTCAGCCTGTGAGATGTAATCCCCAGATTCATTTCAGCCTGTGCGATGTAATCCCCCCGTTCGTTTCAACCTGTGAGATGTAATCCCCTCTGTTCATTTCAGACTGTGCAATGTAATCCCCCGTTCCTTTCAGCCTGTGAGATGTAATCCCCTCTGTTCATTTCAGACTGTGCGATATAATCCCCAAATCGTGTCAGCCTGTGCGATGTAATCCCCCTGTTTGTTTCAGCCCTTGAGATGTAAATCCACCCCCATTTGTTGCAGCCTGTGAGTTGTAATCCCCCAGTTCATTTCAGCCTGTGAAATGTAATCCCACTGTTACTTTCAGCCTGTGCAATGTAATCCCCCCGTTCATTTCAGACTGTGCGATGTAATCCCCCCGTTCGTTTCAGCCTGTGAGATGTAATCCCCCGTTCTTTTCAGCCTGTGAGATGTAATCCCCTCTGTTCATTTCAGACTGTGCAATGTAATCGCTCTGTTTGTTTTAGCCTGAGAGATGTAATCCCCCTGTTCATTTCAGCCTGTGAGATGTAATCCCCCGATTCATTTCAGCGTGTGGGATGTAAACCTCCTGTTCGTTTCAGCCTGTGAGATGTAACCTCCCATTCTTTTCAGCCTGTGAGATGTAATCCCTCTGTTCATTTCAGACTGTGCGATGTAATCCCCCTGTTTGTTTCAGCCTGCGCGATGTAATCCCCAATTCATGTCAGCCTGTGTGATTAAATCCCCCTGTTTGTTTCAGCCCTTGAGATGTAATCCCACCCCCGTTTGTTGCATCCTGTGAGTTGTAATCCCCCCGTTCGTTTCAGCCTGTGAGATGTATCGCCCCATTCTTCTCAGCCTGTGAGATGTAATCCCCTCTGTTCATTTCAAACTGTGCAATGTAAACCCGCTGTTTGTTTCAGGCTGAGAGATGTAATCCCCCTGTTCGTTTTACCCTGTAAGTTGTAATCCCCCGCGTTCATTTCAGCCTGAGATATAATCCCTCATTCGTTTCGGACTGTGCAATGTAATCCCCCGATTCATTTCACCCTGTTAGATGTAACCTCCCGTTCTTTTCGGCCTGTGAGATGTAATCATCCTTGTTCGTTTCAGCCTGTCAGATGTAATCCCCAATGTTCATTTCAGCCTGTGAGATGTAATCCCCCCATTCTATTAAGCCTGTGAGATATAATCCCCCTGTACATTTCAGCCTGTGAGATGTAATCCCCCGTTCTTTTCAGCCTGTGAGATGTAATCCCCAATGTTCATTTCAGACTGTGCGATGTTACCCCCCCATTCGTTTCAGCCTGTGAGATGTAATCCTCCGTTCTTTTCAGCCTGTGAGATGTAATCCGCTCTGTTCATTTCAGACTGTGCGATGTAATCCCTCTGTTTGTTTTAGCCTGAGAGATGTAATCCCCTGATTCATTTCAGCCTGTGAGATGTAATCCACCTGTTAATTTCAGCCTGTGTGATGTAATCCCCCCATTCATTTCAGCCTGTGAGATGTAATCCCCCTTTTCATTTCAGCCTGTTAGATGTAACCTCCCGGTCTTTTCGGCCTGTGAGCTGTAATCATTCTTGTTCATTTCAGCCTGTCAGATTTAATCCCCAATGTTCATTTCAGCCTGTGAGATGTAATCAACCCCGTTCAATTCGGCCTGTGTGATGTAATGCCCATGTTCATTTCAGACTATGCGATGTAATCCCCCCGTTCGTTTCAGCCTGTGAGATGTAATCCCTCCATTCATTTCAGACTGTGCGATGTTACCCCCCCATTCGTTTCAGCCTGTGAGATGTAATCCTCCGTTCTTTTCAGCCTGTGAGATGTAATCCGCTCTGTTCATTTCAGACTGTGCGATGTAATCCCTCTTTGTTTTAGCCTGAGAGATGTAATCCCCTGATTCATTTCAGCCTGTGAGATGTAATCCACCTGTTAATTTCAGCCTGTGTGATGTAATCCCCCCATTCATTTCAGCCTGTGAGATGTAATCCCCCTTTTCATTTCAGCCTGTTAGATGTAATCCCCCGTTCTTTTCAGCCTGTGAGATGTAATCCCCTCTGTTCATTTCAGACTGTGCAATGTAATCGCTCTGTTTGTTTTAGCCTGAGAGATGTAATCCCCCTGTTCATTTCAGCCTGTGAGATGTAATCCCCCGATTCATTTCAGCGTGTGGGATGTAAACCTCCTGTTCGTTTCAGCCTGTGAGATGTAACCTCCCATTCTTTTCAGCCTGTGAGATGTAATCCCCTCTGTTCATTTCAAACAGTGCGATGTAATCCCCCTGTTTGTTTCAGGCTGAGAGATGTAATCCCCCTGTTCGTTTTAGCCTGTAGTATGTAATCCACCGCATTCATTTCAGCCTGAGATGTAATCCCTCATTCGTTTCGGACTGTGCAATGTAATCCGCCGTTCTTTTCGGCCTGTGAGATGTAATCATTCTTGTTCTTTTCAGCCTGTCAGATATAATCCCCAATGTTCGTTTCAGCCTGTGAGATGTAATCCCCAGATTCTTTTCAGCCTGTGTGATGTAATCCCCCTGTTTGTTTCAGGCTGAGAGATGTAATCCCCCTGTTCGTTTTAGTCTGTAGTATGTAATCCACCGCATTCATTTCAGCCTGAGATGTAATCCCTCATTCGTTTCGGACTGTGCAATGTAATCCGCCGTTCTTTTCGGCCTGTGAGATGTTATCATTCTTGTTCGTTTCAGCCTGTGAGATGTAATCCCCAATGTTCGTTTCAACCTGTGAGATGTAATCCCCCCGTTCGTTTCATCCTGTGAGATGTAATCCCCCGTTCGTTTCAGACTGTGCAATGTAATCCCCCGTTCCTTTCAGCCTGTGAGATGTAATCCCCTCTGTTCATTTCAGACTGTGCGATATAATCCCCAAATCGTGTCAGCCTGTGCGATGTAATCCCCCTGTTTGTTTCAGCCCTTGAGATGTAAATCCACCCCCATTTGTTGCAGCCTGTGAGTTGTAATCCCCCAGTTCAATTCAGCCTGTGAAATGTAATCCCACTGTTAGTTTCAGCCTGTGCAATGTAATCCCCCCGTTCATTTCAGACTGTGCGATGTAATCCCCCCGTTCGTTTCAGCCTGTGAAATGTAATCCCCCGTTCTTTTCAGCCTGTGAGATGTCATACCCTCTGTTCATTTCAGACTGTGCGATGTAATCCCCCCGTTCGTTTCAGCCTGTGAAATGTAATCCCCCGTTCTTTTCAGCCTGTGAGATGTCATACCCTCTGTTCATTTCAGACTGTGCGATGTATTCCCCCTGTTTGTTTCAGCCTGCGCGATGTAATCCCCAATTCATGTCAGCCTGTGTGATTAAATCCCCCTGTTTGTTTCAGCCCTTGAGATGTAATCCCACCCCCGTTTGTTGCATCCTGTGAGTTGTAATCCCCCCGTTCGTTTCAGCCTGTGAGATGTATCGCCCCATTCTTCTCAGCCTGTGAGATGTAATCCCCTCTGTTCATTTCAAACTGTGCAATGTAAACCCGCTGTTTGTTTCAGGCTGAGAGATGTAATCCCCCTGTTCGTTTTACCCTGTAAATTGTAATCCCCCGCGTTCATTTCAGCCTGAGATATAATCCCTCATTCGTTTCGGACTGTGCAATGTAATCCCCCGATTCATTTCAGCCTGTTAGATGTAACCTCCCGTTCTTTTCGGCCTGTGAGATGTAATCATCCTTGTTCGTTTCAGCCTGTCAGATGTAATCCCCAATGTTCATTTCAGCCTGTGAGATGTAATCCCCCCATTCTTTTCACCCTGTGAGATATAATCCCCCTGTTCATTTCAGACTGTGCGATGTTACCCCCCCATTCGTTTCAGCCTGTGAGATGTAATCCTCCGTTCTTTTCAGCCTGTGAGATGTAATCCGCTCTGTTCATTTCAGACTGTGCGATGTAATCCCTCTGTTTGTTTTAGCCTGAGAGATGTAATCCCCTGATTCATTTCAGCCTGTGAGATGTAATCCACCTGTTAATTTCAGCCTGTGTGATGTAATCCCCCCGTTCATTTCAGCCTGTGAGATGTAATCCCCCTTTTCATTTCAGCCTGTTAGATGTAACCTCCCGTTCTTTTCGGCCTGTGAGCTGTAATCATTCTTGTTCATTTCAGCCTGTCAGATTTAATCCCCAATGTTCATTTCAGCCTGTGAGATGTAATCAACCCCGTTCAATTCGGCCTGTGTGATGTAATGCCCATGTTCATTTCAGACTATGCGATGTAAACCCCCGTTCGTTTCAGCCTGTGAGATGTAATCCCTCCATTCATTTCAGACTGTGCGATGTTACCCCCCCATTCGTTTCAGCCTGTGAGATGTAATCCTCCGTTCTTTTCAGCCTGTGAGATGTAATCCGCTCTGTTCATTTCAGACTGTGCGATGTAATCCCTCTGTTTGTTTTAGCCTGAGAGATGTAATCCCCTGATTCATTTCAGCCTGTGAGATGTAATCCACCTGTTAATTTCAGCCTGTGTGATGTAATCCCCCCATTCATTTCAGCCTGTGAGATGTAATCCCCCTTTTCATTTCAGCCTGTTAGATGTAACCTCCCGTTCTTTTCGGCCTGTGAGCTGTAATCATTCTTGTTCATTTCAGCCTGTCAGATTTAATCCCCAATGTTCATTTCAGCCTGTGAGATGTAATCCCCCGTTCTTTTCAGCCTGTGAGATGTAATCCCCTCTGTTCAATTCAGACTGTGCAATGTAATCGCTCTGTTTGTTTTAGCCTGAGAGATGTAATCCCCCTGTTCATTTCAGCCTGTGAGATGTAATCCCCCTGTTCATTTCAGCCTGTGAGATGTAATCCCCCCATTCATTTCAACCTGTGAGATGTAATCCCCCTGTTCATTTCAGCCTGTGAGATGTAATCCCCCCATTCATTTCAACCTGTGAGATGTAATCCCCTGATTCATTTCAGCGTGTGGGATGTAAACCTCCTGTTCGTTTCAGCCTGTGAGATGTAACCTCCCATTCTTTTCAGCCTGTGAGATGTAATCCGCTCTGTTCATTTCAAACAGTGCGATGTAATCCCCCTGTTTGTTTCAGGCTGAGAGATGTAATCCCCCTGTTCGTTTTAGTCTGTAGTATGTAATCCATCGCATTCATTTCAGCCTGAGATGTAATCCCTCATTCGTTTCGGACTGTGCAATGTAATCCGCCTTTCTTTTCGGCCTATGAGATGTAATCATTCTTGTTCGTTTCAGCCTGTCAGATGTAATCCCCAATGTTCGTTTCAGCCTGTGAGATGTAATCCCCAGATTCATTTCAGCCTGTGCGATGTAATCCCCCCGTTCGTTTCAACCTGTGAGATGTAATCCCCTCTGTTCATTTCAGACTGTGCAATGTAATCCCCCGTTCCTTTCAGCCTGTGAGATGTAATCCCCGCTGTTCATTTCAGACTGTGCGATATAATCCCCAAATCGTGTCAGCCTGTGCGATGTAATCCCCCTGTTTGTTTCAGCCCTTGAGATGTAAATCCACCCCCATTTGTTGCAGCCTGTGAGTTGTAATCCCCCAGTTCATTTCAGCCTGTGAAATGTAATCCCACTGTTAGTTTCAGCCTGTGCAATGTAATCCCCCCGTTCATTTCAGACTGTGCGATGTAATCCCCCCGTTCGTTTCAGCCTGTGAGATGTAATCCCCCGTTCTTTTCAGCCTGTGAGATGTAATCCCCTCTGTTCATTTCAGACTGTGCAATGTAATCGCTCTGTTTGTTTTAGCCTGAGAGATGTAATCCCCCTGTTCATTTCAGCCTGTGAGATGTAATCCCCCGATTCATTTCAGCGTGTGGGATGTAAACCTCCTGTTCGTTTCAGCCTGTGAGATGTAACCTCCCATTCTTTTCAGCCTGTGAGATGTAATCCCCTCTGTTCATTTCAAACAGTGCGATGTAATCCCCCTGTTTGTTTCAGGCTGAGAGATGTAATCCCCCTGTTCGTTTTAGCCTGTAGTATGTAATCCACCGCATTCATTTCAGCCTGAGATGTAATCCCTCATTCGTTTCGGACTGTGCAATGTAATCCGCCGTTCTTTTCGGCCTGTGAGATGTAATCATTCTTGTTCGTTTCAGCCTGTCAGATGTAATCCCCAATGTTCGTTTCAGCCTGTGAGATGTAATCCCCAGATTCTTTTCAGCCTGTGAGATGTAATCCCCTCTGTTCATTTCAAACAGTGCGATGTAATCCCCCTGTTTGTTTCAGGCTGAGAGATGTAATCCCCCTGTTCGTCTTAGTCTGTAGTATGTAATCCACCGCATTCATTTCAGCCTGAGATGTAATCCCTCATTCGTTTCGGACTGTGCAATGTAATCCGCCGTTCTTTTCGGCCTGTGAGATGTTATCATTCTTGTTCGTTTCAGCCTGTGAGATGTAATCCCCAATGTTCGTTTCAACCTGTGAGATGTAATCCCCCCGTTCGTTTCAACCTGTGAGATGTAATCCCCTCTGTTCATTTCAGACTGTGCAATGTAATCCCCCGTTCCTTTCAGCCTGTGAGATGTAATCCCCTCTGTTCATTTCAGACTGTGCGATATAATCCCCAAATCGTGTCAGCCTGTGCGATGTAATCCCCCTGTTTGTTTCAGCCCTTGAGATGTAAATCCACCCCCATTTGTTGCAGCCTGTGAGTTGTAATCCCCCAGTTCATTTCAGCCTGTGAAATGTAATCCCCCCGTTCATTTCAGACTGTGCGATGTAATCCCCCCGTTCGTTTCAGCCTGTGAGATGTAATCCCCCGTTCTTTTCAGCCTGTGAGATGTAATCCCCTCTGTTCATTTCAGACTGTGCAATGTAATCGCTCTGTTTGTTTTAGCCTGAGAGATGTAATCCCCCTGTTCATTTCAGCCTGTGAGATGTAATCCCCCGATTCATTTCAGCGTGTGGGATGTAAACCTTCTGTTCGTTTCAGCCTGTGAGATGTAACCTCCCATTCTTTTCAGCCTGTGAGATGTAATCCCCTCTGTTCATTTCATACAGTGCGATGTAATCCCCCTGTTTGTTTCAGGCTGAGAGATGTAATCCCCCTGTTCGTTTTAGTCTGTAGTATGTAATCCACCGCATTCATTTCAGCCTGATATATAATCCCTCATTCGTTTCGGACTGTGCAATGTAATCCGCCGTTCTTTTCGGCCTGTGAGATGTAATCATTCTTGTTCGTTTCAGCCTGTCAGATGTAATCCCCAATGTTCGTTTCAGCCTGTGAGATGTAATCCCCAGATTCATTTCAGACTGTGCAATGTAATCCCCAGTTCCTTTCAGCCTGTGAGATGTAATCCCCTCTGTTCATTTCAGACTGTGCGATATAATCCCCAAATCGTGTCAGCCTGTGCGATGTAATCCCCCTGTTTGTTTCAGCCCTTGAGATGTAAATCCACCCCCATTTGTTGCAGCCTGTGAGTTGTAATCCCCCAGTTCATTTCAGCCTGTGAAATGTAATCCCACTGTTAGTTTCAGCCTGTGCAATGTAATCCCCCCGTTCATTTCAGACTGTGCGATGTATTCCCCCTGTTTGTTTCAGCCTGCGCGATGTAATCCCCAATTCATGTCAGCCTGTGTGATTAAATCCCCCTGTTTGTTTCAGCCCTTGAGATGTAATCACACCCCCGTTCAATTCCGCCTGTGTGATGTAATGCCCATGTTCATTTCAAACTGAGATATAATCCTCCTGTTCGTTTCAGCCTGTGAGATGTAACCTCCCGTTCATTTCAACCTGTGAGATGTAATCCCCTCTGTTCATTTCAAACAGTGCGATATAATCCCCCTGTTTGTTTCAGGCTGAGATATGTAATCCCCCTGTTCGTTTTAGTCTGTAGTATGTAATCCACCGCATTCATTTCAGCCTGAGATGTAATCCCTCATTCGTTTCGGACTGTGCAATGTAATCCGCCGTTCTTTTCGGCCTGTGAGATGTAATCATTCCAGTTCGTTTCAGCCTGTCAGATGTAATCCCCAATGTTCGTTTCAGCCTGTGAGATGTAATCCCCAGATTCATTTCAGCCTGTGCGATGTAATCCCCCCGTTCGTTTCAACCTGTGAGATGTAATCCCCTCTGTTCATTTCAGACTGTGCAATGTAATCCCCCGTTCCTTTCAGCCTGTGAGATGTAATCCCCTCTGTTCATTTCAGACTGTGCGATATAATCCCCAAATCGTGTCAGCCTGTGCGATGTAATCCCCCTGTTTGTTTCAGCCCTTGAGATGTAAATCCACCCCCATTTGTTGCAGCCTGTGAGTTGTAATCCCCCAGTTCATTTCAGCCTGTGAAATGTAATCCCCCCGTTCATTTCAGACTGTGCGATGTAATCCCCCCGTTCGTTTCAGCCTGTGAGATGTAATCCCCCGTTCTTTTCAGCCTGTGAGATGTAATCCCCTCTGTTCATTTCAGACTGTGCAATGTAATCGCTCTGTTTGTTTTAGCCTGAGAGATGTAATCCCCCTGTTCATTTCAGCCTGTGAGATGTAATCCCCCGATTCATTTCAGCGTGTGGGATGTAAACCTCCTGTTCGTTTCAGCCTGTGAGATGTAACCTCCCATTCTTTTCAGCCTGTGAGATGTAATCCCCTCTGTTCATTTCAAACAGTGCGATGTAATCCCCCTGTTTGTTTCAGGCTGAGATATGTAATCCCCCTGTTCGTTTTAGTCTGTAGTATGTAATCCACCGCATTCATTTCAGCCTGAGATGTAATCCCTCATTCGTTTCGGACTGTGCAATGTAATCCGCCGTTCTTTTTGGCCTGTGAGATGTAATCATTCCAGTTCGTTTTAGCCTGTCAGATGTAATCCCCAATGTTCGTTTCAGCCTGTGAGATGTAATCCCCAGATTCATTTCAGCCTGTGCGATGTAATCCCCCCGTTCGTTTCAACCTGTGAGATGTAATCCCCTCTGTTCATTTCAGACTGTGCAATGTAATCCCCCGTTCCTTTCAGCCTGTGAGATGTAATCCCCTCTGTTCATTTCAGACTGTGCGATATAATCCCCAAATCGTGTCAGCCTGTGCGATGTAATCCCCCTGTTTGTTTCAGCCCTTGAGATGTAAATCCACCCCCATTTGTTGCAGCCTGTGAGTTGTAATCCCCCAGTTCATTTCAGCCTGTGAAATGTAATCCCACTGTTAGTTTCAGCCTGTGCAATGTAATCCCCCCGTTCATTTCAGACTGTGCGATGTAATCCCCCCGTTCGTTTCAGCCTGTGAGATGTAATCCCCCGTTCTTTTCAGCCTGTGAGATGTAATCCCCTCTGTTCATTTCAGACTGTGCAATGTAATCGCTCTGTTTGTTTTAGCCTGAGAGATGTAATCCCCCTGTTCATTTCAGCCTGTGAGATGTAATCCCCCGATTCATTTCAGCGTGTGGGATGTAAACCTCCTGTTCGTTTCAGCCTGTGAGATGTAACCTCCCATTCTTTTCAGCCTGTGAGATGTAATCCCCTCTGTTCATTTCAAACAGTGCGATGTAATCCCCCTGTTTGTTTCAGCCTGTGAAATGTAATCCCCCGTTCTTTTCAGCCTGTGAGATGTCATACCCTCTGTTCATTTCAGACTGTGCGATGTATTCCCCCTGTTTGTTTCAGCCTGCGCGATGTAATCCCCAATTCATGTCAGCCTTTGTGATTAAATCCCCCTGTTTGTTTCAGCCCTTGAGATGTAATCCCACCCCCGTTTGTTGCATCCTGTGAGTTGTAATCCCCCCGTTCGTTTCAGCCTGTGAGATGTAATCCCCTCTGTTCATTTCAAACTGTGCGATGTAAACCCGCTGTTTGTTTCAGGCTGAGAGATGTAATCACCCTGTTCGTATTAGCCTGTGAGATGTAATCCCCCTCGTTCATTTCAGCCTGAGATGTAATCCCTCATTCGTTTCAGACTGTGCGATGTAATCCCCCATTCTTTTCGGCCTGTGAGATGTAATCATCCTTGTTCGTTTCAGCCTGTCAGATGTAATCCCCAATGTTCGTTTCAGCCTGTGAGATGTAAACCCCCCATTCTTTTAAGCCTGTGAGATATAATCCCCCTGTACATTTCAGCCTGTGAGATGTAATCCCCCGTTCTTTTCAGCCTGTGAGATGTAATCAACCCCGTTCAATTCGGCCTGTGTGATGTAATGCCCATGTTCATTTCAGACTGTGCGATGTAATCCCCCCGTTCGTTTCAGCCTGTGAGATGTAATCCCTCCATTCTTTTCAGACTGTGCGATGTTACCCCCCCATTCGTTTCAGCCTGTGAGATGTAATCCTCCGTTCTTTTCAGCCTGTGAGATGTAATCCGCTCTGTTCATTTCAGACTGTGCGATGTAATCCCTCTGTTTGTTTTAGCCTGAGAGATGTAATCCCCTGATTCATTTCAGCCTGTGTGATGTAATCCCCCCGTTCTTTTCGGCCTGTGTGATGTAATCCCCGCATTCATTTAAGCCTGTGTGAAGTAATCCCCCCGTTCTTTTCGGCCTGTGTGATGTAATCACCCCCGTTCGTTTCAGCCTGTGTGATGTAATGCCCATGTTCATTTCAACCTGTGAGATGTAATCCCCTCTGTTCATTTCTGACTGTGCAATGTAATCCCCCCGTTCGTTTCAGCCTGTGAGATGTAATCCCCCGTTCTTTTCAGCCTGTGAGATGTAATCCCCTCTGTTCATTTCAGACTGTGCAATGTAATCGCCCTGTTTGTTTCAGCCTGTGCGATGTAATCCCCAATTCGTCTCAGCCTGTGCGATGTAATCCCCCTGTTTGTTTCAGCCCTTGAGATGTAAACCCACCCCCGTTTGTTGCAGCCTGTGAGTTGTAATCCCCCAGTTCATTTCAGCCTGTGAAATGTAATCCCCCCTGTTCGTTGCTGGCTGTGAGATATAATCCCCCCCGTTCATTACAGCCTGTGAGATGTAATCACCCCTGTTCATTTAAGACTGTGCGATGTAATCCCCCTGTATCTTTCAGCCTGTGCGATGTAATGCCCCCGTTGATTTCAGCCTGTGAGGTGTAATCCTTCCCACGTTCATTTCAGCCTGTAAGAAGTAATGCTCTTGTACATTTCAGCCTGTGAGATGTAATTCCCCCTGTTCATTTCGGCCTGTGAAATGTAATCCCTCCGTTCATTTCAAACTGTGCAATGTAATCCCCCTGTTTGTTTCAGGCTGAGAGATGTAATCCCCCTCGTTCATTTCAGCCTGATATGTAATCCTTCATTCGTTTCAGACTGTGCGATGTAATCCCCCATTCTTTTCGGCCTGAGACATGTAATCATCCTTGTTGGTTTCAGCCTGTCAGAGGTAATCCCCCTGTTCGTTTCAGCCTGTGAGATGTAATCCCCCCATTCATTTAAGCCTGTGTGATGTAATCCCCCTGTTCATTTCAGCCTGATATGTAATCCCTCATTCGTTTCAGACTGTGCGATGTAATCCCCCATTCTTTTCGGCCTGAGACATGTAATCATCCTTGTTGGTTTCAGCCTGTCAGAGGTAATCCCCCTGTTCGTTTCAGCCTGTGAGATGTAATCCCCCCATTTATTTCAGCCTGTGAGATGTAATCACCCCCATTCAATTCAGCCTGTGTGATGTAATGCCCATGTTCATTTCAAACTGAGATATAATCCTCCTGTTCGTTTCAGCCTGTGAGATGTAACCTCCCGTTCATTTCAACCTGTGAGATGTAATCCCCTCTGTTCATTTCTGACTGTGCAATGTAATCCCCCCGTTCGTTTCAGCCTGTGAGATGTAATCCCCCATTCTTTTCAGCCTGTGAGATGTAATCCCCTCTGTTCATTTCAGACTGTGCAATGTAATCGCCCTGTTTGTTTCAGCCTGTGCGATGTAATCCCCAATTCGTCTCAGCCTGTGCGATGTAATCCCCCTGTTTGTTTCAGCCCTTGAGATGTAAATCCACCCCCGTTTGTTGCAGCCTGTGAGTTGTAATCCCCCAGTTCATTTCAGCCTGTGAAATGTAATCCCCCCTGTTCGTTGCTGGCTGTGAGATATAATCCCCCCCGTTCATTACAGCCTGTGAGATGTAATCACCTCTGTTCATTTAAGACTGCGCGATGTAATCCCCCTGTTTATTTCAGCCTGAGAGATGTAATCCCCCTCGTTCATTTCATCCTGTGAGATGTAATCCCCCTGTATCTTTCAGCCTGTGCGATGTAATGCCCCCGTTGATTTCAGCCTGTGAGGTGTAATCCTTCCCACGTTCATTTCAGCCTGTAAGATGTAATGCACTTGTACATTTCAGCCAGTGAGATGTAATCATCCTTTTTCATTTCAGCCTGTCAGATGTAATCCCCAATGTTCATTTCAGCCTGTGAAATGTAATCCCTCTGTTCATTTCAAACTGTGCAATGTAATCCCCCTGTTTGTTTCAGGCTGAGAGATGTAATCCCCCTCGTTCATTTCAGCCTGATATGTAATCCCTCATTCGTTTCAGACTGTGCGATGTAATCCCCCATTCTTTTCGGCCTGAGACATGTAATCATCCTTGTTGGTTTCAGCCTGTCAGAGGTAATCCCCCTGTTCGTTTCAGCCTGTGAGATGTAATCCCCCCATTTATTTCAGCCTGTGAGTTGTAATTCCCCGTTCTTTTCAGCCTGTGAGATGTAATCACCCCCATTCAATTCAGCCTGTGTGATGTAATGCCCATGTTCATTTCAAACTGAGATATAATCCTCCTGTTCGTTTCAGCCTGTGAGATGTAACCTCCCGTTCATTTCAACCTGTGAGATGTAATCCCCTCTGTTCATTTCTGACTGTGTAATGTAGTCCCCCTGTTCGTTTCAGCCTGTGAGATGTAATCCACCGTTCTTTTCAGCCTGTGCGATGTAATCCCCTCTGTTCATTTCAGACTGTGCAATGTAATCGCCCTGTTTGTTTCAGCCTGTGCGATGTAATCCCCAATTCGTGTCTGCCTGTGCGATGTAATCCCCCTGTTTGTTTCAGCCCTTGAGATGTAAACCCACCCCCGTTTGTTGCAGCCTGTGAGTTGTAATCCCCCAGTTCATTTCAGCCTGTGAAATGTAATCCCCCCTGTTCGTTGCTGGCTGTGAGATATAATCCCCCCCGTTCATTACAGCCTGTGAGATGTAATCACCCCTGTTCATTTAAGACTGTGCGATGTAATCCCCCTGTATCTTTCAGCCTGTGCGATGTAATGCCCCCGTTGATTTCAGCCTGTGAGGTGTAATCCTTCCCACGTTCATTTCAGCCTGTAAGAAGTAATGCTCTTGTACATTTCAGCCTGTGAGATGTAATTCCCCCTGTTCATTTCGGCCTGTGAAATGTAATCCCTCTGTTCATTTCAAACTGTGCAATGTAATCCCCCTGTTTGTTTCAGGCTGAGAGATGTAATCCCCCTCGTTCATTTCAGCCTGATATGTAATCCCTCATTAGTTTCAGCCTGAGAGATGTAATCCCCCCATTCATTTAAGCCTGTGTGATGTAATCCCCCTGTTCATTTCAGCCTGATATGTAATCCCTCATTCGTTTCAGACTGTGCGATGTAATCCCCCATTCTTTTCGGCCTGAGACATGTAATCATCCTTGTTGGTTTCAGCCTGTCAGAGGTAATCCCCCTGGTCGTTTCAGCCTGTGAGATGTAATCCCCCCATTCATTTAAGCCTGTGTGATGTAATCCCCCTGTTCATTTCAGCCTGATATGTAATCCCTCATTCGTTTCAGACTGTGCGATGTAATCCCCCATTCTTTTCGGCCTGAGACATGTAATCATCCTTGTTGGTTTCAGCCTGTCAGAGGTAATCCCCCTGTTCGTTTCAGCCTGTGAGATGTAATCCCCCCATTGTTTTAAGCCTGTGTGATGTAATGCCCATGTTAATTTCAACCTGTGAGATGTAATCCCCTCTGTTCATTTCTGACTGTGCAATGTAATCCCCCCGTTCGTTTCAGTCTGTGAGATGTAATCCCCCATTCTTTTCAGCCTGTGAGATGTAATCCCCTCTGTTCATTTCAGACTGTGCAATGTAATCGCCCTGTTTGTTTCAGCCTGTGCGATGTAATCCTCAATTCGTCTCAGCCTGTGCGATGTAATCCCCCTGTTTGTTTCAGCCCTTGAGATGTAAATCCACCCCCGTTTGTTGCAGCCTGTGAGTTGTAATCCCCCAGTTCATTTCAGCCTGTGAAATGTAATCCCCCCTGTTCGTTGCTGGCTGTGAGATATAATCCCCCCCGTTCATTACAGCCTGTGAGATGTAATCACCTCTGTTCATTTAAGACTGCGCGATGTAATCCCCCTGTTTATTTCAGCCTGAGAGATGTAATCCCCCTCGTTCATTTCATCCTGTGAGATGTAATCCCCCTGTATCTTTCAGCCTGTGCGATGTAATGCCCACGTTGATTTCAGCCTGTGAGGTGTAATCCTTCCCACGTTCATTTCAGCCTGTAAGATGTAATGCACTTGTACATTTCAGCCAGTGAGATGTAATCATCTTTTTTCGTTTCAGCCTGTCAGATGTAATCCCCAATGTTCATTTCAGCCTGTGAAATGTAATCCCTCTGTTCATTTCAAACTGTGCAATGTAATCCCCCTGTTTGTTTCAGGCTGAGAGATGTAATCCCCCTCGTTCATTTCAGCCTGATATGTAATCCCTCATTCGTTTCAGACTGTGCGATGTAATCCCCCATTCTTTTCGGCCTGAGACATGTAATCATCCTTGTTGGTTTCAGCCTGTCAGAGGTAATCCCCCTGTTCGTTTCAGCCTGTGAGATGTAATCCCCCCATTTATTTCAGCCTGTGAGTTGTAATTCCCCGTTCTTTTCAGCCTGTGAGATGTAATCACCCCCATTCAATTCAGCCTGTGTGATGTAATGCCCATGTTCATTTCAAACTGAGATATAATCCTCCTGTTCGTTTCAGCCTGTGAGATGTAACCTCCCGTTCATTTCAACCTGTGAGATGTAATCCCCTCTGTTCATTTCTGACTGTGTAATGTAATCCCCCCGTTCGTTTCAGCCTGTGAGATGTAATCCACCGTTCTTTTCAGCCTGTGCGATGTAATCCCCTCTGTTCATTTCAGACTGTGCAATGTAATCGCCCAGTTTGTTTCAGCCTGTGCGATGTAATCCCCAATTCGTGTCAGCCTGTGCGATGTAATCCCCCTGTTTGTTTCAGCCCTTGAGATGTAAACCAACCCCCGTTTGTTGCAGCCTGTGAGTTGTAATCCCCCAGTTCATTTCAGCCTGTGAAATGTAATCCCCCCTGTTCGTTGCTGGCTGTGAGATATAATCCCCCCCCGTTCATTACAGCCTGTGAGATGTAATCCCCCTCGTTCATTTCATCCTGTGAGATATAATCCCCCTGTATCTTTCAGCCTGTGCGATGTAACGCCCCCGTTGATTTCAGCGTGTGAGATGTAACCTCCCGTTCATTTGAACCTGTGAGATGTAATCCCCTCTGTTCATTTCTGACTGTGCAATGTAATCCCCCCGTTCGTTTCAGCCTGTGAGATGTAATCCCCCTGTATCTTTCAGCCTGTGAGATGTAATCCCCCCATTCATTTAAGCCTGTGTGATGTAATCCCCCTGTTCATTTCAGCCTGATATGTAATCCCTCATTCGTTTCAGACTGTGCAATGTAATCCCCCATTCTTTTCGGCCTGAGACATGTAATCATCCTTGTTGGTTTCAGCCTGTCAGAGGTAATCCCCCTGTTCGTTTCAGCCTGTGAGATGTAATCCCCCCATTTATTTCAGCCTGTGAGTTGTAATTCCCCGTTCTTTTCAGCCTGTGAGATGTAATCACCCCCATTCAATTCAGCCTGTGTGATGTAATGCCCATGTTCATTTCAAACTGAGATATAATCCTCCTGTTCGTTTCAGCCTGTGAGATGTAACCTCCCGTTCATTTCAACCTGTGAGATGTAATCCCCTCTGTTCATTTCTGACTGTGCAATGTAATCCCCCCGTTCGTTTCAGCCTGTGAGATGTAATCCCCCATTCTTTTCAGCCTGTGAGATGTAATCCCCCCATTCATTTCAGCCTGTGAGATGTAATCCCCCGATTCATTTCAACCTGTGAGATGTAATCCCCCGATTCATTTCAACCTGTGAGATGTAATCCCCCGATTCATTTCACCCTGTGAGATGTAATCCTCCTGTTCATTTCAGCCTGTGAGATGTAACCTCCCGTTCTTTTCAGCCTGTGAGATGTAATCACCTCTGTTCATTTCAAACTGTGCAATGTAATCCCCCTGTTTGTTTCAGGCTGAGATATGTAATCCCCCTATTCGTTTTACCCTGTAAGATGTAATCCCCCGCGTTCATTTCAGCCTGAGATATAATCCCTCATTCGTTTCAGACTGTGCAATGTAATCCCACTTTCTTTTCGGCCTGTGAGATGTAATCATCCTTCTTCGTTTCAGCCTATCAGATGTAATCCCCAATGTTCGTTTCAGCCTGTGAGATGTAATCCCCCCATTCATTTAAGCCTGTGTAATGTAATCCCCCTGTTCATTTCAGCCTGTGAGATGTAATCCCCCCATTCATTTCAGCCTGTGAGATGGAATCCCCCGTTCTTTTCAGCCTGTGAGATGTAATCACCCCCGTTTGTTTCAGCCTGTGAGATGTATCGCCCCATTCTTCTCAGCCTGTGAGATGTAATCCCCTCTGTTCATTTCAAACTGTGCGATGTAAACCCGCTGTTTGTTTCAGGCTGAGAGATGTAATCCCCCTCGTTCATTTCAGCCTGAGATGTAATCCCTCATTCGTTTCAGACTGTGCGATGTAATCCCCCATTCTTTTCGGCCTGTGAGCTGTAATCATCCTTGTTCATTTCAGCCTGTCAGATTTAATCCCCAATGTTCATTTCAGCCTGTGAGATGTAATTCCCCCATTCATTTAAGCCTGTGAAATGTAAGCCCCCTGTTCATTTCAGCCTGTGAGATGTAATCCCCCCATTTATTTCAGCCTGTGAGTTGTAATTCCCCGTTCTTTTCAGCCTGTGAGATGTAATCACCCCCGTTCAATTCAGCCTGTGTGATGTAATGCCCATTTTCATTTCAAACTGAGATATAATCCTCCTGTTCGTTTCAGCCTGTGAGATGTAACCTCCCGTTCATTTCAACCTGTGAGATGTAATCCCCTCTGTTCATTTCAGACGGTGCAATGTAATCGCCCTGTTTGTTTCAGCCTGAGAGATGTAATCCCCCTCGTTCATTTCATCCTGTGCGATGTAATCCCCCTGTTTGTTTCAGCCCTTGAGATGTAAACCCACCCCCGTTTGTTGCAGCCTGTGAGTTGTAATCCACCAGTTCATTTCAGCCTGTGAAATGTAATCCCCCCTGTTCGTTGCTGGCTGTGAGATATAATCCCCCCCGTTCATTACAGCCTGTGAGATGTAATCACCTCTGTTCATTTAAGACTGTGCGATGTAATCCCCCTGTTTATTTCAGCCTGAGAGATGTAATCCCCCTCGTTCATTTCATCCTGTGAGATGTAATCCCCCTGTATTTTCAGCCTGTGCGATGTAATGCCCCCGTTGATTTCAGCCTGTGAGGTGTAATCCTTCCCACGTTCATTTCAGCCTGTAAGATGTAATGCTCTTGTACATTTCAGCCAGTGAGATGTAATCATCCTTGTTCGTTTCAGCCTGTCAGATGTAATCCCCAATGTTCATTTCAGCCTGTGAAATGTAATCCCTCTGTTCATTTCAAACTGTGCAATGTAATCCCCCTGTTTGTTTCAGGCTGAGAGATGTAATCCCCCTCGTTCATTTCAGCCTGATATGTAATCCCTCATTCGTTTCAGACTGTGCGATGTAATCCCCCATTCTTTTCGGCCTGAGACATGTAATCATCCTTGTTGGTTTCAGCCTGTCAGAGGTAATCCCCCTGTTCGTTTCAGCCTGTGAGATGTAATCCCCCCATTCATTTACGCCTGTGTGATGTAATCCCCCTGTTCATTTCAGCCTGTGAGATGTAATCCCCCCATTTATTTCAGCCTGTGAGTTGTAATTCCCCGTACTTTTCAGCCTGTGAGATGTAATCCCCCCATTTATTTCAGCCTGTGAGTTGTAATTCCCCGTTCTTTTCAGCCTGTGAGATGTAATCACCCCCATTCAATTCAGCCTGTGTGATGTAATGCCCATGTTCATTTCAAACTGAGATATAATCCTCCTGTTCGTTTCAGCCTGTGAGATGTAACCTCCCGTTCATTTCAACCTGTGAGATGTAATCCCCTCTGTTCATTTCTGACTGTGCAATGTAATCCCCCCGTTCGTTTCAGCCTGTGAGATGTAATCCACCGTTCTTTTCAGCCTGTGAGATGTAATCCCCTCTGTTCATTTCAGACTGTGCAATGTAATCGCCCTGTTTGTTTCAGCCTGTGCGATGTAATCCCCAATTCGTGTCAGCCTGTGCGATGTAATCCCCCTGTTTGTTTCAGCCCTTGAGATGTAAACCAACCCCCGTTTGTTGAAGCCTGTGAGTTGTAAACCCCCAGTTCATTTCAGCCTGTGAAATGTAATCCCCCCTGTTCGTTGCTGGCTGTGAGATATAATCCCCCCCCCGTTCATTACAGCCTGTGAGATGTAATCCCCCTCGTTCATTTCATCCTGTGAGATATAATCCCCCTGTATCTTTCAGCCTGTGCGATGTAATGCCCCCATTGATTTCATCCTGTGAGATGTAATCCCCCTGTATCTTTCAGCCTGTGCGATGTAATGCCCCCGTTGATTTCAGCGTGTGAGATGTAACCTCCCGTTCATTTGAACCTGTGAGATGTAATCCCCTCTGTTCATTTCTGACTGTGCAATGTAATCCCCCCGTTCATTTCAGCCTGTGAGATGTAATCCCCCTGTATCTTTCAGCCTGTGAGATGTAATCCCCCCATTTATTTCAGCCTGTGAGTTGTAATTCCCCGTTCTTTTCAGCCTGTGAGATGTAATCCTCCTGTTCGTTTCAGCCTGTGAGATGTAACGCCCCGTTCTTTTCAGCCTGTGAGATGTAATCCCCTCTGTTCATTTCAAACTGTGCGATGTAAACCCGCTGTTTGTTTCAGGCTGAGAGATGTAATCCCCCTGTTCGTATTAGCCTGTGAGATGTAATCCCCCTCGTTCATTTCAGCCTGAGATGTAATCCCTCATTCGTTTCAGACTGTGCGATGTAATCCCCCATTCTTTTCAGCCTGTGAGATGTAATCATCCTTGTTCGTTTCAGCCTGTCAGATGTAATCCCCCTGTTCGTTTCAGCCTGTGAGATGTAATCCCCCCATTCTTTTAAGCCTGTGAGATATAATCCCCCTGTTCATTTCAGCCTGTCAGATGTAATCCCCCCGTTCTTTTCAGCCTGTGAGATGTAATCAACCCCATTCAATTCAGCCTGTGTGATGTAATGCCCATGTTCATTTCAGACTGTGCGATGTAATCCCCCCGTTCGTTTCAGCCTGTGAGATGTAATCCCTCCATTCATTTCAGACTGTGCGATGTTACCACCCCATTCGTTTCAGCCTGTGAGATGTAATCCTCCGTTCTTTTCAGCCTGTGCGATGTAATCCCTCTGTTTGTTTTAGCCTGAGAGATGTAATCCCCCGATTCATTTCAGCCTGTGAGATGTAATCCACCTGTTAATTTCAGCCTGTGTGACGTAATCCCCCCATTTATTTCAGCCTGTGAGATGTAATCCCCCTTTTCATTTCTGCCTGTGAGATGTTACCTCCCGTTCTTTTCGGCCTGTGAGCTGTAATCATTCTTGTTCATTTCAGCCTGTCAGATTTAATCCCCAATGTTCATTTCAGCCTGTGAGATGTAATCCCCCTCGTTCATTTCAGCCTGTGAAATGTAATCCCCCTGTTCATTTCAGCCTGTGAGATGTAACCCCCCCATTCATTTCAGCCTGAGAGATGTAATCCCCCTCGTTCATTTCAGCCTGTAAGATGTAATGCTCTTCTACATTTCAGCCAGTGAGATGTAATCATCCTTGTTCGTTTCAGCCTGTCAGATGTAATCCCCAATGTTCATTTCAGACTGTGAAATGTAATCCCTCTGTTCATTTCAAACTGTGCAATGTAATCCCCCTGTTTGTTTCAGGCTGAGAGATGTAATCCCCCTCGTTCATTTCAGCCTGATATGTAATCCCTCATTCGTTTCAGACTGTGCGATGTAATCCCCCATTCTTTTCGGCCTGAGACATGTAATCATCCTTGTTGGTTTCAGCCTGTCAGAGGTAATCCCCCTGTTCGTTTCAGCCTGTGAGATGTAATCCCCCCATTTATTTCAGCCTGTGAGTTGTAATTCCCCGTTCTTTTCAGCCTGTGAGATGTAATCACCCCCATTCAATTCAGCCTGTGTGATGTAATGCCCATGTTCATTTCAAACTGAGATATAATCCTCCTGTTCGTTTCAGCCTGTGAGATGTAACCTCCCGTTCATTTCAACCTGTGAGATGTAATCCCCTCTGTTCATTTCTGACTGTGTAATGTAATCCCCCCGTTCGTTTCAGCCTGTGAGATGTAATCCACCGTTCTTTTCAGCCTGTGAGATGTAATCCCCTCTGTTCATTTCAGACTGTGCAATGTAATCGCCCTGTTTGTTTCAGCCTGTGCGATGTAATCCCCAATTCGTGTCAGCCTGTGCGATGTAATCCCCGTTTGTTTCAGCCCTTGTGATGTAAACCAACCCCCGTTTGTTGCAGCCTGTGAGTTGTAATCCCCCAGTTCATTTCAGCCTGTGAGATGTAATCCCCCCATTTATTTCAGCCTGTGAGTTGTAATTCCCCGTTCTTTTCTGCCTGTGAGATGTAATCACCCCCGTTCAATTCAGCCTGTGAGATGTAATCCCCTCTGTTCATTTCAGCCTGTGAGATGTAATCCTCCTGTTCGTTTCAGCCTGTGAGATGTAATCCCCTCCGTTCATTTCAAACTGTGCGATGTAAACCCGCTGTTTGTTTCAGGCTGAGAGATGTAATCACCCTGTTCGTATTAGCCTGTGAGATGTAATCCCCCTCGTTCATTTCAGCCTGAGATGTAATCCCTCATTCGTTTCAGACTGTGCGATGTAATCCCCCATTCTTTTCGGCCTGTGAGATGTAATCAACCTTGTTCGTTTCAGCCTGTCAGATGTAATCCCCAATGTTCGTTTCAGCCTGTGAAATGTAATCCCCCCATTCTTTTAAGCCTGTGAGATATAATCCCCCTGTACATTTCAGCCTGTGAGATGTAATCCCCCGTTCTTTTCAGCCTATGAGATGTAATCCCTCCATTCATTTCAGACTGTGCGATGTTACCCCCCATTCGTTTCAGCCTGTGAGATGTAATCCTCCGTTCTTTTCAGCCTGTGAGATGTAATCCCCTCTGTTCATTTCAGCCTGTGAGATGTAATCCCCCGTTCTTTTCAGCCTGCGAGATGTAATCAACCCCGTTCAATTCAGCCTGTGTGATGTAATGCCCATGTTCATTTCAGACTGTGCGATGTAATCCCCCCGTTCGTTTCAGCCTGTGAGATGTAATCCCTCCATTCATTTCAGACTGTGCGATGTTACCACCCCATTCGTTTCAGCCTGTGAGATGTAATCCTCCGTTCTTTTCAGCCTGTGCGATGTAATCCCTCTGTTTGTTTTAGCCTGAGAGATGTAATCCCCCGATTCATTTCAGCCTGTGAGATGTAATCCACCTGTTAATTTCAGCC
This sequence comes from Hypanus sabinus, assembly GCF_030144855.1. Classification (NCBI taxonomy): domain Eukaryota; kingdom Metazoa; phylum Chordata; class Chondrichthyes; order Myliobatiformes; family Dasyatidae; genus Hypanus; species Hypanus sabinus. The sequence continues at coordinate 57,091 of NW_026778948.1, read as the reverse complement.
TGTGTGACGTAATCCCCCCATTTATTTCAGCCTGTGAGATGTAATCCCCCTTTTCATTTCTGCCTGTGAGATGTTACCTCCCGTTCTTTTCGGCCTGTGAGCTGTAATCATTCTTGTTCATTTCAGCCTGTCAGATTTAATCCCCAATGTTCATTTCAGCCTGTGAGATGTAATCCCCCCATTCATTTAAGCCTGTGAAATGTAATCCCCCTGTTCATTTCAGCCTGTGAGATGTAACCCCCCATTCATTTCAGCCTGAGAGATGTAATCCCCCTCGTTCATTTCAGCCTGTAAGATGTAATGCTCTTCTACATTTCAGCCAGTGAGATGTAATCATCCTTGTTCGTTTCAGCCTGTCAGATGTAATCCCCAATGTTCATTTCAGACTGTGAAATGTAATCCCTCTGTTCATTTCAAACTGTGCAATGTAATCCCCCTGTTTGTTTCAGGCTGAGAGATGTAATCCCCCTCGTTCATTTCAGCCTGATATGTAATCCCTCATTCGTTTCAGACTGTGCGATGTAATCCCCCATTCTTTTCGGCCTGAGACATGTAATCATCCTTGTTGGTTTCAGCCTGTCAGAGGTAATCCCCCTGTTCGTTTCAGCCTGTGAGATGTAATCCCCCCATTTATTTCAGCCTGTGAGTTGTAATTCCCCGTTCTTTTCAGCCTGTGAGATGTAATCACCCCCATTCAATTCAGCCTGTGTGATGTAATGCCCATGTTCATTTCAAACTGAGATATAATCCTCCTGTTCGTTTCAGCCTGTGAGATGTAACCTCCCGTTCATTTCAACCTGTGAGATGTAATCCCCTCTGTTCATTTCTGACTGTGTAATGTAATCCCCCCGTTCGTTTCAGCCTGTGAGATGTAATCCACCGTTCTTTTCAGCCTGTGAGATGTAATCCCCTCTGTTCATTTCAGACTGTGCAATGTAATCGCCCTGTTTGTTTCAGCCTGTGCGATGTAATCCCCAATTCGTGTCAGCCTGTGCGATGTAATCCCCCTGTTTGTTTCAGCCCTTGTGATGTAAACCAACCCCCGTTTGTTGCAGCCTGTGAGTTGTAATCCCCCAGTTCATTTCAGCCTGTGAGATGTAATCCCCCCATTTATTTCAGCCTGTGAGTTGTAATTCCCCGTACTTTTCAGCCTGTGAGATGTAATCCTCCTGTTCGTTTCAGCCTGTGAGATGTAATCCCCTCCGTTCATTTCAAACTGTGCGATGTAAACCCGCTGTTTGTTTCAGGCTGAGAGATGTAATCACCCTGTTCGTATTAGCCTGTGAGATGTAATCCCCCTCGTTCATTTCAGCCTGAGATGTAATCCCTCATTCGTTTCAGACTGTGCGATGTAATCCCCCATTCTTTTCGGCCTGTGAGATGTAATCAACCTTGTTCGTTTCAGCCTGTCAGATGTAATCCCCAATGTTCGTTTCAGCCTGTGAAATGTAATCCCCCCATTCTTTTAAGCCTGTGAGATATAATCCCCCTGTACATTTCAGCCTGTGAGATGTAATCCCCCGTTCTTTTCAGCCTATGAGATGTAATCCCTCCATTCATTTCAGACTGTGCGATGTTACCCCCCATTCGTTTCAGCCTGTGAGATGTAATCCTCCGTTCTTTTCAGCCTGTGAGATGTAATCCCCTCTGTTCATTTCAGCCTGTGAGATGTAATCCCCCGTTCTTTTCAGCCTGTGAGATGTAATCAACCCCGTTCAATTCAGCCTGTGTGATGTAATGCCCATGTTCATTTCAGACTGTGCGATGTAATCCCCCCGTTCGTTTCAGCCTGTGAGATGTAATCCCTCCATTCATTTCAGACTGTGCGATGTTACCACCCCATTCGTTTTAGCCTGAGAGATGTAATCCCCCGATTCATTTCAGCCTGTGAGATGTAATCCACCTGTTAATTTCAGCCTGTGTGACGTAATCCCCCCATTTATTTCAGCCTGTGAGATGTAATCCCCCTTTTCATTTCTGCCTGTGAGATGTTACCTCCCGTTCTTTTCGGCCTGTGAGCTGTAATCATTCTTGTTCATTTCAGCCTGTCAGATTTAATCCCCAATGTTCATTTCAGCCTGTGAGATGTAAACCCCCATTCATTTAAGCCTGTGAAATGTAATCCCCCTGTTCATTTCAGCCTGTGAGATGTAACCCCCCATTCATTTCAGCCTGAGAGATGTAATCCCCCTCGTTCATTTCAGCCTGTAAGATGTAATGCTCTTCTACATTTCAGCCAGTGAGATGTAATCATCCTTGTTCGTTTCAGCCTGTCAGATGTAATCCCCAATGTTCATTTCAGACTGTGAAATGTAATCCCTCTGTTCATTTCAAACTGTGCAATGTAATCCCCCTGTTTGTTTCAGGCTGAGAGATGTAATCCCCCTCGTTCATTTCAGCCTGATATGTAATCCCTCATTCGTTTCAGACTGTGCGATGTAATCCCCCATTCTTTTCGGCCTGAGACATGTAATCACCCTTGTTGGTTTCAGCCTGTCAGACGTAATCCCCCTGTTCGTTTCAGCCTGTGAGATGTAATCCCCCCATTTATTTCAGCCTGTGAGTTGTAATTCCCCGTTCTTTTCAGCCTGTGAGATGTAATCACCCCCATTCAATTCAGCCTGTGTGATGTAATGCCCATGTTCATTTCAAACTGAGATATAATCCTCCTGTTCGTTTCAGCCTGTGAGATGTAACCTCCCGTTCATTTCAACCTGTGAGATGTAATCCCCTCTTTTCATTTCTGACTGTGTAATGTAATCCCCCCGTTCGTTTCAGCCTGTGAGATGTAATCCACCGTTCTTTTCAGCCTGTGAGATGTAATCCCCTCTGTTCATTTCAGACTGTGCAATGTAATCGCCCTGTTTGTTTCAGCCTGTGCGATGTAATCCCCAATTCGTGTCAGCCTGTGCGATGTAATCCCCCTGTTTGTTTCAGCCCTTGTGATGTAAACCAACCCCCGTTTGTTGCAGCCTGTGAGTTGTAATCCCCCAGTTCATTTCAGCCTGTGAGATGTAATCCCCCCATTTATTTCAGCCTGTGAGTTGTAATTCCCCGTACTTTTCAGGCTGAGAGATGTAATCACCCTGTTCGTTTCAGCCTGTGAGATGTAATCCCCTCTGTTCATTTCAGCCTGAGATGTAATCCCTCATTCGTTTCAGACTGTGCGATGTAATCCCCCATTCTTTTCGGCCTGTGAGATGTAATCAACCTTGTTCGTTTCAGCCTGTCAGATGTAATCCCCAATGTTCGTTTCAGCCTGTGAAATGTAATCCCCCCATTCTTTTAAGCCTGTGAGATATAATCCCCCTGTACATTTCAGCCTGTGAGATGTAATCCCCCGTTCTTTTCAGCCTGTGACATGTAATCAACCCCGTTCAATTCAGCCTGTGTGATGTAATGCCCATGTTCATTTCAGACTGTGCGATGTAATCCCCCCGTTCGTTTCAGCCTGTGAGATGTAATCCCTCCATTCATTTCAGACTGTGCGATGTTACCCCCCCATTCGTTTCAGCCTGTGAGATGTAATCCTCCGTTCTTTTCAGCCTGTGAGATGTAATCCCCTCTGTTCATTTCAGCCTGTGAGATGTAATCCCCCGTTCTTTTCAGCCTGTGAGATGTAATCAACCCCATTCAATTCAGCCTGTGTGATGTAATGCCCATGTTCATTTCAGACTGTGCGATGTAATCCCCCCGTTCGTTTCAGCCTGTGAGATGTAATCCCTCCATTCATTTCAGACTGTGCGATGTTACCCCCCCATTCGTTTCAGCCTGTGAGATGTAATCCTCCGTTCTTTTCAGCCTGTGAGATGTAATCCCCTCTGTTCATTTCAGCCTGTGAGATGTAATCCCCCGTTCTTTTCAGCCTGTGAGATGTAATCAACCCCGTTCAATTCAGCCTGTGTGATGTAATGCCCATGTTCATTTCAGACTGTGTGATGTAATCCCCCCGTTCGTTTCAGCCTGTGAGATGTAATCCCTCCATTCATTTCAGACTGTGCGATGTTACCCCCCCATTCGTTTCAGCCTGTGAGATGTAATCCTCCGTTCTTTTCAGCCTGTGCGACGTAATCCCTCTGTTTTAGCCTGAGATATGTAATCCCCCGATTCATTTCAGCCTGTGAGATGTAATCCCCCCATTCATTTAAGCCTGTGAAATGTAATCCCCCTGTTCATTTCAGCCTGTGAGATGTAATCCCCCCATTTATTTCAGCCTGTGAGTTGTAATTCCCCGTTCTTTTCAGCCTGTGAGATGTAATCACCCCCGTTCAATTCAGCCTGTGTGATGTAATGCCCATGTTCATTTCAAACTGAGATATAATCCCCCCGTTCGTTTCAGCCTGTGAGATGTAATCCCCCGTTCTTTTCAGCCTGTGAGATGTAATCCCCTCTGTTCATTTCAGACTGTGCAATGTAATCGCCCTGTTTGTTTCAGCCTGTGCGATGTAATCCCCAATTCGTCTCGGCCTGTGCGATGTAATCCCCCTGTTTGTTTCAGCCCTTGAGATGTAAACCCACCCCCGTTTGTTGCAGCCTGTGAGTTGTAATCCCCCAGTTCATTTCAGCCTGTGAAATGTAATCCCCCCTGTTCGTTGCTGGCTGTGAGATATAATCCCCCCCGTTCATTACAGCCTGTGAGATGTAATCACCTCTGTTCATTTAAGACTGTGCGATGTAATCCCCCTGTTTATTTCAGCCTGAGAGATGTTAACTTCCTCGCTCATTTCATCCTGTGAGGTGTAATCACCCCAGTTCAGTTCAGCCTGTGTGATGTAATGCCCATGTTCATTTCAAACTGAGATATAATCCTCCCGTTCATTTCAACCTGTGAGATGTAATCCCCTCTGTTCATTTCTGACTGTGCAATGTAATCCCCCCGTTCGTTTCAGCCTGTGAGATGTAATCCCCCATTCTTTTCAGGCTGTGAGATGTAATCCCCCCATTCATTTCAGCCTGTGAGATGTAATCCCCCGATTCATTTCAACCTGTGAGATGTAATCCCCCGATTCATTTCAACCTGTGAGATGTAATCCCCCGATTCATTTCACCCTGTGAGATGTAATCCTCCTGTATCTTTCAGCCTGTGCGATGTAATGCCCCCGTTGATTTCAGCCTGTGAGGTGTAATCCTTCACACGTTCATTTCAGCCTGTAAGATGTAATGCTCTTGTACATTTCAGCCTGTGAGATGTAATTCCCCCTGTTCATTTCAGCCTTTGAAATGTAATCCCTCTGTTCATTTCAAACTGTGCAATGTAATCCCCCTGTTTGTTTCAGCCTGAGAGATGTAATCCCCCTCGTTCATTTCAGCCTGAGATGTAATCCCTCATTCGTTTCAGACTGTGCGATGTAATCCCCCATTCTTTTCGGCCTGTGAGATGTAATCATCCTTGTTGGTTTCAGCCTGTAAGATGTAATGCTCTTGTACATTTCAGCCTGTGAGATGTAATTCCCTCTGTTCATTTCAAACTGTGCAATGTAATCCCCCTGTTTGTTTCAGCCTGAGAGATGTAATCCCCCTCGTTCATTTCAGCCTGAGATGTAATCCCTCATTCGTTTCAGACTGTGCGATGTAATCCCCCATTCTTTTCGGCCTGTGAGATGTAATCATCCTTGTTGGTTTCAGCCTGTCAGAGGTAATCCCCCTGTTCGTTTCAGCCTGTGAGATGTAATCCTCCCATTCATTTACGCCTGTGTGATGTAATCCCCCTGTTCATTTCATCCTGTGAGATGTAATCCCCCCATTTATTTCAGCCTGTGAGTTGTAATTCCCGTTCTTTTCAGCCTGTGAGATGAAATCACCCCCGTTCAATTCAGCCTGTGTGATGTAATGCCCATGTTCATTTCAGACTGAGATGTAATCCGCCCCGTTCGTTTTAGCCTGTGAGATGTAATCCCCCCATTCATTTCAGACTGTGCGATGTTATCCTCCCGTTCGTTTCAGCCTGAGAGATGTAATCCCCCTGTTCATTTCAGCCTGTGAGATGTAATCCCCCGATTCATTTCAGCCTGTGAGATGTAATCCACCTGTTAATTTCAGCCGGTGAATCCCCCCTTTTCATTTCAGCCTGTGAGATGTAATCCCCCGATTCATTTCAACCTGAGATATAATCCCTCATTCATTTCGGACTGTGCAATGTAATCCCCCGTTCTTTTCAGCCTGTCAGATGTAATCCCCAATGTTCTTTTCAGCCTGTGAGATGTAATCCCCCCATTCATTTAAGCCTGTGTAATGTAATCCCCCTGTTCATTTCAGCCTGTGAGATGTAATCCCCCGTTCTGTTCAGCCTGTGAGATGTAATCCCCTCTGTTCATTTCAGACTGTGCAATATAATCGCCCTGTTTGTTTCAGCCTGTGCGATGTAATCCCCAATTCGTGTCAGCCTGTGCGATGTAATCCCCCTGTTTGTTTCAGCCCTTGAGATGTAAACCCACCCCCGTTTGTTGCAGCCTGTGAGTTGTAATCCCCCAGTTCATTTCAGCCTGTGAGATGTAATCCCCCTGTATCTTTCAGCCTGTGCGATGTAATGCCCTCGTTGATTTCAGCCTGTGAGGTGTAATCCTTCCCACGTTCATTTCAGCCTGTAAGATGTAATTCTCTTGTACATTTCAGCCTGTGAGATCTAATTCCCCCTGTTCATTTCAGCCTGTGCAATGTAATCCCCCTGTTTGTTTCAGGCTGAGAGATGTAATCCCCCTCGTTCATTTCAGCCTGATATGTAATCCCTCATTCGTTTCGGCCTGAGAGATGTAATCATCCTTGTTGGTTTCAGCCTGTCAGAGGTAATCCCCTGTTCGTTTCAGCCTGTGAGATGTAATCCCCCCATTCATTTAAGCCTGTGTGATGTAATCCCCCTGTTCATTTCAGCCTCTGAGATGTAATCCCCCCATTTATTTCAGCCTGTGAGTTGTAATTCCCCGTTCTTTTCAGCCTGTGAGATGTAATCACCCCCGTTCAATTCAGCCTGTGTGATGTAATGCCCATGTTCATTTCAAACTGAGATGTAATCCCCCCCGTTCCTTTTAGCCTGTGAGATGTAATCCCCCCATTCATTTCAGACTGTGCGATGTTATCCCCCCGTTCGTTTCAGCCTGTGAGATGTAATCCCCCATTCTTTTCAGCCTGTGAGATGTAATCCCCCCATTCATTTCAGCCTGTGAGATGTAATCCCCCGATTCATTTCAACCTGTGAGATGTAATCCCCCGATTCATTTCAACCTGTGAGATATAATCCCCCGATTCATTTCACCCTGTGAGATGTAATCCTCCTGTTCGTTTCAGCCTGTGAGATGTAACCTCCCGTTCTTTTCAGCCTGTGAGATGTAATGCCCTCTGTTCATTTCAAACTGTGCAATGTAATCCCCCTGTTTGTTTCAGGCTGAGATATGTAATCCCCCTATTCATTTTACCCTGTAAGATGTAATCCCCCGCGTTCATTTCAGCCTGAGATATAATCCCTCATTCGTTTCGGACTGTGCAATGTAATCCCCAATGTTCGTTTCAGCCTGTGAGTTGTAATCCCCCCATTCATTTAAGCCTGTGAGATGGAATCCCCCTGTTCTTTTCAGCCTGTGAGATGTAATCACCCCCGTTCGTTTCAGCCTGTGTGATGTAATGCCCATGTTCATTTCAACCTGTCAGATGTAATCCCCTCTGTTCATTTCTGACTGTGCGATGTGATCCCCCCGTTCGTTTCAACCTGTGAGATGTAATCCCCCATTCTTTTCAGCCTGTGAAATGTAATCCCCCCTGTTCGTTGCTGGCTGTGAGATATAATCCCCCCCGTTCATTACAGCCTGTGAGATGTAATCACCTCTGTTCATTTAAGACTGTGCGATGTAATCCCCCTGTTTATTTCAGCCTGAGAGATGTAATCCCCCTCGTTCTTTTCAGCCTGTGCGATGTAATGCCCCCGTTGATTTCAGCCTGTGAGGTGTAATCCTTCACACGTTCATTTCAGCCTGTAAGATGTAATGCTCTTGTACATTTCAGCCTGTGAGATGTAATTCCCCCTGTTCATTTCAGCCTTTGAAATGTAATCCCTCTGTTCATTTCAAACTGTGCAATGTAATCCCCCTGTTTGTTTCAGCCTGAGAGATGTAATCCCCCTCGTTCATTTCAGCCTGAGATGTAATCCCTCATTCGTTTCAGACTGTGCGATGTAATACCCCATTCTTTTCGGCCTGTGAGATGTAATCATCCTTGTTGGTTTCAGCCTGTCAGAGGTAATCCCCCTGTTCGTTTCAGCCTGTGAGATGTAATCCTCCCATTCATTTACGCCTGTGTGATGTAATCCCCCTGTTCATTTCTGACTGTGAGATGTAATCCCCCCATTTATTTCAGCCTATGAGTTGTAATTCCCGTTCTTTTCAGCCTGTGAGATGAAATCACCCCCGTTCAATTCAGCCTGTGTGATGTAATGCCCATGTTCATTTCAAACTGAGATGTAATCCCTCCCGTTCGTTTCAGCCTGAGAGATGTAATCCCCCTGTTCATTTCAGCCTGTGAGATGTAATCCCCCGATTCATTTCAGCCTGTGAGATGTAATCCACCTGTTAATTTCAGCCGGTGAATCCCCCCTTTTCATTTTAGCCTGTGAGATGTAATCCCCCGATTCATTTCAGCCTGAGATGTAATCCCTCATTCGTTTCAGACTGTGCAATGTAATCCCCCGTTCTTTTCGGCCTGTGAGATGTAATCATCCTTCTTCGTTTCAGCCTGTCAGATGTAATCCCCAATGTTCTTTTCAGCCTGTGAGATGTAATCCCCCCATTCATTTAAGCCTGTGTAATGTAATCCCCCTGTTCATTTCAGCCTGTGAGATGTAATCCCCCGTTCTGTTCAGCCTGTGAGATGTAATCCCCTCTGTTCATTTCAGACTGTGCAATATAATCGCCCTGTTTGTTTCAGCCCTTGAGATGTAAACCCCCCCCCGTTTGTTGCAGCCTGTGAGTTGTAATCCCCCAGTTTATTTCAGCCTGTGAGATGTAATCCCCCTGGTTCTTTCAGCCTGTGCGATGTAATGCCCTCGTTGATTTCAGCCTGTGAGGTGTAATCCTTCCCACGTTCATTTCAGCCTGTAAGATGTAATTCTCTTGTACATTTCAGCCTGTGAGATCTAATTCCCCCTGTTCATTTCAGCCTGTGCAATGTAATCCCCCTGTTTGTTTCAGGCTGAGAGATGTAATCCCCCTCGTTCATTTCAGCCTGATATGTAATCCCTCATTTGTTTAGGCCTGAGAGATGTAATTATCCTTGTTGGTTTCAGCCTGTCAGAGATAATCCCCTATTCGTTTCAGCCTGTGAGATGTAATCCCCCCATTCATTTAAGCCTGTGTGATGTAATCCCCCTGTTCATTTCAGCCTCTGAGATGTAATCCCCCCATTTATTTCAGCCTGTGAGTTGTAATTCCTCGTTCTTTTCAGCCTGTGAGATGTAATCACCCCCGTTCAATTCAGCCTGTGTGATGTAATGCCCATGTTCATTTCAAACTGAGATGTAATCCCCCCGTTCCTTTTAGCCTGTGAGATGTAATCCCCTCTGTTCATTTCAGACTGTGCAATATAATCGCCCTGCTTGTTTCAGCCTGTGCGATGTAATCCCCAATTCGTGTCAGCCTGTGCGATGTAATCCCCCTGTTTGTTTCAGCCCTTGAGATGTAAACCCACCCCCGTTTGTTGCAGCCTGTGAGATGTAATCCCCCGATTCATTTCACCCTGTGAGATGTAATCCTCCTGTTCGTTTCAGCCTGTGAGATGTAACCTCCCGTTCTTTTCAGCCTGTGAGATGTAATGCCCTCTGTTCATTTCAAACTGTGCAATGTAATCCCCCTGTTTGTTTCAGGCTGAGATATGTAATCCCCCTATTCATTTTACCCTGTAAGATGTAATCCCCCGCGTTCATTTCAGCCTGAGATATAATCCCTCATTCGTTTCAGACTGTGCAATGTAATCCCCCATTCTTTTCAGCCTGTCAGATGTAATCCCCAATGTTCGTTTCAGCCTGTGAGATGTAATCCCCCCATTCATTTAAGCCTGTGTAATGTAATCCCACTGTTCATTTCAGTCTGTGAGATGTAATCCCCCCATTCATTTCAGCCTGTGAGATGGAATCCCCCGTTCTTTTCAGCCTGTGAGATGTAATCACCCCCGTTCGTTTCAGCCTGTGTGATGTAATGCCCATGTTCATTTCAACCTGTGACATGTAATCCCCTCTGTTCATTTCTGACTGTGCGATGTGATCCCCCCGTTCGTTTCAGCCTGTGAGATGTAATCCCCCGTTCTGTTCAGCCTGTGAGATGTAATCCCCTCTGTTCATTTCAGACTGTGCAATATAATCGCCCTGCTTGTTTCAGCCTGTGCGATGTAATCCCCAATTCGTGTCAGCCTGTGCGATGTAATCCCCCTGTTTGTTTCAGCCCTTGAGATGTAAACCCACCCCCGTTTGTTGCAGCCTGTGAGTTGTAATCCCCCAGTTCATTTCAGCCTGTGAAATGTAATCCCCCAGTTCATTTCAGCCTGTGAAATGTAATCCCCCTGTTCGTTTCAGCCTGTGCAATGTAATCCCCCCGTTCATTTCAGACTGTGCGATGTAATCCCCCCGTTCGTTTCAGCCTGTGAGATGTAATCCCCCATTCTTTTCAGCCTGTGAAATGTAATCCCCCCTGTTCGTTGCTGGCTGTGAGATATAATCCCCCCCGTTCATTACAGCCTGTGAGATGTAATCACCTCTGTTCATTTAAGACTGTGCGATGTAATCCCTCTGTTTATTTCAGCCTGAGAGATGTAATCCCCCTCGTTCATTTCATCCTGTGAGATGTAATCCCCCTGTATCTTTCAGCCTGTGCGATGTAATGCCCCCGTTGATTTCAGCCTGTGAGGTGTAATCCTTCCCACGTTCATTTCAGCCTGTAAGATGTAATGCTCTTGTACATTTCAGCCTGTGAGATGTAATTCCCCCTGTTCATTTCAGCCTTTGAAATGTAATCCCTCTGTTCATTTCAAACTGTGCAATGTAATCCCCCTGTTTGTTTCAGCCTGAGAGATGTAATCCCCCTCGTTCATTTCAGCCTGAGATGTAATCCCTCATTCGTTTCAGACTGTGCGATGTAATCCCCCATTCTTTTCGGCCTGTGAGATGTAATCATCCTTGTTGGTTTCAGCCTGTCAGAGGTAATCCCCCTGTTCGTTTCAGCCTGTGAGATGTAATCCCCCCATTCATTTACGCCTGTGTGATGTAATCCCCCTGTTCATTTCAGCCTGTGAGATGTAATCCCCCTATTTATTTCAGCCTGTGAGTTGTAATTCCCCGTTCTTTTCTGCCTGTGAGATGTAATCACCCCCGTTCAATTCAGCCTGTGTGATGTAATGCCCATGTTCATTTCAAACTGAGATGTAATCCCCTCTGTTCATTTAAGACTGTGCGATGTAATCCCCCTGTATCTTTCAGACTGTGCGATGTAATGCCCCGTTGATTTCAGCCTGTGAGATGTAATTCATCCCACGTTCATTTCAGCCTGTAACATGTAATCCTCTTGTACATTTCAGCCTGTGAGATGTAATCCCCTTGTACATTTCAGCCTGTGAGATGTTATTCCCCCCGCCCCGTTCGTTGCAGGCTGTGAGATGTAATTCCCGCCCCCCCGTTTGTTTCAGCCTGTGAAATGAAATCCTGCCAGTTCGTTTCAGCCTGTGAGGTATAATCCCCCGTTCTTCTCAGCCTGTGACATGTAATTCCCCCCCCCCCGTTCATTTCAGCCTGATAGATGTAATCCCCCTTTTCATTTCAGCCTGTGAGATGTAATCCCCCGATTCATTTCAACCTGTGAGATGTAATCCCCCGATTCATTTCACCCTGTGAGATGTAATCCTCCTGTTCGTTTCAGCCTGTGAGATGTAACCTCCCGTTCTTTTCAGCCTGTGAGATATAATCCCATCTGTTCATTTCAAACTGTGCAATGTAATCCCCCTGTTCGTTTCAGCCTGTGAGATGTAATCCCCCCATTCATTTACGCCTGTGTGATGTAATCCCCCTGTACATTTCAGCCTGTGAGATGTAATCCCCCCATTTATTTCAGCCTGTGAGTTGTAATTCCCCGTTCTTTTCAGCCTGTGAGATGTAATCACCCCCGTTCAATTCAGCCTGTGTGATGTAATGCCCATGTTCATTTCAAACTGAGATGTAATCCCCCGTTCCTTTTAGCCTGTGAGATGTAATCCCCCCATTCATTTCAGACTGTGCGATGTTATCCCCCCCGTTCGTTTCAGCCTGTGAGATGTAATCCCCCCATTCTTTTCAGCCTGTGAGATGTAATCCCCCCATTCATTTCAGCCTGTGAGATGTAATCCCCCGATTCATTTCAACCTGTGAGATGTAATCCCCCGATTCATTTCAACCTGTGAGATGTAATCCCCCGATTCATTTCACCCTGTGAGATGTAATCCTCCTGTTCGTTTCAGCCTGTGAGATGTAACCTCCCGTTCTTTTCAGCCTGTGAGATGTAATGCCCTATGTTCATTTCAAACTGTGCAATGTAATCCCCCTGTTTGTTTCAGGCTGAGATATGTAATCCCCCTATTCGTTTTACCCTGTAAGATGTAATCCCCCGCGTTCATTTCAGCCTGAGATATAATCCCTCATTCGTTTCGGACTGTGCAATGTAATCCCCCGTTCTTTTCGGCCTGTGAGATGTAATCCACCCATTCATTTAAGCCTGTGTAATGTAATCCCCCTGTTCATTTCAGCCTGTGAGATGTAATCCCCCCATTCATTTCAGCCTGTGAGATGGAATCCCCCGTTCTTTTCAGCCTGTGAGATGTAATCACCCCCGTTCGTTTCAGCCTGTGTGATGTAATGCCCATGTTCATTTCAACCTGTGACATGTAATCCCCTCTGTTCATTTCTGACTGTGCGATGTGATCCCCCCGTTCGTTTCAGCCTGTGAGATGTAATCCCCCGTTCTGTTCAGCCTGTGAGATGTAATCCCCTCTGTTCATTTCAGACTGTGCAATATAATCGCCCTGCTTGTTTCAGCCTGTGCGATGTAATCCCCAATTCGTGTCAGCCTGTGTGATGTAATCCCCCTGTTTGTTTCAGCCCTTGAGATGTAAACCCACCCCCGTTTGTTGCAGCCTGTGAGTTGTAATCCCCCAGTTCATTTCAGCCTGTGAAATGTAATCTCCCAGTTCATTTCAGCCTATGAAATGTAACCCCCCTGTTCGTTTCAGCCTGTGCAATGTAATCCCCCCGTTCATTTCAGACTGTGCGATGTAATCCCCCCGTTCGTTTCAGCCTGTGAGATGTAATCCCCCATTCTTTTCAGCCTGTGCGATGTAATCCCCCTGTTTGTTTCAGCCCTTGAGATGTAAACCCACCCCCGTTTGTTGCAGCCTGTGAGTTGTAATCCCCCAGTTCATTTCAGCCTGTGAAATGTAATCCCCCCTGTTCGTTGCTGGCTGTGAGATATAATCCCCCCCGTTCATTACAGCCTGTGAGATGTAATCACCTCTGTTCATTTAAGACTGTGCGATGTAATCCCCCTGTTTATTTCAGCCTGAGAGATGTTAACTTCCTCGCTCATTTCATCCTGTGAGGTGTAATCACCCCAGTTCAGTTCAGCCTGTGTGATGTAATGCCCATGTTCATTTCAAACTGAGATATAATCCTCCCGTTCATTTCAACCTGTGAGATGTAATCCCCTCTGTTCATTTCTGACTGTGCAATGTAATCCCCCCGTTCGTTTCAGCCTGTGAGATGTAATCCCCCATTCTTTTCAGGCTGTGAGATGTAATCCCCCCATTCATTTCAGCCTGTGAGATGTAATCCCCCGATTCATTTCAACCTGTGAGATGTAATCCCCCGATTCATTTCAACCTGTGAGATGTAATCCCCCGATTCATTTCACCCTGTGAGATGTAATCCTCCTGTTCATTTCAGCCTGTGAGATGTAACCTCCCGTTCTTTTCAGCCTGTGAGATGTAATCCCCTCTGTTCATTTCAAACTGTGCAATGTAATCCCCCTGTTTGTTTCAGGCTGAGATATGTAATCCCCCTATTCGTTTTACCCTGTAAGATGTAATCCCCCGCGTTCATTTCAGCCTGAGATATAATCCCTCATTCGTTTCAGACTGTGCAATGTAATCCCACGTTCTTTTCGGCCTGTGAGATGTAATCATCCTTCTTCGTTTCAGCCTATCAGATGTAATCCCCAATGTTCGTTTCAGCCTGTGAGATGTAATCCCCCCATTCATTTAAGCCTGTGTAATGTAATCCCCCTGTTCATTTCAGCCTGTGAGATGTAATCCCCCCATTCATTTCAGCCTGTGAGATGGAATCCCCCGTTCTTTTCAGCCTGTGAGATGTAATCACCCCCGTTCGTTTCAGCCTGTGTGATGTAATGCCCATGTTCATTTCAACCTGTGACATGTAATCCCCTCTGTTCATTTCTGACTGTGCGATGTGATCCCCCCGTTCGTTTCAGCCTGTGAGATGTAATCCCCCGTTCTGTTCAGCCTGTGAGATGTAATCCCCTCTGTTCATTTCAGACTGTGCAATATAATCGCCCTGTTTGTTTCAGCCTGTGCGATGTAATCCCCAATTCGTGTCAGCCTGTGCGATGTAATCCCCCTGTTTGTTTCAGCCCTTGAGATGTAAATCCACCCCCATTTGTTGCAGCCTGTGAGTTGTAATCCCCCAGTTCATTTCAGCCTGTGAAATGTAATCCCCCAGTTCATTTCAGCCTGTGAAATGTAACCCCCCTGTTCGTTTCAGCCTGTGCAATGTAATCCCCCCGTTCATTTCAGACTGTGCGATGTAATCCCCCCGTTCGTTTCAACCTGTGAGATGTAATCCCCCATTCTTTTCAGCCTGTGAAATGTAATCCCCCCTGTTCGTTGCTGGCTGTGAGATATAATCCCCCCCGTTCATTACAGCCTGTGAGATGTAATCACCTCTGTTCATTTAAGACTGTGCGATGTAATCCCCCTGTTTATTTCAGCCTGAGAGATGTAATCCCCCTCGTTCATTTCATCCTGTGAGATGTAATCCCCCTGTATCTTTCAGCCTGTGCGATGTAATGCCCCCGTTGATTTCAGCCTGTGAGGTGTAATCCTTCACACGTTCATTTCAGCCTGTAAGATGTAATGCTCTTGTACATTTCAGCCTGTGAGATGTAATTCCCCCTGTTCATTTCAGCCTTTGAAATGTAATCCCTCTGTTCATTTCAAACTGTGCAATGTAATCCCCCTGTTTGTTTCAGCCTGAGAGATGTAATCCCCCTCGTTCATTTCAGCCTGAGATGTAATCCCTCATTCGTTTCAGACTGTGCGATGTAATCCCCCATTCTTTTCGGCCTGTGAGATGTAATCATCCTTGTTGGTTTCAGCCTGTAAGATGTAATGCTCTTGTACATTTCAGCCTGTGAGATGTAATTCCCTCTGTTCATTTCAAACTGTGCAATGTAATCCCCCTGTTTGTTTCAGCCTGAGAGATGTAATCCCCCTCGTTCATTTCAGCCTGAGATGTAATCCCTCATTCGTTTCAGACTGTGCGATGTAATCCCCCATTCTTTTCGGCCTGTGAGATGTAATCATCCTTGTTGGTTTCAGCCTGTCAGAGGTAATCCCCCTGTTCGTTTCAGCCTGTGAGATGTAATCCTCCCATTCATTTACGCCTGTGTGATGTAATCCCCCTGTTCATTTCATCCTGTGAGATGTAATCCCCCCATTTATTTCAGCCTGTGAGTTGTAATTCCCGTTCTTTTCAGCCTGTGAGATGAAATCACCCCCGTTCAATTCAGCCTGTGTGATGTAATGCCCATGTTCATTTCAGACTGAGATGTAATCCGCCCCGTTCGTTTTAGCCTGTGAGATGTAATCCCCCCATTCATTTCAGACTGTGCGATGTTATCCTCCCGTTCGTTTCAGCCTGAGAGATGTAATCCCCCTGTTCATTTCAGCCTGTGAGATGTAATCCCCCGATTCATTTCAGCCTGTGAGATGTAATCCACCTGTTAATTTCAGCCGGTGAATCCCCCCTTTTCATTTCAGCCTGTGAGATGTAATCCCCCGATTCATTTCAACCTGAGATATAATCCCTCATTCATTTCGGACTGTGCAATGTAATCCCCCGTTCTTTTCAGCCTGTCAGATGTAATCCCCAATGTTCTTTTCAGCCTGTGAGATGTAATCCCCCCATTCATTTAAGCCTGTGTAATGTAATCCCCCTGTTCATTTCAGCCTGTGAGATGTAATCCCCCGTTCTGTTCAGCCTGTGAGATGTAATCCCCTCTGTTCATTTCAGACTGTGCAATATAATCGCCCTGTTTGTTTCAGCCTGTGCGATGTAATCCCCAATTCGTGTCAGCCTGTGCGATGTAATCCCCCTGTTTGTTTCAGCCCTTGAGATGTAAACCCACCCCCGTTTGTTGCAGCCTGTGAGTTGTAATCCCCCAGTTCATTTCAGCCTGTGAGATGTAATCCCCCTGTATCTTTCAGCCTGTGCGATGTAATGCCCTCG
Source organism: Hypanus sabinus (assembly GCF_030144855.1). Lineage (NCBI taxonomy): Eukaryota > Metazoa > Chordata > Chondrichthyes > Myliobatiformes > Dasyatidae > Hypanus > Hypanus sabinus. The sequence goes on along the minus strand of NW_026778948.1, from coordinate 40,575 downwards.
TTGATTTCAGCCTGTGAGGTGTAATCCTTCCCACGTTCATTTCAGCCTGTAAGATGTAATTCTCTTGTACATTTCAGCCTGTGAGATCTAATTCCCCCTGTTCATTTCAGCCTGTGCAATGTAATCCCCCTGTTTGTTTCAGGCTGAGAGATGTAATCCCCCTCGTTCATTTCAGCCTGATATGTAATCCCTCATTCGTTTCGGCCTGAGAGATGTAATCATCCTTGTTGGTTTCAGCCTGTCAGAGGTAATCCCCTGTTCGTTTCAGCCTGTGAGATGTAATCCCCCCATTCATTTAAGCCTGTGTGATGTAATCCCCCTGTTCATTTCAGCCTCTGAGATGTAATCCCCCCATTTATTTCAGCCTGTGAGTTGTAATTCCCCGTTCTTTTCAGCCTGTGAGATGTAATCACCCCCGTTCAATTCAGCCTGTGTGATGTAATGCCCATGTTCATTTCAAACTGAGATGTAATCCCCCCCGTTCCTTTTAGCCTGTGAGATGTAATCCCCCCATTCATTTCAGACTGTGCGATGTTATCCCCCCGTTCGTTTCAGCCTGTGAGATGTAATCCCCCATTCTTTTCAGCCTGTGAGATGTAATCCCCCCATTCATTTCAGCCTGTGAGATGTAATCCCCCGATTCATTTCAACCTGTGAGATGTAATCCCCCGATTCATTTCAACCTGTGAGATATAATCCCCCGATTCATTTCACCCTGTGAGATGTAATCCTCCTGTTCGTTTCAGCCTGTGAGATGTAATGCCCTCTGTTCATTTCAAACTGTGCAATGTAATCCCCCTGTTTGTTTCAGGCTGAGATATGTAATCCCCCTATTCATTTTACCCTGTAAGATGTAATCCCCCGCGTTCATTTCAGCCTGAGATATAATCCCTCATTCGTTTCGGACTGTGCAATGTAATCCCCAATGTTCGTTTCAGCCTGTGAGTTGTAATCCCCCCATTCATTTAAGCCTGTGAGATGGAATCCCCCTGTTCTTTTCAGCCTGTGAGATGTAATCATCCCCGTTCGTTTCAGCCTGTGTGATGTAATGCCCATGTTCATTTCAACCTGTGAGATGTAATCCCCTCTGTTCATTTCTGACTGTGCGATGTGATCCCCCCGTTCGTTTCAACCTGTGAGATGTAATCCCCCATTCTTTTCAGCCTGTGAAATGTAATCCCCCCTGTTCGTTGCTGGCTGTGAGATATAATCCCCCCCGTTCATTACAGCCTGTGAGATGTAATCACCTCTGTTCATTTAAGACTGTGCGATGTAATCCCCCTGTTTATTTCAGCCTGAGAGATGTAATCCCCCTCGTTCTTTTCAGCCTGTGCGATGTAATGCCCCCGTTGATTTCAGCCTGTGAGGTGTAATCCTTCACACGTTCATTTCAGCCTGTAAGATGTAATGCTCTTGTACATTTCAGCCTGTGAGATGTAATTCCCCCTGTTCATTTCAGCCTTTGAAATGTAATCCCTCTGTTCATTTCAAACTGTGCAATGTAATCCCCCTGTTTGTTTCAGCCTGAGAGATGTAATCCCCCTCGTTCATTTCAGCCTGAGATGTAATCCCTCATTCGTTTCAGACTGTGCGATGTAATACCCCATTCTTTTCGGCCTGTGAGATGTAATCATCCTTGTTGGTTTCAGCCTGTCAGAGGTAATCCCCCTGTTCGTTTCAGCCTGTGAGATGTAATCCTCCCATTCATTTACGCCTGTGTGATGTAATCCCCCTGTTCATTTCTGACTGTGAGATGTAATCCCCCCATTTATTTCAGCCTATGAGTTGTAATTCCCGTTCTTTTCAGCCTGTGAGATGAAATCACCCCCGTTCAATTCAGCCTGTGTGATGTAATGCCCATGTTCATTTCAAACTGAGATGTAATCCCTCCCGTTCGTTTCAGCCTGAGAGATGTAATCCCCCTGTTCATTTCAGCCTGTGAGATGTAATCCCCCGATTCATTTCAGCCTGTGAGATGTAATCCACCTGTTAATTTCAGCCGGTGAATCCCCCCTTTTCATTTCAGCCTGTGAGATGTAATCCCCCGATTCATTTCAGCCTGAGATGTAATCCCTCATTCGTTTCAGACTGTGCAATGTAATCCCCCGTTCTTTTCGGCCTGTGAGATGTAATCATCCTTCTTCGTTTCAGCCTGTCAGATGTAATCCCCAATGTTCTTTTCAGCCTGTGAGATGTAATCCCCCCATTCATTTAAGCCTGTGTAATGTAATCCCCCTGTTCATTTCAGCCTGTGAGATGTAATCCCCCGTTCTGTTCAGCCTGTGAGATGTAATCCCCTCTGTTCATTTCAGACTGTGCAATATAATCGCCCTGTTTGTTTCAGCCCTTGAGATGTAAACCCCCCCCCGTTTGTTGCAGCCTGTGAGTTGTAATCCCCCAGTTTATTTCAGCCTGTGAGATGTAATCCCCCTGGTTCTTTCAGCCTGTGCGATGTAATGCCCTCGTTGATTTCAGCCTGTGAGGTGTAATCCTTCCCACGTTCATTTCAGCCTGTAAGATGTAATTCTCTTGTACATTTCAGCCTGTGAGATCTAATTCCCCCTGTTCATTTCAGCCTGTGCAATGTAATCCCCCTGTTTGTTTCAGGCTGAGAGATGTAATCCCCCTCGTTCATTTCAGCCTGATATGTAATCCCTCATTTGTTTAGGCCTGAGAGATGTAATTATCCTTGTTGGTTTCAGCCTGTCAGAGATAATCCCCTATTCGTTTCAGCCTGTGAGATGTAATCCCCCCATTCATTTAAGCCTGTGTGATGTAATCCCCCTGTTCATTTCAGCCTCTGAGATGTAATCCCCCCATTTATTTCAGCCTGTGAGTTGTAATTCCTCGTTCTTTTCAGCCTGTGAGATGTAATCACCCCCGTTCAATTCAGCCTGTGTGATGTAATGCCCATGTTCATTTCAAACTGAGATGTAATCCCCCCGTTCCTTTTAGCCTGTGAGATGTAATCCCCTCTGTTCATTTCAGACTGTGCAATATAATCGCCCTGCTTGTTTCAGCCTGTGCGATGTAATCCCCAATTCGTGTCAGCCTGTGCGATGTAATCCCCCTGTTTGTTTCAGCCCTTGAGATGTAAACCCACCCCCGTTTGTTGCAGCCTGTGAGATGTAATCCCCCGATTCATTTCACCCTGTGAGATGTAATCCTCCTGTTCGTTTCAGCCTGTGAGATGTAACCTCCCGTTCTTTTCAGCCTGTGAGATGTAATGCCCTCTGTTCATTTCAAACTGTGCAATGTAATCCCCCTGTTTGTTTCAGGCTGAGATATGTAATCCCCCTATTCATTTTACCCTGTAAGATGTAATCCCCCGCGTTCATTTCAGCCTGAGATATAATCCCTCATTCGTTTCAGACTGTGCAATGTAATCCCCCATTCTTTTCAGCCTGTCAGATGTAATCCCCAATGTTCGTTTCAGCCTGTGAGATGTAATCCCCCCATTCATTTAAGCCTGTGTAATGTAATCCCACTGTTCATTTCAGTCTGTGAGATGTAATCCCCCCATTCATTTCAGCCTGTGAGATGGAATCCCCCGTTCTTTTCAGCCTGTGAGATGTAATCACCCCCGTTCGTTTCAGCCTGTGTGATGTAATGCCCATGTTCATTTCAACCTGTGACATGTAATCCCCTCTGTTCATTTCTGACTGTGCGATGTGATCCCCCCGTTCGTTTCAGCCTGTGAGATGTAATCCCCCGTTCTGTTCAGCCTGTGAGATGTAATCCCCTCTGTTCATTTCAGACTGTGCAATATAATCGCCCTGCTTGTTTCAGCCTGTGCGATGTAATCCCCAATTCGTGTCAGCCTGTGCGATGTAATCCCCCTGTTTGTTTCAGCCCTTGAGATGTAAACCCACCCCCGTTTGTTGCAGCCTGTGAGTTGTAATCCCCCAGTTCATTTCAGCCTGTGAAATGTAATCCCCCAGTTCATTTCAGCCTGTGAAATGTAATCCCCCTGTTCGTTTCAGCCTGTGCAATGTAATCCCCCCGTTCATTTCAGACTGTGCGATGTAATCCCCCCGTTCGTTTCAGCCTGTGAGATGTAATCCCCCATTCTTTTCAGCCTGTGAAATGTAATCCCCCCTGTTCGTTGCTGGCTGTGAGATATAATCCCCCCCGTTCATTACAGCCTGTGAGATGTAATCACCTCTGTTCATTTAAGACTGTGCGATGTAATCCCTCTGTTTATTTCAGCCTGAGAGATGTAATCCCCCTCGTTCATTTCATCCTGTGAGATGTAATCCCCCTGTATCTTTCAGCCTGTGCGATGTAATGCCCCCGTTGATTTCAGCCTGTGAGGTGTAATCCTTCCCACGTTCATTTCAGCCTGTAAGATGTAATGCTCTTGTACATTTCAGCCTGTGAGATGTAATTCCCCCTGTTCATTTCAGCCTTTGAAATGTAATCCCTCTGTTCATTTCAAACTGTGCAATGTAATCCCCCTGTTTGTTTCAGCCTGAGAGATGTAATCCCCCTCGTTCATTTCAGCCTGAGATGTAATCCCTCATTCGTTTCAGACTGTGCGATGTAATCCCCCATTCTTTTCGGCCTGTGAGATGTAATCATCCTTGTTGGTTTCAGCCTGTCAGAGGTAATCCCCCTGTTCGTTTCAGCCTGTGAGATGTAATCCCCCCATTCATTTACGCCTGTGTGATGTAATCCCCCTGTTCATTTCAGCCTGTGAGATGTAATCCCCCTATTTATTTCAGCCTGTGAGTTGTAATTCCCCGTTCTTTTCTGCCTGTGAGATGTAATCACCCCCGTTCAATTCAGCCTGATTGATGTAATGCCCATGTTCATTTCAAACTGAGATGTAATCCCCTCTGTTCATTTAAGACTGTGCGATGTAATCCCCCTGTATCTTTCAGACTGTGCGATGTAATGCCCCGTTGATTTCAGCCTGTGAGATGTAATTCATCCCACGTTCATTTCAGCCTGTAACATGTAATCCTCTTGTACATTTCAGCCTGTGAGATGTAATCCCCTTGTACATTTCAGCCTGTGAGATGTTATTCCCCCCGCCCCGTTCGTTGCAGGCTGTGAGATGTAATTCCCGCCCCCCCCGTTTGTTTCAGCCTGTGAAATGAAATCCTGCCAGTTCGTTTCAGCCTGTGAGGTATAATCCCCCGTTCTTCTCAGCCTGTGACATGTAATTCCCCCCCCCCCATTCATTTCAGCCTGATAGATGTAATCCCCCTTTTCATTTCAGCCTGTGAGATGTAATCCCCCGATTCATTTCAACCTGTGAGATGTAATCCCCCGATTCATTTCACCCTGTGAGATGTAATCCTCCTGTTCGTTTCAGCCTGTGAGATGTAACCTCCCGTTCTTTTCAGCCTGTGAGATGTAATCCCATCTGTTCATTTCAAACTGTGCAATGTAATCCCCCTGTTCGTTTCAGCCTGTGAGATGTAATCCCCCCATTCATTTACGCCTGTGTGATGTAATCCCCCTGTACATTTCAGCCTGTGAGATGTAATCCCCCCATTTATTTCAGCCTGTGAGTTGTAATTCCCCGTTCTTTTCAGCCTGTGAGATGTAATCACCCCCGTTCAATTCAGCCTGTGTGATGTAATGCCCATGTTCATTTCAAACTGAGATGTAATCCCCCGTTCCTTTTAGCCTGTGAGATGTAATCCCCCCATTCATTTCAGACTGTGCGATGTTATCCCCCCCGTTCGTTTCAGCCTGTGAGATGTAATCCCCCCATTCTTTTCAGCCTGTGAGATGTAATCCCCCCATTCATTTCAGCCTGTGAGATGTAATCCCCCGATTCATTTCAACCTGTGAGATGTAATCCCCCGATTCATTTCAACCTGTGAGATGTAATCCCCCGATTCATTTCACCCTGTGAGATGTAATCCTCCTGTTCGTTTCAGCCTGTGAGATGTAACCTCCCGTTCTTTTCAGCCTGTGAGATGTAATGCCCTATGTTCATTTCAAACTGTGCAATGTAATCCCCCTGTTTGTTTCAGGCTGAGATATGTAATCCCCCTATTCGTTTTACCCTGTAAGATGTAATCCCCCGCGTTCATTTCAGCCTGAGATATAATCCCTCATTCGTTTCGGACTGTGCAATGTAATCCCCCGTTCTTTTCGGCCTGTGAGATGTAATCCACCCATTCATTTAAGCCTGTGTAATGTAATCCCCCTGTTCATTTCAGCCTGTGAGATGTAATCCCCCCATTCATTTCAGCCTGTGAGATGGAATCCCCCGTTCTTTTCAGCCTGTGAGATGTAATCACCCCCGTTCGTTTCAGCCTGTGTGATGTAATGCCCATGTTCATTTCAACCTGTGACATGTAATCCCCTCTGTTCATTTCTGACTGTGCGATGTGATCCCCCCGTTCGTTTCAGCCTGTGAGATGTAATCCCCCGTTCTGTTCAGCCTGTGAGATGTAATCCCCTCTGTTCATTTCAGACTGTGCAATATAATCGCCCTGCTTGTTTCAGCCTGTGCGATGTAATCCCCAATTCGTGTCAGCCTGTGTGATGTAATCCCCCTGTTTGTTTCAGCCCTTGAGATGTAAACCCACCCCCGTTTGTTGCAGCCTGTGAGTTGTAATCCCCCAGTTCATTTCAGCCTGTGAAATGTAATCTCCCAGTTCATTTCAGCCTATGAAATGTAACCCCCCTGTTCGTTTCAGCCTGTGCAATGTAATCCCCCCGTTCATTTCAGACTGTGCGATGTAATCCCCCCGTTCGTTTCAGCCTGTGAGATGTAATCCCCCATTCTTTTCAGCCTGTGAAATGTAATCCCCCCTGTTCGTTGCTGGCTGTGAGATATAATCCCCCCCGTTCATTACAGCCTGTGAGATGTAATCACCTCTGTTCATTTAAGACTGTGCGATGTAATCCCCCTGTTTATTTCAGCCTGAGAGATGTAATCCCCCTCGTTCATTTCATCCTGTGAGATGTAATCCCCCTGTATCTTTCAGCCTGTGCGATGTAATGCCCCCGTTGATTTCAGCCTGTGAGGTGCAATCCTTCACACGTTCATTTCAGCCTGTAAGATGTAATGCTCTTGTACATTTCAGCCTGTGAGATGTAATTCCCCCTGTTCATTTCAGCCTGTGAAATGTAATCCCTCTGTTCATTTCAAACTGTGCAATGTAATCCCCCTGTTTGTTTCAGGCTGAGAGATGTAATCCCCCTCGTTCATTTCAGCCTGATATGTAATCCCTCATTTGTTTCAGCCTGTGAGATGTAATCCCCCATTCTTTTCAGCCTGTGAGATGTAATCCCCCCATTCATTTCAGCCTGTGAGATGTAATCCCCCGATTCATTTCAACCTGTGAGATGTAATCCCCCGATTCATTTCACCCTGTGAGATGTAATCCTCCTGTTCGTTTCAGCCTGTGAGATGTAACCTCCCGTTCTTTTCCGCCTGTGAGATGTAATGCCCTCTGTTCATTTCAAACTGTGCAATGTAATCCCCCTGTTTGTTTCAGGCTGAGATATGTAATCCCCCTATTCGTTTTACCCTGTAAGATGTAATCCCCCGCGTTCATTTCAGCCTGAGATATAATCCCTCATTCGTTTCGGACTGTGCAATGTAATCCCCCGTTCTTTTCGGCCTGTGAGATGTAATCCCCCCATTCATTTAAGCCTGTGTAATGTAATCCCCCCATTCATTTCAGCCTGTGAGATGGAATCCCCCGTTCTTTTCAGCCTGTGAGATGTAATCACCCCCGTTCGTTTCAGCCTGTGTGATGTAATGCCCATGTTCATTTCAACCTGTGACATGTAATCCCCTCTGTTCATTTCTGACTGTGCGATGTGATCCCCCCGTTCGTTTCAGCCTGTGAGATGTAATCCCCCGTTCTGTTCAGCCTGTGAGATGTAATCCCCTCTGTTCATTTCAGACTGTGCAATATAATCGCCCTGCTTGTTTCAGCCTGTGCGATGTAATCCCCAATTCGTGTCAGCCTGTGTGATGTCATCCCCCTGTTTGTTTCAGCCCTTGAGATGTAAACCCACCCCCGTTTGTTGCAGCCTGTGAGTTGTAATCCCCCAGTTCATTTCAGCCTGTGAAATGTAATCCCCTAGTTCATTTCAGCCTATGAAATGTAACCCCCCTGTTCGTTTCAGCCTGTGCAATGTAATCCCCCCGTTCATTTCAGACTGTGCGATGTAATCCCCCCGTTCGTTTCAGCCTGTGAGATGTAATCCCCCATTCTTTTCAGCCTGTTAAATGTAATCCCCCCTGTTCGTTGCTGGCTGTGAGATATAATCCCCCCCGTTCATTACAGCCTGTGAGATGTAATCACCTCTGTTCATTTAAGACTGTGCGATGTAATCCCCCTGTTTATTTCAGCCTGAAAGATGTAATCCCCCTCGTTCATTTCATCCTGTGAGATGTAATCCCCCTGTATCTATCAGCCTGTGCGATGTAATGCCCCCGTTGATTTCAGCCTGTGAGGTGTAATCCTTCCCACGTTCATTTCAGCCTGTAAGATGTAATGCTCTTGTACATTTCAGCCTGTGAGATGTAATTCCCCCTGTTCATTTCAGCCTTTGAAATGTAATCCCTCTGTTCATTTCAAACTGTGCAATGTAATCCCCCTGTTTGTTTCAGCCTGAGAGATGTAATCCCCCTCGTTCATTTCAGCCTGAGATGTAATCCCTCATTCGTTTCAGACTGTGCGATGTAATCCCCCATTCTTTTCGGCCTGTGAGATGTAATCATCCTTGTTGGTTTCAGCCTGTAAGATGTAATGCTCTTGTACATTTCAGCCTGTGAGATGTATTTCCCCCTGTTCATTTCAGCCTTTGAAATGTAATCCCTCTGTTCATTTCAAACTGTGCAGTGTAATCCCCCTGTTTGTTTCAGCCTGAAAGATTTAATCCCCCTCGTTCATTTCAGCCTGAGATGTAATCCCTCATTCGTTTCAGACTGTGCGATGTAATCCCCCATTCTTTTCGGCCTGTGAGATGTAATCATCCTTGTTGGTTTCAGCCTGTCAGAGGTAATACCCCTATTCGTTTCAGCCTGTGAGATGTAATCCTCCCATTCATTTACGCCTGTGTGATGTAATCCCCCTGTTCATTTCAGACTGTGAGATGTAATCCCCCCATTTATTTCAGCCTGTGAGTTGTAATTCCCGTTCTTTTCAGCCTGTGAGATGTAATCACCCCCGTTCAATTCAGCCTGTGTGATGTAATGCCCATGTTCATTTCAGACTGAGATGTAATCCCCCCCGTTTGTTTTAGCCTGTGAGATGTTATCCCCCCATTCATTTCAGACTGTGCGATGTTATCCTCCCGTTCGTTTCAGCCTGTGAGATGGAATCCCCCGTTCTTTTCAGCCTGTGAGATGTAATCACCCCCGTTCGTTTCAGCCTGTGTGATGTAATGCCCATGTTCATTTCAACCTGTGAGATGTAATCCCCTCTGTTCATTTCTGACTGTGCGATGTGATCCCCCCGTTCGTTTCACCCTGTGAGATGTAATCCCCCATTCTTTTCAGCCTGTGAAATGTAATCCCCCCTATTCGTTGCTGGCTGTGAGATATAATCCCCCCCGTTCATTACAGCCTGTGAGATGTAATCACCTCTGTTCATTTAAGACTGTGCGATGTAATCCCCCTGTTTATTTCAGCCTGAGAGATGTAATCCCCCTCGTTCATTTCATCCTGTGAGATGTAATCCCCCGTTCTGTTCAGCCTGTGAGATGTAATCCCCTCTGTTCATTTCAGACTGTGCAATATAATCACCCTGTTTGTTTCAGCCTGTGCGATGTAATCCCCAATTCGTGTCAGCCTGTGCGATGTAATCCCCGTTTGTTTCAGCCCTTGAGATGTAAACCCACCCCCGTTTGTTGCAGCCTGTGAGTTGTAATCCCCTAGTTCATTTCAGCCTGTGAGATGTAATCCCCCTGTATCTTTCAGCCTGTGCGATGTAATGCCCTCGTTGATTTCAGCCTGTGAGGTGTAATCCTTCCCACGTTCATTTATGCCTGTAAGATGTAATTCTCTTGTACATTTCAGCCTGTGAGATCAAATTCCCCCTGTTCATTTCAGCCTGTGAAATGTAATCCCTCTGTTCATTTCAAACTGTGCAATGTAATCCCCCTGTTTGTTTCAGGCTGAGAGATGTAATCCCCCTCGTTCATTTCAGCCTGATATGTAATCCCTCATTTCTTTCGGCCTGAGAGATGTAATCATCCTTGTTGGTTTCAGCCTGTCAGAGGTAATTCCCTGTTCGTTTCAGCCTGTGAGATGTAATCCCCCCATTCATTTAAGCCTGTGTGATGTAATCCCCCTGTTCATTTCAGCCTGTGAGATGTAATCCCCCCATTTATTTCAGCCTGTGAGTTGTAATTCCCCGTTCTTTTCAGCCTGTGAGATGTAATCACCCCCGTTCAATTCAGCCTGTGATGTATGCCCATGTTCATTTCAAACTGAGATGTAATCCCCCCGTTCGTTTTAGCCTGTGAGATGTAATCCCCCCATTCATTTCAGACTGTGCGATGTTATCCCCCCGTTCGTTTCATCCTGTGAGATGTAATCCCCCATTCTTTTCAGCCTGTGAGATGTAATCCCCCCATTCATTTCAGCCTGTGAGATGTAATCCCCCGATTCATTTCAACCTGTGAGATGTAATCCCCCGATTCATTTCACCCTGTGAGATGTAATCCTCCTGTTCGTTTCAGCCTGTGAGATGTAACCTCCCGTTCTTTTCAGCCTGTGAGATGTAATGCCCTCTGTTCATTTCAAACTGTGCAATGTAATCCCCCTGTTTGTTTCAGGCTGAGATATGTAATCCCCCTATTCGTTTTACCCTGTAAGATGTAATCCCCCGCATTCATTTCAGCCTGAGATATAATCCCTCATTCGTTTCGGACTGTGCAATGTAATCCCCCGTTCTTTTCGGCCTGTGAGATGTAATCATCCTTCTTCGTTTCAGCCTGTCAGATGTAATCCCCAATGTTCGTTTCAGCCTGTGAGATGTAATCCCCCCATTCATTTAAGCCTGTGTAATGTAATCCCCCTGTTCATTTCAGCCTGTGAGATGTAATCCCCCCATTCATTTCAGCCTGTGAGATGGAATCCCCCGTTCTTTTCAGCCTGTGAGATGTAATCACCCCCGTTCGTTTCAGCCTGTGAGATGTAATCCCCTCTGTTCATTTCAGACTGTGCAATATAATCGCCCTGCTTGTTTCAGCCTGTGCGATGTAATCCCCAATTCGTGTCAGCCTGTGCGATGTAATCCCCCTGTTTGTTTCAGCCCTTGAGATGTAAACCCACCCCCGTTTGTTGCAGCCTGCGAGTTGTAATCCCCCAGTTCATTTCAGCCTGTGAAATGTAATCCCCCAGTTCATTTCAGCCTGTGAAATGTAATCCCCCTGTTCGTTTCAGCCTGTGCAATGTAATCCCCCCGTTCATTTCAGACTGTGCGATGTAATCCCCCCGTTCGTTTCAGCCTGTGAGATGTAATCCCCCATTCTTTTCACCCTGTGAAATGTAATCCCCCCTGTTCGTTGCTGGCTGTGAGATATAATCCCCCCCGTTCATTACAGCCTGTGAGATGTAATCACCTCTGTTCATTTAAGACTGTGCGATGTAATCCCCCTGTTTATTTCAGCCTGAGAGATGTAATCCCCCTCGTTCATTTCATCCTGTGAGATGTAATCCCCCTGTATCTTTCAGCCTGTGCGATGTAATGCCCCCGTTGATTTCAGCCTGTGAGGTGTAATCCTTCCCACGTTCATTTCAGCCTGTAAGATATAATGCTCTTGTACATTTCAGCCTGTGAGATGTAATTCCCCCTGTTCATTTCAGCCTTTGAAATGTAATCCCTCTGTTCATTTCAAACTGAGCAATGTAATCCCCCTGTTTGTTTCAGCCTGAGAGATGTAATCCCCCTCGTTCATTTCAGCCTGAGATGTAATCCCTCATTCGTTTCAGACTGTGCGATGTAATCCCCCATTCTTTTCGGCCTGTGAGATGTAATCATCCTTGTTGGTTTCAGCCTGTCAGAGGTAATCCCCCTGTTCGTTTCAGCCTGTGAGATGTAATCCCCCCATTCATTTACGCCTGTGTGATGTAATCCCCCTGTTCATTTCAGCCTGTGAGATGTAATCCCCCCATTTATTTCAGCCTGTGAGTTGTAATTCCCCGTTCTTTTCTGCCTGTGAGATGTAATCACCCCCGTTCAATTCAGCCTGTATGATGTAATCCCCTCTGTTCATTTAAGACTGTGCGATGTAATCCCCCTGTATCTTTCAGACTGTGCGATGAAATGCCCCGTTGATTTCAGCCTGTGAGATGTAATCCATCCCACGTTCATTTCAGCCTGTAACATGTAATCCTCTTATACATTTCAGCCTGTGAGATGTAATCCCCTTGTACATTTCAGCCTGTGAGATGTTATTCCCCCCGCCCCGTTCGTTGCAGGCTGTGAGATGTAATTCCCGCCCCCCCGTTTGTTTCAGCCTGTGAAATGAAATCCTGCCAGTTCGTTTCAGCCTGTGAGGTATAATCCCCCGTTCTTCTCAGCCTGTGAGATGTAATTCCCCCCCCCGTTCATTTCAGCCTGATAGATGTAATCCCCCTTTTCATTTCAGCCTGTGAGATGTAATCCCCCGATTCATTTCAACCTGTGAGATGTAATCCTCCTGTTCGTTTCAGCCTGTGAGATGTATCCCCCCGTTCTTTTCAGCCTGTGAGATGTAATCCCATCTGTTCATTTCAAACTGTGCGATGTAATCCCCCTGTTTGTTTCAGGCTGAGTGATGTAATCCCTCTGTTCATTTTAGCCTGTGAGATGTAATCCCCCTCGTTCATTTCAGCCTGAGATGTAATCCCTCTGTTCATTTCAAACTGTGCAATGTAATCCCCCTGTTTGTTTCAGCCTGAGAGATGTAATCCCCCTCGTTCATTTCAGCCTGAGATGTAATCCCTCATTCGTTTCAGACTGTGCGATGTAATCCCCCATTCTTTTCGGCCTGTGAGATGTAATCATCCTTGTTGGTTTCAGCCTGTAAGATGTAATGCTCTTGTACATTTCAGCCTGTGAGATGTATTTCCCCCTGTTCATTTCAGCCTTTGAAATGTAATCCCTCTGTTCATTTCAAACTGTGCAGTGTAATCCCCCTGTTTGTTTCAGCCTGAAAGATGTAATCCCCCTCGTTCATTTCAGCCTGAGATGTAATCCCTCATTCGTTTCAGACTGTGCGATGTAATCCCCCATTCTTTTCGGCCTGTGAGATGTAATCATCCTTGTTGGTTTCAGCCTGTCAGAGGTAATACCCCTATTCGTTTCAGCCTGTGAGATGTAATCCTCCCATTCATTTACGCCTGTGTGATGTAATCCCCCTGTTCATTTCAGACTGTGAGATGTAATCCCCCCATTTATTTCAGCCTGTGAGTTGTAATTCCCGTTCTTTTCAGCCTGTGAGATGTAATCACCCCCGTTCAATTCAGCCTGTGTGATGTAATGCCCATGTTCATTTCAGACTGAGATGTAATCCCCCCCGTTCGTTTTAGCCTGTGAGATGTTATCCCCCCATTCATTTCAGACTGTGCGATGTTATCCTCCCGTTCGTTTCAGCCTGTGAGATGGAATCCCCCGTTCTTTTCAGCCTGTGAGATGTAATCACCCCCGTTCGTTTCAGCCTGTGTGATGTAATGCCCATGTTCATTTCAACCTGTGAGATGTAATCCCCTCTGTTCATTTCTGACTGTGCGATGTGATCCCCCCGTTCGTTTCACCCTGTGAGATGTAATCCCCCATTCTTTTCAGCCTGTGAAATGTAATCCCCCCTGTTCGTTGCTGGCTGTGAGATATAATCCCCCCCGTTCATTACAGCCTGTGAGATGTAATCACCTCTGTTCATTTAAGACTGTGCGATGTAATCCCCCTGTTTATTTCAGCCTGAGAGATGTAATCCCCCTCGTTCATTTCATCCTGTGAGATGTAATCCCCCGTTCTGTTCAGCCTGTGAGATGTAATCCCCTCTGTTCATTTCAGACTGTGCAATATAATCACCCTGTTTGTTTCAGCCTGTGCGATGTAATCCCCAATTCGTGTCAGCCTGTGCGATGTAATCCCCGTTTGTTTCAGCCCTTGAGATGTAAACCCACCCCCGTTTGTTGCAGCCTGTGAGTTGTAATCCCCTAGTTCATTTCAGCCTGTGAGATGTAATCCCCCTGTATCTTTCAGCCTGTGCGATGTAATGCCCTCGTTGATTTCAGCCTGTGAGGTGTAATCCTTCCCACGTTCATTTCAGCCTGTAAGATGTAATTCTCTTGTACATTTCAGCCTGTGAGATCAAATTCCCCCTGTTCATTTCAGCCTGTGAAATGTAATCCCTCTGTTCATTTCAAACTGTGCAATGTAATCCCCCTGTTTGTTTCAGGCTGAGAGATGTAATCCCCCTCGTTCATTTCAGCCTGATATGTAATCCCTCATTTCTTTCGGCCTGAGAGATGTAATCATCCTTGTTGGTTTCAGCCTGTCAGAGGTAATTCCCTGTTCGTTTCAGCCTGTGAGATGTAATCCCCCCATTCATTTAAGCCTGTGTGATGTAATCCCCCTGTTCATTTCAGCCTGTGAGATGTAATCCCCCCATTTATTTCAGCCTGTGAGTTGTAATTCCCCGTTCTTTTCAGCCTGTGATATAATCCCTCATTCGTTTCGGACTGTGCAATGTAATCCCCCGTTCTTTTCGGCCTGTGAGATGTAATCATCCTTCTTCGTTTCAGCCTGTCAGATGTAATCCCCAATGTTCGTTTCAGCCTGTGAGATGTAATCCCCCCATTCATTTAAGCCTGTGTAATGTAATCCCCCTGTTCATTTCAGCCTGTGAGATGTAATCCCCCCATTCATTTCAGCCTGTGAGATGGAATCCCCCGTTCTTTTCAGCCTGTGAGATGTAATCACCCCCGTTCGTTTCAGCCTGTGTGATGTAATGCCCATGTTCATTTCAACCTGTGACATGTAATCCCCTCTGTTCATTTCTGACTGTGCGATGTGATCCCCCCGTTCGTTTCAGCCTGTGAGATGTAATCCCCCGTTCTGTTCAGCCTGTGAGATGTAATCCCCTCTGTTCATTTCAGACTGTGCAATATAATCGCCCTGCTTGTTTCAGCCTGTGCGATGTAATCCCCAATTCGTGTCAGCCTGTGCGATGTAATCCCCCTGTTTGTTTCAGCCCTTGAGATGTAAACCCACCCCCGTTTGTTGCAGCCTGCGAGTTGTAATCCCCCAGTTCATTTCAGCCTGTGAAATGTAATCCCCCAGTTCATTTCAGCCTGTGAAATGTAATCCCCCTGTTCGTTTCAGCCTGTGCAATGTAATCCCCCCGTTCATTTCAGACTGTGCGATGTAATCCCCCCGTTCGTTTCAGCCTGTGAGATGTAATCCCCCATTCTTTTCACCCTGTGAAATGTAATCCCCCCTGTTCGTTGCTGGCTGTGAGATATAATCCCCCCCGTTCATTACAGCCTGTGAGATGTAATCACCTCTGTTCATTTAAGACTGTGCGATGTAATCCCCCTGTTTATTTCAGCCTGAGAGATGTAATCCCCCTCGTTCATTTCATCCTGTGAGATGTAATCCCCCTGTATCTTTCAGCCTGTGCGATGTAATGCCCCCGTTGATTTCAGCCTGTGAGGTGTAATCCTTCCCACGTTCATTTCAGCCTGTAAGATATAATGCTCTTGTACATTTCAGCCTGTGAGATGTAATTCCCCCTGTTCATTTCAGCCTTTGAAATGTAATCCCTCTGTTCATTTCAAACTGAGCAATGTAATCCCCCTGTTTGTTTCAGCCTGAGAGATGTAATCCCCCTCGTTCATTTCAGCCTGAGATGTAATCCCTCATTCGTTTCAGACTGTGCGATGTAATCCCCCATTCTTTTCGGCCTGTGAGATGTAATCATCCTTGTTGGTTTCAGCCTGTCAGAGGTAATCCCCCTGTTCGTTTCAGCCTGTGAGATGTAATCCCCCCATTCATTTACGCCTGTGTGATGTAATCCCCCTGTTCATTTCAGCCTGTGAGATGTAATCCCCCCATTTATTTCAGCCTGTGAGTTGTAATTCCCCGTTCTTTTCTGCCTGTGAGATGTAATCACCCCCGTTCAATTCAGCCTGTATGATGTAATCCCCTCTGTTCATTTAAGACTGTGCGATGTAATCCCCCTGTATCTTTCAGACTGTGCGATGAAATGCCCCGTTGATTTCAGCCTGTGAGATGTAATCCATCCCACGTTCATTTCAGCCTGTAACATGTAATCCTCTTATACATTTCAGCCTGTGAGATGTAATCCCCTTGTACATTTCAGCCTGTGAGATGTTATTCCCCCCGCCCCGTTCGTTGCAGGCTGTGAGATGTAATTCCCGCCCCCCCGTTTGTTTCAGCCTGTGAAATGAAATCCTGCCAGTTCGTTTCAGCCTGTGAGGTATAATCCCCCGTTCTTCTCAGCCTGTGAGATGTAATTCCCCCCCCCGTTCATTTCAGCCTGATAGATGTAATCCCCCTTTTCATTTCAGCCTGTGAGATGTAATCCCCCGATTCATTTCAACCTGTGAGATGTAATCCTCCTGTTCGTTTCAGCCTGTGAGATGTATCCCCCCGTTCTTTTCAGCCTGTGAGATGTAATCCCATCTGTTCATTTCAAACTGTGCGATGTAATCCCCCTGTTTGTTTCAGGCTGAGTGATGTAATCCCTCTGTTCATTTTAGCCTGTGAGATGTAATCCCCCTCGTTCATTTCAGCCTGAGAAATGTAATCCCCCTTTTCATTTCAGCCTGTGAGATGTAACCTCCCGTTCTTTTCGGCCTGTGAGATGTAATCATCCTTGTTCGTTTCAGCCTGTCAGATGTAATCCCCAATGTTCGTTTCACCCTGTGAGATGTAATCCCCCCATTCATTTAAGCCTGTGAGATGTTATCCCCCTGTTCATTTCAGCCTGTGAGATGTAATTCCCACCATTCATTTCAGCCTGTGAGATGTAACCCCCCATTCTTTTCACTTGTGAGATGTAATCACCCCCGTTCGTTTCAGCCTGTGTGATGTAATGCCCATGTTCGTTTCAGCCTGTGAGATGTAATCACCCCCGTTCGTTTCAGCCTGTGTGATGTAATGCCCATGCTCATTTCACCCTGTGAGATGTAATCCCCTCTGTTCATTTCTGACTGTGCAATGTAATCCCCCCGTTCTTTTCAGCCTGTGAGATGTAATCCCATCTGTTCATTTCAGCCTTTGAAATGTAATCCCTCTGTTCATTTCAAACTGTGCAATGTAATCCCCCTGTTTGTTTCAGCCTGAGAGATGTAATCCCCCTCGTTCATTTCAGCCTGAGATGTAATCCCTCATTCGTTTCAGACTGTGCGATGTAATCCCCCATTCTTTTCGGCCTGTGAGATGTAATCATCCTTGTTGGTTTCAGCCTGTCAGAGGTAATCCCCCTGTTCGTTTCAGCCTGTGAGATGTAATCCCCCCATTCATTTACGCCTGTGTGATGTAATCCCCCTGTTCATTTCAGCCTGTGAGATGTAATCCCCCCATTTATTTCAGCCTGTGAGTTG
This sequence comes from Hypanus sabinus, assembly GCF_030144855.1. Lineage (NCBI taxonomy): Eukaryota > Metazoa > Chordata > Chondrichthyes > Myliobatiformes > Dasyatidae > Hypanus > Hypanus sabinus. The sequence continues at coordinate 23,027 of NW_026778948.1, read as the reverse complement.
TAATTCCCCGTTCTTTTCTGCCTGTGAGATGTAATCACCCCCGTTCAATTCAGCCTGTATGATGTAATCCCCTCTGTTCATTTAAGACTGTGCGATGTAATCCCCCTGTATCTTTCAGACTGTGCGATGAAATGCCCCGTTGATTTCAGCCTGTGAGATGTAATCCATCCCACGTTCATTTCAGCCTGTAACATGTAATCCTCTTATACATTTCAGCCTGTGAGATGTAATCCCCTTGTACATTTCAGCCTGTGAGATGTTATTCCCCCCGCCCCGTTCGTTGCAGGCTGTGAGATGTAATTCCCGCCCCCCCGTTTGTTTCAGCCTGTGAAATGAAATCCTGCCAGTTCGTTTCAGCCTGTGAGGTATAATCCCCCGTTCTTCTCTGCCTGTGAGATGTAATTCCCCCCCCCCGTTCATTTCAGCCTGATAGATGTAATCCCCCTTTTCATTTCAGCCTGTGAGATGTAATCCCCCGATTCATTTCAACCTGTGAGATGTAATCCTCCTGTTCGTTTCAGCCTGTGAGATGTATCCCCCCGTTCTTTTCAGCCTGTGAGATGTAATCCCATCTGTTCATTTCAAACTGTGCGATGTAATCCCCCTGTTTGTTTCAGGCTGAGTGATGTAATCCCTCTGTTCATTTTAGCCTGTGAGATGTAATCCCCCTCGTTCATTTCAGCCTGAGATGTAATCCCTCATTCGTTTCAGACTGTGCGATGTAATCCCCCGTTCTTTTCGGCCTGTGAGATGTAATCATCCTTGTTCGTTTCAGCCTGTCAGATGTAAACCCCAATGTTCGTTTCACCCTGTGAGATGTAATCCCCCCATTCATTTAAGCCTGTGAGATGTTATCCCCCTGTTCATTTCAGCCTGTGAGATGTAATTCCCACCATTCATTTCAGCCTGTGAGATGTAACCCCCCATTCTTTTCACTTGTGAGATGTAATCACCCCCGTTCGTTTCAGCCTGTGTGATGTAATGCCCATGTTCGTTTCAGCCTGTGAGATGTAATCACCCCCGTTCGTTTCAGCCTGTGTGATGTAATGCCCATGCTCATTTCACCCTGTGAGATGTAATCCCCTCTGTTCATTTCTGACTGTGCAATGTAATCCCCCCGTTCGTTTCAGCCTGTGAGATGTAATCCCCCGTTCTTTTCAGCCTGTGAGATATAATCCCCTCTGTTCATTTCAGACTGTGCAATGTAATCGCCCTGTTTGTTTCAGCCTGTGCAATGTAATCCCCGTTTGTTTCAGCCCTTGAGATGTAAACCCACCCCCGTTTGTTGCAGCCTGTGAGTTGTAATCCCCCAGTTCATTTCAGCATGTGAAATGTAATCCCCCAGTTCATTTCAGCCTGTGAAATGTAATCCCCCTGTTCGTTTCAGCCTGTGCAATGTAATCCCCCCGTTCATTTCAGACTGTGCGATGTAATCCCCCTGTTTATTTCAGCCTGAGAGATGTAATCCCCCTCGTTCATTTCAGCCTGAGATGCAATCCCCCATTCTTTTCGGCCTGTGAGATGTAATCATCCTTGTTGGTTTCAGCCTGTCAGAGGTAATCCCCCATTCGTTTCAGCCTGTGAGATGTAATCCCCCCATTCATTTACGCCTGTGTGATGTAATCCCCCTGTACATTTCAGCCTATGAGATGTAATCCCCCCATTTATTTCAGCCTGTGAGTTGTAATTCCCCGTTCTTTTCTGCCTGTGAGATGTAATCACCCCCGTTCAATTCAGCCTGTGTGATGTAATGCCCATGTTCATTTCAAACTGAGATGTAATCCCCCCCGTTCGTTTTAGCCTGTGAGATGTAATCCCCCCATTCATTTTAGACTGTGCGATGTTATCCCCCCGTTCGTTTCAGCCTGTGAGATGTAATCCCCTCTGTTCATTTCAGACTGTGCAATGTAATCGCCCTGTTTGTTTCAGCCTGTGCGATGTAATCCCCAATTCGTGTCAGCCTGTGCGATGTAATCCCCCTGTTTGTTTCAGCCCTTGAGATGTAATCACCCCCGTTTGTTTCTGCCCGTGTGATGTAATGCCCATGCTCATTTCACCCTGTGAGATGTAATCCCCTCTGTTCATTTCTGACTGTGTGATGTGATCCCCCCGTTCGTTTCAGCCTGTGAGATGTAATCCCCCCCCGTTCATTTCAGCCTGTGCGATGTAATGCCCCTGTTCATTTCAGCCTGTGAGATGTAATCCCCTGATTCATTTCAGCCTGTGAGATGTAATCCACCTGTTAGTTTCAGCCTGTGTGATGTTATCCCCCCATTCATTTCAGCATGTAAAATGTAATCCCCTCTGTTCATTTTAGACTGTGCCATGTAATCCTGCTGTTTGTTTCAGCCTGATAGATGTAATCCCCTTTTTCATTTCAGCCTGCGAGATGTAATCCCCCGATTCATTTCAGCCTGTGAGATGTAATCCCCTCTGTTCATTTCAAACTGTGAGATGTAATCCCCCTGTTTGTTTCAGGCTGAGAGATGTAATCCCCCCATTCATTTAAGCCTGTGAGATGTTATCCCCCTGTTCATTTCAGCCTGTGAGATGTAATCACCCCCGTTCAATTCAGCCTGTGTGATGTAATGCCCATGTTCATTTCAAACTGAGATGTAATCCTCCTGTTCGTTTCAGCCTGTGAGATGTAACCTCCCGTTCATTTCAACCTGTGAGATGTAATCCCCTCTGTTCATTTCTGACTGTGTAATGTAATCCCCCCGTTCGTTTCAGCCTGTGAGATGTAATCCCCCGTTCTTTTCAGCCTGTGAGATATAATCCCCTCTGTTCATTTCAGACTGTGCAATGTAATCGCCCTGTTTGTTTCAGCCTGTGCGATGAAATCCCCAATTCGTGTCAGCCTATGCGATGTAATCCCCGTTTGTTTCAGCCCTTGAGATGTAAACCCACCCCCGTTTGTTGCAGCCTGTGAGTTGTAATCCCCCAGTTCATTTCAGCCTGTGAAATGTAATCCCCCCTGTTCGTTGCTGGCTGTGAGATATAATCCCCCCCGTTCATTACAGCCTGTGAGATGTAATCACCTCTGTTCATTTAAGACGGTGCGATGTAATCCCCCTGTTTATTTCAGCCTGAGAGATGTAATCCCCCTCGTTCATTTCATCCTGTTAGATGTAATCCCCCTGTATCTTTCAGCCTGTGCGATGTAATGCCCCCGTTGATTTCAGCCTGTGAGGTGTAATCCTTCCCACGTTCATTTCAGCCTGTGAGATGTAATTCCCCCTGTTCATTTCAGCCTTTGAAATATAATCCCTCTGTTCATTTCAAACTGTGCAATGTAATCCCCCTGTTTGTTTCAGCCTGAGAGATGTAATCCCCCTCGTTCATTTCAGCCTGAGATGCAATCCCCCATTCTTTTCGGCCTGTGAGATGTAATCATCCTTGTTGGTTTCAGCCTGTCAGAGGTAATCCCCCTGTTCGTTTCAGCCTGTGAGATGTAATCCCCCCATTCATTTACGCCTGTGTGATGTAATCCCCCTGTACATTTCAGCCTGTGAGATGTAATCCCCCCATTTATTTCAGCCTGTGAGTTGTAATTCCCCGTTCTTTTCTGCCTGTGAGATGTAATCACCCCCGTTCAATTCAGCCTGTGTGATGTAATGCCCATGTTCATTTCAAACTGAGATGTAATCCCCCCCGTTCGTTTTAGCCTGTGAGATGTAATCCACCTGTTAATTTCAGCCGGTGAATCCCCCCTTTTCATTTCAGCCTGTGAGATGTAATCCCCCGATTCATTTCAGCCTGAGATATAATCCCTCATTCGTTTCGGACTGTGCAATGTAATCCCCCGTTCTTTTCGGCCTGTGAGATGTAATCATCCTTCTTGGTTTCAGCCTGTCAGATGTAATCCCCAATGCTCATTTCAGCCTGTGAGATGTAATCCCCCCATTCATTTAAGCCTGTGTAATGTAATCCCCCTGTTCATTTCAGCCTGTGAGATGTAATGCCCCTGTTCATTTCAGCCTGTGAGATGTAATCCCCTGATTCATTTCAGCCTGTGAGATGTAATCCACCAGTTAGTTTCAGCCTGTGTGATGTTATCCCCCCATTCATTTCAGCATGTAAAATGTAATCCCCTCTGTTCATTTTAGACTGTGCCATGTAATCCTGCTGTTTGTTTCAGCCTGATAGATGTAATCCCCTTTTTCATTTCAGCCTGCGAGATGTAATCCCCCGATTCATTTCAACCTGTGAGATGTAATCCTCCTGTTCATTTCAAACTGTGAGATGTAATCCCCCTGTTTGTTTCAGGCTGAGAGATGTAATCCCCCCATTCATTTAAGCCTGTGAGATGTTATCCCCCTGTTCATTTCAGCCTGTGAGATGTAATCACCCCCGTTCAATTCCGCCTGTGAGATGTAATGCCCATGTTCATTTCAAACTGAGATATAATCCTCCTGTTCGTTTCAACCTGTGAGATGTAACCTCCCGTTCATTTCAACCTGTGAGATGTAATCCCCTCTGTTCATTTCTGACTGTGCAATGTAATCCCCCCGTTCGTTTCAGCCTGTGAGATGTAATCCCCCGTTCTTTTCAGCCTGTGAGATATAATCCCCTCTGTTCATTTCAGACTGTGCAATGTAATCGCCCTGTTTGTTTCAGCCTGTGCGATGAAATCCCCAATTCGTGTCAGCCTATGCGATGTAATCCCCGTTTGTTTCAGCCCTTGAGATGTAAACCCACCCCCGTTTGTTGCAGCCTGTGAGTTGTAATCCCCCAGTTCATTTCAGCCTGTGAAATGTAATCCCCCCTGTTCGTTGCTGGCTGTGAGATATAATCCCCCCCGTTCATTACAGCCTGTGAGATGTAATCACCTCTGTTCATTTAAGACGGTGCGATGTAATCCCCCTGTTTATTTCAGCCTGAGAGATGTAATCCCCCTCGTTCATTTCATCCTGTGAGATGTAATCCCCCTGTATCTTTCAGTCTGTGCGATGTAATGCCCCCGTTGATTTCAGCCTGTGAGGTGTAATCCTTCCCACGTTCATTTCAGCCTGTGAGATGTAATTCCCCCTGTTCATTTCAGCCTTTGAAATATAATCCCTCTGTTCATTTCAAACTGTGCAATGTAATCCCCCTGTTTGTTTCAGCCTGAGAGATGTAATCCCCCTCGTTCATTTCAGCCTGAGATGCAATCCCCCATTCTTTTCGGCCTGTGAGATGTAATCATCCTTGTTGGTTTCAGCCTGTCAGAGGTAATCCCCCTGTTCGTTTCAGCCTGTGAGATGTAATCCCCCCATTCATTTACGCCTGTGTGATGTAATCCCCCTGTACATTTCAGCCTGTGAGATGTAATCACCCCATTTATTTCAGCCTGTGAGATGTAATCCCCCGATTCATTTCAGCCTGTGAGATGTAATCCACCTGTTAATTTCAGCCGGTGAATCCCCCCTTTTCATTTCAGCCTGTGAGATGTAATCCCCCGATTCATTTCAGCCTGAGATATAATCCCTCATTCGTTTCGGACTGTGCAATGTAATCCCCCGTTCTTTTCGGCCTGTGAGATGTAATCATCCTTCTTGGTTTCAGCCTGTCAGATGTAATCCCCAATGCTCATTTCAGCCTGTGAGATGTAATCCCCCCATTCATTTAAGCCTGTGTAATGTAATCCCCCTGTTCATTTCAGCCTGTGAGATGTAATCCCGCCATTCATTTCAGCCTGTGAGATGTAATCCCCCGTTCTTTTCAGCCTGTGAGATGTAATCCCCCGATTCATTTCAGCCTGTGAGATGTAATCCACCTGTTAATTTCAGCCGGTGAATCCCCCCTTTTCATTTCAGCCTGTGAGATGTAATCCCCCGATTCATTTCAGCCTGAGATATAATCCCTCATTCGTTTCGGACTGTGCAATGTAATCCCCCGTTCTTTTCGGCCTGTGAGATGTAATCATCCTTCTTGGTTTCAGCCTGTCAGATGTAATCCCCAATGCTCATTTCAGCCTGTGAGATGTAATCCACCCATTCATTTAAGCCTGTGTAATGTAATCCCCCTGTTCATTTCAGCCTGTGAGATGTAATCCCGCCATTCATTTCAGCCTGTGAGATGTAATCCCCCGTTCTTTTCAGCCTGTGAGATGTAATCACCCCCGTTCGTTTCAGCCTGTGTGATGTAAAGCCCATGTTCATTTCAACCTGTGACATGTAATCCCCTTTGTTCATTTCTGACTGTGCGATGTGATCCCCCCATTCATTTCAGCCTGTGAGATGTAATCCCCCGTTCTGTTCAGCCTGTGAGATGTAATCCCCTCTGTTCATTTCAGACTGTGCAATGTAATCGCCCTGTTTGTTTCAGCCTGTGCGATGTAATCCCCAATTCGTGTCAGCCTGTGCGATGTAATCCCCCTGTTTGTTTCAGCCCTTGAGATGTAAACCCACCCCCGTTTGTTGCCGCCTGTGAGTTGTAATCCCCCAGTTCATTTCAGTCTGTGAGATGTAATCCCCTCTGTTCATTTAAGACTGTGCAATATAATCCCCCTGTATCTTTCAGACTGTGCGATGTAATGCCCCGTTGATTTCAGCCTGTGAGATGTAATCCATCCCACGTTCATTTCAGCCTGTAACATGTAATCCTCTTGTACATTTCAGCCTGTGAGATGTAATTCCCCCTGTTCATTTCAGCCTGTGAGATGTAATCCCCTTGTACATTTCAGCCTGTGAGATGTTACTCCCCCCGCTCCGTTCGTTGCAGGCTGTGAGATGTAATTCCCGCCCCCCCGTTTGTTTCAGCCTGTGAAATGAAATCCTGCCAGTTCGTTTCAGCCTGTGAGGTATAATCCCCCGTTCTTCTCAGCCTGTGAGATGTAATTCCCCCCCCGTTCATTTCAGCCTGATAGATGTAATCCCCCTTTTCATTTCAGCCTGTGAGATGTAATCCCCCGAATCATTTCAACCTGAGAGATGTAATCCACCTGTTAATTTCAGCCTGTGTGATATAATCCCCCCATTCATTTCAGCCTGTGAGATGTAATCCCCCTTTTCATTTCAGCCTGTGAGATGTAATCCCCCGATTCATTTCAACCTGTGAGATATAATCCTCCCGTTCTTTTCAGACTGTGAGATGTAATCACCCTTGTTCGTTTCAGCCTGTCAGATTTAATCCCCAATGTTCATTTCAGCCTGTGAGATGTAATCCCCCCATTCATTTAAGCCTGTGAAATGTAATCCCGCTGTTCATTTCAGCCTGTGAGATGTAATCCCCCCATTCATTTCAGCCTGTGAGATGTAATCCCCCGTTCTTTTCAGCCTGTGAGATGTAATCCCCCATTCTTTTCAGCCTGTGAGATGTAATCCACTCTGTTCATTTCAGACTGTGCAATGTAATCGCCCTGTTTGTTTCAGCCTGTGCGATGTAATCCCCAATTCGTGTCAGCCTGTTCGTTGCTGGCTGTGAGATATAATCCCCCCCGTTCATTGCAGCCTGTGAGATGTAATCACCTCTGTTCATTTAAGACTGTGCGATGTAATCCCCCTATTTGTTTCAGGCTGAGATATGTAATCCCCCTGTTCGTTTTACCCTGTAAGATGTAATCCCCCGCGTTCATTTCAGCCTGAGATATAATCCCGCATTCATTTCAGACTGTGCGATGTTACCCCACCCCCCCGTTCGTTTCAGCCTGTGAGATGTAATCCTCCGTTCTTTTCAGCCTGCGAGATGTAATCCTCCGTTCTTTTCAGCCTGCGAGATGTAATCACCTCTGTTCATTTAAGACTGTGCGATGTAATCCCCCCATTCATTTCAGACTGTGCAATGTAATCCCCCCGTTCGTTTCAGCCTGTGAGATGTAATCCTCCGTTCTTTTCAGCCTGCGAGATGTAATCACCTCTGTTCATTTAAGACTGTGCGATGTAATCCCCCTGTTTATTTCAGCCTGAGAGATGTAATCCCCCTCGTTCATTTCATCCTGTGAGATGTAATCCCCCTGCATCTTTCAGCCCCTGCGATGTAATGCCCCCGTTCATTTCAGCCTGTAAGATGTAATGCTCTTGTACATTTCAGCCTGTGAGATGTAATTCCCCCTGTTCATTTCAGCCTGTGAAATGTAATCCCTCTGTTCATTTCAAACTGTGCAATGTAATCCCCCTGTTTCTTTCAGGCTGAGAGATGTAATCCCCCTCGTTCATTTCAGCCTGAGATGTAATCTCTCATTCGTTTCAGACTGTGCGATGTAATCCCCCATTCTTTTCGGCCTGTGAGATGTAATCATCCTTGTTCATTTCAGCCAGTCAGATGTAATCCCCAATGTTCGTTTCAGCCTGTGAGATGTAATCCCCCCTGTTCATTTCAGCCTGTGAGATGTAATCCCCCCATTCATTTAACCCTCTGTGATGTAATCCCCCCATTTATTTCAGCCTGTGAGTTGTAATTCCCCGTTCTTTTCAGCCTGTGAGATGTAATCACCCCCGTTCAATTCAGCCTGTGTGATGTAATGCCCATGTTCATTTCAAACTGAGATGTAATCCCCCCGTTCGTTTTAGCCTGTGAGATGTAATCCCCCCATTCATTTCAGACTGTGCGATGTTATCCCCCCGTTTGTTTGTTTCAGCCTGTGAGATGTAATCCCCCGTATTTTTCAGCCTGTAGGATGTAATCCCCTCTGTTCATTTCAGACTGTGCGATGTAATCCCTCTGTTTGTTTTAGCCTGAGAGATGTAATCCCCCTGTTCATTTCAGCCTGTGAGATGTAATCCCCCGATTCATTTCAGCCTGTGAGATGTAATCCACCTGTTTATTTCAGCCTGAGATATAATCCCTCATTCGTTTCGGACTGTGCAATGTAATCCCCCGTTCTTTTCGGCCTGTGAGATGTAAACATCCTTCTTCGTTTCAGCCTGTCAGATGTAATCCCCAATGTTCGTTTCAGCCTGTGAGATGTAATCACCCCCGTTCGTTTCAGCCTGTGTGATGTAATGCCCATGTTCATTTCAACCTGTGAGATGTAATCTCCTCTGTTCATTTCAGACTGTGCAATGTAATCGCCCTGTTTGTTTCAGCCTGTGCGATGTAATCCCCAATTCGTGTCAGACTATGCGATGTAATCCCCCTGTTTGTTTCAGCCTGTGAGATGTAATCCCCTCTGTTCATTTCAGACTGTGCGATGTAATCCCTCTGTTTGTTTTAGCCTGAGAGATGTAATCCCCCTGTTCATTTCAGCCTGTGAGATGTAATCCCCCGATTCATTTCAGCCTGTGAGATGTAATCCACCTGTTTATTTCAGCCTGAGATATAATCCCTCATTCGTTTCGGACTGTGCAATGTAATCCCCCGTTCTTTTCGGCCTGTGAGATGTAAACATCCTTCTTCGTTTCAGCCTGTCAGATGTAATCCCCAATGTTCGTTTCAGCCTGTGAGATGTAATCACCCCCGTTCGTTTCAGCCTGTGTGATGTAATGCCCATGTTCATTTCAACCTGTGAGATGTAATCTCCTCTGTTCATTTCAGACTGTGCAATGTAATCGCCCTGTTTGTTTCAGCCTGTGCGATGTAATCCCCAATTCGTGTCAGACTATGCGATGTAATCCCCCTGTTTGTTTCAGCCTGAGAGATGTAATCCCCCTCGTTCATTTCATCCTGTGAGATGTAATCCCCCTGTATCTTTCAGTCTGTGCGATGTAATGCCCCCGTTGATTTCAGCCTGTGAGGTGTAATCCTTCCCACATTCATTTCAGCCTGTAAAATGTAATGCTCTTGTACATTTCAGCCTGTGAGATGTAATTCCCCCTGTTCATTTCAGCATGTGAAATGTAATCCCTCTGTTCACTTCAAGCTGTGCAATGTAATCCCCCTGTTTGTTTCAGGCTGAGAGATGTAATCCCCCTCGTTCATTGCAGCCTGAGATGTAATCCCTCATTCGTTTCAGACTGTGCGATGTAATCCCCTGTTCTTTTCAGCCTGTGAGATGTAATCCCCTCTGTTCATTTCAAACTGTGCGATGTAATCCCCCTGTTTGTTTCAGGCTAAGAGATGTAATCCCCCTGTTCATTTTAGCCTGTGAGATGTAATCCCCCTCGTTCATTTCAGCCTGAGATGTAATCCCTCATTCGTTTCAGACTGTGCAATGTAATCCCCCGTTCTTTTCGGCCTGTGAGATGTAATCATCCTTCTTCGTTTCAGCCTGTCAGATGTAATTGCCCCCAATCATTTAAGCCTGTGTAATGTAATCCCCCTGTTCATTTCAGCCTGTGAGATGTAATCCCCCCATTCATTTAAGCCTGTGAGATGTAATCCCCCGTTCGTTTCAGCCTGTGTGATGTAATGCCCATGTTCATTTCAACCTGTGACATGTAATCCCCTCTGTTCATTACGACTGTGCGATGTGATCCCCCCGTTCGTTTCAGCCTGTGAGATGTAATCCCCCGTTCTGTTCAGCCTGTGAGATGTAATCCCCTCTGTTCATTTCAGACTGTGCAATGTAATCGCCCCGTTTGTTTCAGCCTGTGCGATGTAATCCCCAATTCGTGTCAGCCTGTGCGATGTAATCCCCCTGTTTGTTTCAGCCCTTGAGATGTAATCACCCCCGTTTGTTTCTGCCCGTGTGATGTAATGCCCATGCTCATTTCACCCTGTGAGATGTAATCCCCTCTGTTCATTTCTGACTGTGTGATGTGATCCCCCCGTTCATTTCAGTCTGTGAGATGTAATCACCCGTTCTTTTCAGCCAGTGTGATGTAATCCCCTCGGTTCATTTCAGACGGTGCAAAGTAATCGAACTGTTTGTCTCAGCCTCTGCGATGTAATCCCCAATTCTTGTCAGCCTGTGCGATGTAATCCCCCTGTTTGTTTCAGCCCTTGAGATGTAAACCCACCCCTGTTTGTTGCAGACTGTGAGTTGTAATCCCCCAGTTCATTTCAGCCTGTGAAATGTAATCCCCCTGTTCGTTTCAGCCTGTGCAATGTAATCCCCCCGTTCATTTCAGACTGTGCGATGTAATCCCCCCGTTCGTTTCAGCCTGTGAGATGTAATCCCCCGTTCTTTTCAGCCTGTGAGATGTCATACCCTCTGTTCATTTCAGACTGTGCGATGTAATCCCCCTGTTTGTTTCAGCCTGTGCGATGTAATCCCCAATTCGTGTCAGCCTGTGCGATATAATCCCCCTGTTTGTTTCAGCCTGTGCGATGTAATCCCCAATTCGTGTCAACCTGTGCGATGTAATCCCCCTGTTCATTTCATCCCTTGAGATGTAATCCCACCCCCGTTTGTTGCAGCCTGTGAGTTGTAATCCCCCAGTTCATTTCAGCCTGTGAAATGTAATCCCCCCTGTTTGTTGCTGACTGTGAGATATAATCCCCCCCGTTCATTACAGCCTGTGAGATGTAATCACCTCTGTTCATTTAAGACTGTGCGATGTAATCCCCCTGTTCATTTCAGCCTGTGAGATGTAATCCCCTTGTACATTTCAGCCTGTGAGATGTTATTCCCCCCGCCCCGTTCGTTGCAGACTGTGAGATGTAATTCCCCACACCCCCTCCGTTTGATTCAGCCTGTGAAATGAAATCCTGCCAGTTCGTTTCAGCCTGTGAGGTATATTCCCCCGTTCTTCTCAGCCTGTGAGATGTAATCCCCCCCCCCGTTCATTTCCGCCTGTGTGATGTAATGCCCCTGTTGATTTCAGCCTGTGAGATGTAATCCCCTGATTCATTTCAGCCTGTGAGATGTAATCCCCCTCGTTCATTTCAGCCTCAGATATAATCCCTCATTCGTTTCAGACTGTGCGATGTAATCCCCGTTCTTTTCGGCCTGTGAGATGTAATCACCCTTCTTCGTTTCAGCCTGTCAGATGTAATCCCCAATGTTCGTTTCAGCCTGTGAGATGTAATCCCCCCATTCATTTCAGCCTCTGAGATGTAATCCCCCGTTCTTTTCAGCCTGTGAGATGTAATCCCCATTCAATTCAGCCTGTGGGATGTAATGCCCATGTTCGTTTCAGCCTGTGAGATGTAATCACCCCCGTTCATTTCAGCCTGTGTGATGTAATGCCCATGCTCATTTCACCCTGTGAGATGTAATCCCCTCTGTTCATTTCTGACTGTGTGATGTGATCCCCCCGTTCATTTCAGTCTGTGAGATGTAATCACCCGTTCTTTTCAGCCAGTGAGATGTAATCCCCTCGGTTCATTTCAGACTGTGCAAAGTAATCGAACTGTTTGTCTCAGCCTCTGCGATGTAATCCCCAATTCTTGTCAGCCTGTGCGATGTAATCCCCCTGTTTGTTTCAGCCCTTGAGATGTAAACCCACCCCTGTTTGTTGCAGACTGTGAGTTGTAATCCCCCAGTTCATTTCAGCCTGTGAAATGTAATCCCCCTGTTCATTTCAGCCTGTACAATGTAATTCCCCCGTTCATTTCAGACTGTGAGATGTAATACCCCCGTTCGTTTCAGCCTGTGAGATGTAATCCCTCTGTTCACTTCAAGCTGTGCAATGTAATCCCCCTGTTTGTTTCAGGCTGAGAGATGTAATCCCCCTCGTTCATTGCAGCCTGAGATGTAATCCCTCATTCGTTTCAGACTGTGTGATGTAATCCCCCGTTCTTTTCAGCCTGTGAGATGTAATCCCCTCTGTTCATTTCAAACTGTGCGATGTAATCCCCCTGTTTGTTTCAGGCTAAGAGATGTAATCCCCCTGTTCATTTTAGCCTGTCAGATGTAATCCACCTGTTCGTATTAGCCTGTGAGATGTAATCCCCCTCGTTCATTTCAGCCTGAGATGTAATCCCTCATTCGTTTCAGACTGTGCAATGTAATCCCCCGTTCTTTTCGGCCTGTGAGATGTAATCATCCTTCTTCGTTTCAGCCTGTCAGATGTAATCGCCCCCAATCATTTAAGCCTGTGTAATGTAATCCCCCTGTTCATTTCAGCCTGTGAGATGTAATCCCCCCATTCATTTCAGCCTGTGAGATGTAATCCCCCGTTCGTTTCAGCCTGTGTGATGTAATGCCCATGTTCATTTCAACCTGTGACATTTAATCCCCTCTGTTCATTACGACTGTGCGATGTGATCCCCCCGTTCGTTTCAGCCTGTGAGATGTAATCCCCCGTTCTGTTCAGCCTGTGAGATGTAATCCCCTCTGTTCATTTCAGACTGTGCAATGTAATCGCCCAGTTTGTTTCAGCCTGTGCGATGTAATCCCCAATTCGTGTCAGCCTATGCGATGTAAACCCCGTTTGTTTCAGCCCTTGAGATGTAAACCCATCCCCATTTGTTGCAGCCTGTGAGTTGTAATCCCCCAGTTCATTTCAGCCTGTGAATTGTAATCCCCCCTGTTCGTTGCTGGCTGTGAGATATAATCCCCCCCGTTCATTACAGCCTGTGAGATGTAATCACCTCTGTTCATTTAAGACTGTGCGATGTAATCCCCGTTTATTTCAGCCTGAGAGATGTAATCCCCCTCGTTCATTTCATCCTGTGAGATGTAATCCCCCTGTATCTTTCAGCCTGTGCGATGTAATGCCCCCGTTGATTTCAGCCTGTGAGGTGTAATCCGTCCCACGTTCATTTCAGCCTGTAAGATGTAATGCTCTTGTACATTTCAGCCTGTGAGATGTAATTCCCCCTGTTCATTTCAGCCTGTGAAATGTAATCCCTCTGTTCATTTCAAGCTGTGCAATGTAATCCCCCTGTTTGTTTCAGGCTGAGAGATGTAATCTCCCTCGTTCATTTCAGCCTGAGATGTAATCCCTCATTCGTTTCAGACTGTGCGATGTAATCCCCCATTCTTTTCGGTCTGTGAGATGTAATCATCCTTGTTGGTTTCATCCTGTCAGAGGTAATCCCCCTGTTCATTTCAGCCTGTGAGATGTAATCCCCCCATTTATTTCAGCCTGTGTGTTGTAATTCCCCGTTGTTTTCAGCCTGTGAGATGTAATCACCCCCGTTCAATTCAGCCTGTGTGATGTAATGCCCATGCTCATTTCACCCTGTGAGATGTAATCCTCTCTGTTCATTTCTGACGGTGTGATGTGATCCCCCCGTTCATTTCACTGTGAGATGTAATCCCCTGTTCTTTTCAGCCAGTGAGATGTAATCCCCTCTGTTCATTTCAGACTGTGCAATGTAATCGCCCTGTTTGTTTCAGCCTGTGCGATGTAATCCCCCTGTTTGTTTCAGCCCTTGAGATGTAAACCCACCCCCGTTTGTTGCAGCCTGTGAGTTGTAATCCCCCAGTTCATTTCAGCCTGTGAAATGTAATCCCCCTGTTCGTTTCAGCCTGTGCAATGTAATCCCCCCGTTCATTTCAGACTGTGCGATGTAATCCCCCCATTCGTTTCAGCCTGTGAGATGTAATCCCCCGTTCTTTTCAGCCGGTGAGATGTAATCCTCTCTGTTCATTTCAGACTGTGCAATGTAATCGCCCTGTTTGTTTCAGCCTGTGCGATGTAATCCCCAATTCGTGTCAGCCTGTGCGATGTAATCCCCGTTTGTTTCAGCCCTTGAGATGTAAACCCACCCCCGTTTGTTGCACCCTGTGAGTTGTAATCCCCCAGTTCATTTCAGCCTGTGAAATGTAATCCCCCCTGTTCGTTGCTGGCTGTGAGATATAATCCCCCCCGTTCATTACAGCCTGTGAGATGTAATCACCTCTGTTCATTTAAGACTGTGCGATGTAATCCCCCTGTATCTTTCAGCCTGTGTGATGTAATGCCCCCTGTTCATTTCAGCCTGTGAGATGTAATCCCCTTGTACATTTCAGCCTGTGAGATGTTATTCCCCCCGCCCCGTTCGTTGCAGACTGTGAGATGTAATTCCCCACACCCCCTCCGTTTGATTCAGCCTGTGAAATGAAATCCTGCCAGTTCGTTTCAGCCTGTGAGGTAAAATCCCCCGGTCTTCTCAGCCTGTGAGATGTAATCCCCCCCCCTTCATTTCCGCCTGTGTGATGTAATGCCCCTGTTGATTTCAGCCTGTGAGATGTAATCCCCTGATTCATTTCAGCCTGTGAGATGTAATCCCCCTCGTTCATTTCAGCCTCAGATATAATCCCTCATTCGTTTCAGACTGTGCGATGTAATCCCCGTTCTTTTCGGCCTGTGAGATGTAATCACCCTTCTTCGTTTCAGCCTGTCAGATGTAATCCCCAATGTTCGTTTCAGCCTGTGAGATGTAATCCCCCCATTCATTTCAGCCTCTGAGATGTAATCCCCCGTTCTTTTCAGCCTGTGAGATGTAATCACCCCCATTCAATTCAGCCTGTGGGATGTAATGCCCATGTTCGTTTCAGACTGTGAGATGTAATCACCCCCGTTCGTTTCAGCCTGTGTGATGTAATGCCCATGCTCATTTCACCCTGTGAGATGTAAGCCCCTCTGTTCATTTCTGACTGTGTGATGTGATCCCCCCGTTCATTTCAGTCTGTGAGATGTAATCACCCGTTCTTTTCAGCCAGTGAGATGTAATCCCCTCGGTTCATTTCAGACTGTGCAAAGTAATCGAACTGTTTGTCTCAGCCTCTGCGATGTAATCCCCAATTCTTGTCAGCCTGTGCGATGTAATCCCCCTGTTTGTTTCAGCCCTTGAGATGTAAACCCACCCCTGTTTGTTGCAGACTGTGAGTTGTAATCCCCCAGTTCATTTCAGCCTGTACAATGTAATTCCCCCGTTCATTTCAGACTGTGAGATGTAATACCCCCGTTCGTTTCAGCCTGTGAGATGTAATCCCCCTTTCTTTTCAGCATTTGAGATGTCATACCCTCTGTTCATTTCAGACTGTGCGATGTAATCCCCCTGTTTGTTTCAGCCTGTGAGATGTAATCCCCCCCCCCGTTCATTTCCGCCTGTGTGATGTAATGCCCCTGTTGATTTCAGCCTGTGAGATGTAATCCCCTGATTCATTTCAGCCTGTGAGATGTATTCCCCCTCATTCATTTCAGCCTCAGATGTAATCCCTCATTCGTTTCAGACTGTGCGATGTAATCCCCGTTCTTTTCGGCCTGTGAGATGTAATCATCCTTGTTCGTTTCAGCCTGTCAGATGTAATCCCCAATGTTCGTTTCAGCCTGTGAGATGTAATCCCCCCATTCATTTCAGCCTCTGAGATGTAATCACCCGTTCTTTTCAGCCTGTGCGATGTAATCCCCAATTCATGTCAGCCTGTTTAATGTAATCCCCCTATTTGTTTCAGCCTGTGCGATGTAATCACACCTGTTCATTTCAGCCTGTGAAATGTAATCCCACGTTCTTTTCAGCCTGTGAGCTGTCATCCCCTCTGTTCATTGCAGACTGTGCGATGTAATCCCCTCTGTTCATTTCAGACTGTGCCATGTAATCCTGCTGTTGGTTTCAGCCTGAGAAATGTAATCCCCCTTTTCATTTAAGCCTGTGAAATGTAATCCCCCTGTTCATTTCAGCCTGTGAGATGTAATCCCCCCATTCATTTCAGCCTGTGAGATGTAATCCCCCTGTTTGTTTCAGCCCTTGAGATGTAATCACCCCCGTTTGTTTCTGCCCGTGTGATGTAATGCCCATGCTCATTTCACCCTGTGAGATGTAATCCTCTCTGTTCATTTCTGACTGTGTGATGTGATCCCCCCGTTCATTTCAGTCTGTGAGATGTAATCCCCCGTTCTTTTCAGCCAGTGAGATGTAATCCCCTCGGTTCATTTCAGACTGTGCAATGTAATCGAACTGTTTGTCTCAGCCTCTGCGATGTAATCCCCAATTCGTGTCAGCCTGTGCGATGTAATCCCCCTGTTTGTTTCAGCCCTTGAGATGTAAACCCACCCCTGTTTGTTGCAGACTGTGAGTTGTAATCCCCCAGTTCATTTCAGCCTGTGAAATGTAATCCCCCTGTTCATTTCAGCCTGTACAATGTAATTCCCCCGTTCATTTCAGACTCTGCGATGTAATCCCCCCGTTCGTTTCAACCTGTGAGATGTAATCCCCCGTTCTTTTCAGCCTTTGAGATGTCATACCCTCTGTTCATTTCAGACTGTGCGAAGTAATCCCCCTGTTTGTTTCAGCCTGTGCGATGTAATCCCCAATTCGTGTCAGCCTGTGTAATGTAATCCCCCTGTTTGTTTCAGCCTGAGCGATGTAATCACACCCGTTCGTTTAAGCCTGTGAAATGTAATCCCACGCTCTTTTCAGCCTGTGAGCTGTCATCCCCTCTGTTCATTGCAGACTGTGCGATGTAATCCCCTCAGTTCATTTCAGACTGTGCCATGTAATCCTGCTGTTGGTTTCAGCCTGAGAAATGTAATCCCCCTTTTCATTTCAGCCTGTGAGATGTAACCTCCCGTTCTTTTCGGCCTGTGAGATGTAATCATCCTTGTTCGTTTCAGCCTGTCAGATTTAATCCCCAATGCTCATTTCAGCCTGTGAGATGTAATCCCCCCCATTCATTTAAGCCTGTGAAATGTAATCCCCCTGTTCATTTCAGCCTGTGAGATGTAATCCCCCCATTCATTTCAGCCTGTGAGATGTAATCCCCCGTTCTATTCAGCCTGTGAGATGTAATCACCCCCGTTCGTTTCAGCCTGTGTGATGTAATGCCCATGTTCATTTCAACCTGTGAGATGTAATCCCCTCTGTTCATTTCTGACTGTGCGATGTAATACCCCCGTTCGTTTCAGCCTGTGAGATGTAATCCCCCGTTCTTTTCAGCCTGTGAGATGTAATCCCCTCTGTTCATTTCAGACTGTGCAATGTAATCGCCCTGTTTGTTTCAGACTGTGCAATGTAATCGCCCTGTTTGTTTCAGCCTGTGCGATGTAATCCCCCCATTCATTTCAGCCTCTGAGATGTAATCCCCAGTTCTTTTCAGCCTGTGAGATGTAATCACCCCCATTCGTTTCAGCCTGTGTGATGTAATGCCCATGTTCGTTTCAGCCTGTGAGATGTAATCACCCCCGTTCGTTTCAGCCTGTGTGATGTAATGCCCATGCTCATTTCACCCTGTGAGATGTAATCCCCTCTGTTCATTTCTGACTGTGTGATGTGATCCCCCCGTTCATTTCAGTCTGTGAGATGTAATCCCCCGTTCTTTTCAGCCAGTGAGATGTAATCCCCTCGGTTCATTTCAGACTGTGCAATGTAATCGAACTGTTTGTCTCAGCCTCTGCGATGTAATCCCCAATTCGTGTCAGCCTGTGCGATGTAATCCCCCTGTTTGTTTCAGCCCTTGAGATGTAAACCCACCCCTGTTTGTTGCAGACTGTGAGTTGTAATCCCCCAGTTCACTTCAGCCTGTGAAATGTAATCCCCCTGTTCATTTCAGCCTGTACAATGTAATTCCCCCGTTCATTTCAGACTCTGCGATGTAATCCCCCCGTTCGTTTCAGCCTGTGAGATGTAATCCCCCGTTCTTTTCAGCCTTTGAGAAGTCATACCCTCTGTTCATTTCAGACTGTGCAATGTAATCCCCCTGTTTGTTTCAGCCTGTGCGATGTAATCCCCAATTCGTGTCAGCCTGTGTAATGTAATCCCCCTGTTTGTTTCAGCCTGTGCGATGTAATCACACCCGTTCGTTTCAGCCTGTGAAATGTAATCCCACGTTCTTTTCAGCCTGTGAGCTGTCATCCCCTCTGTTCATTGCAGACTGTGCAATGTAATCCCCTCAGTTCATTTCAGACTGTGCCATGTAATCCTGCTGTTGGTTTCAGCCTGAGAAATGTAATCCCCCCATTCATTTCAGCCTGTGAGATGTAATCCCCCGTTCTATTCAGCCTGTGAGATGTAATCACCCCCGTTCGTTTCAGCCTGTGTGATGTAATGCCCATGTTCATTTCAACCTGTGAGATGTAATCCCCTCTGTTTATTTCTGACTGTGCGATGTTACCCCCCCCGTTCGTTTCAGCCTGGGAGATGTAATCCCCCGTTCTTTTCAGCCTGTGAGATGTAATCCCCTCTGTTCATTTCAGACTGTGCAATGTAATCGCCCTGTTTGTTTCAGACTGTGCAATGTAATCGCCCTGTTTGTTTCAGCCTGTGCGATGTAATCTCCAATTCGTGTCAGCCTGTGCGATGTAATCCCCCTGTTGGTTTCAGCCCTTGAGATGTAAACCCACCCCCGTTAGTTGCAGCCTGTGAGTTGTAATCCCCCAGTTCATTTCAGCCTGTGAAATGTAATCCCCCCTGTTCGTTGCTGGCTGTGAGATATAATCCCCCCCGTTCATTACAGCCTGTGAGATGTAATCACCTCTGTTCATTTAAGACTGTGCGATGTAATCCCCCTGTTTATTTCAGCCAGAGAGATGTAATCCCCCTCGTTCATTTCATCCTGTGAGATGTAATCCCCCTGTATCTTTCAGCCTGTGCGATGTAATGACCCCGTTGATTTCAGCCTGTGAGGTGTAATCCTTCCCACGTTCATTTCAGCCTGTAAGACGTAATGCTCTTGTACATTTCAGTCTGTGAGATGTAATTCCCCCTGTTCATTTCAGCCTGTGAAATGAAATCCCTCTGTTCATTTCAAACTGTGCAATGTAATCCCCCTGTTTGTTTCAGGCTGAGAGATGTAATCCCCCTCATTCATTTCAGCCTGAGATGTAATCCCTCATTCGTTTCAGACTGTGCGATGTAATCCCCCATTCTTTTCAGCCTGTGAGATGTAATCATCCTTGTTGGTTTCAGCCTGTCAGAGGTAATCCCCCTGTTCGTTTCAGCCTGTGAGATGTAATCCCCCCATTCATTTAAGCCTGTGAGATGTAATCCCCCTGTTCATTTCAGCCTGTGAGATGTAATCCCCCCATTTTTTTCAGACTGTGAGTTGTAATTCCCCGTTCTTTTCAGCCTGTGAGATGTAATCACCCCCGTTCAATTCAGCCTGTGTGATGTAATGCCCATGTTCATTTCAAACTGAAATGTAATCCCCCCGTTCGTTTTAGCCTGTGAGATGAAATCCCCCCATTCATTTCAGACTGTGCGATGTTATCCCCCCGTTCGTTTCAGCCTGTGAGATGTAATCCACCGTGTTCATTTCAGACTGTGCGATGTAATCCCTCTGTTTGTTTTAGCCTGAGAGATGTAATCCCCCTGTTCATTTCAGCCTGTGAGATGTATTCCCCCGATTCATTTCAGCCTGTGAGATGTAATCCACCTGTTAATTTCAGCCTGTGAGATAATCCCCCATTTTCATTTCAGCCTGTGAGATGTAATCCCCCGATTCATTTCAACCTGTGAGATGTAATCCCCCGCATTCATTTCAGCCTGAGATGTAATCCCTCATTCGTTTCTGACTGTGCAATGTAATCCCCCGTTCTTTTCGGCCTGTGAGATGTAATCATCCTTCTTCGTTTCAGCCTGTCAGATGTAATCCCCAATGTTCGTTTCAGCCTGTGAGATGTAATCCCCCCCATTCATTTAAGCCTGTGTAATGTAATCCCCCTGTTCATTTCAGCCTGTGAGATGTAATCCCCCCATTCATTTCAGCCTGTGAGATGTAATCCCCCGTTCTTTTCAGCCTGTGAGATGTAATCACCCCCGTTCGTTTCAGCCTGTGTGATGTAATGCCCATGTTCATTTCAACCTGTGAGATGTAATCCCCCGTTCTGTTCAGCCTGTGAGATGTAATCCCCTCTGTTCATTTCAGACTGTGCAATGTAATCGCCCTGTTTGTTTCCTCCTGTGCGATGTAATCCCCAATTCGTGTCAGCCTGTGCGATGTAATCCCCCTGTTTGTTTCAGCCCTTGAGATGTAAACCCACCCCCGTTTGTTGCAGCCTGTGAGTTGTAATCCCCCAGTTCATTTCAGCCTGTGAAATGTAATCCCCCTGTTCGTTTCAGCCTGTGCAATGTAATCCCCCGTTCATTTCAGACTGTGCAATGTAATCCCCCCGCTTGTTTCAGCCTGTGAGATGTAATCCCCCGTTCTTTTCAGCCTGTGAGATGTCATACCCTCTGTTCATTTCAGACTGTGCGATGTAATCCCCCTGTTTGTTTCAGCCTGTGTGATGTAATCCCCAATTCGTGTCACCCTGTGCGATGTAATCCCCCTGTTTGTTTCAGCCTGTGCAATGTAATCCCCAATTCGTGTCAGCCTGTGCGATGTAATCCCCCTGTTTGTTTCAGCCCTTGAGATGTAAACCCACCCCCGTTTGTTGCAGCCTGTGAGTTGTAATCCCCCCATTCATTTCAGCCTGAGATGTAATCCCCCCGTTCATTTCAGCCTGTGAGTTGTAATCCCCCCATTCATTTCAGCCTGTGAGATGTAATCCCCCGTTCTTTTCAGCCTGTGTTATGTAATCCCCTCTGTTCATTTCAGACTGTGCGATGTTATCCCCCCATTCATTTCAGCCTGTGAGATGTAATCCCCCGTTCTCTTCAGCCTGAGATTTAATCCCCTCTGTTCATTTCAGTCTGTGCGATGTAATCCCCCAGTTTGTTTCAGCCTGTGCGATGTAATCTCCTAATTCATTTCAGCCTGTGAGATGTAATCCACCTGTTAGTTTCAGCCTGTGTGATGTAATCCCCCCATTCATTTAAGCCTGTGAGATGTTATCCCCCCATTCATTTCAGCCTGTGAGATGTAACCCCCCCCGTTCTTTTCAGGTTGTGAGATGTAATCACCCCCGTTCATTTCAGCCTGTGTGATGTAATGCCCAAGTTCATTTCAGACTGTGCGATGTAATCCCCCTGTTTATGTCAGCCTGTGCGATGTAATCCCCCTGTTCATTAAGCCTTTGAGATGTAATCCCACCCCCGTTTTTTGCAGCCTGTGTGTTGTAATCCCCCAGTTCATTTCAGCCTGTGAAATGTAATCCCCCCTGTTTGTTGCTGGCTGTGAGATATATTCCCCCCCCCCCCCCCGTTCATTACAGCCTGTGAGATGTAATCACCTCTGTTCATTTAAGACTGTGCAATGTAATCCCCCTGTATCTTTCAGCCTGTGCGATGTAAAGCCCCCGTTGAGTTCAGCCTGTGAGATGTAATCCATCCACGTTCATTTCAGCCTGTAACATGTAATCCTCTTGTACATTTCAGCCTGTGAGATGTAATTCCCCCTGTTCATTTCAGCCTGTGAGATGTAATCCCCTTGTGCATTTCAGCCTGTGAGATGTTATTCCCCCCGCCCCGTTCGTTGCAGGCTGTGAGATGTAATTCCCACCCCCCCCCCGTTTGTTTCAGCCTGTGAAATGAAATCCTGCCATTTCGTTTCAGCCTGTGAGGTATAATCCCCGTTCTGTTCAGCCTGTGCGATGTAATCCCCAATTCGTGTCAGCCTGTGCGATGTAATCCCCCTGTTTGTTTCAGCCCTTCAGATGTAAACCCACCCCCGTTTGTTGCAGCCTGTGAGTTGTAATCCCCCAGTTCATTTCAGCCTGTGAAATGTAATCCCCCTGTTCGTTTCAGCCTGTGCAATGTAATCCCCCCGTTCATTTCAGACTGTGCAATGTAATCCCCCCGCTTGTTTCAGCCTGTGAGATGTAATCCCCCGTTCTTTTCAGCCTGTGAGATGTCATACCCTCTGTTCATTTCAGACTGTGCGATGTAATCCCCTTGTTTGTTTCAGCCTGTGTGATGTAATCCCCAATTCGTGTCTGCCTGTGCGATGTAATCCCCCTGTTTGTTTCAGCCTGTGCGATGTAATCCCCAATTTGTGTCAGCCTGTGCAATGTAATCACCCAGTTCATTTCAGCCTGCGCGATGTAATCCCCCTGTTCGTTTCAGCCTGTGAGATTTAATCCCTCTGTTCCTTTCAGCCTGTGAGTTGTAATAACCCTTGTTCGTTTCAGCCTGTGTGATGTAATCACCCCCATTCAATTCAGCATGTGTGATGTAATGCCCATGTTCATTTCACCCTGTGAGATGTAATCCCCCCTGTTCATTTCAGCCCTTGAGATGTAATCCCTCCCCCGTTTGTTGCAGCCTGTGAGTTGTAATCCCCCAGTTCATTTCAGCCTGTGAAATGTAATCCCCCCTGTTCGTTGCTGGCTGTGAGATATAATCCCCCCCGTTCATTACAGCCTGTGAGATGTAATCACCTCTGTTCATTGCAGACTGTGCGATGTAATCCCCTCAGTTCATTTCAGACTGTGCCATGTAATCCTGCTGTTGGTTTCAGCCTGAGAAATGTAATA